>NC_081825.1:184598769-185848769 GCF_030867095.1 Alligator mississippiensis | reverse complement strand
CTCACCAGCTCCTGCCACATGGGGGAAGGTGATCCCCACTGCCCCCCACTCCCTCCCAACACCTCCTATTTCCCCCCACTGTGTGGGGGGCTCTGCCACAAGCCTCCATCCCCTGTCTGCTCCTCCAGCACCCCCACCATAGTATCCCCACGCAGCCCCAGGGCTCTTTAAAAGAAAAAAACAGCCCCACACTCACTGGCTCCTGCAAGGTTGGGGGGGGTTATCTCCGCTGACCCTCCACAAACCTGCACTGTGTGGGGGATCTGTCATGATCCCTCAGGAGTCCAAAGGCAACTGCAGCAGTCAAAGAGTGGGGACTTTTTTTTGTTTTTTGTTTTTTTTTACAGGGCCAGGAGCTGGGGCTGGGCAGGACAGCCATGGGGTGGGGGGGAGGGGCTGGAAAAGTGGGCAGGGGTCAGCAATATCATGGCAAAGCCCCCCACAAAGTGCGGGGAAGTGGGTGGCAGTGGGAATTGCCCCTCCAACTGGCAGCAGCCAGTGAGTGGGGGCTTTTTTTGTTTTAAAGAGCCAGGAGCTGGGGCCAGGAAAGGCAGCCATGGGGACTGGGAGAGCGGGCAGGGGTCAGGAGGCATTCAGGGGCGCTGGGGAAGCAGGCAGGGGATTGGGCCCAGCAGGGGTCCCCCCCCAGGGTGCCCTACCCCCTCCTCCAGCCTGCTTCCTTTCCTGTCCCCTACTTACCAGCTCAGAGTCCGGGTCTAGCTCTCGGTGGCAGCCAGCAGAGACTGCCCAAATCTCTGAAGCTCTTTGAATCAATTTGGAAAGCTTTGAATTGATTGAGACCTTTTTTTATTGGTTTCCTGATTTGATTTGGATTTGGAGATTCAGCCGCCGAATCAGGCAGAATCTCCTCTGAATCGAATCAGCACCCAAGAGCTTCACATAGCCTTTGTGCACATCCTTGGTCAGCTGTCACTTCAAGACCCACACAATAAAAACATTATGTTCCTCCAATCCTGGGTGTCCAAGCAAATAACATAAGCCCTGCAAATTTTGGTGGGAGCTTATTTTTAGGCATGGTCATGACTAGCAAAGAGAACAATTCAGGAAATATAAATTAACTTTTCAATCAAACTAAAAAAATAAACATGACATTGAGAAACATAAACTGGCCTCAGGACAACAAAAATGTAACTGAGGGTGGCAAGAGGTCACAAAAGGATATAAAAGGAACATGATAAAGCATCAAAATAAACAAGGGGAAGCATGGAGTTGATTCTTAGAAAGGTATAACACTACCCACTTAATAATTAATGTCCTAGTGACTTGATTACCCACCCACAACAGCCCTGTTATGGTATATGTGGTGGTTTCTCTCAAACGTTTATAATATGCTTGTCCATGCAGATGGCATAATTTTCAATAATCAGAGCAAAGTAAACTCAGAGAGCATCCATCTCTCTATTACTTGTTCTGACTACTGTACAAACTACAGCCTGAACGCTTGCAAATCTACCCTATCTCATATAGCAAAGGCTTCCATCTTTGCAGAAACTATTATAGCTCCAAAGCAGAGACAGCACAGGAAAAGTAGGAAGAGAACTTAATGACCAGACTTATCAATTATTCATGTCATTTCCGAGATTTGCCTTAACCACTCTGGTGGAAAGTTATAACTCAGTCTCACTTTGAGCAAGACATGCAAAGCAATCCTTACCCCAAATGATATGCCCAAGGCAGGAGGGCATCACGTGGAGGAAAGTAGAGATGGAGTGTTACAATAAAATTGGCCTAGGGTCAAATTAAAAGACCGTAAATATGGGATTGCTAATGATCATCTAATACTACACACTTACCAAATCATGTCACAGTGGATTAGCAACCTTTGTCAGTCCTATTAGGGAATCTGTGGTGGTTTCTCTATACAATATCTATTGATGTCTGCAGAATACACTTGTCTATGCTAGTGGGGTTTCAATAATAACAATAAAGTAAGCTCAGACAGCATCAGCCCATATCATACCTGGAGTAGTTCCAGAAGTGGAGACTGTTGATGTTGTTGTGACAGTACTGGATGGTGTGGGTGACAGGGTGGCTGTGGTGGTGCCTGGTGTTGTTGGAGTGGCAGTAGTTGACTCTGCAGTAGTCGTGGCTGAAGTGGTGGTGGTAGGAGTTGGTGGAGTTGTACTTGCAGTAATGGTGGTAGTTGATGTTGGAGGAGTTGTTGCTGAAGTGGTGGTGGTCGACTCTGAGGTAGTCGTGGCTGAAGTGGTGGTGGTGGGAGTTGGTGTAGGCGTACTTGGGGTAATGGTGGTAGTTGATGTTGGAGGAGTTGTTGCTGAAGTGGTGGTGGTCGACTCTGAGGTAGTCGTGGCCGAAGTGGTGGTGGTGGAGGTTGGTAGAGGTGTACTTGGGGTAATGGTGGTAGTTGATGTTGGAGGAGTTGTTGCTGAAGTGGTGGTGGTCGACTCTGAGGTAGTCGTGGCCGAAGTGGTGGTGGTGGAGGTTGGTAGAGGTGTACTTGGGGTAATGGTGGTAGTTGATGTTGGAGGAGTTGTTGCTGAAGTGGTGGTGATGGAGGTTGGTGTAGGCGTACTTGGAGTAATGGTGGTAGTTGATGTTGGAGGAGTTGTTGCTGAAGTGGTGGTGGTGGGAGTTGGTGTAGGCGTACTTGGAGTAATGGTGGTAGTTGGTGTTGGAGGAGTTGTTGCTGAAGTGGTGGTGGTTGACTCTGAGGTAGTCATGGCTGAAGTGGTGGTGGTGGGAGTTGTTGGAGGCGTACTTGGAGTAATGGTGGCAGTTGATGTTGGAGGAGTTGTTGCTGAAGTGGTGGTGGTGGGAGTTGGTGTAGGCGTACTTGGGGTAATGGTGGTAGATGGTGTTGGAGGAGTTGTTGCTGAAGTGGTGGTGGTCGACTCTGAGGTAGTCGTGGCTGAAGTGGTGGTGGTAGGAGTTGGTGGAGGCGTACTTGGAGTAATGGTGGGAGTTGGTGTTGGAGGAGTTGTTGCTGAAGTGGTGGTGATGGAGGTTGGTGGAGGCGTACTTGGAGTAATGGTGGTAGTTGATGTTGGAGGAGTTGTTGCTGAAGTGGTGGTGGTGGGAGTTGGTGTAGGCGTACTTGGAGTAATGGTGGTAGTTGGTGTTGGAGGAGTTGTTGCTGAAGTGGTAGTGGTTGACTCTGAGGTAGTCGTGGCTGAAGTGGTGGTGGTGGGAGTTGTTGGAGGCGTACTTGGAGTAATGGTGGCAGTTGATGTTGGAGGAGTTGTTGCTGAAGTGGTGGTGGTGGGAGTTGGTGTAGGCGTACTTGGAGTAATGGTGGTAGTTGGTGTTGGAGGAGTTGTTGCTGAAGTGGTGGTGGTTGACTCTGAGGTAGTCGTGGCTGAAGTGGTGGTGGTGGGAGTTGTTGGAGGTGTACTTGGAGTAATGGTGGCAGTTGATGTTGGAGGAGTTGTTGCTGAAGTGGTGGTGGTGGGAGTTGGTGTAGGCGTACTTGGGGTAATGGTGGTAGTTGGTGTTGGAGGAGTTGTTGCTGAAGTGGTGGTGGTCGACTCTGAGGTAGTCGTGGCTGAAGTGGTGGTGGTGGGAGTTGGTGGAGGCGTACTTGGAGTAATGGTGGGAGTTGGTGTTGGAGGAGTTGTTGCTGAAGTGGTGGTGGTGGAAGTTGGTGTAGGCGTACTTGGGGTAATGGTGGTAGTTGGTGTTGGAGGAGTTGTTGCTGAAGTGGTGGTGGTCGACTCTGAGGTAGTCGTGGCTGAAGTGGCGGTGGTGGGAGTTGGTGGAGGCGTACTTGGAGTAATGGTGGTAGTTGGTGTTGGAGGAGTTGTTGCTGAAGTGGTAGTGGTCGACTCTGAGGTAGTCGTGGCTGAAGTAGTGGTGGTGGGAGTTGGTGGAGGCGTACTTGGAGTAATGGTGGTAGTTGGTGTTGGAGGAGTTGCTGAAGGTGTAGAAGAACCACTTGTTGTAGATGTAGATGTTGTTGTAGTGAATGAAGTATCTTTAAAATGAAAAAGAAATCTAGTTTTTAGAAATTACAAAGGACATGAAATGCAACAAATTTCATTTTAAGTGTCTTGAACTTTTTTTGTGTGTGCCTTAAGTTTTTTTATGCTTTAGTCATGGATGTTCCAAAAAAAGTCAGCATTTGAACACGCTCCTTCATTTTTCCTAGATTATTATGGGGACTGTAAAAGAATTAAACAGATCTGATAAGCTATAGCAAACTTTTTTAAGAGCAGACAGTTTTGAAAACAGACTGCAAATCTGAAAATCTGTTCAATCTACTTTTTCGGCGCATCATCATCTCACCCTTAAGAATGTGTCACTAAAAAGCAGTGAAAAAGAAGAGGAGCCCAATTTTTGTGTTAACCAATTTTCATGGACTGAAATGGGGGATGGTCGAATCATATTTAGGCATCTTAGCCCACTTACCGATTTGGCCTTATATATGCCGATATATACCTACCCTCCTCTGTTGTCTCTGTAGTGCAAGAGGTTGTACTTGGTGTCGTCAAATTAGTAGTAGTAGTAGTAGTAGTAGTAGTAGTAGTAGTTGTAGACACTGCAAGACAAAAATTGAACCTGCTTTTCAGAAACTACAAAGGTGTTCGTGACAATGTTTGAAGAGAAGCTGCAACCTTTATCACCTAAAGCTTAGAACGAAAAGAAAAATACATTCAACCAGGAACATTGTCCCTAAATGCACAAAGGCAAATGAGTTTTTTTCTCACTTACTACTGTTTTTTGTCTTTGACAGTTTGTATGTAATCACAGGAGCAATTTTCATCACAACCAATTTCAGGATAAGAGTTTTGTTAATAGCTGCCTTACAAGGATATTTGGTTAATTCATTTTCAAGTCTAGTGTCTGAAGAATTTATGCTGGCCCAATTATGTCAAAGAAAACCCTTAAGGCAGAATTGTATTTCAGCACTTTCAAAGTTTGAAAAGCTACCCTATCTCATAAAGCAAAGGCTTTCATCTTTGCAGACACTATTATAGCTGCCAAGGCAAAGACAAAGCAGGAAAAGTAGGAAGTGTACTTACCAACCTGATAGATAAATTATTCACTTCACTGTCAAGTAACACCTTAACCTCTCTGATGGAAGGTCACAGTTCAGCCCCATTTTGAACAAGATTTACAAAGCAATCCTCACTTTCGTCACTCCCAAAACATATAACCAGGACAGAGGGGGTATAAGTTCGGAGAAAGAGTGTGTGTGGAGTGGGGGCCGCAATGAAATTGGCCTAGGGTCAAAATAAACCTGGGCAAAGGAGGAACCACCACTTATGATCATCTAATACTAGCCATTTACCACATCAAGTCACAGTGGAGGAACCACCTATATCAGGATTTTAGGGGATCCCTGGTGATTTCACTCTACCATATCTCTTGATGTCTCCAGAATTACACTTGTTTTTGCTAGTGAGGTCTCAATAATCACAAGAAAATAAGCACAGACAGCATCCACCTTTCTCATACCTTGAGTCGCTGTAGAAGTGGAGACTGTTGATGTTGGTGTGTGAGTGGTGGAAGGCGTGGGTGTCACAATGGTAGTGGTGGTGGTTGGCATTGCTGTAGTGGTACTCGTTGGTGTGGTCGGAGGTGTGGTAGTAAGGCAGCAGGAAGGGTGGGTTCCAGAACAGCAGAGCTTCACTTGATAATTGTAGCACATAGGTGGCAACTGCCAGACCTGGTCTCTGTTGTTGCAGATAAGTCCTTTGGAGGCACTGCATTCCACTTTTTGCCCCAACGTTTCAATGGGATGATCAGGGTATTGCTCTGCTCTGCATGAAATATCCCAATCCACTGGACAAAACAGGTAAGGCCTCTTGCGTTTGATGTTGTCCAAGAGTTCATAGTCCCCATAGTCTTCTTTTTTTATCTCAGTGTCCTCTCCTGGCTTTAGCTTTGGGTGATCATCATCCAACCACTCGGTACACTTGCAATGGCAGCCTGTAGACAAAGTCAAGAAGGACACTGATGACACAACAACAAGGGAAGTACTATAGATAGCTATGCACAGGCAAGTCATTGACTGAGAACAGGTCAGTTCAACTCACAAATATTTCACACTGGAACACAATTACAGTCTTTTCTCCAGTCCTTTAAATCAGCGGTTCCCTTCCTTTTGCACCTTATGGCCTACCACCCATTTTGTCAGAAATCCTTGGTCCCATCGAGATAAAAACAAAACCTCACTTTTGTACTGTTTGAGATATCTGTTGATTCATCTATTTGAAGTGCCAACAACTTTGATTTTTTCAATTGAGCAATGACTTGAAGTACCACCTACATGACCTTCATGTCCCACTGGTGGAGAAACTCTGATATAAAGAATAAGTGACTTCACTCAAGGCACCATGTCGAACCAAGGTGAAAATTGGGCAGGATCCGTATGAGAGCAGGGGTACCCTAACTACCTTTGTCTTGTGGACCTGAAAGAGTGAAGGTCAACATTTGTTACATGTATCTATGCACAATGTCAGGAGGAACACGAGCAGGTGGGATGGCTCAACTTTATCTTTGACCTTCCTCTGACATTCTGCTGCAGATGCTACACAATGGCAAAAGCTTAAAAGAGTTAACAGGTGCCATATCTGTCCCTGATCAAAATAGATCTGAAGCATTTTTCATTCTCATAAGGAGAACTTCTATTGCTTTAGAAGATATCTTTATGCTGAACACATTACCAGATTCTCATTCTTTGATAGCCAAACAATTAACATGAGCCTCAGCAGTTTGGGCAAATGCTTATTCGTAGTTACAGTCATGGTTGGCAGCAAAGACAATGAGTGAAAAATGGGAAGTGAAGTTGTCCAGCTGAGAGCGACTTAATCATGACTTTGCCAAGATACACCCTAATCTCTCTAATACAGTTTAAAATTCATTTACATGGGGAGTGATAGATATATAATACAATGTTACATCATGTAGACATATGAAGAAAGGTGAAGGTTACAACAAGAGTGTAAAATCAAAAGTTAAATCAGTGATAGGGTAGAATTTCTACTTCTTCCTAGCTAATATTCTGTACTTTTACATTACATCAGAGAACAAGATTTCGAGCAAGATTTTCAAGGCAATCCTCAAGCAAAATCAAGTTGGACCACCAAACTTTATCATGGAGGTTCTAATTCAATGCTTTTCCAACTGTGTGTTCCAAAGAATTGCTACAATTATAAAGAAAGAGGCAGCAGTGAATCAGTTCCCTGAAAAAAAGTATATATAGACGAAATGTCATGAATGGCAGTGAAGACAGGACAGGGAAACTGAGAAGTGAACTCAGCTAATAAGTACATTAACCATGTTAGTGTCCAAACCCATGTATATGTTCAATTTTTTTCGGTCATTATACCCTCTCTGACAAAAGGTCATTGTTCAGTTACAGCAGACTCAATTTATGCAAACAAGTCCTGTCCGCAAACAAAAATATTAATAAAGCCAAAAAGCACCACAAGGAAGAAAAATAACAGTCAACTAGTGTCGAGCTGACCAATGGTTTTCTGTGGGATGTCAACAAAATAAACAGAGATACAGATGACAAAGTAGCTATGTAGGCACTTTTGGGAGTGATGTATTAGAGCAGTGAGTGGTGCCCAAACTTTCCAGGCTATGAATCAGATGAGTGATGTGGTGTTGCTCTGCAGACTGGATCTGGAGCATGAGATTGGTCCATGGGCCTGATCTAGTGTGGGGTCAGTGTATGGGTTCCAGTTCATGACCCACCACTCCAGCCCTGCATATGCCAGATCCCACCTGCTGCCTTGACTCAGTGTGTGCGCCACATTGGCTCTTCTGCCCTGACCCACATTCTGGCCTACTCATTTGGCCTGTGGAATTTGGAAACTTGGCAGCAGGGAGTAATGGCAGCACTAATTGCTACAGCTTCTCTGCTGCCCGATTTCTAGAGCTGTGGGAGTCTTGTGGGCCACATGATACAGCTCAAGGAGCTGGATCTCATCCCCAGGCCATAGCTTGAGCACCACTGAACTAGAGGAACACTGGAGCAGAACACACCACTAATTTAACTTGCAAAGATTGCACCTGAGAATCTAAGTATGATCTCACCCCCACTGCTTGGAATCATAACTTGATTCTGTGCAAGTTCTTGTGCTATGCAAGGGTAAGAAGAGGGCAGAATCACAAGCAGGCCCTGAGTATGCTAACTTCCTATGTCTTGTGGACTGAGACGAACATGACATTAATACAGTTATAAGGTGCAAAATGTCAGGAGGAGCAAAATTAAGTGGGATAGCCCAAAATCACCTGACACCATCCTTTGGTGGGCTTTTCTAACCCCTTGCCTCTCAAAACTGCTATAGTCACAAAATATTATCAAGTTCTACATAAGGACTCTAAACAAAGGAGCCGTAAAACACAAAGAGAACTACCGTAAATCATGAAGCACATGGACACATGAGGCACAATGAAGAACTCTAGTGCACATTAGGCCTATGCCAACCAGCTAGTATTCACTTCAGATTCGGCTGATTTGGGGGAAAGTGATTTTATTTTGGGATTCGAATAACTGTCCTAAATCGATTCAGCCAGATCTGATTCGGAGATTCAGCCAAGGCTGAATCAAATGAATCTCTCAATTGGCCCCGTTCTCTGCCCACTGTCCCAGCCACATCAATGGCTGCTCCGCCTGGTCCCAACTCCCGGCTCTTTAAAAAAAAAAGAAAGCCCCAAGCTCACCAGCTCCTGCCACATGGGGGAAGGTGATCCCCACTGCCCCCCACTCCCTCCCAACACCTCCTATTTCCCCCCACTGTGTGGGGGGCTCTGCCACAAGCCTCCATCCCCTGTCTGCTCCTCCAGCACCCCCACCATAGTATCCCCACGCAGCCCCAGGGCTCTTTAAAAGAAAAAAACAGCCCCACACTCACTGGCTCCTGCAAGGTTGGGGGGGGTTATCTCCGCTGACCCTCCACAAACCTGCACTGTGTGGGGGATCTGTCATGATCCCTCAGGAGTCCAAAGGCAACTGCAGCAGTCAAAGAGTGGGGACTTTTTTTTGTTTTTTGTTTTTTTTTACAGGGCCAGGAGCTGGGGCTGGGCAGGACAGCCATGGGGTGGGGGGGAGGGGCTGGAAAAGTGGGCAGGGGTCAGCAATATCATGGCAAAGCCCCCCACAAAGTGCGGGGAAGTGGGTGGCAGTGGGAATTGCCCCTCCAACTGGCAGCAGCCAGTGAGTGGGGGCTTTTTTTGTTTTAAAGAGCCAGGAGCTGGGGCCAGGAAAGGCAGCCATGGGGACTGGGAGAGCGGGCAGGGGTCAGGAGGCATTCAGGGGCGCTGGGGAAGCAGGCAGGGGATTGGGCCCAGCAGGGGTCCCCCCCCAGGGTGCCCTACCCCCTCCTCCAGCCTGCTTCCTTTCCTGTCCCCTACTTACCAGCTCAGAGTCCGGGTCTAGCTCTCGGTGGCAGCCAGCAGAGACTGCCCAAATCTCTGAAGCTCTTTGAATCAATTTGGAAAGCTTTGAATTGATTGAGACCTTTTTTTATTGGTTTCCTGATTTGATTTGGATTTGGAGATTCAGCCGCCGAATCAGGCAGAATCTCCTCTGAATCGAATCAGCACCCAAGAGCTTCACATAGCCTTTGTGCACATCCTTGGTCAGCTGTCACTTCAAGACCCACACAATAAAAACATTATGTTCCTCCAATCCTGGGTGTCCAAGCAAATAACATAAGCCCTGCAAATTTTGGTGGGAGCTTATTTTTAGGCATGGTCATGACTAGCAAAGAGAACAATTCAGGAAATATAAATTAACTTTTCAATCAAACTAAAAAAATAAACATGACATTGAGAAACATAAACTGGCCTCAGGACAACAAAAATGTAACTGAGGGTGGCAAGAGGTCACAAAAGGATATAAAAGGAACATGATAAAGCATCAAAATAAACAAGGGGAAGCATGGAGTTGATTCTTAGAAAGGTATAACACTACCCACTTAATAATTAATGTCCTAGTGACTTGATTACCCACCCACAACAGCCCTGTTATGGTATATGTGGTGGTTTCTCTCAAACGTTTATAATATGCTTGTCCATGCAGATGGCATAATTTTCAATAATCAGAGCAAAGTAAACTCAGAGAGCATCCATCTCTCTATTACTTGTTCTGACTACTGTACAAACTACAGCCTGAACGCTTGCAAATCTACCCTATCTCATATAGCAAAGGCTTCCATCTTTGCAGAAACTATTATAGCTCCAAAGCAGAGACAGCACAGGAAAAGTAGGAAGAGAACTTAATGACCAGACTTATCAATTATTCATGTCATTTCCGAGATTTGCCTTAACCACTCTGGTGGAAAGTTATAACTCAGTCTCACTTTGAGCAAGACATGCAAAGCAATCCTTACCCCAAATGATATGCCCAAGGCAGGAGGGCATCACGTGGAGGAAAGTAGAGATGGAGTGTTACAATAAAATTGGCCTAGGGTCAAATTAAAAGACCGTAAATATGGGATTGCTAATGATCATCTAATACTACACACTTACCAAATCATGTCACAGTGGATTAGCAACCTTTGTCAGTCCTATTAGGGAATCTGTGGTGGTTTCTCTATACAATATCTATTGATGTCTGCAGAATACACTTGTCTATGCTAGTGGGGTTTCAATAATAACAATAAAGTAAGCTCAGACAGCATCAGCCCATATCATACCTGGAGTAGTTCCAGAAGTGGAGACTGTTGATGTTGTTGTGACAGTACTGGATGGTGTGGGTGACAGGGTGGCTGTGGTGGTGCCTGGTGTTGTTGGAGTGGCAGTAGTTGACTCTGCAGTAGTCGTGGCTGAAGTGGTGGTGGTAGGAGTTGGTGGAGTTGTACTTGCAGTAATGGTGGTAGTTGATGTTGGAGGAGTTGTTGCTGAAGTGGTGGTGGTCGACTCTGAGGTAGTCGTGGCTGAAGTGGTGGTGGTGGGAGTTGGTGTAGGCGTACTTGGGGTAATGGTGGTAGTTGATGTTGGAGGAGTTGTTGCTGAAGTGGTGGTGGTCGACTCTGAGGTAGTCGTGGCCGAAGTGGTGGTGGTGGAGGTTGGTAGAGGTGTACTTGGGGTAATGGTGGTAGTTGATGTTGGAGGAGTTGTTGCTGAAGTGGTGGTGGTCGACTCTGAGGTAGTCGTGGCCGAAGTGGTGGTGGTGGAGGTTGGTAGAGGTGTACTTGGGGTAATGGTGGTAGTTGATGTTGGAGGAGTTGTTGCTGAAGTGGTGGTGATGGAGGTTGGTGTAGGCGTACTTGGAGTAATGGTGGTAGTTGATGTTGGAGGAGTTGTTGCTGAAGTGGTGGTGGTGGGAGTTGGTGTAGGCGTACTTGGAGTAATGGTGGTAGTTGGTGTTGGAGGAGTTGTTGCTGAAGTGGTGGTGGTTGACTCTGAGGTAGTCGTGGCTGAAGTGGTGGTGGTGGGAGTTGTTGGAGGCGTACTTGGAGTAATGGTGGCAGTTGATGTTGGAGGAGTTGTTGCTGAAGTGGTGGTGGTGGGAGTTGGTGTAGGCGTACTTGGGGTAATGGTGGTAGATGGTGTTGGAGGAGTTGTTGCTGAAGTGGTGGTGGTCGACTCTGAGGTAGTCGTGGCTGAAGTGGTGGTGGTAGGAGTTGGTGGAGGCGTACTTGGAGTAATGGTGGGAGTTGGTGTTGGAGGAGTTGTTGCTGAAGTGGTGGTGATGGAGGTTGGTGGAGGCGTACTTGGAGTAATGGTGGTAGTTGATGTTGGAGGAGTTGTTGCTGAAGTGGTGGTGGTGGGAGTTGGTGTAGGCGTACTTGGAGTAATGGTGGTAGTTGGTGTTGGAGGAGTTGTTGCTGAAGTGGTAGTGGTTGACTCTGAGGTAGTCGTGGCTGAAGTGGTGGTGGTGGGAGTTGTTGGAGGCGTACTTGGAGTAATGGTGGCAGTTGATGTTGGAGGAGTTGTTGCTGAAGTGGTGGTGGTGGGAGTTGGTGTAGGCGTACTTGGAGTAATGGTGGTAGTTGGTGTTGGAGGAGTTGTTGCTGAAGTGGTGGTGGTTGACTCTGAGGTAGTCGTGGCTGAAGTGGTGGTGGTGGGAGTTGTTGGAGGTGTACTTGGAGTAATGGTGGCAGTTGATGTTGGAGGAGTTGTTGCTGAAGTGGTGGTGGTGGGAGTTGGTGTAGGCGTACTTGGGGTAATGGTGGTAGTTGGTGTTGGAGGAGTTGTTGCTGAAGTGGTGGTGGTCGACTCTGAGGTAGTCGTGGCTGAAGTGGTGGTGGTGGGAGTTGGTGGAGGCGTACTTGGAGTAATGGTGGGAGTTGGTGTTGGAGGAGTTGTTGCTGAAGTGGTGGTGGTGGAAGTTGGTGTAGGCGTACTTGGGGTAATGGTGGTAGTTGGTGTTGGAGGAGTTGTTGCTGAAGTGGTGGTGGTCGACTCTGAGGTAGTCGTGGCTGAAGTGGCGGTGGTGGGAGTTGGTGGAGGCGTACTTGGAGTAATGGTGGTAGTTGGTGTTGGAGGAGTTGTTGCTGAAGTGGTAGTGGTCGACTCTGAGGTAGTCGTGGCTGAAGTAGTGGTGGTGGGAGTTGGTGGAGGCGTACTTGGAGTAATGGTGGTAGTTGGTGTTGGAGGAGTTGCTGAAGGTGTAGAAGAACCACTTGTTGTAGATGTAGATGTTGTTGTAGTGAATGAAGTATCTTTAAAATGAAAAAGAAATCTAGTTTTTAGAAATTACAAAGGACATGAAATGCAACAAATTTCATTTTAAGTGTCTTGAACTTTTTTTGTGTGTGCCTTAAGTTTTTTTATGCTTTAGTCATGGATGTTCCAAAAAAAGTCAGCATTTGAACACGCTCCTTCATTTTTCCTAGATTATTATGGGGACTGTAAAAGAATTAAACAGATCTGATAAGCTATAGCAAACTTTTTTAAGAGCAGACAGTTTTGAAAACAGACTGCAAATCTGAAAATCTGTTCAATCTACTTTTTCGGCGCATCATCATCTCACCCTTAAGAATGTGTCACTAAAAAGCAGTGAAAAAGAAGAGGAGCCCAATTTTTGTGTTAACCAATTTTCATGGACTGAAATGGGGGATGGTCGAATCATATTTAGGCATCTTAGCCCACTTACCGATTTGGCCTTATATATGCCGATATATACCTACCCTCCTCTGTTGTCTCTGTCGTGCAAGAGGTTGTACTTGGTGTCGTCAAATTAGTAGTAGTAGTAGTAGTAGTAGTAGTAGTAGTAGTTGTAGACACTGCAAGACAAAAATTGAACCTGCTTTTCAGAAACTACAAAGGTGTTCGTGACAATGTTTGAAGAGAAGCTGCAACCTTTATCACCTAAAGCTTAGAACGAAAAGAAAAATACATTCAACCAGGAACATTGTCCCTAAATGCACAAAGGCAAATGAGTTTTTTTCTCACTTACTACTGTTTTTTGTCTTTGACAGTTTGTATGTAATCACAGGAGCAATTTTCATCACAACCAATTTCAGGATAAGAGTTTTGTTAATAGCTGCCTTACAAGGATATTTGGTTAATTCATTTTCAAGTCTAGTGTCTGAAGAATTTATGCTGGCCCAATTATGTCAAAGAAAACCCTTAAGGCAGAATTGTATTTCAGCACTTTCAAAGTTTGAAAAGCTACCCTATCTCATAAAGCAAAGGCTTTCATCTTTGCAGACACTATTATAGCTGCCAAGGCAAAGACAAAGCAGGAAAAGTAGGAAGTGTACTTACCAACCTGATAGATAAATTATTCACTTCACTGTCAAGTAACACCTTAACCTCTCTGATGGAA
The DNA here is from genome assembly GCF_030867095.1 of Alligator mississippiensis. Taxonomy (NCBI): domain Eukaryota; kingdom Metazoa; phylum Chordata; order Crocodylia; family Alligatoridae; genus Alligator; species Alligator mississippiensis. The sequence continues at coordinate 185,835,058 of NC_081825.1, read as the reverse complement.
GGTCACAGTTCAGCCCCATTTTGAACAAGATTTACAAAGCAATCCTCACTTTCGTCACTCCCAAAACATATAACCAGGACAGAGGGGGTATAAGTTCGGAGAAAGAGTGTGTGTGGAGTGGGGGCCGCAATGAAATTGGCCTAGGGTCAAAATAAACCTGGGCAAAGGAGGAACCACCACTTATGATCATCTAATACTAGCCATTTACCACATCAAGTCACAGTGGAGGAACCACCTATATCAGGATTTTAGGGGATCCCTGGTGATTTCACTCTACCATATCTCTTGATGTCTCCAGAATTACACTTGTTTTTGCTAGTGAGGTCTCAATAATCACAAGAAAATAAGCACAGACAGCATCCACCTTTCTCATACCTTGAGTCGCTGTAGAAGTGGAGACTGTTGATGTTGGTGTGTGAGTGGTGGAAGGCGTGGGTGTCACAATGGTAGTGGTGGTGGTTGGCATTGCTGTAGTGGTACTCGTTGGTGTGGTCGGAGGTGTGGTAGTAAGGCAGCAGGAAGGGTGGGTTCCAGAACAGCAGAGCTTCACTTGATAATTGTAGCACATAGGTGGCAACTGCCAGACCTGGTCTCTGTTGTTGCAGATAAGTCCTTTGGAGGCACTGCATTCCACTTTTTGCCCCAACGTTTCAATGGGATGATCAGGGTATTGCTCTGCTCTGCATGAAATATCCCAATCCACTGGACAAAACAGGTAAGGCCTCTTGCGTTTGATGTTGTCCAAGAGTTCATAGTCCCCATAGTCTTCTTTTTTTATCTCAGTGTCCTCTCCTGGCTTTAGCTTTGGGTGATCATCATCCAACCACTCGGTACACTTGCAATGGCAGCCTGTAGACAAAGTCAAGAAGGACATTGATGACACAACAACAAGGGAAGTACTATAGATAGCTATGCACAGGCAAGTCATTGACTGAGAACAGGTCAGTTCAACTCACAAATATTTCACACTGGAACACAATTACAGTCTTTTCTCCAGTCCTTTAAATCAGCGGTTCCCTTCCTTTTGCACCTTATGGCCTACCACCCATTTTGTCAGAAATCCTTGGTCCCATCGAGATAAAAACAAAACCTCACTTTTGTACTGTTTGAGATATCTGTTGATTCATCTATTTGAAGTGCCAACAACTTTGATTTTTTCAATTGAGCAATGACTTGAAGTACCACCTACATGACCTTCATGTCCCACTGGTGGAGAAACTCTGATATAAAGAATAAGTGACTTCACTCAAGGCACCATGTCGAACCAAGTTGAAAATTGGGCAGGATCCGTATGAGAGCAGGGGTACCCTAACTACCTTTGTCTTGTGGACCTGAAAGAGTGAAGGTCAACATTTGTTACATGTATCTATGCACAATGTCAGGAGGAACACGAGCAGGTGGGATGGCTCAACTTTATCTTTGACCTTCCTCTGACATTCTGCTGCAGATGCTACACAATGGCAAAAGCTTAAAAGAGTTAACAGGTGCCATATCTGTCCCTGATCAAAATAGATCTGAAGCATTTTTCATTCTCATAAGGAGAACTTCTATTGCTTTAGAAAATAAGTGGTGCATTAGGCATCATGAGGAACAACCATACAGAATCTACATTGACAGTTACGCTCTAAGTTTCATGCTGAACACATTACCAGATTCTCATTCTTTGATAGCCAAACAATTAACATGAGCCTCAGTAGTTTGGGCAATTGCTTATTCATAGTTACAGTCATGGTTGGCAGCAAAGACAATGAGTGAAAAATGGGAAGTGAAGTTGTCCAGCTGAGAGCGACTTAATCATGACTTTGCCAAGATGCACCCTAATCTCTCTAATACAGCTTAAAATTCATTTACATCAGGAGTGATAGATATATAATATAACGTTACATCATGTAGACTTATGAAGAAAGGTGAAGGTTACAACAAGAGTGTAAAATCAAAAGTTAAACCAGTGAAAGGGTAGAATTTCTACTTCTTCCTAGCTAATATTCTGTACTTTTACATTACACCAGAGAACAAGATTTTGAGCAAGATTTGCAAAGCAATCCACATCCCATTTTGAGCAAGATTTACAAAGCAATCCTCATCTTCCTCACTCCCAAAGCATATGACCAGGGCAGAGGGGGCATCAATTGTGAGAAAGAGTATGCGTGGAGTGGGGGGCACAATGAAATTGGTCTAGGGTCAAGATAAACCTGGGCAAAGGAGGAACCGCCATTTATGATCATCTAATACTACCCATTTACTAAATCATGTCACCATGGATTAACCAGGTAAATCAAGAAATTGTTCCATGAATTGTATCCATGAATTGTTCCATGGTGATTTTTCTTACCATATCTCTTGATGTCTCCAGAATACACTTGTTTTTGTTAGTGGGGTTTCAATAATTATAAGAAAATAAGCAGAGGCAGCATCACCCCATCTCATACCTGTAGTTGAAGAAATGGAGGTTGTTGGAGTTGATGTGACAGTGGTGGAAGGTGTCGGTGTCAGGCTGGTAGTGGTGGTGATTGATGTTGTTGGAGTGCTACTAGTTGTAGTTGGAAGATGAGTTGTTGTGAAGGGTGTTGGCGCTGATGTAGTAATAGTGGTTGGTGTGGGTGTCAGCGTGGTAGTACTGCCTGGTGTTATTAGAGTCGTGGTGAAAGTTGGTGTAGGTGTTGGTGTGGTAATGGTGACTGGAGTTGATGTAGTAGTTCTGGTCAGTGTAGATGTTGGTACCATTGTAGTGGTTGTGATTGTTGTAGGTGTTGATGTTGGAGTGTTTGTTTGTGTAGGCGTTAGTGTGGTAGTTGGTGTTGGTGTTTGCGTTGTAATTGAAGTTGAAACTGTTGCTGTCATAGTCGTAGGTGTTGTTGTCTTAGTGGTTGTGGTCGGTGTGCTAGTGGTGCTTGGAGTGGGTGTTGGTGTGCTTGTGGTTACAGTGGGTGTCCATGTGGTAGGTGAAGTACAGTCAGGAACCTTTTTACAACAAAAAATCTGAATCTCGTAGTCATAGCACGGGATCCAGAGTTTGTCTTGTTCCTTATTTTTACATATGAGCCCATAACTAACATTACATGACACTTTCTGGCCCACATCTTCTAGGCTTAAATTAAATCCGTTTTGGGGCCTGCACTGAATGTCACGTGGAACATCACAGAAACCGTCTCCATGTATTTTCCTTATTGCATCATAGGTTTCATATTCACCACCATCTTCATCCCCTGTGGGTTTACTGACATCATACCACTTAGTCCAGTTGCATTCTCCATAGCATGTAGCTGCAAGGAAAATTGAAAATATGGCATCTTGAAATCACATAAGAACAGACATAAAATTCAGAGACCTAGTCTGAATGTAATCATCTTTTAGGAAATGAAAATACATATTGCAACACAAGATTTTAACTGGTTCAAGAAAACAGTAATTGAATCTATATTGTATTGGATTTTTTGCATAAGTGGCATTAGAAGCTTTTTTCAAACTAATGAAAACCTTTGCATATTCCACCCTTCTCTCTAAAATAACCCATACATTCTTTCTATTCTAAAGCTAAAATGTATGTCTGTACTGCATAGTTACCTCTTTGTCTTCCCTTTCCCTTAATTAGGAAGACCTAATATGAAGAATTTCTTTAATAAGTAACTTACTTGTAGCTGTACTTGTTGAGGTTGTTGGGGAAACTGTAATAGGAAAAAATAACCAATATTACGATATAATCTTAGGAGATGCAGGGAAATTAAAATAGTATTTAAAAATAACACAACTCCATTTAATTCATTGTTGTTCGTCCTTCACAAGTAAAGATGACCACACCCAGTGGGGGATGGGAGGGGGAGGGGAGACAAGAGAAAGAAAGTGTGAAGGAAGAATGGAAGGAGAAAAGAGAAAGGGAAAAAGAGAGGAAAAAGGAGAAAGAAGTGAAAGGAAAAAGAGAGAAGGCGGGGTAGAGGCTACATTGTATGGGTATGCAGGTGACTTATAAGCCCAATCTTTGCCCTGAACAATCTGCTGCAGCAGGGGCAGGAGAGTGACAAGGACTGGACATGAAAGGTCATCATTTTCCTGGCCACGTGCTTCCTCACTGCCTCACTACCTCTGCCGAGATCCTTTAATTCATAGTTTTCCACTGAAACACTAAGGCAACTTCTCTCTGTGCAGCATCCCACTGGATTTATAATAGTTGTTTAGGTTTTCAAGTAGGACATTGAGTGCAAAAACATTTTCAGTTTAAGAGCATCTGTCACACCTATGTACAGCATTTCTTGCATGGCAAAGTAGAACAATGTCTAGTATTTCAAAGATTTCTTAGTACAGCATGATAAAGCCATACACAAGCATTGCTGTAATCATATAAAGTATGAGAAGTCAAATAGCTCTGAACCTATTTAGGAAACATTTGAACCTGATATACATCCTTGCTGAAATGTTACCTGTGGTAGTAGTATAGGTTGTAGTTGTAGTAGACGTGGGTGTTGGACAAGGGTAGATACTTCCAGGAACCTTAGACCCATTCTTTCCACATACATAGTTTATACAGATTGATCCATTTCTGACTTGTTCAACTAAATCTCCTACATTATAGATTTTTTCATCAATGATGCATGGGCAGCCTGCAAGAAGGAACTTATTGTGGAGTTGTGTTTTGCTAAAAAATGATCAAGTACAATCACAAACCTAAACATTTACAAAATTGCCTAGTGTAAATATGTTTGAACATGTGATGTGTGCAGCTATAATGGTTATGCCTGAAGATGAGCCAGGAATCATCATTAATTTATACTGACATTTAGAAGGAAGCCACAACTTATGTAACAATAAAGCCCTACGTAGGTGAGGTACATAAAATGACTATCAAGAACAGATTTTTATTTAGAAGTAGATAAATAAAACAGTTCCCAATGCAGTATTGGACTCAACATTAAGACATTTGAATAAGTGGAGACGGGAACATTACCCAAAAAACCTGAAAGGAAGGGTGTCACAGACACAATCAGAAAGTAGTCTCATTTCACTCTTTTTTTGCTTCATTCCTTAGATTCATAGGGTGTTTATAAACATGATCTGGGGGAGGGGGGGTTTAATTAAAGAGAGCTGCTCTAATTTAGGCACCCAGAGTGTCTTATGTATCAATGTCCTTGCACTTCAAAATGGTGGTGGGGGTGCTTTATCTAAAGCTCATTGAATGCAAACAGTACCCTGCAAACAGTGTATTTAAAATAATTGTAAATATGCCTAAGAAATAGCTACAGTGATAGCTATAGTTCATTGAACGAGCTTTAGATAAAGTGCCCCCGCTGCCGTTTTGAAGCGGGGCGGGGGAGGGGAGGTGATACACAAGATGTGGGAAGCTGCTGGAGTGCAGTAATTACCATGCTCCAGCAGACTTGATGAATTGAGTCTGCTCCGATGTACTGTAATTACAGCACATCAAAGCAGCCTCCCTGCTTATGTATAGGCACCCATTAGGACTAACTATAAGGTTAAAAAGTGCTATCTAATAATCTTTTGCCACAATCCTGACTTGATCTCCTGTGAGTCATTCTTGATCATTACAAAATCTGATATGGATTTTGTAATGATCATACAGAGGAGATGGATGTCATTTTTTTCTTACCCTTTTCTGTTTGCAGGGAAAAAAAAGAAATTTTCTTTACCTGGGAGAGTTGTACAGTTAATATTTCCTGATGAAACACAGACGCTGAAAAGAAAAAAAAATCAGTAAAAATCATGTAGCCCAACAGCTATCACTATAGTTATTTCTTAGGAATATTTACAATTATTTTAAACATTCAAAATTTCATTTCATGTGACTGGATAGTTCTTTGGATTTGCTCTGATATCATGATTGTTATTTTTAAATATTACAACCAACTCACTTCTAATAGCTAGTCTTGCGCTAATTAGCCTCTTACCCTCACAAATTGTGTAAAAAGGGAAGAAGCTGCAGAGCTGAGGAGTAAGTACTGATAATGACTCTTTCTGTTTTTTTACCAAGCAGACTTGGCATACTGATGGTCCTTGTAGGAGGTCACCCTGGGCTGACCTTAGGGAACATGATGGGGCATAAGGAAAAACACATGCACCCTTAAATCACTTTGCTTCATTTTTCTGCACAGCATCTCTTTGTCTTGGCAAAGTAAAACTAGGAGTATGCTAATGGCGAAGCAGAGTCTGTCTAGAGAGCACTGTACTGCAGAGATTTCCAGTTAGTTCTAACTATGATAAAAGTGGTTCTAAGGCATGTTAGGCAAATGGCCCTTGGCTCTTCAAGTGTCAGCAGAGACACACTATATAGATATATTCTTAAAGTATTATTTAATGGTATTTTTGACATTATGAAAAGGAAACCATCAAGTTGAAATCTGAACTTGTTCAATAGCTGGACTGAAAATAGTTTCAGGCGCAACCTTTCAGACACAGTTTTACAACCAAAGTATAAAGTGGTGCTATGTAAAAGACCCCGCAAGCAACCAGAGCTAATGAGTGCAGGGAATTGGTGAACTTGAAAAAGATATGTTTTCTCTCTTTTTTTCCCCATTATTTATTTCCAGTTTTTGAGGTCTTCAGGATTCTGTTAACAGCTACACACACACAAAAGACTAACTACAGTGTTACTATACTAAGTATAGTACCTCACAGACCTATTCTACAGTTTGACTTTTACCTGGGGTAACTTGGTATTGCACCACAGTTATATGGAGATAGACTAATATATATTTCCTGCAGATCTTGCCCATAATTCTAATATAATAAAAGCCTTAGTCCATCTGTCTGTCTGTCTGTAATGCTTTTTGAGCACTCTGATCGTCTCAGCAGCGAATCAAAATGCTGACTGAAACAACCAATCAGAATGCTCTGCACAGACAGACACACATGGTGGAGCACTGCCATGACAGCGAGGACTGAGGGGAATACAGCGGGGGCCCCCCTGGCTCTGCTCCTTGGAGACAGCTGCAGCGCTGCCCATCTCTGTCCCCGCCATCATGGTGACGCTCCATCCCCAACAGAGAGGGATGGCGGGGACGGACTGGCATGGCAGAGCGCTGCCATGCCAGCAGGGATGGGGAGGGGACAGAGCAGGGGGGCAAGGTCAGCGCTGCACTGCCAGCACCCTGCACCACCATCACCTCTAAGAAGCAAGGCCGGAGGAAGAGGGGCAAAGCCATCCCTTGGATGCAGTGGCAGTGCAGGGTGCTGGTGGAGGGGGACAGAGGGGATGGTGCGGCAAGCTACCACATCCCTGCTCCTGGGAGATGGCGACAGCATGGGGTGGAGAGTAGCAGCGCTCTGTCCCCTGCCCCCCCTGCCACCTCCCCTGTCATGCTTGACAGGCAATTTGCTAGTCTGTACTATTAAAAGCCATTTTTAAATTAAGCTGACAACACTAAATATAATAATATTTAAGCAGGTGTTTAAGATCTATTAAATTCTATTCAGTAGCAGCACATACTTAGATGCTTTCCTGATTCAGGTAGTAAGGACGCAGTGACAGTGTTTTATTTCTACATACCATTTTTTACAGTTCTCTATTGTGGGTATTTCTGTGGATGGTGGATAATATGTTTCATTCATATAACAACCACAGCCATCGTTTGTCACACATGTTTTGGAGTACTCATCATAAATGGGTTTCTCTGGAGGGCAGCTGGGGTAACAACCTATTAACCATAAACAGTGATATTTTTTAATATTAGTAGGTGTAAACATTTTCATGTAGTACCCATGCAAAATCCACTCAAACCAGTGGATTTCAGGTGTTCACTGAACATGCTGAATATTTCCAATGGATCTATCAACAGTACTAGGGTTGTGCAGTTTAAAGAAACCCCATTTTTGTCATGATATAAAAGACACAGTTTTCTACAAGTCCTGAACACTGCACCAACACTTAATTCAAAATATATTCTGTATATACCCAGTAACTTGTAAGACAATACATCCTAATATAATCTTGTATTTACAAAAAAGGGTGTTTTCTACTTCCATACACATTTAATCACATTCTTAATAGGATAATTTGTTAAAAGCATGAAAGTAACTTAAGTTCATAATAAATATTCCATTTATTCACCAAACTGTTAGAAATAGCCTGTTCATACTATTTTTATAGATAAACCAGATGATGCCACAGATTTTTAAATTTCCTTATACAAATTATAAGGGATATAGCTGCCTGAAATCCTCCACATAAAAATACATTTTTACTAGGCCTGTGTGAAACAGCTAGTATTTGCTTTGGATTCGGCCAATTCAGGGGACAGTGATTCGATTCGGTGATTCAAATCACTGTCCCAATCGATTCGGCCAAATCTAATTTGGAGATATGGCCACTGCTGAATTGGCCAAATCTCCAAATCAAACAGGCCCCATCCCCCGCCCGCTCTCCCAGCCCCATCAATGGCTGCTCTGCCTGGCCCTAGCATCCCAGCTCTTAAAAAAAAAGTCCCACACTCACCAGATGCTGCCAGGCAGGGGGGTAGATCCTTGTTGCCTCACATTGCCCTGCGCTGTATGGGCGGGGGGGGGGGGGCTCTGCCATAAGCCCCTATCACCCACCTGCCCTCCCAGCCCCATCAATGTCTGCCTCTCCCAGTCCCAGCATTCCAGCACTTTGTTTTTTTTAAAGTGCCATACTCATTGGCTGCTGCCAGGTGGGGAGCCAATCACTGCTGCCCTCTGCACTGTGGGGGGTGTTCTGTCATGAGCCCCCAGAATCCCCAGTGGCCACTGCAGCAGCCGGTGCGTGCAGGACTTTTTTTATTTTATTTTTATTTAAGAGTCAGGATGCTAGGGCTGGGCAAAAAAACCATTGAAGGGCCTGGGAGAGTGGGCAGGTGTGGAGATTCATGGCAGAGCCCCCCCATGAAATGCGGGGCAGTGGGAGGCAGTGGGGATCACCCCCCCCTGCCTGGCAGGAGCCGATGACTGTGGGCTTTTTTTTTTTAAACAGCTGGGATGCTGGGACTGGACAGAGCAGCCATTGATGAGGCTGGGAGAGCAGGTGGGGACCAAGGGGCATTCAGGGAGGCTGAGGGAGCAGGCAGGGATAGGGCCTGGTGGGGGTCCCCCCCATGGTCCCCTCTGCCTTCCTCCAGCCCCCCCCCCACCCTCTACTTATCAGCAGAGTCCGGGTCCAGTTCCCTGTGGTGACAAACAGGCACTGTCCAAGTCTCCAAATCTTTCCAAAGGTCTCTGAATCAATTCAGAGAGCTTTGAATTGATTCAGATCTTTTTATTGGTCTCCCAGTTCAATTCAGATTCAGAGATTCGGCTTCTAAATCAGGCCAAATCTCCTCCAAATCAAATCAGCACTAGAAGTTTCACACAGTCCTAGTTTTTACTAATGAGTATTTAGTACTACTATACTTTCATATAGCCAGCAGCTATAATGGGTCTGATTCTTAGTTGCACAAAAACCTATTTGCCTTCCTCTGGCAATGGTGAGGGTCCTAAAAATTAGTGTATATGTAATTTCTTCCAGTATATAGCCTCTTTTCACTGCCACATTTTTTAAAAGGGCTCTCTTTTAAATAAAAGTCAGCCCATGTGTTCAGGAGGCAAAATAAATATATGAAAAGATAACACAGACAATACAGTATAGTACATTTTGATAATTCTTTCTTGATTTCCCAATAATGCAACTCAGCTGTGAAAATGTGGGTTTTTTATCTTTGGATTAATAAAATATCATCAACAGCAGCTAGGGTGTAATCACTCTGCAGAAAGTGAGCACAAGGCTATGCTTTACTTAAATCTCACTTCTATTTATTTGGATGAATGAAATGGGACTTAACTGTGGTATATATTTTTACATTTGCCCTTTGCACAGGCATGAAGATGGTATAATATGGCTTAACTTTATGTCATGACAGTAATGTAATTCAGGGTGAAGTTACATGTTACATTTAGACCATACTAACTGTGTCATATGTTAAGCAGTGTTAAAGTTAGAATATGCTGTAAGCAATTACACGTTAAGGGTTATCATCATTTCTTGCCTACCCTACTCTGACTTGCCACTGGAGGGCTGTCGAGCAAATGCATGGCTAAAAGCCAGGGTACCTGGTCTCTATCCCTGGGAGCTATGGGGACCTGTGGTGGGAGGCTTGCAGTGGTGCATCCTGGTGGGATACTGGGAGACTGCAAATTGCTTGTTTTATCTCCATGGAGCAGACTGAACTTACTCTAACATGTGCTAAGTAGCACTGCCCAGAGTTAACCCTCACCTGAAGTGGCGTAACTTTGAGACACTAAGAGGCCACTTAGAACAAATTAATGAGCTTTAATATGAGGACACTCACATTTTAAGTGCTCTTAGTATGGTTTAAGTATAACATGTAACTTCACCCTGACTGAAGAAAGGCATGTGGGGCAGCAGCCTCAGGCTCTACCTTTTTGGGAGCACAAAAATAGCCACCACCACAGCAAGTGACTTGCAGAGTCACTGCTACCAGCAATGCAGCAGGTGGTCCAGCCATATGTGCCACTGCTGCCTATGGCACAGAAATGACCTGATCTGCCTGTGTATCATGTATCTAAACCCTGAATAAGAATTCAGAATGAAACATTGGAAAAATCATAAATGCCAGCCTTCAAATATCATTGTGTTTCTTCTTAAGAAGTCACTAATAACCAAAAGGAACGGGCCTTATATTTATTTCCTATTTAGCAATAAAGAAATGCTTTACAATATGTCTGTCACAATAGAGTCCACCTGACAAATAAAAACATTAATATTAAAAAAAATAATTCAGTAATAAAAGTTTAATTTACCATGAAAAGTGTTTGCTTCTCCCTGACATGTTCTTAAAATGGTACTCAGTAGTGAGTATGATCAATATAGTCAATTGATGTCACTAAAGAGTAAATCATCCCCATTTATTATTCAAAATTAGGGCCTTAGAAATGTCCAGCCAATCAATTTGATAAGCAAGCCCATCATTTGGTACTTTAAACTCCCCCAAAAAACCTTCATTAAAATACAAAACAATGGAGAGTTGCTTACCTTCCAGTAAAGGCAGTGAGAAGTTGGTACTGGGATTAGTAATAATCTTGCAGGTCTTAATTTCACGGCCACAAGGCTCATAGTGCCATGTACACTCATTACGAGCGTTGTAGTAATCACAAAATATTGCTGATAGAGAAAACAGATATTAATGAAACCTATAGTTGCCAGGTGAGGATCCTGTTTCCATCCCCAGTGAGAACAGCCAAAGGATCTTACATGGTGTGTTGGCTATAATTCTCTTTAACACTAGGATCTAGACTTTCTTTCAACTCAACTTCAGCAAAAACCACGTGAAAGCCTTCAGGGTGAAATAAATTACTGAAATCATAAAACTATTCAGATTCAATAGTGATTTGAATTTGGGCTACCTGTTGAAATATTGCAAAAATGTTGGCCTTCTCTGGATATTTGAAAACTATTTAAAGGCTACTAAGTTCAAGTCAGTTTGACTTGCATCTAGAGTCATACACAGCAGGTCAAAATAAAGTCACTAGTTTATAGGGGCAACTGAAGCACAATTTGCTTTAGTAAGATACATTACTGACTGAACAAGAAATTTTTGTGCTAACTATTCAAGATCACAACTCAGAATTGCTGTCTCTCTAGCAGTTTCAAGATTTTAATTCCCCCCCCCCTCCTCCACCCAGTCAGAACAAAAACAGACCTTTCTTAAATTTCCCATCAGCATGTGCATGCTCCAGCAGACCCAATTAATTGAGTCTGCTCTGATGCGTGTTAATCAGCACGTGTTGGAGCAGGCATCAGACATGTGCATAGGTGCTCGTTGTTTCCATTCTATATTGAGATCTTGAGCCATGACACCGTGAATGCTTTCAGTGCTACAATATACAACCCTGTGCTAGGACACGTGCAATGATTGAAACCTCTATGACAGCATTCTAAGTATAGTCACTGTCAGTAACATTACTCTCAGTAATATTTAAAGATGACTCACGGCATATATCAGGAGTTCTCCAGAAGACACATGCCATAGCTTTAGCACACTCTTGAGCATAGGCAGCAACTGCAGAACAGAAGCATTCACAGTCTCCACCGCTGTCACAGGAGCAGGCATCATGAACACAAGCTTCATAGAACGGAATTGGGTCCACCTGGGAAGAAACAGTGTCCCAGTTAACATCATAATTATGTTTTCAGCTTGGAATCTCAGAAATCTTCTAGGCTAGAAGCTGCTTACTGCATGTGATTTGGTAATAGTTTTGCTCTAGGGTAATTTCTTAGGAAGCCCATGAGTAGAGGGCAAGGAATTACTCTCACAGTGAAGAACATGGACACTTTAGTCCAATATATGAAAATATAACAAATCTTCAAATGAACTATTGCAAAAAGTTGTAGACAACTGAACACCTAACCTTGAATTGCAGATTCTATAATCAACATTTTTAAAAATTATAACGCCTTAACTTTTATCTACATTTTCATTAAAACCATGATTGCAGCACATTTTTCTGCCAGCTAGCTACTAACAGGAAATGAAGCTACATTGGCTGCCTGAGTAATTTTACAATGACCAAGAATAGGGAACCAACAACTTCTTTAATGCATGTCAGCTGCTCGGGGGTAACTTCTCATGTGCACTCGCTTACCCTATTATAGATGTCAGTTTAGTAGTCCATGAAAAAAGATGAAAGTTACCATGCTTTAGTTTCTTATTGTGGTGTAATAGTGGAGACATAGAAAGTTACCAGAGAGTTGCCTCATCTCTGGTAAAAACTTTGCCTGTTGATATACTAAGGCAGGTCTGTACAGCCCATGCCCAAGCCTGTGCTGCCACAGCTTCACTGTGATCGATACTCAAGCTAAGCAAGCTTGGAAATGTCTGTTTCTGATGCCATCACACCTCAAGTGGCAGTATAGTCATAGCCTGGGACTATCCTGATTATATCTTCCTACAGTTTTGCACATCTAGCCTCCTCTGGACCACCTACCCACGCAGTGGTTCACTTGCACTGCTTACCTTGGGGTGACATGTTTTGAAGGTATCACTCTTGATAAGACTACATTCGAGCTGTGACCACGACTTTCGATGAGGTTTCACATCACAGGGCTGGATCTCTGCTGTCACATCAGGGCACTGGGGGTCATGTTTCCAAGAATTCCCAAACTCCAGAGCTTTGTTTACAAGCAGCTTGCTCCTTGTTGTGAAGTCATTGTTGGACTTGTCATCAAAGTTACCACACAGACCACAGATTTTGCCCTGAAAAGCAGATGGTTTGTTTTCAAAACACATTGTCATAGTTCAAGTTTAACCTGGTATGTGAGCACAGATTCCTAATGAAGTAGGCACATGTACATGAGGTGCTTACCTGGGTAGTAGTATAGTTTACTGTGAAGTAAGCATGTGTGTCTATACGTACGCATGCTTATTATGCACTAAACCTTGCTAATCGCAAGTAAATTTTCTACCTGCAAATGCAAGTAGCAAATTTACTTTTGATTAGTAATGTCACAATAGCGTTCATGTAGACTCCTGACAGAGAGCAAACCTGCTTCTGGTCAGCCGTCCACCAGGGGGTAGGAGATTGCTCCCTGCCCCCGGAAGCTGCCTGCTGCCAGGGCAGGCTCCACCACAGGAGCCTGGGTGGGGACTGTGCCCCCTGCCCCAGCAGCAGGAAACTCTAAGCCCCCTGCTCTGAAATCACAATCAGGGAGCAGAGGGCTGGGAGACCCTTATCACCCAGCACCAGCTCCATGACCACGAAGGAAGTGCTGGGAGATAAGGGTCTCCCAGCACTGGCCCTGCGACTGTGGAACTGGCACTGGGAGATAAGGGTATCTCATCACTGGCCCCACGGTACAGGGCAGGCACTGGGAGCTCCCTGCTGTGGGGGGCTGAGGAGCCTGTTCCCCACCCAGATCTGAGCTGGGAAGCTTGTCCCCTGCTCAGCTTTGCAAGCATGGAACTTGGGGGGTAGGGGGGAGGGCAAGCTGGGGAGCTTGTTCCCCTCCAGCTCCACACTGTGCAGCTGAGCAGGAAACAAGCTCCCCAGCCTGTTCCCCCCCCCCCCAGTTTTGCACTGATGGAGCTGAGCAGGGAACTAGCTCCCTAGCACGTCCCCTACCCAGCTCTGTGCTCATGGAGCTGAGTAGGGAACAAGCTTCCCAGTCTCCACCCAGTTTGCAGGGTTGGGGCTGGGAACTCTGCTGGTCAGGAACAGGTCCCAATTCTGTCCCCCAATGTGTGCGTGTGTGTGTTTATTTATGTTTACTTTGCAATGATCCAAACAGTGGCTACAATTTTCAGTCCTGTACAGTGGCAAACAAGAAGCTTTTTGATTACTGCTGTCATAAATGTAAATCAGATACCTAAATCTTGCCCCTAGAACGTTGAGATGTTATTTGTATAGGTTTATTTCTAACAAGTGTTGGTCTTGATGACCAGACATATTATCTTGAAGGTATATTTCAACATTGCAAAGTATTTCTTGTAAGACATTGACTAAAACTTGATAGTGGGGGTCTCAAGGGATTTTTGTTAGTTGACACCCATCTAGTCAGAATGCAATAAAAAACATAGGGTACAGACACACGTACATTTGGATCCATTTCAGAAGGGGAATGCTTCAAAACAAGCTGGGAATGATGGAAACGGGCAGATCTGGGGGAGGGGGGTGCAGTTGCATTCCCTTTTGGTTCCTGATCCATCCAAAGTTTAATACCAACTGCTTGGCAGTGGCAGCAGCATTTCTAGTGAGGCAGCACTGAGAGCATCAACTGAATTAATGATTCATTAAAATCCACCTGATTCCTTCTAAACTCTTCATTCTACTGGTACTAGTAAAGACCCTTTCTCCTATTTAACAGTCCTGATGTTCCACTATTCAAGTCAGCCTTTCTTCTGCAATGTCTTAGCTGTTTCTGGTAATGAAGCTCCTACTCCACAGCCCTGCAGACTGTTTTAAACTCATTGCAATGAAGTTATATTTATTATTGCTTCAATGTTAAACTGAACAATATAGCCCTAGCACCCTCCCATATTAATAAAGCTTCTAGTTTCTTTTTTTCTTGGAGAAAGATATGGACTGTGCTTTATGGGATGATGCACCACACTATCTGCATACCCCTTTTCAAAATCATAGAGCTGCTCATGGATTCAGATGCAAAAACTGCTTCAACTTCAACAGTTGATGTGTTCAGTGTTAAAGTTGGAGTCATTTTGATCTATTTGCATCATTCCCAACTAGTCCACATATAACAATAGGAGACAGAATCAAAAGACTTGCAAAAGTTAAGTTATATCACATCTACTACTTTCCCACTATCCACAGAGCCTGTCACCTTATCATAGAAGGCAATCAGGTTGGCCAGGCATGACTTGGTCTGGATGAATCCATGCTGACTGTTCTTGATAAACTTTTTCTCCTCCAGATGTTAAAAATATACTCCCTGATGACCTGCTCCATAATCTGTTTTAGTATTAAGGTCAAACTGACTGGTCCTGGATCCTTTTTCTTCTTCTTTAAAGATGGGCACTACATTTGCCATTTTACTGTCATCTGGGACTTCATATGTCTTCCACAAATTCTCAAAGATGATTGTCAATGACTCTTAAAATATCTCAGTAGGGGCATAACAGGGCTACTCCACGCCCTGGGCAGTGACAACATGCAGACCAGCACTGACCGCTGTACAGCCAATGGTAGTGCTACTGCCAACTGCACTGGTGGCTATGTTTGCACGTCCTGCCTCCAAAGGCAATACCTGAGTCTCCTTCCCCAGTTGCACACCCCTCAGTTTTGCTACTGTACTTCAGGCAATTCCTTCAGCATCTTAGCGTGCATGCCATCTAGCTCTGCTGACTTCAAAACATCCAGTTTCACTAAAGATGGAAACAGACATCACCTTTTGTCACCTTTGTGCCATCATAAAATGTTTATGGTGGCAAACAAGCTAAGCAAATAGATGTCTACATCCCTTTGCATGCTACATATGTGGCCATTATGAAGTTGGTATCAATTTGTGCTGCTCTTTAGCTGTAGGTGTCTGTTTACTTTATTGCATGAGAATTTTTTGAAGCCTGAAGCTACCTGTGCTCCCCAACCATCCCAACCAGGTGCACCAGGGGCTTGTGGGGCTTTGATACTGTGCACCCTGGGGATTCCTGCACAGAAGCAGGTCCCTCAAGTCCTGGAAGTACCTGCCTAGCTTTCCCAGTTTACCAAAATGGAACCCAGAAATCCCAGGGGTATATCTTAGTAAGCAACGAAACCCCAACTCTCCCCATTTACCAAGATGCATCCCAGAGATCCAAGGGGCATGTCTTGGTAAGTGGGGAAAGCCAGACAGGCACTTCCAGGGCAAGAGAGATTTGATCCTGTGTGGGAATTCCCAGGGTGCACAGGATCATCATGCCCCACGAGAATGTCACCCATTGTCTCATAGCAACAGCAGATGGGACAAGGGGTGATGTGTGTTTCACCCACTGAAGCAGATCAGCTGTACTGAGACACATCCCAGTACAGGTAATCTACTTCATTTAATGATGTCTGTTTCTACCCTAAGTAAGCCTAAACCTGTTCTTTCACTACTCTATGCTTAGTAACTCGTCCCCTGTTTTGCTGCCTACTGTACTTGTCATCTGGTAGCCAATCTTATTTGTGAAGACTTAAGTAAAAAAACAGGCATTAAAAACTTCACCCTTGTCTGCATTATCCATTACTGGATTGCCCTGTGTATTCAGTAAGGGACCTATATTTTCTTTAGTCTTCATCTCACTTCTGATATACTTGTAGATACTTTTTATTTCCTTTGATATCTCTTGCTAATTGCATCTCAAATTGTGTCTTGGCATTCCTGATTTTTCTCCCTGCATGCTCATGCAATGCTGCTATTCGCTTCTCTGGTAATAAGAAGTTTCCATTTCTTCTATGACTCTTTTTTTGAGTTTCAGCTCATTATGAAGTTCACTTTTTAGGCAGGCCCGCCTCCTGCTACACCCCCTATTCTTTCTTTGTATTGGGATAGTTTGCTTCTGCACTCTTAACAAGGCTTTCTTAAAGTACAGCCAGCTCTCCCAGACTACATTTCCCCCTCAGACTTGCCTCCCAGTGAATCCTGCCTAACAGTTCTCCAAGTCTTCTTTCCTGAAGTTTCAGTGTCTATTTTACTTCTCCTCTTTCTTTCTTCCTTGGGGTCTTGAACTCTATATGTAGTCCAACCCCCTGCATGAAAGCAGGATCAGATGTTTTTCTACCCCACTTTCTAAAATCCCAAATGTGGGAAATCCTACAGTGTCCCTTAGTAGCATGTGGTAGTGTTTCACTGCTCTAACAGTTAGGAAAATTGTCTATATCCATCATACATCTTTTTTGCTGAAAATGATTTTTTTTTGTCCTTTTTTAAGTGTCCTGGGTAATAATAAACACAACCTTCTTTATAGCATTTTCTTACTGATTAGAAAACTGTTGCACCTAAGGCCATGGGAAGACGAAATGACAGGCATGTGTGCAAGACACTTTAAAGCAAGCTAAATGCTTTTGCACCACTTTAATGGTGCCGGTGTTTGCACACATCAGCGGCATATTGTGAATTAATTCCAGCTGCTGTAGGAAACTTGGCAGTGTAATGCGCCTTAAATTACTTGGAGTACAGCAAACTAGAACTCCTCCGAGTGCCCCTACAGCTGTGGAGCGAAGCACCAGGCTCCGAGCAGCTCAGGAGCTCTGCAGGAAGCCCTGCAGCAGCCCAGGAAGGCAGGCTCCACCCAAAAAAAGCAGCAAGCCTGATCTCCCCCCTGCCCCCCAATGGAGCCTGCCTGTGTAAATGAGCTGCACGGGGGCCCAGTGCTTCCCTCTGCAGCTGCGGTGCTCCCCTGGGACCTCCTGAGCTGGGTGCTGTGGGCAGGTGCCACCTCGGGGGGGTCACCACTGCCACAGAGGGAAGCACCAGCCCCCACCCCGTCCTGCCCAGGGACCGCTCTGCCCACCAGCAACCTGCCCTCCCCTCCCAGCTGCCGGGTATGTGAGTGTGTGCATGATACGGGGGTTTAAAGGGCCCTAAATTGAAGTGGTGTTTTTAAAAACCCACCACTTCAATTTAGGGCCTCCATTTCATCTACACACGTCCTAAGGCCCTCTGTGGATCTGAACCTTAAAGTTCATGGATCCAGAAAAGTTACAAAGTAACTGCTCATTTTTGTTATAATAGTGTGCCTTAATCATTATAATAAAATATTTTAGAAAGTAGGCACAGGGTCACTTACCTTATAATAAGGGGTCAGCTTGATGAAAACAGTCGTCTTCTTATCCCAGATAACCATCAAACCATTGCTGACCTCAATAACAAGATACAGACCCACTTTCCGAGTCCAATAATTCACATGCTCACCATGATCTTTTCTAATCTCCAAAAGTTCTTTGTCCTGCAACTTAAGTTCGGTCCTCTGAAAAATAAAAAGGGCAAGGTTGTAATAGCACTGGTTATTATAGATTCATAGATGTCTGGGTCAGAAAGGACCTCAGTAGATCATCAAGTCCAACCCCTTGCATGAGCAGGAAAGAGCAGTGGGGTCAGTTGACTCCACCAGGCTCATGTCCAGCCTCCTCTTAAACACCCCCCAAGGTCAGGGAGAGAACCACCTGCCTTGGAAGTCCATTCCAGATTCTGGCAACCCTTACCATAAAGAAGTTCTTCCTGATGTCTAACCTAAATCTGCTCTCCGTCAGTTTGTGGCCATTGTTCCTAGTTACTCCAGGGGGTGCCCTGGTAAACAGAGCATCTCCTATTCCTTGCTGTACCTTCCCTCCTCTCCCAATTAATTTGTAGGCAGCCACAAGATCACCTCTCAGCCTTCTCTTGCAGAGGCTGAAGAGATCCAGGTCCCTCAATCTCTCCTCATAGGGCTTTGCCTGCAAGCCCGTAACCATATGAGTGGCCCTCCTTTGAACCGTCTCGAGGTTGTCCACATCCCTCTTGAAGTGCAGTGCCCAAAACTGGACACAGTACTCCAACTGTGGCCTGACCAATGCCACATAGAGGGGAACTATCACCTCCCTGGACCTGTTCGTCATGTACCTGCTAATGCATGATAAAGTGTGGTTAGCCTTGTTGATCACTTCATCACTTGACAACTCATGTTCCTCTTAGTCTCAACAACTCCCTTTCTGCTGCTGCTGTACTGTTGAGAAGGTCCTCCCCCAGCCTGTAGGTGTGTTGGTGATTCCTTCTCCCTGGGTGCAGCACTTTGTACTTGTCTTTGTTGAACTGCATCCTATTCTGTTCTGCCCACTTTTCCAATGTGTCCAGATTTGCCTGGATTTGTTCCCTATCCTATAGTACGTTAACTTTATCCCATAATTTGGTATCATCTGCAAATTTGGACAGAGTGCTCTCCACACCCTCATCCAAGCCACTGATGAAGACCTGAACAGCACAGGTCCAAGGACTGAGCCTGGGACTCCACTGCCCACATCTTTCCAGGTCGATATCGACCCAACCCGTAATCTCTTATAACAAGACAAGACATTAGAGAAGGAAAGGTGATGGACTTTGAAACAATGAAAAACCTCTAAGCTGACTCTTCAGAAATCAGCATAGCTCCATGGACCTTAATGGAGCCGCAACAAGTCCCAGTAACTGATTCTAAGCCATTTCACTGGGGGCTTCAGATTTCACTTGCCTTAAGGAACTAGATATTCATTTACTTGTTAGATTTATATGCTACCCTTCCCAAAAAGGCTCAGGGAAGTTTTCAATAAAAGAGAAAAAAAAGAATTATAGAAACAAAATAAATATTAATATAAGAAAACCTCCACTTAGAAAAGAAAAAAGAAAAACAAACTCAGGAGCAAACCACTCCTTCCCACTTCACCCATTCCTGCTTCCCTTTCTCAGACCAAGTTGAGTATCTGGCCCTGCTCAACCCAACCTTGGTTTCCAGCCCATATTCAATAAAAATAACTATTTCCCTGAAACTGTATTCCTTAACATCCTACCACAACAATTTCCCCACAAACTATGTTCCCTAACATCCTACTTTCCTGCCACACTTAGGAGAATCTCCCACACCCTTATTATTCTTTCCAAACTAAACTTCCTCCCTCAAAAGGGAGGCCCAGGCTGTCTCTAAAACCCATTCATTGTCCCCTTCCCTGCAAGAAAAACATGTTGAATTAAAGGAAAAAAAATAGATCCCTTCATCCCCACTTGGTCCCCTCTGAAGGGTAATGTCAAGGGATTCCTCCACATATGCATGGCAGTTTTGATTAGCTGCCTACTAGGTATGAATTCATCCTTGTCAATACTCACCCCTAAAAATATTTTAATAGCCTTTGAGCAGGTGACTCCTGTGGTTCCACAAGGGACATTTTCTGTAAGGATACTAAATGAAGCACTGGAATTTTTTTCACCACAATAATCCTATTAAAAGTAGAAGCACAAAATATAAATAAATAAAAGAAATCATATTCTTTATTTTTTTCTTATGTTAACCTAAAAATATTTTAAACTTATTCACTTAATGTGAATTACTTAATTAGTCTATTACTGCTACTTAGACAGATGTAGCTAGATGGCTAATTTCTGTATCTGCATTATCAATATATGCATATCTATCCATTTTTCTATATTAAATTTGTTTGCCAAATACTAGAAATAAGTAGGACTATTCAATGAAAAAATGTCATACGTGCCAAAATAAATAAATTCATTTTTGGAATTCAGAATCAGCCACTTGTTTTGGAACAATATTGATTAGCCAACAGTTCTCATTCCCCAGTTAGCCTATTTTCATAAAATCTGCAGTTCCCTCATCAGCTGAGATTTTCATTCAGCAAGCTGAAAACACCATTTGCTTATTCATGCATCCCAGATCTTCTGCAAATATGGGATTTAGCTCAGTAGAAACCTATAAATTGTGACCTCAGAGAAAGAGGATGTGAGAGAGGTAAGCTTAGAACCAAATTGATCGATCCTTTAAAAGTAGTTAATGGCTCTGTAGCAACTTTTCACTTTTGTTTACTGCTCCCACTGAACCTACCTGAACAGCCACATATTCACAGTCTCCATCAAAATCATACTGTTTTCCATCAAAGGTAATATAATGGCCATTTCCATATATACTGCAAGTCCCAAAGCAATCACCAACAGTGCAGCTCCACTTTCCTTTCTGGCAGGTACTAGGGGTAGAGTAAAAGAGTTTCATCTTTATATATATTGTTTGAAAAGGTGGGGACAAAGCATGGCAGTAGCATAACTAGGGCAGAGAAAGGGAAACACATGTCCCAGACATTGACTATGAGGGGGCACCAGGATCCCCACCACCAACAACACCAGCAGTCTTTGCAGTGGCAGGGAGGCTGCCTCTAACTAGCCATAGGAGCTGAGCAATGCAGCACCACACTAAGCTATGTAACTATGGGAGAATGGAGGTGAGTGGGGTGAGCAAACTGGTGCCCCCCCACCAGGTACTCAATGAGTGTGGTACACCACTGAACCATGCAATTCCCTGACCCATATGGAGTCTATAACATGTATTATAATCACCTCTCTGTTGCAGGGCACTACAAATCACTCCCTCCTCACCAGTCATGATGTGGGACTAGTGCACTAAAAATTAAGTCCATGATTAAGTTTATAGTATAGCTATTAGCTTTGCTTAGTTTGTTGTTGGTTCTGCTATCAGTCTTACCCCCAGAATGGCACTTTTATTCAATAAATGGTGCCTACTACAAAGAGATGCTGCAGTGGGGTAGCCAAGTGGGGTGGCAGAGCATCTTTTTATCACTCCAGAAGCAAGGGTTTGAGCTTTCTTTTGGACTTACGCCAAAGGCTGCTCCTACTACAAATGGGTGCCTAGTCATTTGCACTGAGAAGTGTCAAAGGTGGCCAGATGTGATGTTAGCCATTGGGTATAAAACATGATGAGTCCTGATTACATTAGCTCATTAAGCTGTCGGGTTTAAGATGTGCAAAGTTATAGTGATTCCTCTTAAAATGTCCTACTTTTGTCTAAGATGAACAGAGACTATTACCTCAATATTTATGGTATTAGCTAAGTTTTCACAAAAGGAATCTTTCAGTTAACCTTCACACTCACAGGGCAACCAGAATAGACCTGAGAATTAAAGCTTGTGTATCTACATACTGCTCATAAGAGCAATTCTTATATCCTAACATTATCCTTTGTTCACCACAAGAAAAATAATATGTTAGGAGAGACTGAAAGATCACAACATCTTACCAGGTGTTGCAATCCACTGTTATGTTTGTTCCAGAAGAATAAAAATTCTCATTATGAATACATGGACAATCCTTCTCCTGAACACAGTGCCCTCTGCCATCATCAATCAATCCAGCAGGACATACACAACCTGAGATGCACTCCGTCTGGAACTAAGGAAAAGAAATACAAATTTTAATTTATACTACTTTTATGAATTCTCTACTTCACCTTTTCTTCAGCAAACACTCATCCCAGAAACTGTATTTAATTTCTAATCCAGTTATTTACATAGGGACATAAAACTGTTATGTTCTCCAAGGCCACTGAATCCAATCCTCTGAATATAGGCAAGTATTTGTCCAAAGAGTCTGAAAGATCATCCACTTCAACTCCTTTCATGCACCAGAGGCACAAAGCAGCCTATGAACAACTAAAAATCCTAGAATGTACCATAGGTAAAGAGCAGGGGAGATAAGGGCACAACCAGTACCCTCTTTTCCCCCACTGCCTTCAGCCTGTCAGTCCTCATCTTCCAAAAGAAGTTCTTAGGATTAGTCTTCATAACATTTCTGCTGTTCCAGTCCACAAGGTTATCAAATTTTTCCTATATGATTATAAGAAGCATTGGTACTACTCAGCATCTTCCCATGTTGGTACTACTCAGTAAAGCTGTGCGAAGCTTTGATCCCTGACTCGATTCGGTGGAGATTTGGCCCGATTCGGTGGCCAAATCTCTGAATCTGAATCGGATCAAGAGACTCTTTAATCTCCCCAAATCAAACCAGAACCCTCTGAGTTGATTCGGAGAGATTCAAAAAGATTTGATGATTTGGACACAGACGCAGCTTTAAATGTTTTTTCTACATACCTCTAGGTAGCAGATGGCTCGTGAATGCTGTGATGCTGGGGTGCATGGAGTGTCCCACAGAAGTGGGGAGGGGCTCCCCAGTGCACTCGGCAGCAGACCCAGAAGTGGACAAGAAGCACTTCCAGTCTGCTTCCAGGTCCACTCGGGAGTGCGCAGGGCTCCCCCACTACCGCCATGGCTCGGTGACTGGTGCCTCCTGGGTCTGGGGGGGCACCCAGTGTCCCCCCATAGCCAATCACTGAGCGGGGGGGGCTGCACTCTCAGCGGCAGACCTGGAAGTGGACCAGAAGTACTTCCAGTCTACTTCCAGGTTCACCACTGAGCATGGGGGGGGAGGGGGGGGCCTACACTCCCATGGTATGATCCATCCACCCCAGCATTGCAGCATTCATGAGCTATGTTGAAAAAACATTTAAAACTGTGTCTATGGCCAAATCACTGATTCTCTGAATCAGCACTGAATCTTCAGATTCTGCTGAATCGAACTGGGACAGTGATACGAATCAACGAATTGAATCACTGTCCCCGATTTGGGCTAAATCTGAATCCAAATCAAATACAGCCCGTTTCGCACACCCATACTACCCAACAGCTTTGTCATCTTCAAATTCCATCAGCACACATCTAGTTCCTATACTAAGGGTGTTAATTAAAATGTTAAACAGGTAGATCCTAAGACCATATCTTGAAAAGCACTGCGATTAGACTCTCTCCAAACTGACCACTCTTCTTTTAATATAACTTACTATAGTCTCCCTTTTTGCCAACTTTTTATCCCCTTTATGTTTATAGTATTAATCCCCATCTTCTTCAGTTCAACTAATAATTTCCTTTCCAGAGATTCTCCTTAATCTAAATAGAATAGATCCACTGAATTGCCCTGTTATTCTATGATAGAATATGAAATTGATCTGATGTGATCTTCCTTGAAAAAAACTCCATGTTGTCTTTTGTCTATTTTTCTGTTTTCCTCCATATTCTCCATTATTCGCAGATTCATAAAAGTTGGGGCTGGAAGGGACAAGATCATCAGGTCCAGCCCCCTTGCTCTTAGGCACAAAAGACTGCTGGGGTCAGATGACCCCAGAGAGGTGTGCATCCAGTCATCTTTTGAAGATCTACAGACCAACTCTGGGAGGAGTCTACTCCAGATTCTGGACACTCAAACTGTAAAGAAGTGTTTCCTTATATGCAATCTGAAGTGATCTTCTAGCAGTTTTATGTCCATTATTCCTTGTCTTCTCCTGGGGTGCCTTGGTGAACAGATGCTCTTCCAGCCCCTGATGTACATCCCTTATATACTTATAGGCTGCCACCAAGTCCCCCCTAACTCTTCTCCTCTCCAGGCTGAACAGTCACATGTCCTTCGGCTTCTCCTCATATAGCCTGCTCTCCAGACCTCTAATCATTCGTGTGACCCTCCTTTGTACTCTTTTAAGCTTCTCCACACCCTTTTTGAAGTGCGGTGCTCAAAACTGGATGCAGTACTCCAGTTGCAACCTCACCAATGCTGAGTAGAGCAGGAGGATGACATCTTTAGTCTTGTTCAAGATGCATTGGTTGATGCATGCCAGTGTATTGTTCTCTCTGCTGGCTATAGCATTGCACTGGTAGCTCATGTTTATTCAGTCTGTCATGACCCCTAAGTCTCTTTCAGCTGCAGTGCTAGCTAGTGTAGCACTGCCAAGCCTGTAAGTATATTATGGATTATTTCTCCCCAGATGGAGTACTTTACATTTCTTAGTGTTAAACATCATCAGGTTTTGACCTGCCCACCTTACAAGCCTGTCCAGGTCAGCCTGTATCCTCAGCCTTTCTTCCAGCATGACCATACTCCCCCATAATTTGGTGCCATCCGCAAACTTGGCCAGTACACTTTTCACACCCATATACAAATCATTGATGAATATGTTGAAAAGCACTGGTCTGAGTACTGAACGCTGGGAGTCTTTCCCTCCATTACTCTTGTAGGACTTTGCATAATATCACAGTTGAACAAAGACCTGAAATTGTCTGTATTCTAGTTCTTTTCTTTTTTGAAAATAGGTATTATATTTACTAATCTCCAATCAGAATGCCCCACATTTCACTCTTAGTTATTCTGTAATGTTCATCTTGCTAACAGCTTGTTGCCAGAAAATTTCCATATTTTACAAAGAAGAAAAGTTCAGATTATCTTTTTTTGTTTGTTTTAAACAGAAAAGCACCATGCTGGATGATAACAGAAATATTCAGGCATCTTATGACTTTCCTAATGAAGAAAAGAAAGAAAAAAGTCAATGACTAGAAAACGAATGCATAAAATGAGACAGAAAAATAGGATAGAAAAATGGTAAGAGAAAGAAAATGATGGAAAAAAGAAAAGGCGTTTAAAAGGAAAGCAAAGGAAAGGATAAAAAGACATATCAATCCAAATTTTTATCCCAAGAGCTTCATGCTACTCTGTTTCATTTAGGGAAGATAAGAATAAAAGGGTCATGTCATAGGTAAAATGAAGACATACATGGTCACTATTCTGAGTTTGGCAGTTACGTTGTAGTGGGGTTTGCGAACTCCAAGACGAAATGTCACAGTCAAAGTGAATCTTGCCAGGAGGACACCCTGTAAAAAATTATACTTTGTTAGATTGGGTGAACAGGACAAGAAATGTAAAGGAGGGCTAAAGGGGCAGAGTGGTAGCTGAGATTGAGACAAATCGCAGATCATGTATACTTATTATAGAAACTAATTATCAACGAAAACCATTTCTACCAAAAATAAACTGAAAAGGAGTGACGGTTTGAAATGAGCAGAAAATTCAAATTAGAAACTAATTATTTTTTATTTTTCTCAAGGATTTCACTTACTTTGACTTCTGATCTTCACTTGAGTGCAACGGAGCCTGGCATTGTGGCAAACACTAAAAAAGAAGAGATAAAATAGAAATTCATAGTATGCAAATCATAGCAGGTAGTTTCATTGTAAGTCTAATAGATGTATATATAAGGTCATTGGTAAAATTTTGAAAGCACTTTGCAAAGCCAAAGAAATTAACACACTAGATTGCTACGTGCACCAAACAATTATTCTTTTGGACTTTCAAAACCTTCCTATTCCCGTGCCATCTTCTTAGATGACAGGGTAATAAATGTATCCAAGTGATTTATTGGGGGAGTGATACTTAGTAGTGAAATTTACAGTGTAAATTAAATTCCCACATGATTTTTAGTGAGATTTCCTAACGAGTGATGCTGAAGACTACATTTTGAGTACTTGGGGAAGGAAGAGTTTTGCAAGAACTCTAGTGAAAAAGAATATTGCAGGTAGGAGCCTACAATTTACTTTTAGGACCCCATGTCACATTAAATCAGTATAACATAGTAATTGTTACACTGCAAAATGATGCTTCAATAAATTATTTTTAGCAGGAAATCTGCTAATTGCTCACACAGCTTCCTTTCCCCATTCCACAGTGGGTGCATCTATGTGTTCATTAATGCACCTTAGATACTGTGCATTTAGTTTAGTACTTCCTTATAAAGTACTATCTAAATGTGCAGTATCTAGAGTTACTGCACAGTAGTGCCAGCAAACGGTTATTTATTGATGCTAACTGTGCATTAGCCTAATAACATTGTGCAATAGCCTGTTAGCACAGTTTTTGCCATGACAAGCTACTGCACAGTATTATTAGGCTAATGTGCAGTAAGCGTCTCAGGTACATGTGCCCCATAAAAACCTGTAAAGTAGACTAGAGGTTCTCATACTGTGGTCTGCAGACCACCACTGGTCCGTGAGCTCCATTCAGGTGGTCTGCAGAAAGGTGACCTAAGGCTAAAGCTGACAAACATTACACCTGACTTCCCAGACCTTTGCTAAGAAAAAGCAGGCACATCCATTGCATTAGAAAGGTAAGACTACCAATATTAAATTATGAGTTGTGTGCTTTGATTTGTAGAACAAAAATAAAGTTTATTAAGCGGTCTGCCAAGACCTTCAGCAATTTTTAAGTGGTCCGCGAAAAAAAAAGTTTGAGACCCACAGGCATAGACTATAACAGTGATGTTAGGCCAAAAGTTACCATTACAGGCCACCACTCACCTCAGAAAATAAACACATGTACTATGTATAAAAAATAAATGAATTGATGGATTGATAGATCGGTAGACTTATATATCTTGTTTTGGCAGGTGGTTGGTGGGAAATGTATATTATCAGTAACGTTCATACTGAATTTTCTTGCATACAACATGCCCTGAAATATAACAGGCACTTTGTTTTTGAAAGGTCTTTCCATGTAGTAAGTAAGTAAGTAGTAGCAGATAAGGAACAGAGCCGGCTCACTGTTCTGCTCCCTGCATCACCGGCAGATTTTACCTTCACTTTTGCTCATAACTAACAGAAACTGTTCTTATTACATTTCTCATATATAATGTTCTCTCTAGTTTCCAGCAGCTGTTTTTCTGGGAAAGTGTGTGTTGTGTGCAAGAAGATTTGGTATATGGGTGTACTTAAGAAGCAAAGATAAAGAGAAGTGGGGCTTCCATCTCTGCAATCCAAACTCGATAACAACATACCAGCGATCTTCATTTCTCAAAATAACAGTGCCAGCGTCTAGGTATTCTCCCTTATAGTAGCATGAGCATTTGGAGATAGGCACACACACACTCTTTTCATTCAGGTAGGTGTTATCAGGGCAGCCACAGCCATCCACGGGAATGGAGTCATGAGAGCAGTGCTTATTGCCATCAGTAAAGGAGCGGCAGGTGTATTGACACGTAGTCAGATTGTAGTGGAAGATCTGGCTTGCAGGGCAAGAAGCAACTTCTTTTTCTGAAAGGGGAAAAAATATCTGCCATTTAGGGAAAATATTGGACCTAATAAACTTTAAAACTTTCCTTCTAGTAACACTGGGTTCATCTAACATAAGCATTAATGCTCTGCGGTTACTGCACATTAAGTTTAGTACCTATAATACCAGGCAGGTACTACCTACGTGCATAGTACCTGGCACTACTGCACAGTAGCACTGATGCACCCTTTTAAGTGATGCTAATGTGCTGTAGACTAATTTTATTGTACATTAACGCATTATTATGGCTTTGGCTGTGACATACTAATGTGCAGTAGAATTAGTCTACTGCACATTATCATCTCATGTAGACATGCTCACTGACTATGAAATATGCAGCAATAACAAAAAAAGTAGTCTACAATTGCATATAAAATTTCATGCTAATTAATGACTAGTTTCGCCCTTCATTTTTTACTCTTTTTTTTTTAGAATGATAAAAGTAATTTTTTTAGAAGTATAAAACTAAAAAGTAACATCATTCACATTCTAAAAGGTATTCATAGAAGTTAGAGGCTGGAAGGACCTCACAAGATCATCAGGTCCAGCCCCCCTGCTCTAAGGCAGGAAAGACTGCTGAGGTCAGATGACCCCAGTGAGGTGTGTGTCCAGTCGTCTTTTGAAAATCTCCAGGGAAAGTGACTGTACCACCTCTGGGGGGATTCTGTTCCAGACTCTGGACACATGAACCATAAAGAAGTTTTTCCTTGTCTAATCTGAAGTGATCTTCTATCAGTTTATGACCATTATTCCTAGTCCTCTCCTGCCTTGGTGAACAGATGTTCTTCTAGCCCCAATGTTCACCCCTTATATACTTAAAGGCTGCCACCAAGTCCCCCCTTAGTCTTCTCTTTTCCAGACTGAACAGTCCCATGTCCTTCAGCCTCTCCTCGTATGGTTTGTTTACTGCTCACAGGCTCAGCATTTACACATGCTCCTGGGACCTCAGCATGTTGAGCTAGGGTGGCACAGCCCCAGCTGGCAGGGGGCCTCGGAGTTCAGCCTGACAGCCTGACAGCCTGAAGCTGCTCCACCCTAACCCAATGTGCTGCAGAAGGGATGACTGAGGCATGAGAGTGCTACAGTGCAGGGATAGCCAGCAGGCAGCCCCTACGCTATAGCACCCCTGTGCCCCAGCCAGTCCCAGTCATCATCTACATGTGCATTGCAGCAAAGTAAATAACTCCACCATACAATAGTACTTGTGTCAGGCAGTACTATCCTATGGCAGAGTTAACTAGTTTTTCTTGGCCTAAGAGGGATGCACTTGTAGACAGTGGGCATATCTATGACATGCTTTACTGTGCAGTACACTAATCTACTGTGCAGTAAAGCATTACTGTCTGTGCATGAGCACCATTTACTGCACAGTAAATTAGTCTACTGCATAGTTAGCTACTACCTGTAAATACAGGTACTAAACTACCTGCACTACTGTGCAGTAGTGTATGTGTAGACCATGACCAGGAGCAATTTTTTTACTGGTGAGCCCCAGCTCAAAGGAGCCACAGGGGATGGGAAGTCCCCCGGTCCTGGCGCTGCTCAGCTCCTGAGCAGTGCCAGGACACGATAGCTCTCTATCTGCCCCCTGCATCCCAGCGCTGCTCAGTTCCTGGCTCCCCACAGGACTGGGGAACTTTCTACTTCCCCACTCAGCTGGGGGCTTGCTGGGAGCTCTTCCACTTCTGGGGCAGACCTCAGTCAGCCCCCAGCTAGGCAGGAAAACCCCTGAGAAGCCAAGGACTGGCTGGCAACTGTCCTGCTTCTGGGGCACCTCCCAGCCAGCCCCTGGCTGGGTGGGGAAATCCTGGGAGCTAAACAGCACTGGGACTGGGAAGCTCTCTGCTTCCCCACCCAGCTGGGGACTAGCCAGCAGCTGTCCTGCTTCTGGGGCAGCTCCCTGCAAGCCCCTGGCTGGGTGGGGATTTCCCACAGCCTCAGCCAGCCCCTACCTGCACAGGGAAGCCCCTGGGCACAGGACTTGTTCCCATGTGCACAGGGCTGGGAGAGTTCTGTAGAGGTAGCTGTCTCCCAACCCCATGCACATCAGGACCCCTCTGTCTTCTGGGGCCAGGAGATGGCTGCTGCCTGGCCCCATGCACATGAGGACTGGTCTTCATGCTCCCTGCCAGCCCCTGGGCTAGCACCCAGGGGAGTCTGGAGATCCCTCTGGCTGCTTCAGGGAGCCAGAGCAGCATAGGAGCAGCCTTGTACCAGGCTGCTCCCATTGGGAACAGATTTGCTCCCAACAGGAAGCACATATAGACATGCTCCCAGGGTAGGCATACTGCACAGTAAAATACTAAGCTTTTATAACATTAATAGCACATGTAGACATGCAAAGTGACACTTGAGTGCAGAGCTAATGAGTCGACTTGGCAGTAAAGCACATGTGTAGATGCCCCATGAGCCTCTCAGTGGGCCAAGTCTATTGTGTGGTGCAGCAGGTGGTTTGATCAATGGCTAACCAGTGGCCTTGTGGTCAGGAAATATTTTCCCCAGCTTGTAAAATGGCCTTATTAACAAAGGAGACTTAAAGATTATGATATTAAATATCATTATTTTCATGTATTCTCCTTAAAATGTCTTAGACATCTCTTACGAATCTTCTAACTCAAAGGGATTAACGTAAATGTACTAACAACCACCCTGTCCCATTCCCTGTGGTTGATTTCAAGGCAATTAGAGTTTCAGCACTTACTGCAGACAGTTTGTCTCCAGCCCCATAGCATAACTCCTTTGAAGGCACAGGCCCTGGCATACGAGGAGAGGGCGGCACATAAGCATTCTTCATTTTTCTTACAGCTGCAGGTGTCATACTTGCATCTCTGAGATAGATAAGAACAAACTGTAAACAAGCCTTTCAGGACAATGATTAAAAATCTGGACCTTTAATAAGGTAACTGAGAGATGTCTAGAGCTTTATTTTTATGTGGCTTGCACTCACTCCCACAATTAGAGAGCACAATTGAATGAACTGAGAATAGATGGAGAAAGCACAGATGGTACATAGTCTTATTTCCATTTGGTCAAACAAGAAAAAAAACTGGATCCAATCCAAACAGCCAAACTTTTGACTCTGAAAGTTAGCCACTTGTACAGGCTGTTTTAGGGGCTCAAATACTTTTAATTGTCACAACTGAGATGTTCAGAGACCCAGGA
This sequence comes from Alligator mississippiensis, assembly GCF_030867095.1. Taxonomy (NCBI): domain Eukaryota; kingdom Metazoa; phylum Chordata; order Crocodylia; family Alligatoridae; genus Alligator; species Alligator mississippiensis. Next base: position 185,804,022 of record NC_081825.1, on the reverse strand, counting down.
AAATGAAAAACAAACAACAGCAAATAGTTAACTGAATGTGTCAAGATGTTTACAAAGGTTCAGCTTAGTTTCTAAAAATGGAAAATGGTTTATGAGTTTCTTTCTTTTCTCTCCAGATTGCTCTGAATGTCATTGCTCTACCTAGTTGTCAATAGGAGGTGATGGACCATGAATACATGGTGTGCCAATTGCCTTATGTTAATCCCACAAGCAAGGAAGCAAAATAGATTGTGTATTAAGACAGAAAACTATATTGCATTAAAATATGTTTAACTCTTGGTGGAACAAATGGACATTATGGCTCCATATTTCTGCATCTTTTGAATTCATGAAGGAAAATCAAAATTCGCACAGTCCTTTGAACATAAAGCAAAGCAAAATAAATAACCTCCCTTTTCTAAAATAACATTCAATAAAAAAGAGTATGGGGTGCAGGCAGTGGAATCACACAGGTGATCATTGCAGATTTGTATCCACTTTTATACCCAATTTATTCAATAATCCCTACAAAATATGTACATGATAAAAAATCACTACAAAATATGTACATGATAAAAACCTGTCTGAATTAGACTGGCACCAGAAGGTGTCAGTATAGCGTAAAAATACCTACCTTATAATATTCCAGAGGATCGATGACTGAATGACATTTAGCAAAAGGACTCTCTGAATGTTTCAATAAAGAACACCACTGCTCAGCATAAGATGCTATAATAAAAGAAGGGAAGAGAAGGAATTATGTAAGAACAGTTGCCACATCAAATTACCTTCTTTGCACTACCCCTTGTTGTATTATATGGTCACATTATGTTATAAAATGAATATGTCTCCAAAATAAAATACAAATAAAAACCGTAAACATGTTTGGAGTGAAGAAGTAAAACAGAATCATCATAAAGTTGACTACTGTGCCTGATTCAAATTTTGTGGCATGCACACTTTAAAAATAATATCCTATTACTTCAGAAAATCTAGAGAGAATTGCCTTGCTGAAGTCCTTGATTGTCCAAAACCCCCATATCAGATAACCACAAAATAAGATTGAGTTTAAAAAGCAACAATAATAATGAAAATGTGTACTGCTGATCTAGACAAATATTACAGTAAATAAAAAATCTCCCTTCTGTGTCTTTTAGAACAGCCTGACCTCTATAATTTCCTTGTGAACTTTCCATCTGTTCAAATGGAAAGCAACAGTCAGGAGTCATAGGTAAGCTCATCATATTACAGACAATCCTTATGTCAGTCCCCTAAATAAAGATTATTTCTCTATACAGACTGTTTGTAGTTCGATCAGGTGTAATATATAAAAGATTGAGGAATACTTAGCATCCTTACCACTTTCAACGCTGAGAGTGCAAGGGTCTTCCAACCGATCCACTTTGTCATTACAAGTAGGTTGTGCTTTCCAGGTGTTGGCAAAAGCAGAGCCTGTAGCTTCTATCAGTCCACTGACTGTTTTAAAGTCATCACCTTCCATCCCATTGAAATTCCCACAAAGACCTATTTAGAAAAGTATTTTAAATTACTATTCACATTTGTGAGAGAACAAAAGAGGAAAGGGCAGATCTGACCATGCAGTTTCCAGCAAGAAGTTCATGCAAGCAATTTATCCAACTCAGCATTAAATTACTATTGTAGTGATCACAGTTTTTGGCATCCCACTTTGACCTAAGCTCTGGGTAGGGGGTTTTCACTTGGAGGTCTATGTCTTGGGAGATTCCCCTGTTTCATTTTTTAATAGTCTCTGATGCAATAATCTGCTAAGAAAAACAATCTGAGCCTTCTTATATGAATGATTAAAAGCTCGACTCAGCGGAGCAGTGGGGAATATATTCCAGGCAACAATTTTGCATTGATGTAGGGATGATAGGCCACTTTCGTTAATAATTCTTCTGTAAAATGTTTGAATTTTGGGATCATTCCTCACTAAAGTTTTCAATTCTGTTGTTGCTGTTCAAACACAATAAGATTTCTGTCCATAGGACTGGCCAAGGAAAAGAATAACAAGCTTAAAGAAATTTTACTTGGCATGAAAAATATACATTAGTGAAGTCTCTGCTGGCATCTTGTAAGCACATAATTTCCTTAATATCTTAATTAAAATAAAAGATTACATCAACTAGTGGTTTTTCTTTTTAACTGTGCCAGTAACAAGCACATTTCACCAAGAAAATTAAGAAAACATAGTTGTTCAACTGTAAAACATTATGGCTAAATCTGTTTGAAAGCTGACTTTAAGTGGGCACTTGCCTTGCAGTTTTCCGTGGGCAGTCTGATTCACAATCACAAACAGCTGCATGACTGGAAGCAACTGAATCTGTAGTCTAAGACCAAAATCCGTATGCACAACGAGGTAGTGGGAAGATGGTTGGAAGACTGAAAAGCTTGCTGGAAAACACAAGAGTCGTGTTTCAGATACTTTTTTCTAAATGTTTTTCACATGTTTGTTTGTTTTACCATGCAAGATTACAGAAGTTTCAGAATCAGGAAAACAATAGGGTGCTGAGTCACCGTATGCCATGAAAACTGCAATAGAGAAGACCCAGAAACAGACCTCTTCTGTTCTGTTCAGATAAACACTGATCACTTAGAAACAGTACCAGATCCTGTTCCCTTCATAAGCAGGCTACTTAGGATGACTGAACTCTACATTAGGACTAGGAATCAAACTCCAATCCTTTTCATGAGAGTTCATAGTGCTAAACATGCTGCTCGTATGCTGCTTTATTTGAAGTTATATGAACAGGATAGAGATTTCGACAAAATCATTAGCTCTACCTATAAAATATGTAATAATAAATTGGAGCTTCCTCTCCCTGCTCAGGTTCCATTTGTTTCTATTTCTTTCTCAAGATCTTTTGTGTCTTTTGTTTCTCAAGATCTTTTCTTTGTTTCTATTTCTTTCTCAAGATCTTCTTGCTTTCACCATTTCTTCCACAGGCTGGTCAGTTTACTTAAGGATTCAGTATTTCAAGCATCACAATGAATGCTATGCATCAAGAAAGGGACACTAGTGCCAACAACCAAGGGACCAACTCACACCATCCTTCTGCAGGCTGAAGAATTGCTGTCAGGGTGAGCCATTGTTCCCCAACACTAGTAAAAAGATATTCCAGGCATATTCCTTTTGTCCAGACCAGAACGTGCTAACACAAAATATCAGGAGGAGCTAAGGGTCAATTTATGCCCTTCAGCCAGCAGAGGGACAGAGGGCAAGGTTGTGACTCTTTATCCCCCCTTCTTCCATAGATCATTGCAAGAATGGATATGTTATATTACATCAACCTGAGGCATCAGCCAATTTTAAATCTTAAAAAGAATTCTAATTTGAATAAGAGAAGCACCAAATTGACCCCTCGTATTTCTAAGACAGGGAGAACGCTGAATTTAGTGCATGTGCTGAAGCTACATCAAAAGAACAAAACAAAGAGCTGCTTTTACAACTAACCATTTATTTTTAGCATAGACTTTTCCAATCATGTGTATTTCCAAGCAAAAGTTTCTTCATGTTATTGCTGCAAACAAGTGTCAAAGATGGTAATCACCCATGTTCTTCCCATCTTGCTAAATGGGAGAGATGTGCCAGTGTAGAAAAGGGCATGGCAATGTGGAAAAGTTTGAGAACCATGGCCTCAGACAAATGGCAGCTATATTGTGGCTGTGGCTGCTGATTCCCAAGAACTGAATTTGGTGGATGTTAAACAAGCTATATATAGGCACTATATAATCAAGCCATAATGGAAAAATCAATAGGGCAATCCTATAAAATCAACACCAGGAGCTGGGGTTCATGGTCCTCTTGTGGTGAGTCATATGATAAGAGGAGGCTATATATTAAATTATACTGCTTATTCCGTGAAGTACTTTACTCTAGATCCTTTCCACCAAATACTTGAAAACTGCTTGCCCCTTTGTGTTTGTCCTCCCTGCAAATGAACTGTCTTTGCCAAAGGTGGCAGTAACCAAGAAGCAGTGCTGCTTACTGACTGATGACTCAATATCTTAATTATGCATAACTGGCAGGAGTAAACATTTACAGATCCTTTGAGTGATTGTTCCAGGGCCCTCCAGCTGTCCTCTGTTTATTGATCTCCTTCAAGAACCCTTACAGATCCTGGTCACTGAAAAAATTTCTGAAGTTGTAAAAGGCTGGAGGTGACTCCTTCTAGACCCCAATGGCATTGATCTTTGCGTTAGCCATGAAACTAGTGTATAAAGTAGCCACCAGATGCCTTAAATCCAAGTTGATGACTCCAGTAACCTCTCTGCCTAAACCAGCTCAAGGACAGGGACAGATTGTTTAAAGTCAGTCCACAAGCCAGAAAAAAGGGGGAAACAGGAAGCAGAAAGAAGAAAAGGATCCTCCTACTGGAACTTATATGTTATATGTAAACCAACTCCCTCCCTGCCCCATCCTGCTTCTCTCTCCTCCCTCAATGAGAGCAAAAATCATCCTTGAGTTCGCTATGACATTGCTGGCTCCATGTAAGTGAAAGCCTCATGCATCTCCATGGCCTCCACTACTGAAGTATTATCAGCCCCCTTGTTTTTAAAGATGGGAGGCTGAGATAGGAGGACACCAAGCAGCAGACCAAGCAACTTGCACAGAAACTTTGGGGGCGGAGGGGCTGTGCAGATCTGAGAAATCAAACAAGGCTTATTGGGTATCTGTCTTAAACCTATGAGCATCCTTCCCTCCTTGCTTACTTTCCCCACAAATAGCTGTAGTCCAGTGGTTAGGCCACAATGTTTTTCCAGTACCTCAGAAATGATCCCTCAAAGGCCTAAACGACAGTGAAGTTCTTTCCCTGATACGCTGGATGAACCAGGAGAGATGACCCCACTCCTTACCTGTCACATGGGGCAAGTGAATCACCAGCTCATTCAGTAACACTGTGCCATCTGCTTTGAAAACTACAATCTGTAGAAAAGCAAAGAGCAAAAAAGTTAAGTTACTAGGCTTTGTGGACTCAGAATGGGAAACATGCCTTGAAAATTAACCTGAAAACTGGAGAGGCACACAAGGAAATCCCTATGTTGTGCAGGTAAACTGTGATGAGAATATAGGATATATGAAAGGAGGAATCTGACTGGTTAAGAAACATTCTGCCTGTGCTGACATCCACTAAGTCTACAAAGATTTGGGCTTGCCAGTCAATGTTGATTTTATAGTAGCCTAAGGCAGTTTATAATAGAAATAAAACACCTCAAGGATTTTACTTGTTTTGGTAACCCAGGCTTGCCAGCTGGCATAATATATTGGCATTTAGGAAAAGTACCATGTTGATTTCTCCTATACATGTTGTATAATTGCTTACAAAATCAAATAATACTGTAAACTGGACAGGAATTTCACAGAAAAATTGCCCTGATAACATTATAGCATGAACTTTTGGTAACACAAACTGTATTTAAAAGCAATATAAACACCAGGAATACCATAGATGTATAGCAAGAATAGAGGCAAAAAGTCTTAGAGGTGTATGTACTCTCAAGATGGACATACTAGAGATACATAAAAAAGTCTCAATGAAAAAATAGGTTATACGGGAAAGACATTTCCATGAGAATGAAGACCTAGTGAAGATTCCCAGTTTAGTTTCTCATCATTAGTGATACGTGAAATTCTAAAAGTGGAGAAGTTTGACCTGGATTAAACTTTCTAGTCACATGCCTCGTAGGTCAACGAATCCTTATGTATCCAAACTTAAATCTCAATAAAATATGGTATCTAGGACTTTCTTGTTCCTAATCCAATGGGAAATGCCATGAAGACAGCCGTGCAACGTTTTCAGCACTAGGCAGAACCAAAAAGAGATGAAAGAAAATCACTCAGTTTTTTTAATTGTTTATCCTAGGTTTTATTTGAGTTTTGAACAAAGGGAAAGACTTGAACTGGTTTTCTTGCTTTTTCTTTTCCCTATTTTTCCCTGAGCAGGATCACCCATCCACAGACAGGATCACCAGAGAGAAATTACCAAATAAATAAATAAATAAATAAATTAGAAAAATGATAGTAAAAAACATACTAAGATTCCATCTGCCCACCAGACCCCACAAAGTACTTACATTTCTTTTGTGGTCTATCAACAGCACAACATTCTTCAAACACGTCTGCTTGTCTTCGAAACTACAGGGACCCAGCTCAGCCAGGAGGGTATGGGAGTCATTGACAGTGTTCTGCAATCACAAGGGCACAGAAATTATTTGTATGGTCAAATATTGCTTATCACAAACTGATTTCAAACCAAGAAGACAAGCAAGTGTATTTGCCCTTAGTATATACTAGTAGGTGCATTCATAAGAATATAAGAGCATAACAAATGCCATACTGGGTCAGACCATTGGTTCATCTAGCCCAGTATCCTGTCTCTGATAAAGAGCAAATGTTATAGTGCTGGAGAGTCCTGACACCCCAAACAGCCTAGTGCTGGGTGTGTTACTGCATTCCTCCCCCAGACAGACTGATCCCAAAAGTAGTTCAGCCTGAATCACAGTGATTAGCATGTGAGGAAAGGTGGGTTGTGAAGGACAGTCTCAAGTGAGTGAGTTGAGATACATGCAACGTGATAACACCAAGTGATGACCCCAGGTAAAAACAATTATCATAGGTCATAACTCAGAGCTTCCCTGCTCCCTACTCAATTGGCCAAGAGATAGTTATTTCACAGAAATGGGCAGGGATATAGAAATTTGAACCCAAGCTGTATAAAACTCTACTATGCAATTGCATAGGTTTGGAAGCCTGGAAATTACCTCAACTCTGAGGAGAGATTCTGAAGGTCCTGAGACCTCACCATCCCATAGTGAGTAAATCTATGTATTCTCTGCTGTATGTAGCTGCTATTGGTAATTTTGCCTGAGTGTTAAACCAAGGAATGGTTTTAAAGAACTTGTTTTGGCTTATCTTGTATTACTCTGGGTAAAATAAAAGCCCTCAGAGTCATCCTGGGTGTAACAGGAGAGCACTGAATTGGATATCTCTAGAGTGATCTAACCCCTATTCAGTAACCTCCCTGGCATGCCCCACTATTGGTTTAGAGATGCCAGAGAAAACATCCCCAGCCATTCTGTTCAATAGCCATTAATAGGTCTATCATCCATGAATTTATCTAATCCCTTTTTGAACCTGGCTATGCTACCTGCCTCTTCCACCCCTGTGGCAATAAATCCCACAAGTTAACTGTGTGTTGCATAAAAAGTATTTTCTTTGGTTAGTTTTAAGCCTGCCTCCTACTAATTCCAGTGGGTGCCCCCTAATTTTAGTATTCTGGGTGGCGTTGAAGTGCAGTTTCCTGTTCATGTGATTGTATAGACCTCTATCATATCCCTCTCTCAGCCTTCTCCTTTCCAAAGTGAAGAGGTCTTAGCCTTTTTAGCTTATCCTAGTATAGCAACTTTCCTATGTCCCTGATCATTTTGGTTGCCCTTCTCAAAAAGGATGTGGTAAGTTTAGAAAAGGTACAGAGATGTGGGGACCAGAACTTCACACCAAGGTCACAGAATGGGCACACCATGGATTTGTATAATGACATGATGATGGTCTCCATTTTGTTTTCAAGACAGAGAACCTAAGTTTAGCTCTGGAAACACATATAGGTTTGCTCTGCAGAAACTACATAGCCTTAAGGGGTATTGGTGCACAGAGCAAGAGTTAGTTGTCAGGATGTAGTTCAAATCAGCACACCCAGAGGTAATATAGACATGTCTTATTTCAGCCAGACACTATTACAGGTTTCTGGTAGAAGACTTCAGACCCTCAATGCAGATCTCCTTAAGCAGAGCTAAAACTTCAAGCTGTAGGTTCAGTTTTCCATTTGAAACATGCAGGAAATGTGCTCCTCTGGACTCTTATGAAACAAACTCCTAAATAGTGTACAGTGTACCTGTTTCATAGCTATCACAGAGCCACAAACTGTTAAGTCAGTCACAAAAAATGGTGGGTGATCACAGACCCTCACTTCCTTTGGGGTGAGTGCTGGGATATCACATCTCACTTTAAATTCTCAAGCATGGATTCTGCAGTGTCCTCCTCCTCTATCTCAACAAGTATAATGAAACAGTGATCTATGCCACAAAATTAGAGTGAATACACATTTGTAATTACTGTATTCTTAAAAAGGTGTCCAATATGTGATACCTTGGTTAGCACATAATAGCACTCTCCATGGAAGATGTATTTCTTCCCATCAAAGGTGGTAATGTGAGAGCCTCCTTCCAACATGCATGTCCCTGGACAGGGTAGATCATGGCATATCCACCTGCCTGAATCACAGGTGCTGTAGACACAAATAAGGAGTCAAAATATGTATACGGTAACAGAGGAACTCAAAGCACTGAAAATTATGTTAAACAGGCACCATTAACATGGGACACCATGTCCCCAGGGTTTTTGAAGCTGTATCATTGACCATTGTTTTAAAATTTCTTTTCCACATATTACTGTCCCAGGAGGCCATAAAATTGGTTCACTGTTGTATCAGGTCACTGTAACACAAGCACAATGACATTGTAACTGTTTTCAGCCAAACAGCCAGAAATTAGCTGCCAACTCAAAGACAAGCCCATGCACAGCAATTCTAAGAAAGGTATGCACTGCACTGGAACACTTACCATTCTTCACATTCATTGGCAATCTTTTGCCCGGGTGAATACAGTTGTCCATGTAGTTTACAGGAACATTTGTTAACAGCCACACAACCTTTCTCAGTCAGGTCATCATAAACAGTTCCTATAAAATCAACCAGCACACTCTCATTATTCACATAAAAAAAATTCAAATACCAGGACCTACCAATAGAGGAGAAACTCATAAGGCTGGACCTCACCCAAAGCTAAAGAATGAGGTTCACAAAGAAGTAAATGAGATTTAGCAGCACAGTTTTCACTACTTTTATTAGAGGACCTGGCTAAATTCCCTGTACAGCTTTGAAAACCTCAGCCTACAAATGTATAAATGTAAATAAGCTACTACACTACTCTTGTGGAGATAATATTATAAAGGTATTTTCCCAAGGTTGGCAGTAAGATCTCAGAATTTTGCTTATGAACTCACTGCTAAATATGATTAATATCTCCATCCAGACAAAATATATGTAAGAATACTCAATGGGTCGTCCACAAGGACTGAATCCAGAGGCAGTAAATTTAAGAAAGCATAACTCTTTACTACTTCAGTAACTGAACAGATTAATTATTTCAGAGGCAGTAGTAGGCTCATAAAACAATATATGAGGCTGGTCGTATGATAGAAGAGGAGCAAAGAGACCAAATGGGTTCATGTGGGTTAATAACAAATACATTTGCATACAACTTTTGTAGAAATACTACGCCTAATTAATTCAGTTGCTAAATTCAGGGTGTGCATGGCAAGCAGCCCTGGAGGTTCAGGGCTCACTCCAGTGAAGTCTGTAGGCATGCAGCCCCCTGCTGGTGCGGCCAGCAGAGCGTTTGGTCCTCACCCACTTAGAAGTTGGATAGTCTGATATAAATGATACAACCCTTTGAGACACACTGGATTGTCTACACGAGACATTTACTGAGGAGTTGTCTAATTAGCTCTGCAGTAAATGTCTAGGTGTCTACATGTGGGCCCTAATAAGCTGCAGGAAACTAATACGCTCAACAACAGGGTAGTACTTGTAGGGTAGTACGTGTAGACACTGACACAGGTGGCTGGCGCACAAGGGTACATCAGTGCGGAGGCTGCCTCCTGACTAGCCCTGCACTGAAGCATCTTCATGTGTCAGCCAGCCCCTCTGCAGCAGGTTGAACCAAGGAGGAGTACCCCAGGCTGGCAGGCTGACCTCCGGGGCCCCCTGCCAGCCAGGGTTCTTCCATGGCTTAATGTGCTACAGTCCTGGATGCACATTCAAACAGCCTACCCAGGAGCAATAAACTCCAGTACCATAAGCCCTGGAGTTTATTGCTGTACCTTAATTGCACATGTTGGTGTGCCTACTCTGGAGTATACGAATAGACTTGAAACGAGATCTACAGCCTAACAAAGGGCAGAAACACACCTACCTTCTGGGCAGAAACACCCATCCATGTAGTGTTCTTCACAAAGGTTGCTGATTTCCAGGTGTGAGCAAGTATCAATGCATGGGGAACTGCTTTCCTGGTAGACCATGTTTCCAGGGCACGACTTAGCTAAAAATAACAAAAAGAGAAGCAAGCCATTATTAAAGAAAAAACTTTGGACTCCACAGAAATCAAAGTACAAATACTGGGCTCAAGAGGACTCAGTTTAGTTTTGTGTTTCATGCATACATATTTCTGAACTCCTTTTTACTTCTTTACATTTTTATCTTATTTCTTGAACAGAAGATGTTGGTCCCTTTTTAACTCATGTAAAAAATTCAGGGCTTTTAGCTGAAACATAATGTCTAATTGCTGAACGAAAGACAGAGGAGGGGAAAGGTAGGAAATGACCAATATATAAAATGGAGGAGCATTTTTAAATATTTTGCAGGGTTTCATCCATAAGGAGCTAGTTGCTCAATAAATTCTTTGAAATTGCTTACGGCATAATTTTTCTGTCCTCCAGTTCCTCGGCCGGCCTCCAGCATGAGAGCACTGGCGAGAGTATTCTGAGATGGTGCTGCAGAGGCAGAAAGCATCCTCAGCTTCCTGGCAGGCACACTTGTCCTGCATACATGCATTAACATACATTTCCAGATTCAGGCGGGAATGGCAGTCACTGAATGCTTGGGAAGTCAGTAACTGTGTGCACTCATCATGCTGAGGAGAAGAAAAAAAGAAGGGTTTAACAGGCTTCAGCGCACTAAAGTTTCTAGAAAAGTTCCTTCTTGCTACAAGAATCCTTAGTTCCTGGGCTTGTCTTAGAGCCATGAAAGTGGGACAGAGCTGAGTCATGGGTGATCTCTGGATAATTTCCTCTCAAAAACATGCATGTGAATGCATGGCCTTTTACCCATTTGAAAGGGTCATATCTTGACTAGTAAAATGGAGTGAGATAAGCTCAAAAGAGAATGGATAGGTATTTGTCTGGGATATTGTAGTAACAGTGTTTCCTGTAACTGAGCATGTTGCTGGACTGAATGACCCTTGACATTCCTTCCAGGACTATGATTCTATGATTCAACATTTTGTTATGGCTTTTTACAGGTCATAATAATAATAAGTGCTTATCCTGATGGGTTGCGAGCTTCTATATCCAGCAACTGCCTATGGGGTGTGATCTCAGTTTCTAAAATTAACTAATTAGCTTTTGGGTTAGTTGAGAACATAATAGTGCCTGCCTCTGAAAATGCCAAGTCATCACATCTCTGCACATAATGCTGTTGCCATAGTACAAGAATGTCTTCAGATTCCAACTATGTAAAATTCACCCTTGTGATTACTTACATGCTGATGGCAGGTTGTGACTTGCTGAGTTTCGTCTGGGTCTTCACATATGGAGTTGGGTGTGTTAATCTTGTGTTCATTTCCATATGTTATTGGATTGTATTCCATGTCTGCAATAAGCATAGCAAATATAGCAAAATGTACATTTGACTCCTGACACTAGCATTTTAACAAAGTGGTTATTATACTGTCAACTGTATCTTCCACATGAGTCATATTTTGAATACTTGAATACTATTAAGAAAACTCATTGTTCCAGTAGTGAGCATAAAAATCCACACTAGCATTTACATGAGTGAGTACATCCAACTGGAAAAGAGTACTCCATTAACATTTTAACTGTGTGGCAATAACAAGAAAATTTCAGAATGATTTTTTAAGGTCTCATACTGTAAATTCTAAATTTGCCAATATGTGATGCTTCCACATATAGAATCTATAAATTCACTTTCTGTGGCAGCTACCTGCATTGTCATACCACTTACCTCCAGAAATAAACTCATTGTACACCTGCTGTCCATTGTAATCCCCACAGAGACCACAAGTATGGTTATTAAACTTGGGGTCCAGCTCCAGCTAGAGAGGGAAACCAAAAAACCAAAAATCAGATTACCTATAGCACTAAACATTCCTTTCTCTACTTTCCTTGACAGAGCAAAAACTTGTGTTCATGCTGTTCCCCAAACTCCATTCACATCATAAAGGAAGGACCTTCCCACTAAAGAATAAGCTACCTCCACATTTCCTGTTGGAAGAGTCTATTTAACACAGCAGCTCTGTTCAATCTATGCTACAGTGTTAAACCTAGACAACGCTTAAAAAAAGAAAGAAAAGAAAAAGAATTTCATTATCATACATACCATTAGTGAATCTTCACGGTTCCACATCAGAACCAGTCCTGCTCTGGCATAGACTTTAGTGTAGACATCACTGGTCTCAATCAGTATACCAGACATGTAGTGTGGTGTCTTTACTCTGAAGAGAAGGACACCAGAGATTTTGCATTAAACCTCAATACAAACAACAGAAAGGATTGGCTTGAATATGTTACATCAGAGATATCTGGATGCTTGGAGAAACTGATCTTTGTAGACAATCCCTTTACTAGCCACCATTTCAATGTGCCCCTTACAAACGTTCTCCACCATACTTGACTAAACCTTTTTAGTTGGGTTATAAATCACCTTCCTCTCTGACATACATGAGGCAACTAATATTTTCAGAAATTGCTCCAACCAGTATCTACTTTAGCTAGCCATGGAAATCCAACTCAGATTCTCATTTTAACAGCATCTCTGAGGACTTCTCTACCTACTTGACCATTACACAGGCAAAATATGATAACAATCCAGACATATGCAAAATTTCAGCCTACAAAAACCGACGCCTTTCTGAACAAGCTGGTCTTTAAGTTTGCACCTTGCCCTGCCTTCTCACTTCAGACAAATGTGGCTAACTCTCTCTCCCTGTCTTGAGAAAGGAAAGAAGGTAAAATTACATGTACCATCAGTCAAACAGAGCAATTGAATAAATTAACTGGGACAGAGAAAATATTCACTGCTCACCATATTCATTTTTTTAATGATAGAAAGAGGATAATTTACAGGGATACCAGAAGACATTGGTATGATGCAAGTCTATCAAGCAGAGGCCTGAGCAAAGAGGCTGCTAGATAATAAGATAATTTGCTACACATATACTTCATCACTGAATATCTGCCTTATGGTATACTGCATATACAAGCCATAATACAGAACTTAGGTCAGTGATAAAGAGATTCTAGCAAACAGCTTATCGCTATAAAGACTCAAGAGGTTGATATTTGATCAAACAAAAAGTACTTTACATTGGAATGCAGCCAAAAATGTTATTGCCTATGCTCACACGCATAAATGCATCATCGTTTACAATCTGCCCTGTCTTGTGACAAGGAGAAATGTATATCTTAATTTCTTGTCACTAAGTTTTTTTGCCAGCTAATTAGGACACCCTTTAAACACCCAAGCTTTTAAACTTCTAGCTAGCACCTGGGAACTGACAAATGCTCATTATTACCACTCACTTGCAAGTCATACCATACACAGTGAAGGATGAACTCCTCTTCTCCCTCACTCCCCACTCCTTCCCATTTTCAGAAGAGAATGGTTAAAGCACTAGATACGTATATTAGTGAACTAAGTCTTTTGAGGGAGAGCTTTTCTTAATGCCATATCTGAAGTAGGAATCAGATCACAGGGATGTATAATAATTATGAGTCAAGACCTACTCAATTTGTGATTTTGTGGATTTTGCGGAAATTCTGAAGTTCGGCATTGTCCACAAAATCCATGAAAAAAAACTTACTAAAAATAAAATTCTTCATGGACACTGCATCCCAGCCGCACAACCCACCAGGAGAAGAGGGGGAAGGAGAGCTGCTGGCACGAAGGAGATGGCTACTGCCCTCACTCCTCAATGCTGATTGAGTGAGAGGCCTGCCTGTCATGCGGCTCCACCCCTCTCCACCAAGCAGTAGTAAGGGACAGGGGCACTGGGGCCCCTCAGCCAATCAGAGGCATGGGGGGAAACCTACCACAATAAGTCTGCAAAAATGGATGCCAACCATACAATCTGCCTGCAAAACTGGCCTCCTGCCTCCTCAATTTGGGTAGGTCCCAAATTATTAGGCAAACTCCACAGCACTAACTCTGGTAGAGTTCTGAGATTAAAAAAAAATATATTGTCCTTTTTTCTACTTTGCCTGTTGTCTTTGCTCTTTATTTTAATTTTCATCTTTATAAATGTTAGTGCCTTCATTCTTTGACTTCATAATTGGTTTGTTCTTTCCCTCATCCATGCATCTATGAAATTATAGAAATCTTACTGAAAGGACTATCTGGAAAACATAGTTAAATGCAGATAATGGAGTTCCCAGTAAGGACTCTTATATACCAGGATGGTTCAGTATCTGCCCTGAAATGTTGTTTGGCCTGCCTCTGAGTTAAGCAGGATGCACAATGGTGATATTCTACAAATATATATAAGTTTTATTGAGCCTCAAATTCCAAGATAACTTATAGAAGCATTAAAAAATTTAGAAAGTCACTATTTCCAGCACACTCTAAGTGATATCTTAACACCACTTCCAACCCTACAGAAGTACTAGAAGCCCCAAACGAATATGCATGCTAAACTTAGACCAGAATTATCCCATCTCCACCCCTTGGTAGCATGTGATCACCAGGTAATTCCATTTTATGATGGAATTAAAAAAAGATGTCACCAGATCTCCCTCCTGGGAACCATCTGATTACCAGTAACATTCAGGTCGATATTTTGTGTACCTCAAGGCAAATACTAAAATGCAGCTACATTACAGGCTTCATTGTGCAGGCATATATAATGGCATATATAATATAATGATATTTTATTAGGGTTACCATACATACGGATTTTCCCAGATACATCCTCTTTTTTGGCCCCCTGCCCTTGTGCCCGTGTGGGTTTTTAAAATGCAAGCAAGTGTCCAGGTTTTTGCTTTGCCTCTGCTTTTCCTGGGCACATGCAGCATGGATGCTTGGGGCTGACAACAGCAGGCAAGGTGATTGGCTGCCAGGGGCCAAGTGCTCTGCACATGGGCCCCAGCAAACTGTTCCCAGGTAAGTGTGTGTGTGTGCACACAGCAGAGCTGCATGGGCAGCGGGGCTGAAGGGGCAGGGCTGCAGGTCATGAGTGAGGGACGCTGGCAGCGCTGGGGGACAGGGGCTTAGGAGTGAGAGGCAGAGGCGGGCATAGTTATATCACTGCCCCACCCCCCACAATCCTATACCCCTCCTTTTCCTCCCTCCTCCCTCCCATAGGTGTCCTCTTTTTTGATCCTGGAAATGTGGTAACCCTAATTTTATATGACAATGAATCAGACACCAAGAGTAGCACCAAGAAAAGCAATAGAGGAAATTAAATACTAAAAGGCAGTAAATCGTATATGCAGTGAAAACCTGTTCTACAAGCCTTCTTTTAAGAGGGTTTTAGTGATTTATGAACAATGTATAAGAGAAGAATAGGCTCTGCACACACAGGAGCTGCATGGGATCCTTTAAAGGACCTCTAAAAAGTTGCCTGTAAATTTCCTTTTAACAGTTTGATGCATTACTAAATTCTCTCTCATTTGGGGCAGTAATATATTTAAAAAGACTTCACAATATTCCTGTACATATATATTGCCTTAGTGCCTAGAAAATAGTTTGTTATTCTTTATTCCTTCAATCAGTATTCACTGGAGCAGGTTCTACAGTTTTATCAAAACCTGGGTTCCAATTAAAGGGAGAGTGTTAAGTACAACAACGAAAACCACAACATCAGTACCTTTAACATGCTAAAATATGTTAATCTTGGCTCATATTCTGTCACCGTGGCCCCTAGGAGCAGTGCCTTACTCTATGAGTGTTCATTCTTGCACAATAATGCACTACTCAACAGGAGTAATGTTGGCAGGCTAATGCCCTGTATGATCACATTACAGGAGTAGGAAAATGCCATCACTTAATTGGGAGAGAGTCTATTACTTTTAAGCCCCAACACTGACCTGAGTTATAATTGGTATAATCTAGTGAAGAATGCCCTCTAGGATTTAAATAACTCAAAAGAAGAAAAGAAAAAATAATCCACTTTTTTTTCGCTGAGAAGTAAAAACACCCATGTTAGTTTATGCAGACCTGTTGAACCAAATCCATATAAATTGGCATAGGTTCTCTGAAAATGATGAAGCTGTGCCAATTTCCATCGTATAAGGATGTGGCCCATGTTTTGTGCTCTGTCATACGCAGCCAAAAATAGAACAATTCAACAGAAAGATTGTCTCAGAGATCTACAGAAGCTAGAATTGATGCTAGTACATGCAAGCAAATATAAGTCATCGCCAACGTTTCTTTTGACACATGAAATGCTTGCAATACATGCTTTCAAGCGATATATTACATTACATAATACTATCTCTCATAGAAGTTTACACAGTTCCTGGAAAGATTAAAATCCTAGAAGAACTTACATTTCTTCATCCACCGCAGCATATTTGTGGGTGAGGTAGATTTTAACATCCTTAATTGTGACAAGGACATTCTGGATTTCAGGGTGTCCTTTCTTATTCAGACCACGTTGAATATGGACAGAAAACTCCTTGTAAGTCTCTCGGCAGTCGGAAGCAAACCTGTATGTGCAAAGGCCCGGAAACTGATAGACATCACCATCAAAAGTTTTGAAATGATGGTTTCCCCAGGTACTGCAGACATGGTGGCCATGGTTTTGGCTTCTACCTGCTAGGTGGTAGAAAAGACATGAAAAAAAAAAGAAAAGAAATTAAGTAGCAGGCATTCTCCACTATTAAGCAACATTTTACTGTAGAAGAGTGGCACATTCGCACTTTAGTTGCAAAATACAACTAGGTTTACAAGAGAAAGTAAACCGACACGGTATGCATAGCAAGTCATTTATAAGTATGTGCATGATGTCCTGTAAAACTCCAGCCAGCTCTAAATCTCCAGCATTTGCAAAATATGCAGAAAAGATCTGAATTTCTGGGTCCCTCTTACCCAGATGGATGAAAGCTGTTGACTGCTTCAAGTAGAGCAGTTTAATACACCTATAATGAGTATAATATTTCAATACCATTAAGCTACCATTTAGCTCTCATGCCAAAGGTATTAATTTATTTTAAATCACTGTAATTATTTTGTGGTTAATACTTTTATTATATACATTCCTTACTGGAGTTAGTGCTTTGATTGTTCCAATATCTACCAGAAGGGAAACAAATGTATTGAAAAGCCAATCAAGCCCCTATTATTCTGTGCAGAAATGTTGTCCTGTCACAAAAGAATGTGTGCAGAACTTGAGTTCATTATTTAAACTAGAACTCAGAACTTATAGTATGATCAACCTTCACAAGGAGACAAGAGAATATACTAAGAAAAAAAAAGAAGTATTATGAAAGGAGGAGTTTGGTACACTCCTTTATATTCCTGCCGCACTTTTCCACATCAACAACTGATACAAATTTTACATGTATTGTTGCAGATTAGATTTGAGGCTTTTGTACCAAATCTTTGCATAGCAAGAGAACACTGCTAAAATAGTAAGAGGACACCTCTGATTTCAGGTATATGCATTCAAATCACAAGGTTCATTGTGAAAAGGCTCACTTTAAACTTTGGATTTTGAAGGCACTAGCTTCACTGTATTTACTGCATGCAAAAAAGCATCGTATTTACACTTCATGCATCTAGTTCAGTGTTAAGTTTCTCGAGAAATTTATAGATACTGTTTCCTCTGGGAGGTCATTCAGGGATTCCCAAATTCCCCTCTTTGAGTCTTTGTATTCAACCAAAGGCTCAAGATGCTTCTTTCTCCACATAAATTCTTCCAGAACCCATCTTTGCAGATGTCTGCATCTGATAGAAAACGGAATGGGAAAGCAATGCTCCATAACACTTGCAAATTCAAGAAACAAAGGACAAAGCCCATGATCCAAATACTAATCAGGAGAGCATTACCTGTCTGTCCTAAAATGCTTGCTGTGGTGTAAATAATAGATATTTATTCCATGACCTTACACCCATTAAATTGGAAACTTATTTTTAGGAAGATAGAATAAGAAATAAACTGGGATTATTAGAGCAATGGATTGAAAAAAATGTAACATTTTGCCAAGTGTTACATAACCACCTTTGACAAAGGAAGTACAAAACACTCTTTCAATGTAGCCAAATGCACAGATTTCCGTAGATTCATAGATGCTAGGATTGGAAGCGACCTCAACAAATCACTGAACCCAATCCCCTGCCTAGGCAGGAAAGAGTGCTGGGGTCAGATGACCCCAGCCAGATGCCTATCCAGCCTAGGATCTTCATCTCCTTTTTTTCTAACTCCTGTAAACGTTTATACTACACAATTATTGCAGTTAAAACGTAGTAAGGAAAAATAATGTTATTTTTCCATCAGACTAGAGACCAATATGAAGGATATAGCCATTGAGCACATCCAACAGTAAAGAATTGCTCTCCAAAAGAGCAACATCTATTTCACACGAAGCATCTATTTCACATATTCAATATAAAGGTAATTTAGCCATTTTAAAATTCCTTTAAATTATTCAGTTGCAAGTTTCCATACTTTTCCATTAGAAGGTTCTTCCATAGACCATTTCCAGTTCTTACCTGTTTTATATTCCCTTGCATAGGAAAGAGCCAGCCATAGGATAAAAAGGCTGGCAAGTCTTAGCCCCATAGCGGCTAAGGTGGGCAAACTGAGAATGCTTTCTGGAAACTTTTCTTTATATAATATCCACTTGTGCAAGTAATGCCATCAGAGGGGAGGAGATGCTTCAGGAGGAGGAAAAGGAGGAGTAAAAAATGGGTGTGATATTTACTAAAGCTAGCAAAGTAAATAGATGTGGGCATTTTTCATTGTAAAATGTGGAATATGGTATGCAGGGTATAAAAAAATATTGATTCACTTATCATGCCAGTTACTTTTATTTGCCTTTTTATAATTTGACTCTCCTACAGGATGCTATTCTTTAAATTCCTTCAGTGCAATTGAATCTAAGATAACCTACAATAACCTCTGTTAAAGAAAGTGAATATTTTAGGGCCCAAACAAGAAAATCCCTTAAATGAAACTCAGTTGGGGATTCCCTACAACACCTTCTCTGAAGCCAAGGTACCTTTAATATTTTTTTTCATTACTATTCATTTCATTATTATTCAGAATTATTTCTGTAAAAAATAAATAATGTTTGTACAGTGCCATAAAATGAAAGTGATATTTAGGGGCTAAAAGATCATGTACCAAAAGCTAAAATTGCAGATACGTATTGGGATTTCCTTTTCAT
Organism: Alligator mississippiensis; assembly: GCF_030867095.1. Lineage (NCBI taxonomy): Eukaryota > Metazoa > Chordata > Crocodylia > Alligatoridae > Alligator > Alligator mississippiensis. Next base: position 185,784,782 of record NC_081825.1, on the reverse strand, counting down.
GTAAAGTTCTGGGATATATACGAGGCTAGACTCGGCTTGTAGAGCACTTTGTGGGGTGATATCAGACAACCCAAGGAAGCTCATATTATAGCACAATCTCTACAAAACATCCCTGGCATTACGAGAATTTGCCAAGAGTTTATGGAAGCTCACACAAATTGCACACAAACATTTTAGGCTTTGAGAAGGAAAGCAAAATATTGTTGCCTACATCCATTGTCCTTTAGCCCAAGCCATGTATTTTTAGGCTGGACGCCTTTTAAACTACTTTACTTGCTGCTTGCTTATTTGTCTCTTGCTTATAATCTATCACTCCCTAACTCCTGAGTCACCAGTCTCAAAAGGCTGTCAGACTGGCTTTAATCCATGAAGAGATAGAAGAGAGAGACAGAAGGGTGTCTTTGTCTAAGTTTCAACATTTAAATTGAGCTCAAACCTTGATCTAGAAAGAACTTCTTCCTTTGCGTACCTTCTCTTTCTTTCTGAACCGTTCCTCAGAAAAGATCTCTCTCCAGCTCACTTTAGAAAGAAAAAACTCTCTCATTTTAGCATGTTTTTAACTCAACTACTTCATGGCATTAACCGGATTTATATTCTTCAGGCTCCTGGGCTGTTTTCTTTATTGTCCCATGCAAGTTTCTTCCTGCAGGGTCTTTATATAAATCCCTAATCTTTTCAGCAACTCATACTCTATTCCCTCCTCTAATTGCTCAAATTACATGTAACTAGAACTTTTAAACCTTTCAAAGCAGCCAGCAAAATGCTTTATGTGCTCTTCCTCTCAAAGCTATTTTAATCAGAACACATTATCAGTACTAGAAATATCCTCAGATGTTGACAAAAAGAGTGTTTTCCAGCTCTTTTAATGGGTCTGTCATAATTACTTGTGTCCCTTTCAGCCTCTCTAAATGCATCTGATCCAGTGGTAGGCCTTGTGCCTTCACTATCTTGTGATGGAATTTTGCAGTTCTTCTCACTCCTAAATTGTACCCAGTGGACATGTCTACACGAGATGCTATGTTGCCGTAATGACAAGCTATGGCAACATAGCTCGTTGCTATGGTGATGTAACATCGGCAGGCACTAACCATGATGCTGCCACTATTGTGCATTAGCAACAAGCTACTGAGCAGTTGCTTGTTGCTACTGCACAGTAGGGTTGGAAATTACCCCTTCACTGCACAGTACCAGCAGGTACAGCGCAGTCATTTAGTACTTGCTAAAACATATCCTAGTACTTGCTACAGCACAACCTAGTACTTAAGCGAGTCCTAAATGACTGTGCAGTACCAATCGCACATGTGTAGATGTACCCAGTATTAACTCCCTCCTTGGTCTCACCTCCATCCTTGGCAAAGTCTTTGAAAAAATTATCAAGGCTCACATTTGCAAGAGCCCAGCAGGACAAATTATGCTGAGGAGAAACCAGCACGGGTTCGTAGCAGGCAGATCGTGCCTGACTAATCTAGTCTCTTTTTATGACCAGGTTACGAAACGCCTGGACACAGGAGTAGGGGTGGATGTCGTATACTTAGCCTTCAGGAAGGCCTTCGATACGGTATCCCACCCCATACTGGTGAACAAGTTAAGAGGCTGTGACTTGGATGACTACACAGTCCGGTGGGTGGCGAATTGGCTAGAGGGTCGCACCCAGAGAGTCGTGGTAGATGGGTCGGTTTCAACCTGGAAGGGTGTGGGCAGTGGGGTCCCGCAGGACTCAGTCCTTGGACCGATACTCTTCAATGTCTTCATCAGCGACTTGGATGAGGGAGTGAAGTGTACTCTGTCCAAGTTTGCGGATGACACAAAACTGTGGGGAAAAGTGGACACACTGGAGGGCAGGGAACAACTACAAGCAGACCTGGACAGGTTAGACAAGTGGGCAGAAAACAACAGGATGCAGTTCAACAAGGAGAAATGCAAAGTGCTGCACCTAGGGAGGAAAATGTCCAGCATACCTACTGCCTAGGGAATGACCTGCTGGGTGGCACGGAAGCGGAAAGGGATCTTGAAGTCCTAGTGGACCCCAAGATGAACATGAGTCAGCAGTGTGACGAAGCCATCAGAAAAGCCAATGGCACTTTATCGTGCATCAGCAGATGCATGATGAATAGATCCACGGAGGTGATATTTCCCCTCTATCGGGTGCTGGTCAGACTGCAGTTGGAGTACTGCATGCAATTCTGGGCACTGCACTTCAAGAGGGATGCAGATAACCTGGAGAGGGTCCAGAGAAGGGCCACCCATATGGTTAAGGGCTTGCAGGCCAAGCCCTATGAGGAGAGACTAGAGAACCTGGATCTTTTCAGCCTCTGCAAGAGAAGGTTGAGAGGCGACCTTGTGGCTGCCTATAAGTTCATCACGGGGTCACAGAAGGGAATTGGTGAGGATTTATTCACCAAGGCGCCCCCAGGGGTTACAAGAAATAATGGCCACAAGCTAGCAGAGAGCAGATTTAGACTGAACATTAGGAAGAACTTCTTCACAGTTCGAGTGGCCAAGGTCTGGAACTGGCTCCCAAGGGAGGTGGTGCTCTCCCCTACCCTGGGGGTCTTCAAGAGGAGGTTGGATATGCATCTAGCTGGGGTCATCTAGACCCAGCACTCTTTCCTGCTTATGCAGGGGGGTCGGACTCGATGATCTATTGAGGTCCCTTCCGACCCTAACATCTATGAATCTATGAATCTATGAATCTATTGAGGTCCCTTCTGACCCTAACATCTATGAATCTATGAATCTATGAACTGTTCTTATTCTAAAGATTTGACAAAGTGCAAGCCCCTGCAGTTCTTTTCTTTAGGGGTCTGTTGTCAGAAGTGTACAGGGACAGACAGCCTACTTAACAGGAACAAAGCAGTTAGAGTAAAAAGACTTGAAAAACAGTCTACCATAATGTCCACATTACCGTTTCTTGAAAGTATCCTAATGAGGACTTTCTCTTCAGGACACTCCAAAGAGATCTAGTATCTTATTCTGGCTATCCTGCAGAGCTACTGTCTCTCTTCTGTAGCAAAACCCCCAGTTTCTCTTTTTTTTTTAATATATATGATAGATATGCATTCCCTTCCCTTCCCCAATTATTCCTGACTTCTTTCTCTCCTCTATTCCCTATAGACAAGCATAAGCAAGCTTAGACTTAGGATAAGCTTTAACATTTTTATTTTGGTAGCAAGATTTTGGTTTTGGATAGCCACTGTTTTATATTGTATAATTATTAGGTTTGTATTTATTATTATTGTTGTATATTGTATTATCATCATTTTCGTATTAATTTTTATTGTTTCATATGGATATTTTATGGTTTAGGCCTGTGTTTGTAAGTGAACCAAAGTCATGTCAATTTTCCATTTTATATGCCAAGACTCCATCTTGTGTCCTCTGCCCAGGCATCCCATGTTACAACTGTATGATACCCCTCCCATGTAAATTGGTTCCCAGATGAATGGGAGTGATTAGGAATGATTGAAATACAATGGTAGCAGGCCTATACTGAATGGCCTGTAATGACTGGGCCATCACCTCGCATTGATTCATCCAGGAACCACGGACCTCACCCAGGAACAGAGACAAGAACCCAGCATTTGAAAGACAAAAGACCCTGCAGAAACAGCAACTCTACCATTGTACCCCACCATTACAGACACCTGAAACTGCACATCCCTGCATGAGCCACATATGTTCAGTATGCCAGGGGCTGACCCTTGCCTGGGCATGCCTCCTGTCACTAGGGTCACGCAAGGTCTGCCCCTATAAAAAGGGCCAGTGAAGACAGACCCAGTGGGAATGCCATTTCCATCCGGACCAGACCAGCTTCACGTCACCTATCCACCCCAGAGGCCCTGCCGGCAACCTCCTCTGGACAACACTGAGCTGAAGGAGACCCCAACTGGCCATTGAGGATCAACTTCCAGCCTCGGATAGGTAGATATTACCTGCACACCTCCTGCTACAATTTGGATTCTCTCTCTCTCTCTCTCTCTCTCTCTCTCTCCTCCTGGACTTCAGTGGACTTCAGCCCCTGCACCAAGCCTCTCTAACCCCTGCTACCATTGTGTATGGGTGGGTGGGTGAGTGCAAGGGAACCAATAAGACATTGTGTCACCATCTTCCCTGTTCAATAAAACCACTGTCATTTGCAACCCCAAGTTGGGTCTTGTTTTACTGAATCGCAGTCCCTTCCCTATCTTAAATTCAAGCCTTGTTCTCTCTCTCTCTCTCTCAGCTGCAGCCCCAACACTCTCCGCTAGTTTCCCAATCTCTTCCCAATTCCATCTCCCCTTTTCTGCCACCTCTCAGCCTCTCCTTGCTTTTCTGCTGTTTCCCTTGCTCCCCACGCTCCTACTGCCTTTTCCCTGCGACTTTCTGCTGCCTTTCTTTGCTTTCCCTCTGCTCCTGCCACCTTTCAGTCTCTCCTGCTGCTTTTCCTGTGATTTTCTGCTCTCGCCATGCTCCCCACGCTCCGACTGCCTTTTCCCTGTGACTTCCTGCTGCCTTTTTCTGCTTTCCCACTTTTCAGTCTCTCCTGCCACTTTTCCTGTGATTTTCTGCTCTCCCCCTGCTCCCCATGCTCCTACTGCCTTTTTCCTGTGATTTTCTGCTGTCTTCTTCTGCTTTCCTGCTGTCCTGTGACCTTTCAGTCTCTCCTGCTTCTTTTCCTGTGATTTTCCTGTGTCAGTCTCTCTGTTTTCAGGCTTCCTGCATACCTTCTGTAGTCCTTCCCCCAACCCACCCCCCAAGTTTCCCAGCTCCTTGTGGCTGTCCTGCAGTTTTCTGTAGCAGCTGGAGCCTTTCTCTAGCTCCCACCACCTACTGCCACTCCCTGCAGCTTCTCTAGCTGCCCTGGAGCCATCCTCTGGCTCCCCACACCCAGAGCCTCTCTTTAACACCCACACTTTCCCTTAGTCCCATTTCCCTTTTTCCCACCTACCTTTTCAGCTCCCCCATAGCTTTGGCTCCGGTCCCAGTCTCTGTGCTGGCATAGCTCTATCCCTCCTCCTTTGGGCGTTGTCTTTTAATCAATTAAGATCAATTAACCTAAAATTACCCACAAGCCTCAGTTCTTCAGCCCAGGCCCCTCTAGTCTACCGGTTCTAATCCCAGTCCCGGGAACTTTCACTCCTGGCAACTTTTACTTCCTACACTTCTACTTTCTTACCTTGACCTTTCCCCAGGTATCCCAAGTACAATAAGCACATACATACATATATACATGCATACATACACATCACAACACCCAACTTAGGAACTCACCTGTGTGTATGTGTAGGTGGGTGGCATGAGTGTGAATTAGTGAATACCCACACACACACACACACACACATATATATATAGATATTATTGTGTGTGTGGTATATGAATTAATAATCCATGTGTGTGTGTTGGATGTGCAAGTGTTGGTAATTGATTCTGTCTAAATTTGGTGTGTGTAGCATGTATGGGCTTAAACTGGTGATAGGTGTGCATGAATCTAGACTAGTTATTTTGAACGTGTGCATCTCTGAGTTGATACTGTGAATGTGTATGCCGAGTGGGGGTGTATGCACCTAGTGATTATATGTGTGCTTAACTGATTTTTTATGTGTTCATGTGCAATTGTACACCATGCCCTCCTGTCTAACAGCACAATATTAAGATCTTGAGTGTTGCCCTGACGGGTCAGGGCAACACTTCCAAAAGAGAGAGTACTTTTTAAACTTCCCAGAGTTCTTTGGTTCTTCTGTTTTTGTGGGATCTTCTCTGTCATTAAAGCTAATATTTCAGGCATTTTCTCACAACAGTTCTTAGATATTGGCTTCAGTGCAGCTTTGTGTTTAGCCATTTATTTCCTTTCTGCACCTTTTTCCAAACAGATATCTGCTGAGTTAAACCAACACAACCATACACTAAACTTCACCTTAACTAGGCCAACATTCACTAGTCAGAAGTTATTTTGAGACATTCATGATGTATCACAGCTTTCTAGGGAAAACTGAATATGTATGCTTATGGATACCATGAGAAGTTTTCACGTGCCCTCGTGTGCCCCTCTTTACCTGAAACTTTCTGCATCCGAAGCTGGAAACTGACCCTGCCACTTCCTCCCTCCATTCATGTGCTTAGGAGAAGAAAGGAGGTTCATTATGCCTTCTTCATTAAAGTGTCTCCAGCCAAGGCTGTATGCAGGAATTTCCTGCCTACCAGGTGTGAGAGAGCCACCCTCTTGAATAGCTTGGGTAATGCGAGTAGGCTAATCCTCTTCCAAGCTGGTCTTAATCAAGCACTAACTCCTGGGCTTTGGTTAACTAAATGTCAGATATGCAAGGGATCCAAGCCACCCATCAGCTCTGACATGTCTTCTTTTGTTTCCTATTCCCACTTTGAAGCCTTGTGTCAAGGACAAAACTCTCTCCTCTCTCTGAATCCTAGTTCTACCTTCCAGTGCATCTACAACTCCCCTAGCCTGGTGTCATTTGCAAATTTGCTGAGGGTGCACTCCATTCAATCTTTCAGGTTGTTGATGAAGACTTTGAACAAAACTGGCCCCAGGACTGACCCCTGAGGCACTCCACTTGATACTGGCTGACAACTAGACATCAAGACATTGACTACTATCCTCTGAGCCTGATGATCCAGTGAGATTTCTATCCACCTTACAGTACATTCATCCAACCTGTACTTCCTTAGCTTCCTTGTGAGAATGTTGTGGGAGACCATATCAAAAGTCTTGCTAAAGTCAAGGAATATCACATCCATTAGTCTCCCTGTACCCACAGAGCCAGTCATGTCATCATAGAAGGCAATCCGGTTGGTCAGGCATGACTTGCCCTTGGTGAATCCATGATGACTGTTCCTAATCACCTCATTCTCCTCCAAGTACTTATAAATGGATTAATTGAGGACCTGCTTCATGATTTTTCCAGGGACTGAGGTGAGGTAGTTCCCTAGATCCTCCTTCTTCCCTTTCTTAAAGATGGGCACTGTATTTGCCCTTTTCCAGTCATCTAGGGCCTCTCCTGATCACCGTAAGTTTTCAAAAATGATAGTCAGAGGTTCTATAATCACATCATCCAACTCTCTCAGCACCCTAAGGTGCATTGCATCCAGCCCCATGGACTTGTACACATCCAGCTTTTTGAAATAGTCCCTAACCAGTTCTTTTGCCATTGTTGGCTGCTCACCTCCTCCCCAATCTGTGCTGCCCAGTGCAGTAGTCTGGGAATTGACTTTGCCTGTGAAGACTGAGGTGAAAAAGGTATTGATTTCATCTTTGCATGCCCAAGCAATAGTCTTTTATTCCTTCCTAGTTGTTTGCCCAATTTTCCACTTCTTATAAGATTTCTTTTTGTGTTGTAACTTACTGAAGTGTTCCCTACTAACCCAAGCTGGTCTTCTGCCATACTTGCTAGTCTTCCTTCATATTGCAATGGTTTGTTTCTGCACCATTAGTAAGGTTTCTTTAAAGTACAGCCAACTCTCCTGGACTCTTCTTCCCCTCAAACTGGCTTCCAAGGAGATCCTGCCCAAGAGTTCTGTGAGCAAGTCAAAGTCTGCTTTTCTGAAGTCCAGGTCCATACTTTGTTGCTTTCCTTGCTTCCTTTCCTCAGGATCCTGAACTCCATCATCTGAATAAATATAGAGTCTCAGAGCCACAAGTTACCATGATACCTGCCTTCCCGAACTATTTGATATTTTCTGTCCCTGCTGGTTGACTATGGTCCCCCTCCTTGAAAGTGACATCCAATTTAGACTTAAAGTCATAAGGTTTAATTTATGTGAAGTAGCAAATTCTATACATTTCAGTCAAATACTCCTGCCCTATCCCCAGTCTGGTGTGTTTGAGAGCATCAACTTTGGAATGTAAAAACTGGTGTATTTCCAGGTTGCGCAACCAGAACTGTATCAGCAGGGTGTCCTACTGTGATGTAGACATGCCATGAGCAACTTAGTTCCACGGATCAGAGGAGTAGTTCTGCAATGCAGAGGCATCTAGAATTGATCTCTAAATAAATAGGAATTTTCCAAGCCTCTTGGATCCAACATGATTTCTGATCACCACATGGTACCATAAGTAACTAGAAATTAAAGAAAATTACCTGGCTGGCAGACTTGAGCATAAAACAGGGGTTGGTAACATTTTCAGTCAGAGACCCAAAAACACTCCAAACTCCACTTCAACCTGGCATGCCAGAAGTGGGGGCGCCATGAAGAGCCCAGTCCTCACTGCTGACAGCATCTGCACACACACCTTTGGGTGCATGGCTGAGAAGAGGCTCGGGGTAGTGCAATTCTGGTCCCTCCCTCACCATCAACCATGAGGCATGCATGCAGCTACCATGACCATGAAACTGGTGCTGGGGCTGCAGAGCATGGGGGGCCTGGACTCTGGGCAGCTGCAACAGGTGGTAGGCAGACTGCAAACAGCTGTACTGGGGTCTGCAGCCCCAACACCAGCTGCAAGGCAACAGAAGTGGCTGCACATGGGACTCTGGACAGACCAGGGCAGGGGCCAGGGTTGCACTGCCCCAGGCCCCTTCCCAGCCATGCACCCAGAGATGCACATGCAGCTGCTGCAGTCATGGAGCTGGTGCCAGGGCTGGGGAGCCTGGAACAGTTGTTTGCAACCTCCCAGCTACAGCCAGCCTGGCTCCAGGCAGCGCTGCCGACCACAGAGCCCTGGCTGCTTGCAGCACAGCTTGCAGCTTCTCGGCCACCTACCTGCTGCAAGCAGCCTGGGCTCTGTGTCTGGTGGCAGCTGCCCAGAGGCTTGGCTGGCTGTGGCACACTGAGGAAAATTACCTTGCATGCCATGCTCTGGCAAGAATGCCTGGGTCTGCCAAACTCTGGCATATAAGGACACTTGTACACAACACAGGGGTTTAATTCTCCTAAATTGAAATGGTGTTTTTTTTAAAAACACCATTTCAATTTAGGGTGAGGTAAACCCCTGTGTTGTGTACACCCATGTTGGAGCCTTATCCTTACCTACCTCTTCAGTGGTGGAGAGGGTCGAGCAAGCTGTTGATTGGCAGTGTGGTCCCTGAGCTGTGGTGGGGAGAGGAGGGGCTGGTGATTCCCTCCACGGCAGCAGCGGCTCCCCCCCAGGTGGCACCTGCCCTCAAGCACCCAGCTTAGGAAGTCCCAGGGGACACTGCAGCTGCAGAGGGAAGCACCAGACCCCCACGCAGCTCAGGCAGGCAGGCTCTTTGGGGGGGGGAATATCAGGCTCACCACTTTTTTTTTTTTCCCTCCTTCTGTGGAGCCTGTCGCTGTGCATCACCATACTGAAAAAATGGTGGTGGGGCACTTTGAACTAAAGTTCATCAAACAAGTTTTATTTCAAAATGCCCTACCATTTTTTCAGCATGGAAATGCATGGTGATACTGATACACATGATGTGGAAGGCTGCCAGAGCAGACTCGTTTAACCAAGTCTACTCCAGTGCACTGGATTTCTAGCATTTCAGAGGAGGTTCTGCACACATGTATAGGAGTCCAATGACTAAAATCTGGAACAAAATCCACAGAAAGAAAAAAATAGAGGACTTCTAATTAAAGCTTCATAGAAAATTAGAAGTTTCTAAGCAAATTTAGCTGACTCAGGCTGAATCATATTCTGTCCCTGTAAATACATCTGAGTACCTTAAATAGCTCAAGAAAAGAAACCAAAGGTTAAAAGGCATATGGAACTCAGAGTCAGAGAAGACCAGCACCTGGAGCTATATATATTGTGGTAATCAACAGAAGTCAGGATAATGCTTAGCATAGAAACATAGTAGATTGTATCACTTTGCAAAGGCTTGCAAGTAGCAGCAGAGTGTGCACAGCACAGAGGAACTATATAGTGACAGCACCACTAGCTCAGATTACTCTTTTAATAGGACCAAGCCACTGCAGAAGCAGTAGGTGGATGTCAGCCTGAAAGCAAATGTACAGGTGTTATTTTTAAGTTGGGCACTGGTACACATGTCAACGCATTGTAAGAAATAATGTTTCTAACACTAAAAGAAAAGCAACATGTAATAAAAAGTAAAACTCATGGCTTAAATTGGGGAGATTATCCCCACAGACTGTGGCAATCTAAACATATTCATATATAACACCCTGGCAAGGATAACTTATGATAGGGGACAAGGAAAATCATATAGAATAGAGCTGAAAAAATCCATCTGTTCCTTTTTGCTGATCGTGATTATAAGAGTATCCAAATAGACTTATTGTTTAGGGCAGGGCAGTAAAACACATCAGGCTCCATGGGCTGGATGAGCGATACAAGTTTGATCTATAGACCAGTCTAGCATGCATTACATGGCATTCAGATCCAGTCTGAGACCCACCAGCAGCACCATGGGCCAGATGATAAAGCTCCATTAGCTATAACTTGTTGGCACTGAATTTATGACCCAGATACCTTGTTCCAGGTGGACCTAAATCCTCAGACCATCCATGACTTCTCCTTTCGATAATAGGCAAATGTTATTGATACAGAGTGATAGCAGATAAGAATAATGCAGGCAAGGCGAACAAAATAACTTCTTCTCTTCCACCCTCATTCTATATTTATCAGTCCTAGGGTTGTACAGGCCAGAGGAAAAGTACATCTTTACACTATGGCTTTCTTGAATGTCAGATGTCAACCTGAGCCTGGTGGTCGAAAGCCAAGGGTGCCCCCTCCCTTCCCTCCCCTCCCCTCCCCCTTCCACCCCCCTGCACAATAGGGGTGGGTAAGACAGGTTGGTGGTATGCCCTGTCCATGGTCACCTCAGGTTCCCCCGATGGGGACCCTCTGCTCCTCTGAAATCCCTCCCTTTGTATTCATTTTCTCTTCTGATGACTCTTCATTTTTGGACATTATTGATTGGTTTCTCAATGGTTGTCATACTGCCCATGTTTTGTGCTGTCAGCAAATTCCTTTGTTCCAACAAACCCATCCTATGCACACATCTTAATTTGGTTACTTACCAGTGTCTTAATTTGGGCATGCCCCGGCCTCCTAATTTGGTCTGTCCACAAAAACCAGAAATCCCAAGGGCTGTGCAGTTGGGCACTGTGACCTAGCTCCAACATGACAAGCCTATCTTATATTATGGAACAGTGTGGTACATATCTTCAATTTCCCAGCCTGTGTGTACCTGTTGGCATCAGACATAGTGTCTTCCTTGAAGGAAACTTTGTCAGAAACAGACTTTTAAAAGTCATTTAACCTCTGCCATTCCCCTGGACCATTATTCTAATGCAATATTTATTATACCTATAAGCCAGTTCCTAAAAGTGAATCTCTAAATACCATTTTCTTGCCATCATATCTGGCCCACAGGCTGCAACTTGGATACCCTGGTTTAGGGGATCACAAGAATATGAATAAAGATGCTTTATCAAGCACCTTGGACCTACCATGATTTCCCAAAGGAAAACATGTTTATGTTCTGCAACTGCAGGCTCTAAGAAGACCTCTGCACAGCCCCTTAGGAAAGTAACTTTCTGTATCCTGAAGTTAGGCAGCCACAGCTTTTTCTCATAGTTCTCTCTAACTATGCTATCCCATCTGTCAGTTAGCTGATTGGCAGGGATCCGGGTTTTCTGTTTCCCACAGAAAAATGAAGTAAAACATGGATTTCTTCCCTTACCAGAGTAAAACACAGATTTCTCATTTTAGCAGAGAAACCCACGGATTTTGCAGTTTTTCAATGAGCCTTTTGCAGGCTGGCAGAGTTCCAGCCTGCAAGGGTCTGGAAGGGAGCCGGAAGAGAGCAGTCAGGCAGCAGGTGTCATGTGCATGTAAGTGCACATGGCTGCCAGGCAGCCTGGAAAGCAGTTCCCACAGGTAAGTGGCAGGGGGGGATTGAGACCCCCATAGGGAAGAAGGGACTTGGGAAGGGCTGGGGCTGGGGATACTGTCCAGCCAAGCAGTGTGTGGGGCTTGAGGTCTGGGGCCACAATGCATGGCTGCAGGGCCCCAGCAGGGAGCAGGATGAGGTTGCAGGCAGCTCGTCTGGAGTGTGGGGGGCAGAAACCAGCTCCTCACCATTGTGTGCACTCCTGGGGGTAAGGGGGACCTGTGCCCCCCAGATCTATGCATGGGGTGGGGGCAGGGACAGGGTGGGATGCTCACTGCAGGCTCAGGCTCCCACCCTGCTGCCCTCCCCCAGGGCCTCTGCAGCCCAGTGGGTATGACCCAGCACTGCAGCACACAATGGGGACATGCAGGAAAGCTGTTTACCACTGAGAGCTCTGCACTGCCCTGGCATAACAAGCTTGTAACCCCTCATTGTAACCCCATGAACAAAGGATGCATTGCCAGGGCAGCATGGACCTGGAAGTAGCAAGCAGCTTTCCTGTGTGGCTCTGCTGTTCCTTGAAGCACCAGGGTGCCCCTGGAAGTGCTGTGGAGGCCCTGGGGGAGGGCAGCAGGGTAGGTGCCCAAGCCCACAGTGGGCAGCCTGCACCCACACCCACCTCCACCCTGCACATAGATCTGGGGGGCATGGGACCCCCTCCTGCCCCCCGGGAGTGTATGCAGTAGCAGGGAGCCAGCCCCCCACCCAAGCCACAGCAAGCAGCAGAAGGAAAGCCAGGCTCAACTCAGCTCTAGCAGCTGCCTCCTGCCAAGGGCAGGGGGCTGCAGACCTAGTTCCCTGGCCTCATAGCCCTGGCAGCTGGGGGCCCCCTCCAGCAGGGCTGGGGATGGCAATGGGCTGTGGGTGGGGAATATGGGGCATGAGCAGAGCCAACAGACTGTGAGGGGCAGTGAGGGGTACCAGCAGGGCCAGGGAGCTGTGGAGGGGTGAGGGACACGAGCAGGGGAACTGTGGGCAGGAGTGAGTTTAAGCCCTGAAGTTTAAACATGAGCTGGGCCAGGGGTCTGTGGGGAGTTGGGGGCAGGGGAGTGAGAGGCACCAGCAGGGCCAAGGGCCTGTGAGGGGGAAGTGAGGGGCATGAGCAGTGCCAGGGAGCTGTGAGGGGGCTTTCCTTTTAATCATGGATTTTTAATCATGGATTTTTTTAATCATGGACAACCTCTGTGGGTAGCCTGTTCCAGTGCTTTACTCTCCTCCTTGTGAGAAAGTTTTTCTTAATATCTAACCTAAACTTCCATTGCTACAACTTGAGACTATAAGGGTAGAAAAGAAATGCCTTTAGCTTGATATAACAAAAAATGGACAGTTAGTTTGATGTGCACAGAGAAAGCACACCCATCCAAATTAGCATTCCTAAAAACAGGGTTAAATGGATCACTCTTTATTTTACGGTTGCATTTATAATTGGTATACTAGATGCCCCATGCAGCGTTGCTTGCATGAAAATCCAGTGAGACAATTTTTTCTTGAGATCACATTTTATTGCACTTCAACAGCTTCACAACAATTCCACATACACAAAATCCTGAAACATATGACACTTTCTTACTGTAAGAGCTTTACAACACTTGCGTATAAAACAATGTTCCTGGTTTTGTTACTCAAGTCAGCAGTCACTGCAAATCGGATGTTTTCTGGGTGGGAGATTCTGGAAGCAGCCACATATAGTTGTCCATGGATGAAGACAGGATCCTGAAGGAACACTCCTACTCTTTTTAATGTTTGTCCCTGGGCTTTATTGATGGTCATAGTGAATGCCACCTGCACAGGGAACTGTCAATGTGTCCATGTGAATGGAAATGTGTCGTCAGACGGCTTCAGTGCTATCCAAGGAATTAGTACTGTTCTTTCTGATCCAACAATTTTTGCCTCAAGTAGTCTGCTGTTGATGTGGATTGCACCAATAGCCACATTCCACTGCACAGACCATCCTTGGGGCAAGGTTTTGCAGAAGCATGATGAGCATCCCAGGCTTAAGGTGGAGCTGATGTGGAGGCAAACCTGACACCTCCATGGAATTTAGGTACTCAGCTGGCACAGCCATAACACTTTCATTCTCTGAAAGAGCATCTGCACTTGGACAAATCCATTCTTGGCCTGGAAATTTTGCCACAATAGCATTGTTGATCTCCTGTACAACAGAGTAATGTGGCGCCAAAATAACTCTTTCAAATATCCATCCTGGATTTTGATAATTATCCAATAGATTTGGAAATGTCTATTCTATCATTTCTGAGAGATCCAGAGGCATGCAGAGCTCAGGAGGCAGGGTAATGATTTCATCAATATTTGGAACTTGGCCATTTCCCAGATCCAAAAGCCATTGAGCATATTTTGCACTTCGTGTACCAAAACTTCCTTTACATATTCGCATGTTCTCACTAAGTTGGAAAATGTGGAAATGGTTCCACAACTCAGATCATTTGAAACATGCCTCTACTATCTGTGGCCATGAGGCATTTTTCACAACAGGCAGGATTTGCCAAAAATCACCCCCAAGCACTATCACCTTGCCACCAAAAGGTAAATTGCTCTGCAGTAAATCTCACAACATCCATTCTACAGCCTCCAGCATGTATCAGAGTCATTGGTGCTTCATCCCAGATGATGATAGCTGCTTCTCAAATCAGCTCAGCAAGTTCAGACTGTGCTGATAAGCTGCAGGTGCTGGTTTTCAACACATTCAGAGGTACCTTGAACCTTGAGTGCAGAGTCTTTCCTCCCGTAAGCATGGTAGCAGCAATTCCACTGGATGCCACAGCCAATGCAATCTTTCCTTCCCTGCTCACTGCTGAAAGAATCATGTTGAAGCAGAATGTTTTTCCTGTACCACAAATGCACAAAGTGGCTTTTGATTCTCTGCTGCTTTCAAAATTGCATCCACCATTTGTCACTGAGCTGGAAGCATACATGGCAGTGAATCTTGAGCAATTTGGCATTGCTCCTGCTGGTTATAGTACAGCTCCTCTGCTAATGCATTTGACGTGGATTTGCAGGGCTATGCCCTGCTAGAACGTTCAGTACCATAATGGCCTGAAAGGTAATGCTATATGTAAGCCTGGCCATCAGGGAGCAACTCAGCCATGCGCACACATCGGTGAACTCGGTTTTCTCACCCAACTCCCTTTCTGAACAATTTCATCTATCGCATTGAGGTTCATACTTACTAACAGAGATGGTACACAGTACACATAATAGTATAGATAAAGGCTAAGAAATTATTAGGAGGCATTATATGCAAAGCAAACTGTATGTGTTCTATGTGATTATAAATACTGTGTATTAGTAAAAGTTATGTCCTTCTGAATACTATAATTATCAAATAATGAGATATTAAGACAGGAGAAGATTACCATATGGGACGACTGTTCAAATTTAATTTGTGCAACATTTGGGGTTGGAGGGCAGAAGAACATGCAGTAGGCTAAGAAAACTCAGACAATTTGATTGGCTCTGCATGCCTTCAGGGAATCGCCTCTTCTTTGGAAATTAGTGTTAAAAATAATCCTATAATGTTACCCTGAAGTATTAAATTTTGGATTAGTTTAATCCTGGATCTAACAATAACTCCTCCACTGTGTGGTTGAGCACATCATTTGATTTTTTGGCCTCAGCCCCTATTATTCATGCAAGTAGTTGATGGAGAAGCCACACGATCATGTAAGGGATCTGCCGGAGTGCAGCATTTTCACATGCCCTTCCTTAAGTGATTTGCATAGAAGGTGTAAAGATTAGTGTCTGTTTTCCTAACATAATATGTTCTTCCTTTGTTGTTAGCACTTACTGTATTTGAGCCAAACATCACAAAACTTTTGTTTCTCTGCCAGTTAGTTGCAAGTGAAAAAAAAATCTGTGAAACAACCAGATTTACAGAGGATTATGAATATAGGCCTGACAAATAATGAGCTTCCTTAGAAAACTGTCTTAATAACACCCTCCCTCAAGAGATCTCATTGCTATAATTTGAAAGTGAGTTCAAATGATATGTTGAAGAGTCTCGGTGTAGTAGCATAAGTAATTATTATAGATTCATAGATTCATAGATGTTAGGGTTGGAAGGGACCTCAATAGATCATCAAGTCCGACCCCCTGCATAAGCAGGAAAGAGTGCTGGGTCTAGATGACCCCAGCTAGATACTCATCTAACCTCCTCTTGAAGACCCCCAGGGTAGGGGAGAGCACCACCTCCCTTGGGAGCCCGTTCCAGACCTTGGCCACTCGAACTGTGAAGAAGTTCTTCCTAATGTCCAATCTAAATCTGCTCTCTGCTAGCTTGTGGCCATTGTTTCTTGTAACCCCCGGTGGCGCATTGGTGAATAAATACTCACCAATTCCCTTCTGTGCCCCCGTGATGAACTTATAGGCAGCCACAAGGTCGCCTCTCAACCTTCTCTTGCGGAGGCTGAAAAGGTCCAGTTTCTCTAGTCTCTTCTCATAGGGCTTGGTCTGCAGGCCCTTGACCATACGAGTGGCCCTTCTCTGGACCCTCTCCAGGTTATCCGCATCCTTCTTGAAGTGTGGCGCCCAGAATTGCACGCAGTACTCCAACTGTGGTCTGACCAGCGCCCGATAGAGGGGAAGTATCACCTCCCTGGACCTATTCGTCATGCATCTGCTGATGCACGATAAAGTGCCATTGGCTTTTCTGATGGCTTCGTCACACTGCCGGCTCATGTTCATCTTGGAGTCCACTAGGACTCCAAGATCCCTTTCTACCTCTTTGCCACCCAGCAGGTCATTCCCTAGGCTGTAGGTGTGCTGGACATTTTTCCTCCCTAGGTGCAGCACTTTGCATTTCTCCTTGTTGAACTGCATCCTGTTGTTTTCTGCCCACTTGTCCAACCTATCCAGGTCTGCCTGCAGCTGTTCCCTGCCCTCCGGCGTGTCCACTTCTCCCCATAGCTTTGTGTCATCTGCAAACTTGGACAGAGTACATTTCACTCCCTCGTCCAAGTCGCTGATGAAGACATTAAAGAGTATCGGTCCAAGGACCGAACCCTGCGGGACCCCACTGCCCACACCCTTCCAGGTCGAGACCGACCCATCTACCACGACTCTTTGGGTGCGACCCTCTAGCCAATTCGCCACCCACCGGACTGTGCAGTCATCCACATCACAGCCTCTTAACTTGTTCACCAATATGGGGTGGGATACCGTATCGAAGGCCTTCCTGAAGTCTAAGTATACGACATCCACCCCTCCTCCTGTGTCCAGGCGTTTCGTAACCTGGTCATAGAAAGAGACTAGGTTGGTCAGGCACGATCTGCCCGCCACAAACCCATGCTGGTTTCCCCTCAGCATAATTTGCCCTGCCAGGCTCTCACAAATGTGAGCCTTGATAAATTTTTCAAGACTTTACCGAGGATGGAGGTGAGACTGACCGGCCTATAGTTGCCCGGGTCCTCCTTCCTCCCCTTTTTGAAAATGGGTACCACGTTAGCCCTTTTCCAGTCCTCCGGGACTTGGCCCGTGCACCACGAGCGTTCGAATATTCCCACCAGTGGCTCTGCAATGATGTCGGCCAGTGCCTTCAGCACCCTCGGATGGAGCCCATCCGGGCCTGCCGACTTAAAGGCATCCAGTTCTTCCAAGTGACTCTGCACCACCTCAGGATCTACGTATGGAAGTCTGGCGCCTTGCTGCTGCCTCTCTACAACCCCAGTGAGAGACTTGTCGTGCCCCTCACTTAGGAACACTGAGGCAAAGAACTCGTTGAGGAGTTCAGCCTTGTCCCCCCTATCTGTCACCAATTGTTTCTGCCCATTTAGCAGCGGTCCTATTCTTCCCTGGGCTGCACCAATAGAGATTTTTTGTGCCAATACTGTTGGCCAATTTTTAACAAGACATATTGGCTGATATCAATCCAAATGCCAATGTGTAGCCAGGCAGCTTGGAAAGCAGCATCCAGCTGGTAAGTCTGTTGTGGGGGAAGGTATGAAGGGGGGGGAAAGGGCATGGGGGGCAGATCGAGGCCCCCATGGTGACAGAGGGAGTGGGGCTGGGGCAGAAGCAGATGCTGCACAGCCAGGGCGGGGCGTGGGATGGAGCCATGAATGGCCCATTGAGGGTCGGGGCGGGGGGAGGAATGCATGGCGGAGATGGAACTCAGGCTAAGGCAGAGATGGAACTCAGGCTAGCGTCCAGGATTAAGGACAACAAAAAGTCCTTTTTCAAGTACATTGGGAGTAAGAAGAGGGCACCAGGCAATGTAGGGCCCCTGCAAGACGCAAACGGTAATCTTGTGGCTACGCCAGACAAGAAAGCTGATATTTTTAAGTTTATTTGCCTCTGTTTTCCTGAACAGGGACCGGGATATCCCACCTACCAGAGGTAGGGACAATCTTGGGGATAGCTCTATCAAGCCTTCAGTCAGCGCAGATGTAGTTAGGGATCTTCTGGAAGGGTTAGACATTTTTAAATCTGCAGGTCCAGATGCCCTCCACCCAAGGTTGTTGAAGGAGCTGGCAGGGGTCATTGCGGAGCCCTTGGCCCGGCTGTATGGGCATTCGTGGTCATCTGGCCAGGTGCTGGGGGATTGGAAACTGGCTAATGTGGTCCCAATTTTCAAGACAGGGAGGAAGGAGGACCCAAGTAACTGTATTCACATTATACTGTACACTTTGCTGATTTCCATCACACAAAGTAATTTTAACGTACAAGAAGTAGAGACTGAAGGCATATTAAAAAATCATAGTGTTTGAAAGATAACATTTATGTTGGAGCAGTGCCATAGCAATGAAGATTGGCACCTGGGGCAAAGCCCGTAGTGGCATCCTGCCCTTGCCCCATGCATAGATCCAGGGGGCACACGCCCTCCCCATGCTTGCCCAGGAGTGCATACAGCAGTGAGAACTGCCTTTCCCCCATCCCCATGCCTCCCCAAATGAGCCACTCGTGGCTCTACCCCAGCCTGCGTTCATGAATGAAGTGCCCACGGTGGCTGGGAGGGAGCGGGGGGGGGAAGGCATGGCTCTGGCAGCGGCAGCAGGAGTGTGGTGGCAAGCACAGAGCTCCTGAGGAGCTCCTGTAAGTGTATAAAGTGTATTTAAAATGCAAGTTTGGCATTCATGAATATTTGAAACCGAGAATGCTGAACCCGCAAATAGCGAGGGTTTACTGTATTCACATTATACTGTACACTTTGCTGATTTCCATCACACAAAGTAATTTTTTTAAAATTATAAAACAAAGTACACAGGGATGAGATCAATAGTGGTTTATGTTTGACGTATTGTGTTGACTGTCTTAATACACCTAATTGACAAAGAATGTGTATACCATATGTCTGAAGCATCAGAAAGTAAATTAAATTTTGACAACTCCCATTATGCAAAGTACATTTTTAAAAACCCCTGTAAAACAGAGTACACTGACAAGAAATTAACGATGACAGATGGTCAATAGTGTTGGCAGGAAGTTAGTTTATAATATTGGTTTTTTTAACATGCTTCTGCAAGTCACCTGATTTACTAAGAAGTCATATCCAGGATGTGTGATTTCTGGGGAACAGTTATTTCCTCTTCAAGATAGCTGGAAGAGGAAAGGGCAAAAGGGAGGGGGAATATACCAAGGAAATTAAGAATAAAAATGAAGACAACTTAGCTTCAAAATACACTTGAAAAATAGGGAAATAGTTATAAAAGTAGGATCTGTAGCAGAGCAAACACTAATATTGCAGGGAGATGTTTTAACAAAAATCTTTTATCAAGTGCAGAAACAGTACATTGAATAGAAGATCTTAAAAATCCTTTTATTGGTCACTTTCTTCTTTTCCCCCAAAACTCATGCCATTACCACATACATTTAATGAAACCGAATACACTTGAAAAGGCACTCAGAATACAAGTAAGAGAAAGTAAATAATAGCAGTCCAAACTAGAAAGTGGGTGATAGCAATAGCAACAGGGGTGGATCAAACCATGAGCTCTTTGGACACCTATACATGTGTTGGACATCTGCTCTGACACATTCTAATTAGCACATGTTGGAGCAGACTTGATTAATCCAGCCTTCTGGAGTGTGCTAATTAACCTACTCCCACAGCCTACTGAGTGTCCTCACACTTCAAAATGCTGGTGGGGGCATTTGAATTAAAGCTCATTGAATGAGCTTGAGCTCAAGCACCCCACCACCACTTTGAAGGAGGGGATGCTGTAGGTGACACTGCAGGTGCTTTAATTAGAGTGGCTCCCCCACCCCCCCACCCCACCCCAAAGTGTGTGTATAGATGATGTTCGTTAGCAGATGAAACAGCACTTCCCAGTAACAGGCAATTTAGTCTATATCAGTGGAAGGATATTTTCATGGAAGAACTGGTGTAATGAAGACCATTTAACTAGGAGCTTTTCCCTCTCTTTCCTGTGCTTGGTACCTTGTTCATCCTCTTGTGAGCACCTGCTTTCACTTCATGTAACACAGCTTTCACTGACAAAAGGAGTTTCTTCCTTAGCATTGGATTGGAATAAGAGTGGATTCTACTTGGCTGCAGAACAACCTTGAACTTATAAGCCACCGTCTACCAGAGTGAGCCAGAAAATGTCATTTTTCTCCACAAACAAACAAAAAATTGGTTCATGTTTTCTTCAATCAGGTTTAAGTTTCCAGTGATTAGCTTTTCTGCTTTTTTTTTCTTTCTTTTTTAGTAAAAATTTTCCACATGGACAGATATTTAAAAAGCATTTGGAATGGAAAACTAGCCAGAGTGTACAAACACTCTAACTTACAGTTTTGTAAAACACTATTTGGATTTCAAACAATAAGGTATGATCATCTCATCATCTCTAGATTTATTTCTCCCAAAAGCTAAATATATACGAGAAAATGTTTTAGATTAAGTTAAATAAGACTAGAAACTATCCTGCAATGGACATGGATCTGTCTGGTGATCTGACCTCTCCTTAAAGTACAGCTTCTTGCTACCTACCAAAGTGGCACTTCTAGAGTAGCATTGGCTCCTATTTAAAAAAAAAAAAAATCTTCCAGGTCTCTAGTGGCATTTGGCACAGTCATGTTGTTGGTTGCAGATGTATTTCTGGGAGAAATATCATGGTCTCCCTATATCTGTTTAATTCTACCACTTTTTGGTTTATGTATGTGCTCTTAAATACATGTGCCATTTACCTTTGGGATCAGTAACCAAAGTTCTTGGTTTGGCATATTAAAAGGTCTGTTCAAATTCTGTGATAATATATTGCACTTCTACTTTAGGAAATTCTTGCTGCAGCCATTCTTCTATTGGAAATGTATTACTCTTTCTTCTTGAGTCTGTATTGCATGATGCTTTAGCTGAGAATTGTGTTGTCTTTCAATATAATACAAAACAATATTATTATGGCAAGCAAGTCACACATCAAGTCAATCAATATAAAGTCCCTTTAAGAAAACATAGTAACCATGGTCATGTTATGTATTACTTTTCTGGGAAAAAAAATTGCTATTTTCCTCTTCCTACTCCTAAACTATACTATTTGGATTTAAAGAAGATGATGTAGGTGCATTATCTTTTCATCCATTATGTATATAACTAGATCCATAATGTATAGTGCTAAGCACTAAGGGCTGGGGAGTGGAAAATCCTTTATTATGTCCTGTCCTAACAAAGTCCTGCCCACATTTTCCAGGATACTGGTTAATTATCAATTCATGAAGCATCAGAGGATGTGTCATAGATGAAAGGTAAACAAGAGACCTATTTTTCTTGATTTTATAAGCTTTTAAAATAATACTACAAGAAATAATACTACAATATTAAAGAATGTACAAGAAAATAAGCATTTGAGAACACAGCCATGGAAAACAGATCTCCCAGGGCCAGGAAAAGGAAAAATGAAATGGCACATTAACAAAAAAATGTTTCCTAACTACTACTTTTTTCTAATTCTATGCTCTTGAATCCCAACTTCATAAGGTTTGTATATCCAGGAGGTATTATATGCCAGAATATACCTCTTCTATGGAAATTAGAAGTTCCCTGCAGGTAAGTCTGGGGGGTGAAGGATTGAGACCTCCATAGTGAGGGGTGGAGGGAGGGAGGCGGTTGGGCAAGGCTAGGGCTGGAGGCATGGCCCAGCTGGGGTAGTGTATTGGGCTGGGGATCTGGGGCCAGAATGTACAGCCACAGCACCTGGGCGGGAAGCAGGCTAGAGCCAAGCGCGGGCAGCAGGGAACCTGGCTCCCTGCCACTACATGCATTCCTGGGGAGACATGGGGGTACGTGGCCCCAGATTTGTGCAAAAGGCAGGGGTGGATATGGGTATTTAGCCTGGTTGTCTGCTGCAGACTCAGGGCTCCAAGCCCTGCTGCCCTCCCCCAAGGTGTCTCTGCAGCCCAGCAAGCAGAAGGCAGTGCAGCAGGGCAGAGTGGGGTGGGGAGCCTTGGTGCTACTGCCAGGAGCCCCACACCACCATGATGAGGTGCTTCTTGCCCACCTGGCACCAGCAGGGGTGACGGCATGGATTTCTGTCCCCCATCATGGAGGCGTGGGACTGCCGGTGTCCACCCCACCCTGCCCTGCCCTGCCCTGCCCTGCTGTGTCCTACTTGCTCAGCTGTGGAGGCCCCAGGGAGACGGCAGAAGGGTGGGGAGCCCTGAGCCCACTGCAGGCAACCTGCATCCACCCGACCTAAGTGCTCTGCTCCAGCGGCGCTGCCTGCAGGGGAGAGGGTGCCGGGCTCTGTTCATCAATCAGGACACAGCAGCCACCACCTCCCATAGGTGGTAGCTGGAGCAGAGGCACTACTGGAGGAAGCAGGAGGCTGCAGACTCAGGTCCATGGCCCTGTAGGCTGAGCTGCTGGGAGCCCCCTCCAGCAGGGGGCTATGGATAGGGAGTGAAGGGCACTGGCAGGGCCAGGAGGTTGTGGTTCGGGAGTGAGGGGCAATGGCATAGGCAGGGCCCTGGCATATCAGAGCTGTTTAGCACCACAAAGCAGTGAGAGAGGGGCAGCTGAACCTGGACCCACATCCTGGTGAGTGAAGAGGATGGGGGGAGCTCCAATTTGCCATGGAAAAAAACCCCAAAAAATCAAACACCAACATTTATAGGTATTTATTTTATTATAGTGATTGAGGCATCGGTAGGCTTAAAATGGCAAATATATCAATAAAACATTATGTTCAACCAATACATACATACAGGCACATATATAGTGATGTTTTATTTTAATTACAGAAAACATGGATTTGGGGGTTTTGAATCAGAGAATTTGTAATTTTTAAACAGAGAAAACCAAGATCCCTGCGTCATGAGGAATGGGTGAAAGATTTAGGATTACTTAGTCTGGAAAAGAGAAAACCGAGGGAGTGTTTGATAACAGTGTTCAAATACCTGAAATGTGATCAGAGAGAGAATGGAAATGGGCTTTTCTCTGAGGTCAGAGGTCACAGGACTAGGAACAATGGCTTCAAGATACCATAGAGGATATTTAAATTGGAGATTAGGAGCAATTTTCTGAGGAAGTAGAAGAAGCGGGTCTGTATCTCTTAGGCAGAGAAGGGTCTCAAACTCAAATCTTCCACTCCCTGGATGGATGGTCTAAACCACTAAATGATTGTATAAGAGGTGGTTAGCACCACCACCTTTGGCTTTGTTTATGAAGGAAAGTGAACATATTTGCTGCACTGTGTACTAAATATAATGCTGTCACTAAGACAGATGCTCTAAGGATACCTAATAGATTGGATCCCCCTGGCTACAATCTAGATCATAGTGGCAGACAGTAGGCCCTGGGTCTCTTCTAAGCATGCAGAAAGGAATATTGCAAATGTGAACAAAAAATAAGGAAGTAGTTAGTTAGAAAAATATTTTTTTTTACAACAGCAGCAGGCACTGTCTCTTATTACAGATGTACTAGAATTATTTTTAAGAGCCAATTTAACTTTATTTGCACAGTGCTATATGCTTGGGTGACTCTTAGGGTGCAAAGTAAACTAAAACACTATAAACCAAAGTACATTAGTGTGAATGTAATAGTAACTTGCTAAATTGATTCTCTTAACACACTTCTGGTACTCAGATGACTACAAATGTGTATTTTGCATGTACAATTCCTGGAAATTAGTTGTTTCCACCTCAGTTACTGGAAGCATAGAAGACAAAAAAGGGACACAGGCAATAAATTAAATAAAAACAGAACAACCAACTACATTTTACCTCCTAATTGCTTACACTCTCCAAAAATTGGAGAAATGATTTTAAAAATGGGATTTATATTAGAGCAAAGACCAATAATTTAAGGACATGATTGGGGGAAAAAAATTATCAGGGGCATAGTAATATATTGGTAAACATTTTTAAATAGGTGTTCATTGTCTATATTCTCCTTCAGCATAAAATTCACTTGTTATTCATAAATACCTCATAAATATCTCAAAACCAAATATGTATTTGGTGGTACTGCCCAGAATATAAACACAACTCAGCAAGTAATAGTAGTCAAAAGCAATACGTGGGTAGCAGCAATAGTAGCAGTCATAAAACTATTGACTCAAGATTGGTAAATGTAACCAAGAACATACAGTTCAGTTCAAAGTTTCGTGGAAGTCACTGAGATGTAACTACTATGCAAACTTTTTTATATCAAAAAGTTGGACCTTTAAATACATAATAATGCTCTTCCACACATGCTGCCTGCTGCAATAGAAACAGCATAACCACATTCAAGTAGCTGTGGGCTGGCCTAATTAGCAGTCAATCAAGCAGAATTAATTATGCTACTTGCAGCATCATGTAAGCACAACAATAATGCTTCCTGTTCAGGAGCTAGCCTGTGAAGAGAAACAGTGCATGGGAGGGTACTGCTGTCTGGTCTATCAAGTTTGCTAAGTAGACATACCCTGAAGTTGTTTTAACAGACTTCAGTGCATCATAGCTAGGGACCTACTTAATTTGCAGCAAGACACAGGAATTTTCACTGCTTGGTTGTATCATGAAAAGCCAATTTTGCAGGCATTTCCTGGTGGCCCCACCCCTTACTGGTGATAGCCAGAGAGGGCCCAGCGGGAAGGAGGGACGAGGGGCTGGCTGCCATCTTGAGTGCTGCCTTTCATACCGCCCCATCACCTGGTGCCTTCCCCTCCAAAGCAGGCTGCAAGGCAGTGAGGACCACTTGCTCCCACTGGGGAGCCAACATTTTCTTTTTATTAAGGTTTTTTTAAAGCTGATTTGTGGACAATTTCAGATTTTGCAGTTAGCATGACATCTGCAAAATCTCAAATTAAGTAGGTCCCTAATCATGGTCATTCATTGTATGAGCTCTTCATCATCACAGTGAAGCAACATAACCCAATAATGTGCAGTTTGTCTCTACCAGAGGAGGGACATGTTTATAGGAAAAGTCAGTTACAGGAAGACTTAATTAGATCTTCCTACACTTCTTTCTTTTGCTTGGTAACTCATTCATCCTCTTGTGAGTACCTGGTTTTACCTAATGCATCTTCTCAATGGAAAACATCATGAACATATGCCACTGATCATCCATTCACAACAGAGCCTAACAATATAGTCATCAAGTACATGCTTCTCTTACACTGATCATGTATTTTATACTTTCTCTTCTCTCGTTTGTATTAAGTTCACCTCTTTTGTGCTCTGGCCATGGTTCTGAAGACAGAAATCTATGATCTCAGGCAAACATTTTCTAGAAATATCTGGGAGACATGCTTCAGCAGAAGGGATAAATGATAGGATGTGCCTTCAGTCTCTACAGTCAGACATTCTTCTATTGTCTTTCTCCTCACAGCAATGTATATTCAATATTTGTGCAAAGAGAGGGATGGCATGCAGACTCACACAGTAGTTTAGAGTCCAATGAAAGGTAGGGGGGGACATTGGTTTTATGCTGTGTTTTTGTTTTGTTTATTTTTTCTAAAGCACTCTTTGTGCTATTTTTTCATGAAAAAGTATCTGCTTTTTTTTTTTAAGTCTATTTTTTTATACAAAGATTTATAAAAACCCCAAAATGGGAAAATTATTAGGACTATTCCTAACAGATGACCAGTGGAAGAAAGCAAGTTCTGTTATTTTTTCTTGCCCCTATTGCTTATGGATATACCTTCCTCCTTCAACTTTCTACCCTGTCTTTTCTTCCTAGTTTCTCCTGTACTATCTTTCTATCCTCTGCTTATAGCTCTTCCACATGTTCTACCCCAAAACATCCTCTTATGGCATTAAAGTACCAACTAAGGATGTGGCACCATCCTTTAGAGTGGATCCAGATCTGTGTTTTTGCTTTTCCCTCCCTGCAAGTAATATTGACTATAGACAACATGAAGCAATGCTGCTTCAAGGAATTATTAGAGAAATGACTAGACTCTGCAACATGGAGGGGTGGGGGTGGGGGGATTGAGGTGGGGAGAGAGTCTAACCTCAGCGAGTATAAAAACACCCACTAGAGCTCCATAGATAAACTAAACTTGTTTGACATCACTAAGTAAGTTACTTTGATGGTGTAACAATCTTGGTAATGTGTTTCATTTTAATAATGTTTAATAATAAGTGTATTTTATGTATCAGTGGGCATGTCTACATGAGATGTTTACTGCAGAGTTGACTAATTAGTTCTGCAGTAAACATCTTGGCATCTATACATGCAGGGCAATTAGGCTGGAGTAAACTAATTTTTTTACTCAGCAGCAGCATATGTGTAGACACTGACAGCTGGCTGGGGCACAAGGATGGTTTGGTGCAGAGGCTGCCTGCCAGCTAGCCCTGCACTGAAGCACCCTTGTGCCCCAGCCAGCCCCTCCGCAACATGCTGAGCCAGGGGAAAGCAGCCCCAGGCTGGCAGACTAACTCTGGGGCCCCCTGCTTCAACGCAGCTCAGTGTGCTTCATTCCCGGGCACAGATTCAAATGGCGCACCTGGGACCAATAAACTCTGGAGCAATAAGCTCCGGAGTTTATTGCTTTGCATTAATTTTGCATGTAGATGCACTCAGTGAAGACTAACCTGACTTCTTTAATGATTCATGTGCTTAAAGATAAGATTTACCTTTTAACCACCATTTCTGGGCTTCTGTAAATTTAAACTTCTTGTGAACTCAGGTACCTCTGTACACAATGGCTTTATAGGCACTAGAAATGTTTTTTTCTTTATAATTGTAAAAGGTATTATAAATCAAAGATAAGTCACACTGAAAAGAGTTATGGTAAAATGATATTTGACCAACCATGGGCATTTTAACATCACTTCTGATGAATAAGAGAAAATGTGATTCTAAAAAATTCATTGCATGCTATAACATCAAAGGCAGAAAACACCAATTTTGGCATTTGTCTAATCCTTCTGTAGTTTGCTTAATTTCTCCTTAGAGTAGTTGCTGCTTTGTCCAGTCTGTCTCAAATGATTCAAATGGAAGGGCTTCCACCTGTAGGATCTTCCACATTTTATCTGGATATCCATCCAGAAATTTCCATTGTGCAATTTCATTTCATTGTTCCCAGACACCAAAAATAATTTCTCTTTTATACCTTGGTTTCTGTGCATTTTGAATGCTTATGTATGGCTGACCTATAACCTTTATTGTTATCTACCAATCTCCATTATATAAATGTGACTCTTTTTTTCATACATAAATTATTTTAAATAAAAGGAACTATGCAGGTATTAATAACTGCCTGATAAGCATAGTGCAGGTGGTTATGAAATGCTATGGGAGATAAAGGAAGCTGCAAAAGAGGGACAGTGCTACTGGTAGATTTCAACCATCCCCCTGCAGACTAGGTAAATTGAGGGCAAGTTGCAGAATTAAAATTTCTGGATAGAATAAATGACTGCTTTCTAAAACAATTAATCTGGACCCACAAGAGCAGAAGCATTCTAAATCCAATCCCAAGTAACACACATAGAACCTGGTTCAAGAGGCATCTATAGGTGATCTCCTCTGTAGTAGTGATTGCAATACCATCAAATTCAACATCTTACAGCCAAAAAAATCCAACATGCCAATATTTAACTTTAAAAAGGGAAACTATAGAAAAATGAGGAAATTAGAAAGACATTAGAAAAGAGAGATCAAGGAAATAAATGGCCTATAGGAAGCCAGGAAACTATCTAAAAACACCATTTTAGAGGCTCAGGAAAAGAACATACTAAGTAAAAGAGTACCGAGCAATACAAAAAAACCCTACAAACCCTCTCCAGAAGTGTTATACATCTCACCCAGTGTACCAAATGCCCTGGTGGAAAAATATGTAGGAGAAACCAAACAACAACTGCACACCAGAATGAACACACACCGAAACTCTATCAAAG
This sequence comes from Alligator mississippiensis, assembly GCF_030867095.1. Lineage (NCBI taxonomy): Eukaryota > Metazoa > Chordata > Crocodylia > Alligatoridae > Alligator > Alligator mississippiensis. Next base: position 185,756,697 of record NC_081825.1, on the reverse strand, counting down.
ACAAGAATACCCAACTAACTGTGGGGGCACACTTCTCACAGGACAATTGCTCCCTCTCTGATCTCTCAGTTCTAATCCTCAAAGGGAATTTACAAAATACCTTTTGTAGGTAAGCCTATGAACTTCACTTCATAAATCTTCTGGATACAAAAAATCATGGACTCAAAATAGACATTGAATTTATGACACGTTACAACCTGCCTGAAGTCTGATTCACCAGGCACCTGCCTGACCTGGCCTCTTACAGTCTTCTTTTCCCCCACCTTTTCTGTCCTTTGTCCTCCTAATTTCCAACTCTTTCCTTTTTCACTGAAAGCCTCTTTTTTACCTTGTATTATAACCAGTGCAGTGTTCCCCTTTGACTTTTCCCCCCTGCTTTACCTTTTGTTTTTCTAATTTCTACCTATCTATATTTTCACTAACATCCTGTCCCACTTTTAGCTTCTCTCATCCTTGCTTTCCTGATCTCCAACCGTTTCCTTTTTCACAGACAGCCTCTTTTCTACCTTGTATTCTATCACTGTAATGTCTCCCTCGGGCTTCCCCCCCCCCCCCCGCTTTCTTCTCCCTCTCTTACCTGCTTTACTTTTTGTGTTTCTAATTTGTACTTACTTACATTCTCACTGACATCCTGTCAAACTTCTAGCTTCTCCCATTCCTTGGAGTCTCAGACCAGTAGAGACTCCCTATGCGTGAAGAAGGGTGACTGCACCTGAAAGCTTGCCACGAACTTTTTTCCAACTACTCAGTTGATCTAATAAAAGATATCACATCCACTCAAAGAACCTTGCTGTCCAATATATAAAATGTGCACTTAAGGAAAATAAGCCATAGCAGGGAAGCCAAATGAATTCTTTGTGACGGTCTTTACAACAGGATATACTGGAGAGATGCCCACATGACTCAATTCTTCTTAGCAAATAAATCCAAAGAATTAGACTAAATTGAAATGACCATACAGGAGACTTGAGAGTAAACTGATAAATTGAACAGCAGGAAGTCAGTAGGACCACATGATATTCACCTGAAAGTTGTGAAGGAACTCAGATTTGAAATTTCAAAAACTCTTAGCACTAATAGGCATGTAACCTAATATTACAGACAGCCTCTCTGCCAGAGGACTGGCAGGTTGCCAACATAATAGTCATCTTCAAAAAGAGCTCTAGAGATGATCCTAGGAACTACAGACTAGTGAATATCATTTCTATCCCTTGCTAACTAGTAGAATCTCTAATCAAAAATAAAATTAGCAAATAATAGGGTTTCCCTTAAAAATGCTGATTCTTCCTCAACATATCTCACCAATCTGCTGAAGTTCTTTGAAGGTGTTTAGAAGCACTTGGACAAGGGATATTAGACTTCATATGCTATTTTTGGATTCTCAAAAAGCTTTTGGCAAGCTCCCTCACCAAAGGCTCCAAAAAAGTGAACTCTCATGAGATTGAAGGAAAGGTTCTTTCCTAGATCAAAAGTTGGTTAAAATATAGGAAGCAAAGGGTCCCTAACTGGCTGTGTTTTCAAAAAGAGGGATGTCAATAGTGGTGTCCTTCAAGAGGTCTGTGCTGGTAACGGTTTTGCTCAAGATTTTAATAAAATGACCTGGAAAAGAGAGTACATAGTGGAAATCACAGAATTCACAGATGTTACTAAGTTATTATTGCAGTAGTCAGACCCCAAACTGATGGTGAGGAGTTGCAGAAAATGAAGTAAATGGGTAATAAAGTAGCAGATGAATTTCAGTTTTGACATGTGCAAAATAATGTATATGGGAGAAATAACCTTAATTGAAATATACCACACTAAGCTCTGAAATAGCAGTTACTATGGAAGAAAGAAATCTTGGAGTCATTGTAGACAGTTCTCAGAAACATTGGTAGGGATGACCAAAAAAGCCAATAAAACCAAAGTTATCATTAAATAATGGAATAAATAAAAAAACCCAGAAAACATCATTATGGCACTGTAAAATCCATGTTGAGCCTACATCTTGAATACTGTGTACAGTCCTGGTCTCCACATCTTAAAAAGGTATAGTGAAATCAGAAACATACAAAGAATGACAACAAAGTTTATTAGGGGTGTACAGCGGCCAGTGTAACAGGAGAGAATGAAAATGCTCGGACACTTAATTTTTGAAAAAATATGATGTAGGTCTATGAAATCAAGAAAAGCATGGATAAAGTGAATAAGGAAGTCATAACCACCAAATCCACAATTACGAGAACTAAGAGGCACCTGCTGAAGTTATCAGGAATCAGGGTGTGTCTACATCTGCAATTAATGTGAAGCAATAAACTCCAGATTAGTTTGAGCCTGGGCTGGCCCAGGCTCACAGGGGGCACAAGGGCTCAGTCCTGGGCTTTGGGTGGCAGTGTCAGGTGGCAGAAGGGCTAGTTAGGGCATGAGGGTACTGAAAGTGTGAAGCCATGTAGCTAGGCAGCAGACAAGAGTTTGGCCCCTTACTAGCTGGGATGACCGCAATTTATGCCGGTGGTCAGCATCTACATGTACATTTAATCACAGTAATTTACTCTGGCATAAAGTAGTACTGTCTCAAACAGTACTATCTTACTGAGGTGTTAATTAGTTTACTGAGACCTAATTCCATTGTACATGTAGATGGTGATGCTTTAGTCCACAGCTAATTAGTCTACCCCACATTTAAGCACGTGTGTAGATGCAGCTAGTGTGTAGTTAACTTGTGGAACTCATTTCCACAAGAGTTTGTAAAGCCAGATGGTATAAAAAGATTCAAAACAGGATTAGACAAATTCATGGTGGAGAGGTCCATTGGGAGCATTAAATCAAACCATCAGGGATATATCTTCTGATAACCCTAACTGATGATGGTTGATGCCAGAGAAAGTACAACAGGGGATGGATCATGCTAGGCATGGCCCATTCATATACTTTGCCTCTAATGCAGCTACTATTTGCCACTGTTAGAGATAGGATAGTGGGCTAGATGTACCCTTGATTTGACCTAGTGTTGCACTTCTAATGCCTTTAAATATGATAGTCTGGATTGTACATCCTAAAGTATACTGTATAATAGAGCACACAAAAAACCTTTAAAATCAACAACTGGAGTGGGAGCATAGGTTGAAGGGAAGGGGGAAAAAAGGAACTCCAGAACAACTTAACCTCTCCCTTTTATATATCATCATAAAAAGGCAGAGAGAAGGACCATTAACTCACATCCACTTTTATCCCACATACAACTAGCAGAAAAAACCAACCCAGCCAGTTTGGCAACTTTTTCCAATGACTGCACAGAAAAGCAAGCATGACTGGAAGAAAGGTTAAAAGAAAAGAAGACTGACAAGACTGAACATAAGGACCAGGAAGGTCAAGGCTGAAAAGGATTGAATGATTTACAGTGAATTCATACCAGAAGAACTAGTCTATTCAAGAACTGTTAAGAGGATTTGGCCTCTTTTTATACCTAGGTCAACAGTTCAGATCCAACTTGGATCATGGCAGTAACGTCATTACTATGCGGACATTGTTGACAAGCCTGTAAAAGGAATGCAATATTTTTCACTATATCTCTTAGTAGACTAAGAGATAACTGTTCATCTAAAATTATAACTATATATATAACCATATATGTACCCTTGTTTTGTTCTAGTGAAGACATCTAGAACTGAGCAGACATATAGACTGAGCTACCATCCAGTTACTAGAATTGGCTCCAGCATAAAAGTTTGACAGAGTGGTGGTATAGGGTAGAGAAGCCTGAGCAATCACAGTTGTAGCAGTTCTGTGGATAGATAAAGGCTTTAAATCCCTGTACGCATCACTGTATTGTGTTCCATACGTACTGAACTGATTTTAATTGAAAGAATATAGACCACTTTTTAGGGTGTTTCAATATGCATTACTCCAAATGCATAAGAAATACTTACGTAACACCCCATTTTTTCAGAAGTGTTTAAAAATCATCATAAAATTACATGCTGTATATACAGAGCACACAGTTTTAATTCATACTTTTAACTTCATTATAACTGAAAAAAAATTCCTAAATTAATTCACAAAATCGTTGCTATGGAACACTTAAAGATAATACTAAACAATCCACCTGAAATGAACCCACAAAAATAAAGCAAGTTAAGATAATTAACCATACACAGTGATCCTCCAAATCACCAGCACACATTAACCCTAAATCTGGTTGCCTTACTGAACAGCTCATACATCTGTTGTATCTCAGCCTTCCTGATTCAGCACTCCTCTTTATTAAACTACACTAACATGGAGTCAAAGAAAAATTATCAAAATTACTTTAAAATTTCAATTTGGGGCTAAGGATAAACAGCATAATGAAATTTAAAATTATGAGGAAATGTTTTAGAATTAGTCTTTTCCATTCACTGAGCTCTCAATGGGAAAGAAGAGATAGTAACAGGGCCTGGGACCTGTTTTGGGCTGGGAATCTGGAAGACTCTAGGGAAGGCCATTAAATCACCAGAGAAATTGCAATATAAGGCAACTTCAAATATATAAGCAACCATCTTTTCAGGCGCATCACTACCTATGGGGACTTTTTACCATCTTGTACCATCTACACTTTTCCCAGAGCCTGATGAAGGGACTTTGATCCCAAAAGCTTGCAGAAAAGGACAATTTTCTTGCCATTTTCCAATTGGTCTAATAAAAGGTATCATTTTGGAACCAAGAGTTCTACTTTTTTGTATCACTTAATTAGAATATTACAGTATTGCTGGCTTCAAATATTTTAAACAGTTTAAAATGTTTTCACACCACTCAGATCTGGAACCTGCTGCTTCTCTTTGGAACAGAGTGGAGCACAGTAATCTTACTCACATGTACATCTGACTCAAGATAAATAGGCAAGGTAAGGAATGCAAACTTAGGTCAATCCCCACCTCATTTTTTAAAAGGAACAAATAAATGTTCCCATTAGAAATGAAGACACACACGACAGCTGTTTGCCATGAACTGATAAAAACTAGTTGGTTTATGAAGTCACCTGCATGCGTACTACACCTAATACTCATTGCTCCTTTTTTTTTAGGAGATATGGTGAGTTCCTGATGCAAATGAATTGATCTCTGGCTTGCAAACCATTTCCTTCTTCCAATTACCAGAATCTAGAAGAGCATCATATGAGGAAATACATCAGTAATTTTGGTAACTTCAGTTTCGCTTCAGTTCACTTCGGTTACTGTAACTTCACATCAGTAACTTCAACATATTTTTCAAGCCTGGTTAATTAGCAACTCCATATCCAACTAGTATCAAACAGGACCAATGAGGAAGATCTCACAATGGTTCTAATCTAAAGCGTTCCATACCTTTTGGCATGACATTTTTTATTACGATCAGAGCACTAAAAGAAAGTGACTGTAAAATGCCCAGCTGAAAAAAAAAGGTACAAATGCAAAAGCGTTACAAACAGATGTGAAAAAAAAATCAAAACCTTAAAGCTTAAAGGTGTAAGCTTGATACTTCACATTACATACCCCAATGTTTTAACTTCTTTAATCTGTACAGGCACCTATACACACGATGGACCTCTCCTCTGACATGTGCTAATTAGCACGCATCAGAACAGACTTGAATAATGGAGCTACTGTGCTCCAGAAGCCTCCACGTCACATGTATTCAGCATCTCCATTTCAAAATGGTGGCAGAGGCACTTAACCCATTCCCTATCTAAATTAGCTCACCTGCTCAGATTAACTAAAATAGATTGGGCCCACCATTTTTTCCCTGGGTTTAGGTTCCCTAAACACCTGTACAGATGGGCATTTAGATAAACCTAACCCTAGTTAGGTCAATTTAAATGTAACACCTGTATGTACCTTGAGTTGTTGTTCCATTGTGTCAAGCATTGTACAGACATATAAGTGATGTTAGAAACACTTTGAGACAGTGAATTTAATGTTGAATTAGAGGTGTTATCAACACTGAGATAACATTTTCATTCTACTTAGGGTGGCTATTGTTACTAAAAGAAACAGAGTTATACCTATTCTAATATAATAAAAGGCTTCGTCTGTCTGTCTGTCCATAACGCTTCTGGCCAACTGCACATGCACCACCAAGAGGGCAGGTGCTGATTGGCTGCACAGCCGAGCTATGTGGGCCCAAGTTTGCACCGCTGCCAGGGAAGTTAGGTGTCGTGAAACATGCCCCGGCCCTCTGAGCAGGGTTTCCCCCTGCCTCCCTGCCTCAGGCAGCAGCTCCCTCCCCGCTGCCTACCTCTGCCTCTACCTCCTCCCCTGAGCAGTAGGGCTACTCCTCTCTGCCTGAGGGTGAAGGAGGGGATTATGGTGGCAGCGCCCCGCCCGGCCCAGACACCCCCAAGAACAGCCGGCACAGAGGGGGAGACAGCCAGCAGGGAGGGAGGGAGGAAGGGAAGTGGGGAGGCAGGCGAATGCGAGCCAGGCGGACCTGGAGTGGTCAGGGACAGGGAGTAAGGTCAGACCCAACGCTGTGGGGTGCAGAGGGAGCGGAGTTGTACGCAGTGCAGAGGGGAATGAGGTCAGATTTGATGTGGCAGGAGGTGTAGGGGGAGTGGGGTCAGACCTAATTGGGGGTGTGGGAAGGGGGGCACGGGGCCAGATGTGGGGCTCTGTCCCCACTGCCCCCCCATCCTTCTTGACAAGCAATTTGCTAGTACATTGATAATAATGCTTACAGTTCTGCTCTGTTACATTCAACTGTTTTGCTCAAACAGGAATGGGCTCTGTACTTCTCAAAGATAATCATACTAAAGATAATTACTTCCCAGTTTACATCTTATGCACAACATAGTGGGGTGAGATACTATACTTCACTTACCAGGTATTCCAAAATAAGTGCAACTCATCCAGTTTCAGTCCTACAGCCAGTGAAACAGGAAAGGATCCACAGCCTAGGAAGATCATGACGAAGTTCTGGGAGAATATGTAAAGAAAAAAAAATATGAAGAGTTATAGAATTTTCCATCTTAGATGTATAGTGTATTGGGAGCTTTAATATCTCCATATAGAGTAGTTTTCTTTACAGCCCTACCAATTCAGAATGAATCAAAAAGCTGCCTAAGAAAAGGTTTTTTGTTAAGATGTATTTTGGTTCTGTCTCTGAGTCTGCATTTGTTTAATCTCTCATTTTAAATATGTTGGTGTCAGAGTTATTTTAAAAATAGGATTAGAAAAGAATTTTATTTTAAAGAATTTTTCTTTCACTCAAAGACAGAAGTAAAATTCAGTTTGCAAAAAAACAGGCAAGAGTGAAGTAAGGTATGCTTTGTTAAGATTCAAGGGGATGCTACAATGATTACAAAAGAAAAAATATTTAAAAATGATGCCATACTAAAATTTCTCAGCTACAAATACTCTCTTCTAGACATGAATGCCACGTGCCCCTGGAGGCTGGAGGGGCATGGCGAGCTCCTGCAGGCAGACAACGTGCTGTCATTGGGGGTGGGGGCGGGAATGAGAGCCAGCTGGTACTCGGTGACCACCCACAGACACCATCAGCAGCGGCCAGCAGTGATCGGGGACCAACCACAGATACCACTGGCAGTGTTGGTGGTGCCCCATCTGCTGCCTGCTTCCCCAGCCACCACGAGTGCCCCCTAACCCCTGCCTGCTGTCCCAGGCCTGTCAATGGCTGCCCTGCCCAGCCCCAGCATCCTGGCTCTTTAGAAAATCTTGGCAAAGACCTAGAGTTCACAATCATTTTCCAAATTTTAACTATCCAGTGGCCTAGTTTTTATCACTATTAGTTCAAGACCCATTTCCACATTTGCTAGAGACAACATTCAGTTATTTATATGTCAGACTATTAGAGGATATAAGCTTACAGTAGCCTCATCCTGACACATTCCAGCAAGCAGAGACATTATCCAGATCAAAAAGACAAACCAAAATCTCATCTTATGGAAAAGGTGGAGAGTGACCTGCAAATCTTTCTGGGTGATAACAGCAGAGATTGCTGGGCCTCCAAAAGTGACACACAAATGCAACTCCACTGCTTCTGGTTTGGGAACTAGGATGTCTAAGCATAGCAATTATTTTGAGCATGCACCCAACACCTGTGGGAGGGTCCCTCTGTTCCCCCCTGCCAAGTGGTTTACCTTACACTGGATAAAAAGCTCTACCAGAGGAACTGGGATACCTGAAGAAAATGTCTGGTGACACATGGTGGGTGAGGGGAAACAGTAAAAGGAGACAAGGAGAACCCTTCCGCCTCAAGAATCTTCCTCCTTGAGCCCCACTCTCTGCACCTGGTCCCTCTTAGCTCACAGCTAGCAAGGTCCTGAAGCAGCGAGCTGCTTCCTTCTCATCCCCTCCCTGACAATTCCATGATGGCTGTAAAAGTGGAGAGCAGAGGAGAAACAAGTCTTCCTGCTGCTATTACTGGCACATCAGCATTCCCTAATGGCAAGGAAGAGTCTCTGTAGAAGAAACTTTGCTGAGTTCCTGAAGCCCTTGTTGGGTCAGAAAGAGAATGAAACTCAGGCTGGAACGGAGGACTGCGACAGAATATGAGAGCTAGTTGGAATTCCCATGTCCATTCACAGTCTGTGTACACATGGGAAGATCCAGGATTGTGTAAAAGGTGGTGCAGGAGCAGCAACCAGCACTTGCAAGAATGACTGTACCCCTATTCCCAGCTTCTTCCCCCCAAACAGGGTAGGCAAACCATGCTGCAGGAACAGCAGCCAGGGACTTGAAGTCACCAAATCAAGTATGAATCTCCCCCTACTTCTTGGCACCCCCTTTCTTTCCCTCCATGCTCAGTGGCACATCTGTGATAGAGAGCCAGAGGAAGACACCATTACTTAAAGGTAGGAAATACAACAGATAAGGCCTCCAGGCAGGAGCACATAGTTGAACCTGGGCAAGCTGCAGAAGAAGTTAGGGAGTTAAGGGACTGCAAATAAATAACTCAGTGGTTCTCAAACTTCTTATTCACGGACCACTTGAAAATTGCTGAGGGTCTTGGCGAACCGCTTAATAAACTTTTTTTGTTCTTTAAATCAAAGCACACAACTCATTTAATATCAGTAGTCTTACCTTACAGGTAGAGATATTCTTGATGGTTCCTCAACCTTTCTGCAAACCACGTGAATGGAGCTCACAAACTAGTGATGGTCAACGGCCCACAGTTTGAGAACCTCTGAACTAACTGGTAGCTGGCTGCAGAGCAATAACCCAATAGGGCAGAGCTCTAGGTAGTTAGAAGGGAAACAACTCCAGCTGGGCTAGGAGAACAACAGCAAACTCCTACAGGGCCCAGGGAACACAACTGCAGCTGGTCTGGGTAACTCTTGACTGGAAGAGGAGCTCAGTGAATATAAATCTGGGCTCCTGAAACAGAGGGACAAGTGTTGCCTTGGATTCTGCAGAGTAAAGAGCTCCTACCATCTTAAGCTACCAAAGAGTAAAAGCTGAAGGCCTGGAAGCACACAATGTGCTATGAGAGAACTAGTGAGGGGGCTTCTTCAACCATATCATAGATTCATAGAAAATTAGGATTAGAAGGGACCTCAGGAAATCATCTAGTTCAACCTCCTGCTCAAAGCAAAACCATCCCCAACTAGATCATCCCAGCCAAAGCTTTGTCTAGTTGTGTTTTAAAAATCTCCAAGGATGAAGATTCTACAGCCTCTCTTGGTAGCCTGTTCAGTATTTTACTGCCCTCCTAGTGAGAGTTTTTTCTAATTCCTAACCTAAATTTCCTTTGCTGCAACTCAAAACCATTGCTTCTTGTTTTGTCATCTGCCACCACTGAGAACAGTCTAGCTCTATCCTTTCTGGAACCGCCCTTCGGGTACTTGAAGGCTACTGTTCAATCTCTGCTCAGTCTTCTCATCTCCAGACTAAATAAGCCTAGTTCCCTCAGCCTATCTTCAGCAGTCATGTGTCCAAGGCTCCTAACCATTTTCACTGCCCTCTTCTGGACTCTCTCCAATTTGTCCACATCCTTTCTGTAGTGGGGGGGATGCAAAAACTGGACACAGTACTCCAGATGTAACCTCACCACTGTCAAATAGAGGGGAACAATTGCTTCCCTCGATCTGCTGGCAATGCTCCTACTAATGCAGCCCAGTATGCTGTTAGTCTTCTTGGCAACAAGGGCACACTGCTGAGGGTGCACTCCATCCCATCTTTCAGGCCGTTGATGAAGCTTTTAAACAAAACTGGTCCCTGGACAGACCTCTGGGGCACTCCACTTGATATTGGCTGCCAACTAGACATCAAGCCATTGATTACTGCCCTTGGAGCCTGACCATCCAGCCAGTTTTCTATTCACCTTATAGACCCTTTATCCAAACCAGACTACCTTAGCTTGCTTGCAAGAATGTTGTGGGAAACCATATCAAAAGCCTTGCTAAAGTCAAGGTACATCATATTCACTGCTCTTCCCACATCCACAGAGCTTGTCATCTTACAGAATGCAACCAGGTTGATCGTGTGTGACTTGCCCTTGATGAAGCCATGCTGGCTGCCAGGGAGAGCAGCAGCAGTGGGCAGGGTAGTGGGGAAATGGGAGGAGAGGAGAGGAGAGGAGAGGGGAAATGCAACTGAGCACAGAGCAAAAGGGGAGATTCTTACCTGATTTGGGACTTGAAGTCCTTGGCTGCTGCTCCTGAAGAGTGGCCGAAAAGGAGAGTGCTAGCATGCTACTACACCCCCTCTGGATCTGCCCCTGTGTGCACACAGCCCTAAAAGTGTTGCCAGCTCTCTCAGATGTGTAAAGTGACTGTGGCCCTTACTGCAGGACCTCTCACCGGAAATTATAGTTACAAAGCTGATATAATCTGCTTGGTGGAGCAGTGCTACTAGCTTCTTCCTCTCACACAAAGTTCTGCTTGTCTCTCCTCAACACCACAATGAATCTTGCATTCCTTGGTCCCCACATCAGCTTTGTCTCCTACCCTGCATTGCACTGGCAGTCTTCTTGTAGCTCCCAAGATTCTCAAAACTACCTTCTTCCAGCTCTGGGTAGCAGCTACAGAAGTCCCCTTTTTCCACTGCCACAGCTCCAGGAGATTTTCATGCCCTCTCCCCATTCCCAGTGTTGAAGTGGAAGGGACAAAAGAAAAAAAAAAAAAAAAGAAAGGCCAAAAGGAAGCAGAGACTGTATAGAGCCATTTTTTCACAGAAGGGGAGAAAAGCAAACCTGAGTAGCTAAAATCTCTGTTAATTCCCTTCTCTGAGAATGATGTTAAATATTCACTCTCTACAACTCCATACAAAAACTCCTCTGGCACTCTGAGGGAGAGAGCTCTGCCTTATTTCTAAAGCAGGTCTACTTGGCTATTCTTCCTCCTGGAGATGGAAAAAGTAGGGAAAATAGGACATTTTCTGTTTGAATAGGACTGATCTTGTGAGGACTAATGTTTCTTGAGTCATGGACAGATGGGCACTGGCAGATGCCAAAACTACATTACTAGCAATTAAAATGTGAATGTTAACAACACTGGGGGCACATCTACACGAGACACTGACTGCGCAGTAGCCTGATAGTACTGCACAGTAGCCTGAGCGATGTGCAGTAGCATCGCGTGGCAACAACCATGCTGAGACTACTGCACAGGTGCTAAAAGGCATTTGCTGGCACTACTGCACAGTAACTCTGGTTACTGTGCATTTATTGAGTACTTTTTTTATACGAGCACTAAAAAAATGTGCGCTAACACAGTAGCGTCTTGTGTAGACATGTCCTGGATGTACCTCGTAGGGGCAGCTTTTTGCACCTTTGTCCTCTATTTGCCCCCTACCCTAGTCTGCTTACACAAAGTTAGCTGCAGTTTCACCTTTAATTACCATGTAATTAAACATTCTAACAAGACTATGGTTCTCATCTTCAGACACCCACCCCAAATTCCTTGCTGATGCACATGCATCATAATGGAGTGCTGATATGAAAACTCTCCATTTCCAGACATACGACTGGAACTGTTCTAGCTTACTCAGCTGACACCACTCACTCAGCTAGGTATTATAGTTGCTCCAGTCAGTCACTGAAATACAAAAAAAGCAAAAGTCCTATCAAACAGGTTTGGTTGTTTCTTCCTAAAGAAACAGCAATTATATTCATTGACACATCTTTTGCGCTTAATGGGAGAAAACTATTTTCCTTGGAAAAGTGTTTGTTTAACCAGGCAGAAATGCTTATAATACTTTACCAGACCAGCAAAACATCCCACTACATCTAAAGTAGTATGAAATAAATAATAGCACCAGAAATATTGCTAGCTTTGAGAAGAAAAGGTGTAGTACACTTTACTGCCCTTATGTGGCCGTGTAAAGAAAAGCATTTCCACAGCTATTAAAGAGCCAGTCTTTTTGGCTTCGGCTCTGTGTGACTTACAGGAAACATGTCAAGTCAGCAAAATTAACACAGGAAACACATTCTCAGCCTGTTTTGTCAAGATCAGTAGTTTCCTAAAAAGAAGAAATACAGCATCATTTACCTTCTGTTCAGAAATGAGGAAAATCAAGTGGGATTATACAGGAAAAAAATGTATTGTGACTGATCTGGAAGAGAAAGACAGTCATATAAAACATTAGAAGATTCTGAATAATTTTAAATTTCTTTTTATATATGATTCAGAATCTTCTAATGTTTTATTTGAATTTGACTGTCTGCTCCCTTACAGACCAGTCAAAATACACTTTACCTATATAATTCTACTTGGCTTTATGTATATATCTTTCCAGCATTTTCCTTAAATTTCATCTGGATGTTTCTAAGCGGCTAGACATTATCATCATTTCATGATTTCTGATAACAATTAAGTATTAATAGCTCTTTTAGTATTTTCCTACTTACTTGTGGTATTATCATTGTTAATGCAATGATGGTTAGTATTTGTGGGGGGAAAAAGAAATCGTGTCAGAGGAATGGAAATATCAAGCCTAAAAGGAAGAGATTCTTTATCCAGTTAAGCTGTAATTTCTGGCACTGACATTTCTGGCAGAGCTGAGGGCTCATGTGGAAAAATTTAGGCACCCTTCTGCCCACGCTGATGGGATGAGAGAAATCACTCAAAACCTAGAGCCTCTGTAAAATATAAATGGCCAGGAAAAAAGTTTAAAAATAAAATGTTTGGCAAACACTGGGATTTCCCAAATACATGCTCACATTTGTTAAATTCAGAAATGTTCTTTCAATATTATTGCTAAGCTAGACACTGTTTTTTACATGCCTGCACGATCTCCATCAAATGTATCACCAAACTCCTGATAGAAATACCCATTTATTTTATGAATGCTGGCAACTTTAAAAAATAAAACATATTAAGCCACTGAAGTAAACATCAACATTGTCATTACTTGGTGTAAACAGAGGAACATGAACTGCATTTCCATGTCAGGCTAGAATTAACTTTGGAAATTATCCCTTCAATTATACTGTCAAACTATTAAAATGTGAGGCATAAAATGATTCATTAGCCAGTCCCTTCTGGTGCACTATAGTTGCCCAGTCATAATCAGAGCAGCAAGTATTTCTACTGTCAAAAAGAACCAAGCCACCACAAATCTGATCTCCTGTGCATCTCACCCTTCTCAAGGCTTGGGAATTCTTTGGAAGCAACATATTCATTCCTTACTGGAGCGTGTATAATTTGCCCTGTCAGTATATTATGAAGAAGCAGGCTCTGCAGTGAATGTTACCTTTGGCTAAAAGGATGATGTTTGAAATGAGAAGGAAATTCGTGTCTCCAGCCAGGTTGAGAGAGACTTTCTGTACCAGGGACAAAAGTAGCAGCAGATGAAATGTGCTCTGCTTTGCACTTTCCATGGGACACATTGTACTAGCGTTAGCTTCGATGATTAACAGGACGTTAATTATTAATATGACCCTCATTATGATTTAATTAAACTTCTTTATTAAAGCATGACCAGTGGATATTTGGCAGGGCAAGTGTCCTTGTGTGTTCCTTATTGATTCAATTCTCCATGAACCATAGACTGCATACCAAATTAATCACCTCAGTGTGACATATCCACTCTATATCAGTGCAGTTAACTTGAATAAAAAGCATTCAACTACACATCATGTATGAGTTATCAGCTCTATTGTAGCCATTCTCCAAATTCAGCAGAGGTTACCTGCTTTGACAGCAGATGGCACCATGGCTTCTGTTTGGGAAGAGGGCATAAATATGACACTGGAAACAAACCTGCATAACAGATAACAGTGTGTGTGTGTGTGTGTGTGTGTGTGTGTGTGTGTGTGTGTGTGTGTGTGTGTGTGTGTTAAGGCTGTGCGAAGCTTCGGGTGATGATTCAACTGGAGGAGATTCAGCCCAATTTGGTGGCCAAATCTTCAAATCGGAATTGAACCAGGACCAATTAAAAGGTCCAACTTGATTCAAAGCATTCCAAATCTTCGGAAAAGATTTGGAGAGCTTTGATGATTTGGACAGTCGCCGGTAGCTGCAGCAGGGAGCTGCAGTCAGACTAGGAGTTGGTAAGTACTAGGGGTGGGGGAGAGGAGGCTGAGAGAGGATGGAGGGGACCATGCGAGGACCTCTACCAGCCCCCCTGCAGCAGCAAGTCAGGGCTTTTTTTTCCCCAAGTGCTGGGAGCTGGGGCTGGTGGGGCAGCCATTGCCGGGCTCGGAGAGTGGGCGGGGGATGGGCCTGGGCAATTCGGAGATTCAGAGATTCAGCTTCTGCTGAATCTCTGAATCAGATTCACCTGAATTGATTTGGGGCAGTGATTCGAATCACTGAATTGAATCACTGTCCCCCAAATTGGCCAAATCCAAAGTGAATACTAGTCACTTCGTACAGGCCTGATGTGTATATGTGTATATATACATGTATGCATGTATATATGTTCTAATATTATAAAAGGCTTAGTGTTACTTTCAATTGCCAGTTGCTCAAATCAAGAGTGAGACCTTATAAAGGGGGATAAGGCAAAATGCCGCATTTGTTGATTACATGAAGCAGATACATAAGCTTGGACACATCAGGCATACAAGCAGACATAGACAAACATACAGGCAAAACCACTTCAGTATGATGTTATAGTTACCAGCAGAAGTTACTCAATGTTAGCACTGGATAGCCGGTCCAGGTTCATTGAGGGTGATAGGAGCGGGGGTAAACAGACACACCTGTGCTCCAGGAGGTTGCAGAGGGTGTATTCCCCATCTTGGCTTTTCTGCATCTCACTTCTATAGGGATTTCAAGTCTTTGTTCAGTATTGGGGTTTTTCCATGCTCATTTTTTAATTAGAAGTTGTTTCTTCTAGTTATCTTAACTTGAGGTTATTCCAGTAAAGTTGGTATCTCTGAGTTGCTATTTCAGTCTTGAAGCATTGTGTAGTTCAAATGGTAGGATATGCAGAATTCCTTCTTCTCACTATTTTCTTTGCACCTGATCACAGATAAGCTCTTCAGTCATACATTAATTAGCTTAATTATTTTACTGTCTGGTAACTCATACATTGGCACCTTGTTGCTTACACAATCAGTTAAATCTTCTTCTGTTTTCATGCAAATAGTTACCATTCTTTCACCCTTCACCCTCTCACATAGACACTCACGTACACAGGGCATATGAAATTAATTTACTCATGTCAAGTAGGGAACAAGCACTAAAATGGATTCTTAGCTGTTCATACAATCATAGAGGTTTATCAATTCAATACTATTATCATTTTAGCATAATAACTAATATCCAAAAATGCATACTACATTAATCTGTCTGTCTGTCTGTCCGTAGCACTTTATTTGCACTCTGATTGGTTGTCTCGGCAGCTAACCACAATGCTTACTGAAACAAACAATCAGAGTGCTCTGCACACACAGAAGTGCTGCCATGACAGCAGAGACTGCTGGGCTGAAGCAGGTGGGTAAGGTGTGGGGAGCCAGGGGCCATGGGCAGGGAGGCAGCAGTGCGGGGCATTGGCTGGGAGGGCTCCATCCTTGCCCCCCCATCATACTTGATGGGCAGTTGTCCAGTATATGTGTGTGTGTGTGTATATATATGTGTATATGTATTAGGGCTATGTGAAACAGCTAGTATTCACTTCAGGTTCAAATTCTACTGATTCAGGGTTCAGTGATTTGATTCGGTGATTCAAATCACTGTCCTGAATTGATTTAGCCAAATCTGATTCGGAGATTCGGCCACTGCCAAATCGGCTGAATCTCCAAATTGGACAGGCCCCATCCCACATCCACACTCCCAGCCCCTTCAATGGCTGCCCTGCCTGGCCCCAGCTCCTGGCTCTTTTTAAAAAAAAAAAGCCCCAAACTCACCAGCTGCTGCACACAGCCCTGCGATGCATGGGGGGCTCTGCCACGATCCTCTTGATCCCTGCCCACTCTCCAGCCCCCACCCCCATGGTTGCCCCTCCTGGACCCAGCTCCTAGTTCTTTAAAAAAATAAAAATAAAAGCTCCCATTCACCAGCTCCTGCCAGGCAGGGGGGCAATCCCTGCTGCCTGCCACTGACCTGCATTGCATGGGGATGCTCTACCATGAGCCCCCAGAAGTCCTGAGGCCACTGCAGTAGCTGGTGAGTAGGGTCTATTTTTTTTTTAAGAGCTGGGAATTGGGCCAAGGTAGTGCAGCCATGGGTTGGGGGGGGGGGGCTGCAGGAGCAGGCAGGCGATGGGGCCTGGTGGGGGTCCCCCCATGGTCCCCTCCCCCCTCCTCCAGCCCACCCCCTCCCCTGCCCACTACTTACCAGCATCAAGTACGGGTCCAGCTCCTTGCAGCAGCAAGCAGGGACTGCCCAAATCTCTGAAGCTCCCCGAATTGATGCAGACCTTTTTATTGGTCCCCTGATTCAATTCAGATTCAGAGATTTGGCCACTGAATCTCCTCCAAATTGAATCAGCACCTGAAGCTTTTCACAGCCCTAATGTGTATGTATATATGTGTAAATATGTGTTTATAGATGTGTATATATAGTATATGTATATGCATATATATGTATACATATATATGTGTGTGTATTTGCGTATGTATATGTGTGTGTATATGTATGTGTGCGTGCGTGCGTGTGTGTGTGTGTGTGCATATATTATATAATATAATATTATATAATAGTGGGCTTGAGATGCCTTACTGCACAGCAGTTTACTGTGCAGTAAGTGTACATGTCTACACATACAGATATTTACTGTGCAGTAAAATGTTCTATTTTCAAGTAAATTTGCTACCTGCAAATGCAAGTAATAAATATACTTGCAATTAATAACTGCGCAGTAATGCATGTGTTGATACTGACCAGAAGCAAATTTTCTCCCAGTCAGCCCTGCCACTTGGGGGCCAGCCTCAGCTCTGACCCAGTGCCCCAGGCCAGGAGCCTCTCCTGTCACAGGGCAGGGCCAGATCTATGCCAACCCCAGCCTGCAGGCACCTGCCATACAGCTGCCAGAGCCATGCTGTCCAACCCCACAGGGTGCTGCAGGCACCTACTAAGCCTGGCAGCACCTGGCCCCAACTGCAACCAGCTTGTGGCCACTAGGGCCAACTCCAGCTCAAGCTGGCTACGGGCAACCCTCAGCAGTCTCCCTGGACCCTGCAGCTGCTGTGTGGCACCACCTCACTGCCCACCTGCCAGTCCCACACTGCCCCTGCACTGGGCACTACAGGCAGTTGCCCAAGCCCACCAACACTGGGACAGTTGCATAGGGGTCAGTGAATCATCAAGGGATCCATGTTGGCATCCTCCCTAATGCCACACACTGCCTCCTGGGGCCACAGCTGGTCCCAGGAGGAGACTGTAAACCTGATCACACTGTAGAGCAAGGCTGAGGTGCTCAGCCTGCTTGTGTGGGGTGGGCACTCCAACCCCCACATTTATGAGGGGCTGTCAGGCCACTTGCAGGAGCATGGTCATGACCAGTTGGCACACAAGTGCCACATAAAGGTTAAGTCCTTAAGCCCACAGTGGATCTCCATCACCAACCACAATGGCTGGTCAGGGACTGCCCACAAGTTCATGCCCTTTATGTTGCAACTGGATGACATTCTTATGCCCCAGGACCCTGACCTAAGCCATGCCATGTACTCAAGAATGGGTGACCTGCCCAAGCCTGCAGTGATGCATAACTGAGGGAGTGCCCCTCAGGCTGCCAGCACCCCATGCCACTGAGTTCCCACCCCCAGCATCATCTAGCAGCTCTGAGAGCCTGGGCCAGGGCCCGCCCCGGCAGCTCCACAGCCTCAGCCCCCCACAAGGCCTGCCTGGCCATGGTGCCACTGGGCACCAGCAGCTCCAGCTCTTTGGAAGGGGCCCTGCCCAGGCAGCTGGATGCTGCACCCCTCTGACCCCACCAGGAGCTACATGCCCTTGCTGTGAGAGGTGACTGACATGACCCACTAGGCATGCCACCCCCTCTTATCTGGTAAGACCTTCACTAGGGGGGGGCCTTCCCTGCCCCAGCCCCTGCCCTGCCCCTGGTTCCCCTTCACCACCTGGCCTCTGGGTTCCCTTCCCACAGCACACAGAGAGGTGGGAGGTAATGCAAATTTTATTGAGCAGGCTGTGTCCCAACAGCTAGGTGGGCATGGGCCTCTCACATGCCAAGGAATGCATTGATGCCAGCAGTGATATCCTCCTGGGATATGGGGAGCCAGGATCTGTGTCCCAGCCACAGGTAGCCCTCCAGGCAGCAGAGATTGTAGGGCGGTATGGGCTTGGCCACAACACCATCAAAGCTCAGGGTCCCATGCCAGGTATGCAGATGCACCCAGGGCACCATGGCCAGCAGCAGCAGCAGCAGGGCTTAGTTGGCTGGGCACCCCTCAGTCCACACAAATAGCTCCTTGTGCTGTGCCCAGGACACTCACAGTAGGGGCATGCTGGGGGTGCAGAGCCAGCATGAAGCAGAGGAGGCTGAACCTGGGGTGCCTCCCCAGAGAGGAGTCTAGAGGGTCTGGATCTGTGACTGTTACCAAATTTGCCCATTACTTTGGGGTGTGCTCATTTATTAGGGATAGTTTCTAGGGTCTTAGTGATTCTGTCAATGTGCTGCTTGTGTTACTATACTGAGCTGTATTTCTCCCTTCTGCAAGCCCTTACCCCCAGTGGAGCTATCTTGCAGGACTCAATCTCAATGGGACTGGGTTCCTCCAGTCACCAAATCAGTCATACACACAAACACACACAAATTAACGTGACACGCCTGATCTGGCCGGGCTGATCAGCATGGACAGGCTGACACCCTCATATGCCAAGAATCAGTTCATAAGAGCAACAATAAAATGCAGTCAAACACAAGCACACAGGTAAACAGAATCCCTCTGAATCCGGCTGGGTGTCCAGCTGACACCCTCATGGGCCAGCATTCAGTTCATAAGGGCATGTCTGAGTCAAACTGGGTCAATCAGCCTGTACAAGCTGATCCCCTTATGTGTTTCAAACTCAGCACGTCCCAATCTTTGGCCTCTTGATGAGCAAACCCCACAATAATTTAGGCTTCACAGGGATCTTTAGCATAGGTAAAAGAAGCATTGCTGCAGAGCACAGGAGGAAAAAGAAGCAGAGAAGGAAAAATATACCCAATTACTTGACAATACTACCCTGGTTTCACTAAGTATTTGGGGAAACTTAGCTCAAGCTTAACTGATACAGGTCAGGTTCAGAAGTTTATGCCTAGAAAGAAGAGAGAACGCTGGGAATCTCACCGAGTCCACGGTACGCAGGCTGCAAAGCTGACAGGCACAGTCCGTAGCACAATCCTTGAAGAGAGAGATGATCTGTTCTTCCAGCGTCCCAAAAACAACAGGGGATGGTGTCAGCACAGGAGTTTTCTTCTTCTTCTTTCTTTCTCCTTCTTTTTCTTTCTCTTTCTTCTTTTTTTAAGCACACACACTTACAGATTTTTATACCCTCAGTTCAGTTGCTTTGAAGCACCCTCAGTAGTGTAAATCATTGTCTTTTCTATTGACAAGGGGTTATCTGGTTTGGACCATCTCAGGAAACTGATTGATAATCAGGAAACACTTAAGATTAGGGAGTAACCCAAATACTTGGGAGCCAGCTTGAGATTCCTATGGATGGCAGATATCCTGATGGGATATCTCATGGTTTCTTCAGGAACAATAGATAGCTTGCAGTATCAGGATTTTGGATTTTTACTTGTTGTGCACAAGCCTCAGCTTAGCATGACTTTTCCAGATTTTACTATAGTCTTTTAACAGACTTAAAGCAATTATTGGGGTGCTCATAACCTTTTGTGGAGAGGACTCCCACCAGTCATCTCGGGAAAGATACGACAACACCTGGGATTAGGGCTCCAGCAGGCTGGATGCTGTGATGAACCCTTAACCATTGTTCAAATGTTGCCCGTACCCCCTCGGACTCGGTCTCTTGCCTCAGCATTCCCTAACCCGGCAACCGAGTTTTAGTCAATCAAGTTTAAACAGGCCTCCCATAGTGGGACCGGGGAATGTACGGCCCGAGATGCCTATTAAACTTAGAGCTGTGTGTGTGTGTCTGGGGGGAGAAAAGTCCTTAGCAAATCCAGATTAGAACTGGTCTGATAAATGCTGAGCTGGGTGTGTGTGAACATGGGTTAATTAACATTGGAATCACAGATTCCCCATCATGCAGCGCTCTCCTGCTTCTCTGGTCCCAGAATTCATTGCAGTCTCTGCTTCAGGCTTTCTGTTTTCCATCTCTCATGTAAATGAATGGTCATCTGGTTCCATCTTGGATGCAGATGAGACCGAGGGCAGTTGTTTCACTCTTATCACCCTTATCTGGAGAGTTTTAGGTGCGTCTCTCACTGCATCTTAATCAGTTTCGTTTAGGTAGAGGAGGGGAGGGAGGGGGGGTGGAATCCTTTGTGAGTCAGACAGACTGCATCCTGTGCCAGGGTTGCCCAAGAATACAGAGCTGAGGCGTAACAGTGACAACAGGTGCTTCCAGGAACCAAGCCTGTCCCAGCCTGGGAATGGGGCAGGGAAGTAGGCTGCCTGTAGCCAGCAGTCCACCAGCCCCTGGGGAGTAAGTGGGGATGGGAGGCTCAGTTGGTGGCTGTCTGAGCCTGGGCCTGCCCAGCCAACTTAGCATGGTTCATGGACACTTGTGAATGCATGACCCCCAATTCTTAGTGAGGAAAAAAAATTACCATTGATTAAATATGAACTATTTTTCTCCCAGTGTTTCACTTTGGCAGTGGGACTGGAAAAAAAAAATCAATTATTTGCACAGCTCTAAACCTCAGATATAAGTTGAGCCTAGCACCAGCCTCCAAACATAGAGAACTGATTCACAAACAAGGAAGTTTTTCTAATGAGACTAAATATTTCTTACAGGAAAACAAGACCACAATGAGTAGTTCAACAAAACAGAAAATAAATTGTTTAATAACTACTCTGCCTATATTTGGATTGACTGATTACAGCTCTGCACAAAAGAAAAAAAAACATTTAGCAAACAGCTGTAGTACTAATGTGTCTTTGAAGACATAATCATGGCAGAAATGTCTGTATAATAAAATGGGCTATACACTGGCAATAAGGAAATGGGATGGCCTTGGCACTACTGGGCTTAAATGATCCTGGGTTAAATAAGGTACTTCCAAGGTTTGTGTGATATTTCTGGTTCAGAAAGTTGTCCTCTGTTGCTTTGCAGATGGTATAACTACAGCATTTCAGGAACAGTCAGGTTGCCACCTAGTCTGAAAATCATAGGTTTATTCTATATATACAAGAAAAAGATGCTTTACCTTATTTCAGGTCTTCCTATCTGTGCTATAATATGATAGTGTGTGTGTGTGGGGGGGGGGGGGGGGTTATGTTGGTACACTATACGAGAACCTATTTTTTCAATGTTGCAAAATCATTGGTCTAGTATTTCCTATTCTCTTTCACTATGGAGAACTAAGGATATTTTACAAATATCTTTTGCCAAAGAGAAACTTCTATATTCATCCCATAGAGCCCTATGGTGAGGAAGAAGAAAACAACATTATTTTTGAAGAGTTCTTGCATTTCATTTCAAGTTGCAATTACGATAAATTTGTAAAAAGCATATAAACGATTTGGAAGTTCACATATATTTGGATTAAAAGGGTGTCACTTAATCAGTATTTTGTATCTAGGCCACATTACTGAATGTCTGGGGTCAATTTAATTGAATTACAGAAGAAGTCACTTCCAACAAGATTACGCATTGGTATTCATGTCTGAAAGTCTAGCATACCTGTATATTATCTTATATTTCAGTTAATGAAACACAGCCTGGTAAACTCAAATATTCAATTGCTTACATTTGTTAGGGAACAAGTACACTACCATCTGTATTGTGCAGGAATACTTCCTTGGCCATGTATAAATACCAGTCGTGTATCACTAACTGTTCATTTCATATCACTCCATCTCTACTAATAGACACTTTCAAGGTCCAGGTTTATACAAACTTCTAACATTCCAAGTTGTAATATTGTAAGAAACACCAAGAGAAAGCAAGCAAGGCAGATTTTGGAAGCTGTGGTGGAGAGTATCAGACTTGGAGGTAGACCAAAGTAACAATGGCACGACAACATAAAAACTGATCTAGAAGAGACAGGCAAAGAAGAAACAAGGTGGATGGAGACCAGAGAGAGAGCCATTAATTGTAGTTAACATCCATCATCTTCAGATGTAGTTGTCCAAACAGAGGCCAGTATATTTTTAACTGTTTCATCCTTAATAAAATAAAAGTTTTCTATATTAGTAAGTAAGTAAAAACAAAATACTGGAACTGGGCCCCCAAAAAGCCAGGCAACTACCATGTAAGATGTCTGTTTGGCACTGATTTGTTTAAAAAAAAACCCACTAAAACTGTGCAAACATTCAAGACATCTAAGCTGTGTGGGCTACCAAAATGTCTGAAAGGCAACAGTGGTGGCAGAAAAAATCATATCAACACAGAAGCCTTGACCAAAGAAAAAGGGTCAAATTACCCTCAGGCCTTAATCTTTAAAGTCCAGACACATGCACCATTTATATTAACATATACATGCAGTTTTGATGTTGTACAGTTCAGTATATGGTTCTGTGCTTTTATACATAAAATTATTTCCTAGCTATATAATAAAGAACCAACATTAGCTCTCATGTTGCACCTGAAAACCATCATCTATAAAAACAGCTAAGCAAAGCATTTCCAACACTACATACACCCAACTTTAATGGGCATGTTTAGCTATAATGGCTCAAGTCTCAGACCAGTCAGTGAGGCCACTGGGCTGAGATAAACTATGCAGGAGTAGTCACAAGTCAGTCTGACATTAGCTCCCCGAAGATTTTCTCCTGTTACTAATATTTTTACTTTTGCATAGTTTTTCAATAAATGTGGTTTACCTACTATATTTCAATTAGAAATGTGAAAGCCCTCACTTAACTTTACACACTTCCATTATTTATAATTAAAACCAGTAAAACCTAGGCTATTTCTACTAGGTAATTTAAAACCATAATAAATAGTAAAGAATAATATATCAGTAAGAAATAACCAAGTAAAAATGATGCTTTCTTGCTAACAGTAACTCCTATCCTATAAAGGGGTCATTTCACCCAGCACTGAAATGCAGCTACCCCTGGGATGAAAGCATATTATGAAAGAAGAATCTTATCCACTTTATAGGATTAATTTCACCAAGAGAAAAAGTAAATTAGCTACAAGATAGGAGCTAACAGTCATATTGTACATCGTGTAGGCCCTGTGATAGCTGCTGAGCCAAAGGAAAGAGTAGGACCTCCTATAGTGGTCAGAAATTAATTTGGAGCCTGCTTGCTTATTCAAGCCTATTTTCAGCTGCCTCTGCAAAACAGAATATGGGCAACAGCTCTGCCCAGACTTCTTGGCTTCAGCACTAAGAATAAGAGATACCGTACCACATACTGAATCACTGAAGAACTGCTTCCAGAGAACTGAGTTGTCCTTGGAAGTCCATCAAAGCCACTAACAAGCTACAAGCAAAGGTAGTTCATCTTGCTGAAACTAGAGGCAGCATTCCTTTACTTTCTAAGACTAGCTGGAGGGCACACCACTCCATGCCCCAATCTACTTGTATAGTAACACACTCACTCCCCTGTGAAAAGCTGCTATGAAAACCGCTCCCAATTTCCTGTTGTTATGCTGCTTGCTCTTCAGGCAACCTCTCTGCCTCCCCTGTTGCTGCTGCCCACATCACCTCATATACCACCAGCCAGTGAATTCACCAGAGTGGAGGCAGCAGGTCTAAGAGTAAAGAGAACATGTTCTCGCTAGCCCAGACACCAAACCCACCCAAAACTGTGTCAGGCAAAATTATTACCCATCCAGCTTGACACTCACTGCAGGAATTTCTTCCACAAGGTGAGGCTCATGCCATAGATCGTTAGAGATGGAGCACGATAATGCATTAGGGAATAGAGAAATGGAAACACAGGGTAAGATTACATGTTACAGTTAGTAGGTGCTAATTCTAAAGAATGTTACAGTGTGGTTACACCTTACAATTAATATGTACTAACTTTAAGCAATGTTAGTTGGTGTTAAAGATAACAGGTTTACATTAAGGCTAGAGACAGAAGTTATACATAAACCGGTTTAAGTGATTCGAAACTGGTTTAATCCTGTAACAGAACAGAAGCTCAGTGCATATAAACCAGTTTCAAAATAGCTGAAACTGGTTTAAGATAAACCTGGTTGCATGTAGTACCAGATTTAACTGATTTTGGTCAAACCTGTTTATGCATAGGCAATGTGTAAGAGAGATACAGAGGGGCATGTGCCCCTCCTGAGATTGGCCCTCACTGGCCGGGGAGTGGGGGCACCAAGAGAAGTGCCATCCAGTGCCCCCCCCACCACAATTGGCGC
This sequence comes from Alligator mississippiensis, assembly GCF_030867095.1. Classification (NCBI taxonomy): domain Eukaryota; kingdom Metazoa; phylum Chordata; order Crocodylia; family Alligatoridae; genus Alligator; species Alligator mississippiensis. Next base: position 185,731,901 of record NC_081825.1, on the reverse strand, counting down.
TGGCTGGGGAGTGGGGGCTCTGAGAGAAGCGTCAGCAGCACTTCCATTTTTGCCGCTGGCACTTCTGGGGTCGGTGATCGGCCACTGGGGCACCCCTCCCCTGGTCAGTGATCAGCTCCTGGGGCACCCCTTCCCACCACCCCAGTTGGCAATCAGCTTCTGGGGTACCCCCAGACTCAGGAGGCATCAGTCTCCCATGAATTTATGAAACTTCTGTCCCAGACCCCTTCCTGGTTCAAGTTAAATCACAGTCCCCCAGCACCCCAGCATGCTTTCCAGCCCTGGGCTGGGCTGGGCTGGGCTGTCTGCTCTGCTCCCTAGCTGGAGTACTGAGGGCTGACTAACAAGGGGTTGGGGAGGGGCAAGCCCAGTCTATAGGGGACCTGTCCCCCCTCCCCAACAAACCCCAGTTGGGTCTGGAGTCAGAGAGGGGGGTAAACACCCCTTCCCCCACTCAAACTTACTGTTGGCTGCAATTGTGGACTACAAATCCCAGAGGCACCTGGAAGCAGGAATAAGTGATGAGCAACCATGCAGAGTCCTGCTGCTGTAATTCTGGACTGCAAATCCCAGAGAACTCAGGGACAGCAGAAAGAGGAAGTGAACACACAGCCAGAGAGCCATGCTCTAGTGCCCCCCCAGTTCTGGCCTGAGCCAGTGCAGGCATATGGCTGCATTTCCTGAATCAAAGGTAAATGTCTGTGCAGTTTAGACTAAACTGCAAAGGCTGAATCAATTTTAACTGTCTGTACTTAGCCTAAGAGTTAATATCTCCCCAAATCTGCACTGCTCTGACTTGCCCCTAGAGTGCTGGCAAGTTGTGGGGGGGGAGGCATGGCTAAGAGCCAAGTGTCTCTGTGCATACCTGGCTCACCTGATCTCCAAGGCAGTGTAGGCAGCTCAGCCACCACTGTCCCAGGGAGCAGGCAGGGAAGGAGGACCCAATCACCACTGCTGCCACTGCTTTCTGAGCTGGGCTCAGCCCGGAAGACAGCAGCAGCCTGGTTGAAGTACCAGTAGTAGAGGGTGGGAGGGATCCTCTTCCCTGTCTGCTCCCCTGGGACAGCACCAGAAGCACAAGTAAGCAGGAGAACATGGGGGAGGGGCGGGGAGAAAGCCAGGAGGGAAAGCTTTAAGGATAAGGGAGAAAGGGGGGAGGCCTAAGGAGGCAGACAGAGGGCTTCAGGGGGAGAGGGGAATAGTGGGGAACCCCGGTGGGTTGGGAGGAACTCAGAATGGGAAGGAAGGGGAAGGCGGGGGAGGATTCTTACCTTTAGGGCTTCCTTAGCTGCCCCTGCTGTCACTCTGGGGAAAGAACTAGCTAGTATTTAGTCCACTTAGGGCTTCATAGATAATTATCAATAAATAACTCCTCCTAAAAAAAATGGCTAACAGGTCTCTCTACATTCCAATTGAACAGCTGTCAAAATAAAGCAAGAGATCTTGATGTAGAGATACATATGAAGACTAATCATATTTGTTATGGATTTTCAGACCAAAAAAAAAAGATCTTAAAGTACCTGAAACAACTGTACTTTGCATTTGCACAACCAAGAATCTCAAAGCATTTTACCAAAGACAAAGGTTATCTCCTTTTGAAGATGGCAAACAGAAGGAGGTGAAATGATTGTTCAAATTTACATGGGAAACTAATTATTTTTATTTTTTATTTTTATTTTAAGATAGCTATTCTTAAGATTAATTTGGCTACAGTTAAGGGCAGGCAATGCGCATCCCCCAAATACACATTTCTTTCACTTTCTAAGAAATAACTTGTATGATCAGGAATATATTTAGGCTTCTTCAGTACAGTAGGGATACCTGAAATAGCCTTTTGAGATATATTCTAGCCTTATGTTTCCATGAGTCTATGATATTTGTATACATTTCACATTAAAATAAATATCAAGAATTTTAGATTAATTTGTTTCAAGGACCTATGTTCTCACATGCAAACTCATAGAGATAATAGGGCTGCAGACAGTCCTATAGGACCACAACAAAGCACATAGTATATTTTATTAATCATTTCAGGTCTTTACATTATAACCGAATGACATACAAGTACGTCCCTTCCTAGCAGACTTCTGGGACAAAAGTTTCAGGTGAAGAGTTGATTAGTGCTGGAGACCATGCACCCCAAGACTAATCTTAAATAGGGACCTTTGGCTGATGCTGACCATTATGAACCAGTTTTGTATGGAAAAAGGGAACCAATTAAATTTAGTGATCCTCTGTGTGAGACAGCATGATTTTGGTGACTGACTTGTATTTCCAACTGTAATAGGCACTCTCAGTGATTTCCAACAGGTCATTTAACCTCAGTTTCCGCATCTACAAAATGGGAATAAAGATTCTTGCTCGCCTTACCTCACCAGGCAGGTGCAAGCATCAGACAGTGACTGTTCTGTGCTTTAAAGAAGACGGAAATCAATAGCATTTTTCTACTGTCTGCTTATCTGTCCAATGATTTTTTTTATTTTTTTTTGGTATTCAGGCAATTGATAGAAAATAAAAAAACAAAATGAAGAACCTCCCCTCTTATAGAAGCCTATTGTCAAAGGAAAGGCACATGGGTAGGCAATCTCCTGGTAAGTAATATCAGTCTTTCTCATGGCAGTTGCTGCCTGAACACAGGCAGGGCCACAGAATCCAAATCCAAGCCTATTCTGAGTTGACAACAGGGCTGGCTTTTATCCCATCCCCTACACTCAACCCTTCTGTCAACTAGCTGTGCTGTACTAACTCCAGAATTCTGTAAAATAATAATAATAATAACAACAACAACATCAATCTGTGACCTTTGAGGCTTTGACATTTACTTTCTGCAGTACTGTATGTGAACTCCTGGTTTCCCATTGGTTTATTTGTCACTACATATATTCTGAAGTACTTCAAAGACAGTCCTCAAAATAAGACACTGCGAACTACTGCATTGTAAGGCATGCACCACGATCTAGGTCAATCACAATAAACTAGCCTGAGGGCACTGTAACTTATTAACCATATTTCTCTCCTGGCATTGTTCACAGTTTTGTGGCCACAGTCAATGAATCTGTTGCAAATAGTAGCAGGTACCATGCTACTGAGAGATACTCTGTATTAGGGCTGTGCGAAACAGCACTGTTCTGCTTTGACTTCTGTTTCAATGTTTCAACAGAACAGTGTTTCATTTCAAGTTTCATTTCATTTTGAAAGCACCATTCCATTTTGTTTCGTCAAAACTGTTTCGTTGTTTCGACATTTCGCCCGTAGGCTATAATAGGGAAGCATGAAGCTGCCTATAACTTTGTCATTTCTTTCCTGATTTGGATGACACTTGCAGGGATGGTAGCCCCTTCTGAGGGCATGAAGCTTGCCAAGTTTTAAGGAGATAGGTACCGAGGTTTCTGGGAAACTGCACCTCAAGTTGTTGACAAGCAAAACTGTCATTTGGCGGCAGTAGCAGCCTCCTGTCACCTGGCAGGCAGATCTGGGGGCCCACACCCCTGAGAGGGCTGCGAGGCTACACCAGACTCCTCCCAGGGGTGTAGGCCCCCAATCTGCCTGCCAGGTGACAGGAGGCTGCTGCTCTCAGCTGGGGCCAGCAGCAGCACCAATCTTCCCAGTGCTGGGTGTGGGCTGCGCTCAGTGCTGGTCCTAGTTGGCAGCAGCAGCCTCCTGTCATCCAGCAGGTAGATCAGGGGCCTGCACGCACACCTGGAAGGGCTGCAGAGGCTCTGCCAGACTCCTCCTGGGGGTGCATGTGCCCAATCTGCTGCCAGATCACAGAAGGCTGCTTCGGTTGCCTGGGGCCAGCGGCAGCACCAATCTTCCTGGCACTGGGTGTGGGCTGCACCCAGTGCCAGTCCCAGCTGGCAACAGAAGCCTCCTGTGATCTGGCAGGCAGAACAGGGGCCTACACACCTGGGAGGAGACTGGCGCAGCCCTCCCAGAGTTGCAGGCGGGGCCTTGATCTCCCTGCTGGATAACAGGAGGCTGCTGCTGCTGGCTGGGACCAGCACTGGGCACAGCCCACACCCTGCACTAGGAAGACTGGTGCAGCCACTGGCCCCAAGCAGCTTTGGTGTGCTTTGGACCATAGGAAGTTTGCTTCTGGTAATAAGGTTTTCATAGATTCATAGATTGTTAGGGGCTGGAAGTGACCTTTCAGATCATCGGGTCCAGCTCCCCGGCTCTAGGCAGGAAGACAACTGGGGTTAAGTGATCCCAGCGAGGTGACTGTCCAGCTTCTTCTTGAAAACCTCCTGGGTAGGTGACTACACCACCTCTGGAGGGAATTTATTCCACAGTCTGGACACGCTGACTGTGAAGGAGTTTTTCCTGGTATTAAGCCTGATGTGGCCTTCCAGGAGTTTGTATCCATTGGTCCTGGTCTTCCCTGGGGGTGCCAGAGTGAACAGTTGTTCACTGAGCTCCTGATGCAGTCCTCTGTTATAGCAGTAAGCCTCTATCAAGGCTCCTCTCAGCCTTGTCTTCTTTAGGCTAAAGAGGCCCAGGTCCCTCAGCCTTTCTTCATATGGCTTGCCTTGCAAGTCCCTGATCATACAGGTGGCTTTTTTCTGGACCCTCTCAAGTTTTTCCACATCCTTATTGAAGTACAGCGCCCAGAACTGGATGCAGTACTCCAAATGCGGTCTCGCCAGTGCTGAGTACAGCGGGAGTATCACTTTCTTAGCTTTACATGAGATGCATCAGTTGATGCATGCCAGCATGTTCTTTGCCCTGCTGACCACCACCTCGCACTGACAGCTCATATTCGTACAATGGTCAATCATTACCCCTAGGTCCCTTTTGGCCATGGTGCAAGTCAAGCTGTCACCACCGAGCCTGTATGTATGTTAAGAGTTGTTTGCCCCCAGATGGAGCACCTTATACTTGTAAGTGTTAAACTTCATCTGGTTCCGGTCTGCTCAACTCTTGAGCCTGTCCAGGTCCGCCTGTATCTGCAACCTACCTTCTGACGTGACCACACTGCCCCATAACTTAGTGTCATCCGCGAACTCAGCCAGCGAGCTTTTTACTCCCCAATCCAGATCATTGATAAAGATGTTGAAAAGCACCGGTCCAAGCATGGACCCAAGGGACCAGGACAAGAGAGATCCATTCATGAGAACTCTCTGGGTCCTACCCTGTAGCCAGTTTCCCACCCATTGAACCGTTGAGCAGCTGAGCCCACAATCTTCCAGTTTCCCACAAGGATACTAGATCAAAAGCCTTTTGGAAGTCTAGGTATATAATGTCTACCATGTCTGCTCTGTCCAGGTGGTGAGAGACCTGGTCGTAGAAGGATATGAGATTGGTAAAACAAGACCTACCCATGACAAAGCCATGCTAGCTGTCATTCAGAATCTCACCTTCTGCGAGCGTATTGCAGACAGATTCTTTAATGAGCTTTTCCAGGATTTTCCCTGGAATGGAGTTTAGGCTGATTGGCCTACAGTTGCCCAGGTCCTCCCTCTTCCCTTTCTTGAAGATGGGCACAATATTGGCCCTCTTCCAATCCTCAGGGATTTCCCCTCTGCACCATGAATCGTGAAAGAGCTTTGCTGGAGGTTCCACGATGACCTCAGCCAGCTCCTTCAGCACTCTCACATGGAGTCCATCTGGTCCTGCTGACTTATAAATGTCTAGCTTTTCTAATTGGTATTTCACCCACTCAGCATCCACAGTGGGGAGGCTGTCAGTCCTGGCATGTCCCCTATGAGACTTATCTCGCTTGACTATCCCCTTGGTCCGGTGAAATACCGAAGCAAAGTGGGCATTCAGGAGTTCAGTTTTTTCCTGAACATCAGTTACGCGCTGTCCCAAGGTGTTAAGCAGGAGTCCCACACTTCCATTTGTTTTCTTTCTACTACCTATATACCTAAAGAAGGACTTCTTAGTGTCCTTGACTCCCATAGCTAACCTTAATTTTGTTGCTGCCTTAGCTTTCCTGATCATTTCCCTACTAGTGCTGGCCATTGTTGTACAGTCCTCCTTGAGGACCGTCCCTAGCTTCCACTGTGTGCACACCTCTTTTTTTCTTTTTTAAGAGGACTGCAATATCCCTATTAAGCCAGGAGGGCTTGCCAGCCCTTCTGCTGCCTTTCCTCTTTGCAGAAATAGTTTTCTTTTGTTCTTTGAGGATTGTATCCTTGAGCAACGACCACTTTTTGTACACCCCATTTCCCTTGCCTTCCTGGTCCCACATCGCCTCCCCTACTAATGCTCTGAGCCTGCTGAAGTCAGCATTTTTGAAGTCCAAGACTTCAATCCTGCTGGTTGATTTGTTGACTTTGCAGCGGATGGTGAACCTGATTTCAGGGTTGCTGTCACCCAGGTTACCCTCAATGTTCAAGCCACACATCAGATCATCTCCCTTGGCCAAGACCAAATCTAAGAGGGTGTTACTTCTGGTTGGCCCTTGCACTTCCTGGATCAGAAAGAGCTCCTCTATCACAATCAGGAAACTGTGTGAACAATCTGACCTAGCCAAGTGTTCCTTCCAATCTATGTCCAGGCAATTGAAGTCACCCATGACAACCAAGTCCCTTGCACATGTGGCTTCTGTCAGTTCTCGGGAAAACTCCAGATCCAGCTCCTTCCCTTGTTTGGTGGCCTGTATGTAGTAAACACCTAGTTAGGTTTCTCCCACCCTCCTCCCAGAGCTTGACCCAGAGGGTTTCAAGCGACTTATCTTTGGAGCCAATGTCAGCCTCCAGAGCGGTGTACTGCTCCCTCACATAGAGAGCTACCCCTCCACCTTTTCTGCCTACTCTGTCCTTTCTGTGCAGAGTATAGCCCTCTATGGCTATATTCCAATCATGTGAGGAGTCCCACCAGGACTCCGTGATCCCTACCAGGTCAAATTGTCCACTAGAGAGCAGAAGGGCTAGCTCCTCCTGCTTGTTCCCCATACTCCTGGCATTGGTGTACAGGCAGCTGAGGCCCCCAACTGACATCCTTGATTTCCTGAGACTCTGTGGGAGAACTGTTTAGTTAGCATTTTCAAAAACAGTTGTGCTAGTGTCCTCCACAAGGGAGCTTTCCTGTGTGCCAGTCTCCAGGCATGCTCCACTTGGAGTTTCCCCGTCCCCCAGCAAAGTCAATTTAAAGCCCTGTCTAGTAGATCAGCCATCCTGGCTGAGAACAGGGCCTTACCTCTCTGCATGAGGTGAATTCCATCTCATGCTAGGAGTCCTTTCTCTCTGAAGTGCATGATGTGATTGAAGAAACCGAACTCCTCATGGTAACATCACCATCTGAGGCATCTGTTAATCTCTTCCACACAGCCTTCCCTCCTGAGTCCATGGCCTGCAACAAGGAGCACAGAAGATAAAACTACTTGAGCCCCTAGTCCCTTGAGCCCAGCCCCAGAGCCCTATAGTCATTCATGACCCGGTCAGGGTTACTCTGGCTGTATCATCTGTGCCCACATGGATGAGAAGGATGGGGTAACAGTTGGAAGGATGGACAAGCCTCAGGATCCTCTTCACAATGTCTTGGATGTGGGCCTCAGGAAGACAACAGACCTCTCATGCTAAGGGGTCCAGACGGCAGATAGGTCCCTCCATACCCCTCAGGAGAGAGTCCCCTGACACCAACACCCGGTGTCTCCTCCTAGGGATGGGAATACTTACCTCCTGAATACTTACCTTCTCCTCCGATGTCTCTGTCAGAGTCTCCTCATGTATAGTGAGGGGGACGTACCTGTTATGCGGTGCCAAGGGAGGAGTGGCCCTGGTTCTGCATGCTCTGGACCTGGAGACAACTGTTTTCCAGGTAGCTCCAGGTTGGTGAGGTTTGGTGCTTGTTTAAAGGCTAGGATGGTGGTTCTGGAAAGATCTCTTTAAGACTTGGGTCTTCTTCTAGTATGGGTTGCAGTTGTTTGAGGATTTTCTGTATAGGTTCCAGGGAAGGATGGTATGTCAACTAATGTGATTCATGGGGATTTTCTTTTTGTACTACAGCAATTCTTCATGTGGTATCAGGTGGGTCTTTCAAAAGTGCAATCTCTCTCTCTGGAGAAGTGTCCTTGTTGAATGAACCAACTTGTTACACCTGAGATCAGGACTTGCAAGACACTGATATATTTAGAAGTGAGCACTCCAGTCAGGATCCAAGTTAACGTTTCCAATGAGTAAGTTAGTCTATAATGACTCAGGGGGACATTATACTTGTGTTCATAGATTATCAGCAGTCCCTTAAGGATGAATAACAGGCCTCTGCCTGACTCACCTCAGCACCATGGCTCAGGTGGCTGGGCTGTAATCAATCCAGCTGGTGTCATGATGACTGGAAGAGCCACCCTGATTGGCCTGGGGCCCAGAGGCAACAGTCTAAAAGCAGGCCTAGAGATGGAGGCAGGGAAAACCAGAAACAGGCCTGGACACTCTCCCCATAGCCAGAAGAGACTCAGCACCTTCCTCCAAGGCCAGCATGCCTGTAGAAGGATTGATTGCCTGTCCCACTATCAAGGTATCTGGGAAAATCCCAAACACTCACCTCACCACCAGAAGGAGTCTGGCTGCTTTTCCCAAGGCCAAGACACCTGGGGAAGCACCATATGCTATCCCCACTGCCAGAGCACTGGGTACCCAGCCAGATGCTATCCCTCTCCACATAGATTCATAGATTGTAGAGTCAGAAGGGATCACAATGGCTCATCGTGTCCGATCCCCTGCCCCTGGCAGGAAAGAGGACCGAGGTCAGATGACCCCAGCAAGGTAATTATCTAGCCCCCTCTTGAAGACCTCCAAGTTAGGTGATAGTATTACCTCTCTTGGAAGCACATTCCAGATTCTGGACACCCTTACTATAAAAAATTTCTTCCTAATGTCTAACCTAAATCTACTCTTCACTAGTTTGCACCAATTATTCCTAGTTAATCCCTGGGGTGCTCTGGTAAATAGCGCATCACCAATTCCCTGTTGTTCTCCCTTGATAAACTTATAGGCAGCTATAAGGTCTCCCCTCAGACATTTCTTGTGAAGGCTGAAGAGATCCAGATCTCTCAACCTCCCCTCGTACTGTCTTTCATGGATGCCATTAATCATGCGAGTGGCCTTCCTCTGAACCCTCTCCAGATTCTCCGTGTCCCTCTTGAAATGCAGCGCCCAAAACTGGACACAGTGCTCCAACTGTGTCCTGACCAATGCTGCATAGAGGGGGAGGATCACCTCCCTTGATCTGTTTGTCATGCATCTGCTAGTACACAATAAGGTGTGATTGGCCTTGTTGATGGCCTCGTTACACTGCCAGCTACATGGCCAGTGAGCAGCTCAACCTGGACCCAGCAGGACCCTGTCACATGCATAGAAGCCCATGCAGAAGCACTCAGGTCAGGTGGGGCTAGGGCAGCCCAGGGAGACCTGCGAGGGACTACTGGGGAGGAACCCTAGTAAAGGGACTTCCCAAAACTGCGCACCCAGCTGATACACTTGCGGGCTTGGAGCACCCCAGCAGGAGGCTGGTGGGAAAGTAAGCCTCACTCAGGCACAGTGGTGGCCACCATAAGACAGTGCTATACCTGACCTAGTGCCAGGATGAGAAGAATATGCACAAGAAGGGAGAGCCACCAAGAGACATAGGGGCCTGAAGGTGGGTAAGTGAACAATGCACCAGCATCAACCCATGCCTAAGAAAGGGATCACTCAGTGCAGAGGCAGAATTGCCCTGCCTGGCTGCCTAGTCCAAGCCATTTATGTTATATTATTTGTGATTTTGGAGACAGAAGGCAGCAGCAGGATCCTCATGGTCTCAGTTCTTGCCAGATACCAACCATCATTATGCCAAGATGACATCAGAGCTGATTAAAATACCCAAATGGGAAGGGGTAGGGTATAGGGGAGGAGGAGCCCCAAATAAGTCACACCAATGCAGTCACACCTGGACCCTCAGGAAACCACTAATCATCACCTGCAGGCAAGTGAAGGTACACCCTGTGTAAACAACAAAGTTGTGGTGGGTGAATAGGCCCAGCTGTGATGTGACCCAAGAGGGTCAGGTACACCTGTTGCCTCTAGGCAATTACATAGGGCGTAAGCCTGTCACACTGACAGATACCTAGCAGCTGAATAAGACCATTTATTCAATTTATGCTTCTCCTTAAACTTATGTGAATTAAAATTGTTGAAAAGTTGCAGAGCGCTATGTAAACCTCCTCCTGTTCTGAGAACAGGAGGAACCTTTTAAGATAAGGTAAAATTGATATACACATTGAACGTTATCTAGTTGTTTTTGATGCAGAATGATTCCAATCTGTATGTATGTAAAATTTCTGCCAGAAACAAGAGGGTGGAGATGCCTTTACATACGTACAAACGCAGCCTTACGTGGTAAGTGGTGATAAAATACACAAACCAGGCCTTATGTCATAGGTGGAGAATAAATTAGTTAATAACTGTTGTTTAAGAGCTTTTATATTGTTTACAATAGATATGTGAAGTAATGATAATGTTAAAAGGTAATGGAACTGTAGCACAGGCATTGTTCAGGCAATATAGTTGAGGAATTTATATTGTTCTAGTATTCCTTTGCATTCAGATATCAACATCAACATGTTTTCCTGAGTTTTGTCCTATGTGAGGCACTGCACAAGGGAAAAGAGCAGGATTCTGTGAAGACACATAATCCCAAATTACAGGCAACTTTAAGAAAAGATTGGTCTCTTACTCTGACATCAGCCTTTGTTAAAGCACCAATCCAGTTTATTTTCAAAAACTGATTTATTAAATGTATCAGGGAAACAGTAAACTGAAATTCTGCAATTTCACTATGTTTTGGACTTGCAAAGTTTTTAGATCAGGCTAAACTAACAAGGACTTTAAAGAGATAGCTGTGTGTAGGGCACATTCCATAACTACTATATCCACTTTCCTCACTGACAGGTAGCTTGTGCCAGGGGCAAAAATATCCATGAAGCATTATGGGAAATCATCTGATGCCAACTCACAATCTGGAGCTGCAAATGCCAAACACAAAGCACCTCTTCTCATTAGTAAAACTAATAGAGCAATATGACATGTCCACAATTAACAAGTCACTTGGGATTGTGAATTGGCAGTTCTGTTCACTGAATGTGAATAATAATAGGAAGAGAGAATTAGGAAGCCAGGTTAGTCTGAAGTCAGGTAGAAGGCAAGGTAGATATGCACTTCACAGACTAACTAAATAAGATACAAGTAGAGCACGAACTTTCATGACATTGAGTTCACTTCATCAGATGCTATGAAAGGACAGCACAGCATATGTATAACATGGAGTGAGTGATTTGAATACAAAAGTTAGGAAAAGAGAAGGGAGAGGAAAAGGGGAGGCAGACAGTTCTGGAAAAGGCCTACAAGCAATAACCCACAGGAATAAAGGAGTCACAAAAGCTAATCCAGGGAACGGGATAAAATCTATAGTGCCTGTTTAAACCATATTTAATATAATCCACAGGTACTATGGCTTCTTATCCCATTTCCTGGATATATTTTTTGACCTCTTTATTTACATGAATCCAAGATGATTCTGAATTTAATCAATCCTCGAATAATTAGATTCTATACATGGAAAATTATAAATTTGTTATCTTGTTCAACATATAGAATCTAATTATTGGACGGTTGTCTTACACTTGTTCTCCCGCCCCCCCCCCCCCCACTACAGTGGGGCAGGTGTCAGGGGAGGTGGTGGGGAGGGTCAAGCATCTTGATCCCTCCCCCTTGCCCCCCAACTACATGCCCCACTGTTTGTTCACCCATTCCTGCCCTCCCGATATTTGCCCGTACCAGCACCCCCTGGCACCTGCCACCCCTGGTGCCTGCTTCCCCATCTGCCCCCATCTGTCTCCCCCTGCCATCTCCAACCCACCCCACAACCTCTGGCTCCCTGCCTGTCTCCCCCTTCCCCTACCACTTTCCCCTCTGGAAGGTCTCTGGCCCCGCTCAAGCCTGAAGCACAGAGCATGTGCTTGCTTGGGACCCAGCCCAGCCAGGTAGCAGCATCAGCAGCAGTGGCACTTCTGGCTTGGGCTCTGGGGCCTGGCTTGTGCTGCTGCCTCTGCATTAGCTATTACTGGGCCGACACAAGCTCCATGACCCAAGCTGGAGTGGGGCCAGAGCCCTGCCAAAGGGTAAGCTGTGAGGAGAGCAGAGTCACAATAACCACCTGCCCTCCTCTCCCCCACCTCACCCTTGAGTCCAAGACAAGAGACTTCTCCACTCCCCCTGACCCCTCCACACTCCCATATTAAATGAAGAAAAAAAACTTGTCTTGAATTTTAGTAAATATGGTAATAGGAATCCAATAAGAGAATTCCCTGTTCCCTGACTTCTCTTTTAATTGTTCTCAAAATGGCTCTGCATGAAAGCTTTTCATGCAAATGTGGATTAGGCAACAAGCCTTTAAGAATACCTAATTATTAAATGCTATTTTACTATTTTAAAATACTATTTAAAATATATAGTCATGTCCAGCAGAATTATTTCAAGCTCACTAAGGGATAAAAGGACAGATTTTTAACTGTGACTCTTAGTAGCCTAGAAAGTACCAAACCCACAGCATTTTCAAGGCAAAGTATATTGTATTTTATGGGCCAAACTAGGGCTAAAGAGATTTTAACTTGGCTCAGATATGCCTCCCTTCTTTTATATATTACAGGCACATGGAGGACTACGTACATCTACAAATCTTTTTTTTCCCTAGGTGCTGCAAAGCTGTTAAATTGCCTATGTTTGATGATTCTGTTATTCCCTCCCATCACACAGCAGTTCCATTGATTTCTACAGCTTTGAGATACGAGCTAATCATTTGTCTCCTCTACAACCTGGCAGGGAGGATTCCCATCTCTTTCTCCCAAAGATCCCTCCTAAATGAAGTTTATTCATTCAGACTTTTCAAAGGGCTAAAAATCTACTCGATAAAACTTACTGTGGCAAACGACTTCACTTCTCCATCATCCTCTTTACATGAAGTAATTGCCTACAATCTAAAAAGGCCAGATGGGGCAGAGAAAGGTAAACTCTCATATCAAACTGGGCCCTGAGTTTAAAAAATAGTTCTTATCAGCTTTGGGAAGGGAAATAAACAAAGGAAATAAAGGTTAAACTGATGATTGAACATCAGCCCTAAATACGTTGCCGGTTTTAAGAGATCCTGAAATGACGAAAAGAAACAACATACAAGAAATTCTAAACAGAGCCCTATTGTACAACCCAAGCGAACCCAATTTCGCTTGTTGACATTCTTAATGCAGCTTGCATTCAGTTAACAAAAGCCTCAATTTTCCAAACAATTACAAACCCACAAAAGACCAGCCACTAATAACTTAAGAGGCAGAGTTGGAACCTAGCCAGATGGCATGAAAAAGCTGCTCTCACACAAAAATGAAAGGCCAAAGCACAAAAACCTACATATTGCTTGAAATGCCACTATACTGTACTATACTGTGAGTAGCAGAAAGTTTCTGTATAGAAATTCTATGTAAACAGCAATACCACTACATGAAGTGCTATATAACTTACGAATTAAGATAGACGATTAATCACAGCGGTGCCCAACTTCTGGCCTGCAGAGCTGTGTCATCCGGCCCTCAGAGTTCCCCGTGGGCCCAGAAATTTGGTGACAGGAAGTAGTGGCACTATTAATAGCCATGGCTTTGGAAGCCAAAGCAATTAACACCGTCATCATTGCAGATCCTTGAGGAGCCCTATGAACTGGATAACACAGCCAAGATCTGGCGTGCCAAACCCATGTTGGAACAGACCTGCAGACAAGCTCCCCTCCACCCAATATGGGATCTGTCCCAAGGATTAGACCCATGCCATTTTTCTGGCCCATGGGCACCACTGATTTATAATATGACATAAGCCTATGTTTTGTATTGGTGTGTGTATATGTATCTATTACACTTAAAAGACATACACACCTGTTATACTAATGCCTCAGCTATTTATTGCACTCTTGGATTGACAAATACAATGCAGTTGGTTGGAATAGTGTTCATTTGACTGAAAACAGATTTGCATTACTGTTATCCCAGTTGACTACTGGCCAAGAAACTTAAAATTTGTCATATCTTTTCCACAATCCTGATAAGGGGAACTTGCATGTTTTGAACTAGGGACTCCTTTTTATGAGTATACTGACTTTCATAAATATGATAGTGGTTTCCAAGCTTTTTTTTTGGAGGAGACAATGTTCGATAAGAGCTTTCTTGATTGTCTACACAATTAAACACCTTAGGCACTTAAAATCAGGGCTGTAATTTAGTTCTTTTAATATGAGTACAGCTTGTTTGTAACATTTCAACTGCAATATGAATGTTTTGTTTTGTTTTTACACTAGAGCTGTCTAAGCAGCTTCTGTCCCAAGAAGACCCCCTTCTTTGACCCCACACTGACTGAAATTGCAGCAGGAACTGAGTGGTTCTTCACCACCCTAGCATACAGCAGCCCTTCCACCAGAAGCCAAATTCCTTCCAGAGCTGACAGCAAGAAGCAAAGGGTTTACAGCTTTATGCAAAGTATAGCAACCAGTATGTCAAGATGCTGACCTCCCTCTGCACTAAAAGTGACATATGGAAGCAAAGCTTCCTTTCCCCAGTAGAAGGACATCTGCTGCCCTTATACAGCTGGTACCTTTGGTTCCACCCTTTGGAGATGATATCAAAGAGTAGTGAAGCAAATTGTTACCCCTACCACAGTGATTGAAGGCACAAAGTACCAATATGTTCTTTCATAAGAAAACCTATTTTTAGCAGTTGGGTCTTCCCAGAAATGGAAGGGAAATGTTTTGTATCCACTCTTTGACCAGTTCCCAAAAATTCCACCTGTCTCTGAAAATATCCAAACTTTTCAATATCAGAAAATTATATCAATACGACCTGTAAGTTCACTTTTTTCCTTCTTTTTTGAAACGTTTTTTCCTTGAACCTTTCTGTTTTGTTTCATATAAATTTTATCTTAGGAAATGCTTAAGTTAAAAAATGTACATTTGAATAAGGCTAAGACAATTGATCAATAAAGAAATAGTCAAAGGCTCTGATGAACTATATAGATAACTGACAACTCTCATTAACTGATCTGAATATATTAATATTTAAAATAATTTGAGCAGATATTATTTTTTTTAAATTCAATCTGAGATTGATAATGAATTACACTTTCTATTACTATATCTGTCTTTGCTAGTATTAGATCTTTCTCTCTAAAATTATTTTCACATAGGTTAGATTCCTCATATTTCTTTACTGGTCCATTCCAGTCCCAAGGGTTTATTTATTCAGTGCGCACTTTTCTTGGTTGTTTTGGTTGCTGTTATTTTTTATGGATTTCCCTAATTACCTACACACCAGATTTTTAAAAGAGATCATTCTCCATAGAAAATAGTGAAGGATGAATTGGGGGGAATAATTTTTCCTGCTGTTACTTTAAAAATACTTTCTCCTCCTTCAAAGCTAGATTCTCTGCATGCATCATGTATCATCACCATTAGCACCATCCTTTTTCCATAACCTTAGGTCTCTTGTCTGTAAAGGAATTAGGCTGGATGGTTCTCACTGCAAAGAGCTATAGGATTTTAGTGATGTAAAGAGAATACAAAACTGAATTTTCCTTTTAATTTTCTCTATTATTTTATCTGATTAAGTAGAGATGGGGAAAAAGCTTATTTTAAAAGCTACTACCTTTGAGATTCTGCAGGAGGATTGTGTCATAGCTGGGGTGGACTTCACTCATTGCTTTTGCATTTCTTTTAGGTCCACTTGAAAAAGCCATCACACTGATTCTACCTGCAAATATGCAGTTACAACTGCCACTGAAGTCCATGAGAATTGTGGGTACAAGTCCCAGGGAAGAGTATTGCTGCAAGTCAGACCTTGGTAATTGCTCTTGATTCTGCTTTGTTAAGTAGAAACAGATGAAGAAATGTTGGCATAGCATGAGAGAAATGATAGAAATAACAATGATAGAAGGCATCCCCAGAGTGCTAGAAATCCAGGATTTATGGAAGTGCCAGGATTTATGATAGCTATGTTTAAACTGTGTATTAAAAAATATATGGCAAAGTATGGTTAAAAAATGAGTTATCTTCCTGCAATCTGTTGCCTTTTATCAGTAAATGGACATTCATTACATAAAGACAGTGATCTAGTCATGAATCGGTAATGGCATAGTCCTATATAATTGGATATTGGAATAAAATATTACCAAAACCCCAGAGCCCCAAATCTGAACAGAGTACAGGAAAATCAGTGTCCCAAACTGTATTAATAATTCAGAAATCAAACAGTGAACTCTGCTACTGAAAGCAGCTGTTGCTTAGATTTCCAGATGCATAAAAATCTGCCTACAGGTAAACAAATTTTGCTATGTCACACCTGTATAAATCCAGATTTACTCCAATGGAAAAATGGAACTTCTCTCAAATATATCAATAGTGTACAATTTTGCCATTTTTTTGCAAAGTGAGAAATAGGCAAGTGGAAACCTTTTTTTAATAAACAATTAATTTATAAAAGGATTAAAAGAGAATGTGATGCTTTTCAAAACTCAATACATCTGAACTACTTTGCTCAACTAAGTAAAATATGAGTAGCATGGTGATTGTTGTCAGGTGTGATAACCATTATGTACTCAGCAATAGCTCAAATGCAGTCCAAATAAAACCATACAAATGTCACCCCTGCATACAGAACTTTATAAATGAAGTAATATTAATCAATTAAAGGACAGCGAGTGGAGTGTGAGCAGAAGCAGCCAAGTTTCCCTAAGGATTACAATGGGGAGTTCTGTGTGGGCAATCAGCTAACCTGCCAAGGCACACGGATTCTCTGTGGGATAAAAAGGATTTCCGGTCCCACGCTGAGGAGGAGCTAAATGAGAAAGTTTTACATACAGCCAGAGAATGGAACATTTTGCCACTTGAATTACTGTAAGTCTTTTCAGGAAGGATATCAAACATTGTATTAGTTTTATTGACTTCTGAACGTGGGAATATGTGACTGCCTATGATGCCTATTAGTTTGGGTATGGTGGGTCCATCTACACAAGTATTTCCAGTTCAAAGTGAGAAGGGTAGCACTTTCAGATGTGCCACTATATGACAGAACAAGGCTGTTTGGTAAGGACAAGGCACATAAGAACCTTCCCAGAAGACATGAAATCCCCAAAAGAGGAGCTAGTGAAAACCTATCAGTAGCTAAATACCACAATGATTACATATTTATAGGGCATGTCTACATATGCTTTTACATGTGCCTAAACTTAATGCGCATTAAGGTGATTTAGGCATGTGTCAACACGTGCATGTGCTAAGGTGCATTAACACGATGTGCAGACCGACTTGGAACTAAAGTTAGTCCCAAATCAGTCAACATACACAGAGTTAATGTGCCTTAGCACGTCTACACATGCATTAAGGCACTGAAGCTATTTGCACCTATATTTGATAACTGCTTTTGCAGGTATCAAATTTAGGCATGAATAGCCTATAATTGCCACTTTTAAGGTGCATTAAGGGTGCACACATGCAGACCCGTGCCCTTAATGTGCCTTAAAAATGTCTAAGGCACCTTAAATTGGCACCTGTAGACATGCCTATAGTGTTCCAGATACAGATAAAATGGTAGCTAGGGTAACATGTGTCACTTCCCTCTAAATTCTGTGGCATCACTGTGCTGAGGGAAAGACAGAAAAACAGCTTCATATTACCTCCTTGCTTGGCAAAGTTAGCGTTCCCTTTGCTACCAGTTTTGTCAGAACTGGTAGCTGGATAGTGTTGCAATGGATCCTTTCACCTGAAAACAATAACATGGGCTCAACTAGTTATTACAGATCCATTTCCTTGAGCTGAGTTAGGATCATAGGATCACAGGAAAGTGGGGCTGGAAGGGACTTCATAAAGTCATCTAGTCCAGCCCCCTGGCTCAAGGCAGGATCATCCCTGAATAAACCATTCCAACCAAGTGTCTGTCCAACTTGCTCTTGAAAACTTCCAGCAATAAATATTTCACAGCTTCTCTAGATCAGGGGTGGGCAAAATACAGCCCACAAGGCCATTCTATCCAGCTCGTGGGGCCCCTAAAAAATGTAGAAAATTAATATTTCTCTGTCCTTGGTTTCTGTCAAAAGTGACAGGAACCAAGGGCAGTAGGACCCAGGGGAAGCCTGGAGGGCTCCAACAACAGCAGGGCCACCTGGCCCTGCCCCCCCAGCTGGAAGCCCCAGCCCTTTTTGGGCTGGGAGCTCATGGCTGCCCTAGCGCAGGAAGCTCAGGTAAGTTGGGGGTGGGGGGACCCCGGGAAGGGAAGGAACACTGGGGGGGAAGTGGCCCCTCCCTGCCCATGCCCAATGCCCCATGCTGCAGCTGCTTGCAACCTATGTGGGGCTGCCTGTGCCCACTCCGGACAGCCCTGTGTGGGCTGCGAGCGCCTGCAACATGGGGCACTGGCCATGGGGTGAGGGAGGGGCCACTTCCCCCCCATGCTCAGTTTTTCCCTGGGCTCCTTCCCTGTGCAGAGAAAAGCAGCCCCTCACCCACCCCATGGCTGGCACTCCCTGCTGCAGGCACTCGCAACCCATGCAGGGCTGTCTGGAGCAGGCACAGGCAGCCCCAAGCAGGATGTGACCGGCTGTAGTGTAGGGTACCGGGCATGGGGCGGAGAGGGGCTGCTTTCCCCACCCCACTGTGCTCAGCACCACTTTGTAACCTGGCCCCACTGCCAGGCTGGCAGTGGGGTGGGTTACAAGCTAGTGCTGAGCATGGGGAAAAGTGGCCCCTCGCTCACCCCATGGCCAGTGCTCCATGCTGCAGCCATCTGCAGCCTGCCTGAGGCTGCCTATGCCTGCTACAGACAGCCCCATGTGGGCTGCAAGTGCCTGCAGCAGGGAGCACTGGCCATGGGGCAGACGAGGGGCCACTTTTCCCTGCGCTCAGCACCAGCTTCTTCCCTGCTGGTAAGCAGGGGGTTGGGGC
Organism: Alligator mississippiensis; assembly: GCF_030867095.1. Classification (NCBI taxonomy): domain Eukaryota; kingdom Metazoa; phylum Chordata; order Crocodylia; family Alligatoridae; genus Alligator; species Alligator mississippiensis. The sequence continues at coordinate 185,712,959 of NC_081825.1, read as the reverse complement.
TGTGCACTACCCCCCACCTGTATCGCGGGGCTGGTGGGTGTGCACGCCGGGTCTGACCCCGGGTCGCTTTCGTCGCTCTGCACGCGGGCTGTGGCCAGCAGCCCGGGCAGGCCGGGTCGGAGAGGGCGGGCGCCGAGCTAGAATTAGGCACAGACACGTAACGGTTGATTTTAAGATTGTTTTACTTACACTGAGATGGTCGTGGTGTAGGCTGAGAACTTGCTTGAGTTGCGGTTACAACAAAAAACACGAACACACGTGGCGGTTGCAAAGCTCCACGCAGACAGAACATGAACAATCACGTGGAGGTTGCTAGGCTTCACGCAGACAAACTCCGGATGTCCAGGACAAGCGCGCATAAAACTCGTCGTTATGTCTTATAGTAGGCTCCATTCGAAGACGGGAAGAGGTGGGCGGTGGATCAGGCCGCCAAACCCCTCTGAGCGACACACAGGGTTTCTATTACCCTGCCGCGCACACCCAGAGTCCCCACGAGATGGATGCGGAGTCCTCTTCGGCTTGGGCGGAAACTGCTCAAGCCTCTTATACGGCTAGCAGGCCAATCGCTAGCCGCCACATGTGAATAATTTAGCACTAGCCAATTGCGGGGCACAGATTTGCATACGACGAGCGGGAAACCTTTGCACCGTGCATTTCTGTGCTGCAAAGGGAAATGCACCCTGCAAAGATCGCTGCAAAGTGGCGGGAACACTTCCCTGCACGCGGGTTCTCTGCGCAGCAGAACTCCTCCGCGCAATGAAGCGGCATACCCACGGGGATAATTCTTAGTGCCGAAGCACACAAAAAAAATCAGACCTTTGGGTCATGACAGTGGGCACTGGGTGTGAGCAGACGGGGAGCCAGTGGGAGCACAGGGCCCACACCGGTGTCCCGGAGCCAGTGGCAGCAAGGCCCAGAACAGGATGGCAGGAGCACAGGGTCCCAACTGGCAGGGGCTCTATGGAGCCGGGCCAGCTCCCCCCTCTCCCTGCTGGTGGAGCCTAGCCCAGCTCCACAGACCTCTGCCACCCTACACCCCACTCTGGGCCCCACTGGTGCTGGCCCTGAGACATTGGTCCCAAGATAGTGACCAGGGGGTGGGGCACCTGTCAAGGGGCAAGGCTACCCATGTAGCCCTCAACAGCCTGCCAAAACTGGGTAAACGGCCCTCTGCTGAAAATAATTGCCTGCCCCTGTTCTAGATAGACTTTTCCAGTGCTTGGCTACACTCATAATCAAAAAGTTCTTCCTAATCTCCAACCTAAATTTTTCCTGCTGAAGCATGAAGCTATTACTCCTAGCCCTGTCTCTTCTGGTCACAGAGCAAAGCCCATCTCCATCCTCTCTATAATCACCCTTCAGGCATTTGAACACTGTTATCAACTCCCTCCCTCTCCCCCCCCCCGACCCCGATCTTCTCTTCTCCAAACTAAAAAACCCTAGCTCTTTCAGCCTTTCCTCATATTCCTTGCCTCCCTGACTCCTAATCATTGTTGTTGCTCTACACTGGACTCTTTCCAATCTGTCCACATCTTTTGTGAAGTGTGGGGCCCAAAACTAAATGCAGTACTCCCGGTGAGGTCTCACCAGCACTGAATAGAGCAGAACAATTATTTCCCTTGATTTTTCAAGCCTGTTAATACAGCCCAGTATGCTGTTGGCATTTTTCCTGCAATGAGAGCACACTGCTTGCTTACATTCAAACTATGGTCTACTGTAGCCCCAAGCTCCTTCTCTGTAGAACTGCAGGCTAGTAAGTCCCAAGTGCAGGACTTTGCACTTATCCTTGTTGAATCTCATCTGATTTATTGTGGACCATTTCCCCAGACTATTCAGGTTATTCTAGCCCCACCTTCCAAAGCATAGATTCATAGATGCTAGGGTCGGAAGGGACCTCAATGAATTATGGAGTCTGACCCCCTGCTAGTGACAGTAAAAAGTGCTGGGGTCATGTGACCCCAGCCAGGTGCTTGTCCAGTCTCTTCTTAAAGACACCAAGGTAAGGGAGAGCGCCACCTCCCTTGGAAGCCTGTTCCAGATCCTGGCAGCCCTAACCATGAAGAAGTTCTTTCTGATATCCAGCCTAAATCTACTCTCTATCAGCTTGTCGCCATTGTTTCTGGTTATTCCAAGGGGTGCTCTGGTATATTGCAACAAGGTCCCAAAACTGGGCAACTTGAGATATTTGAGCATGGGCGACCAGTGCAACCAGTGTCTGGGGGGGCACCAGCAACTGATTACCAACTGGGGGGGACCCCCAGCTGCCAATCGCTGACTGGGGGGGGTCTCCCAGGGGCCAGTCACCAACCAGGAGGGGTCCCCAAGCAGCCAACCGCTGACCCCAGAAGTGCAGGTGGCAAAACCGGAAGTGCACCCCCACTCATAGGCCAGTGCCAATCTCAGGAGGGGGGCCTGAGAATCTGAATCAGCCAGGGCTGGCTCAGACTCATTTTCCCTCCTACAGCCTTTGGAGTAAGTAAAGCTTTTGGGAGCAGGGGGGCTGGGGTTGGGGGCCCTGTGGTCAGGTGAGGGTCACGCTGCCGTGGGAGCTGGGGCCTGCAGAGAGACCTGGGAGGGTGGGTGGGGGGCAGGGAAGGGGTGTCTGGATGCTGACTTCCCTGTCCCATGCTGCGGGCCAGGGTCAGGACAAAAGCAGGCTGCCTCATTCCCAGCTGTGCTGCCTTGTGCTGCTGTGGCTCATCCCATCTCAGCTCAGGACAGCAGTGGCAGCAATGGCTAGTTGCAGGAAGAAGTGAGCATGCACTGAGTCCCTGCCCACCAGGCCAGGTGGCCTCGGGGTGGGTATAGGGGCTAAGGAGCTACCCAGCTGGGGTGGGGGCTGAGGTGAGCATTACCCATCCTCTGCATGAGCAGCCACTGCCTGGCTCCTCACCGTGCTGCTGTGCCACATCCCACCAGACTGTGACTGCGGCAACTGCTGGCAGCTCCACTGGGGCTAGCACTGGAGTTTGCAGCAGGGGACGCTGGGCATGCTGTGCAGAAGGGCGCAGGGAGAGGAGAGGAGTGGAGCAGCCAGTCCTCATGCTGCCCTGCCCAGCCTGGGAGCCACCAGCCTTGCTAGCCAGGGGGAGCATGGCCCCTGCATGCCCGGCTGCTGGATGGGACACGACCTGCCAATAGAAGCTGCAGCCATGCAGGCAGCTGCTGCACTGCAGACTGCCTCCACACCTGTGTCAGGGCATGCAGCCCTGGCCTGCGGGTCTCCTGATCCTGGGAACTACACAGGGGGTGTGTGATGGGCCAGGGGGAGAAGGGAGATGGGCTGGTGGGACATTGATTTGGAGGCAGGGTATGTTGAGGACCACTGGGGCCTAGGCATAGGTACAGGGAGCAGAACAGCAGAAACCAGCACTGCTCAGAGCCACAAAGCATCAGGGGAGACAGCCACAGATGCATCCACATCCTGGTAAGTGAAGAGGCCAGGGGGAGCTCTGATTTTCTTTGATAAATAACCCAAAATCAAACACCAAAATATATTGGTATTTAGAATTCATAGTTTCAGGGTCCAACCCCCCGGCATTTTATCTGAATGATTGAGGCACTGATAGGCTTCCAAATTGCTTTACAATTGTAAATATATCAATAAAATATCATGTTCAATTGATACTTACATACATGGTGGCATTTCATTTTATTTGTGGAAAAACATGGATTTGGGAGATTTTAATCAAAGAATTTGGGATTTTTAATTGGAGAATTTGGGATTTTTTAAACAGAGAAAATCAGGATCCCTGGTGATAGGGCAGTAGGGAGGAAATCAGAGCCCCTAAGTAGCAGGGGGAAGGCAATGCTGTCAGTTCTTGCAAACTTATCATAAGCCACAGTATGCAAGAAGCACCATGGTTTTCAGGCCTGGCATATGGGTAGAGTTGTGTGAGAACTCTGGGTGTGGATCCTGTGGAAAAAATATATATATCCTACCTCTGGCTGCACCAGGACTCTGTACAGTACCCAAGATAATCTTTTCTATTACTTCCCAACCTTGTACTGACTCAGGACTCCTCCTCAGTCCCAGATTTGGAAAGAACTAAAGCCCAAGGCAAAGGAAGGCAAGGAAGGACTGCAGCGATAGAAAAAGCTGCAGCGGTATTGGATAAGGCAAGCCTGGCAAACAGAGCAAGCAGCAGGAAGGTGAAAGTTGAGCAGAAGTTACTGGTGACGTAGCATCGATGGGTACGAACCGTGATGCTGACGCTACTCTTCAGTAATGTCAGAAACAACTAATTCAGCATCAGGACTGCACAGTGACATCTTAAGTAAGTACTAAGGTACTAAAGTATATCTGAAGTAAGTACTAAAGTACTAAGTGACATCTAAAGTAAGTCTGGCGCATATGTAGACACGCCTGCTGATTACTAAGATCTCTCAGTTGTAACACTTTTGGGAATACAGTATTAGACAAGACTATTCCTCTAAAAAGAAGTACTTCTTGATGAATTAGCTCTATTTCACTGACAGAAAAAGACTACTGAAAATAAGCTTACCAACATGAAGGAAAAATGAAATTTCCACATTCCCAGCCATTAACCTAGGTTCTTTAACACATGGGAATTCTTAACAGTTAATTTACAGAACTTAAAATAAATACAGTATTTTCCAACCTGGATAATTTATGAATATAGGATAAATGTACTTATTCACAGACACCAACTAATAATAAATATTAGGGAGAGAGAGAATGCAGGATTTGCCTGGATCTAAAATGAACACAATATAGCAGAGCTCCAGAATAATAGAAATTCAAAATGCTAAAAAACAGCTTATTCTTGTGACCTTTTTATCTCAAATGGACATCTCATTATTCTGAACACTCCTTCCTCAACACTTAAATAGGCACCCCAAAGGATAGCTCAAATAGAGAACTTGGACTCTTCCCTGAAATCCAACAACATTAATCAGCTGCTTTCTTGATTTTCAGAAGATTTAGGTAACTCCCCCTAAATTAATAAACTCTATAATAGAAATGGCATGAAAGTATCATTTAGAAGAAAAATCAATACAAAATTTTGTAAATTTGACTCTTAAGTCGTCCATGTAGAGAAATGTATGTAACTTGTGGAGATCCCGACCTCAAGATTTGATATCATTATCAAACTAACTGAAAATTAAAAAAAAAAAAAAAAAAAGAAAACTTGACTCACCTAGAGCTAATGATATGTAAACTGAACATATCTGCTGATTGGCAAATTTAGGTCCTGGAAATTCAGCTAAGGGTGTGGACATATATATTTGCAATCTTTTCAAAAGGGAAACCTTTTAAAAAGGGCAGCAGTATTTACTTTCTAATTGTTGTGTGTGAATGAACTAAGAATGATTCAAATCCAGGAAAAGTTAGCATTGGAGTGATGGAGGCATGATGGTCCAGGAATTATGTAAGAAGGAAGGATCACTGTGGGTGATATCCTTTACTGGACCAACTCCATGGTTGGGATAGGCTTAGACAAGCTTTTAAATGCAATGTATTCTTCATCAGGTTTGAAAGAAGAAGAGGGCAATTTGGAGGCATGTGAAACTGGAGAAGAGTGAAATTCCCGGGTGTAGCAGAAAAACAATTAACAAATATCTGTCCCAGACATTATCTATCAATATCAATCTGGGACAGACATTGCATAAACTGGTTTGACCCAAATTAGTTAAGTCTGATACTACATTCTACCAGGTTTATCTCAAACCAGTTTCAGCCATTTTAAAACTGGTTCATGTGCACTGAACATCTGTTCTGTTACAGGTTTAAACCAGGTTCTGATCACTTAAACTAGTTTATATGTAATGTCTGTCCCTAGGTTTTATGGTCCACTGTAACCCACAGGACCTTCTCTGTAGTAGTGTATCGTAGCCAGTCATTCCCCAGTCTGTATTTGTACATGTAGTTATTCTGTCCCAAGTGAGTCTCATCTAATCGATTATGGACATTTCTCCAGCCCATTTCTCCACTACCAGACCCAGGAGAGACCTCTGGAAAACTCCACCTGATACCTCCTCCCAAACAGACATTGAACCATTGAGGACTACTTGCGGAGTATGATGATCCAACCAGTTTTTTAGGTGTTTCTGAAGGCATTTTGTACATTTCCTTTGAACATGAGGATAGTGAAGGCATATATATGTGGAATATTAGAAGAATTCTTCTGCAAACTTCACTTGAAAAGGTACTTCCGTCACCAGGACAGAACCACCTCTGATAATATTCCCAATGCAACAGATAAACAACAAAAACAGCTGACTGGACCCCTTATAGCAGACAAAACTATACATTGGACTACCATGTAGACTGTTTCAGGAAGACAGCTAATAGTGAAGTTCTCAACAAAAGCCACAAACACGAGTAGAAGAACATTTTTCACTGAACAACCACTTCATTTCTGATCTCACTATCCTTATGCCCAAGGGAAATTTGTCAGTTTGGTTTGTCATGCAAGGCTAAAAACAGACAAACAATTTAGTGCAGCTCCAGTTGGGTCAGGATATGATTTTCACCAAAACAGATGTGGCACAGCCATTTATACATTGGTAGTTAAGTTGAATTAGCCATGATTGTTCAAAGGCAACGTGTTAATTTGGATAATTCACCAGTACTTAGTGTTTGACAATGGGCTTGTCAGTCTAGAATCTCTGAATTTAAGGTGGCCCAGAACACTCTGCTGCAAATCAAAACAGTGATCTTTTTTTAGTTTAGGAGTACTTTTAGTTTTCTCAAGTACGTGAACCTCTCAGTTAGCATCAAGCTCCCACAAATAACACCTTTCTGTCCTTTCCAGTTAGGTTGGAAAATCCATTCTGGTAGACAATGATTGGCCTGTTATTCATGCCTTTGTTACCTCTCAGATGGACCACAGCAACATGATAAGCCTAGGCATAAAGGCTTCAATGTTGCAAAAATTCCAGTGAATACAAAATGCTGCAGTGTCCCATCAGCAACTCAAGCAGCTACAAAAATATCAAACCTCCATTCTTTACAATAAGGACCTATAGAATTTTGAATCAAATTTGAGGTCCCAGTCTGGGTAATCAAGATCAGGAACTTCTTGGTCCTGACCCATGATATTAAAAGACTGGGATGACAGCTGTGGTTAGCAGCTCTGGCAAAAAAGAACTCTTCTGTGCTTTGCAGAAACAGCATGGAGTTGGGGAACATCTAGCTAGCAAGTTAGTTAGAAAGAGGCAATGGGTCTTCAAATTGTGTTTGTTGGTTCTTCTCATTCAAGTATGCCTGTGTTTATTGAACCTGGTGATCACTGCGTGGTGTCAGAAGTAGCAAATGAAAAAGAACGTGAAAGCATTTGAGTTCCAAACTGAAAAAAGTTGGAAACTGAGAGCAAATGGAACAATGCATCGATGCAGGAGGACAAAGGCCACTATAAGAGTTAGAGTGTAAGTAAACAGACAATTTATCATGGAAGTTTTGCAACCTCCATTGTCCTTCTGATGTCAGGCAATACATCAGAGAACTGGAGGGCATTCAAAACCAGTTTTTATGGTAGCTAGCAACCGCAGGGGCAGAAGAGCAAAGTGAAAAAGTCAAATCATCTATCTTTTTGAATACCGTAGAGGAGGAAGCTATGTTTATAACACACTCACCCTCAAAAAAAGATCGAAATATGCAGTTAAATGTAACACTGTCCAAATATGGTGAGTACTGCATGCCAAATACAAAAAAGGAATGAGACCTTTAAATGACAGTGTTTACGTGCAGATAAACATCAGGGGAAAGTATAGATCAGTATGTTACCGAACTAAAAAGACTGAGTAAGAACTGTGCTTTTGGGAACTTTATAGAATCTCTGATTAGAGATAGGATTATTTGTGGCATTGGAGAAGACACAGTACAAGAAAGACTGTTGCATGAGGGAGGCCTGTTTATAGAAATGTGCAGGGCAAGAGAAACTGTGATGACCCAGGCTGCAAAGCTGAATGCACCAAAAGGCATGAAAGAGTGTGGCCAGGAGAAAACTTACCTCACGGAGTGGAATTATCCACTGATAACAAGCTACGTGACGAAGTGAAATCTTTTATTGGCAAGGAGGACGCTGAGAGAGAGGGCAAAGGAGCTGGAATGCAGCAAATCCAGAAGGCAGCATGGCCCTACATATTGTGCTGCATTTGGAAAGCTGTTTTAATTGTAACACGAGGATCTACTTTGCCAAGTGCTACAGGGCATATTTACACGTGCGGAGCCTGGCACTTTAATTAGCAAGCTGTGCTAATTAAAAGTGCCTGCACATCACACATTAGCATCCCTGCGCTGAAAAATGGCAGCAGGGAATTTTGAACTAAAGCTCTTTGAATGTGTTTTAGTTCAAAGTGCTCCACCACCATTTTTTCAGTGTGGGGGTGCCGATACATATGACGTGGAAGGCTGCCAGAGCATGTCAATTTCTGTGCTTGAGCAGACTCAGTTAATTGAGTCTGCTCCTGTGTGCTGGATTTCCAGTCAGAGCAGGCTCCCAGCACATCTACAGGAGCCCACAGATTTCAAGCACAAAAGCCTCAAGTATATACAGTTAAGAGTGTACCAGAAGAATTGTATATAGGTATGGCAGAATCAAACAAAATCAATGGGAGGGACTAGATTTTGCTAGTGAGAATACAAGGAACAATGATTTTATTTAAATTGCACCCTGAAACAGGAGGGTTTTTTTCCAGAGCATGAATATAGAAAATTAAAACTAAGACCAAAAGTGAGTCTAACAAACATCAAAATAACTGCCTATTCAGAAACACATATACCAGTGAAAGGGAGATGCATTGCTAGCCTCCCAAATAAAAACAGGGTATACAAGCTCCTATTCATTGTGGAACATAGGGAAATGACACCAATTTTGGGTCTGGCAGCTTGTGAGAAACTGAATTTAGTTAAGCATGTGCTCGCAGTACAAGAAGACACTAGGGCTGTGCAAAGCTTCAGGGGCTGATTCGATTCAGAGGAGATTCAGCCCAATTTGGTGGCCAAATCTCCAAATCCAAATTGAATCAGGGGACCAATTAAAAGGTCTGAATCGATTTGAAGCTCTCTGAATTGATTCAGAAAAGATTTGGAGAGCTTCGGTGATTCGGGCCATCCCTACCTGCTGCAGCAGGGAGCTGGACCAGGTCTCCATGCTGGTAAGTGGGGGGGGGGGGGTGCTGGAGGAGGGGTGAAAGGACCATGGGGGGAACCCCTGCCAGGCTCCACCCCCTACCTGATCCCCCAGCCCTCCCAGCCCCCACCCACTCCCCCAGCCCACCCCCTCATGTCTGCCCCACCTGGCAACAGCTCCCAGCCCTTTAAAAAAAGCCTCTACTCACCAGCTGCTGTTTGGCCGGGGGGGCGATCCCCAATGCTCCCCACTGCCCCATGGGGGGCTCTGTCATGAGCCCCCCAACTGCTCCCCACTGTCCCAGCCCCCCCCCATGACTGCCCCTTCCACCCCAGCTCCAGGCACTTTAAGAAAAAAAAAAACAACCTCCCCTGGACTCACCAGTTGCTACAGCAGCCTCAGAGCTTGTGGGGGCTCATGCAGAGCCCCACACACCGTGTGGGGCAGTGGAGGGCATTATGAATGGCCCCCCCAACTGGGCAGGAGCCGATGAGTGGGGGCTTTTTATTTTGGGGTTTTTTTTTTAAGGGATGGAGCTGGGGCGTGTGGGGTAGCCATGGGTAGGCTGGGAGAGCAAGGGGGTTGAGAGGCTCATGGCAGAGCTCCCCCATGCAGTGTGGGACAGTGGGAGGCAGCAGGGATCACCCCCACGCCTGGCAGCACCCGGTGAGTGTGGGCTTTTTTTTTCCAAAGAGCAGGGAGCTGGGGCTGGGTGGGGCAGCCATTGAGAGTGGGCGGGGGCCTGTGTGATTCAGAGATTTGGCGGGGGCCTGTGTGATTCGGAGATTTGGCAGCAGCTGAATCTCCGAATCAGATCAGCTGAATCAGTTCGGGACAGTGATTTGAATCACCAAATCAAATCACTGTCCCCCAACTTGGCCGAATCTGAATCCGAAGTGAATACGAGCTGCTTCATACAGGCCTAGAAGACACAACATTCATGCCTTCTGATGATCCTTTTAGCTATTACAGCCCATTTATGGATAGTTTTCTTAGAAAGAAACCAATAGTTCCAGAATGGAGGAAGAAACCATGTCCTTATGAGAAGAAAGGTACCTACAGATATAGATGCAAATACTATCAGGCAAAAAGAAAAAATCAACCTTACCAGTCTGTAGCTAATTAATTTTTTCTATGTGCAGAAGCACAGTTACCAAAAGTGCATGTCAATTGGACCCTAGTATAGCGACTCAAGTCTATCTAGACTCAGAGAAAAAGTACCGTTTCTTTCCTTACACCCTACCCCACCCCCAAAAAATCATAATCTGGATCTGATACTTTGTTGGTCTGAGAAGAAAATGAAATTTCCTGAAAGGCACATAGAGACTTGCTAAAAGAGCTGATGAAATTGAGTGGTAAAGGCTCATTCCAGAGTGATGTGCTCTACCCTCTGTAGATGGTTGATAATTGATTTTGTGTTAATTGATTATTGTAGTTATTGTTAGAAGGGAAGATATATGATAGAACTTACAATTTAGAGATACTTCCTAACAAAAGACTAAGGAAGATGGGATTTAGGAGATGGTTCCTGAGTTAGGGAGCAACCAGCTAGTTAGTTAGCTAGGGAGACACAAAGGTCACATCCATGTGAGCTTGAACATTTGGTTCCCCAGTGACAACTAGCAGCGGCACACCTTGTGCCACCACTAGTTGTCCCCAGGGAACGCCTGTGCCAAACATTCTCTGACAGGCCTCAGGTTACCCCGGTGGGGTAAGGGAGGCTACAGCCAGCATTGGGCTGGCCCCAGCAGCATTACCTGGGCTCCTGGGGAGCTCCTGGGACTGCAGCAGTGGTGATCCTGCTGCTCAGAGCCTGGCCAGCAACCAGCCAGCCAGGCTCTGGTTTTGAGTGGTGCACACTGTACCCACATGTGCTACTCTGCTTTCTTTTTACACAGGTTTTTCTGACTCCAAGATATCATGCTGCTGTCTTGCAGCACAGAGAACAGCTGAGTGTGCTGTATGTGACACCACAGACATGTCCGTGGTGCTACATACCACATAGCAGTGCTCATCTGAACATGGCCAAAGGGTCTATGGAGGTTGCCTACTGCTCCACAATTAAAGTTTATATTGGTTAGCTCTCACTCATGCTTGTGTTTGTTGAACCTTATGATCACTACAGAAACTATGTAGCATCAAATATAAAAAAAATAGGAGTAGAAAATACAAGTGCAATATATTATTTGGAACAGAGTGATCCCCAATCCTTCAAATATCTATATAGGTATATCTCGCTGTTACATGGACCCCCATCAAAATCAATAGGTGCCCTCCTGGATTTGGACCTAAAATAAAACACTTAGATAAATGTAAGTGCTCAGGAAGCCTGTGGTTTCTAATACCAAAATTAAATCTCCGTATTTAATATGTTGTGGACTTATTTCCCATAACATGAGGCTAATTCCTTACATACTTGATTTATTGTGTCCTAATCTGATCACCTTTTTGGAAATAGCAGCATTAAAAATTAAAAATTGCAAGGAAAATTAATCAAATGGAATGTGCAGATGGTGTGGTACATCATTGCACAATATATTCTTCTCTAGTTCAAGAGAAAGTAGATGCTTTATTAATAGACTAGGGGGCTTTCACTATATTATTCAGTTTAAGAACAAAACAAAAATAAATGTAACTATTGGAGTATGTACTAATTTTCTTGATTGTGTATAAAGTTAAAAAACACAACAAACAAACAAAAAATAGACAAAAGGTACTGTTTCACTAGTCCTGTAGTTACTATAGTTAAATGTAGGTCTCTTATTAAGACTGCAATACATAATCTAGGCTTCTTCAGAGTCTTGACAGTGCCTCTAATACTTCACTGTGGGTTTGTCTACACATGGCCCTTTTAAGTGGGATTAGCCTAAAATCACCATTTTTGAGGCACATTAAGGGTGTGTGTCCACACATGCGCACCTTCATGTGCCTTAAAATGATGATTTTAGGCTAATCCTGCTGAAATTTGATACCTGCTTAAAGAATGCACCAAATTTAGGCTGGCATAGCTAAGGTCACATTAGCACATGTGTAGACACTTAAGGCACATTAACGTGGTGTGCGTCAATGGGTGCACAGCATGTTAATGCACATTCGTGCAGCTACACGTGGGCTAATGCAATTTAGCTATGCCAGCCTAAATTTAATGCACCTTAATGTGCATTAGCACATCTACATGTAGACATGCACCTAAATTGCCTTGATGCACCTTAAACAAAGATGCTTTTAGGGCATATTGGGGCAAGGGGCTGGGACCTACCCGACCCCTGCAACTCTTTCTAAGCCCCATGCCTCAATCACCTAATCAAGGCACAGGTTTGGAATCTGCCCCTGACAAGGACAGTTCCTGGCTAGCCCCAGGCTGTGCAAGGAAGTCTGCATGTGCAGTCTGGAGCTGGCTGGGGACTGTCTGAAACAGAACAGTCCTCGGCCACCTCCAGGCTACACGTGCTTCCCTGCACAGCCTAGGGTTGGCTGGGAACTGTCCTGGTCAGGGGCAGGCCCCAGCCAGCTCCAGGCTGGGCGGGTAACCGTCCCCATGCAGGGAGCTCTCTGCAATTGCAACTATGATCACAGAACTGGGTAGAGAACAGGCTCCCCTGCCCCTGCCAGCAAGAAGCTCCCAGCCTGGGCTCTGCGGTCATGAAGCTTGGGCTGGGAGACCCTTATCTACCAGCCTGGGCTCCAGGGTTATGGGGCTTTGGCTGGAAGACCTTAATCTCCCAGCTTCAGCCCCACAGTCACAGGACTTGAGCTGAGAGATGGTTATCTCCCAGCTCAAGCTCCATGGTCATGGAGCACGGCATGGGAGATAAGGATCTCCCAGGCCTCACTCCCTGATCATGATCTGGAAGCAGGGGGCTTGGAGCTCCCTTCTGCTGGGACATGAGGACATAGTCCCTGCCCAGGCTTCTATAGCAGAGCTTGCCCCAGGCACCTCCCAGGGAGCTACCAGGAAGCAACAGGCAACTCCCACGGAGAGGGAGCTATCTCCTCCCACCTGGTGAATGACTGGCTAAGAGCAGATCTTGCTCCTGATCACACATATACATAAGCACTATGGTGTCATTACTAATGCCAAGTAAATCTGCTACTTGCATTTGCAGGTAGCAAATTTATTCAGGATTAGGGAGGTTTACTGTGAAGTAGGCATGTGCACGTGTAGATGCACATGCTTACTTCGTAGTAAACTATTTTAATGCAAAGTTAAGCATCTTGTGTAGATGTGCTTACTGAGAATAAGAAAAGGAAAATGTAGGATTAGCGCTTTCTGCTTTAAGTATTTGACTACATTTGTGCACATTGAGAGGGCTCTATCAAAACTTGTTAAATATACACAGCAATCCCATTGCTTTATTTGAAAAACATGGTTCTATTGAGAATGTGTGAAGCACCAGGCCATAGGAAGAAAGTCATCCTAGAATGCTTCAGAGTACAAAAACTACAATTGTGTCTGGTTCTTATGTGAGATCCATGGGGTATGGTTCTTCCCACAGCTTTCATGTATGTGCATAAGGGCCACACACAACCAGGCACAAAGTGAGGGAATCACAATGTGAGACATACTACATTGCTGCTGAGCCTGTAACTACCCTTCATTTCCACTCTGTGCTTGTCTAGGTCTAACAATCCTATAAAAGGCTTGGGGGGGGGGGGTCTTGAGTAAGTACTCTAGTGCTACTCTCAGGCTTTCCCAGGGCAAAGAATCCCTTTCAGAATTTAAACCAAATTCTATTAAAAATAATATTCAAAATCGTAGCTATCAATGGCTCACTGTCAAACAGAGTACTTATCAAATGAGATCCTATACAGATCTGTCCTCAGGCTGGTACTGATCAATATTTTCATTAATAAGTTTTAAAATAGCATGGAGAATATACTTATAAAATGTGTAGATGATGCCAAGCTAAAAAGGAGTTCAAGCACTTTGGAAAACATGATTAGAATTTAAAACGATCTTGATAAATAGGCTATGTAGTCTGAAATCAACAGAGATAAAACTGAATAAATTCTAGCGTACAGTGGATGCATCTACATGACATGTGTTACTGCATGGTAGCCTAATTCACTGCCTACTACGGGCTAGCATCTATACATGCATGCCCTTACTGCGCAGTAAAAATGGGTAATCATGATTAAATTTTCTACCTGCGTGCGAACCTTATACGTGCAAACCTTACGCTTAAGTTAGGTCAATCTTAGTGCCAAGATTTAGAGATGTTCCCAAAAGGTTAGAAAGGGAAAAAATGGCCAACTTTATCTCACCTGAAATGTACACTAAGTTAGCCAGATCAGCCCTGGTTAGACTGATCTAACTGAATGTCTGTACATGTTCAGTGTAGCCCTAGGTCTGGGAAAGCCCAGCTGCTCACCCCAGCCCCAGTTGTGCTTTTCCTATCCCCGCACCAGGCTGTTCTTAGCCCTCCAACTCCTCCCTTGACCCTCAGACAGACAACCCACCCTGCAGACCAGGTACCCCTCACCCCAAGCCTGTCAAAGACCCCCTGGTGCTGGTTTTACAGGTGTTCATTGATGCCAGGAGCCCAATCAAAGTAAGTTGGGGTTGGGTGGTTGGTTCATGGGGGAGGGGGTTGTATGAGGGTAAGGGAGGGGGGTTGGGGGGAGCTAAAAATAGTCCCCTGTCAGGGGTGGGGAGAGCCTCACAAATTCCCCCAATCCCCCCCCACCTCACCAACTACCCTGTGGGGCTTCTAGCCCTCTGATCCTACCCACCCCCACCGCGCTATGAAGTCTCTTGCCCTCCTCTGATCCACCCACCCATTCCCACACCCTGAGTTACTTGAATCAGGCTCCCAGTACTGCAAAGGTCTGTAAAACTGGCACGCAATCTGCAATCACATAGCTTCAAGTAAACCATATGATTGTAGATCAGATCATGGGAAGATCTGTACAATTCAAGTAAAGAATCACTGAATTAGATGTGGCAGCCATTTTTTACCCAATTTAAACTCCTGAATTTTGAAGTGTAACATCTGTATACAACCTTGTGTGAACAGACACACCACAGACTAAAGCTCAGGTAACCAGAGGAAGAAGATCTTCCAATTATTAGACTTCAGGAACACTCTTCATTCCTATTTTGATGGCTTGTATGGGGAAACCCATCCCTCACCTTGAATCATGCATCAGGAACACATATGGGGTATGCATTTCTATTGCACATAGCAAGTGACGTGGGGAAAAGAAGGAAGAAAAAAACCATAAACCCCAATATGTTGCTTCATTTGGTGCTTTTAAAAATCAGAACCATTTTCAGTAGATCATAGAACAAGAATCCTCTAAGCTTCTGCTACTGACCTATACCCAGCCAGCCTTATGCTTGCTAGTCTGTTGTACAACGTTATGGTTTTGTAGCTAATGTTCTAATTAGAGCCAGGAAAAAAATCTAGGATTTGCCATTTACCAGGTCATACACAATCATCTGTTAACTTCAAGCATTCTGTTAACTTCATAATTATAAAGAGTCTTGTACCGGATATGGAATGAAAAGCAAACATACGATGTTAATTGGGAATTATTAACTATGACCTATACTATTGATGAAGGAAAATAAAAATTATATTTACACAAATATTAAGAGTTGGCAATAGGAAGCCAGTAATCTAATGTTTACATTGCCCTTTAATGTGTGTGTTTTACTACACGTAGTTGCTTATTCAAGCAGGAATAATATCTGATTATCAGCTAAGAACCACTGAAAATCTTTCAAGTATGCCTCTCACTTCACACTTTAACTGTTATATTTCATTTTTTATTCATTCTTATGGTGTTTCATAGATTCATAGATGTTTGGGTCAGAAGGGACCTCAGCAGATCATTGAGTCCACCCCCCTGTCCTGGGCAGGAAAGAGAGCTGGGGTTAGATGACCCCAGGCAGGTTCATGTCTAGCTTTCTCTTAAAGACCCCCCAAGGTAGAAGAGAGCATCACCTCCCTTGGAAGCCCAGTCCAGATTCTGGCAACCCTTACCATAAAGAAGTTCTTCCTGATGTCTAACCTAAATCTGCTCTCTGTCAGTTTGTGGCCATTGTTCCTAGTTACTCCAAGGAGTGCCCTGGTAAACAGAGCATCTCCTATTCCTTGCTGTCCCCCCTGATGAATTGTAGGTAGCCAAAAGATCACCTTCACCTCTCAGTCTTCTCTTGTAGAGGCTGAAGAGATCCAGGTCCCTCAATCTCTCCACATGGGGCTTTGCCTACAGGCCCCTAACCATACAAGTGGCCCTCCTCTAAACCCTCTTGAGGTTGCCCACATCCCTCTTGAAGTGTGGTGCCCAAAATTGGATGCAGTACTCAAACTGCGGCCTCACCAATGACACATAGAGGAGAAGTATCACCTCCCTGGACCTGTTCATCGTGCACCTGCTAATGCATGATAAAGTGCAGTTAGCTTTACTGATCACTTTGTCACATTGATGACTCATGTTCATCTTGGTGTCAACAATGACTCCGAGATCCCATTTCACTGCTGTGTTGCTGAGACAGTCCTCCCACAGTCTGTAGGTGTGTTGGTGATTCCTTCTCCCTAGGTGCCGCACTTTGCACTTGTCTTTGTTGAACTGCATCCTATTCTGTTCTGCCCACTTTTCCAACCTGCCCAGATCCACCTGGATTCATTCCCTCTAGTATGTTAACTTTACCTCATAATTTGGTATCATCTGTAAATTTGGACAGAGTGCTCTCCACACCCTCATCCAAGTCACTGATGAAGACATTGAACAGCACAAGTCCAAAGACTGAGCCTTGTGCAACTCCACTGCCCACATCTTTTCAGGTCAATACCAACCCATCCACAAATACTCTCTGGGTGCATCCCCTAAGCCAATTTGCCACTCACCTGACTAGTTAATCATTTACATCACAGCTGCTTAGTTTATTTATGAGAATAGGATGAGATACTGTATTGAAGGCCTTCTTAAAATCCAAGTAAATGACATTGAACTGCATCTAAGCATTTTGTGACCTGGTTTGGTTGGCTTAAGTAAGTAAAAAGGTCAGTAGTTCCTTTCAGTGAAGCTTGACTTGTGAACTAGGTAAAAAAGAGACTTGGAAATAGGAATTCCTTCTTGTTCAAAAGTTTGGGAGTACCCTTTCAACTTCTGCTAAACATGGAATGCTCCAAGACAGTTAGTATTAGAAAAAGAATGGTGTGGATATAATGGAAGTATGAGGAAGCTGAAGAAGCTGGAGGATAGATGAATGATGGCATTTCCTATTGTAGTTTATCCAGATATCCTTAAACAAACTACTACCTAATAGGTGGGGTGAAATAACGTTTAGAAAAAACAAGTAGTACTTTGTGCACTTTATACCATAAGCATCGTCATAGATTTAATAGATTTCATAGACATTAGGGCTGGAAGGGACCTCAGAAGGTCATTGAGTCCAGCCCCCTGCCCCAGGGGCAGGAAGTCAGCAGGGGTCATAGAATCCCAGCAAGATAGGCATCCAAATTTCTCTTGAAGGCATTCAAAGTAGGTGCTTGAACCACCTCCGATGGCAGGCAATTCCAGACCTTGGGGGCTCAGACAGTAAAGAAATTCTTCCTTATGTCCAGCCTGAAACGGTCTTGCCGGAGTTTATAACCGTTCAACCTTGTCATCCCTTGGGGCGCTCTGGTGAACAATCATTCCCCCACATCCTGGTGAACACCCCTTATAAACTTATAGGTGGCCATCAGATCGCCCCTGAGCCTGTGCTTTTCCAGGCTGAAGAGTCCCATGGCTCTCAGCCTGTCATTGTAAGGTCTGTTTTCCTGACCTCTGATCATGTGCGTGGCTCTTCTCTGGACTCTCTCAAGCTTCGTCACACCCTTTTTGAATTGTGGAGCCCAAAACTGGACACAATACTCCAGCTACAGCCTCACCAAGGCCAAGTACAATGCAAGAATGACGTCCTGGGATTTACTTGAGAAGCATCTATGGATGCAAGCCAGTGTTTTTCTCACTTTACTAGCCGCAGCATCACATTGAAGGCTCATGTTCATCTTGTGGTCAATCATGACCAGTTTGTCAACAAACTGGTGGGCATTCAGACAGGATGAACACAATTATCAGAAGTCTAGATCAAATGTCCACTACAGCAATGGTTAACAGAACTAATTCCTGAGATAAGCTCTGTTTAAAGAGAGCTAAAGATAGTGGACTAGGAAAAATAAAAAGGCAAGTTCTCCAGGAATCACAGAAATTGGTAACATTTATGTAAGAAATGTTGAGGTATATCATGCAATCATAGAAATGTAGGGTTAGTAGGAACTTTAAGAGATCATCTGTTCCACTGTGCTTTATATATAACACTTGTTTAATACCTCCCAGAATGACACATTCCATTTTTTTGCAACAGCATCAAATTGACTCATTCACTTGCTAGTCCACTATATGTCCCCAGAATTTTTTATTTAGTACTGCTGCCTCTTAAGCTTTCCCCATTTATTGGTGCATTAGATTCTTCCTTAGTATAGTATGAGGTGTGTCTACACATGCATTTATACAAGCCTAGATTTACTACGGAGTAAACTACTGCTCAATAAGTAATTTTTGCTAAGTGTCTCCATGTGCAGGGATCTGGCAGAAAATTTGTTGCCAGGTCCCTCCAGCCCTGGTACGTGCCCCTGTGGCCACTGAGGGAGTGCTCGAGGCTCTGGCCCCAGCTGCCAGCACCTGGCAGCCATCTTTAAAACCCAGCCCCACTTTCTGCTCTCTGGGCAGCCACTTTCTGTGCTCAGAGAAGAAATGTGGCAAACAGAGGCAGCATATGGCAGCTGTATTAGTGCTCACTCTGCCTCTCTGTGCTATGGCTGCCCCAGACCCTGGCCCTGGCCATGATGAACAGGGTCCCAGGATCCTGTTGGCTGCTTTGGCTGCCCTGCTGGCCTGCCCTGCTCACCCCACCCACATGCAGTGACTGCCTGGCTGCCACAGCACACCCTCCCAGGTCTCCTGCTGCTGCCATGCAGCTGCTGCCACCAGGGACACCAACAATGGCTGCAGTATGCCACTGCCAAGGCCATTTTCGCCCTCCTGGGCATCCAGCCCCGACACCTCTGGGCCCACTGCAATAGCCAGCGCTGATGACACCAGCTGATGCAGCAAACCTGGGACTACAAGCAGTGGGTAGATGCCTTTTGGCTGACCCAGACCACTTTCAGGGCCTGCTCCACCAGCTCTGGCACCACCTGGAATTCATAGATTCATACATGTTAGGGTCGGAAGGGACCTCAATAGATCATCGAGTCCGACCCCCTGCATAAGCAGGAAAGAGTGCTGGGTCTAGATGACCCCAGCTAGATACTCATCTAACCTCCTCTTGAAGACCCCCAGGGTAGAGGAGAGCACCACCTCCCTTGGGAGCCCGTTCCAGACCTTAGCCACTCGAACTGTGAAGAAGTTCTTCCTAATGTCCAATCTAAATCTGCTCTCTGCTAGCTTGTGGCCATTATTTCTTGTAACCCCCAGGGGCGCCTTGGTGAATAAATCCTCACCAATTCCCTTCTGTGCCCCCGTGATGAACTTACAGGCAGCCACAAGGTCGCCTCTCAACCTTCTCTTGCGGAGGCTGAAAAGATCCAGTTTCTCTAGTCTCTCCTTGTAAGGCTTGGTCTGCAGGCCCTTGACCATATGAGTGGCCCTTCTCTGGACCCTCTCCAGGTTATCCGCATCCTTCTTGAAGTGTGGCGCCCAGAATTGCACGCAGTACTCCAACTGCGGTCTGACCAGCGCCCGATAGAGGGGAAGTATCACCTCCTTGGACCTATTCGTCATGCATCTGCTGATGCACGATAAAGTGCCATTGGCTTTTCTGATGGTTTCGTCACACTGCCGGCTCATGTTCATCTTGGAGTCCACTAGGACTCCAAGATCCCTTTCTACCTCTTTGCCACCCAGCAGGTCATTCCCTAGGCTGTAGGTGTGCTGGACATTTTTCCTCCCTAGGTGCAGCACTTTGCATTTCTCCTTGTTGAACTGCATCCTGTTGTTTTCTGCCCACTTGTCCAACCTATCCAGGTCTGCCTGCAGCTGTTCCCTGCCCTCCGGCGTGTCCACTTCTCCCCATAGCTTTGTGTCATCTGCAAACTTGGACAGAGTACATTTGACTCCCTCGTCCAAGTCACTGATGAAGACATTAAAGAGTATCGGTCCAAGGACCGAGCCCTGCGGGACCCCACTGCCCACACCCTTCCAGGTTGAGACCGACCCATCCACCACGACTCTTTGGGTGCGACCCTCTAGCCAATTCGCCACCCACCGGACTGTGTAGTCATCCACATCACAGCCTCTTAACTTGTTCACCAGTATGGGGTGGGATACCGCATCGAAAGCCTTCCTGAAGTCTAAGTATACGACATCCACCCCTCCTCCTGTGTCCAGGCATTTCGTAACCTGGTCATAGAAAGAGACTAGATTGGTCAGGCACGATCTGCCCGCCACAAACCCGTGCTGGTTTCCCCTCAGCATAATTTGCCCTGCCAGGCTCTCACAAATGTGAGCCTTGATAATTTTTTCAAAGACTTTACCAAGGATGGAGGTGAGACTGACCAGCCTATAGTTGCCCGGGTCCTTCTTCCTCCCCTTTTTGAAAATGGGGACCACGTTAGCCCTTTTCCAGTCCTCCGGGACTTGGCCCGTGCGCCATGAGCGTTCGAATATTCCCGCCAGTGGCTCTGCAATGATGTCGGCCAGTGCCTTCAGCACCCTTGGATGGAGCCCATCCGGGCCTGCCGATTTAAAGGCATCCAGTTCATCCAAATGGCTCTGCACCATCTCAGGATCTACGTATGGAAGTCTGGCGCCTTGCTGCTGCCTCTCTACAACCCCAGTGAGAGACTTGTCATGCCCCTCGCTTAGGAACACTGAGGCAAAGAACTCGTTGAGGAGTTCAGCCTTGTCCCCCCTGTCTGTCACCAATTGTTTCTGCCCATTTAGCAGGGGTCCTATTCCTCCCTGGGCCTTCCTTTTACTCCCAATATATCTAAAAAACAATTTCTTGTTGTCTTTTACTTGGGTTGCCATCCTCAGCTCCATGGTAGCTTTGGCCCGCCTAACTGCCTCCCTACAAGCACGAGCAGAGGAGGTATATTCATCTTTAGTGATCTCACCTTGTTTCCACTTTTTATGTGCTCCCCTTTTGGCCCTTAGGCTGCCCTGGATTTCTCTGGTCAGCCATGGAAGCCTCCTGGCCCCTTTCCCTTTTTTGCCTCGCTCGGGGATCGTCTTGCTTTGTGCCCGAAGGATCGTTTCCTTTAGGCACAGCCACCCTTCTTGGGCTTCCATTTCTTCAAAACTCCTACTCTGCAGTGCTTCTTTGACTAATCGCCTGAGTGCATTGAGATCAGCTTTCCTAAAGTCTAGCACTTTCACCCTACTAGTTACCTTACCCACTCGACGTCTTATGTTGAATTCTATTATTAGGTGATCTCTGCCTCCCAAATGGCTACCGATCTGGAGGTCCCCTATCATGTCATCCCCTGTTGCCAATACCAGATCCAGTATGGCATTCCCCCTAGTGGGACCATGCACCTCCTGTGTCAGGTGGAGCTCCTGTACACAGGTTAGAAACCTGCATGAGCAATGGGACCTTGCTGTCTGCGTCTCCCAGCAGATGTCCGGGTAGTTTAGGTCCCCCATGACTACCGCCTCTTTAGCTTTTATGGTCTCTGAGAGTTGCCTCAGGAGCCCCGCATCTATTTCTTCCCCTTGGTGTGGGGGTCTGTAGCAGACCCCTACCACCAAATCCCTTTCTCCTTGCCCCCCATGTAGCCTAACCCACAATCCTTCTACTTCCTCAACCTTGGATTCTGTCTTGATGAGGGTTGATGTATATTGCTCACTGACATAAAGTGCAACCCCCCCCCCATCTTCCCTGACCTGTCCTTTCTATACAATCTATAGCCCTCAATATGTACCGCCCAGTCATGGGATGAATCCCACCAGGTCTCTGTTAGCCCCACTAAGTCATAGGTGTTTAGTGCAAGCAGGAGTGCTAATTCATCCTGCTTGTTCCCCATGCTCCTAGCATTAGTATATAGGCACTTGAGCCCTGCGACTGGTGCCTTTGCTGCCCCCCCACTCCGAGTCCCAAGGGGCCCATTGTTTCTTACCTTCTTGTTTCTTACCTGTGCCGTAGTGCTGGTCTCCCCATGGCTTTCAGGTTTCCAATGTTCTCCTTCTTCAGGCTGGGCTGTCCTTGTGGGTGCCACATGGTTTGGTGGTCCACAACTTCCCCTGCCCTCGTACTCCCCTCCCCTCGAGCCTAGTTTAAAGCCCGCCGGAGGAGATCCGCCAACCTAGTAGAAAACACACGCTTATCTTTGGGGGACAGGTGAAGCCCATCCCAGCTGAGCACGTCCCTCGTTGTGATGTGCGGGTCATTGTCCAGGAATCCGAAGCCTGCCTTGAGACACCACTGCCGAAGCCGCCATTTGGTCTCTCTGATGCAGTTCTCCTGCCGTCTTCCTCGTCCGGTCACTGGTAGGATGGAAGAGAAAACCACCTGTGCACCGAACTCCTTCAGCACGCCACCCAGAGCACTGTAGTCCGCCATCAGGTGATCGGGAATGTCGGGACACTGGCATGCAGCTGCCTCTCCCTGCCAACACCTGCCTGGCCCTGGCACTACTCAAGCTGCCCATGTTCACCAGCTTCTGGTATGTGGGCCACCTGCTTGGTGTGGGCAAGGCCACCACTGGGGAGGCCAACCTGGAGGTGTGCAGCATCCTCCAGGACAAGCTGGCAGACACCATTCTCTGTGTCCAGGTGGTGCAAGCTATCGTAGACTACTGGGGGACATTCATACACAAGTGCCAGCTGGGCAGCGCAGCACGTATGACCCCTATGTCTTCAGGAACCCCAGCCTGACCATGCTGGTGGAGAGCAGGTGCTTTGTGCCAGGGGTAGCAGACCTGCAACTGGGTGTCATTGTCATCCCATACCTGCTCATTGCGGACTCTGCAGATGCACTCCTGCCCTGGTTAATGAGTCCTTATACCAGCCACCTGGACCCCCACCAGGACCACTTTAATTGTTGCCTGGGCCGGACCCACATTCTGGTCGAATATGCCTTCTGTTGCTGCAAGGGCTGCTGGTGCTCCCTCACTGCCTGCCTCAGAGTCACCAAAGAGAACCTTCCCTGGGTCATCGTTAGAGCCTGTGTGCTGCACAATATCTGTGGGGCCCAGGGAGAGTTGTCCTGCAAAGCCAGGGCAGAGGAGGTGTGGTGCACACAGGCAGCCTGGCAACAAGGGCACCAGCTGTGGCAGCAGCAGCAGAAATGGGTCCCCCCCCACCGAGACTTTAGGAGAGCCACACACCCATCAGCAGGGGCCAGGGCACTGAGTGTGGGAGGCTCTGGCAGACCACCTTCTGGAGAACTCCCCCCTCTAGGCAGCCTGCCCTGACACCCATAGACCCCCTACCACCTGCCCACCCGCACCACCACCATACCAGGCACAGATCCAAACATTGGCGATGTGTAGGGGGTGCAGGCGGATGTACATGCACCCCCTGAGCATGACAGTGCACCTCCTACAAAAAGGTGCCACCAACACTGTTGGCAGCACCTGCAGGCGGTCGCTGCTCGCCACCCTCTCCCCTTGCCACTGACACCGCTGACGGCATCTACAGGCGGTCAGCAATCGCCGCTGGCTGCTGCTGATGCTGCCAGTTGGCACTCGCCAACCCCCCACCCCAGCTGCTGACAGTGCCAGAGGTGTCTGCGGGAGCTCCCTGCTTACCACCACTGCACTCCTGCCGCCACACTCCCACCACCAGGACTGCCATGCCCCCTGCAGCTGTCAGGGGCATGCATCATTCATAGATCCAAAGAGCACATCTTTATTCCCCTCACAGTTCACACCCCTCATCCCTCCCCACTCACTTCCCAACACACAGAGCCCCCCTCCCCACTCAAAAAGCAGAACACCTCCACCACCCTCTAAAAATAAAAAACCCTCTTCCCAGTTTGAAAACTATATACAAAGTAGGGGGGGGGGTTGGTGTCCCAGAGTGGGGGGCCATGGAATGGCAGAGCTTGGGGACAGATGGCCAACACCCCAGCCTTGAGCTGTTCCCTCAAGGGTCCAGGGGCCACAGTGGGCAGGGAGCTCATCCAGAGATGATGGCAGCTCTCCCTCCAGCTGGTGAAGTCATTTCACAGATTTCATAGATTTTTAGGGTTGGAAGGGACCTCAGTAGATCATTGAGTCCAACCCCCTGCCCTGGGCAGGAAAGAGCACCTGCTGCTGTGACTCCAGACCCCACTCCTCGCTTTTCCCCTGCAGGCCATCTGCCCTGCTGTGCTGCCACCCAGCACAAGGCACCCTGACTCGGGGTGCATGGGGCTTTCAGACAAGTGGGACAAGGAACTGGCTATGCCCCGACCCATCCCACAGAGGTCTTCTCCAAAGAGGTGCCCCAGGGCTGGCCCCTCTTGTGCTGTCACTGTGCCCTGAGCATGCCCCTACTGCCCTGGCCAATGTGCAGTGAGCTGTTTGTGCAGGCTGAGGGATGTCCAACTCACTATGCCAGGGGTGGGCAAAATGCGGCTCGCGGGCTGGATGTGGCCTGCCAGGCCATTCTATCCAGCCTGCTGGGCCCCTAAAAGAATTATAAAATTAATAGTTATCTACCCCTGGCTGCCTGTCATGCAGCCATCAATGGCTTGCCAAAACTCAGTAAGTGGCCCTCCACCCAAAATAACTGCCTGACCCTGCTAGCCTCTGGAATGTCTGTACACACCCAGAGATTAGAAGTGAAATCCTGAGGATATTTTGGCAGTCAGGTTCACTTTTGTTCCTATCTCATGTCAAAAGGAACCCATCCTATTTGGAACTGGTTCATGATTAATAGCACTCTGATATGTGTTCATTCAATGTCCGAATCTCCAAACCCGAATCAAATCAGGAGAGCCTTGAATCTCTCTGAATTCGAATCAGAACCCTCCGAATCAATTTGGAGAGATATGGAAAGATTTGGCAATTCAGACATAGACACAGCTTTAAATGTTTTTTCTACATACCTCTAGGTAGCAGGTGGCTCATCAACAGTGAGATGCTGAGGTGCGTGGAGTGTCCCACAGGAGCATGGAGGGCTCCCCAGTGTGCTCAGCAGCAGACCCGGAAGTGGACCAAAACCACTTCAGGTCCAATTCCGGGTCTGCCAGAGAGCACACTGTGGGGCCCTCTATGCTCCCTGGCTCAGCGACTGGTGCCTCCTGGGTCTGGGGGAGGCACCCAGGGTCTCCCCAGGACTGATTGCTGAGCTGGGAAGGGTGCGGGGGTCTCCCACTCACCCCCTGGTGGACCCAGAAGTGGACCAGAAGTACTTCCAGCCCACTTCCAGGTTTATAACCGAGCATGCGGGAGGCTCCCCCACTCCTGTGGGATGCTCCATCTGCCTCAGCATTGCAGCATTCATGAGCCGCACCTGGTACTTTGAGGAATGTAGAAAAAACTTTTAAAGCTGATTCTCCAAATTAGCATCGAATCTTCAGATTTGGATTCAACTGAATCAAATCAGGGACAGTGATCTGAATCAACGAATCAAATCACTGTCCTTGATTTGGGCTGAATCTGAATTGAATAGGGCCCGCTTCGCAAGCCCCTAGTGTTCATACTCTACAAAAGGTATAGTAGGAATAAACCTCCCTAGTCCCCTTTTGTGTTACTTGAAGCAAATGAAAATAAAATGATAGAATAAGGAGTCTACCCTAGAGGCCAAATCATCCTGTGCAAAAAAAGATTGAGCTATAAGAGGTGATTTGTTATGAAAAGACCAGAGAAATATACACAGACTGCAAGAGATGAAAATTAAAATGAGAAATCTTGTATCAGTGTGCGCATTCCCCTTTCTTCTCTTCCCGTGTTTTTCTCTCTATCATTTCTGTTTCCTGCAGAGCAGCATGCCCTCTAAGCTGCGCTGCTTGCACGGCCACGCAGGCACATTCATGCTGCACTGCCAGGCGCGCCTGCACAGCTGCACAAGCCACACAGCTTAAAGGAAACGCTGCTGCAGGGTACTTCTCCATCACCCTACCTTGTGTAGCAACTGCAGAATTCAGTTGACCAGAATCTAAACAACTGCTGCAACCCAGAAGACTTCAGAGATCTGGATTCAAGCCAGTTTGAGTCTGATGCAGTCATGCACAGAATACAATAGTGGAAGAAAAGGTATTTAGACCCTTTGGACCCTCCATATACTCTCCATGAAGCCAGGGATAATAGGAGATATGTATGTCAATTGGCTCCTGTCTTATTTAATGGCTGCTGTTTTTCCCAAAGAATCAAAAAGGTGATGGTTGAGTTCCTGTCTTCAGACCATCAGGTATGCTCCAGAGCGTGACAGGAGTGGCAAGTTCTCTCAGTTTTTCTTATGCCTGCACTAGAAGCATACATGGTGTAACTGACACCAGTAGAAGTCCCCACACCTGTGGGGATATTGAGATATTTATCATAGTGAATGTTAAAGTCCAAAGTCCACAGTGGGAGGTCTTTGGCCATTGTCCCCAGGAAATTCTAATTAAAAACTAGGCACAAGTTGTTGAGGCCTATACAGCTTTGGAGGCAAAATTTTTTTTTTTCATTTTAATTAATTTATCTTTTTTCCATAACTGGGTATAAGAAAAAGAATTGGCTCAAGAGCCACTTCAGTACCAGAGGACAACAATAATAAAGAAAGGAAGGCCCACAGAACTCTAACTTTGTTACATATTCCAGTACAAATGGAGATAGAGTCTCGTACAATAATTAGCATCACTCTTCCTGTCTCCTAGGACAACATAATAACATCAAAATGAAATTAATGATGCCTTTGTTAATTTTACTAAAATCAGAAACAGAAAGCACTCTAGTAACCAAAAGAAAAATGACTACTTTGTGGGAACTCTATTTAGAGGTAGAACTAGAGTAATAGGAAAGGAGAAGATGGATAAAAAAGAATAAAAAAGAAGAAAGATGAAAAATGTAAGAAGAGAAATAAAGTAATATAAATCACAGATAATTTAGAAAGTTAAAAAAGCACTAAGAATTATGTTTGGAATATGGTACCTACATTTCCAATAATGTAGAGACCATAAAGAACAACTACACCTCCCAAACCACTTAGAATATAAATTATTTGGGTGTGTTAGTACTAATTTAAGCATCCAAATGCTAATCATATAGAGCTGGTTATTTATACCTGTGAGAAATTTCAAATAAAAAAACCCTATGTTAAAACTTTTCAGTCAAAAGACTTCCACTCGTCTCACAGGTGGTTTGAGACCAGTGTGATACAAACATATTGATGATAAATCAACGTTTCAAAATGAACCAATTTCAGATCTCATTTTAAAAATGAAATGAATCAAAATGACATTTAAGTCACAATGATGCAAATTTTGTCTTTTTCCCTCAACTCAAAAACTTTCAGAAAGTTTTGTTGCACTAGTGATTTTTTAAAAACAGAATTAACACATACCCAAAAAATGATCTCAGTGAAACTACTTGCTCCAAAAATTTCAAACTGCAGATGTGAAACATACCTATTACCAAACCTGCAGTAATTCAAAGTTTGCTAGAGGGATTGAAATTTTGTTTCCTGGCCTCAATTTGCTGACCTAGGTGAGCTTTAAGAATCTTCTGCTGCTGTGATCTTCTTATAATAACTCAAGGCAGTCAATATACAAATTGGGTTAATTTTAAACTGGGCCATAGGTGGATCTAGGAATTAAAAAATGGGGGTTGTGGGAGATACCACTGGTGCTGCAAGGATGGCTGCAACCCAGGGTCCTTGGGCAGCAAATAATGCCCCAGCAAGAGTTTCCAGGGACTCTGAGTCCCAGAAGCAGATAAGATTCCCTCGCTCTGCTCTGCTCTGCTTCCCCTCGAGCACAGGCACCTCCCCACCCTTTCCATTTCCATCTGCCCCTCTCCAACAGGATTTGCCTCTTGCTAGAGAAAGGGGGGACCCACCGTCTGCTATTGCTGTCCCTGGCTGACACAGAGGTAGGAGAAACCCCAGGGTTTCTCCTGCCCCCCTCCAGCCAGGGTCTTCTGTAAGCAGCAGTATGGGGTTCCAGGCTTGACAGGCAAGAGCAGGAACAGGCAAGCCCCTCTTCTAGATGTTCTTGCTCCCAGCCCAATGCCCCTGGCTGTCGCCTACTGGCTGGGGGGAAGGCACTGAAAGGAGGAACCGCCCTCTGTAATCACTGCCTCCAGCCAAGCCCAGTACCCTGCATAGCTGCTCACAACAGGCGAAGCCTCCACTCTTCCAAGGGAAACAGGGTGGAAGAGGAGGAAGCAGGGACCCACCTGCTGCCACTAAGCCCAGCACCTTGCACAGACACTTCACATTGCCCCCAGCTAGCTTGGGGTGGGAGCAGACGTGGGGCTCCGCTTCCCCCACCTCTATGTCAGCCTGGGAGCTTCGCCTGCTTCCTGCCTGGACTCCCTGGATGTCCCACTGCCAGACTCCAGTCCACAGGGAACCCAGGCCTCCAGGGTGGAAAGAAAATGATAGCCACTGGCACCTGACCTGCATGGTGGAAGAAGGGTGTGGGCATGCTACTACAGCCCCTTCCTCCCATGATCTGTACCTGAACTGGACCAGCATCAGAGGCAGTAGAACCAAATTACTCCCTGACCAGTCCCAATCTCAAATGATGGCCAGTAACTAGTAATATTTTAACAATGTGACATTTTAGTCTTTGAACTATGGTCTGCTTAGGTTATGTTAAAATCTGTTGGTAGTTTAAATGTAAATTACAGTGCAATATCATATGTTTCCTGAGCATATGTCAAGAAAAGCATTTCATTTCCATAGTTTTCAAATGTGTGTGTGAAAGAAGATAAAGAGTTGTGCCAACTATTAGTATGCTAGTCACTGCTTTTCTTCACATGTATTTTCCCATTTCATTTCTTCTGCCTACCATAGAAATCAGTAAATCAAAGAAAGATGTTAGATTGGTTGTGCATGACTCATCTTTTAACAGCATATCAGTTATTACACACCTTTTTCACACATTTGAGAGCTTGGCAAAACCCACAGTGTTCAAGTATTAGTTCAGTTTGGATATCATGAATTGTTTTGGGCTTCAGTAAAAAAAACCTACTTATTTTGGTTACAATCAAAACAGTGGGACAGCCTTATTTCCAGTACAACCAGAGTGTTATTGTATGATGGTATAATCACCAATGGTATAAATTGCAATCGCATATGGTACAGTTTTTAGGTATTGTTGAAGAAGAAATGATGAGAGATACTGAACTTTGGCATAGGCCAAAGGGAATGAACATAGGTTGATAAACACATTTAATGGCAGAAAGTGGGAAAGGGGGGAGAACTAGGTATAGAAGAGAGGGACACAAAAGTATACACAACTCCCGAGATGGGGAAATTTTATGTAAAAGAGACAGAGATCATAGTGTGGGAACAAAACAAACCTCTGGTCTGTAAGAGAGGATACTGGGATTCTAATACGGAGGAGGGAGGAATGAATGGCTCAGAGAGACCATTCATGGGGGAAAGAGAGAGAAGGAGAGCATGCAGAGCAAGGAGCATGGGAGGCTGGGCACAGCATGAGGGTTGGTGTAAGGGCAAAACCACTTGGAAATTTTCCATCAGAATATGTTACCAAAAGAAAATACTGATTTATCAAAATTGAAATATTCCACAATTGGGTGATTTCCATTAAATTTTCTCTGGAAAACAGGCAAGCAAGCCAGACAGCCAAAATTGGCTGGCTAGTCAATTACAAGTCCCTAGAACATGCAATTAGCTTGGCCTACAGAAGCCATAAATGGGGAAACCCTCTAATTATATTACATAGAGGATGGCAGTGGGAAGCAAGAAGGCAATGTGAGAATTTGATCTCCAACATTTTGTTGAACAATTCCAGACTAGCTAAAATGTTCTGTTTGCTTTGCATTCTAATAAGGTTATGATTATGTAGAGTAGATCATACTTACAAGTTGAACTCTATTGACAAAATCTTGTTTTCTAATAACTCCATTCTTCTTTTTTCTTCTCACCATATGCTGCAGTTCTTAAGTTCGTGGCCCTTATCCAAACCATTCACCCAAATCACCAAACTCTGACTGAATGTTTTCCCTCTTTTTCAGTCCTCACTTAATCAGATATTGTGACAACAGAAAGCCAAGAGAAAATCTCCTGCGACAAGAAGCACACATTGTATAAGCAAACTAAAAATATTTCCTCAAAAAATTAATTCTTTCTCTGGACTTTGATATTGATTCATAGACTCATAGATTGTAAGGCCAGAAGGGACCTTGGAAGATCACCAGGTCCAGCCCTATGCACCAAGCAGGAAAGATAATAGGGTCAGGTGACCACAGCAAGGTGACAGTCTGGCATCCTCTTGAAGGTTTCCAGGATAGGTGATTGCACCACCTTGGAAGAAGCTTATTCCAGTCTGGATACCCTGACTGTGAAGATGTTTTTCCTAATGTTAAGCCTGAATTGGTCTTCCAGGAGTTTGTGGCCATTACTCCTTGTTTTCCCCTGAGGTGCCCTGGTGAACAGTTGCTTACAAAATCCTTGATGTACTCCCCTAGTATAGTGGTAAGCCTCTACCGGGTCCTCTTCTCAGCCTTCTTTTCTTTAGGCTGAAGAGTCCAACATCCCTCAGCCTTTCCTTGTATGGCTTGCTGTTTAAGACTCTGATCATATAGGTGGCTCTTCTTTGGACTTTCTCAAGCTTGTCCATGTCCTTGTTAAAGTGTGGTGCCCAGAACTGGACGCAGTACTCCAGCTGCAGTCTCAACAGTGCGGAGCAGAGCAGAAGAATCACCTCCTTGGTTTTGCTGGGGATGCATTGATTGATGCATGCCAGAGTATTATTTGCCCTACTGACTACAGCATCGCACTGCTGGCTCATATTCATACTCTGGTCTATTATAACCCCCAGGTCCCTTTCATTCGTGGTGCCAGTCAGTTTGGTGCTGCCAAGCCCGTAGGTATGTTGGGAGTTGCTCGTCCCGAGGTGGAGCACTGTACATTTCTCGACATTGAACTTCATCAGGTTTCGATCCGCCCAACTTGCTAGCCCGTCTAGGTCCATCTGTATCTGTAGCCTATCTTCAAGCTTGACCATGCATCCCCATAACTTGGTGTTGTCTATGAACTTGGTCAATCAGCTCTTCACCCCACATCCAAATCATTAATAAAGATGTTGAAAAGTACTGGACTAAGCACCGACCCCTGTGGGACACCACTGCCCACTTCTCACCTGGATGACACAGATCTGTTCACTGTGACTCTCTGAGTCCTATCTTGCAGCCAGTTTCTCACCCACCTGACTGTCTCGGAGTTAAGCCCAAAATCCTCCAATATTCTCACAAGGACATAATGGGATACTAGATCAAAGATCTTTTGTAAGTCTAGGTATACAATGTCAACCTGCTCTCTCGTGTCCAGGTGGCGAGTTACCTGGTCATAGAAGAAGATGAGGTTGGTAAGGCAAGACCTGCCCATGATGAAGCCATGCTGGCTGTCATTAAGTATCTTACCTTCTGCAAGCTTATTGCAAATAGACTCCTTGATGAACTTTTCTAGGATTGTCCCTAGGATGGAAGTTAGGCTGACTGACCTATAGTTACCCGGGTCCTCCCTTCTGCCCATCTTGTGGATGGGCACAACATTGGCCCTCTTCCAGTCCTCAGGGACTTCTCCAGAGCTCCATGAGTTGTGGAAGAGTTTCATCAGGGGTTCCGCAATGACTTCAGCCAGCTCCTTCAGCACTCTTGGATGAAGATCATCCAGTCCCTCTGACTTGTATATGTCTAATTTTATTAATTGGTCATACACCAATTCTATGGCAATAGTAGGAAAGTGATTATTCCTACCGTGCTCATCCTGTACTCTACCTAGCATGGTTTCCCCTTGGTCTGGTGAAAGGCCAAGGCAAAGTAGTCATTCAGGAGTTCAGCTTTCTCCTGAGTGCCAGTAACCAGCTCTCCTGAGTTGTTGAACAATGGCCCCAGACTCCCATTTGTTTTCCTCCTGTTCCCTATGTACCTAAAGAAGAACTTCTTGTTGTCCTTGATTCCTGCTGCTAATCTAAGTTCGGTCACCACTTTAGCGTGTCTTATCTGTTCCCTGCAAATGCAGGCTGTCATGGAATAGTCCTCCTTGGGGCCTGCCCCAAGCTTTCATTTTTTATAAGTCTCTTTCTTCTTTCTTAAGAGGACTGTGATTTCCCTGTTTAGCCAGGAGGACTTCCCAGCTCTTCTGTTACAGTTTCTCCGCATGGGAATGGACTTCCTTTGTGCTTCAAGGATCATGTCCTTAAGGAACAACCACTCTTTATGCGTACCTTTTGCCTTCAGTCCCTGCTACCACAGCATTTCCCCTACTAGTGACCTAAGCTTGTTGAAATTTGCCTTTTTAAAGTCCAAGACTTCAATCCTGCTATCAGATTTTTCTGCCTTACGTCAGACAGTGAACATGATGGTTTTATGGTCGCTGTCGCCCAGACTTCGGCCTATATTTAAGTTGGTCAGCAGATCATCTCCTTTGGCCTGGACCAAGTCTAGCAGAGCATCACCTCTGGTTGGCCCATGCACCTCCTGAGTCAGGAATTACTCCTCGACATAGGTCAGGAAGGATCATGACCAATCCAACTTGGCCGAGCATTCCTCCCAGGAGATGTTGGATAATTAAAATCACCCATGGTGACCTTGTCACATGCATGTGTGGCTTTAGTCAATTCTCAGGTGAACTCCAGATCAAGTTTCTCCCTCTGGTTTGGTGGTCTGTAGAATACATCTACAGTTATGTCTGTCTTGCCACACCCCCCACTTTCCGCCTGCCACCAAACATGTTTCTATACAAAATTATCTATAAAAAGTGATGTTCTATCCTTTGAGTTGGAAGTTTTATCCTTGGCACACACTCGTTCTCTGATCTCATTTAACAGAATCAAATTCTGTTCTTAATACCTACAGAATTTTACCATGGAGATGTATATAGTAGCCATTTAGTTGCCACTCTAGGAATTTAATGTCTTGCCATATATAATAGAGAAGCTATTGACAATGTAAGGACCAGTGATTAGTTTGTTTGTGTATAAACATCAAGCCAAGCACATATCCATAGAAAGTTCAGATATTTCTGAAAGGATATCCCTCAACAACTATATAGCCCATTGTTGTTCCTCCTGGCTAGAGTACCTCAAAATTATCATGACTGCATGAAGCAGCATGGTCTCCAGCCAGGGACCCAACATGAGACTTCAGAGACTTCCACTTCTATTCCTTCCTTCCCTTACAGGGCAGGGGGACTTGAACCAATGTAAGTGAGCACTGTATCTGTTCTGCTTCCACACTTCCAGGACACACCTCTTGTTGGAGCCAAGAGACCAGACACAAAGAAATATTCAGAGGCTGGGGGTTGGAGAACAAAAATCCAAGTTCTGAAAGGGGGGCATGGAGTTTCTGCTTTCCTAGTTCTGGCTGTGCCTAAAGCAGCCAGAGTGCTGGGACCTTGATGGGGGAGGGAGAGGTAAAGAGTGCTGTATTATGGGATACCAGGAGACCCACATACACATGTACCATGGAGCAATATGGTACCAAATAGCACCTTCTCTCTTCACATCGCTTTTTGTCACATTTTGGAGTGTTTTATCTTACATGCACATGTGTAGACACATGTGTACATATAGGTATGCCTCTTAAAACATTTCAAGGCATCTATCTGTCCACAAGATCTGACACAACTGAGCAAATAGAAAACTAAATGGCTGATGCTATTCATTGTAGGTAAGTGTAAAATGCCTGCAGAAAAATAACCCAAACTATACTTACACTATAATGGGCTCTACTTTAGCTGTTATTATACAGGAAAGAGATCTGGGAGATATAGATTCATAGATTGTAAGGGGCTGGAAGGGACCTTGCAAGATCATCAGGTCCAGCCCCCCTGCACTAGGCAGGAAAGCCAGCTGGGGTCAGGTGACCCCAGTGAGGTTACTGTCCAGTCTCCTCTTGAAAATTTCCAGGATAGGTGATTGCAACACCTTTGAAGGGAGTTTATTCCACAGTCTGAACACCCTAACTGTGAAGAAGTTTTTCCTAATGTTCAGCCTGAAACAGTCTTCCAGGAGTTTGTGGCTATTACTCCTGGTTTTCCCCAGGTGAACAGTTGTTTGCTGAGCCCTTGATGTATTCCCCTGATGTAGCAGTAAGCTATTACCAAGTACCATCTCAGTCATCTCTTTTTTAGGCTGAAGGGACCCAAATCTCTCAGCCTTTCCTTGTATGGCTTGCTTTGCAAGTCTCTGATCATACAGGTGGCCCCTTCTCTGGACTCTCTCAAGCTTTTCTACATCCTTGTTGAAGTGTGGCACCCAGAACTAGATGTATTACTCCAGCTGTGGTCTCACCAATGCGAGTAAGTGAAAGAGTCATTTCCTTGGTTTTGCTTGAGATGCATGAGTTGATGCATGCCAGAGTGTTGTCTGCCCTGCTGGCTACAGCATTGCACTGATGGCTCATGTTCATAATATGGTTTACCATTATCCCTAGGTCCCTTTCAGTCATAGTGCTAGTCAGTATGACACTACCTAGCCTGTAAGTATGTTGGGTATTGTTCATCCCCAATGGAACACTTCATACTTCTCAACATTGAAATTCATCTGGTTCCAATTCACCCAACTTGCCAGCCTGTCTAGGTCTGCCTGTATCTGCAGCCTATTTTCAAGCGTGATCATGCTCCCCCATAACTTGGTGTTGTTCGCGAACTTGGCCAGTGAGTTCTTCACTCTACAAATCCACATCAGTGATAAAGATGTTGAAAAGCACCGGACCAAGCACAGACCCCTGAGAGCCACTGGATACTTCTCACCAGAATGACACAGATCTGTTCATTAGAACTCTCTGGGTCCTACCCCACAGCCAGCTTCCTACCCACCTAACTGTCAAGCAGGTAAGCCCACAATCCTCCAATTTTCCCATGAGAACATCATCAGATACCAGATCAAAAGCCTTTTGGAAGTCTAGGTATACAAAGTCGACCTCCTCTCTCCTATCCAGGTGGCGAGTTACCTGATCATAGAAGGAGATGAGATTGCTAAGACAAGACTTGCCTGTGATGAAGCCATGCTGGCTGTCATTCAGAATGTTACGTTCTGCAAGTGTATCACACATAGATTCCTTGATGAATTTTTCCAGGATTTTTCCTGGGATAGAAATTAGGCTAATTGACCTATAGTTGTCCGGATCCTCTCTCCTCCCCTTGAAGATAGGCACAACATTGGTCCTCTTCCAGTTTTCAGGGGCCTCCCCTGAGCACCAGGAGTCTTGGAAGAGTTTCACTAGAGCTCCTGCAATGACTTCAGCAAGCTCCTTCAGCACTCTCGGATGAAGTTCATCCTGTCCTGCTGACTTATAAATGTCTAACCTTTCTAACTGATCATGCACCAGCTCAAAGTCAACAGTAAGAAGGCAGTCATTCCCACCATGCCCATTCTGAACCTTATCTAGTATGATTTTCCCATTAGTCCAGTGAAAAACCTAAGAAAAGTAGTTATTCAGGAGTTCAGTTTTCTCCTGAGTGCTGGTAAGCAGCTGTCCTGATTTGTTAAGCAATGGCCCCATGCTTCCATTTGTTTTCCTCCTGTTTCCTACATACCTAAAGAAGGACTTCTTATTGTCCTTGATTCCCATTGCTAGTTTAAATTCAGTTGCCACCTTAACCTTTCTAATCTGTTCCCTACAAATGCAGGCCACTGTTGTACAGTCCTCCTTGGGAGCTGTCCCAAGCTTCCACTGTTTGTATGCCTCTTTCTTCATTTTCAAGAGGACCATTATATCCCTATTAAGCCAAGAGGGCTTCCCAGCTCTTCTGCTACGTTTCCTCTGCATGGGAATGGAATTCTTTTGTGCTTTGAGGATCATGTCCTTGAAGAATGACCAATCTCATGCACTTCTTTCACCTTCAGTCCCTGGTCCTGCAGCACTTCCCCTATTATTGCCCTGAGCCTGTTGAAATTCACGGTTTTTGAAGTCCAAAACTTCAACCCTGCTAGCTGATTTGCCTGCCTTGTGATGGACAGAGAACATGATGGTTCCATCATCACTGTCACCCAGGCTACCCTCTATACTCAAGTTGCTCACCAGATCATCTCCTTTGGCCAAAACCAAGTCTAGGAGAGCATTACCTCTGATTGGCCTGTGCACTTCCTGAGTTAGGAAGAGCTCTTTGATACAGGTTAGGAAGCAACACGACTGATCCAACCTAGCCAAGTGTTCCTCCCAAATGATGTCTGGTAATTGAAGTCACCCATGATGATGATGTCCCATGCACACACAGCCTCTGCCAGTTCTCAGAGAACTCCAGATCAAGCTCCTCCCCCTGGTTTGGTGTTCTGTAGTATACACCTACAGTTAGGTCTGTCTCACCCCCCTCCCTGTAGTTTGACCCAGAGGGTTTTGAGCTGCTCTTCTTTGAAGCTGATGTTGGCCTCCAAGGAGGTGTACTGCTCCCTCACATAGTGAGCTGCACCTCCACCTTTCTTCCCTCCTCGGTCCTTTCTGTGCAGGGTGTAGCCCTCTGTGGCTATGTTCCAATCATGTGAGGAGTCCCATTAGGTCTCCGTGATCCCTACTAGATCGTAATGCCCACTGGAGAGTAGGAGCACAAGACTAGCTCCTCCTGCTTGTTCCCCATGCTTCTGGCATTAGTGTGCAGGCACCTGAGACCTCCAATTGAGACTGTTGATTTCCTGTCACACTGAGGGAGGACCATTCCCTCAGCTCTTGCAAGAGTGGCTCTCCTAGTGTCCCCAACTTTGGAGCTTTCTTGTGTGCTAGTCCTCAGGCATGCTCCAGTCAGTGTTTCCCCATCCCCTGGAGATCTTAGTTTAAAGCCCTATCTAGAAGATCGATGAACATTGTGGACAGTTCACTAAGCCATCAAAAAGGCAAACAAAATGTTAGGGATTATTAAGAAGGAAATTGTAAACAAAACAAACTATCTTCATACCCCTTTATACATACATGGTGTGTCCACACCTTGAATACTGTGCCCACACCTCAAAAAAGATATAGGAGAAATAGAGAAGATCCAGAGAAGGGCAACAAGGATGATTAGAGGGGCTTCCAAATGAGGAGAGACTAAGAGGCTAGGCCTATTCAGTTTAGAAAAGAGATGCTTGAAGTGGGACATGATAAGGGTTTACAAAATACTAAATGGTGAAGGAAAAGTAGATAAGGATTTGTTATACACTCTCTCACAAAACAAGAACTAAGGGTGTGTCTACACATGATGCTACATGTCAGTAATAACATGCTATGGTTATGTAGCGCGCATGGCCATCTGCACATAACCAGCAGCTATGACACGGTAGCAACCTGCTCCCTCGGTATACTGCGCCACTATGGCTCAGTAGCTGCTAAAAATAACCATGCGTCGTGCATACAGCACAGTACGGGTTGTTACTGCACTGTGATTTAGCACTTCCAAAAGGAAGTACTTCCTTTTGGAAGTGCTAAATCGCATCACAGTAACAACACTGCCACAGCAACACATGAAGATGCACCCTAGGAGTCCCAAAATGAAACTAGTAGGTAGTAAGTTTAAAACTAAAAAAAGAAAGTTCTTTTTCACACAGCATGTAATTAAAGTGTGGAACTCATTTACAGCAGACGTTGTGGAAGCTAGCGGTTTAGCTAGATTCAAAAAGGGGTTGGACAAACTCTTGGAGAAAGGGGCATCAGTAGCTATTGAGCATAGGAATTAAGGATAAAGCCTCAGAATTAGAATTTTCTGACCTTAAATGCTAGAAACTACAAGTGGAAGAAAATCCTGGTCACACCCAGTTCACTCTCCCTTTCAGTACCCATTCTCTGCCACTGTGTGACATAAGACACTGAGCAAGATGGACCTATAGTCTGACCCAGTAAATGGCAGTTCTTATGTTCAGCTGTTCTTTAACCACTACAGATTAGGAAGATGTTCATGGAGGCATATTACATCATATGTACCTACTGTGGGGCACATGCATCTTCTAAACCAGGGATGTCCAGCTTCCAAGCAGCCACAAGCTGCATGCCCCATGCAGGCCATATCAGGGTAAGTCATAGGCACCTAGACTGCTTGGATGCCTTGCTGCAATGCTGCACACCATTGTGGGCATGCCCCCCACTGCTGCACCACATGCCCACACAGGCATGCACACTTTCTGTTGCATCACATGCCCATGAGGCCCTGGATTCACCCTCTGCTTACCACACTGTACACTACAACCAAAAGAAATGGGGAAAGGTATCCTGGAGCCTCCAGTTCCCGTTACAAAGGGAGCAATGGTGGAAGCAGCAGGAGCATGGGAGCTGCAACTTAACCCCTCACAAGCTGCATGAGGCCCATGGGCCACCACTTGGACAGCCATGTTCTAAAGCATCTTTTGGCCATTTTTTGAGACAGGATACCTGACAAGATGGACTTTAGGCCCAAAACATTATTGTGATCCCTAGGTTCCTGTTAACATTTTCTTAATTTCTTTAAAGTATATATACATGTTACATCTTCAAGTCTGTTCAGAGGTATCAAGTAAAAAATAAAGAACATTTCTTTGAACAAATCTCTATTGTAGAAAGCAAGATATCATGATAACCAGTTCCCAGTTAATCTGTATGTCCCATGTGAGACTGGTTTGTAATACTACATGACATGATCCTAGCTATGAAATACCATGAATATAAGACCCTTCTCTGAAATGCAAACATCACAATGCAGATTCATAGTCCACTTGACTGCATATAAAAGCTGGACTGGCTTTGCCAAATATACATCTTTGTTGTCAGAAATAAAGCAAACTCAAACCCAATGATAACAGCAACTGCTATGAATTCTGATACTGACATCCCTTCATCACTGTCCATATTATATTTCATAAGCCTCATTCAGTCTTAACTCACGTAAACCATGGAAGGTCACATTAATCTAGCACAAATGACATGATCATCAACTTATTGAAAGATTTTTTTGCAGGTCAGCCAAGTAAGATCATCTAGAAATTAAAGCATAAATTCATCCTTGTCAGCCAAATTTGAAGGTACAGATAAATCTATTTTTTAAATTGAGTGCAATACAAAATTAAATACTGTTGCTTTAAAAATAAATAAATAAACCCAATTGTCATCCTTAGTAGATTCCTCTTACTTTATGGCTAACAATTATAA
Organism: Alligator mississippiensis; assembly: GCF_030867095.1. NCBI lineage: Eukaryota > Metazoa > Chordata > Crocodylia > Alligatoridae > Alligator > Alligator mississippiensis. Next base: position 185,673,673 of record NC_081825.1, on the reverse strand, counting down.
ACTTTAGAATAACCAAAGTAGTCCTAATAGAGGTTCAAAGTGGCTGAAAACTAAGCTACATCATTTGTAAATTAATACAAACTGTGCCAAAGGTCAAGGAGAGATACTAGATTTTGTTACATCAGTCAGAAATGTAGGGACATAGCCACAAAGTAGAACTCTTTATCCAAACTTATCCAGGCCCGCTTCTAGCTTAAAAATAATGCTGGAAAATGTACACTCCATATCTACATGAGTAAAGTGATGAAGTAGGCCATAGTCTATGAAAGCTCATGACTCCCTGAACAAGTTATGCCATCCTGCCCTTTCCTCTGCTTATCTGACTTCAGAAATTCAGTCTCCTTGTCAATGAAAAATATTCAAACAGTCAGTCTGGCTCTGGAAACTGAAATGAAAATAAATATTGATGCTTTTTTACCAGAAAGTAAATTAGCATTGCTTTACCTTGGTTTATAGAATCATTGAACCATAGAAAGTTAGTGTTAGAAGGGACCTCAGGAGGCCATCTAGGCTCAAAGCAGGACCATCCCAGACTTGATCATTCCAACCAGGGCTTCATCAAGCTGGGCCTTAAAAATCTCCAATAATTACTTCCCCCGATCTGCTGGCAATGCTCCTACCAATGTAGCCTAGCGTGTTATTAGCCTTCTTGGCAACAGGGCACACTGCTGACTTGTATCCATCTTATTGTCCACTGTAACCCCCAGGTCCTTTTCTGCAGAGCTGCTGCCCAGCCAGTCAGTCCACAGGCTGTAGCATTGCATGGGATTCTTCTGTCCTAAGTGGAGGACTTTGCACTTGTCCTTGTTGAACCTCATGAGATTTCTTTTGGCCCAATTCTCCAATTTGTCTAGTCTCTCTGGGTGCGTCTACACATTGTCGTACAGTGATGTTGCTACAGCATTGTGCTTTAGTACTTCCTGTTGGAAGTACTAAACACAGCACAGTACAGGCAGTTACTGTGCTATGCATGCAGTGCATGGTTAGATTTCACCACTACATAGGTGTACTGGCGCACTATAACCAGGGAGCATGCCATTACAGAGATGTAGCTGGAGATCACATGTAGACCCATGTGATTGCTGTCACCAGAGCACACCATATGGTGACGTAGTGCATCGCTATATCACAGTAGGTTGACATATAGACACATCCTAGTGTATCTACTACACCCCCCAGCATGGTGTCATCTGCGAATTTGCTGAGGGTGCACTCCCTGCCATCTTCTAGATTGTAAATGAAGAAAAAACTAGTAAGATTCCAGTAGCTAATATGGCAATTCCTGCATAAGCAACCACATAACATTGTATTTTCACAAAGCTGAATAACAAAAAATAGCTGTTCATACACTCAGATTCCAATTTCCTAGTCACCCCAGTAAATACTTCAGTGTGGGTATGTCTACATGTGCAAATGCTGCTGTATGAGTCTAATCTGGAGTAATTTACTCCTGAGTAAACCCACCCAGGGCAAGTGTCTACATGAACTGGTACTTGGGAACAGATTTGCTCCCAATGGCAACAGCCCAGAGAGGGTTGCTCCCACCCTGCTCTACCCACCTGCAGCTGCCAGGGGGAGCTCCAGGCTCCCCTAAGTGCTAGCCCAGGGGCTGGCAGGAAACATGGGGCTAGGAGACAGCTGTCTCCTGGCAGGACCTAGGAGATTGTTCCCAGAAGCTACCTGCTGCTGGGGTGGGTTCCAATGCTGAAGCCCAGGCAGGAACACTATCCTGCTGCCATGGCAGCTCCTGGCCCTGGCTCTGTGATTGCAGAGTGGCAGCTGGGAGATTGCTCCCTGCCCCCAGGACTTCCCTACTGCTGGGTCAGAGGGACATTGTCTTTGCCTGGGCTCCAGCACTGGAACCTACCCTGGCAGCAGGCTAATCCCAGGGGCACAGAGCAATCTCTGCCCCCTGCTGCCCAGCTGACCAGGAGCAAATTTGCTCCCAGTTGGCTATCTATCTTTATGTACCTAACTGCACAGTAACTACTTGGCAGTTAATTTGCTACCTGCATTTTCAGCAAATTACTGTGCAGTAAGCATCACCATCTACATGTGCAGACCTTTATTGTGCAGTAATTTGCTCTACCGGGCATTTAATTTGCTACCTGCATTTGCTACCTGCATTCTCCCAGGGGGATCCTAAAGGAATCACCAAATTAACTGCCAAGTAGAGCAAATTACTGCGCAGTAAGGGTCTGAACATGTAGAAGGTGATGCTTATTGCACAGTAATTTGCTCTATTGTACAGTAAAGCATTTCATGTAGATGCATCCTGAGACTGATAATTTTGATCACTTCTGAAAAACTAAATGAAATGTACTTAAAAGGACACCTATAAATATACCTAGGTTATTATGATGCTTGTATGCCTTTATCAAATATTATATATAAAATTAATCTTTTAAGTTGATTTATCAACAAGCTCTTCTTACATAGCTGAAGGGAAAATTTTTACCATAATCACTTTAATACAATGAATAGCCAAAAACATTGCCATAAATCTGAGAAACTGAAAATATTTTTTGACAATAATGTTTATATTCATCTTTATCAAAATATGTTCTTTGTAATATTGGTCTTTCTGTGTATATGAAAGTGATAAAAAAATTATTTAAAAAGGTAACTACATAGGAAGGCTGTAAGCTCAAGAAAATGTAATAAGATGTTAAACTTCTACCTCTAGGTCACAATTTTGAATCCAACCACACGTAGACAGACTGAGAGCTGTTAAGATATGACAGCTATTTGATGCTCTATGAAGTGAACTGGCAAACTTATTTCAGCTTCAAGCTAACTGATTCAATGCCCTAAACCCACATTTTCAGGGATTCAAATACTGTTTCTTGCCTAGAACTAGCCCCTGCATTTGGTTGAGCAGGGTATGTCAACCCACACTGCTACTGACAATGCTGTTTTCTCAAATAAGTAAATGAAGGACTTCCGGTTGCCAAATGTCAAATCTCATACATTCACAATGGCACATAATTCACTACTGAATGTCCAAACTTATAAACCTTCCACAGAACTCATTAAAACCAAACTGGCTTCATTGTCATCACTCACTGAGAAAGTTATAGATGGTGGGGGAAAGAAATATCATTTTGACAGTGACAGTGCTAGTTTGTTTGTTTGGGGTTTTTTTAATCATTTCAACCAAGGAGAAGGAAAGCTTCTATTAAGACAAGTTATTCACTAAATTATTTAATAGGGAATGTTATAGTTCCTGATTGTTTACTCACTGGTCATATTCTTGAAGGGAAAATTAAATTCTTAAATTAAATTGCTTTGTGTTGCTTTAATAAGAACATAGATCTCATTTTTTATAACTTAGTGTATTACATGCTAACATGAAGCACTGTCTTACAAAAATACATGTACTGTAGTACTAGTCAATTTAACACTTCATTTAGGTTAACAACACTAAGGTCATTGAGAACTTAGTATTTTCTCACTGGGTGAGCCTATACGAGATGCTAACTGCACAGTAGCCCAATAACACTGCGCGGTAGCGTGCCAGGCAAAATCCATGCTAATACATTACTGCACAGTAATATTAAACTATTGTACAGTAAGCACCTGAAAAAACCCATGCACCAGTGCTACTGCACAGTACTAAATTATGCAAGTACTAAATTAATGCACAGTAATTATGGCACATTAATGAACATGTAGATGTGCCCACTGTGGCCAAAATTTTCATTAAGTGACTAGTGATTTGGAAAGTTAAATTTGGTATACTTTAAAAAGCTTCAATTTTTTTTCCAGATTTCACCTTTTATATCAATTCCTGATGTAAAATGTGAAGTACCCAAAAATCACAACTCACTTTTGAAAATAGGAACTTAACTTTACTTTTCTAATTTCAACTTAAAAATGTAGAGATTTAACAAAAGGCAGTTAAGACCAGGAAAAGATGGCAAAAATAAACCTTTTATACTACCTGGAACATGTAGGGAAGGATCAACTAAATAGTTACCTAAGAAAAAGGATGTGTGTAGAACAGAGCCAAGATTTAAAAAACATACACAAAAGCCCAAAACACAATTCTCAGTTGAAAAATTTGCAGTTTGGGTTAAAAAGTATTTTAGTGTTTGGTAATTTTTGGCTAGAAAGTTTCAATAATTTTGAACCATTTTTGGTCTGTTTTTCTGTTGCAGAAGAATAAAACCAAAAAAAGAAAAGTAGTTTTTCAAAGGAAAAAAAAACCTGTCTTTTAAAATCAGTCTGGAAGGCTTTCATTGTTTAAAAAATGGGTTTGCATTCCTTATTAAGATATTATTACAATTCTCTACCACTTGACTTTTGTGATGTTACCAGGAAAAATATATAGTATTTATGACTTACAAAAAAGAGTAATGTAAATTTAAAAAAAAGATCATAACCCTTCCCCCCACAAAAAAAAAAATACTGGTTGTTATGAAGTTTGATCAATCATGGGACAGAGTTGAGTGTCTAGAGATTCACTCTTATGAAGGAAAACATAGACTTTCTGATATTTGTGTCAGGGGGTAAAACATGGTAAGAGAATTAGCTGTAATACAGACAGAGCATTCCAAAATGGATGTATCCTGGCAGGACCTATATATATAGTAAAGAAGTGCAGGGGGTCTTGGTAAAGTGCAGGGTGTGGGTGTGGGTGTATGTATATATATATATATATATATATATATATATATATATATATATACACACACACACACACACACACACGCACACCCTGCACTTTACCAAGATGCCTCCAATTCTGTGCAAACTGAGAGGAGCTTTTAACAAAGATGTCAGCAGATATCTGTTCTTGTAGTGGACAGGCAGCAGGATGAAAAACATTGTTTAAAACAGATTTCTAAGCCAGAATATCTAAAGGTGATTTTGGCCATGTTGACAAGACAATACTGATTGTGCATAAATTGAGGGAGGAAGCAGAGGAATACAATGTTTGAGTACAATATTACATTAAAAAATATTGATTTTCTGTTTGTGCCCATAAGTTTGTCCTTGGAGATGGATATGAGTGTAAACAGGGTGAGGAACCACTAGAAAAATACTCAGAAGGCTTGAAGGTAGCAGGGGGGAAAAGGCAGGAAAATAGCCCAAGAAGTCATAGAGACCAAAGACAGATTACAATTTTTGGGGGGCCCTGGGCAAGAAGAAAATGATGAGAATCCCTCTCCCTCTCCTCCTTCCCTGGGCTCTAGCAGCAGGAGAAGCCTTCTTCCAGTACTGGTGGTGGTGCTGTGTGGACCCAGTTCTTACTCACTCACTGGTGCTTTACAGTGAGTGATATAAATTAAATAAGATAACTTATTTGCATATTTCTGATGTCTGGTATGCAGATAAGTATGCATATAAGTCATCTTCTTATATGCTTTATATTGCTATCCATAACTCGCCAGTAAGTAAGAACTGCATCAAAATTGAAGAATACTTATCCTGTATCTGACCACACTGAATGTAGGCATTGTGGGAGGGCAGGCATCTGAGGGAAAACCTAGGCATCCAGGGGCCCCTGATCGGCAGAGGCCCCTGGACCCAGGCCCTGCTGGCCCATGTGTTAATCTGCTTATGACAGAGACAGAAATTCAGGGATGTTACTAACTGTACTAAATGTGGAATCCACATGTTATAAGAAAAACAGAAGACATATGTACCTATCAGCAGAGGCAAAGATTTGTGGGTGATGTCTGTTATTGGATCAACTGCATGGTTGGGATAGTTTTAGGCAAGCTTTTGAATGTGAGGCATTCTTTTTCAGGTATTGGTAGTTTCACAGGGAAAGACAATTTTTTCAATCACATTTTTGTAATACCAAAGAAAAAAATCTTTTGGTGAAATCAACTTTTTTAAAGGTAATTTCTATGCTTGACAGATGTAAAAGTAGCCAATAGTAGTCTGAGGATCTGTCTACACATAATCAGTACAATGGTGGCAACCTTGTTACAGTCTACTCATCTTGACACTCAACATGCATGAACTCTCAGCTGAAGGGATCACTTGTAGAAGGGTACTAAAGAGTGTTGTAATGGGATTTCCCAGTAAGGCAATTGACATGTCAGTGCAAACAAAAATAGGATCTCAGGTAAGCTACAATTCTTTTCTCGTTTCTTCACCACCATGCCCATAACAGGGAAAAATACTATAATTTTGACTGCAGCAAAGTTTCTTACCATTTTGCTTGAAAAGTCAAATAATGAAAGAATGAATAAAATTGTTCAAAGAGAAAGATGAGTTAATCAAAAGGTTCTGGCTACTCATGCTTTTTTCATCTCCCATGCCACCTTCACTGCAGTTCACACCTGACAGGAGTTCCTCCACCCACCATCTTCTATCCATTTTCAGTAGCTCCCCATAGTACTCCTTTCCTTATCACATACTATCACCATTTGCGTAGCACTGATTTCTTTCTTTTGGATGCAATACCAAATCTGTTCAGTAAATAGAGTTAAATCTATTTGAACAGTTTCAAAGAGAATTCATTAAACAGACTGGAAAAATGATAATGAACTGATAGAGTTTAATGTTTTTCTTTTTTTACTTTGTAAGTGGCCTATCGGTGTTTTGAACCTGATAAAAAGGAGATCCCGTTTGGTGATTATTCCACATTATCAGCTGCTGCCCATGGGAATGAGGGAGGGCCTTGCAGTTGTATATATAAAGTATCCAAGCTTGAAAAGGCAAGCTGAGAAGGTGGCAGCAGCAGCACTGCCCTCTTCAAGTAGGTAGGGGAGGAGAGCCCTGAAAACTCTCTACCCAGGGCAGACACCATGCTTTGGGTACTACTGCTACTAACCTGCAGTTTTCTACACTGCACAGGTAAGTCTAAGATATCTAGCTAGACATGGCATTTCTTCTGATGGATATTTTACTGTGTTTTTCAAAGGAAAATGGGGGTGCACTAAAAAAAAAAAGTGTGAGATTCCACTATTACACAAACAATGCATGGGATTCAGATCTTTCTTTTCCCATCTTCAATGGAATTACAAATCATTGAAACTTGTATTGTTTCCCCATGGACGTTAAAAAATGCATCTGCACATTTCACAAATATATGACTGAAGAGAGGACAAGTTTAAAAATATGTTTCCTTCTTTGGAATTTCTGATTACTGAAACCCTTGCTGGATCATTCACTGTAATGCATGTAGTCAGTGAATGATGGCACTTACATACTTGAGAGTAATATCTGCATAGACCTGTGGTGGATGGTATGTTGTGCTGATAAACAGCAATGGGGTTCCATCCTGCAGTATTCATTATGAAGTTCTCTACTGATTCCAGTGGGAGAACTGTACATAAAGTCTCTATTGAACTGTGGCCAGAATTTGTACCCATTACGATAAGGCAGAAGGTATTACATATGACTTAGAAAAAGGTGATAATTTTTTTCCATCTGTCCTTGTAAAGATGACCCTTGTACTGGAAATTATTGTGGTCTTTGCTGTTCATATTTATTAACATATTTCTGTTTCATGAAGACTTTCCTTTCCTGGCCCAATCAATCCCTTTGGACACCACAGATACCCTTAAACATTTTTAAAGGGGTTGACAAATGTGTGCTGATTCTCTAAGGCTCTTATTTTCCCCTCAGAAGCATTTCTAGTGGATTATTTTAGTGCCTACCTTACATTACAATTGATTTGTGTTGCTTTAGACTGTGGTTTCCTTTTATTTGTTCCATGTCTGCTCTATAATCATCAGTTGTTACAATTGTTCAGCAAGCTGCCAAATATTTCATGGTTCAAGCTGCTAAATGCATAATTTATTTAGTTTTGTTTGAACAAAGTCAAATTTATTTCTCCTGTATTGTGCTTACCACACCTGATGGTCCATATGATACAAGCCAAGTAAGAGTACATATTGTTCTTGAATCAGAACTATAGCACTGGGAAAAAAAAGAAAAATCTGAGCAACTAAAGCCATTCTGTGGGCTTCCAATAATTCATCTCAGTTATATAGTTATAAATTCAAAGTAATTCCACTGACCTCATTAACAACATTATAAGCAATATCAGAATCTGCTGCTGAATCTTAAGTTGAATTCAGGTTGTGTGTTTTGTTATCTATCCTAGGTGCTTACATATTACTTCACAGTATTAGATATGATTCCCCTAATAAACCATCACAGAGGCTGAGGTACAGTTTTGATGAGAAAAAATAGTACAAATTTACAGTGTGGTTTCAATTAATTGGTCTGGTTTCAATGAATTTCAGATAAAAAGTCTAGTTTTCATATCAATTAAAAAAAAAAAACCCCATACCATTTTCTTGCATCACTAACTAGCAGGGCTGTGCAAAGCTTCAGTCCCTGATTTGATTCAGCAGAGATTTGGCCCCATTCAGTGGCCAAATCTCCAAATCTGAATCAAATCAGGAGACCCTTTAATCTTTCCGAATCAAATGAGAGAGATTCGGAAAGATTCGGTGATTTGGACATAGACACAGCTTTAAATATGTTTTTCTACATACCCCTAGGTAGCAGAGGCTTGTGAATGCTGCAATGGTGGGGCAGATGGAGCGTCCCACAGAAGCGTGGGGGGCTCCCCAGTGCACTTATCAGCAGACCTGGAAGTAGACCAGAAGCACTTCCGGTCCACTTCTGGGTGTGGCGGAGAGTGCACAGGGGGCCCTTCCACACCTCCCTCCAGCTCCCCCCTGTGTCTGGGGGGGCACCAGGGGTCTCCCCATGGCTGATTGCCAAGCTGGAGGTGTATGGGGGGGGAGGGCCCTGCGTGCTCCCTGGCAGACCTGGAAGTGGACCGGAAGTACTTCCAGTACACTTCTGGGTTCACTGCTGAGCATATGGAGAGCCCCCCCACGCACACGCACTCCTGTGGGACGTTCCATCCACTCCAGCATCACAGTGTTCACAAGCCATGCTGGTGCCTCGAGGTATGTAGAAAAAACTTTTAAAGCTGTGTCTATGTCTAAATCACTGATTCTCCAAATCAGCATTGAATCTTTAGATTTGGATTTGGCCGAATCAAATCAGAGACAGTAATCCAAATCAATTAATCGAATCACTGTTCCTGATTTGGGTCAAATCAGAATTGAATAGGGCCTGCTTCGCATACCCATACTAACTAGAACCTAAGTGATGGCTTAGAGGCGGCACCAATGCCTTGTCACTATTTCACCACCTCTCCCAGGTCTATGGCATGATGGTTAGGACACACTCAAGGAGATTTGGGTTGGAATCTCCTCTGGCAGATAAGGGAATTGAATGTGAGTCTACTATGTCCTAACTGACTGTCCCAGTCACTTGTCTATTATATTAAGGAGGAGAAGCACCACCTCTTCCAGGTATGGTTCAAAAGAAAGAACAATTCCTGAACAATCCTTTGAGAGAAAGGATGTAGATGCCCACCTTCCAGAGAGGTTTTCAGGATGTGGATTCCCAGTGGACCTCAGATCTGAGTGAGTTACTTAGGAGATGTCATTTCCTTGGTTAGTCTCCTTGGGTGCCTATATACATACTCCGATCTGTTCTGATTAGGATGTGTTGGAACAGACTTGATTAATCAGGTTGTCTGGAGCATTCTATTCAAAACTGTCCAGCATGCCACAGTGTCTCATATGTTCAGCGTCCCACATTTCAAAATGATGGCAGGGGCAAGCTCTAATTAAAATGCACCCCCCCCAACCTCAGAGAATGTGTATAGCCACAATTCATGACTAGACAAAGGGTGGCACACATGTTGCAGGTTGGTTACAAGTAGCTTGGGCAGCTGCTGTGTGTAGCACATGGGAGATAGGGAAAGGGACAGACAATACAGTGATGTGTAAGGCAAGGAACAAAACACAGAGAAGCAAATCAGACAGGGAGCATAGGTCAGGAAGCAGAAAACAGAGCAGCCAATCAGGCAGAGGAAGGGGATGGGAGTGGCATTTGGGGAAAGTGTGGAGCTAATTTGTGGCACAACTACCAAAAACATTGGCCTCCACTGGACTAGGCTATAGGCTATTTCAGGGTGGATGCCAATGAGCATTAAAAATTCAGTATTAATTAGACCACTCAACTTGGAGAGGAAAAGACTTGAGTTCTGATCCAAAGACTGATTCTCTTGTTTACATCACACAGTCTTTGGATAAAATACATAAACCCTCCTTGGAGCAGAGTCTCTTTCCCCTCTGGTGAATGTCCTAACTATAAGCAAGGGAAAATGCTCCCTCTCTCTGGCTCAACTTGAACAGGATTGGTGGTGAGTTCCCCACCTAGAATGGTCTGCAGCATGATGGTTAGAGCACTCTCAAGGAGACATGTGGTTGAATCTCCTCTGGCAGATAAGAGAATTGAATGGGAGCCCACTATATCCTGAGTGACTGTCCCAGCCACTTGTCTATTATATTAAGGAGGACAAGCACCAGCTCTTCCAGGTGTGGTTCAAAAGAATGAATAATTCCCAAGCACTCCTTTGAGAGAAAGGCTGTAGATGCCCACCTCCTCGAAAGGTTTCCAGAATGTGGATTTCAGATCTGTGAGAGGTACTTAGGGGATAGCATTTCCTTTTCAGCATACAAACTGGTTTAGACACTGTTCAAACATGTTTAACTCACTCCATGTACAGCATAGGGAGCCTAGTTGTCCCTGAAGATGCAGGATACCACTCCAAGGCTAGAAACTTAAATATTAAGCATTTCTGTGCCCAAGTCCTTTATTGGCATCTGTATAATGGGGATAACAGTGTATACCTACCTCACAGAGGAGGTCCAAGGGTGAATACACATAAAGAATGTGACACACTGAGGCGCTAGTGATGGGGGCCATATAAACATGATGTGGTAGACAAACTGTGTATCCAGCTACCAACATAATGATCCATGATCTCATACAATGGTCCCAGAATCTCTCCCTCGCAAGGAGCCATTTTGTGAGCCAGAGGTTTTAATATAACAATTTTATGTTTTAGACATAATTCCCATATTTCAGGGGAGATCAGAAAAGCAACCTCTGAAATAGTTCTCAAGCAAACCTTTAAAATATAATAACCATTTCTGAGGGGGACCTGCACTTAATTCTGGGCTGAACACTACTGAATTTTGGCTGCAGTGGAAGTTTAGGACTAGATCAATGTAGGACTTAAACACAAGCTTGGCACTGCAACTCCTTTTAGACCCAAGCACTTGGTTTGGAATTCAAAATGCAACTTTAGGCATATATGGGGCCTGCATAATACATGGGGAGAGTAAGGTACATCAGAAGGATGATCCAAAACAAACTCATATTTAGGGGCAGGCCAGCTAGAATGAGCCAACAAGGAGAATCTAAGCATAAGCATGTGTCTGAATTTGTGCCTTGGCTGGAGCTTAGGCACCTGAGTGAGGGCTACAGGGAGGCCACTGTCCACTTGGGTTCCAGAACCCAGAGCCTCTTAATGACACAAGACCCAACTTGTCTTTCAAATAATTGCTCTCTTTTAAAACACAGCTGCTAGAGGTCACGGTGTCCACATTTATATAACAGCCTGGCAACTAGATCATGCTTGCAGGGGGCAAGTGACCTGGGTTCTACAACCTCCTCAGTTTGAAGCAGGTCAAATCCATATTTCTCAACTGTAGAGAGGGCCCTAGCTACTAAGGTCTAGGCAAAGTGCAGGTGGTGTACCCTCCACCTTTCTTGTTGAAGTTGAGCTACTAATCAGAAAGGAATACAAAAGAGAGAGTGCAAGAGGGAGCCTAAACTGTAGCCTAGTGACTACAATGATTTCTTATGAGGGGAGTTACCTGGCCTCCTGTTTCTGCTTCAAGGTCTTTTTATGCATTTTAGAATACATATTCATTGAATTTAAAACTCTGGAATGGGATTCCAAGGGAAGTGATGCTCTCCCTACCTTGGGGGTCTTTAAAAGGAGACTGGACAAGCACCTGGCTGGGGTCATATGACCCCAGAGCTCTTTCCTGCCCAAGGCAGGGAGTTGGACTGAATGATCTATGAAGATCCCTTCTGACCCTAACAACTATGAAAAAACTCCAAAACCTGGAAACAGAAACCAGAACTCAACACCTAGCTGTGAACTCTAACCCCTAGGCTAGTATATACTAGAGTAGGCAATGCCCCCATGAGTGCTACATTTTGTGAGAAACCCAATCCTGTTGGTGTGTGTTAGGTGTACTCTGGACTACATATTTCACCATGTGGCTTCCATGATAAAACAAGTAGCTCAATCAGAGGGAAATCTGCATTGCATTGCTCCACTATGAGCCCAAACTACAGCCCCGGTAAGAAATGCACTGATAGGGAAATACAGCTTAATATTTTGTTGAACTGAATCAAAATCAAACTCTTCAGGTCAATTAAAAAAGTGAAAAATCTTTCAGTTAAAAATTTCTTGACAAAATAGAAGATTTTCAGCAAAAATGTAGAAAACATCTATTTGCTGAACAGTTTCCATCAGCAAATCATTCCAAAGGAAAATCCCTGGCCAGCTTTAGACACACAGGGCTTCCCTGAAAATGCCTTTCAGTGCAAGTATAGCACCTGGAATGTTATAAATGTGTCAAAAGATTTAAAAGAATAACAGGATGTTTTAAATAATCTCTTCAGAACTAGGAATGTCAAGAAGAACATTTCTCATGAGCAAAAATCACTGCATTAAATAGTTTTACTAGATCAAATCTGATAGGATCCAGACTGAGTGACAGGCCATCAGCAAATTGGTCCATATTTTATACACCAGAATTTTTAGAGCCAAACATTTAATACAGGTTTAAGGAATACAGGTTTAATGCACCCAATTAATTCACACCCAATTAATGCACCCAATTAATTATCACAATTCTCTGTGATAGTTGATAGTAATGTCCTCAATGATTATTCCAAGAAACTCAATAAGAGTAGACTAAATTTAGCATTTTGACACTGGCTTTCTGCAACTCTGACAACATCCAAAGACAGCATGCTATTTATTATGAGCTCAGTGATTTAAAAAGTTTGGGGAATCAAACATTTAGACCTTATGTTTTCCATCATTCTCATAAGAGGAGTCTTCTTCAGAACTGACCTCAGGGATCTTTCTCATGTCCTCCCTACCAAACACATGCAAGAGCCAGTTGTAACCACTCTTGATGTCTGTTGCTAAGAGTAGAACAGATTCAGTTTTCATGTTTTGGGTTTAGTTGCAGAAATCAAGGAACTGTACACCTGCTGATAATGGATTCTTGAATAAAGAAATGTGTCTGTACCAAAGGGCCCTGCCAAATGTTCAAATTAAAGCTGGAGAGAAACCAACTATAAAGTTGTTACACATTTCCAAGCACTATCTTTGTAGCTGGTCAGCTCTTTTATAGCTGGATGAACAGTTTTATGGCATTATAATTACTTTGCACGTGTGACTGAGCTATATTTATTATGCCATTAACCAGTTAATTGTGTGATAATTACTTTGCACGTGTGACTGGTCTCACTTTGCACATATGACCAGTCTAAATTTATTGCATGAATAACCAGTTAATTGCATAATATATGTAGTGTGCGGCACGAGCCAAAGACTACACAAACTCAACAGCCACAATGGGCCTGAATCCTCAGCTGTCAGATAGCCAGAATACCTGGCTCTCTGCTACTCTGTTTGGCCTCTTTTTGCATGGGGAACAGGCCAGAATAAGAAGAAAAATGACTGTGGCACACTGTAGGCTTGTGTAACCCATCTAAAGTAGCTTTAAGTTGGCACAGCATGGAACAGCTAGTGATCTGCTTTTCCTTAAATTATACCAGGAGCTGTCCAGGGCTCCACAGATTCCTTATGGCTTTACAAAGCAGAAGTAAAGACAGTTATCATTAGGTCTGTCTTTTCTACGTCCTAGGGATTAGTATGTGATGCAGAGATGAAGGAAACTGACTTTTACTTCTATAAACTCTACAAGCAGTAACTCTTTCTCATGCAACAGGATTCTTTTAAAGATACGATTCCCCTAGGCTCTGTTTGATTGAAATATCAGGATCTCTCCCATGTGCCTGGCATCTATAAAGATTGCAGAAATATAAAGTAAAATATGGAACTTTACAGGTGGCCAAGGTACGGGGTCTCACAGAAGTTCAACAACTTAATTTTGAACTTCTTCCTTCTTGCAAACATTTTTGCAGAATTTAGCTTTTCACAGTCATTTGCCTTGCTACAATTTTGATTCCCCAAGAAAAAAATTGAGGATTCAAAAGCTGCACTGAAATGCATTCAAATAGCATTACCAATCATTGCATTGGTTATTTGCTCCATCAAGTTCTGCTTAATGCAGATAGAAGATGAAACCTGAGAGCAAAAGCTATTTTAAGCAATGATGAGTATGTTAAATATAGCACCATATAGAACAGGAGAGAGAACCTGACTCCTCCTTTCTCTCTCTGCCACGAACCAAGTGGTTAGTCTTGCTCCAGCATCCCTCAGGTAATGTAACTAGGTTTCAGTTATTATTTACACTTAATAAATATCTTGGTCTATGTACTACCTTCATATTAAGTTGTGTGGTGAGAGAGCAGTAGATGCAGAGGAATATTTAATTTCTGTAGGATACTCTTTGCTTTTTGTCATTTTGCTTCTTATCACCAGTTGAAAAAGATTATTCATTACAAGCACAATTACTGTTCTTCTCAGTATCACTACTGTACATCATACATCAAAGATGGGATATTGCTCTTAGAACTGACCCTGTTTTGAAGCATTTCTTAAGGAAATGAATATTCATCTCCTTTTTTCTTCTGAAGATAATTTATATATGATGCTTTCTCGTTTCACAGGATATGAAGCAAGATATATGTCCCAGCAGTTTTACCAAAGGCAGAAGTTTCTGAGAAGAGGTAAGAGCTTTGCCTACTGTTAAACATGTGTGTTGCAGGGCACATTTACATGAGAGGTTTACTGAGCAGTAGACTAATTAGCTGTGCAGTAACTGTCCCGGCATCTACACGTGTCCCTAGGCTAGAGAAAATTAATAAACTCTGCAAGAGGGTAGTTATGGTAAATACAAGTACTATCCTGCTGTGCAGTAAAGACCTTCACAGGAGTGCACATGTAGACACTGGAGGGGCTGGTGGGGGCACAAGGGTGCTTCAGTGCAGGGACTGCCTGCCTTCTAGCCCTGAACTGAAGCACCTTTGTGCCCCAGCCAGCCCCTCTACAGCATGTTAAGCTGAGGGGAGCAGCTCCAGACTGGCAGGCTAACACCCAGGGCTCCCTGCCAGCTGGGCCTGCTCCATCCTGATTTACCATGCTGTGATCCCGGGCACCCATGCAGTTGTGTACCCAGCAGCAATAAGCTCCAGAGCAATAATTTCTGGATCTTATTGGTGTGCATTGATAGGCACACATAGACATGCCTGCAAGATGTAGCCAGAACCAGGGACTTGTGTATACTGTACAAAACACACAGCAAAAGAGAAATGTCTCTCTGGATCTTGTCATTTCAAACACTGCCTTGCTATCTTTAGAAAATTCTCTTTGAAGACTCTGCCTACAGATAAATATAGCAATTTCTCTGAGCATGCTGTCTCACACAAATCAAAAGATACAGTGTTTTGCCATGTTAGATCTTGGCTAGGGACAGGCAAGTTTTTCTTACATAATGGGTTATTTAAAAGACACTAGATCTGAATGCAGTAAAATATCCATCATGTATAGAATACATGTGTATAATACATTCTAAAGTAGAGACTTGCCATACTATAAAATGGATTACTATTGCCAGAAAAGTACTTTCCCAGAGTTACATTATGACCTTAGTTTACATGGTTGTACAGGAGAATAGAAACATCTTTCCCCTTGTACAACCCGTGCATGGGCTAGACCTCCATGCACTTTGTACGGTTTCCCCAACATCACAGTCCCAATAATGCTAGAAGAACAGAAGCTCTTTCTTCATTACTCTTCCCTTCCCTAGGTAGCAAGGAATAAGCAATGCAGTAACTCTGCCCGTGGGTGACTGGTGCCTCCCAAGTCTGGGGGGGGCACCTGCAGACGCCAGTGGCGGTGTTGGCGGCGGGGACAGAGCTGGCAAGCACCCACAGAAGGCGGAGCTGGTGAACTCCTGCAGATGACACCAGTGGCAGCGGCCCTGTCAGGGGAGGCACGTGCCCTTTGTGTCCCCCCTATCAGTCGCCTATGACTCTGCACATCATGCGGTCAGGATAGGAAGCAAAGCAAAGCAAAATGTGCTATCTCCCAGGAAAAGGGCTGTAAGCAACAGCTCTATCCTGATGTGAACATGACGTGCTGGGGGATATTGTGTATCTCCCTGGGGTAGGTGGTCCAACTCTCTGCCTTACTGTCAAAGCTTATCACATTTCCAGACCAAGATAGCATGACAGTATTAGCTCAATTAAATCTTGTAAAGGAATGGGCTAGAGTCCAGGGGCGGGGAATTATTTTGGGCAGAGGGACGTTTACTGAGTTTCAGCAAGCCATTGAGGGTCGCATGACAGGCAGCCCAGGGCAGATACATGTTAATTTTCTAAATTGTTTAGGGGTCCCGCAGGCCAGATAGAATGGCCTGACGGGCCGCATCCAGCCTCCGGGCCGCATTTTGCCCACTCCTGGGCTAGAAAGCCCTTTAGGTGGGGATTTATTTTTAAAATTCCATAAGCTCCTGAGTTCACAGAAGCCCAAAGCAAATTAAGATATGGCCATTTTGCTTTATAATGTGTCAACATTTGGTGTGCAATATATTTAGTCTTTAATAGGTTGAAATACTTAGCAGCAACAACAACACTAGTAATAATAATATCATCAGAACCGAACATAATTAAAATATTAGCTTTGCATCACAGCATAGTGATTGTGTACATTCTGTTCTAATTATGAGGAGATAGTTTCTGAAGGCAATGGATTAATAAGGTTTACTAACCAATTGGTTGTAGGCATCCAAAACAGCATTAAATCTATAATAATATGGTACAAAAGGACCAAATGAGACATTATCATTCTACTGAGACACAATACAGGAGGTTAAAACTCCTGCATACTTACATTTGAAAAATCTCACAATAACTTTTTAAGTTTAAAAAAAAATAGACATCTGTTCTTCTGTCTTGAATAAATTATCTATCATTCTCATTACTTGAAATTCTTTCTGGATGAGCTGTAATAATCTATTTTCCTCAAGTTCTATATTAAATTATTTTGTCTTCTTTCTCTGGGCTGTTAAAAGTTGCCACATTCTCCCCAGAAGTGGTTTCATTTCACAGGTGGGTGATGAGATAATTAAATTTAGCTTTTTAGCTAAGGAGAATTCAGAATTGCATGGTTTACGACACTTATATTTCCCAATATTAATTATATGAAGATATAACTAAACTGTAACACTTTGTGTTCTCTTAGGTAGAGGAAGCAATGAATGGCTTGAACCAGGTCAGTATTTCACACACCATCATCAAGTTAAAAAAAAGAAAGGATCTTGAAGGAAGCAAAATTCCCCAAGTTTTCTCTTTTACTATTTCTATCTCTGCTCCCTGTTTACTACTGCCCTATAGACCAAAATCAAGGTGCAGAGATAGACAAAATGACAAAGTTAATGGAAGTTACTAAGCAAGAATAAAACTCACAAGAAACGAGATATATATAACACATGTAACTCCAAACTTGAATGAGTTTATCAGCATTCCCAAAAGCAGTAGTATAACTACAGGGTAGGTAAGTGGGAAACCAGCTACAGGCATTGATTTAGGCAAGAAGAACACCAAAATGGTATCCCTTAGTGAGTCCAAGCTGCCACCACTTCAGCAATGACTCATGTTTGGGGAGCTCATGCCAAGCCATCAGCAGCCTGTAAGCCAACTGAAGCTGCACTGATTGCTGCACAAGGAGATAAGCACTCAGCATATCCCTCCAGTTTTCCGGCATTCAGCACCTCACTTTCCCCCCAACCAAGGTATCCAAATTCCTGGTTATACCTCATCCCAATAGCTATTTATGTACAACTGAATTTTAATGAAATATTTCACTCCAAGTTATGACATTGTTCCTACTTATGGAAAAAAAGCACTTATTCCAGAGTCATGTTCACAAGTCCAAGCCAATTCCTCCACAAAAAGCTTCAAGCAAGCTAACATATTGCTAACAGATCCAAGCTAAGCACAGCATTAATACTAAATCATGCAAGGTTCAGCTTAAAAGACTATAGAAATAACCAATTCCTATTTTCCAGGAAGGAACTTCCAAGAGTACAGGAATTTAGAGGAAGAAGCTACCCTGCATTCAGGTACTGAATTGTTGAAATAATATTGCTTCACCTACCCTAGATAAAAAGCCACTGAGAATTTTAGAAGGGTCTCCTGAGAGGGGGTTATGGTAAACAATGTATTCCTTACAAAGGGTTGAAAAATAAATTTAAAAAAACATGAAAAATGTCAATGTTTTGAAGTGGTTTCAACACTGCAGGCTCTGAAAGAAAGTGGTATAATTTTTTTTTACATCATTTATTTAAATCAGGTGTTGTAAAAATTTGAAAAAAATGTGCTACTGGACCTTTAGATTAAA
This sequence comes from Alligator mississippiensis, assembly GCF_030867095.1. NCBI lineage: Eukaryota > Metazoa > Chordata > Crocodylia > Alligatoridae > Alligator > Alligator mississippiensis. The sequence goes on along the minus strand of NC_081825.1, from coordinate 185,655,213 downwards.
ATGTATTATGAACTAAATTATGAATGCTCTTATTTTTAAAACATTGCTATGGGTAAATTCTTACTTGATTTTACAAAATTGCTATGAAGAAGAAGCCCAAAATATTGAAAATAAAGGTTCTGAGACTGATCATGCAACTACCCAAGCAGATATTTGACTTTACTGACACAGGCGACTGGTGCCTCCTGAGTCTGGGGGAGCACCAGATTGCTGATGGGACCGCTGATCGCTGACAGGGGTGGGGAGGGGGTCCCCCAGCGGCTGATCACTGAGCCGAAGTGCACTTCCATTGGCACTTCCGGTTTCACAGCTGGTTCTTCCAAGGGGTGCACAGCTGATCTCAGGGTGTGCACATGCACCCACGTGCACCCCCTACATGTCGCCAATGTTTACTGACATAATGCATCCCATTAACTTTGATGAGACTTCTCATCTACATACGTATGTGTGTAAATGCTTGCAGTGACAGGACATATGTATTACTACTACAACCAAAAAAAGTTCTCAGTGGGAGCATCTACATGTCCAGTTAATGGAACGCAACAGACTCTGGAGCAGTTTCTGCTAGAGTCAGTTGTACCCAAGTGCAGTGTCTACATGTGCACCTGGGACAGCAGCAATTTGACCTGGGGCGGAGCAAGCCCCTGGCTGGCTGGGCTGATGGGTATAGGTGGTGGAAGTGGGGACTAACAGAGCTTAGCCACCCCCCGCCAAATGCAGGGCAGCGGTAGGCCAGCAAGGTAGCCCAGCCGAGGGCTTCTGGCACAGCAGGGGTGGGGAGGGAGTAGGGCTGGGGGTGGGGCAGGCACTGCATAGCTGGAGAAGTGTAGGACTGAGCCATGACTGGCTTGTCTGGGGGGCACAGCTCCTGCTGCTACCCACACCTCAGGAGACATGGGGGAGTGTGTGCCCCTGGATCTGTGAATGCAGTTGGGCAGGCTGCCACTGCATACTGGGGCCAGAGCTGCAATGAGCTGTTCCTGGAGGGGGCAGCCAGGCTGAGAAGAAGCTCAGCCTCTGACCCAGCCCACAGTGGCACCCTGCCCTGTCCCACGCAGATCTGGGGGCACACCCCCTCCGTGCACTCCTGGGATGCATGCAGCAGTGGGAGCCATCATCCCCCCTCCAAGCCCCCCCCCCAATTTTTTTCTCCCTCCACCTATGTGGATGGGGCACAATTAGCATGCCTGGTCAGCATCTACAAGTGTGATTCTGTGCAGTAAAGTCCTTCACTGTAAGATTCTCCTGTCCCAGAAAGTAATATCCAACAGTGGAGTTAATTAGTTTACTGCACCCTAATACTGGTGCATGTGTAAACTGTGAGTCTTTACTGCAGAGTTAATTAGTCAACTCCACAGTAAAGAGCATGTGTAGATGCGTCCAGTGTCATAAAGTTTCTGTCTCTTCAAAGCAAAATAGCTTCCCTGTTAACAAAAGTAAGATAAGTTTAATAGTAACCAAAAGCTCTGAATATACAGTAAAAGCTTTGTTATCCAGCATGAGTGGGGTAAGGAGGGTGCTGGTTATCTAAAAATTCTGGTAATCTGGGCTTGCACATGGTGGCGGTTGCAGCGCAGGGTGGTAGATGGCGGCAGCTGCCACTGCATGCAAACTCCTGCCCCCCTCCCCCCCCCAATGTCTGGAAGGCCAGGCAGCACCTGTGTGGCCGACAAAGGAGGGCCACTGCCCTTGCCCCTCCCCATCCCCAGCCCTGCTCAAGAAATGCTTGATGTGCATGCTGGAAATTCCAGTTAGTAAAGTATTCCAGTTAGTCAAATGCCAGTTAACACAACTTTTACTGTACTGAATTTTACCACTAAAAACTTTCCTGACATCTAGCCCTCACTAAGTTTGCAAAAATACTGAATCATAGAAAAATAGGACTAAAAGGAACCCCTTGAGGTCATACAGTCCAACCCCCTGCCCAGAGCATAGTCATCCCTGTTTAGACCATTCCAGACCAGAGGCTGGCAATGTTTTCTACCAGCAGGCCAGCAGGACCCAACTCAGATCTGAAGTGGGTTGGCACTAGGACCCATTTGCCTTTTCTTCCCATCACCCAAGTGTGGCATGCTGAGGGCAAAGCCTCACTGCTTCTGAAAGCCCCACTGCCCAATTGAGGCATGATGCCAGGAAATCTCCTTGCCTGCTTCTGCCAAAACCACTACTGCCTCACTGTGGCACTGCATGGGCAGTCTCCTGTGCCTGAGTGTTGCCAAAGCCATGGCTCCATGGGCCAGATCCAAAAGCACTGCAGACTGGATCCAACCCATGGACCATAGACTGCCACCCCATTCTAGCCAATATGTGTATGGTTATATGTTACATTTAGCATGCTCTATTTAGATCCTAATAAGCATTAATACAACTGTGGCTGGAAACAGATGTCTTTGGTGGAGTGCCATCAGCTATGCCACCATGTATTGTGCTCCAGGGAGGTCCAACTTGGGATGTGTCTGCAAGCAGGGAAAACTCAGGTTCCTCACTCTACGTTTGCAGGTCCCTGGGGGGAAATCCCTCTGCAACAGGTTTTTCCACCCCCACATGTTTGCAAATATGGCAGGGGAGACTTGCACTGGGGTCTCTGCTCCACATTTGCAGGTGCCTGGGGGGAAATCTATCTGCAAGGGATTTCCCTGCACATACCTGCAAATGAGCGGGGCAGGGGAGGTGTGGTGGTTCCCCCTCCATGTTTGCAGCCCACGATCCGCATTGCTGTCAGTAACGCATGCCTGTTGTCCTGTGGGCTAGCTCTGTGTGCTTCTAGCTCCTGCAATCTCTGATTCAGCCCCTGCATGTTGGAGCCATTGTGACATGTGTAAACTAGGGGAAGTAACCATGTCCCTCTGGGGTGCAGGCAGAAGCTGCCTGCTGCAAGGGAAGCTAATGCCTGAGCCCAGCTCCAGGCAGAGCCCTGAGGGACATATCCAGGTTTTTGGTACCCCATGGGGGGCCCACACAATGGGAGTATCTGTGTGTGTGAGGCGGGGGAGAGGGGAGACCAGAACTCACTGCTTTGGGGGCAGTGTAGAGGGATGGGATGCCCATGCCAAGCCTTGACTTCTCCACAAAGACTCAGGCTCTAATGTGTGTCCTCTATCCCTGAAGCATCACTGGTTTCCCAGTCCATGCTGGCAGGCCTTTTGTGTCCAGTCCCAAGGCACCCAGATCTTCCCCCCTGCTCTCCCTGAGCCAGCTCTGCACTACCCATGCTGCCCCAGGTGATGCCCAAGGGACACATGCTCCACAAGGTGGACAGGAGCTGTGTGGGGTGGGGGAAGGTAAATGTGACCACAGAACAAGGAGACTCCAAGCACCACCTGCTATGCTCAGACATGCTCCGTCCCTGCCAGTCAAACCTGCCCTTGCCCTGAGAGCAAGCAAGGAGGAATCCAGCCTCCCACACATACAATACCCAAGCATTTCTGCTTTCTGACAGTCCCAGTGAGCAGAAGCAAGGAGAGCAGGGTTTCCAGACATCTATACATTTCACAGGCAGTGAAATAGTTTTACAGACTTTATGGACTCAGGTTTTTAACCTCTTCTTTTACAGATTGTCCATAAATTTACAAATGCTTGGCAACCCTGGGTACAGTTTTGGGGGCACAGAGGATGAACATTTCTATGATTTTTTTTCCATACTGTCTGTGCCCCATAAATACGTAAGTGTCCTCCAAGGGTGTCAGAGTGCCTTTCATAGTACTGTGTTGACAAACTTTTAAAAAGAGAGAAAAATAAAATGATTTAGTGGAAATTCCATTTAGTTACAAGAATAAGGGAAAAGTAGTACAGGCTCTTAGATACTATGGAAAATATCCTACCTACATTGCAAAAGAAAAAAATCCATGCAGTCTGGCAGCTATTTAGATTCTAAGCCCATCAGCTTTTCCTGCTATTAGGATCTGCACGCTAGTGTTTAGACTAGATTTCAGTATCAGTACACATAGCCCAAAATAACCTTAATTCATCTTGTCTTTCATGTCTTTGCAGCATTGAACAAAGGCGTGTGTTCTACCTGGGGTGGAGGGCATTTCTCAACCTTTGATAATTTTCTGTATGACTTCTTTGGCTCCTGCAACTACATTCTTGTCACCATATGTGGCGATGTCGCCCCAGACTTCAACATTCAATTCCGCCGTGGCCTTAACAAAAAAATTGCAAGGATCATAATAGAACTTGGACCTACCACCGTCACCGTTGAAAATGGCAACATTTTGGTCAAAGACACTGGGTAAGACTCTAGGATAAATGGAAAAGACAGTGCTTAAGGAAAGGTGAGGAGCCTGTCAGTCACACTATATCGGTTTATCAGAAGGCAGGGCAGAGGGGCACTAACTTGTTCAGAAAGGCATAAGTTTTCATAGGCAACTGCCACAAGCTTGTGCCTTTCTGAAGAAGTTTGTTTCTAAAGTGCTGCCCTGCCCTGCCTTCTGACTGATTTCAGACTAACATGACTAACTACCTCTTTCAACTAAATAGGTCGATGATTGAAGTACAGAGAAAACTCAATCTACTATATGCCCAAAGTCAATGAATAAGCTATAAAAGTTAAATGTAAAACCACCTAACCAGGCACTGACCTCATCTCCTCTTGCTAAAGCAAGCTATAACCCCCAGATAAACATTTAACTGACAGTCATTTGAATTAAGTATTGAAGATAGTTTTGCAAAATTTAGTGAAGAGAGGCAGAATGAAACCTTTTTCCTCTCCAGTTTCAAATTCACCTAGACCAGCTCATGCCATCAGTAAAAAGAGAAACTGAGAGATTTTGCTGCATCTTTTTTTGAGCTCAGATAAGCTAAAACATCAGTGATTGTGAACTCTCTTGCTCAAGTGACAAAAAACTCCCAATCTCCCATGGTCAGCATCTGTTTACATTACTCCTAGAATGATCCCCTCCAGAAAGCAGGAATTTAAGGAATTAGACTACGGGGAAGCTTTGGGAAATGTATTGGCTGGGTTACGCTTCAGTCATTCATATAGACTGGCCTCCAGAGAGTGAAATTCCCCTTAAGAAGTTTCATCATTGTTTTCCAGCTAGGCAGCACTAAATTTTTAACTATAGACACACAGAATGGTTGTCTATGGGAAATCTGTATTTTATTTTGTACAATGGTCACTGGCAGAAAAAGATGACTTTCAGTTATACCTCAACTTATTAAACTGCTCTAAGTAAAAAAAAACCTAACGTTTTGAATTAGCCTTCAAGAGTACCTTTGGAAATGAAAGGCACTAGCCCCCATAGCCTGCTTTTTAAGCTTGTTATTCCTAGAGTATCAATTAAATAAGTATATTTTATGGCTAAATATATTAGTTCTTTATCATCATTGCCCTGTAGGGCTACAACTCATCCACCAGAACACAGGCTTCATCCTGAAACCAAAGTCTTCTGTGTATCCTTGAGATTGTCAGGGTCCCACACTAGTATAAATCTTGTTTTAAAAGATTTTGGCTCACATAACCTTTTCTAGACAATCACCAGCAGCCATTACTCTTTACAGAGACTCTGTGTGAAGACATGTGAAAATCCTGCTGCTTTAGAAAAAAAACAAATCAAGTTGGGCTCAACAAGAAGTATATAGTATTTTTTACTCACAACTCATGCATACAAATCTACTTCCCTTTCCCCTGGCCAATTTTTAATTGTATAAATTGGAACCTAAGTGTGGATTATTCAAAAAGAGTGGATTGTCTTGCACTGGGAATCATTTTCAAGATGCCTTGAAAAGTCATTGCTATAAAATAACAAAGCTTGTTTTTGTACTGATGCCAAGTTATATATACAGATAGCTTATCTCCATTAGGAACAAAACTGTTCAGTAGCACCTGGTAAAACATCCATATATTGCTGTGATAAAGCCATTTTCCCTCTCATTACAGTATCATCAAGTTGCCATATACCAGCAATGGTATCCAGATTTCACCTTTCGGACACAACATCCGCATGGTGGCCAAGCTGCTGGAGATGGAACTGGTAGTCATGTGGAACAATGATGACCATCTCATGGTGAGTTAAATGTCATCATGAAGACAAAGAAATTTTCCCCTGATTTTCTAGAATGCTAAAATTACCCTATTCCAAAATGACTGTTTTTGCATGCATTCATTATTTTTGTATCTGCTGGAAGATTGAATGTACCCTTTAAAGGCCTTAAGCATATGGAATTATGACTCATAGGCCTAAATTGCAGTGTAAGAGTTTACTCACTTTATTGATACAGTTATAAGGAACAGTTGTTGTATATAAAAACACACAGAATCCATTTTTTCTCATTAGTTATAGCACAGATTAGTCACAGTTGCTCCCATTACCCTCAGGTGCTTTTCTTCATAGAGGATGTAACATTAGGACTCTAGATACAGGAATAAATTTTTTGGAATTAAGTTGAAGACCACAGTTGTTCTGACACTATGATCTGGATAGTGCTCACAACCTTTAATTAAAGAAACGGATTATAGCTTATGATAGACCAGGGACTATTCCAGACCATTATCTTGTACTTCCTTGCAGCAAACCCAAGCCTGCCATCGAGTCATTGCCTACTAGTCCCAGATGACTGAACAACCACAGATAGGGAAAGGGAGAGGGCAGAGGATGTAGCAATTCTTTTTTTTTTTCAAAGTACGTGTATCTGTAATTCCTCTACCGACATATACAGTCATTACTCTTAGTTCTGTTTCCAAATAATTTCTCCCACAGTCAATACCTTTTTATCTTCATAGTTTCATAGTACCTAGGGTCAGGAGGGACCTGAACAGATCATCTAGCCTGACCCCCTGACACAGGCAGGAATGAATGCTGGGTTCACAAGACCCCAGACAGGTGATCGTCCAACCTCCTCTTGCATTTGCCCAAGGTAGGGGCAAGGACCACTTCCCTGGGAAGTTGGTTCCAGATTTTGGCCACCCTAACTGTAAAATATTGCCTTCTGATCTCTAACCTAAACCTATTCTCCATCAGCTTATTACCATTGTTTCTTGTCACCCCAGGTGGTGCTGGGGAGAAAAGGGCTCTGCCTATTTGCTGTTGATCTCCCCTGATGAGCTTGTAGGCAGCCACCAGGTTCCCCCTCAGCCTCCTCTTGCTGAGACTCAACAGGTTCAGGTCCTTCAGTCTCTTGTCATAGGGCCTGTCCTGCTGCCCTCTCACCAAGTGGGTGGCCCTCCTCTGAACCCTGTCCAGGCTGGCCACATCCCTTTTGAAGTGCGGTGCCCAGTACTGGACGCAGTACTCCAACTGCGGCCTGACCAAAGTCGCATAGAGGGGGAGTATCACCTCTCTGGACTGGCTTGAGATGCATCTTTGGATGCATGACAAGGTATGGCAGGCCTTGCTGCCTACGGTCAGGCATTGGTGGCTCATGTTCATCTTTGAGTCAATAATGACTCCAAGATCCCTTTCTGCCTCTGTGCTTTCAAGAAAGGAACTCCCCAGCCTGTTTGTATGCTGTGGATTCCTTCTCCCAGGGTACAGCACCCTGCATTTGTCTACGTTGAACCCCATCCTATTCTCATCTGCCCACTTTGGTAGTCTGTCTAAATCTAGTTGCAGCCTCTCTCTCCCTTCAAGTGTGTCCACCTCGCCCCACATCTTAGTGTCACCAACAAAGTTGGACAGCATGCTTTCCACCCCCTCGTCCAAGTCACTGATGAAGATGTTAAACAGTGAGGGCCCGAGGACCGAGCCCTGGGGTAGCCCACTGCTCACATCTCGCCAGGTTGAGTACAACCCATCCAGCACTACTCTCTGGGTGCGCCCCATCAGCCAATTTTTTACCCATCCAACTGTGCATGCATCAATGCCACAGTCGCTTAATTTATTGATGAGGATGGGGTGAGAGACAGTGTCAAAGGCCTTCTTAAAGTCTAGAAAGACTATGTCCACAACGACACCATCATCCAAGGATTTAGTTACTTGGTCATAAAAGGCAATCAGGTTGGTCTGGCAGGACCTGCCTTTGATGAACCCATGCTGATTGTCCCTGAGCATGATCTCCCCTTCAGGCCCCCTACAGATGTGCCCCTTGATGATTCTCTCCAAGATTTTCCCAAGCACTGAGGTGAGGAGTACAGGCCTATAGTTACTTGAGTCCTTCTTCCTCCCCTTCTTGAAAATTGGGACCACATTAGCCAATTTCCAATCCCCTGGCACCTGGCCAGATGACCATGTATGCTCATACAGCTGGGCCAAGGGCTCTGCAATGACCCCTGCCAGCTCCCTCAACACCCTTGGGTGGAGGGCCTCTGGACCTGCAGATTTAAAAATATCTAGCCCTTCCAGAAGATCCCTAACTACATCTGTACTGACTGAAGGCCTGATAGAGCTATCCCCAAGATTGTCCCTACTTCTGGTAGCTGGGATATCCCGGTCCCTGTTCAAGAAAACATGACATGTTGTTTCTCCTCAGATACTACTCTGGTGACAATTTTAGATGTCCTAACCTTCTGGAGTCTTCAACACTTCTAGCTACAATCTTACTTTAGCATTATTTCTCCTCTAGTCCCCACCTCCTTGAAAAGGGAGTTGAGACTGACTTGTATAGGCCCTAGACCACTCCCACTTCCACCATCAGTGGTTAATTGGAGCCACCTGCTGTTTCAAATTTTTGTGGGTGTTTGGTCTTCCCCACAAGCTGCCCTGGAGCCATTCACACACATAGATTTTCCTCTACCACATTTTCTCCTCCCTCTCCTTTAGATAAACTGAGATAAGTACTGTAGCAATACATTTTTATGCCTTAATTATGCCCCATAAAAATGTTAAGTCTGAAATATAAAATGCCACCTCACTATACTGACACTAGGATCTTTCATACTCTGCAGGCACCCTGCTCCTCCATGGTTAATTTTTAAAGATAAAAGGTTTCTCATGTGCACAGTACATGACCGCTACCTGCCTAGTGACTTTTCTATAATAGTGTTTAGTCTCTGGCAAAAAAAAATCTTTCCTGGCAGGTCGTGTATGTCTACTTTTCCCTCTCTATCACATTTTTGTGAAGAACAAATGCAAAAGCACAATAACACAAAGTGTGTGAAAATTGGGAGTACGATGCACTGTTATGGCTGTGAAGTGGACAGTAGTACCCAGCCCTCATACACTTTGCTTTTCTGTAGCAAACGGTCTGAACCATCTCTTTAGAGATCCTTCCTCTTTTTCATCTAAATGGCAACTCTTTCAGGTGCCTGATTCAAAGTGGTAGTTGTGGCATTTACTTGTGGATAGCACTTTTATTTCCCAGCAGTGTGTATGCATAAATATGTATGCACATACCAAAAATATGAGCAGCCCAAAATCCAGGTGCTAGACAGAGGAGGAAACCCCTCATATGTTAGCCTCCACAGTTTTCCAGGTGAATATCCTAACAACTCATTTCCAGGTTTTAGCCTCCTGCCCTCCCCTGCCTGCCCAGAGGATGTTTGCATCTGCATTTCTCTGACTTGCCAGGAGCAGCTTTAACTACAGCAGAGATCACATATGATTCAGGCTCTTCCCCGGTGCTCCATTTGAAGATGGCCCCTTGGGAAACCACAAGAGGGAGAAATGTTGTGTTAGAAGGAAAAGAACAAGCCAGAGGGTGTGTGACTCAGTGAAATGGCTGCTGCCTAGAAAGAGAGCTTGGAGTTGAGCCCAGAGCTTTGTTCCCAGAGAGGAAAAAACTCCTGCCCTGCCCTCCATTTTTTTTCCCCCAGTGACTAAAAAATACAAGGGACAGTAACTCAACTTCAAAAGGAACATTGGAGAGGGTCCTGATTAACATTTGGTCTGTGACCTAGTAGTTAGAGTACTATGTCGCAAAATCAAAATGATGCTGGTTCAGGTTTCCTATAGGCAAGGTGCCCCTAGACCCTGGGTCTCCAGGTGAGTACCCTGACTTCTCAGCTACTGAAACTAAAATACGGGAGCACTTTCCTTTCCTACCCCATCATTTCCAGAACTAACACTACGGTGCACACATAGCCATCTATGCACGCAGGGATTTCTTTCTGGGAAATCCCTACCTGCACTAAGTGCCAAAAATGCCATTTACCCAACTAAAAAACTGTCAATTAAATGGCCAAAGGGAAATAACCCTGTAACAGGGGGCCTGCTTGGGGCCGATCTCCGTGGCCCGCTCACCTGTTCTTGGGCCAACCGCCTGCCTTCTCACCCGCCACGCCTTGATGTTGATTAATTAATAGATGTCAATTAAGCGGGAGGCTGCCCATTTTGCTGCCCCAATGCCAGGGGGTGCTCTCTGTGGCTTCTTTCTTCCCCTACACCACAGCCCAAGCCTCGCAGATGGCATCTAGGTGTTCTTATCATCACCGGCCCCATACTAGGCCCCAGAATCCTTTTATCAGGACCCCTCCAAGATCCCTCTATTCAGGCAGCCTACCCCACCTTCATTCAGGCTACCTAGCTCCCTGAAACTATTTCCCCCTCTCGGGTGTGGTCCCCCCAGGGACCTTTGGCTACAAGCCCTGGCCCACCTCCAGGCCAGTCAGGACCCCAGGCCCCCAGCTCTTGGGCATCCCTTGTGGTGGGCCCCTGGCCCTTTTGACCATCCTGGTCCTGGCCCCAGCATGAGCCAGTCGAGGGTACTCTCTTGATCAGGTCCAAGTCTCTAGCCCCTCACTCTCTTCAGGGGTCTGCCCTCTGGGTCCTACACACAAACAGGGTTACCCACCTGGTGGTGGGGGCTGGAGGTTAAGGTGCCCCAACCCACCTTTCACCAGGGTGGTAACTGGCCTGGCATTTCCTGGGGGCTCCCGCACCACTGAGAGCCCCACCAGGCCAACCATTCCTGGCTGCGTGCAGTTTTAGGTCATGCCCAGGACCAGGAGCCTCCTGACCATCCCCTACAGCTCCTCCCTTACCTCCAGATGTAGATCTGCAGCCCCCCAGCCAGGCGGTGTTGTTACCTGGCCTCCAGCAGCCAAACTGCCCTGTTTATATAGACAGCCCCCGATTCAAAATGGCTGCCCACATCAGGCACCTGGTGGCTGCCAGCTCCAGGCCTTAAAGTGGCAGGCACATACAGTGCCCTGCCACAAACCCTAATCCTAAATTTAGCACCTCATTCAAAGGTATACCATATACTCTCAGAAATATCAATAGTGGACACATCTACATGTTGCCATGCAGTAACATTGCTATGGCTCTGTGCTCTAGTACTTCCTTTTGGCCTGTACTGCACCATGCACACTGCGCACAGTTAGATGTTGCTGTTATGTTGCTGTAGCAGCGCACTACACCAAGGGAGCACACCACTACAGTGACACAGCTGCCAATCATGCGTAGACCCATGTGATCACTACATCACCATAGCGCACCGTACAGCAACATCATGTGTCACTGTAGGGCGACGTGTAGACACACCCAACATGTATCATTACTTATCAAACTATGAAATTGTGCACAAATTTGGCATGTCTATGTGAGTAGGAACATACACTTTGCGGCACCTCAGAGGCTTTTGAAGCACCACAAAATGCATGTGGTGCATGTGAAAAGGTTCTCCACACTGTGTATTTGCAGCATGGAACTAAAATTAGATACCAGGAAATCTTGATATCTAAAAAACTCGCACCAGAAAAAAGCAAGAACAGTGCATGTGGTTGCAGTATGCACTGCCCGAAATTGGAGCCTAGCCAGTCAAAGCCATACTCTGGCTGCCAGCCATGCTCTGCACACCTGGATTGCCACTGCTGCAACCTCTGGAGGCCCCCAGGACCCCAGGTAAGGCTGCTGGGGCCAGCCTAGGTGCTGTCCCCAGCCTCCCCTAACCCACTCATGGCAATTTGCCACACTCCAGAGAAAGCATGAAGGGGTGCTCCCTGGGGACAAGTAGCAGTGGCACAACTATGTGCCATGGCTATTTGTCCCCAGGGAAATGTACATGCGTGTTCTTTTTTTACAATACTTCATGGTTCATGGCACATACAGTGGAATACACTGGAATGCCAGACTTGTGTGTTTCATTGCCATCCTCTTCTCCCCTAATTAACTAAAAGCACTGACTTCATTGTGGCATCCCAGCTGAGGTTAGCTGAGAAGAACTGATGCCCTAATTTCCTAATGATGAAGTTTCCTTGGATTTTTTTTTCCCTTTTTTATTTTAGGTCTTGGTTGAGAGAAAATATATGGGGAAGACTTGTGGAATGTGTGGGAATTTCGATGGGCAAGAACTGAATGAGTTTATGAGTGAAGGTAAGACATAAGGCCAGGGTAAATAAAGAGAGAACAAATAAACTAAGTTAACAAGGAACTTTGATGCCTTGATCTCTGAAATCAGTAGGATGCCAATAAAATTCATCCCCAGATTGATTAGTTGCGTTCATGACTCTCCAGGTCACTGCCAGATATTACTTATTATGTATTACTTACTATTCAAAGCATCTAGGGGTCCTCAGAACAACAATCAAAACCTCTTTGTGCCAGGCACAGTAGTAGACTCCACTCCCAGACTCAGGAAACTTAGGCCTGACGACAACACACAATGAATGGATGAAACAGCCAAAATGGGAAGGAAGGAAAATGAAGTGAGACACATTTTTTCACAGAAAAGTATAGCTTACTGCCTGCCCAATCATTATCAAAGGGGCTGTCTGGGGGTGAGGGGGGGAGGGTGAATCAGGGTGACTGCCCTGAGCCCCGCGCTTTGGGAGGCCCCGCGGAGCTGGGCAGAGAGGCTGCGGCAACTCAGCACCGCTGCTGGCTTCGCATCCAGCCACTCACTACCCCCTCATCCCCCCCGCCACCGATGCTACTGCTGCCAATGGTGGCAGCAGCTTCTTTGGGTCTGGGGCACATGGGATCAGAGTAGGGATGGGGCCTCGCATGGGCTGATTTGCCCTGGGCCCCGCACCCTGCTCAGGTTGGCTCTGAATGGAGGTACTGTGAGGTTTAAGAGGGGACCTGAAGAAGGATTTTATGGCTTTTCATATTTTGAAGCGTTTTAACCCACAAGCATAAGAGAAAACATGAGGATGCTTGTGAATCATCAGGAGGGATCTGGGTTTTCCGTTCACCGTGGAAAAAAGTGGTAAAACCCGGATTTTCTCATTCGAAGGAGAAAACCACAGGAAATGGTGAGTTTCCCCTTGCAGGCTGGCAGAGTTCCAGCCTGCAAAGGGCTGGGGGGGGGGGGGGGGGGAGCAGGAGGAGGGCAGTCAGGCAAGGGGCACCATGTGCATGTGCCCACGTACGCATGCACATGGCTGCCAGGCAGCCTAGAAATCAACTCCCACACATAAGTCTAGTCTAGGGGATGGAAAAATGAGGCCACCATAGTAACAGAGGGAGTGGGCAGGGCTGGGGTTGCTGCTGCTGCCCAGCCTGAGCAGTGTGCAGGGCTTGGGGCATAGGGCCTGAATGCACAGCTGTAGGGCCTGGGTTGGGAGCAGGACAAAGGTGCAGGTAGCTCATCCAGGGGGTGGTGGTGGGAGCTGGCTCCCTGCCACTGTGCACACTCCCGGGTAGGCATGGAGGACACATGCCCCCTGGATTTGTGCATGGGGGGGCAGGCTGCCTACTGCTTCCTGAGTTTCCCTGCCTGGCCCCACTCTGCCCTGCTGCACTGGGTCCCGTTCACTGAGCCATGGATGCCTCAGGGGGTGGGCAACAGGGCTGGGAGCCTGAGCCTACAGTGGACAGCCAGCATCCACTAACCCCTGACAAGCTATGCTCCAGCTATGCCACCTGTGGGGAGGGGGAAGCCAGGCTTCACACTCTGCTCCACTGCAGCCACTGCTGCCTCCCATGGGTGGCAGCTAGGGCTCAGGTGCTGCTGGGAGGGGCAGGGGGCTGCAGACCCAGGCCCCCTTTGTGGGTGGAGAGTGAGGGGTATGAGCAGGGGTGGGAGAGCTGTGTGTGGGGAGTAAGGGATTTTGGGAGGTTTTATCAGAGAAGTTGTGGGGGGAGGTTTTAATCAGAGAATTTGTGATTTTTTAAACAGAGAAAACCAGGATCCCTGGCCATCAGGCAGTAAAAGTGGTATGGCTGCCAAAGCAAAAGCAGATAAGATTAGAACTGTGACAATTTCAGAGAGGTTAATACATGTCAGATTTTAAATGAGAAAGACAAGAAGCTTCTGTTTAATGCAATGGAGGATTTGAATTAGAGGAAATCAAGAAAAGGGTGAAATGTTCAGAGAACTGAGCCAGGAAAATGAAAAGTTTTGATTGGACTTTTGGGTGGGAGCAACACTGCAGTAATTCAATACCTGCAAATTTGATGCCTTAACCACTAGCTACCATGCTTCATTTGTTTCTGGAAATCAATGGGTGCCTTTAAACATGCTCTGAGAGGGGGGAGAGGGAGCTTTAATTAGAGCAGCTCTAATTAAAACTCCCACAGCATCTCGTGTATTCAGCATACACACTTCAAAATGGCAGTGAGGGCACTTTAAATAAAGCTAGTTCAACAAACTTTAGTTAAAGCACCCCCATCACCATGCTCATTAGCGTGCTCCAGCAGACTTGATTTATCAAGTCTGTTCTGACACATTCTAATCAGAACTCATCTGAACAGGCGTCGGGCAACTGTATAGATGAGGGTAGAGTCTTATGATGAAGTATGATCCATGATTTTTGCCAACGTGTTTATGCACAGAATTATGCAATAACACAGTCTAGAGTGAATAAATAGATCTTGGGTTTTGCTCTGTAGCCTCACAGAAAACTTGCTAACAAGCTTTTCTGATCCCTTATACCTTTTAATTACAGGTAAGCTACTGGACGCATACATGTTTGCTGCCTTACAAAAAATGGATGACCCATCAGAGAACTGCCTAACTCACGAAACACCAATTTCCAACGTTCCTCACAAAAAATATGTAAGTATCATTCTTCTGGTTTATGAGGATTTTTAACAGTATAAACTCAATTGGAGAAGAAAGTGTAACTTGGGGGAATGATCAGCCCAGAGTTACAGTTGAAGATATTAAAAGGGGGTAAGATTACCAGAGGATATAGTATTAAGAGATTAATAAAAAGGCTCTTTGTACGAGCATGCATATTTTAAAAGATCCAGAAATACTACCAGGGCTAGATTTATAGGGCTCATAAAGGAAAACACAAAAGCTTAGTGTGCGCATTCAGAAAGTTAAGCTAGGTCCTCATACAAACTTCACTGGAGATAGTGGGATTTTAATGGGATTTGTACAAAGCCAAAAGTGGCATCCTGTTATGTGCTGCATATACTTAAGGATATTTAATATATTATAATCCCATATGGGATCAACTGTTATGAAGACAAACTGCCTCTGAGGGCCTATTAAGTAAAACCAGAACATTTACCAAACACAAGGTATTGCGGACAATAGGGGTTGTGGGTAGAGGAGGGAGGAGGGGGAAGCAGAAGCAGAAAGCCTCTATGGATTTCAAGCAATCTGTAGATTTAGGAAATGTTATGTGGGATAAACCCCATTCTTCTCATTTATGGAGTTCCCCTCATGCCATTTTATTTTGTGAACTCAGGTTTCCTGTCCCCTGCACACGTTTACCTGCTTAAAAGATTATATGGAGTCTGGTTAAAATTGTGTGCCTAAAAAGCAAATGCATATTTATGTCTTCCAAATGACAGTCCAGATTAGGTACATGAAAGTTCACTTTGGACCTACTTCTACTTCTGTGCAAGGCTGAATATTTACTCTGTTGATGTATATTTACTCTGTCAAACAGGAGTTATCAAACTGCTCTGTGTAGGCAGCAAGGAAGCAGAACATGGTAAGAGGACAGAGGGTTTTCTCTTAAAATAAGAAGCTTCACTTTTTCCTCTAATATTTTCAGTGCATTTTTCTACAATTAATTTGGCAATCCAAGAATTCCATTGGCTTTACTTATCAAAACCAACCTTTCTATTTGAATTACTGGCACAAGTAGTAGAGGGAATAAGAAAAGAACTCAGGCGTCATTCTTTTCAAGGTCTGTCCTTTACTGGAACAGAGAAGAAACAATAAATGGCAGGATTATAAAAAGGGAAACTACTATATTTTTGAAGAAGAGCTACTGTATATTACTGAGTGAGAAATAACCTTCTCAAGGTGTGGAGCTGCAGAAGGAAAGTTGTAATAAAACCCCTTAAAAATCTATTTCCTTTGAATTTGAGGAGCACATCCTTCGGCTTGAACAGTCAAGCATTTGCTTCTTGTATGTTATTTTCTTTTGAGATATGATGCTTCAGCAGATAATGCTATGTGCATAATCAAATTATGCTGGACAAAAACAGAATGATCAACTATTATTACATATCCAAACTCATTATTTTCTTTAAAAAAAGAAATGCCTAGGAACAGCACAAATAACATTGTACTATCTCTAATAAACCAGCAAAGGCATGCACTCATGGAATTAACACTATAATCTTGGACCAAGAGGCACGTGTCCACACCATATTTCTTCCTGAAACGTGTTTCTTCCTGTTAGTTCTTCATGAGAAAATGATAATGCATCATTATGGAAGTGTGATGGTGACAAAAGAATGCTTAGCTTTTAGTATGATGAAAGGAGAAGTTAATTCGACATGCGGAGAGCCCTCCCCCTCTAAACCATTTCATTTACATTCCCTCCCATTTTATAAAATTTCCTATGCACTGTGAGGTATGTCAACACAAGAGTATAATAAAGAGCTGCAAGGAATTATGCCACAGTATTCTCACACCATAGTAGTCAATTACTATTGAAAAAAGTGGAGGTACAAATACTATTTTGTTGTGTTTTCAACATAGGCGAACACATTACTAGCATCCACTTTCTTTTTTGTTTGCGTTTAGGCCAGAATCTGCTCCCAACTACTTAACCTTGTGTCTCGGACCTGCAATGTGACAAAGAAAGGGTTTGTCATTCGCTGTCAGCTTGATATGCAAGACTGCAATGATCCAGGGCAAAGAAACTGTACTTGTTCTACATTGTCTGAGTACTCTAGGCAATGTGCCATGTCTCACCAGGTGGTGTCCAATTGGAGGAGTGAAGACTTCTGCTGTGAGTTATAATATTTCATACCACAAACTGATGTAGAAATAGAATGAATTATCTAATGGAATTTTTAAAATCTGTTAACTCTCCACTCCCCACTCTTAAAGTCTCCACTCTTAAAAATGATTTGCTTTTTCATTGTCACAGCAATGGTGTTTGGGCAAATGGCTATCTGTAGGAGCCATACTTTGGTACATCCTAGGGACAAGCAAATACAAATTAAAAGTTTATAAATCCAATTGGGAGCTTTGGTCAAGTGTAGAACACCTGTAGCTGTTGCATAATTTTAATATCAGAAAAGCCTACATTTGTCTGTCTGTCTGTCCATAACGCTTTATTCATGCTCTGACTGGCTAACAAACAGCTGATCAGAGTGTGAACAAGCGTTCAAACAGGAGCTGGTAGTGGTGGAGCACTGCCATGATGGTGGGGACATGGGACAGAGGGGCCTCGCCCTCTGTCCCCCTGCCCTGCTCCCTGGAGGCAGGGGCAACAGAGCAGAGGGAACAGGGGGGCAAGGCCAGCAGCTCTGGCCTCGGGCCCCTGCCCTGCTCCCTGCAGGTAGCAATGATGGAGCAAAGGTGGGGCATGGCCAGCAGAGCTGGCCTCCCCCCGCCACATTCCTTGCAGGTGATGGCGGTGGCGGTGCAGGGAGGGAGCGGGGTCAAGACACCACGGGATGGGGCAAGGCCACCAGCTCTAACCTGAGCCCACCCTTCCTCCTTCCATCATCACCACCTGCAGGGCCAAGGCACCAGCAGTGGGGGGAAGAGCAGGCCCGAAATGGGTTAGGGAAATAGTGGGCACACCATGGTGGTGGCGGTGGAGGAGGGGAGGAGTGGTCCCGGACCTGACACAGGCTGGGAGAAGAACTGAGCCTGAGAAGAAGCCGACCCCCTGTGGCGGTGGAGGGGAGGAGCAGCAGGCCCAGCCGGAAGCGGCCTGATGCAGCAGTGGGCCCAGGCCCACTCCTCCCCCACCCCCACTCTTCTGCGTCAGCTCCGAGCCTGCTCCTCCCGTTCCCCTGCCACTGCCAGGTCAGCCCAGGCATGCTGCAGCAGCCCAGCTTCTCCCCCCCCTCGGGCCTGGTCCTCCCCTCCCCCCACTGCTGTGATGAGGGGGGGGAGCATGCCTGACCCTCAATCAGCAGGAGGTATAGGGGGAGCAAGCCTGGATGGGGGGGTGGGGGACACGGGGCTCCATCCCGGCATGCTCCCCACTCCGTCATTCCTGATGGGCAATTGGCTAGTAATATTATAAAGACTTTCCAAACACAGGAAGGAAAACCATTTTTCTCTCCAATTCCCCATCAGTCAAAAGACAAAAGGTAATAAAAAACTCCTGCATCTGGATCCCAGGCCAACAAATTTAAATGGGAAGAATACCCACAGCGAAGTGTGGGAAAATTGGCAGGCTCCCCAGACTCTCTCCAGCAGGTTGCTTTCTCTGCTCACTGCACTTTTCTCACTGTGTTCCAGGCTAAAAGAGCCATGGAATAGAGCCAATGTTAAAGGTCCTATAACTCCTTTTATCATCATCTCTATTAATCTCATCTGGGCTCCTATCACAGGAGTTACACGTGCTAATCAGGTCTATTATAGAAGATGAACCCTCTTAGTTGTAAAGACCATTGGGGAAGTTATCTCTTTTACTACTGTCAGGGTGGGAACAGAAACTGCATTCAAAGAATTTCAATTGAATTGCCTTTGAAGCACTTCAAAGAAGGAGCTGGACAAATGTATATGCCCTTTCAAATGCTCCAAAAATGACCACAGTACTGTAAAAGTGACCCTCTTAGAATGAGGTACTATTTAGAAAAGTTTCAAAATGAAGCCTTTCTTGTTACACATGGGCATGGAGCATGACCGGGGAATCCTCCGGTGTCTACAGAGCTCCAGTCTACTCCCCGCATAGGGGAGGGGGAAGGAGAGCAGAGAAGGTATCAGTGGACGTCTACACGAGACGCTATGGTGCAGTACCCATGAGCTGCTATGCTGTAGCTCATTGCTACGGTGCCATAGCATTACCAGGCATGAACCATGACAGTGATGCTACTGTGCAGTAGCATCTAAAACAACCATGCGGTGATGGTACTGTGCAGTAACACTGGTTACTAAATGACTTCTCAGTAACAGCTGCACAGTCTGCCACTCATGTAGATGCAGCCAGTGAGCACTGTTCTGTGAACTTCACTTCCACTCTCCTGCAGTGCCCCTCCCCTAGCCACCTCCACTGGGGCCAGGAGACCTGAGAACCAGAGACCCCATGCTCCCCACCAGAACCAGGAAACCAGAGACACTGAGCACCTCCACCCTCCCCACACCACTAGAAGCAGAATTCTGGCTTGCAGTCCTTGCATACCTCTCTGTGTTTGCTCTTCCAGCTTCAGTCGGGAGGTGCAGGGTCTTCAGTTTTGGTGGGGTGGCAGCATGGGCACCCCAGGACAGCAGAGGTGGAATGCTCACTGACATTAGCTCCATTCCTCTTCCCCTCACCCATGGTGGGGGAAAGCAGTGGGGGAGTCAGAGCTGCAGCCACCAGGAGAGGGGGGCTTCAGAACTGCACTGACAATCCTCTCTTTCCCTCTCTCAGAGTATGGAGGTATGGGGAATCATAGAAAATTAAGGTTGGAAGGGACCTCAGGAGGTCATCTAGTCCAACCTCCTGCTCAAAGCAGGACCATCCTCAACTAGATCATCCCAGGCAAAACTTTGTCTAGCCAGGTCTTGAAAACCTCCAAGGGTGGAGATTGTGCCACCTCTCTGGGTAACCTGTTCCAATGTTTTACTACCCTCCTACTGGAAAAATTCTGCCTAATATCTAACCTAATCTTCCCTTGCTGCAACTTGAGACCTTTGCTCCTTGTTATGTCATCTGCCACCACTGGGAACAGTCTAGCTCCATCCTCTTTTGAACCCCTCTTCAGGTACTTGAAGGTTGCTATTAAATCCCCCCTCAGTCTTCTCTTCTTGAGACTAAATAAGCCCAGTTCCCTCAGCTCCTCACAAGTCATGTCCCCCGGCCCTCACCATTTTTGTTGCTCTCCCCTGGACTCTTTACAATTTGTCATCCTTTCTGTTGTGGAGGGCCCAAAACTGGACAAGGTGCCCCTAATGTGGCCTCACCAGTGCTGAATAGAGGGGAATAATCATGTCCCTTGATCTGCTGGCAACACTCCTACCAATGCAGCCCAGTATGCCGTTAGCCTTCTTGACAACAAGGGCCCACTGCTGGCTCATATTCAGCTGATTGTTTACTGTAACCCCCAGGTCCTTTTCTGCAGAGCTGCTGCTTAGCCAATCCATGCCCAACCTGTGCCAGTGCATGGGATTGTTCCATACTAAGTGCAGGACTTTTTCACTTGTCCTTATTGAACCTAATGAGATTTATTTTGCTCCAATCTTCCAATATCTCTAAGTCGCTCTGAATCCTAGCTGTACCCTCCAACATATCTACTACTCCCCGTAGCTTGATGTCATCTGCAGACTTACTGAGGGTGCACTCTATGCCATCTTCCAGGTCATTGATGCAGACATTGAACAAAATCAGCCCCAGAACCAACCCCTGGGGCACTCCACTTGATACTGACTGCCAACTAGACATTGAGCCATTGATTACTACGCTCTGAACTCGATGCTTCAGTCAGTTTTCTATCCACCGTATAGTCCATTCATCCAGTCCATACTTCCTTAGCTTGGCTGCAAGAATGTTGTGGGAGACCGTATCAAAAGCCTTGCTAAAATTTAAGTACATCCACAGGTCTCCCCACATCCACAGAGCCAGTCACCTCAGCACAGATGGCAATCAGGTTGGTCAGGCATCACTTGTTCTTGGTTAACTGACTGTTCCTAATCACCTTCTTCTCCTCCAAGTGCTTAGAAATGGATTCCTTGAGTATCTGCTCCATGATTTTTCCAGGGACCGAGGTGAGGCTGACTGGTCGGTAGTTCCCTGGATCCTTCTCCTTCCCTTTCTTAAATATGGACACTATGTTTGCCCTTTTCCAATCATCCAGGACCTCTCCTGATCACCATGAGTTTTCAAAGATGACAGCCAGTGGCTCTGCAGTCACATGAGCCAGCACCCTCAGGTGCATCCCATCTGGCCCCATGGACTTTTACACATCCAGCTTTTCTAAATAGACCCTAACCTGTTCTTTCACCACTGAGGGCTGCTCACCTCCTCCCCAAACTCTGCTGCGCGGTGAAGTAGTTTGGGAACTGGCCTTGCCTGTGAAGACTGAGGCAAAAAAGGCACTGAGCACTTCAGCCTTTTCTGCATCCTCTGTAACAAGGGAGTAGAGCCTCAGGTCATAGCAGCCCTCTGTTGCACCCTCTGGCTGAAGACCAGGCCTCTACATGCAGCTATGATGATTTTTGAACCACTCCAGCTATATGGACTTGACAGAGGTTTGTATGTCTGTCCACAGCTGAAACACACCTTTTTAAATGCTTCAAATGCAGCTGCACTGTGAAGCACTTCAAATGTTATACCAGTCCATATCCTCAGACTGGCATGCTTTTTTTGAAGGATTCTCTGTGGTTTCCTTTTGTTGTCAACGCCCGGAGTCTGCTGGAACACCTGACTGCAGCTATAGATATCAAAACTGTCACCACAATAAAGGAAGAAAAAAGAGAGAATGAAAGAAAAAGGTTCCTTAAAAGGACTTTAGAAAGCTCAATTTCTTTATGAAACCCTTCAAAATCCAGCTGAAACTGTAATGTTTAGTCAGCATAACACAGCAGTCTCATTGTTTTACTAGGGGTCATGCTGACCATGTGAAAGTCACAAATAGCTTTAAGTGACTTTATTATTTCTAAACCAGCACACATGTTAAATTACCAGAGAGCTTGTGCCAAGAAAGTGACGCTTTCAAAATGACCTTTTATAAGGTCATTTTGTCCTTTAGAAACAGATTATTTACTCATAATTCTGTTTACCTTTTATGTATTTTATGGTAATTCTGTTCCATCAATGGCTAGTTATTAAAATAAATTAATTTCACAGGAACATCCTTTCCCTTACCCCTTTTATTGTTGCTGCTTTGACACCTCCTATGGTTTATTTGGATTTTAACAACAACGGATGACAGAATCCCAAATGATATTATATCTCTGAATCCATTAATTGACTTTCCATATTTTCTCACAAACTCCTCATGGTCATCTTCCAGTCCTTGCACCTTTTTGTCCTGCCTGCCTTTCTAATCTTACACCCTCCACTCTCTTCTCCTTCCCTGCACTCCTCCCAGTCTTCATGCACCATTGCTCTCCATCTGTTTCCATATTTTTGACTTCTTGCCCTCTGTCACACTTCCCCTTATACTTACTGTAACCTCTAACCACTTGCCTGCCAAGTCCCTCAGCCCTCACCTGCTTTCTAAATCACTTCTCTTTCTGGAATGATTCCTTCTTTCCTTCCCTCCAACATAACCTCCCATTCATTATTTTGTTTGTCTTAGGTTACAAATGCCTCAGGGCAGCAAACGTGTCTTGGTAAATATTTGTAAGTCACCTTGTAAATTTATTAAGCACACTAAACATAATAACTGTAGTGTAACCCGTGTTTTAATATTTATACTGCCAATGGACCATTAAGCTACAAAAATATTACCAGAACTTGTAGTTACAAAAATAATTGAAAGGAAAGAAATTCCATGTTAAGGTTAAACAGCAAATATCTGCAGGTGAGAAAACAAGAGCATTGTTCTACAAAAAAACAAAGTCATAAATATTTAGAATTTGATTATGCTTTGCTCCACATTTTGTGGAGTCATTAAATCTTGTGAAAAAGGGGGAGTTGAATGCTAGCAAGTCACAATCTCGCTCACTTTGTACATTGTGATTATATAAGGTATAAGACAATGGAGAATATTATTCTTAAGGTTTCAATGCCAACATTTCCAGTTCCTCTCATTTCAATTCTGCTTATCTTCCTTTTCCTGGTGGGATGACTCTATTTACAGGGGTGGGCAATTATTTGGGCTGGAGGGCCACTTAAGGAGTTTTGGTGAGCTGTTAAGAGCTGGGGAGAAGCCAATTGATACTATCTAGCCTGCCAGCTGCCGCCACAAGACTGAGAGGGCAGGGCTGGGCTACACAGTGCACAGATTCCTGTCTCCCCGCATCCATCCCTCGCCACCCTGCCTGGGTTCCTATTGGTGCTGCACAGTCCTGGCACCATGGCTGCTAGCAGCCAGGCCAACATGGGATGGGTCACGATCCAGCATGCTGAGTAGCTGTCTTACATGCCCACTGCAAGGAGCTGCTGCCACCACTGGGCCACAGCAGGAAAGTTTGGGGGGGGGGGTTGTACCCCCACCCCCACATGGCTGGCACAGATTAGCAGTGGCATGGTGGCAGTGGCTCATTGCAGCAGGTGGGCAAGCAGGCAGGACGGCTGATCAGCACTCCCCATCCTGCATGAGCCTGGTTGCCGGTGGCTGTGGTGCCAGGACTGCATAGCCACAGTACCAATGGGAAACCAGGCAGGGGGAGATGGATGCAGGGGTGGGGCAAAAGAGTCTGCATGCTGCCCAGCTCGGCTCCAGCTGTGGCAGAGCAAAGCACAAAGCAGCGTGGGGTGCAGTCCTCTCTCCTCAGGCTCCCAGCAGAGCCAGTTAGGATCAATTGATGGGCTGGACAGGGTGTAGATATATATTTTTCCAAACCATAATATATTCCATTCCCCTGCCAGAGGAAACTATACCAGTGCTGAGATGTACTGTTAAAAAATGACTTCAAATACATCTTTCTTTATGTATTATATATACTATATGGATTAGTCTTCATACCGGTGGTTCTCAACTGTTTTAGCTTCAAGGCTCCCCTCCATATGTTTTCTGAATTTTACAGCACATCAGTTCAAAATCACTGATAGCTCTAAATTCAGAAAAGGTATGGAGGGGAACCTTGTGGCTAAAAACATTGAGAACTGCTGATCTAGGTGGAGCCACTAGCTGGTGACATGATATACAACCTTCACTTGTATATAGTGATGGTAGTGAAGGGCAGCAGGAGCAGGACCTCACCTTGTTATGCCATGTTCTTTCCACTGTTTGCCCCCTCTTGACCCCTGGTCTGTAACTCAACAGGCAAGGGCAGCCCCCACTGTTAAGGCTGCTCCTGCAGGGCCTCAGATGCCAACAACCAGCCCTAGGGCTCCTCCTGCTGGTCCTGGGATTGTGGGAAGAATGGAAAGGACAAGTTGGGCTGCAAAGCTTAGCTTCATCTGTGCCTCTTCCCACCTGCCCACTTGCAGCAGAGAATACTGCTAGGAGTGTGTGTGGGAGCATGGGGAGGGCTGGCACAGGGCCTGTCTTGGGACAGGGAAGGGGGTAGGAATCGAGGGTGGGGTGGAGGGCAGAGAAGCAGCAGCAGTGGCAGCAGTCCCCAGAGGAGCAGTTGCAGGCAACTCTGGCATGACTGGAGCCGATGTAGGGTGCTGGGTGGGGGGCTTTACCTTCTCACACAGGGAGAGCTCATGGCACATTTCCACCAGTGCACCCTTTGGGAACCAGTGTGTTAGAGGGAGTGCCAGATTCCATAAGGGTTATCCTCCCTCATCCTCATCTTCATCCTTGTCCTCCAGGGCCAGTAAGATGTTTTTCTTTCTTTGAATGTGGGACGATGTGTCTTAATATTCTGCATCATTGTGTGTTACAGCTATAGGAAAATGCTCTGCTAACCAAATCTACAAGGAATATGGGTCTCCCTGTGTTAAAACCTGTTCCAACCCAGAGTACAGCTGTTCTAGTTCCTGCACATATGGCTGTTTTTGCCCAGAAGGTAAAGTAGTACATTACATTTGTCCTGTAGTGTGCTGCTGGCAGGACCATTTCATGATATGGTTTTAATATGGGATATGTATATGCTATCTCCTTAAAGTACTGTTTAAAACATAATATTATTATTCATTTCCTGCTCTAAATAATTGTTAACCTTGTTCAACATTAACACAGTTAATGTTGTTAACACAGTTAATACAGGTACCTTCTTTGACTCCAGAAGTAGCTGCATTTCACTGGTGAACAGAAAGATTATGCTGTACGATATATAATTTGCAAAACCCTTAGGCATATTGCAGGCTGAATAGTCCCACAATATTTAACGACATTTTTTGTTGGCATTTCCTGAAATTTCTGGACTAAAAAAAAGTCAAACTAAAGAATTCCCTCCACGTTGCTATGACATAGGAAATTACATTAGTATCTTCCCCATTTTGCAGCAGCTGGAAGTGGAGATTATGTAGTCTGCCCAGAGCAGCACTTAAATGTAGTGGCAAAACTAGTATTAGGGCTAAGGTGTTCCAGGTTTCCAAGTACCCAGTGTAATTAGTACACTGCCTAGCTTAATGACAGCAATGTAATGAAGAGAAATATTAGAAAAGTAAGATTTATAAAGAAAGCCTGCTTTTATGAGGTGGAGTTCAAGCTCAAGGTGAGATGTCTATATATAGTGTATATAGTGTACATATGTCTATATGTCTTGTATATAGTGAAGGTAGCTGAATGGCCAAAAAAACCTCACATGTACAGGCATTCGGTTTCTACCTGGAGAATCACCATTCTTCTGGTAGAAACTAAGAGCATACAAATGTTAGTTACATTTCTGCTGCAGAAAGCACACCTAATTTGAGAGCATGATCTTCCTCATTCAAGGACAAAGATCTTGCCCGTGTTTTGTGCATAGGAATGAATACTTGTATGCTTTCCTGTCCCTCCACGCCTCCTAGACTGGGAAGTCAGATAGTGGGGAATTGCTCTCTCTGCCTTCCCAAGACCTGAGTCACCCCAGTCTGGAGCAGGCATGGGGAGCAGCAGCAGCAACTGGACTCCTGGAATCAGGCGGAGATCAGGGGTAAGAATGCTCCCTGCGTGTCCCCCCAGACCGGGGCCTGCAATGCATGGGGAGCACTGCCCCACTACTCGCCACCCTGCTGAAGACCAGGAGGAGAGTGGAGGGCAGGAGCAGCCGCCCACTGTTCCCCACCCATTCCACACACTGGGGTGTCTGGGTTTAATGAGAACAGGAAGCCTTCTTTAAATAAGCATGTGCAGTTAGGGATGGTAGAGCTCACTCATCCCCGGGTGCATATGCCCAGCACCTCCTGCTGTGTGCGCCAGTTTAAAGAATGTCCCTGCCTCCCTTGGCACTGCTCCAGACTGACCCAGAGCAATGTGGAGTGAGGTAAGCTTCTATGCCACAGAAGCAGGGCTCCCTGAACTTTGCTTCCATGGCAGAATGCCCTAACTTCATACCCTCCGGGGTAGTCCAGGGCAGTGTGAGGCATGGCAGGTTGCTGTGCCCCAGTGGCAAGGCTCCCTGAGCCTCCTTCCCCCACGCTTCTCCAGGTTAGCCCAGAGGAGTGCAAGGAGCTGGGAATAGTCTTCTGTAGTGGGAACCATGAGAGAATGACCCCCTGTCCCACCTATGGGCATGGGTGGGGGGCATTCTCCTCCAGCTGGAACCCTCCCCGGGTTGTCTGAGGTAGCTGCTGCTTTTCAGCAGCTGCCAACTGCCAATTGACAACCTTCTCCTGTCCCAGGCAGGGGAGAGGACAGGCTGTTAATTAATGGACTCCATTAAGGGTGGGAGTGACCTGTGGAGCAGCCCTCTAATGCTCTCCTGCCTGGGGCCTCTAGCTCTGTAGCTCACGTATGTAGCTGTCTGGCCAGAGCTAGTATGCTCTAGGTCCTGGGCTCTTTTTCTACCAGTAGAAATGAATGCCTGTCTATAGCCTTAATCTGACTGTAAAGGGAGCAGATAGAGAAAAGAAGACACAATGGTTTTTTGCACTGAGTCAGAGCAAAAAGCTATTTCTGGAATGTATTCAGAAGAATTGCTTCTGAAAAGCAAGATTCATAGGGGATAGGATGGAAGAGCTGTGGGGGCTAAAGAATAATTTGAAAATGGCTGTTTACCTATTTTATTTGCTTCTCTGGGTAGGCACTGTTCTGGATGACATATCAAGAAATCGAACATGTGTTCCCATTAGCGAGTGCCCATGCATGTTGAATGGGAAGAAATATGCTCCTGGGGATATCATGAAAGCAGCATGCAGGACCTGGTGAGTATGGCAGATTTCTTTGAAA
This sequence comes from Alligator mississippiensis, assembly GCF_030867095.1. NCBI lineage: Eukaryota > Metazoa > Chordata > Crocodylia > Alligatoridae > Alligator > Alligator mississippiensis. Next base: position 185,628,163 of record NC_081825.1, on the reverse strand, counting down.
AAGGTTGGAAGCAATCTTCCTAGACTGCTGGATGATTTGACATATTTTTGGTATGATTTGAAAACTGGGTAGTCCATCCCATTCCTACCAGACTAGTAAAATATGTTACAGAGATTACTTTGCTGGAAGTCTCAGCACAGAAGTTTTAAGCACCGAATGAACCAGGAGACTGAGGGTCAACTCCTTTTTTGTTTTACAGGACTGAGTGGCACATATGCAGCTGTATAGCTGCAGATTTTGATATTTACACACAGCTTGAGATTCTATTTTGCCCTGTGAAATGGAAACAGAATTGCCTTGTGAGTTTACCTGTGAGAAGTCAAGTGAAGGCTTTAGTTCAGTATCCCAGTTTTAGGGCCCTTGTAAAGTTAGTGGAAAAGTTGGGTTCTAGTCCTTGCCCAGAGGTGTGAACCTGCATTTCCTGTTTCCCAGCAAATTTTTCTAACCACATTGCCCAGGCCCTCTCCAGTCTTCCTCTTGAAGCTGACCTGCTGTACCTTATATTTAATATTTATTGGATAAACAGCACTGGGAAAGTTTCGATGCCCTTGGAAACAGGGGTCAAGGCTAGAATCTAAGCCCCATCCTTCTTCTAAGGGCTTCACTCAGCCACACACCTTCTGGTTTGTGTTCTTCCTCCCGACCCTACATACCTCCATCTCTTTACTGCCCAGTAGGCCAGTTCCATAAAAAAAAGAGAACAGTCTAAGAAACAGCTAGCCTGTGGCCTGATGGTTAGAGCACTTTGTGGAGACGCAGATGCAAGCTCCCTCTGTCTAGTCAGGGGCATAGAACCAAGGTCTCCCACTCCCTAAGCAACTGCCTTAACCATTAGGGTAAAAGGTAGACCGGTTGTCCTCATCCTCCTGCGTATAACACCTACTAGTTGTGGTTTCCCTGCAACTAAGATTTCAGGATTTACTAACACCCCACACATGCCTGGATAATGATACATCAATGGGCAGCTGCTCAGTCAGAGTGGAGCCCTACTGAGCATAGTCAGTGCACAGACTTGTACACATACAGCTGAATCACAAACTCCATAAGTACCCAAAACTGAAAGCGTGACTAAGTATGTGCTATTTATGTCCATAAAGTATAAAAGGACTTGGCCCTAAAATTGGCTTTCACCATTAGAAATGGTTGTCCCGGGTCAGTGTTTTATCTATTTGGCACAGCAGTGTGGAAAAGACTACTACACTATACTTAGTCTATGGATAAATAAGTAATCTGTTCTGCAGAACTGTCACTACTATAAATTTTTCAATATAGATTTATTTAGGAAATGTTATGGCTGGGAGAGAGCCAAGAGAGGTAGCTAGCCATGTTAGCTTGAAGTCATGGAAAAGGGTGGCTAGATTTGCACTGATAGACTAACTAAATTAGAGATGGATAGCATACACTTTTTTAAGCAGCTAACTTACTTCATCAGCCAGGCTTACTTCAGTGTCATGAAGTAAGCCTGCTGCTAATGACAGCTTATGCTTTACATCTCTGATTTAATTAGTCTATAAGGTGCAAATCTACCCTGTTTTCTGCTTGTGAAAGAGCCAAGCCATGCAAAGGTCTCACCAGCTTCAGAGTGAGATAAATAGATTCAATGTATGTATTTAGCAAATGATAATGCAAAGAAAAAAATATATGGAGAAGAAGAACTATTCATGTTGGGAATGGCAGCGTATAAATCTAACAAATAAATAAGTATTCCCTCACGGAGAATGTATTGAACTTTTACAGCCAAAGAAAAGATAAAATTTTGAAGGCTCTTGAAAAGAAAGTTCAGAACTTATCACATACTATAGATGTTTACTACTCACTGGGCACGTCTACATGTTCATTAATGCACAGTGGTTACTGCACATTCATTTTAGTACTTGTATAATCAAGTACTAAATAAGTGCACAGTAACTAGAGTTACTGCACAGTGGCACTGGCAAACACCTTTTTAGTGATGTTACTGTACACTAGCCTAATAACACTGTGCAGTAGCACATTAGCATAATTTATGCAGTGACATGCTACTGCACAGTATTATTAGGCTACTGCGTAGTTAGCATCTTGTGTCGATGCATCCATTGTGGAATATCAGTCAATCATTAATCAAGATGATGAGTTTAGCCATCTTTAGATTTCCACAGAATGACAGATCATGGCTATCTACTTCGAGATATTGCTGCATAGAGATATGACCAAAAAGATGCCATAGGAGTGCAATCAACCCAAATCAGACCCTTAAATGGTGGGATGGAATATTGTTGGCTAGTTAATAGGCACATAAAGCAAGTTCTTGTTTCCTACAGCACATGCATAATGGGTCAGTGGAACTGCAAAGACTTACCCTGCCCAGGTAGATGTTCTCTAGAAGGAGGTTCTTTTGTCACCACATTTGATTCCAGATCATATAGGTTCCATGGAGTTTGCACCTACATCCTCATGAAGGTAAGCTCTAGAGATTTAGAAGTAAAAATGATCAAATGTTAAGGTAATATCAGACTTCCAGTCTGCCTTCGCTTCCTTTCCTCTGTACCAGGGGTGTCAAATATATGGCCCATGGGATGGATCTGGCCTGCAGAGCCCTGTGGTATAGCCCACAGTGCTGCCTGTGTGTCTTGGACCAGTCCCAGCCCTGCACTCTTTATGCAGCATGTAGAGCCAGTCTAGCATGCACTGCACATAGCAAAGGGCCTGGAGCAGATGTATAAGTTGCACACAGTGTGTGGGGTCTGTCCACGGTGTGCGCTGCATGTGATGTGCAAGGCCAGTCCAGGGTACACTCTGCAAGTGATACCTGCACCAGACAGGCCCTGCACACTGAATCCAACCCACAGGGCTAGTCTGTGGACTGAATCCAGTCTACAGACTGGCCGCACGCCCCTCCTCTACCCTTTGGAATGCTGTACCTTGGGGCTGAAAAAGCTGCCAAGAAATCCCAAACTCATAACATTAGGAAGTGAAACTCTACACAGTCATCTTCGACATAATCAGGTTTTTTATTATATTATAAACATTATAAGGGTGGTTGCTACTAGTAAAGATCTATTTTGTTGCAAGCACTGTCAGATCATACAGAGGTTCTTTGTTACTGTCTCACTACTAATGGGATTTCCAGGTCCAAAGGGTAAAGGTATATAGATGTAAAATGAGGTCTTTATTATAGTTATTTGATAATATGCTACAACTGCTTATATGTGATGGGTGCAAGTTGCATTTAAGCATAACTGAAAAATGCTATCTGGAATTCAGAATCCACTCTGTAATAGGCATGAGTATCTGTCCTAGAGAGGAGTGCAACTTTTTAAAAGGAAAAATACCACTCATAATTCAATTGAAGCACCTGTGGGAATTCCCTGGTAGGCACTGTTCCAGTTAAATAAGCAAACAGCAAGCAGCCTTTGGATTGCAAAAAAAGGGTGCATCTACATGAGATGCATTAACGTGCATTAGCCTAATTTAAAGCACATTATGGGCACACATCTATGCGGGGGGAAAGCTTGCATGCAGCCGCCGCCACCCACTGCCCCATGCTGCTGCCCCACCGCACTCAGCCGCACACCCTCATTCTTGATGGGCATTCTTGATGCAGGACTGGCTGGAGCCACACCCCGCCAGAAGCTATGCCCCCCAAGAGCGTTATGCACAGATACACAGACACACAAACAGATGGACTAAGCCCTTTATATATAGAGATTCTTCATGCCTTGATTGTAAGCTTTTGAGCAAATAAACTGTATATCCAAATCCTACAGTAAAGAAACTCACATCTGAAAAGCAGGGGAAGGTCCTGTTTTGAGCAGGGAGTTGGACTAGATGGCCTTCCGAGGTCCCTTCCAGCCCTAATTTTCTATGATTCTATAATCTGAAAACTTTGCCCACCATTTTCTCTTTCAGTATGTCTGATTCAGGAAAGGCTACTCAGTCTGTTGAAACAAAATGGTTAAGATAGATTGTGAATTCATCACAGAATACTTTTCTACTTCCCATCACTTATACAGCACAAGAGTAAGACGTATTATGAGGAATAAAGGTTTGTTCTCACACCAACAAGAAATATTTAGGGTAAAGCAGAAGGAGTACTATAGATGCTGTGCATAAATATAGATTTGGATCTTTTTTTCTCCATGCAAACATGCTTTATTGTTATTTTCTTTCAGAGTCCCAGCCTTCCCCACAATGGAACCCTGATGGCTATGTATGATAAGTCTGGTTTTTCTAATTCTGAAACATCACTGAATGCTATCATTTACATATCTACAAGGGTAAGAGATCAGTCCATGGGACCTACAAACTGTTTCCTAAGCCAGTCTGTCAAAATAAATAGAGAGGCTGCAAGTGGTATCACAGGGGGAAATGAAGAAGATTATATTTTCTCTAAATGAAAACATATTCCATGATGGTGGCAGAGTTGTGTGATGTTACATCACCTTCACAAGTGAGAGGGGCCAAGCATCAAGTAACTAGATCCACAAAATGAAAAATTAGAATAGGAATATGGGAGAAAGGATGAAGCATTCCTTTCTCACTGAATGCTTTAGTCACAGTAAGAGTTGATTAAATTAAATATAAACACCAACAGCCTTTTAGTTCAAGGCTGCTCTGGATGATCTGGAGGTTTTAGGGCCTTGTGGCATGGGACACTTAGCACTTATTTTATCTGAGATTGCAGTAAGCATTACCAGGCCAAATGAAAAGTTAAAATGTGTTCTGAGCAGTGGCACAGTAATGCTTACTACAATCGCAGCTTCCTCTGAACAGGGCTGGAGCCAGCTGTGCCCCCCCGCCGCACCTCAACTCCTCCTCTGAACACTAAGCCTGGCATTAAGCGGCACAGCTCACATGCCTATCTGTAAAGCTATGCCACTGCTATGCCCAGAGCCCACGCCATCCCTGCCATGTTCCCAGCACTGCCCAGACTGGGAGTGCCTGCCCCTGTCATGCCAGGGAGAGCTGGGTCTCTGCTGCTGGCTACAGTCATAGAAAGACACAGGGAACCAAGCCCAGGAGATGGAGCCACTTCTGCCACTAGATCTGTCCTGGATCTGTGGGATAAGCTGGGTTTCTGTCACTGGCAGTCTTTAACCAGCTTCTGTGTGGTGCTGGAGTGACAATCAGCTAACTGGCAGTCCCAGCCCTGTACCACACAAGTCTTGAACTGATATGATTTCCATGGAGCAGTCTGATGATAGCTGAACATGTGATACTTAATACCATCTGGACATACTCCTCCCATGAAAAGTTCTAATTTTGCTACAATACAGTTGCATTTAGCATGCATTTCACTGCTCAAATGCATGGACACTTTAATGCTTTAAATGCATTTAATACATCCTAAGTGTAATGTGAGACAGTCTTTAGATAATATTTGGTTTTCAATTCATCTATTCAGAATATTTCTGATTCTGTCTTCCTCTTCACAGGACAAAATTGTAATCTCCCAAAATGAAGTCTTTAGTGACAACACTGAATTCAAGTGGTTGCCTTATAAATCAGGTAAAGAACAAAGCAGAATGTGGAATATGCAAGACTAGATCAAACCTTGTGTTCATCTAGTCCAGCATCTTTTCTTCAGCAGCTGTCAAACAGCAGAAGTTTCAGAGGAAGATGAAAAATTCACAATGCCCCTCTCCAAATATGCAGTATTATATGTGGCACAAATTTGCAGGTATACAGAGAATTTTTAAATATTAATATATTAGCCAAATAATTATTTGTAAATGCTCTAACTCTTTTTAGGTGACATCACCATTTTCAGACAGTCCTCTACCCATATGCAAATGTACACAAATTTTGGGCTGGAGGTAACAATTCAGACATCACCAGTGTTCCAGGTCTATGTAAAAGTTGGACCTTCTTTCAAAGGCAGAACCTTAGGTAAGAAATTCAATCTCTCCTTACATCCCATTATGAAGAAGAGCGGTTCTCTCTCGCTTAGCCACCTTCTAAGAGAGATTGTCTCTTCCCTTTACTGAAAATCCAGTGTGTATACAGGAATCTTAACAAATACAATAAATGCAATTTGAAGAAGCATACATTAGGCAAGACAACCATCTTCCTTTTTACTAACAACAGTTTCAAAACCTGTCTTATTGAACATGAGCATTAAATAAGGCAGCCTTGATTTGTTTAATATGTGCTTCACTGCACAGTGATTGAGGCAGGATAGCCATACGGCCCTGTCTAATTTACTATATACTTCTCAGTCCACTGGTTTTAAACCTTAGTAGACCCAAGGCACACCTCAGAAAATGCCAGCTCTTAGTTTTCACTCAATTTTTTACTACAGAAAAATCATAGAGCAATTCTTCTTTTACAAAGAGCTCAGAAAGACCAAAACAGGCCAGAATGTTTTTAATACTACAGATTCCTGTTTGAAATCTCTTGGTTTATTTTATAAATCCTGTTTGCACACCTAACAGGGCTAACACTTTGTGGTGCCCCACAGATCCTTCCCTTGAAAGGCCCTAGTTAAGAATCACGTTCTTAGACAATCTGAAACAGCCAAGAATCCCCTGGTTCTCTCAATCAGTGGGCACCTTAGAAGACGTGTTTTACGTCAGCAAGCCAGCCATGAACACATATACTGCAATTTTTATTTTTTTTTTTTGCTGGCAGTGTGAGTAATGTCAGATTATAACACATACTGAAGACATGAACTTTCAAGATGCCATAATCCAGCCACATTAAAGCCAATTTTTACTGGAATTATCAAATTCTCTTCTCAGGGTGGGCTGTTGTATGTGTGTGACTCACTTCCTCTGCCTAACTATTTGGAGGCTTAAGCTGTTCAAAAATTTGGGGTTTGTTGGGTTTTTTTAGTAATTGGAAGACAGTTTTATGCCCTTTCTCCTCTTAAAGATAGCTAAGAAGTTTTTTCTCTGATAAACTGTCTGAAAAATTCACTTGAAGGCAGTGAATGAACTTGGAGAATTTTTGCCTGAGTGGAAATGCCAGAATGCTATGAGTGAGTGGAAAACCAAGAGTTATAACTAGAGTGTTTAAATAACGTGTTGTCATTACTATAGCAGTTATAATTAGTGACACATTTTTACTGTTGCTAAACAATAGCTTGACATAGATTATTGTATACATATTCATTGTTTTTCATTTGTTCCTTGGGTTCCTCATGTAACTAGGTTTGTGTGGCAGATACAATGGAGAGACAACAGATGACTTCATGACCAGCATGGATATTACTGAAGGAACAGCAGCCCTGTTTGTGGACTCCTGGAGAGCAGGAAACTGTCACCCAGCTTCAGAGAGGGATACTGACCCTTGTTCTATGAGTCAACTGAACAGTAAGTAGAATGCTTGGCCCTGTTAGGTCACTATATTTGCACTCCCCTTTCTGAACCATTTCCATAAACTCATGCCTGAGAGGCCAAGAGTTGAAGAAAGAAGACAACAATGACTATAGATCACAGGTTCCTTCATCTATAGGAAGATGCATTTCTAGAATATACTTCTAAGACAATCCATGATGTGTTTCCCCTGTAAAAATCTGACTCAGGGTTTGAGGTACTCACATAAATGGGAATGATTCTTATTGATACTACCTGGGACATCACAGAGTCCCCTGTGATCTTAGTCTTTGGCTTTCTAGTGATATGAATGAAAACCAGGTATTGCTTTTTCAATTACTCAGATAAGGGGGACATGACCCCCTCTTCATCTTTTTCTTAGCCTTTCTCATTGCTAAATGCCTGTGACTGTTTCTCTCATTTAGAAATATCTGCAGAAAGCCATTGCTCCGTTCTTACTAAAAAAGGCACAGTGTTTGAGAAATGCCACTCTGTAGTGAATCCTGCTCCTTTTTACAAGGTAAGAACTTAGGTAAGATTTTGAGTAGAGGGAGTGAAAAGTATTATTTTGTGCAAAAACACCAAAAGCTTGGGACCAAGAACATTTAAAAAACCCTGGGTGCATTTACACGTGCAATTACTGCACATGAATAAACTCCAGAGCTTATTGCTCCAGCGTTTATTGCTCCCAGGTTCTGTGTCTTCACATATGCCTGGGACTGCAGTATGTTGAGCTGGGTCGGAGCAGCCTCAGCTGGCAGGGAGCTTGAAGGGACCAGCCTGCTCAGCCCAGGGCTGCTCTCCTCCAGCTAAACATGCTGTGGAGGAGCTGGCTGGGGAACAAGGTTGCTTCGGCATGGGATTAGCCAGCAGTCAGCCCCCACACTAAACCACCCTCATGCCCCAGCCAGCCGAGGCAGTGACTACACGTGTGCTGCTGTGAAGTAAAAAACTCCACAGCAAGATAATACTTGTATTTACAAGTGCTATTCTGCTGCAGAGTAAATTAGCTTACTCCAGCCTAATAGGGGCACACATGTAGATGGCACAACATTTCCTGGGCACATCTACATGCATCCCTCAACTGTGCAGTTGTTACTGTGTAGTCTTCTAGTACTTGCTAGAGCAAGTACTAAATGACTGTGCAGTAACTGCTGTTACTGCTCAGTCCCAGTGGCGCATGAGTCATTTCCAACCCTGCTGCACAGTAGCTCATTGCTACTGCAGGATAGCATCAGCATCATGGTTTGTGCCTACTGACACTACATCATTGTAGCTCATCGCTACAGCAACTTAGTGTGTCATGTAGACGTGCCCACTGTGTAACTAATTTGCCTACTCCGCAGTAAACATCTCCTGTAGATGCACCCCCTGTCTCATAGACAGCAGTAGTTTGGCATACCTGCAGACTTCCATTCTGGACAGAAAGAAGGGGTAGATGAGATTTGTTGGTTAAATATCTAATTAGCTGAGCATTTCCCTTAATTAACAGCTTAATTGAGCCTACTTAATTTTGCAGAATATGTTTTCCTACAAATAGAAAGAATATTTGCCCACCTTTGAGTAGCATTTTAGAAGCTGATGATGAAATGTACTACATAGGTAAAAGAGCTGTTTAAGTACTACATACATTTCATTTACATCATCCAGCCAATTGGATATATTGATTTTCAGTTATTCCATTAACTCTGCAAAATGCATTGTTTTCAATGACTTATTTCTGACCATATTCTTCATCTCAAACTATCTGATTTACTGTAACAGAATATTTTCCATATGTTTGTTTCAGAGATGCATTTACCAAGCCTGTAATTATGAGGAGACCTTTCCTTACATTTGTTCTGCTCTGGGATCTTATGCAAGAGCATGTGCTTCTATGGGACTAATCCTTCAGAACTGGAGAAACATTATGGATAACTGCAGTAAGTAACCTCAACTAAATCTTGGACGTCTGTTGTCAGATGCATGTGTCTCATCAGTTTTTACCTGGGACTCTCAGAAAACATCTACATCTGGAAAATTCCAGCATTTGATATGGGACAAAATTGGGTTGTTCTGTTACCAGTAGTTGTACAAAAATTCACTTATTTTAAAATTGTTATAATCAGGTAAAGAGCCATGCTCATATGTCATGTGTCTGCCTTAAAATTTTACAGTAACAGTAGGGGGGAAACTTCATTGGGAAGAAGATAAAACAGGAATATAACAGATACTCAATTTCACAATTATTCTCCTAGAAAATCAAGGCTTCTGGCACTAAAGAATAGGGGTTTTTTGGAATTACTTAAATTTAGTAGGACTATAAATCCAAAATACACACAATAACATGCTCCCATAAAAAAGCAATAAAGTGAGAATTAAACTTTATCACCAGCTCCCTTGAGGAAAAGTACAGGTTAGCTAAACCTACTCATAAAACAATGTGGTCTTCCCCCAAGCTTTCCTGGCAGCCTAGCTCTCTAAGCAACCCTTCTTTCATCAGCTCTATGATGAAAGGGCTATGAAGAAGGGAAGCACATGACTGACATTCTTTGGCTCCAGTACACCTTTCAAAGGGGAGAGGGTCAGGAAAATAAAATCTAACTTGATTGCCATCTTCATTTTACAGCCATTACATGTACTGGCAATCAGACATTCAGCTACAACACAGAAGCCTGTGATAGAACATGTTTGTCACTCTCCTTTCGAGACCTGGAATGTCATCCCACTGACATCCCTATTGATGGCTGCAACTGTCCTAAAGGAACCTACCTGGACCACAGAAGTGAATGTGTTCGTAAATCTCATTGCCCCTGCTACCTTGCAGACAGGAAGTTTATCCTGCCTGATCAGTCAACAGTAATTGGTGGGATTACATGGTAAGGTTGTCAATTAAAATTAAAGGAACTAACTCAAGGAAGAGAAAGGGAAAGGCAGTTATTCACATGTCTGTTTAAAAAAAATATAACATGAAGGGGTTGTTTTTTTTTTATAATTACACTGCCCTTTATACCACCTTCTGAAAGCTAAATCATTTGAAAAGTTTTCTCTGTTTAAAAAATTGCTTGGCTTTCTTTCACCTTGGAAATATTAGGCTTGTAAAAATCTAATCATCTCTCTTCACACTGAAGGCAATTAGGAGGTATGAGGATTGTGCCACCAAATGCTGTACAAACAGCCATAAATATGATCCTGGTCAGGAATACACTTATAAAACTGACTTCGTTGTTGTGGCTGTTTTCCAAAGAGAAAGCCAAAGATATTGACTTGTATTCCATATTGAAGGAAGTAAAAGAAGCACATGTTGAAATATTTCCTTAAGGGAAAAGTATGGAATAATTTTGCAAAAGCTTGGAAATCACTTCAAGTGATAAATACATTGAAAGTGGAACAATTCAAACTAAAAATACTAAAGAGCATCACTTTAACAGTCCTTTTTCTTTTCTAGCTATTGTGTTAATGGGAAGCTCAGTTGCACTGGCAAACCTCAAGATCCTACAGGTATGGATTGTGTCCAGATCAACTTCACCAGCAAGAGAATTATTTCTTCCATGTTGATGAATCATTAGTTCCTAATCTCATGTATTTCTTATTTCCTATAGAAAACTGCATAAGTCCTAAAAAGTATGTGTCATGTTCAGAGAATTCAGAAAATAAATATGGAGCCACCTGTGCCCCCACCTGTCAGATGCTGGCAACTGGAATTGATTGTGTGAGTTCCATACTTGTGTGATAGAAACTCTCTGCAAGAGGAAGGTTGCCGCAGTGGTTTCCTGGGACTTGGGAAGATGGAGGCTCAATTGCCTGTTTTGCTACAGATTTCCCAGATAGCCCTGGTGAAGAAGCAATAGGCAGGAGCTGAAGAGGCAGGAAGGGAGTTTCTATGCCTCTCTTCCCCAGGGATAACAGTATTCCCCTACTTAACACAGTGTTATGAAGACAAATGTATTAGAAAGAGCCTTTGTAATCACCCTTGGTAGATAATAGTTGTTATAATGAATCCTGAGGAAAATCCCAATGGTTAATTCAAATCCGTCCTGCATGTTTCTAAAACATAAAATAAAAGAATATGCAAAGGAATATACCAATGCTTTACAGATTGCACCAAAGGTAAACTGATTCCAGCAAAAGATCTGTGAAAACTATACATTTCTATATTGCAAATCACAATGTGCCTAAGTATATGTCTGTGCAGATAATATAAATATTTCAAAATGTAATGAGACATATCTAATAATTAATGAAGAAACATATGTGTTGAAAGAACAGTAATGAAAGTAATTCCCTTGTTGAAAAAAAAGTATATTATTCTATATCAAAGGAAAAGTTGGCATCTAATAAATATACTTTTTTCCTACAGTCCCCAGTACATTTCATGTCTCAGACACTACTGTGTTTTTTGAACTACAGTGAAGCTAATACAACAGACTATTAAATAACAGAAGAGTCCTGAGCTGTTCCCATTACCACTAGTAAAAATGAACATTCATAAGATAAAAATAAATAAAATAAAATAAAAAGAAGAACCATAGCATATGCAGACACTTGGTTCCAAAGGCATAATTCAAGACCAAAATCAAAAAGAGTTTGTAGATTAATAAAAAGAAATGCTTAGCCCATTCCTTTTGCACTTATTTTTTTTCTCTATGGATTTTTTCATGACTAATGTTATGATTGGATCTTTGCCAGGTCCCCACAAGGTGTGAATCAGGTTGTGTCTGCACTGATGGGCTATATGAAAATCCTTATGGTTTGTGTGTGCCACCAGAGGAGTGTCCCTGTGAATATGGTGGTATATCATATGGAAAAGGGGAAGAGATCCATACAGAATGCACAAGCTGGTAAGAATCTATAAAGTTTCTCTTTGGTGGCATTTTCTTTCCCTCTACTGTACAAGACAGGATCTGAAAACAGGAACTACAAAAATGTCACTACAGTGGCAAAAAGCCAGGAAGAGATAAATGCAGGGATAACTGTGTCAATGCTAATATCTATGCAGAATGACCATACTGTCTGGGTCAGTCACAAATGGAATGAGTCATTAAGGACTTCTGCTATTATCTGCACATCAAGAAACAGTGAGGCATTCAACAGGAACCCCAAACTGTAAACCAGATAAGATAAGTGGATGAATTCCATCCTAATTGGAAATGCAGACCTGGTGCTCCTCCATTTCTCTAGAAAAATACTTTGAGCCATCAAAATCACTTCCATCCTTTCTGTACTTGATGAGCTTCCTCTTACATCCACTTGCAACTCCTGGCATTGGAAAAAACAAAGGGAAAGCAAATCTGCTACAAGTAACAGTAACACAGGAACAAAGGACTGGAAGGGGTCTCCAGGGCTATTAAGACCAATCTCTTATATTCACAGGCCCTGATCCAAAGGAGCCCCAGAGAACATTGCTCCAGCTCTGCTTACACACTACAGCTACAAAACACCCTATAAAAAAACCCATAAAGACCTTAAAGAGAGGAGACAAAAGGTTCACATAATAATGGGATGACTTTTCTGCATACTGGAGGCAACATAGCCTCTAAAGTCTCACATTCTTCAGTAAATTAACTGTAAAAAAATCCTTAAAAATTCATCTTTAGCATACATTCATTTCCACAAAAGCCAGAGAAATTTATGTCACTCCCTTCCTATATTGATCATAATTAGACCACAATCCACATTAAGTGAATAAAGTTAACACAATATCTACAAGAGGTAGTGAACTGTAAAAGAGTTGTAAGATCACATGCCATTGAAATCTTACTAGCAAGGCTTTTTTTCTTACCACCAGCACATGTACAAGAGGCAAATGGAAATGTGTTCAGAAATCAAAGTGTTCTTCAACATGTACCCTCTATGGAGAAGGTCATATCACCACTTTTGATGGACAACGCTTTGTATTTGATGGCAACTGTGAATACATACTAGTTACGGTAAGATCAGTGCTACTAAGTCTCACTGCCAAAAAATGATTTGACTTAAACTACTAGTTAGAAAAATATTGTAGAAAGATGCCATATACTGTATCTTAGACCAATATGGTTCCAGACCTAAGTTTATGAAAGGAATTAAGAGGTGCAATTATCTGTGATAGCAGAAGACTAGACCTTATCACCCAGGAGGTCTGTTCCAGTGCCATGGGATGTTTTATTTAGTTCTTATTCCAAAACCAGAAATATGTAATCAAAAAGGCCCCTAAGATAAAATCAATGTTTTCCCCCAATAGTTTCCATGAAATTGCAAAAAACTCCTGGAAGAAGCTTTTGTAGGATATTTGAATGTTCATAGGTAATGTATATAAATATCCATCTTGTACCACCTGCTCCTGTTTTCTTTTGAAGTAATTTCAGTCCTAAAACCAAATTAAGAATCTGTCCATAGATATTTCTAAGCATAATAATATAAAGATGCAGCATCCCACTGACATCCTCCTCTCCCCCTGCAAAAATGTAGCTTCTGAAGTTATAAAATGCCAAAGTCAGCACGGCCATAAAATACTGCAGGGCTTACAGTGATGTCCACTAAACTGACCGTGTTAATATCCAATAGCAGATTTTAAGACAATTGGAGATAAGATGTAAGATGTAGGATGTAACTTTCTACAAAGCAAGTAAAAACATTGTGTAAGCATGGCCAGTTATGCTGAAAAGCAGGGCGCCTGAAGTAACAACTCCACCTACTCATGTTTCTTGTTCACCTTGTTACTTTTAATACTCCAGGGTAACACAATTCTGTTTCCCCCCCTTTTAGGATGGTTGCAGTACAGGCAACTCCACCTTTAAAATTGTTACTGAGAATGTCATTTGTGGGAAATCAGGGGTCACCTGCTCCAGGTCCATCAAGATCTACCTTGGGGTAAGGTGTTATCCATCCAGGTCTGCCCTTGTATTTATATCACCTTATGAATCTACAGTCATCTCTTACAGGCCAGTCTGCTTGGCTGGTTTTTACCCACCCAGTAGGGAATCATGTTATAGAAATAAGTCCCAACATAATATAGAAACCTCAGAAAGAAGCCAAAGAGGCAGTAGCATGAAACAAAGACAGCTCCTTAATGGATGCAAAATGAATCCCAAAATTTCTTTCAAATCCAGTTAATGTCTGTTGATTCCTGATACTTCTAGTTGCTGCACTAACTGCTTTTTGATGCGTCTGCTGCTGCCTCTCCCCAGGCCTCCCCCTCCTTACCTCTGAACTGTGGTGCTCTGCACTCTCCCCTCCTCTCTACTTCCTCTCCCAGTGAGGCGAAAGAGGGGCAGAGAGCAGAGCCATAGGGTCACCACAGTCTCCTCCAGTGCTTCCTGGGTGGCACTAGAAGAGGCTGCAGCATTTTGAATTCCAGGGGAATGCCACAGAAACTGTACGTGTGTCCCCCGAATGAAATAATTCTTTTTTTTTTAATATTTCCAAATCCATTTCACTTATGAATGTTTCATTTGTTATGTCTGTCCACACCATCACAGTCCTGCTTCTTCAGTAGAACAAGTGAAGAACAAAGAAAGATGAGTTGATTACTGGAATACTACTACTACTACACTCAGCATACATTTGGCATCCAGTCAGTTAACAGCAGAGGCAACATGCCAATGCTGTACAGAAAAAAAGCCAGTTGTGACCTTTGCATCTTTTGATTCCTTTGAATCCTAATTGTTTTCCTCTTAAGGAATCCTATTATTGGTCTCTGAATAAATCATACAGGGAGCATCTACACATGCTATTAATGTGGTTGAATAAACTCTTAGCACAGTTTCCACTGGAGTTTATTGCTCCCAGGTGCTGCATTGGCACATGTACCCAGGACTGCAATACATTGAGCTGGGGAAGAGCAGCCCCAGCTGGCAGGGGGCACTGGGGTTCAGCCAGCTAGCCCAGGGCTGCTCCAACCCAGCTCAAAGTGCTGCAGAGGGGCTGGCCGGAGCGCAAGGGAGCTTCGTTGTGGGGTTAGCTAGCAGACAACCCCCGCACTGAAGCACCCTCATGCCCCAGCCAGCTCTATGAGTATCTGTAAACAAATCTGCCACCAGATAGTACTTGTGTCTAGCAGTACTATCCTACAGCAGAGTTAATTTACTCTGTCCTAATAACACTACACATGTAGACACTGACAATTTACTGCAGAGCTAACTAGTCAGCTCTACACTAAATGTCTTGCTTGTATAGACACTCCCATAGTATACTAGAAAAGATGCAAGAGTAGATGAGAACATGAGACATAAAACTGCACATCAAGTTACTAACCCCTTCTCTGTGGAACTTTACACCTTATTCCTAGGAAATCATAAATCATACATCAAACTAAAACGATCCATTGCAAGGTGCTGTTATACTCTAAGCTGAGCATGTTTCTCATGTTTGTTCCATATTCCTCATCAGATCTTGAATATGCATAAAACAAAAATGAAGTGCAGGACCCACTTATATTTTATCTCCACTGGACAGGTGCAGATGGAAGAATACAGTGTTTTTGTAACTATGTACTGCTTAGTTTGGTTATATAAGTATACTCTAATGATTCCCAGTAATATTATAAAGAGTACTGATGGTTTTGGTAAATATATTTACCATATATTTAACTTACAGTCCAATTTTGCCCTCAGAACTTGACTATCACATTGGCGGATGCAACTTTCTCAGTCTCTGAAGAGAATCCTTTTATAAAATACCGTGTGAAAAAGAATGTCCTTCACTTGATTTTTGATATCATTATCCCAGGAAAATACAACATGACCCTCATATGGAATAAGCACATGAACCTGTTCATCAAAATCTTTAGAGAATCACAGGTAATAGATAATAACTTCCTAACTTTCTTAAATACAAATTCAAATGCAATTGCACATGAGATGACTTTTTCTGTTGCACCAGGAACTTCCAAGAAGGTCTCATCCTTCACTCTCCATCCCTTATACAGCAGCAGAGACCTTCAGTGAAGGTTGATTATTGGATGATTACTCTTTGGGCTAGTAACTCCTAATTCAACCAACAACAAATCCTTCTTCCCCTCAGATAGGGAAGGCAAATTCTACACAATATTTTGATTGACTTTGACTGCTATGATATGCAAATAATATCTGAGTATGTGTCCATTATTTCCTTACCTTATTGATTTAACTAGTAACACCCTATAGATTAACAGCATATAAAACACTAGTTGTAGCCGGTACAGAAAGAGGGAATAAGCTGACAACAGGAAGAGATTTTAGACAGTTGTAATTGCGGGCAGCCAGTCATTAATGCTTTCCTCTCTTTACCTAGGAACATCTCTGTGGCTTGTGTGGAAATTACAATGGGAACATGAGAGATGACTTTGAAACCCGAACCAAGTATGTTGCATCCAGCGAACTGGAGTTTGTGAATTCCTGGAAAGAGAATCCTTTGTGCGGGGATGTGTTCTTTGTCGTGGACCCCTGTAGCCAGAACCCTTATCGCAAAGCATGGGCAGAAAAGATGTGCTCCATCATCAACAGTCAGGTCTTTTCTTCCTGCCACAGTAAAGTAAGTAAGATTATGAACCTTTCAAGCTAATTCTTATGGGGCAGATAGGCAATGCATTTGCTACATAGTCAAACTGGACCAGGCAGGCAATGTTTAGCCCTTCTCTATTCTACAGCTTTCCAAATGAGATTCTGTTCACAATTCAATATTCAACTTTCTCTTCTTCAAGCTACTTTACTACACACAAAATGTATTCTTACCCCTGCTTTATCTTAGTATCCCATTGCTCCCATTATTAATGTGTCTGAATACATCCTTTCCTAATAATATTTCAGTTATCTTTCCCACACATTATGCTAATATAAAAACCCACATTAAATATGGACCAAAGATATAAAGTGAATATAGACTGAAGATTCTGGAAGTAGGAGTTAGTTTGTTAGGGGAGGAGGAGCTGGTGAAGCCTGAGGCAGAGTAGAGGACCATTTATCCTTCTACAAGTATACATGCTCTGCTGTGCTGGCACATAGCATAACATTTTGCTTTGTCAGTAAACCAAGCAGATGTAACTTAGAAAACACATCAGGGGGCAGAACAGCTGAGAAGCACAATGCCATCAACCTTCTTTTGAGGAAATGAAAGTGCTGCAAGGTTAAACAGAGGCATGTCTTGTGAAAGAGACTCTCATTATCAGGAAATGAGCTCAAGTGAGAAACACAAGTAGTGTTTATGTATGTCCATGAAGGGTGTGCAATTGATGAACGTAGATGCCTCTGGATTAACTAATGTGCTTTGCTGCCTTTTCACATGCAGGCTTTGTAGATTCAGTACCCATATGGTTTTAAAGACAGATGGCCTTTAAAATATTATTATTGTTTATGAACGTTTTGGAATGCCTAAATATTTACTCAAGATAACTATTTAAGTGCGTAGTATTAGTGCTGTGATTATTTTACCAATTAATGATTAAGGAAATACTGTAATTTTTATAGGGCAGACAGGCAATGCATTTGCTACATAGGCAAACTGGACTAGGCAGGCAATGTTTAGCCCTTCTCTATTAAATTAAACAAATCCAGGATAAATTTACCCACTGAAAAATGTGTAGTCACTTTAGTGCAGGGGAAAAGTAATCTGTAGAACTAACTAGTATAGTAACTTGCTCAACAGATCAGTTTTATCTCAGCACAGCCCTTTGCTCAATGCAAATTGGCTCCCTCTCCACTTACTAGCCAAGTAGTACAGGCAGCTACCTTGGGCAAGCTAGTCATGTGTCTGCTCCTTACTATGCAAAGGTTGGAATGTTGTTACAGCTATGATGGTCCAGGAAATATGAAAGAAGCAAGAGTCCTTTGGCGATATCTTTTATTGGACCAACTGTATATTTGGGAGAGATGTTAGACAAGCTTTTGGGCACCAAAAGTCTGCTTCTTTCCCAGCCCTGAGAAAAGGCACTTTGTGCCCAAAAGTCCGTCTAGCATCTCCCCCACTGTAAAGTTGATCCTGTAAAGGATACTACCAAAAGACCCTTGTTTCTCCTTTACTACAGAGTAAATTAACTACAGAGTAAAATGCAGGGTGAGTTACTCCATAGCAACTGTATCATGAATCCATACCCTTATTCTTACTTAGCAAAGCAATTTATATTCTGAACTCTTCCCTTTAACCTGAATTATCATCTGTTGTTTAGTTGAGTTAAAACAATGAAAGACATCCCATTAACCAATGCACAGCTACAGGAGAATTATGGTTGACTCACTCATTTCTCCTTTCTTCACCAAAGGTATACCGAATTCCTTATTATGATGCCTGTGTCCGAGATTCCTGCGGGTGTGACACTGGAGGGGATTGTGAATGCATGTGTGATGCTGTTGCTGCGTATGCCAAGGCATGCCTAGATGTAGGGGTTTGTGTTGACTGGAGAGCCCCAGATTTTTGTCGTAAGTTCTCTACACCTTGTAAAAACAGAGCTTGTGATTTATATTCCTAGCTTCTGTTCTTAACTAATTCCTCCCTGCCTGCTCTGAATCTGCTCTCAATTAACTGCATTCCATCAATTGAAAAAACCCAACCTTTTATCTTGTTTCTTTCTTTTTTTTAGCTGTTTACTGTGACTTCTACAACACTCACAAAACAATAAGCAATGAGAATGCTTACTACTATACATACATGGATGAAGACAACTGTACCTGGCACTACCGGCCTTGTAACTGCCCAAACCAAGATTACAAGTATGTCAATGTTGAAGGTAATGAGCTTTTACTCTTATAAAGCTGAAAACGGTAACATAATGGCTATTTTTACCGTGGTTTTAATCACTGATACTCTGAAAAGACAATGATGTTTCTATTGATGTAATCTTTGAAGACATGGTTTGTAGGGCTGTGCAAAATTTTGCCCGGCATTTCATTTCAAAGCTGTTTTGATGCGTTTCAAGCTCAAAACAGCAAAATCGAAATGAAACAAAAGCCTTCAGAACAGCTACGAAATGAAACAAGGGAACAAGAAACATTTCAAAAGTTTTGAAATGTTTTAAGTTTCAAAGCGAGGCTTACTGGCTTCAGTGCCAGTCCCAGCCAGCAGCACCCACCTCCTCTCATCTGGCAGGCAGCTTTGAGGGCTCACCCACACCCCCGGGAGGGCTGCGGGAACTGTGCTGGACTCCTCCTGGGGGTGCAGGGTCCCGATCTGCCTGCCAGATGACAGACGAGCACTGGGCACAGCCCGCACCCAGGACTGGAAAGATTGGTGCTGCCACTGGCTCCAGGCAGCAGCACCTGGCTGCCTCCTGTCATCCAGCAGGCAGATCGAGGCCCCACACCCTGGGGAGAACTCCGGCACAGCCCCCGGAGCCCTCCCAGGGGTGTGGGCAAGCCCCCAATCTGCCTGCCTGCCACATTTTATGATTCCCCATTATAACCTATGGGAGAAACGGTGAAACAGCCAAAGAGTTTCAGCGAAACAAAACAGCGCTTTCAAAATGAAATGAAACTCAAAACAAAACATTGTTCCATCAAAACGGAAGTCAAAGCAGAATAGTGCTGTTTCACACAGCCCTAATGGTTAGTGTTATTCTAGTATGCCCATCTTCATTTTGCTGCTACTGCTATCACAATAAGTAACTGATTCACTATCTATAGTATGCTTAGGACTGTAATGATGTCAGCCTCTCTTGAACACAGTAGAGTGACTAATAGGAGGGCAATCAGGGCACCAACCCATGCATCAACTAGGAGGTGGGAGTGGAAGGGAAAGGTGCAAAAATAGCAGCTGCCCTTCAGCTGACTTGGCCACTGCTGCTGCCCAATGCACTGCCACTGGCCTAGGGCACGGGATTGCCTAGTTATGTTTCTGCTTGAACAGGAAACTTATCAGATCAAGAGAATATCCCATGAAGAATTTGGAGATACTGCTAGTTAAATAAGTGGAACAACCATTGCTATGTTAGAAGAGAAGAATGCTTATCAAAAAGAAGTTTATCTGAAACCATTCTTCTCTGAAGAATGAGTAACATCTCTTCTTCCTTCTACAGGGTGCTACAACTGCTCAAATAATGAATACTTTGATGAAGAGCTGGGAACATGCATGCCTTGCAGTATGTAGAGATTTATACAGTTATCTTCTTTCTCTGCAAAAGCTAAAAGCAGAAAAAATGGAAAGGGTTGTAAATTTTAGATGAGGCATTTTATTCCTAATAGTTGTTATTAACTGATGCCTTTTCATCCAAACACAGATCTCTTTTGAAATAATTGTGTTGCTCTAATGCTAACTAGTGATATGACCGTTAAAGGAGATACTTGACTGAAAGTAAGCAATTAAAAAAAAGTCAGGCTGTGAAGCATTGAAACTACATAGTAGTTGAATGGCTATCATTGATTTCAATAAGAGTGATAAAAATTTGTCCTCACTTTAAGCTTCAGTATTTGATAATATCTTGGTAAACCTCAACAATATACAAGGTACTCTAAGCTGCACTGAGGCAGCTGTAACATGAATCAGGAGCAGGGATACTGCCTGTCAGATGCCTTCAACATGTTTCTTGCACTGAATGAATCTGTAGCATAGGTTAGAATCCAGTCCATGTGCTTTACCAAACATGCTTCCCTTTCCAATATATGTGTTTTTTATTACTTTAGAAACCTTTATGACATCATGGCATTCCTATTCCACATGATGGGCAATCTTATAAAAAAACTATGTGGGTACATAATATTACAGATAGGTTCAAATCCTAAAATTTGGATTGTCATTCAGTTGTCAAATGCTCCAGGTCCTTAATAATATAGCAGAATGCCAACCTTCCTTCCCAGATCTAGTAATTGGGTAGGGCTAAACCTTTGGAAGAAAATGAATATGTACACCTTCCTGAGGAATAAAGCTACTCTTAAACATGAACACAGTGACAGAAGTACTAAAAAGTATGCTTAGTGAACTAAATACTAGGCATCTGTTTTCCCCAGTATTGTTTAATACGTTTTCTGGGATGTCTCACAAGCTGGCACAATTCATTTAAATGGTTTCACTTTTCACTCTTGCTGAAAATGATCTCTTTGGAAAAGTTTCTTATTTTATAATCATCCACTTATTTAATTTGTTTCTATTTTACACAGCTGGACCTCATCCTGTTAGTACTACTCCTGAAACCTCTACACCTTCCACAGGTTAGTTCTACAATCAGTTCATAGATTTCATAGACATTAGGGCTGGAAGGGACCTCGGAAGATCATCGAGTCCAGCCCCCCGCCCAAAGGGCAGGACGTCAGCTGGGGTCATAGGATCCCAGCAAGATAAGCATCCAGTTTCATCTTGAAGGTGTTCAATGAAGGCGCTAGAACAACTTCCGGCGGCAGGCTGTTCCAGACCTTGGGGGCTCGGACAGTAAAGAAATTCTTCCTTATGTCCAGCCTGAAACGATCTTGTAGTAGTTTGTGACCATTTGTCCTCGTCATCCCTTGGGGCGCTCTGGTGAACAAACGTTCCCCTAGATACTGGTGATCACCCCTGATAAACTTGTAGGTGGCCATCAGATCACCCCTGTGACCCCAGTTACTAAAGTAATACTTAGATGTTAGCTTCCAAAGGAGATGTTGCTCTCTTCACATTTTAAATAGCAAACACTTTTTTCACAAAATGTTATCATGCTCTTTGAAATGTTTTGAGCAAAGTAATGAAGCATATTCTAACATTACAGATGTCACATATCCTTTATCTTAAATTTTAGGTTAAGGGTCTTAAATTAAGAAAAAGTTATTGGTAAGCCATAACTACTGAATTGCGCCCAGCCATGGGATATTTTTACACTGAGGACAAACTGACAGTGACTAAAGGCAAACAGTATCCAGTTGCTTCTCTTTGACCTAGGGTAGATTAAATTAATTAGCAATTTCAGTATTGTGCTCATTGGAGAGTTGGATAGTGCCCCAGGGGGATCAGTGCCGTGGCTGGTTTTGTTCAATACCTTCATCAATGACCTAGAAGATGGGATGGAATGCACCTTCAGCAAGTTTGAAGATGACACCAAGCAGGGGGGAGTAGTAGATACACTGGAGGGTAGGGCTAGGATTCAGAGAGACCTAGAAATATTGGAGGATAGGACCACAATTAATCTCATGAGGTTCAATAAAGACAAGTGCAAAAATCCTGCACTTAGGATGGAACAATCCCATGCACTGATACAGGCTTGGGACCAACTAGCTAAGCAGGAGCTCTGCAGAAAAGGACCTGGGGGTTGCAGCGGACAATAAGCTGAATATGAGCCAACAGTGTGTCCTTCTTGCAAAGAAGCTACCGGCATCCTGGGATACATTAGTAGAAGCATTGCCAGCAGGGGAGGGAAGTGTTTATTCTCTATTCAGCACTGGTAAGGCCACATCTGGAGTACTATATCCAGTTTTGCGTCCTACATTACAGAAAGAATGTAGACAAATATAAGAGAGTCCTGTGGAGGATAATGAAAATAATTAGGGTGCTGGGACACATGATTTCGGAGGAGAGGCTGAGGGAACTGATCCAATTTAGTCTGAAGAAGAGAAGACTGAGGGGGATTTAATAAAAGCCTTCAAGTACCTGAAAGGCGGTTCCAGAAAAGATGGAGCTGGACTGTTCTCAGTGGTGGCAGATGACAAAACAAGGAGCAATGATCTTAAGTTGCAACAAGGGAAGTTTAGGGTAGATATAAGGAAAATCTTTCTCACTAAGAGTCTAGTAAAGAGTCTCTCAGTCACAATGATTACTCTCCTTGTACTGCTTTCTCTGGGTGAGAATCAAGACATATTAGCCAAAGCCCCAGTACACAAATTTCTATATCACTATTGGCAGATCTCTGTACTCTATATCACTATTGGCAGATCTCTGTACTCTTTTTGAGCACTGAATTCACTTAAAATATACTAAGAAAGGGAAATGTGTGTGTGTGTGTGTGTGTGTGTGTGTGTGTGTGTGAGAGAGAGAGAGAGAGAGAGAGAGAGAGAGAGAGAGAGAGAGAGAGAGAGAGAGAGAGAGAGAGACATCTTCCTACTCACAGCTAACTGTTGGGATATTCAGTAAAATATAGAAAAGACAGAGAGGAGACTAAGCTTTCTCAAATTTGACTTTTAAAATTAAAGATGTTTTGTAATATTACATTACATCCTAAAATCATTTGTTTTAATTTACATCAAATATAAATGTAACTGAATTATAAACCATTATTTAAAAGCTTCAGTGACCATGAATATTTCAAACATTATTGTTCTTTCTTCTTTTTTTTTTTTTTCTTCCAACAATGGTGCAAACGACAGCATCAAGCACTACTTCAGTCATAACACCAACTACTACTATACTGCCAACAACCACTATTCTAAATGTAACTCTAACCTCTCTGCCAACAATATCCCCACTAACCTCTGCATCCAGTGCTGAAACAATCACTAAATCTACAGTGTCTACCACCCACACAATATTAACAATTACACCAACCGCAACACCTACAATAACGACCATGGAATCACCTCTCGTTTCAGTCACAACACCCACAACAGTTATATCCACAACCTCAACAACCATGACAACAAAAAAGACAACATTTTCATCTTCTCCAATAACTATATCAACTGAAATCACTACACCACAAATGACCACCAAAACCTCAGCACCAATAACTCCATCAATCTCACCTACAGTTTCAGTATCAACAGAAACCGGTAAGTTCTGCTACATTGTTGATCTCTTTCTGTTTTACTCACTACTGTTATTGAGTATACATAATTAAATTTATATGATTGTTTCAGAAATTACATGACTAAGATCCATTACACAAGTTACATTTAGGCTTCAATTAACTTAATAGTTAACTATTATACTGTAATAGTTGCAGTATAAATGGAAAGGATGCTACATGTGAACCTAATTTAAGGCATTATGACATGGTAAAAAAGAAATTAAAACGGTTCATAAATGATGTAGGATGTGTTTAGGTAGGGTTTGTGTGGTCCTTTAATTTCATACCTGGCCTGCGCTGTTAGTCGAATGGCAACAACCGTGTCATAGTCAGGAACTGATTCAGGTATGGTCCTGTCTAGGCAACTGACAATCACCTGATTGTTAGGCTTAAACTCAGAGTGCATAATGTGGGAGAATGAAATGGATTTCAAACAAAAAACATTAAAGCACACACCTTCAAGCTGTGACTCGATTCCCTGGCATCGGAGATCACAGAACTCTAATGCCTCATATTCAGCCTCCATAAATGGGGAACAAGGTACTGCAGGGAGATGAATGGGTGCTGCCCACATGGCCTTCTTCATTGCCACAGCCATGAGTAACTCTGCCTTTTAGGTTCCTTCAAGAGGGATAGTCCGTCTACATCACCTTTCAAGGCCTGCCTTCTCTCTCCAGTCCCGGAGGATGAGGGGGCCACGTACGATCTCTATGAGCAACCGGTAGCTTATGGGCGGGCTTGCCACACTGCGCGATCGGCAGGCTCCCCACCCCTCCTGTCATCACAGAGATGTGCGTCACCCCTCTCTACACAGCGCACCCTCTCCTGGTCGCTCTCACCATCGCAACCGCCCTTTTTCCCTCACAGTGACGCAGACCGTACGAACCACGACCCCATCAACCTCTACCGTCATCAGTACGCGGAAAACAACACCAACCACCTCTGCCTCCACCACGGCCAAGACCACTGTGTCCACAGAGTCCCGCCCAACCACCACGACTCCAACCACCTTGAGAAGTACAACGCTCACCCCAACCAGCACCTCGGAGGCTACCACCCCAGGCGTCAGGACCTCCCAAACCTCCACACCGACAGCCGCTACCCCTGCCACTTCCTCCACCACCTCCACCACAACTGCCAAGCCAACCACTACGCCCACCACCGTGACGCTGACAACCACCGCCCCGCTCACGACCTCCACGCTGCACACAACCTTGGAGTCCACCACCTCGCACATCACTACCCCCACCACCACCAAAAGCACCACTGCGACTGTGGTTATCCCCACCACAACATCTACTGAGTCTACCACAACTGCCATGCCGACAGCTACGCCCGCCACCACAACCCCGACCGCAACATCGGAGACCACCACGACTCCCACCACCGAAAAAACCACCACTCACACACCACCCGCGTCCACTCCTTCCACAACCAAGGCCACAACAGCTCCATCCCCAACACCACGAAAGGGTAAATGTTACTCATCGCTCCCCCTCTGCGGGCAGGTATTTTTGCCAAAGGGCCACTTCCCTCCCTTGCATCCACCCCCCCTCGGCCCCTACTTCCACCATTTCAGGGACTGTCCCAGCCGGCAGCACGCACCCTGCTGCGGACAACACAACAGTGGTAATGGTGGAGCTGCTCTTCTTCCCCTGCACCCGCCACCGGTGCCTCTGGCCCCTGCCACCCTGGCCCAG
Source organism: Alligator mississippiensis (assembly GCF_030867095.1). Taxonomy (NCBI): domain Eukaryota; kingdom Metazoa; phylum Chordata; order Crocodylia; family Alligatoridae; genus Alligator; species Alligator mississippiensis. Next base: position 185,602,559 of record NC_081825.1, on the reverse strand, counting down.
GGGCACAGCTGGTTTTCAAGGCAGCTGGCCAGCAGGCCATCCCAAGATCTCCAAGGCGAGATCAGCCTTGGCTGCCCGAGGAACCCCAACGCTCTTGCGGGGCGGCTCACGTGGATCTCATTGCTCCGACCCTTCCTGCAAAGGAAACCAGTAGGGCTCCAGGGGAGAGAGCCTTGAGAAAACAGCCTCGCCGTGCCTTCCACCTCTGCCTCAGGCCCTTCAATGCCAATCAGCCTGCAGAGTGAGTGGCTTGGGTCCAGCCGTCTCCCTGTGCTGCCTGACTGGCTTTTGAGCCCCCGGCAAAGTTCAGCTTTGCCATCCTAGCAACCGGAATGTCCCCACTTGTGGGACCATCTGCTTCTAGGTCAAGCGCTAGAGCGGGGCGACGCAGGCCCCTATACTGTGTCTCTCCCTCCAGTTCCAGGCAGCCTCCATACCTCTCTCAGGCAGGGAGGCTCAAGGCACCCTTTCATCTCCCCGGGGCAGAAAGGGACCTGTACCAGAGCAGAGAGCGGGGTGTGAACCAGGGTCAAACGAGATGGGAGCTGTCTCTCAGTTCCACCCTGGAGGCACAGCCTCGTGCCTGCAGACCCCTGGTTTTGCTTCTGCCCGCGTGCACGATCTGCACGCGGTCTGGGAAGCCTGCTTGCACTATACACACCGCCACGGGATTCAATATCTTGTCTTTTGCTTTTGCTCCTGCTTTGCAGTGGAAGAGGAAACTAGAACCACTATGCCTACCAGTATACCCTCAACAGGTGAGTGCCACAGCCCACGCGTCAGCAAAGAGCTGCCTTTCAGCCTTTACCGCGTCCTTCACGCTCGGCGCTGAAAAGCAGTTGCCGCCAGACCGTGTTCCCGCCCACAGAGGCAGCTTGCCCACGGCAAGCAGAAGTTGCTCCGGAACCAGACCCTGCCTTTCTTGGCAATGCACGGGGGCATGGTTCAGCCTCAAAAGCAGTTGGCGCTGGTCAGGAGATCAAAGGGAAGGGAGGCAGCCAGCAGGGCACGAGGGGCTGTGTCCAACGAGGGGGAGGGAGCCCAAGCCTCCCACCTTAAGCACCAGGAACCAGGGCGTGGGGGCATTCTTCCCACACCTGCCACATGGGGAACCTGTGCTTGTTGCACGGAGTCGGCTGCCCTGGTTGCGGGGGTCGTTGTGCAGGGGAGGAAGGAGCTCTTCTCGCTAGGAAGGCGAGATGGCAGGGAGACGAGAGAGCGTTTTGCTGCAGGAAGCAGGGCAGCTGCACAGAATGACAATCCGAGCACTGCACGGAAGCAGCCAGGCATACGCAAAGCCTTATGGCAAGGTCTGACAGGGCGCCCCGACTGGTCCCTTCCCCCCAGCCCACGCCTCGTGCTGTGGCTCCTGCCATGGGCAGAGAGCTCTGCAAGGAAGTGAACGGAGGCCACCCACATGGCTTTGTTCATTGCCCTAGCCCCGGGTAGCTCTGCCTTTTAGGTTCCTTCAAGAGGGATGGCCCCTACACGGCGCCTTCCAAGGCCTGCCTTCTCTCTCCACTCCCGGAGGATGAGGGGGCCACGTATGACCTCTGTGCGCGACCGGTGGCTTCTAGGCAGGCAGGCCACACTGCGCGCTCGGCAGGCTCCCCTCCCCTCCTGTCATCACAGAGATGTGCGTCACCCCTCTCTACACAGCGCACCCTCTCCTGGTCGCTCTCACCATCGCAACCGCCCTTTTTCCCTCACAGTGACGCAGACCGTACGAACCACGACCCCATCAACCTCTACCGTCATCAGTACGCGGAAAACAACACCAACCACCTCTGCCTCCACCACGGCCAAGACCACTGTGTCCACAGAGTCCCGCCCAACCACCACGACTCCAACCACCTTGAGAAGTACAACGCTCACCCCAACCAGCACCTCGGAGGCTACCACCCCAGGCGTCAGGACCTCCCAAACCTCCACGCCGACAGCCGCTACCCCTGCCACTTCCTCCACCACCTCCACCACAACTGCCAAGCCAACCACTACGCCCACCACCGTGACGCTGACAACCACCGCCCCGCTCACGACCTCCACGCTGCACACAACCTTGGAGTCCACCACCTCGCACATCACTACCCCCACCACCACCAAAAGCACCACTGCGACTGTGGTTATCCCCACCACAACATCTACTGAGTCTACCACAACTGCCATGCCGACAGCTACGCCCGCCACCACAACCCCGACCGCAACATCGGAGACCACCACGACTCCCACCACCGAAAAAACCACCACTCACACACCACCCGCGTCCACTCCTTCCACAACCAAGGCCACAACAGCTCCATCCCCAACACCACGAAAGGGTAAATGTTACTCATCGCTCCCCCTCTGCGGGCAGGTATTTTTGCCAAAGGGCCACTTCCCTCCCTTGCATCCACCCCCCCTCGGCCCCTACTTCCACCATTTCAGGGACTGTCCCAGCCGGCAGCACGCACCCTGCTGCGGACAACACAACAGTGGTAATGGTGGAGCTGCTCTTCTTCCCCTGCACCCGCCACCGGTGCCTCTGGCCCCTGCCACCCTGGCCCAGGGGCACAGCTGGTTTTCAAGGCAGCTGGCCAGCAGGCCATCCCAAGATCTCCAAGGCGAGATCAGCCTTGGCTGCCCGAGGAACCCCAACGCTCTTGCGGGGCGGCTCACGTGGATCTCATTGCTCCGACCCTTCCTGCAAAGGAAACCAGTAGGGCTCCAGGGGAGAGAGCCTTGAGAAAACAGCCTCGCCGTGCCTTCCACCTCTGCCTCAGGCCCTTCAATGCCAATCAGCCTGCAGAGTGAGTGGCTTGGGTCCAGCCGTCTCCCTGTGCTGCCTGACTGGCTTTTGAGCCCCCGGCAAAGTTCAGCTTTGCCATCCTAGCAACCGGAATGTCCCCACTTGTGGGACCATCTGCTTCTAGGTCAAGCGCTAGAGCGGGGCGACGCAGGCCCCTATACTGTGTCTCTCCCTCCAGTTCCAGGCAGCCTCCATACCTCTCTCAGGCAGGGAGGCTCAAGGCACCCTTTCATCTCCCCGGGGCAGAAAGGGACCTGTACCAGAGCAGAGAGCGGGGTGTGAACCAGGGTCAAACGAGATGGGAGCTGTCTCTCAGTTCCACCCTGGAGGCACAGCCTCGTGCCTGCAGACCCCTGGTTTTGCTTCTGCCCGCGTGCACGATCTGCACGCGGTCTGGGAAGCCTGCTTGCACTATACACACCGCCACGGGATTCAATATCTTGTCTTTTGCTTTTGCTCCTGCTTTGCAGTGGAAGAGGAAACTAGAACCACTATGCCTACCAGTATACCCTCAACAGGTGAGTGCCACAGCCCACGCGTCAGCAAAGAGCTGCCTTTCAGCCTTTACCGCGTCCTTCACGCTCGGCGCTGAAAAGCAGTTGCCGCCAGACCGTGTTCCCGCCCACAGAGGCAGCTTGCCCACGGCAAGCAGAAGTTGCTCCGGAACCAGACCCTGCCTTTCTTGGCAATGCACGGGGGCATGGTTCAGCCTCAAAAGCAGTTGGCGCTGGTCAGGAGATCAAAGGGAAGGGAGGCAGCCAGCAGGGCACGAGGGGCTGTGTCCAACGAGGGGGAGGGAGCCCAAGCCTCCCACCTTAAGCACCAGGAACCAGGGCGTGGGGGCATTCTTCCCACACCTGCCACATGGGGAACCTGTGCTTGTTGCACGGAGTCGGCTGCCCTGGTTGCGGGGGTCGTTGTGCAGGGGAGGAAGGAGCTCTTCTCGCTAGGAAGGCGAGATGGCAGGGAGACGAGAGAGCGTTTTGCTGCAGGAAGCAGGGCAGCTGCACAGAATGACAATCCGAGCACTGCACGGAAGCAGCCAGGCATACGCAAAGCCTTATGGCAAGGTCTGACAGGGCGCCCCGACTGGTCCCTTCCCCCCAGCCCACGCCTCGTGCTGTGGCTCCTGCCATGGGCAGAGAGCTCTGCAAGGAAGTGAACGGAGGCCACCCACATGGCTTTGTTCATTGCCCTAGCCCCGGGTAGCTCTGCCTTTTAGGTTCCTTCAAGAGGGATGGCCCCTACACGGCGCCTTCCAAGGCCTGCCTTCTCTCTCCACTCCCGGAGGATGAGGGGGCCACGTATGACCTCTGTGCGCGACCGGTGGCTTCTAGGCAGGCAGGCCACACTGCGCGCTCGGCAGGCTCCCCTCCCCTCCTGTCATCACAGAGATGTGCGTCACCCCTCTCTACACAGCGCACCCTCTCCTGGTCGCTCTCACCATCGCAACCGCCCTTTTTCCCTCACAGTGACGCAGACCGTACAAACCACGACCCCATCAACCTCTACCGTCATCAGTACGCGGAAAACAACACCAACCACCTCTGCCTCCACCACGGCCAAGACCACTGTGTCCACAGAGTCCCGCCCAACCACCACGACTCCAACCACCTTGAGAAGTACAACGCTCACCCCAACCAGCACCTCGGAGGCTACCACCCCAGGCGTCAGGACCTCCCAAACCTCCACGCCGACAGCCGCTACCCCTGCCACTTCCTCCACCACCTCCACCACAACTGCCAAGCCAACCACTACGCCCACCACCGTGACGCTGACAACCACCGCCCCGCTCACGACCTCCACGCTGCACACAACCTTGGAGTCCACCACCTCGCACATCACTACCCCCACCACCACCAAAAGCACCACTGCGACTGTGGTTATCCCCACCACAACATCTACTGAGTCTACCACAACTGCCATGCCGACAGCTACGCCCGCCACCACAACCCCGACCGCAACATCGGAGACCACCACGACTCCCACCACCGAAAAAACCACCACTCACACACCACCCGCGTCCACTCCTTCCACAACCAAGGCCACAACAGCTCCATCCCCAACACCACGAAAGGGTAAATGTTACTCATCGCTCCCCCTCTGCGGGCAGGTATTTTTGCCAAAGGGCCACTTCCCTCCCTTGCATCCACCCCCCCTCGGCCCCTACTTCCACCATTTCAGGGACTGTCCCAGCCGGCAGCACGCACCCTGCTGCGGACAACACAACAGTGGTAATGGTGGAGCTGCTCTTCTTCCCCTGCACCCGCCACCGGTGCCTCTGGCCCCTGCCACCCTGGCCCAGGGGCACAGCTGGTTTTCAAGGCAGCTGGCCAGCAGGCCATCCCAAGATCTCCAAGGCGAGATCAGCCTTGGCTGCCCGAGGAACCCCAACGCTCTTGCGGGGCGGCTCACGTGGATCTCATTGCTCCGACCCTTCCTGCAAAGGAAACCAGTAGGGCTCCAGGGGAGAGAGCCTTGAGAAAACAGCCTCGCCGTGCCTTCCACCTCTGCCTCAGGCCCTTCAATGCCAATCAGCCTGCAGAGTGAGTGGCTTGGGTCCAGCCGTCTCCCTGTGCTGCCTGACTGGCTTTTGAGCCCCCGGCAAAGTTCAGCTTTGCCATCCTAGCAACCGGAATGTCCCCACTTGTGGGACCATCTGCTTCTAGGTCAAGCGCTAGAGCGGGGCGACGCAGGCCCCTATACTGTGTCTCTCCCTCCAGTTCCAGGCAGCCTCCATACCTCTCTCAGGCAGGGAGGCTCAAGGCACCCTTTCATCTCCCCGGGGCAGAAAGGGACCTGTACCAGAGCAGAGAGCGGGGTGTGAACCAGGGTCAAACGAGATGGGAGCTGTCTCTCAGTTCCACCCTGGAGGCACAGCCTCGTGCCTGCAGACCCCTGGTTTTGCTTCTGCCCGCGTGCACGATCTGCACGCGGTCTGGGAAGCCTGCTTGCACTATACACACCGCCACGGGATTCAATATCTTGTCTTTTGCTTTTGCTCCTGCTTTGCAGTGGAAGAGGAAACTAGAACCACTATGCCTACCAGTATACCCTCAACAGGTGAGTGCCACAGCCCACGCGTCAGCAAAGAGCTGCCTTTCAGCCTTTACCGCGTCCTTCACGCTCGGCGCTGAAAAGCAGTTGCCGCCAGACCGTGTTCCCGCCCACAGAGGCAGCTTGCCCACGGCAAGCAGAAGTTGCTCCGGAACCAGACCCTGCCTTTCTTGGCAATGCACGGGGGCATGGTTCAGCCTCAAAAGCAGTTGGCGCTGGTCAGGAGATCAAAGGGAAGGGAGGCAGCCAGCAGGGCACGAGGGGGAGGGAGCCCAAGCCTCCCACCTTAAGCACCAGGAACCAGGGCGTGGGGGCATTCTTCCCACACCTGCCACATGGGGAACCTGTGCTTGTTGCACGGAGTCGGCTGCCCTGGTTGCGGGGGTCGTTGTGCAGGGGAGGAAGGAGCTCTTCTCGCTAGGAAGGCGAGATGGCAGGGAGACGAGAGAGCGTTTTGCTGCAGGAAGCAGGGCAGCTGCACAGAATGACAATCCGAGCACTGCACGGAAGCAGCCAGGCATACGCAAAGCCTTATGGCAAGGTCTGACAGGGCGCCCCGACTGGTCCCTTCCCCCCAGCCCACGCCTCGTGCTGTGGCTCCTGCCATGGGCAGAGAGCTCTGCAAGGAAGTGAACGGAGGCCACCCACATGGCTTTGTTCATTGCCCTAGCCCCGGGTAGCTCTGCCTTTTAGGTTCCTTCAAGAGGGATGGCCCCTACACGGCGCCTTCCAAGGCCTGCCTTCTCTCTCCACTCCCGGAGGATGAGGGGGCCACGTATGACCTCTGTGCGCGACCGGTGGCTTCTAGGCAGGCAGGCCACACTGCGCGCTCGGCAGGCTCCCCTCCCCTCCTGTCATCACAGAGATGTGCGTCACCCCTCTCTACACAGCGCACCCTCTCCTGGTCGCTCTCACCATCGCAACCGCCCTTTTTCCCTCACAGTGACGCAGACCGTACGAACCACGACCCCATCAACCTCTACCGTCATCAGTACGCGGAAAACAACACCAACCACCTCTGCCTCCACCACGGCCAAGACCACTGTGTCCACAGAGTCCCGCCCAACCACCACGACTCCAACCACCTTGAGAAGTACAACGCTCACCCCAACCAGCACCTCGGAGGCTACCACCCCAGGCGTCAGGACCTCCCAAACCTCCACGCCGACAGCCGCTACCCCTGCCACTTCCTCCACCACCTCCACCACAACTGCCAAGCCAACCACTACGCCCACCACCGTGACGCTGACAACCACCGCCCCGCTCACGACCTCCACGCTGCACACAACCTTGGAGTCCACCACCTCGCACATCACTACCCCCACCACCACCAAAAGCACCACTGCGACTGTGGTTATCCCCACCACAACATCTACTGAGTCTACCACAACTGCCATGCCGACAGCTACGCCCGCCACCACAACCCCGACCGCAACATCGGAGACCACCACGACTCCCACCACCGAAAAAACCACCACTCACACACCACCCGCGTCCACTCCTTCCACAACCAAGGCCACAACAGCTCCATCCCCAACACCACGAAAGGGTAAATGTTACTCATCGCTCCCCCTCTGCGGGCAGGTATTTTTGCCAAAGGGCCACTTCCCTCCCTTGCATCCACCCCCCCTCGGCCCCTACTTCCACCATTTCAGGGACTGTCCCAGCCGGCAGCACGCACCCTGCTGCGGACAACACAACAGTGGTAATGGTGGAGCTGCTCTTCTTCCCCTGCACCCGCCACCGGTGCCTCTGGCCCCTGCCACCCTGGCCCAGGGGCACAGCTGGTTTTCAAGGCAGCTGGCCAGCAGGCCATCCCAAGATCTCCAAGGCGAGATCAGCCTTGGCTGCCCGAGGAACCCCAACGCTCTTGCGGGGCGGCTCACGTGGATCTCATTGCTCCGACCCTTCCTGCAAAGGAAACCAGTAGGGCTCCAGGGGAGAGAGCCTTGAGAAAACAGCCTCGCCGTGCCTTCCACCTCTGCCTCAGGCCCTTCAATGCCAATCAGCCTGCAGAGTGAGTGGCTTGGGTCCAGCCGTCTCCCTGTGCTGCCTGACTGGCTTTTGAGCCCCCGGCAAAGTTCAGCTTTGCCATCCTAGCAACCGGAATGTCCCCACTTGTGGGACCATCTGCTTCTAGGTCAAGCGCTAGAGCGGGGCGACGCAGGCCCCTATACTGTGTCTCTCCCTCCAGTTCCAGGCAGCCTCCATACCTCTCTCAGGCAGGGAGGCTCAAGGCACCCTTTCATCTCCCCGGGGCAGAAAGGGACCTGTACCAGAGCAGAGAGCGGGGTGTGAACCAGGGTCAAACGAGATGGGAGCTGTCTCTCAGTTCCACCCTGGAGGCACAGCCTCGTGCCTGCAGACCCCTGGTTTTGCTTCTGCCCGCGTGCACGATCTGCACGCGGTCTGGGAAGCCTGCTTGCACTATACACACCGCCACGGGATTCAATATCTTGTCTTTTGCTTTTGCTCCTGCTTTGCAGTGGAAGAGGAAACTAGAACCACTATGCCTACCAGTATACCCTCAACAGGTGAGTGCCACAGCCCACGCGTCAGCAAAGAGCTGCCTTTCAGCCTTTACCGCGTCCTTCACGCTCGGCGCTGAAAAGCAGTTGCCGCCAGACCGTGTTCCCGCCCACAGAGGCAGCTTGCCCACGGCAAGCAGAAGTTGCTCCGGAACCAGACCCTGCCTTTCTTGGCAATGCACGGGGGCATGGTTCAGCCTCAAAAGCAGTTGGCGCTGGTCAGGAGATCAAAGGGAAGGGAGGCAGCCAGCAGGGCACGAGGGGCTGTGTCCAACGAGGGGGAGGGAGCCCAAGCCTCCCACCTTAAGCACCAGGAACCAGGGCGTGGGGGCATTCTTCCCACACCTGCCACATGGGGAACCTGTGCTTGTTGCACGGAGTCGGCTGCCCTGGTTGCGGGGGTCGTTGTGCAGGGGAGGAAGGAGCTCTTCTCGCTAGGAAGGCGAGATGGCAGGGAGACGAGAGAGCGTTTTGCTGCAGGAAGCAGGGCAGCTGCACAGAATGACAATCCGAGCACTGCACGGAAGCAGCCAGGCATACGCAAAGCCTTATGGCAAGGTCTGACAGGGCGCCCCGACTGGTCCCTTCCCCCCAGCCCACGCCTCGTGCTGTGGCTCCTGCCATGGGCAGAGAGCTCTGCAAGGAAGTGAACGGAGGCCACCCACATGGCTTTGTTCATTGCCCTAGCCCCGGGTAGCTCTGCCTTTTAGGTTCCTTCAAGAGGGATGGCCCCTACACGGCGCCTTCCAAGGCCTGCCTTCTCTCTCCACTCCCGGAGGATGAGGGGGCCACGTATGACCTCTGTGCGCGACCGGTGGCTTCTAGGCAGGCAGGCCACACTGCGCGCTCGGCAGGCTCCCCTCCCCTCCTGTCATCACAGAGATGTGCGTCACCCCTCTCTACACAGCGCACCCTCTCCTGGTCGCTCTCACCATCGCAACCGCCCTTTTTCCCTCACAGTGACGCAGACCGTACGAACCACGACCCCATCAACCTCTACCGTCATCAGTACGCGGAAAACAACACCAACCACCTCTGCCTCCACCACGGCCAAGACCACTGTGTCCACAGAGTCCCGCCCAACCACCACGACTCCAACCACCTTGAGAAGTACAACGCTCACCCCAACCAGCACCTCGGAGGCTACCACCCCAGGCGTCAGGACCTCCCAAACCTCCACGCCGACAGCCGCTACCCCTGCCACTTCCTCCACCACCTCCACCACAACTGCCAAGCCAACCACTACGCCCACCACCGTGACGCTGACAACCACCGCCCCGCTCACGACCTCCACGCTGCACACAACCTTGGAGTCCACCACCTCGCACATCACTACCCCCACCACCACCAAAAGCACCACTGCGACTGTGGTTATCCCCACCACAACATCTACTGAGTCTACCACAACTGCCATGCCGACAGCTACGCCCGCCACCACAACCCCGACCGCAACATCGGAGACCACCACGACTCCCACCACCGAAAAAACCACCACTCACACACCACCCGCGTCCACTCCTTCCACAACCAAGGCCACAACAGCTCCATCCCCAACACCACGAAAGGGTAAATGTTACTCATCGCTCCCCCTCTGCGGGCAGGTATTTTTGCCAAAGGGCCACTTCCCTCCCTTGCATCCACCCCCCCTCGGCCCCTACTTCCACCATTTCAGGGACTGTCCCAGCCGGCAGCACGCACCCTGCTGCGGACAACACAACAGTGGTAATGGTGGAGCTGCTCTTCTTCCCCTGCACCCGCCACCGGTGCCTCTGGCCCCTGCCACCCTGGCCCAGGGGCACAGCTGGTTTTCAAGGCAGCTGGCCAGCAGGCCATCCCAAGATCTCCAAGGCGAGATCAGCCTTGGCTGCCCGAGGAACCCCAACGCTCTTGCGGGGCGGCTCACGTGGATCTCATTGCTCCGACCCTTCCTGCAAAGGAAACCAGTAGGGCTCCAGGGGAGAGAGCCTTGAGAAAACAGCCTCGCCGTGCCTTCCACCTCTGCCTCAGGCCCTTCAATGCCAATCAGCCTGCAGAGTGAGTGGCTTGGGTCCAGCCGTCTCCCTGTGCTGCCTGACTGGCTTTTGAGCCCCCGGCAAAGTTCAGCTTTGCCATCCTAGCAACCGGAATGTCCCCACTTGTGGGACCATCTGCTTCTAGGTCAAGCGCTAGAGCGGGGCGACGCAGGCCCCTATACTGTGTCTCTCCCTCCAGTTCCAGGCAGCCTCCATACCTCTCTCAGGCAGGGAGGCTCAAGGCACCCTTTCATCTCCCCGGGGCAGAAAGGGACCTGTACCAGAGCAGAGAGCGGGGTGTGAACCAGGGTCAAACGAGATGGGAGCTGTCTCTCAGTTCCACCCTGGAGGCACAGCCTCGTGCCTGCAGACCCCTGGTTTTGCTTCTGCCCGCGTGCACGATCTGCACGCGGTCTGGGAAGCCTGCTTGCACTATACACACCGCCACGGGATTCAATATCTTGTCTTTTGCTTTTGCTCCTGCTTTGCAGTGGAAGAGGAAACTAGAACCACTATGCCTACCAGTATACCCTCAACAGGTGAGTGCCACAGCCCACGCGTCAGCAAAGAGCTGCCTTTCAGCCTTTACCGCGTCCTTCACGCTCGGCGCTGAAAAGCAGTTGCCGCCAGACCGTGTTCCCGCCCACAGAGGCAGCTTGCCCACGGCAAGCAGAAGTTGCTCCGGAACCAGACCCTGCCTTTCTTGGCAATGCACGGGGGCATGGTTCAGCCTCAAAAGCAGTTGGCGCTGGTCAGGAGATCAAAGGGAAGGGAGGCAGCCAGCAGGGCACGAGGGGCTGTGTCCAACGAGGGGGAGGGAGCCCAAGCCTCCCACCTTAAGCACCAGGAACCAGGGCGTGGGGGCATTCTTCCCACACCTGCCACATGGGGAACCTGTGCTTGTTGCACGGAGTCGGCTGCCCTGGTTGCGGGGGTCGTTGTGCAGGGGAGGAAGGAGCTCTTCTCGCTAGGAAGGCGAGATGGCAGGGAGACGAGAGAGCGTTTTGCTGCAGGAAGCAGGGCAGCTGCACAGAATGACAATCCGAGCACTGCACGGAAGCAGCCAGGCATACGCAAAGCCTTATGGCAAGGTCTGACAGGGCGCCCCGACTGGTCCCTTCCCCCCAGCCCACGCCTCGTGCTGTGGCTCCTGCCATGGGCAGAGAGCTCTGCAAGGAAGTGAACGGAGGCCACCCACATGGCTTTGTTCATTGCCCTAGCCCCGGGTAGCTCTGCCTTTTAGGTTCCTTCAAGAGGGATGGCCCCTACACGGCGCCTTCCAAGGCCTGCCTTCTCTCTCCACTCCCGGAGGATGAGGGGGCCACGTATGACCTCTGTGCGCGACCGGTGGCTTCTAGGCAGGCAGGCCACACTGCGCGCTCGGCAGGCTCCCCTCCCCTCCTGTCATCACAGAGATGTGCGTCACCCCTCTCTACACAGCGCACCCTCTCCTGGTCGCTCTCACCATCGCAACCGCCCTTTTTCCCTCACAGTGACGCAGACCGTACGAACCACGACCCCATCAACCTCTACCGTCATCAGTACGCGGAAAACAACACCAACCACCTCTGCCTCCACCACGGCCAAGACCACTGTGTCCACAGAGTCCCGCCCAACCACCACGACTCCAACCACCTTGAGAAGTACAACGCTCACCCCAACCAGCACCTCGGAGGCTACCACCCCAGGCGTCAGGACCTCCCAAACCTCCACGCCGACAGCCGCTACCCCTGCCACTTCCTCCACCACCTCCACCACAACTGCCAAGCCAACCACTACGCCCACCACCGTGACGCTGACAACCACCGCCCCGCTCACGACCTCCACGCTGCACACAACCTTGGAGTCCACCACCTCGCACATCACTACCCCCACCACCACCAAAAGCACCACTGCGACTGTGGTTATCCCCACCACAACATCTACTGAGTCTACCACAACTGCCATGCCGACAGCTACGCCCGCCACCACAACCCCGACCGCAACATCGGAGACCACCACGACTCCCACCACCGAAAAAACCACCACTCACACACCACCCGCGTCCACTCCTTCCACAACCAAGGCCACAACAGCTCCATCCCCAACACCACGAAAGGGTAAATGTTACTCATCGCTCCCCCTCTGCGGGCAGGTATTTTTGCCAAAGGGCCACTTCCCTCCCTTGCATCCACCCCCCCTCGGCCCCTACTTCCACCATTTCAGGGACTGTCCCAGCCGGCAGCACGCACCCTGCTGCGGACAACACAACAGTGGTAATGGTGGAGCTGCTCTTCTTCCCCTGCACCCGCCACCGGTGCCTCTGGCCCCTGCCACCCTGGCCCAGGGGCACAGCTGGTTTTCAAGGCAGCTGGCCAGCAGGCCATCCCAAGATCTCCAAGGCGAGATCAGCCTTGGCTGCCCGAGGAACCCCAACGCTCTTGCGGGGCGGCTCACGTGGATCTCATTGCTCCGACCCTTCCTGCAAAGGAAACCAGTAGGGCTCCAGGGGAGAGAGCCTTGAGAAAACAGCCTCGCCGTGCCTTCCACCTCTGCCTCAGGCCCTTCAATGCCAATCAGCCTGCAGAGTGAGTGGCTTGGGTCCAGCCGTCTCCCTGTGCTGCCTGACTGGCTTTTGAGCCCCCGGCAAAGTTCAGCTTTGCCATCCTAGCAACCGGAATGTCCCCACTTGTGGGACCATCTGCTTCTAGGTCAAGCGCTAGAGCGGGGCGACGCAGGCCCCTATACTGTGTCTCTCCCTCCAGTTCCAGGCAGCCTCCATACCTCTCTCAGGCAGGGAGGCTCAAGGCACCCTTTCATCTCCCCGGGGCAGAAAGGGACCTGTACCAGAGCAGAGAGCGGGGTGTGAACCAGGGTCAAACGAGATGGGAGCTGTCTCTCAGTTCCACCCTGGAGGCACAGCCTCGTGCCTGCAGACCCCTGGTTTTGCTTCTGCCCGCGTGCACGATCTGCACGCGGTCTGGGAAGCCTGCTTGCACTATACACACCGCCACGGGATTCAATATCTTGTCTTTTGCTTTTGCTCCTGCTTTGCAGTGGAAGAGGAAACTAGAACCACTATGCCTACCAGTATACCCTCAACAGGTGAGTGCCACAGCCCACGCGTCAGCAAAGAGCTGCCTTTCAGCCTTTACCGCGTCCTTCACGCTCGGCGCTGAAAAGCAGTTGCCGCCAGACCGTGTTCCCGCCCACAGAGGCAGCTTGCCCACGGCAAGCAGAAGTTGCTCCGGAACCAGACCCTGCCTTTCTTGGCAATGCACGGGGGCATGGTTCAGCCTCAAAAGCAGTTGGCGCTGGTCAGGAGATCAAAGGGAAGGGAGGCAGCCAGCAGGGCACGAGGGGCTGTGTCCAACGAGGGGGAGGGAGCCCAAGCCTCCCACCTTAAGCACCAGGAACCAGGGCGTGGGGGCATTCTTCCCACACCTGCCACATGGGGAACCTGTGCTTGTTGCACGGAGTCGGCTGCCCTGGTTGCGGGGGTCGTTGTGCAGGGGAGGAAGGAGCTCTTCTCGCTAGGAAGGCGAGATGGCAGGGAGACGAGAGAGCGTTTTGCTGCAGGAAGCAGGGCAGCTGCACAGAATGACAATCCGAGCACTGCACGGAAGCAGCCAGGCATACGCAAAGCCTTATGGCAAGGTCTGACAGGGCGCCCCGACTGGTCCCTTCCCCCCAGCCCACGCCTCGTGCTGTGGCTCCTGCCATGGGCAGAGAGCTCTGCAAGGAAGTGAACGGAGGCCACCCACATGGCTTTGTTCATTGCCCTAGCCCCGGGTAGCTCTGCCTTTTAGGTTCCTTCAAGAGGGATGGCCCCTACACGGCGCCTTCCAAGGCCTGCCTTCTCTCTCCACTCCCGGAGGATGAGGGGGCCACGTATGACCTCTGTGCGCGACCGGTGGCTTCTAGGCAGGCAGGCCACACTGCGCGCTCGGCAGGCTCCCCTCCCCTCCTGTCATCACAGAGATGTGCGTCACCCCTCTCTACACAGCGCACCCTCTCCTGGTCGCTCTCACCATCGCAACCGCCCTTTTTCCCTCACAGTGACGCAGACCGTACGAACCACGACCCCATCAACCTCTACCGTCATCAGTACGCGGAAAACAACACCAACCACCTCTGCCTCCACCACGGCCAAGACCACTGTGTCCACAGAGTCCCGCCCAACCACCACGACTCCAACCACCTTGAGAAGTACAACGCTCACCCCAACCAGCACCTCGGAGGCTACCACCCCAGGCGTCAGGACCTCCCAAACCTCCACGCCGACAGCCGCTACCCCTGCCACTTCCTCCACCACCTCCACCACAACTGCCAAGCCAACCACTACGCCCACCACCGTGACGCTGACAACCACCGCCCCGCTCACGACCTCCACGCTGCACACAACCTTGGAGTCCACCACCTCGCACATCACTACCCCCACCACCACCAAAAGCACCACTGCGACTGTGGTTATCCCCACCACAACATCTACTGAGTCTACCACAACTGCCATGCCGACAGCTACGCCCGCCACCACAACCCCGACCGCAACATCGGAGACCACCACGACTCCCACCACCGAAAAAACCACCACTCACACACCACCCGCGTCCACTCCTTCCACAACCAAGGCCACAACAGCTCCATCCCCAACACCACGAAAGGGTAAATGTTACTCATCGCTCCCCCTCTGCGGGCAGGTATTTTTGCCAAAGGGCCACTTCCCTCCCTTGCATCCACCCCCCCTCGGCCCCTACTTCCACCATTTCAGGGACTGTCCCAGCCGGCAGCACGCACCCTGCTGCGGACAACACAACAGTGGTAATGGTGGAGCTGCTCTTCTTCCCCTGCACCCGCCACCGGTGCCTCTGGCCCCTGCCACCCTGGCCCAGGGGCACAGCTGGTTTTCAAGGCAGCTGGCCAGCAGGCCATCCCAAGATCTCCAAGGCGAGATCAGCCTTGGCTGCCCGAGGAACCCCAACGCTCTTGCGGGGCGGCTCACGTGGATCTCATTGCTCCGACCCTTCCTGCAAAGGAAACCAGTAGGGCTCCAGGGGAGAGAGCCTTGAGAAAACAGCCTCGCCGTGCCTTCCACCTCTGCCTCAGGCCCTTCAATGCCAATCAGCCTGCAGAGTGAGTGGCTTGGGTCCAGCCGTCTCCCTGTGCTGCCTGACTGGCTTTTGAGCCCCCGGCAAAGTTCAGCTTTGCCATCCTAGCAACCGGAATGTCCCCACTTGTGGGACCATCTGCTTCTAGGTCAAGCGCTAGAGCGGGGCGACGCAGGCCCCTATACTGTGTCTCTCCCTCCAGTTCCAGGCAGCCTCCATACCTCTCTCAGGCAGGGAGGCTCAAGGCACCCTTTCATCTCCCCGGGGCAGAAAGGGACCTGTACCAGAGCAGAGAGCGGGGTGTGAACCAGGGTCAAACGAGATGGGAGCTGTCTCTCAGTTCCACCCTGGAGGCACAGCCTCGTGCCTGCAGACCCCTGGTTTTGCTTCTGCCCGCGTGCACGATCTGCACGCGGTCTGGGAAGCCTGCTTGCACTATACACACCGCCACGGGATTCAATATCTTGTCTTTTGCTTTTGCTCCTGCTTTGCAGTGGAAGAGGAAACTAGAACCACTATGCCTACCAGTATACCCTCAACAGGTGAGTGCCACAGCCCACGCGTCAGCAAAGAGCTGCCTTTCAGCCTTTACCGCGTCCTTCACGCTCGGCGCTGAAAAGCAGTTGCCGCCAGACCGTGTTCCCGCCCACAGAGGCAGCTTGCCCACGGCAAGCAGAAGTTGCTCCGGAACCAGACCCTGCCTTTCTTGGCAATGCACGGGGGCATGGTTCAGCCTCAAAAGCAGTTGGCGCTGGTCAGGAGATCAAAGGGAAGGGAGGCAGCCAGCAGGGCACGAGGGGCTGTGTCCAACGAGGGGGAGGGAGCCCAAGCCTCCCACCTTAAGCACCAGGAACCAGGGCGTGGGGGCATTCTTCCCACACCTGCCACATGGGGAACCTGTGCTTGTTGCACGGAGTCGGCTGCCCTGGTTGCGGGGGTCGTTGTGCAGGGGAGGAAGGAGCTCTTCTCGCTAGGAAGGCGAGATGGCAGGGAGACGAGAGAGCGTTTTGCTGCAGGAAGCAGGGCAGCTGCACAGAATGACAATCCGAGCACTGCACGGAAGCAGCCAGGCATACGCAAAGCCTTATGGCAAGGTCTGACAGGGCGCCCCGACTGGTCCCTTCCCCCCAGCCCACGCCTCGTGCTGTGGCTCCTGCCATGGGCAGAGAGCTCTGCAAGGAAGTGAACGGAGGCCACCCACATGGCTTTGTTCATTGCCCTAGCCCCGGGTAGCTCTGCCTTTTAGGTTCCTTCAAGAGGGATGGCCCCTACACGGCGCCTTCCAAGGCCTGCCTTCTCTCTCCACTCCCGGAGGATGAGGGGGCCACGTATGACCTCTGTGCGCGACCGGTGGCTTCTAGGCAGGCAGGCCACACTGCGCGCTCGGCAGGCTCCCCTCCCCTCCTGTCATCACAGAGATGTGCGTCACCCCTCTCTACACAGCGCACCCTCTCCTGGTCGCTCTCACCATCGCAACCGCCCTTTTTCCCTCACAGTGACGCAGACCGTACGAACCACGACCCCATCAACCTCTACCGTCATCAGTACGCGGAAAACAACACCAACCACCTCTGCCTCCACCACGGCCAAGACCACTGTGTCCACAGAGTCCCGCCCAACCACCACGACTCCAACCACCTTGAGAAGTACAACGCTCACCCCAACCAGCACCTCGGAGGCTACCACCCCAGGCGTCAGGACCTCCCAAACCTCCACGCCGACAGCCGCTACCCCTGCCACTTCCTCCACCACCTCCACCACAACTGCCAAGCCAACCACTACGCCCACCACCGTGACGCTGACAACCACCGCCCCGCTCACGACCTCCACGCTGCACACAACCTTGGAGTCCACCACCTCGCACATCACTACCCCCACCACCACCAAAAGCACCACTGCGACTGTGGTTATCCCCACCACAACATCTACTGAGTCTACCACAACTGCCATGCCGACAGCTACGCCCGCCACCACAACCCCGACCGCAACATCGGAGACCACCACGACTCCCACCACCGAAAAAACCACCACTCACACACCACCCGCGTCCACTCCTTCCACAACCAAGGCCACAACAGCTCCATCCCCAACACCACGAAAGGGTAAATGTTACTCATCGCTCCCCCTCTGCGGGCAGGTATTTTTGCCAAAGGGCCACTTCCCTCCCTTGCATCCACCCCCCCTCGGCCCCTACTTCCACCATTTCAGGGACTGTCCCAGCCGGCAGCACGCACCCTGCTGCGGACAACACAACAGTGGTAATGGTGGAGCTGCTCTTCTTCCCCTGCACCCGCCACCGGTGCCTCTGGCCCCTGCCACCCTGGCCCAGGGGCACAGCTGGTTTTCAAGGCAGCTGGCCAGCAGGCCATCCCAAGATCTCCAAGGCGAGATCAGCCTTGGCTGCCCGAGGAACCCCAACGCTCTTGCGGGGCGGCTCACGTGGATCTCATTGCTCCGACCCTTCCTGCAAAGGAAACCAGTAGGGCTCCAGGGGAGAGAGCCTTGAGAAAACAGCCTCGCCGTGCCTTCCACCTCTGCCTCAGGCCCTTCAATGCCAATCAGCCTGCAGAGTGAGTGGCTTGGGTCCAGCCGTCTCCCTGTGCTGCCTGACTGGCTTTTGAGCCCCCGGCAAAGTTCAGCTTTGCCATCCTAGCAACCGGAATGTCCCCACTTGTGGGACCATCTGCTTCTAGGTCAAGCGCTAGAGCGGGGCGACGCAGGCCCCTATACTGTGTCTCTCCCTCCAGTTCCAGGCAGCCTCCATACCTCTCTCAGGCAGGGAGGCTCAAGGCACCCTTTCATCTCCCCGGGGCAGAAAGGGACCTGTACCAGAGCAGAGAGCGGGGTGTGAACCAGGGTCAAACGAGATGGGAGCTGTCTCTCAGTTCCACCCTGGAGGCACAGCCTCGTGCCTGCAGACCCCTGGTTTTGCTTCTGCCCGCGTGCACGATCTGCACGCGGTCTGGGAAGCCTGCTTGCACTATACACACCGCCACGGGATTCAATATCTTGTCTTTTGCTTTTGCTCCTGCTTTGCAGTGGAAGAGGAAACTAGAACCACTATGCCTACCAGTATACCCTCAACAGGTGAGTGCCACAGCCCACGCGTCAGCAAAGAGCTGCCTTTCAGCCTTTACCGCGTCCTTCACGCTCGGCGCTGAAAAGCAGTTGCCGCCAGACCGTGTTCCCGCCCACAGAGGCAGCTTGCCCACGGCAAGCAGAAGTTGCTCCGGAACCAGACCCTGCCTTTCTTGGCAATGCACGGGGGCATGGTTCAGCCTCAAAAGCAGTTGGCGCTGGTCAGGAGATCAAAGGGAAGGGAGGCAGCCAGCAGGGCACGAGGGGGAGGGAGCCCAAGCCTCCCACCTTAAGCACCAGGAACCAGGGCGTGGGGGCATTCTTCCCACACCTGCCACATGGGGAACCTGTGCTTGTTGCACGGAGTCGGCTGCCCTGGTTGCGGGGGTCGTTGTGCAGGGGAGGAAGGAGCTCTTCTCGCTAGGAAGGCGAGATGGCAGGGAGACGAGAGAGCGTTTTGCTGCAGGAAGCAGGGCAGCTGCACAGAATGACAATCCGAGCACTGCACGGAAGCAGCCAGGCATACGCAAAGCCTTATGGCAAGGTCTGACAGGGCGCCCCGACTGGTCCCTTCCCCCCAGCCCACGCCTCGTGCTGTGGCTCCTGCCATGGGCAGAGAGCTCTGCAAGGAAGTGAACGGAGGCCACCCACATGGCTTTGTTCATTGCCCTAGCCCCGGGTAGCTCTGCCTTTTAGGTTCCTTCAAGAGGGATGGCCCCTACACGGCGCCTTCCAAGGCCTGCCTTCTCTCTCCACTCCCGGAGGATGAGGGGGCCACGTATGACCTCTGTGCGCGACCGGTGGCTTCTAGGCAGGCAGGCCACACTGCGCGCTCGGCAGGCTCCCCTCCCCTCCTGTCATCACAGAGATGTGCGTCACCCCTCTCTACACAGCGCACCCTCTCCTGGTCGCTCTCACCATCGCAACCGCCCTTTTTCCCTCACAGTGACGCAGACCGTACGAACCACGACCCCATCAACCTCTACCGTCATCAGTACGCGGAAAACAACACCAACCACCTCTGCCTCCACCACGGCCAAGACCACTGTGTCCACAGAGTCCCGCCCAACCACCACGACTCCAACCACCTTGAGAAGTACAACGCTCACCCCAACCAGCACCTCGGAGGCTACCACCCCAGGCGTCAGGACCTCCCAAACCTCCACGCCGACAGCCGCTACCCCTGCCACTTCCTCCACCACCTCCACCACAACTGCCAAGCCAACCACTACGCCCACCACCGTGACGCTGACAACCACCGCCCCGCTCACGACCTCCACGCTGCACACAACCTTGGAGTCCACCACCTCGCACATCACTACCCCCACCACCACCAAAAGCACCACTGCGACTGTGGTTATCCCCACCACAACATCTACTGAGTCTACCACAACTGCCATGCCGACAGCTACGCCCGCCACCACAACCCCGACCGCAACATCGGAGACCACCACGACTCCCACCACCGAAAAAACCACCACTCACACACCACCCGCGTCCACTCCTTCCACAACCAAGGCCACAACAGCTCCATCCCCAACACCACGAAAGGGTAAATGTTACTCATCGCTCCCCCTCTGCGGGCAGGTATTTTTGCCAAAGGGCCACTTCCCTCCCTTGCATCCACCCCCCCTCGGCCCCTACTTCCACCATTTCAGGGACTGTCCCAGCCGGCAGCACGCACCCTGCTGCGGACAACACAACAGTGGTAATGGTGGAGCTGCTCTTCTTCCCCTGCACCCGCCACCGGTGCCTCTGGCCCCTGCCACCCTGGCCCAGGGGCACAGCTGGTTTTCAAGGCAGCTGGCCAGCAGGCCATCCCAAGATCTCCAAGGCGAGATCAGCCTTGGCTGCCCGAGGAACCCCAACGCTCTTGCGGGGCGGCTCACGTGGATCTCATTGCTCCGACCCTTCCTGCAAAGGAAACCAGTAGGGCTCCAGGGGAGAGAGCCTTGAGAAAACAGCCTCGCCGTGCCTTCCACCTCTGCCTCAGGCCCTTCAATGCCAATCAGCCTGCAGAGTGAGTGGCTTGGGTCCAGCCGTCTCCCTGTGCTGCCTGACTGGCTTTTGAGCCCCCGGCAAAGTTCAGCTTTGCCATCCTAGCAACCGGAATGTCCCCACTTGTGGGACCATCTGCTTCTAGGTCAAGCGCTAGAGCGGGGCGACGCAGGCCCCTATACTGTGTCTCTCCCTCCAGTTCCAGGCAGCCTCCATACCTCTCTCAGGCAGGGAGGCTCAAGGCACCCTTTCATCTCCCCGGGGCAGAAAGGGACCTGTACCAGAGCAGAGAGCGGGGTGTGAACCAGGGTCAAACGAGATGGGAGCTGTCTCTCAGTTCCACCCTGGAGGCACAGCCTCGTGCCTGCAGACCCCTGGTTTTGCTTCTGCCCGCGTGCACGATCTGCACGCGGTCTGGGAAGCCTGCTTGCACTATACACACCGCCACGGGATTCAATATCTTGTCTTTTGCTTTTGCTCCTGCTTTGCAGTGGAAGAGGAAACTAGAACCACTATGCCTACCAGTATACCCTCAACAGGTGAGTGCCACAGCCCACGCGTCAGCAAAGAGCTGCCTTTCAGCCTTTACCGCGTCCTTCACGCTCGGCGCTGAAAAGCAGTTGCCGCCAGACCGTGTTCCCGCCCACAGAGGCAGCTTGCCCACGGCAAGCAGAAGTTGCTCCGGAACCAGACCCTGCCTTTCTTGGCAATGCACGGGGGCATGGTTCAGCCTCAAAAGCAGTTGGCGCTGGTCAGGAGATCAAAGGGAAGGGAGGCAGCCAGCAGGGCACGAGGGGGAGGGAGCCCAAGCCTCCCACCTTAAGCACCAGGAACCAGGGCGTGGGGGCATTCTTCCCACACCTGCCACATGGGGAACCTGTGCTTGTTGCACGGAGTCGGCTGCCCTGGTTGCGGGGGTCGTTGTGCAGGGGAGGAAGGAGCTCTTCTCGCTAGGAAGGCGAGATGGCAGGGAGACGAGAGAGCGTTTTGCTGCAGGAAGCAGGGCAGCTGCACAGAATGACAATCCGAGCACTGCACGGAAGCAGCCAGGCATACGCAAAGCCTTATGGCAAGGTCTGACAGGGCGCCCCGACTGGTCCCTTCCCCCCAGCCCACGCCTCGTGCTGTGGCTCCTGCCATGGGCAGAGAGCTCTGCAAGGAAGTGAACGGAGGCCACCCACATGGCTTTGTTCATTGCCCTAGCCCCGGGTAGCTCTGCCTTTTAGGTTCCTTCAAGAGGGATGGCCCCTACACGGCGCCTTCCAAGGCCTGCCTTCTCTCTCCACTCCCGGAGGATGAGGGGGCCACGTATGACCTCTGTGCGCGACCGGTGGCTTCTAGGCAGGCAGGCCACACTGCGCGCTCGGCAGGCTCCCCTCCCCTCCTGTCATCACAGAGATGTGCGTCACCCCTCTCTACACAGCGCACCCTCTCCTGGTCGCTCTCACCATCGCAACCGCCCTTTTTCCCTCACAGTGACGCAGACCGTACGAACCACGACCCCATCAACCTCTACCGTCATCAGTACGCGGAAAACAACACCAACCACCTCTGCCTCCACCACGGCCAAGACCACTGTGTCCACAGAGTCCCGCCCAACCACCACGACTCCAACCACCTTGAGAAGTACAACGCTCACCCCAACCAGCACCTCGGAGGCTACCACCCCAGGCGTCAGGACCTCCCAAACCTCCACGCCGACAGCCGCTACCCCTGCCACTTCCTCCACCACCTCCACCACAACTGCCAAGCCAACCACTACGCCCACCACCGTGACGCTGACAACCACCGCCCCGCTCACGACCTCCACGCTGCACACAACCTTGGAGTCCACCACCTCGCACATCACTACCCCCACCACCACCAAAAGCACCACTGCGACTGTGGTTATCCCCACCACAACATCTACTGAGTCTACCACAACTGCCATGCCGACAGCTACGCCCGCCACCACAACCCCGACCGCAACATCGGAGACCACCACGACTCCCACCACCGAAAAAACCACCACTCACACACCACCCGCGTCCACTCCTTCCACAACCAAGGCCACAACAGCTCCATCCCCAACACCACGAAAGGGTAAATGTTACTCATCGCTCCCCCTCTGCGGGCAGGTATTTTTGCCAAAGGGCCACTTCCCTCCCTTGCATCCACCCCCCCTCGGCCCCTACTTCCACCATTTCAGGGACTGTCCCAGCCGGCAGCACGCACCCTGCTGCGGACAACACAACAGTGGTAATGGTGGAGCTGCTCTTCTTCCCCTGCACCCGCCACCGGTGCCTCTGGCCCCTGCCACCCTGGCCCAGGGGCACAGCTGGTTTTCAAGGCAGCTGGCCAGCAGGCCATCCCAAGATCTCCAAGGCGAGATCAGCCTTGGCTGCCCGAGGAACCCCAACGCTCTTGCGGGGCGGCTCACGTGGATCTCATTGCTCCGACCCTTCCTGCAAAGGAAACCAGTAGGGCTCCAGGGGAGAGAGCCTTGAGAAAACAGCCTCGCCGTGCCTTCCACCTCTGCCTCAGGCCCTTCAATGCCAATCAGCCTGCAGAGTGAGTGGCTTGGGTCCAGCCGTCTCCCTGTGCTGCCTGACTGGCTTTTGAGCCCCCGGCAAAGTTCAGCTTTGCCATCCTAGCAACCGGAATGTCCCCACTTGTGGGACCATCTGCTTCTAGGTCAAGCGCTAGAGCGGGGCGACGCAGGCCCCTATACTGTGTCTCTCCCTCCAGTTCCAGGCAGCCTCCATACCTCTCTCAGGCAGGGAGGCTCAAGGCACCCTTTCATCTCCCCGGGGCAGAAAGGGACCTGTACCAGAGCAGAGAGCGGGGTGTGAACCAGGGTCAAACGAGATGGGAGCTGTCTCTCAGTTCCACCCTGGAGGCACAGCCTCGTGCCTGCAGACCCCTGGTTTTGCTTCTGCCCGCGTGCACGATCTGCACGCGGTCTGGGAAGCCTGCTTGCACTATACACACCGCCACGGGATTCAATATCTTGTCTTTTGCTTTTGCTCCTGCTTTGCAGTGGAAGAGGAAACTAGAACCACTATGCCTACCAGTATACCCTCAACAGGTGAGTGCCACAGCCCACGCGTCAGCAAAGAGCTGCCTTTCAGCCTTTACCGCGTCCTTCACGCTCGGCGCTGAAAAGCAGTTGCCGCCAGACCGTGTTCCCGCCCACAGAGGCAGCTTGCCCACGGCAAGCAGAAGTTGCTCCGGAACCAGACCCTGCCTTTCTTGGCAATGCACGGGGGCATGGTTCAGCCTCAAAAGCAGTTGGCGCTGGTCAGGAGATCAAAGGGAAGGGAGGCAGCCAGCAGGGCACGAGGGGCTGTGTCCAACGAGGGGGAGGGAGCCCAAGCCTCCCACCTTAAGCACCAGGAACCAGGGCGTGGGGGCATTCTTCCCACACCTGCCACATGGGGAACCTGTGCTTGTTGCACGGAGTCGGCTGCCCTGGTTGCGGGGGTCGTTGTGCAGGGGAGGAAGGAGCTCTTCTCGCTAGGAAGGCGAGATGGCAGGGAGACGAGAGAGCGTTTTGCTGCAGGAAGCAGGGCAGCTGCACAGAATGACAATCCGAGCACTGCACGGAAGCAGCCAGGCATACGCAAAGCCTTATGGCAAGGTCTGACAGGGCGCCCCGACTGGTCCCTTCCCCCCAGCCCACGCCTCGTGCTGTGGCTCCTGCCATGGGCAGAGAGCTCTGCAAGGAAGTGAACGGAGGCCACCCACATGGCTTTGTTCATTGCCCTAGCCCCGGGTAGCTCTGCCTTTTAGGTTCCTTCAAGAGGGATGGCCCCTACACGGCGCCTTCCAAGGCCTGCCTTCTCTCTCCACTCCCGGAGGATGAGGGGGCCACGTATGACCTCTGTGCGCGACCGGTGGCTTCTAGGCAGGCAGGCCACACTGCGCGCTCGGCAGGCTCCCCTCCCCTCCTGTCATCACAGAGATGTGCGTCACCCCTCTCTACACAGCGCACCCTCTCCTGGTCGCTCTCACCATCGCAACCGCCCTTTTTCCCTCACAGTGACGCAGACCGTACGAACCACGACCCCATCAACCTCTACCGTCATCAGTACGCGGAAAACAACACCAACCACCTCTGCCTCCACCACGGCCAAGACCACTGTGTCCACAGAGTCCCGCCCAACCACCACGACTCCAACCACCTTGAGAAGTACAACGCTCACCCCAACCAGCACCTCGGAGGCTACCACCCCAGGCGTCAGGACCTCCCAAACCTCCACGCCGACAGCCACTACCCCTGCCACTTCCTCCACCACCTCCACCACAACTGCCAAGCCAACCACTACGCCCACCACCGTGACGCTGACAACCACCGCCCCGCTCACGACCTCCACGCTGCACACAACCTTGGAGTCCACCACCTCGCACATCACTACCCCCACCACCACCAAAAGCACCACTGCGACTGTGGTTATCCCCACCACAACATCTACTGAGTCTACCACAACTGCCATGCCGACAGCTACGCCCGCCACCACAACCCCGACCGCAACATCGGAGACCACCACGACTCCCACCACCGAAAAAACCACCACTCACACACCACCCGCGTCCACTCCTTCCACAACCAAGGCCACAACAGCTCCATCCCCAACACCACGAAAGGGTAAATGTTACTCATCGCTCCCCCTCTGCGGGCAGGTATTTTTGCCAAAGGGCCACTTCCCTCCCTTGCATCCACCCCCCCTCGGCCCCTACTTCCACCATTTCAGGGACTGTCCCAGCCGGCAGCACGCACCCTGCTGCGGACAACACAACAGTGGTAATGGTGGAGCTGCTCTTCTTCCCCTGCACCCGCCACCGGTGCCTCTGGCCCCTGCCACCCTGGCCCAGGGGCACAGCTGGTTTTCAAGGCAGCTGGCCAGCAGGCCATCCCAAGATCTCCAAGGCGAGATCAGCCTTGGCTGCCCGAGGAACCCCAACGCTCTTGCGGGGCGGCTCACGTGGATCTCATTGCTCCGACCCTTCCTGCAAAGGAAACCAGTAGGGCTCCAGGGGAGAGAGCCTTGAGAAAACAGCCTCGCCGTGCCTTCCACCTCTGCCTCAGGCCCTTCAATGCCAATCAGCCTGCAGAGTGAGTGGCTTGGGTCCAGCCGTCTCCCTGTGCTGCCTGACTGGCTTTTGAGCCCCCGGCAAAGTTCAGCTTTGCCATCCTAGCAACCGGAATGTCCCCACTTGTGGGACCATCTGCTTCTAGGTCAAGCGCTAGAGCGGGGCGACGCAGGCCCCTATACTGTGTCTCTCCCTCCAGTTCCAGGCAGCCTCCATACCTCTCTCAGGCAGGGAGGCTCAAGGCACCCTTTCATCTCCCCGGGGCAGAAAGGGACCTGTACCAGAGCAGAGAGCGGGGTGTGAACCAGGGTCAAACGAGATGGGAGCTGTCTCTCAGTTCCACCCTGGAGGCACAGCCTCGTGCCTGCAGACCCCTGGTTTTGCTTCTGCCCGCGTGCACGATCTGCACGCGGTCTGGGAAGCCTGCTTGCACTATACACACCGCCACGGGATTCAATATCTTGTCTTTTGCTTTTGCTCCTGCTTTGCAGTGGAAGAGGAAACTAGAACCACTATGCCTACCAGTATACCCTCAACAGGTGAGTGCCACAGCCCACGCGTCAGCAAAGAGCTGCCTTTCAGCCTTTACCGCGTCCTTCACGCTCGGCGCTGAAAAGCAGTTGCCGCCAGACCGTGTTCCCGCCCACAGAGGCAGCTTGCCCACGGCAAGCAGAAGTTGCTCCGGAACCAGACCCTGCCTTTCTTGGCAATGCACGGGGGCATGGTTCAGCCTCAAAAGCAGTTGGCGCTGGTCAGGAGATCAAAGGGAAGGGAGGCAGCCAGCAGGGCACGAGGGGGAGGGAGCCCAAGCCTCCCACCTTAAGCACCAGGAACCAGGGCGTGGGGGCATTCTTCCCACACCTGCCACATGGGGAACCTGTGCTTGTTGCACGGAGTCGGCTGCCCTGGTTGCGGGGGTCGTTGTGCAGGGGAGGAAGGAGCTCTTCTCGCTAGGAAGGCGAGATGGCAGGGAGACGAGAGAGCGTTTTGCTGCAGGAAGCAGGGCAGCTGCACAGAATGACAATCCGAGCACTGCACGGAAGCAGCCAGGCATACGCAAAGCCTTATGGCAAGGTCTGACAGGGCGCCCCGACTGGTCCCTTCCCCCCAGCCCACGCCTCGTGCTGTGGCTCCTGCCATGGGCAGAGAGCTCTGCAAGGAAGTGAACGGAGGCCACCCACATGGCTTTGTTCATTGCCCTAGCCCCGGGTTGCTCTGCCTTTTAGGTTCCTTCAAGAGGGATGGCCCCTACACGGCGCCTTCCAAGGCCTGCCTTCTCTCTCCACTCCCGGAGGATGAGGGGGCCACGTATGACCTCTGTGCGCGACCGGTGGCTTCTAGGCAGGCAGGCCACACTGCGCGCTCGGCAGGCTCCCCTCCCCTCCTGTCATCACAGAGATGTGCGTCACCCCTCTCTACACAGCGCACCCTCTCCTGGTCGCTCTCACCATCGCAACCGCCCTTTTTCCCTCACAGTGACGCAGACCGTACGAACCACGACCCCATCAACCTCTACCGTCATCAGTACGCGGAAAACAACACCAACCACCTCTGCCTCCACCACGGCCAAGACCACTGTGTCCACAGAGTCCCGCCCAACCACCACGACTCCAACCACCTTGAGAAGTACAACGCTCACCCCAACCAGCACCTCGGAGGCTACCACCCCAGGCGTCAGGACCTCCCAAACCTCCACGCCGACAGCCGCTACCCCTGCCACTTCCTCCACCACCTCCACCACAACTGCCAAGCCAACCACTACGCCCACCACCGTGACGCTGACAACCACCGCCCCGCTCACGACCTCCACGCTGCACACAACCTTGGAGTCCACCACCTCGCACATCACTACCCCCACCACCACCAAAAGCACCACTGCGACTGTGGTTATCCCCACCACAACATCTACTGAGTCTACCACAACTGCCATGCCGACAGCTACGCCCGCCACCACAACCCCGACCGCAACATCGGAGACCACCACGACTCCCACCACCGAAAAAACCACCACTCACACACCACCCGCGTCCACTCCTTCCACAACCAAGGCCACAACAGCTCCATCCCCAACACCACGAAAGGGTAAATGTTACTCATCGCTCCCCCTCTGCGGGCAGGTATTTTTGCCAAAGGGCCACTTCCCTCCCTTGCATCCACCCCCCCTCGGCCCCTACTTCCACCATTTCAGGGACTGTCCCAGCCGGCAGCACGCACCCTGCTGCGGACAACACAACAGTGGTAATGGTGGAGCTGCTCTTCTTCCCCTGCACCCGCCACCGGTGCCTCTGGCCCCTGCCACCCTGGCCCAGGGGCACAGCTGGTTTTCAAGGCAGCTGGCCAGCAGGCCATCCCAAGATCTCCAAGGCGAGATCAGCCTTGGCTGCCCGAGGAACCCCAACGCTCTTGCGGGGCGGCTCACGTGGATCTCATTGCTCCGACCCTTCCTGCAAAGGAAACCAGTAGGGCTCCAGGGGAGAGAGCCTTGAGAAAACAGCCTCGCCGTGCCTTCCACCTCTGCCTCAGGCCCTTCAATGCCAATCAGCCTGCAGAGTGAGTGGCTTGGGTCCAGCCGTCTCCCTGTGCTGCCTGACTGGCTTTTGAGCCCCCGGCAAAGTTCAGCTTTGCCATCCTAGCAACCGGAATGTCCCCACTTGTGGGACCATCTGCTTCTAGGTCAAGCGCTAGAGCGGGGCGACGCAGGCCCCTATACTGTGTCTCTCCCTCCAGTTCCAGGCAGCCTCCATACCTCTCTCAGGCAGGGAGGCTCAAGGCACCCTTTCATCTCCCCGGGGCAGAAAGGGACCTGTACCAGAGCAGAGAGCGGGGTGTGAACCAGGGTCAAACGAGATGGGAGCTGTCTCTCAGTTCCACCCTGGAGGCACAGCCTCGTGCCTGCAGACCCCTGGTTTTGCTTCTGCCCGCGTGCACGATCTGCACGCGGTCTGGGAAGCCTGCTTGCACTATACACACCGCCACGGGATTCAATATCTTGTCTTTTGCTTTTGCTCCTGCTTTGCAGTGGAAGAGGAAACTAGAACCACTATGCCTACCAGTATACCCTCAACAGGTGAGTGCCACAGCCCACGCGTCAGCAAAGAGCTGCCTTTCAGCCTTTACCGCGTCCTTCACGCTCGGCGCTGAAAAGCAGTTGCCGCCAGACCGTGTTCCCGCCCACAGAGGCAGCTTGCCCACGGCAAGCAGAAGTTGCTCCGGAACCAGACCCTGCCTTTCTTGGCAATGCACGGGGGCATGGTTCAGCCTCAAAAGCAGTTGGCGCTGGTCAGGAGATCAAAGGGAAGGGAGGCAGCCAGCAGGGCACGAGGGGCTGTGTCCAACGAGGGGGAGGGAGCCCAAGCCTCCCACCTTAAGCACCAGGAACCAGGGCGTGGGGGCATTCTTCCCACACCTGCCACATGGGGAACCTGTGCTTGTTGCACGGAGTCGGCTGCCCTGGTTGCGGGGGTCGTTGTGCAGGGGAGGAAGGAGCTCTTCTCGCTAGGAAGGCGAGATGGCAGGGAGACGAGAGAGCGTTTTGCTGCAGGAAGCAGGGCAGCTGCACAGAATGACAATCCGAGCACTGCACGGAAGCAGCCAGGCATACGCAAAGCCTTATGGCAAGGTCTGACAGGGCGCCCCGACTGGTCCCTTCCCCCCAGCCCACGCCTCGTGCTGTGGCTCCTGCCATGGGCAGAGAGCTCTGCAAGGAAGTGAACGGAGGCCACCCACATGGCTTTGTTCATTGCCCTAGCCCCGGGTAGCTCTGCCTTTTAGGTTCCTTCAAGAGGGATGGCCCCTACACGGCGCCTTCCAAGGCCTGCCTTCTCTCTCCACTCCCGGAGGATGAGGGGGCCACGTATGACCTCTGTGCGCGACCGGTGGCTTCTAGGCAGGCAGGCCACACTGCGCGCTCGGCAGGCTCCCCTCCCCTCCTGTCATCACAGAGATGTGCGTCACCCCTCTCTACACAGCGCACCCTCTCCTGGTCGCTCTCACCATCGCAACCGCCCTTTTTCCCTCACAGTGACGCAGACCGTACGAACCACGACCCCATCAACCTCTACCGTCATCAGTACGCGGAAAACAACACCAACCACCTCTGCCTCCACCACGGCCAAGACCACTGTGTCCACAGAGTCCCGCCCAACCACCACGACTCCAACCACCTTGAGAAGTACAACGCTCACCCCAACCAGCACCTCGGAGGCTACCACCCCAGGCGTCAGGACCTCCCAAACCTCCACGCCGACAGCCGCTACCCCTGCCACTTCCTCCACCACCTCCACCACAACTGCCAAGCCAACCACTACGCCCACCACCGTGACGCTGACAACCACCGCCCCGCTCACGACCTCCACGCTGCACACAACCTTGGAGTCCACCACCTCGCACATCACTACCCCCACCACCACCAAAAGCACCACTGCGACTGTGGTTATCCCCACCACAACATCTACTGAGTCTACCACAACTGCCATGCCGACAGCTACGCCCGCCACCACAACCCCGACCGCAACATCGGAGACCACCACGACTCCCACCACCGAAAAAACCACCACTCACACACCACCCGCGTCCACTCCTTCCACAACCAAGGCCACAACAGCTCCATCCCCAACACCACGAAAGGGTAAATGTTACTCATCGCTCCCCCTCTGCGGGCAGGTATTTTTGCCAAAGGGCCACTTCCCTCCCTTGCATCCACCCCCCCTCGGCCCCTACTTCCACCATTTCAGGGACTGTCCCAGCCGGCAGCACGCACCCTGCTGCGGACAACACAACAGTGGTAATGGTGGAGCTGCTCTTCTTCCCCTGCACCCGCCACCGGTGCCTCTGGCCCCTGCCACCCTGGCCCAGGGGCACAGCTGGTTTTCAAGGCAGCTGGCCAGCAGGCCATCCCAAGATCTCCAAGGCGAGATCAGCCTTGGCTGCCCGAGGAACCCCAACGCTCTTGCGGGGCGGCTCACGTGGATCTCATTCCTCCGACCCTTCCTGCAAAGGAAACCAGTAGGGCTCCAGGGGAGAGAGCCTTGAGAAAACAGCCTCGCCGTGCCTTCCACCTCTGCCTCAGGCCCTTCAATGCCAATCAGCCTGCAGAGTGAGTGGCTTGGGTCCAGCCGTCTCCCTGTGCTGCCTGACTGGCTTTTGAGCCCCCGGCAAAGTTCAGCTTTGCCATCCTAGCAACCGGAATGTCCCCACTTGTGGGACCATCTGCTTCTAGGTCAAGCGCTAGAGCGGGGCGACGCAGGCCCCTATACTGTGTCTCTCCCTCCAGTTCCAGGCAGCCTCCATACCTCTCTCAGGCAGGGAGGCTCAAGGCACCCTTTCATCTCCCCGGGGCAGAAAGGGACCTGTACCAGAGCAGAGAGCGGGGTGTGAACCAGGGTCAAACGAGATGGGAGCTGTCTCTCAGTTCCACCCTGGAGGCACAGCCTCGTGCCTGCAGACCCCTGGTTTTGCTTCTGCCCGCGTGCACGATCTGCACGCGGTCTGGGAAGCCTGCTTGCACTATACACACCGCCACGGGATTCAATATCTTGTCTTTTGCTTTTGCTCCTGCTTTGCAGTGGAAGAGGAAACTAGAACCACTATGCCTACCAGTATACCCTCAACAGGTGAGTGCCACAGCCCACGCGTCAGCAAAGAGCTGCCTTTCAGCCTTTACCGCGTCCTTCACGCTCGGCGCTGAAAAGCAGTTGCCGCCAGACCGTGTTCCCGCCCACAGAGGCAGCTTGCCCACGGCAAGCAGAAGTTGCTCCGGAACCAGACCCTGCCTTTCTTGGCAATGCACGGGGGCATGGTTCAGCCTCAAAAGCAGTTGGCGCTGGTCAGGAGATCAAAGGGAAGGGAGGCAGCCAGCAGGGCACGAGGGGCTGTGTCCAACGAGGGGGAGGGAGCCCAAGCCTCCCACCTTAAGCACCAGGAACCAGGGCGTGGGGGCATTCTTCCCACACCTGCCACATGGGGAACCTGTGCTTGTTGCACGGAGTCGGCTGCCCTGGTTGCGGGGGTCGTTGTGCAGGGGAGGAAGGAGCTCTTCTCGCTAGGAAGGCGAGATGGCAGGGAGACGAGAGAGCGTTTTGCTGCAGGAAGCAGGGCAGCTGCACAGAATGACAATCCGAGCACTGCACGGAAGCAGCCAGGCATACGCAAAGCCTTATGGCAAGGTCTGACAGGGCGCCCCGACTGGTCCCTTCCCCCCAGCCCACGCCTCGTGCTGTGGCTCCTGCCATGGGCAGAGAGCTCTGCAAGGAAGTGAACGGAGGCCACCCACATGGCTTTGTTCATTGCCCTAGCCCCGGGTAGCTCTGCCTTTTAGGTTCCTTCAAGAGGGATGGCCCCTACACGGCGCCTTCCAAGGCCTGCCTTCTCTCTCCACTCCCGGAGGATGAGGGGGCCACGTATGACCTCTGTGCGCGACCGGTGGCTTCTAGGCAGGCAGGCCACACTGCGCGCTCGGCAGGCTCCCCTCCCCTCCTGTCATCACAGAGATGTGCGTCACCCCTCTCTACACAGCGCACCCTCTCCTGGTCGCTCTCACCATCGCAACCGCCCTTTTTCCCTCACAGTGACGCAGACCGTACGAACCACGACCCCATCAACCTCTACCGTCATCAGTACGCGGAAAACAACACCAACCACCTCTGCCTCCACCACGGCCAAGACCACTGTGTCCACAGAGTCCCGCCCAACCACCACGACTTCAACCACCTTGAGAAGTACAACGCTCACCCCAACCAGCACCTCGGAGGCTACCACCCCAGGCGTCAGGACCTCCCAAACCTCCACGCCGACAGCCGCTACCCCTGCCACTTCCTCCACCACCTCCACCACAACTGCCAAGCCAACCACTACGCCCACCACCGTGACGCTGACAACCACCGCCCCGCTCACGACCTCCATGCTGCACACAACCTTGGAGTCCACCACCTCGCACATCACTACCCCCACCACCACCAAAAGCACCACTGCGACTGTGGTTATCCCCACCACAACATCTACTGAGTCTACCACAACTGCCATGCCGACAGCTACGCCCGCCACCACAACCCCGACCGCAACATCGGAGACCACCACGACTCCCACCACCGAAAAAACCACCACTCACACACCACCCGCGTCCACTCCTTCCACAACCAAGGCCACAACAGCTCCATCCCCAACACCACGAAAGGGTAAATGTTACTCATCGCTCCCCCTCTGCGGGCAGGTATTTTTGCCAAAGGGCCACTTCCCTCCCTTGCATCCACCCCCCCTCGGCCCCTACTTCCACCATTTCAGGGACTGTCCCAGCCGGCAGCACGCACCCTGCTGCGGACAACACAACAGTGGTAATGGTGGAGCTGCTCTTCTTCCCCTGCACCCGCCACCGGTGCCTCTGGCCCCTGCCACCCTGGCCCAGGGGCACAGCTGGTTTTCAAGGCAGCTGGCCAGCAGGCCATCCCAAGATCTCCAAGGCGAGATCAGCCTTGGCTGCCCGAGGAACCCCAACGCTCTTGCGGGGCGGCTCACGTGGATCTCATTGCTCCGACCCTTCCTGCAAAGGAAACCAGTAGGGCTCCAGGGGAGAGAGCCTTGAGAAAACAGCCTCGCCGTGCCTTCCACCTCTGCCTCAGGCCCTTCAATGCCAATCAGCCTGCAGAGTGAGTGGCTTGGGTCCAGCCGTCTCCCTGTGCTGCCTGACTGGCTTTTGAGCCCCCGGCAAAGTTCAGCTTTGCCATCCTAGCAACCGGAATGTCCCCACTTGTGGGACCATCTGCTTCTAGGTCAAGCGCTAGAGCGGGGCGACGCAGGCCCCTATACTGTGTCTCTCCCTCCAGTTCCAGGCAGCCTCCATACCTCTCTCAGGCAGGGAGGCTCAAGGCACCCTTTCATCTCCCCGGGGCAGAAAGGGACCTGTACCAGAGCAGAGAGCGGGGTGTGAACCAGGGTCAAACGAGATGGGAGCTGTCTCTCAGTTCCACCCTGGAGGCACAGCCTCGTGCCTGCAGACCCCTGGTTTTGCTTCTGCCCGCGTGCACGATCTGCACGCGGTCTGGGAAGCCTGCTTGCACTATACACACCGCCACGGGATTCAATATCTTGTCTTTTGCTTTTGCTCCTGCTTTGCAGTGGAAGAGGAAACTAGAACCACTATGCCTACCAGTATACCCTCAACAGGTGAGTGCCACAGCCCACGCGTCAGCAAAGAGCTGCCTTTCAGCCTTTACCGCGTCCTTCACGCTCGGCGCTGAAAAGCAGTTGCCGCCAGACCGTGTTCCCGCCCACAGAGGCAGCTTGCCCACGGCAAGCAGAAGTTGCTCCGGAACCAGACCCTGCCTTTCTTGGCAATGCACGGGGGCATGGTTCAGCCTCAAAAGCAGTTGGCGCTGGTCAGGAGATCAAAGGGAAGGGAGGCAGCCAGCAGGGCACGAGGGGCTGTGTCCAACGAGGGGGAGGGAGCCCAAGCCTCCCACCTTAAGCACCAGGAACCAGGGCGTGGGGGCATTCTTCCCACACCTGCCACATGGGGAACCTGTGCTTGTTGCACGGAGTCGGCTGCCCTGGTTGCGGGGGTCGTTGTGCAGGGGAGGAAGGAGCTCTTCTCGCTAGGAAGGCGAGATGGCAGGGAGACGAGAGAGCGTTTTGCTGCAGGAAGCAGGGCAGCTGCACAGAATGACAATCCGAGCACTGCACGGAAGCAGCCAGGCATACGCAAAGCCTTATGGCAAGGTCTGACAGGGCGCCCCGACTGGTCCCTTCCCCCCAGCCCACGCCTCGTGCTGTGGCTCCTGCCATGGGCAGAGAGCTCTGCAAGGAAGTGAACGGAGGCCACCCACATGGCTTTGTTCATTGCCCTAGCCCCGGGTAGCTCTGCCTTTTAGGTTCCTTCAAGAGGGATGGCCCCTACACGGCGCCTTCCAAGGCCTGCCTTCTCTCTCCACTCCCGGAGGATGAGGGGGCCACGTATGACCTCTGTGCGCGACCGGTGGCTTCTAGGCAGGCAGGCCACACTGCGCGCTCGGCAGGCTCCCCTCCCCTCCTGTCATCACAGAGATGTGCGTCACCCCTCTCTACACAGCGCACCCTCTCCTGGTCGCTCTCACCATCGCAACCGCCCTTTTTCCCTCACAGTGACGCAGACCGTACGAACCACGACCCCATCAACCTCTACCGTCATCAGTACGCGGAAAACAACACCAACCACCTCTGCCTCCACCACGGCCAAGACCACTGTGTCCACAGAGTCCCGCCCAACCACCACGACTCCAACCACCTTGAGAAGTACAACGCTCACCCCAACCAGCACCTCGGAGGCTACCACCCCAGGCGTCAGGACCTCCCAAACCTCCACGCCGACAGCCGCTACCCCTGCCACTTCCTCCACCACCTCCACCACAACTGCCAAGCCAACCACTACGCCCACCACCGTGACGCTGACAACCACCGCCCCGCTCACGACCTCCACGCTGCACACAACCTTGGAGTCCACCACCTCGCACATCACTACCCCCACCACCACCAAAAGCACCACTGCGACTGTGGTTATCCCCACCACAACATCTACTGAGTCTACCACAACTGCCATGCCGACAGCTACGCCCGCCACCACAACCCCGACCGCAACATCGGAGACCACCACGACTCCCACCACCGAAAAAACCACCACTCACACACCACCCGCGTCCACTCCTTCCACAACCAAGGCCACAACAGCTCCATCCCCAACACCACGAAAGGGTAAATGTTACTCATCGCTCCCCCTCTGCGGGCAGGTATTTTTGCCAAAGGGCCACTTCCCTCCCTTGCATCCACCCCCCCTCGGCCCCTACTTCCACCATTTCAGGGACTGTCCCAGCCGGCAGCACGCACCCTGCTGCGGACAACACAACAGTGGTAATGGTGGAGCTGCTCTTCTTCCCCTGCACCCGCCACCGGTGCCTCTGGCCCCTGCCACCCTGGCCCAGGGGCACAGCTGGTTTTCAAGGCAGCTGGCCAGCAGGCCATCCCAAGATCTCCAAGGCGAGATCAGCCTTGGCTGCCCGAGGAACCCCAACGCTCTTGCGGGGCGGCTCACGTGGATCTCATTGCTCCGACCCTTCCTGCAAAGGAAACCAGTAGGGCTCCAGGGGAGAGAGCCTTGAGAAAACAGCCTCGCCGTGCCTTCCACCTCTGCCTCAGGCCCTTCAATGCCAATCAGCCTGCAGAGTGAGTGGCTTGGGTCCAGCCGTCTCCCTGTGCTGCCTGACTGGCTTTTGAGCCCCCGGCAAAGTTCAGCTTTGCCATCCTAGCAACCGGAATGTCCCCACTTGTGGGACCATCTGCTTCTAGGTCAAGCGCTAGAGCGGGGCGACGCAGGCCCCTATACTGTGTCTCTCCCTCCAGTTCCAGGCAGCCTCCATACCTCTCTCAGGCAGGGAGGCTCAAGGCACCCTTTCATCTCCCCGGGGCAGAAAGGGACCTGTACCAGAGCAGAGAGCGGGGTGTGAACCAGGGTCAAACGAGATGGGAGCTGTCTCTCAGTTCCACCCTGGAGGCACAGCCTCGTGCCTGCAGACCCCTGGTTTTGCTTCTGCCCGCGTGCACGATCTGCACGCGGTCTGGGAAGCCTGCTTGCACTATACACACCGCCACGGGATTCAATATCTTGTCTTTTGCTTTTGCTCCTGCTTTGCAGTGGAAGAGGAAACTAGAACCACTATGCCTACCAGTATACCCTCAACAGGTGAGTGCCACAGCCCACGCGTCAGCAAAGAGCTGCCTTTCAGCCTTTACCGCGTCCTTCACGCTCGGCGCTGAAAAGCAGTTGCCGCCAGACCGTGTTCCCGCCCACAGAGGCAGCTTGCCCACGGCAAGCAGAAGTTGCTCCGGAACCAGACCCTGCCTTTCTTGGCAATGCACGGGGGCATGGTTCAGCCTCAAAAGCAGTTGGCGCTGGTCAGGAGATCAAAGGGAAGGGAGGCAGCCAGCAGGGCACGAGGGGGAGGGAGCCCAAGCCTCCCACCTTAAGCACCAGGAACCAGGGCGTGGGGGCATTCTTCCCACACCTGCCACATGGGGAACCTGTGCTTGTTGCACGGAGTCGGCTGCCCTGGTTGCGGGGGTCGTTGTGCAGGGGAGGAAGGAGCTCTTCTCGCTAGGAAGGCGAGATGGCAGGGAGACGAGAGAGCGTTTTGCTGCAGGAAGCAGGGCAGCTGCACAGAATGACAATCCGAGCACTGCACGGAAGCAGCCAGGCATACGCAAAGCCTTATGGCAAGGTCTGACAGGGCGCCCCGACTGGTCCCTTCCCCCCAGCCCACGCCTCGTGCTGTGGCTCCTGCCATGGGCAGAGAGCTCTGCAAGGAAGTGAACGGAGGCCACCCACATGGCTTTGTTCATTGCCCTAGCCCCGGGTAGCTCTGCCTTTTAGGTTCCTTCAAGAGGGATGGCCCCTACACGGCGCCTTCCAAGGCCTGCCTTCTCTCTCCACTCCCGGAGGATGAGGGGGCCACGTATGACCTCTGTGCGCGACCGGTGGCTTCTAGGCAGGCAGGCCACACTGCGCGCTCGGCAGGCTCCCCTCCCCTCCTGTCATCACAGAGATGTGCGTCACCCCTCTCTACACAGCGCACCCTCTCCTGGTCGCTCTCACCATCGCAACCGCCCTTTTTCCCTCACAGTGACGCAGACCGTACGAACCACGACCCCATCAACCTCTACCGTCATCAGTACGCGGAAAACAACACCAACCACCTCTGCCTCCACCACGGCCAAGACCACTGTGTCCACAGAGTCCCGCCCAACCACCACGACTCCAACCACCTTGAGAAGTACAACGCTCACCCCAACCAGCACCTCGGAGGCTACCACCCCAGGCGTCAGGACCTCCCAAACCTCCACGCCGACAGCCGCTACCCCTGCCACTTCCTCCACCACCTCCACCACAACTGCCAAGCCAACCACTACGCCCACCACCGTGACGCTGACAACCACCGCCCCGCTCACGACCTCCACGCTGCACACAACCTTGGAGTCCACCACCTCGCACATCACTACCCCCACCACCACCAAAAGCACCACTGCGACTGTGGTTATCCCCACCACAACATCTACTGAGTCTACCACAACTGCCATGCCGACAGCTACGCCCGCCACCACAACCCCGACCGCAACATCGGAGACCACCACGACTCCCACCACCGAAAAAACCACCACTCACACACCACCCGCGTCCACTCCTTCCACAACCAAGGCCACAACAGCTCCATCCCCAACACCACGAAAGGGTAAATGTTACTCATCGCTCCCCCTCTGCGGGCAGGTATTTTTGCCAAAGGGCCACTTCCCTCCCTTGCATCCACCCCCCCTCGGCCCCTACTTCCACCATTTCAGGGACTGTCCCAGCCGGCAGCACGCACCCTGCTGCGGACAACACAACAGTGGTAATGGTGGAGCTGCTCTTCTTCCCCTGCACCCGCCACCGGTGCCTCTGGCCCCTGCCACCCTGGCCCAGGGGCACAGCTGGTTTTCAAGGCAGCTGGCCAGCAGGCCATCCCAAGATCTCCAAGGCGAGATCAGCCTTGGCTGCCCGAGGAACCCCAACGCTCTTGCGGGGCGGCTCACGTGGATCTCATTGCTCCGACCCTTCCTGCAAAGGAAACCAGTAGGGCTCCAGGGGAGAGAGCCTTGAGAAAACAGCCTCGCCGTGCCTTCCACCTCTGCCTCAGGCCCTTCAATGCCAATCAGCCTGCAGAGTGAGTGGCTTGGGTCCAGCCGTCTCCCTGTGCTGCCTGACTGGCTTTTGAGCCCCCGGCAAAGTTCAGCTTTGCCATCCTAGCAACCGGAATGTCCCCACTTGTGGGACCATCTGCTTCTAGGTCAAGCGCTAGAGCGGGGCGACGCAGGCCCCTATACTGTGTCTCTCCCTCCAGTTCCAGGCAGCCTCCATACCTCTCTCAGGCAGGGAGGCTCAAGGCACCCTTTCATCTCCCCGGGGCAGAAAGGGACCTGTACCAGAGCAGAGAGCGGGGTGTGAACCAGGGTCAAACGAGATGGGAGCTGTCTCTCAGTTCCACCCTGGAGGCACAGCCTCGTGCCTGCAGACCCCTGGTTTTGCTTCTGCCCGCGTGCACGATCTGCACGCGGTCTGGGAAGCCTGCTTGCACTATACACACCGCCACGGGATTCAATATCTTGTCTTTTGCTTTTGCTCCTGCTTTGCAGTGGAAGAGGAAACTAGAACCACTATGCCTACCAGTATACCCTCAACAGGTGAGTGCCACAGCCCACGCGTCAGCAAAGAGCTGCCTTTCAGCCTTTACCGCGTCCTTCACGCTCGGCGCTGAAAAGCAGTTGCCGCCAGACCGTGTTCCCGCCCACAGAGGCAGCTTGCCCACGGCAAGCAGAAGTTGCTCCGGAACCAGACCCTGCCTTTCTTGGCAATGCACGGGGGCATGGTTCAGCCTCAAAAGCAGTTGGCGCTGGTCAGGAGATCAAAGGGAAGGGAGGCAGCCAGCAGGGCACGAGGGGGAGGGAGCCCAAGCCTCCCACCTTAAGCACCAGGAACCAGGGCGTGGGGGCATTCTTCCCACACCTGCCACATGGGGAACCTGTGCTTGTTGCACGGAGTCGGCTGCCCTGGTTGCGGGGGTCGTTGTGCAGGGGAGGAAGGAGCTCTTCTCGCTAGGAAGGCGAGATGGCAGGGAGACGAGAGAGCGTTTTGCTGCAGGAAGCAGGGCAGCTGCACAGAATGACAATCCGAGCACTGCACGGAAGCAGCCAGGCATACGCAAAGCCTTATGGCAAGGTCTGACAGGGCGCCCCGACTGGTCCCTTCCCCCCAGCCCACGCCTCGTGCTGTGGCTCCTGCCATGGGCAGAGAGCTCTGCAAGGAAGTGAACGGAGGCCACCCACATGGCTTTGTTCATTGCCCTAGCCCCGGGTAGCTCTGCCTTTTAGGTTCCTTCAAGAGGGATGGCCCCTACACGGCGCCTTCCAAGGCCTGCCTTCTCTCTCCACTCCCGGAGGATGAGGGGGCCACGTATGACCTCTGTGCGCGACCGGTGGCTTCTAGGCAGGCAGGCCACACTGCGCGCTCGGCAGGCTCCCCTCCCCTCCTGTCATCACAGAGATGTGCGTCACCCCTCTCTACACAGCGCACCCTCTCCTGGTCGCTCTCACCATCGCAACCGCCCTTTTTCCCTCACAGTGACGCAGACCGTACGAACCACGACCCCATCAACCTCTACCGTCATCAGTACGCGGAAAACAACACCAACCACCTCTGCCTCCACCACGGCCAAGACCACTGTGTCCACAGAGTCCCGCCCAACCACCACGACTCCAACCACCTTGAGAAGTACAACGCTCACCCCAACCAGCACCTCGGAGGCTACCACCCCAGGCGTCAGGACCTCCCAAACCTCCACGCCGACAGCCGCTACCCCTGCCACTTCCTCCACCACCTCCACCACAACTGCCAAGCCAACCACTACGCCCACCACCGTGACGCTGACAACCACCGCCCCGCTCACGACCTCCACGCTGCACACAACCTTGGAGTCCACCACCTCGCACATCACTACCCCCACCACCACCAAAAGCACCACTGCGACTGTGGTTATCCCCACCACAACATCTACTGAGTCTACCACAACTGCCATGCCGACAGCTACGCCCGCCACCACAACCCCGACCGCAACATCGGAGACCACCACGACTCCCACCACCGAAAAAACCACCACTCACACACCACCCGCGTCCACTCCTTCCACAACCAAGGCCACAACAGCTCCATCCCCAACACCACGAAAGGGTAAATGTTACTCATCGCTCCCCCTCTGCGGGCAGGTATTTTTGCCAAAGGGCCACTTCCCTCCCTTGCATCCACCCCCCCTCGGCCCCTACTTCCACCATTTCAGGGACTGTCCCAGCCGGCAGCACGCACCCTGCTGCGGACAACACAACAGTGGTAATGGTGGAGCTGCTCTTCTTCCCCTGCACCCGCCACCGGTGCCTCTGGCCCCTGCCACCCTGGCCCAGGGGCACAGCTGGTTTTCAAGGCAGCTGGCCAGCAGGCCATCCCAAGATCTCCAAGGCGAGATCAGCCTTGGCTGCCCGAGGAACCCCAACGCTCTTGCGGGGCGGCTCACGTGGATCTCATTGCTCCGACCCTTCCTGCAAAGGAAACCAGTAGGGCTCCAGGGGAGAGAGCCTTGAGAAAACAGCCTCGCCGTGCCTTCCACCTCTGCCTCAGGCCCTTCAATGCCAATCAGCCTGCAGAGTGAGTGGCTTGGGTCCAGCCGTCTCCCTGTGCTGCCTGACTGGCTTTTGAGCCCCCGGCAAAGTTCAGCTTTGCCATCCTAGCAACCGGAATGTCCCCACTTGTGGGACCATCTGCTTCTAGGTCAAGCGCTAGAGCGGGGCGACGCAGGCCCCTATACTGTGTCTCTCCCTCCAGTTCCAGGCAGCCTCCATACCTCTCTCAGGCAGGGAGGCTCAAGGCACCCTTTCATCTCCCCGGGGCAGAAAGGGACCTGTACCAGAGCAGAGAGCGGGGTGTGAACCAGGGTCAAACGAGATGGGAGCTGTCTCTCAGTTCCACCCTGGAGGCACAGCCTCGTGCCTGCAGACCCCTGGTTTTGCTTCTGCCCGCGTGCACGATCTGCACGCGGTCTGGGAAGCCTGCTTGCACTATACACACCGCCACGGGATTCAATATCTTGTCTTTTGCTTTTGCTCCTGCTTTGCAGTGGAAGAGGAAACTAGAACCACTATGCCTACCAGTATACCCTCAACAGGTGAGTGCCACAGCCCACGCGTCAGCAAAGAGCTGCCTTTCAGCCTTTACCGCGTCCTTCACGCTCGGCGCTGAAAAGCAGTTGCCGCCAGACCGTGTTCCCGCCCACAGAGGCAGCTTGCCCACGGCAAGCAGAAGTTGCTCCGGAACCAGACCCTGCCTTTCTTGGCAATGCACGGGGGCATGGTTCAGCCTCAAAAGCAGTTGGCGCTGGTCAGGAGATCAAAGGGAAGGGAGGCAGCCAGCAGGGCACGAGGGGGAGGGAGCCCAAGCCTCCCACCTTAAGCACCAGGAACCAGGGCGTGGGGGCATTCTTCCCACACCTGCCACATGGGGAACCTGTGCTTGTTGCACGGAGTCGGCTGCCCTGGTTGCGGGGGTCGTTGTGCAGGGGAGGAAGGAGCTCTTCTCGCTAGGAAGGCGAGATGGCAGGGAGACGAGAGAGCGTTTTGCTGCAGGAAGCAGGGCAGCTGCACAGAATGACAATCCGAGCACTGCACGGAAGCAGCCAGGCATACGCAAAGCCTTATGGCAAGGTCTGACAGGGCGCCCCGACTGGTCCCTTCCCCCCAGCCCACGCCTCGTGCTGTGGCTCCTGCCATGGGCAGAGAGCTCTGCAAGGAAGTGAACGGAGGCCACCCACATGGCTTTGTTCATTGCCCTAGCCCCGGGTAGCTCTGCCTTTTAGGTTCCTTCAAGAGGGATGGCCCCTACACGGCGCCTTCCAAGGCCTGCCTTCTCTCTCCACTCCCGGAGGATGAGGGGGCCACGTATGACCTCTGTGCGCGACCGGTGGCTTCTAGGCAGGCAGGCCACACTGCGCGCTCGGCAGGCTCCCCTCCCCTCCTGTCATCACAGAGATGTGCGTCACCCCTCTCTACACAGCGCACCCTCTCCTGGTCGCTCTCACCATCGCAACCGCCCTTTTTCCCTCACAGTGACGCAGACCGTACGAACCACGACCCCATCAACCTCTACCGTCATCAGTACGCGGAAAACAACACCAACCACCTCTGCCTCCACCACGGCCAAGACCACTGTGTCCACAGAGTCCCGCCCAACCACCACGACTCCAACCACCTTGAGAAGTACAACGCTCACCCCAACCAGCACCTCGGAGGCTACCACCCCAGGCGTCAGGACCTCCCAAACCTCCACGCCGACAGCCGCTACCCCTGCCACTTCCTCCACCACCTCCACCACAACTGCCAAGCCAACCACTACGCCCACCACCGTGACGCTGACAACCACCGCCCCGCTCACGACCTCCACGCTGCACACAACCTTGGAGTCCACCACCTCGCACATCACTACCCCCACCACCACCAAAAGCACCACTGCGACTGTGGTTATCCCCACCACAACATCTACTGAGTCTACCACAACTGCCATGCCGACAGCTACGCCCGCCACCACAACCCCGACCGCAACATCGGAGACCACCACGACTCCCACCACCGAAAAAACCACCACTCACACACCACCCGCGTCCACTCCTTCCACAACCAAGGCCACAACAGCTCCATCCCCAACACCACGAAAGGGTAAATGTTACTCATCGCTCCCCCTCTGCGGGCAGGTATTTTTGCCAAAGGGCCACTTCCCTCCCTTGCATCCACCCCCCCTCGGCCCCTACTTCCACCATTTCAGGGACTGTCCCAGCCGGCAGCACGCACCCTGCTGCGGACAACACAACAGTGGTAATGGTGGAGCTGCTCTTCTTCCCCTGCACCCGCCACCGGTGCCTCTGGCCCCTGCCACCCTGGCCCAGGGGCACAGCTGGTTTTCAAGGCAGCTGGCCAGCAGGCCATCCCAAGATCTCCAAGGCGAGATCAGCCTTGGCTGCCCGAGGAACCCCAACGCTCTTGCGGGGCGGCTCACGTGGATCTCATTCCTCCGACCCTTCCTGCAAAGGAAACCAGTAGGGCTCCAGGGGAGAGAGCCTTGAGAAAACAGCCTCGCCGTGCCTTCCACCTCTGCCTCAGGCCCTTCAATGCCAATCAGCCTGCAGAGTGAGTGGCTTGGGTCCAGCCGTCTCCCTGTGCTGCCTGACTGGCTTTTGAGCCCCCGGCAAAGTTCAGCTTTGCCATCCTAGCAACCGGAATGTCCCCACTTGTGGGACCATCTGCTTCTAGGTCAAGCGCTAGAGCGGGGCGACGCAGGCCCCTATACTGTGTCTCTCCCTCCAGTTCCAGGCAGCCTCCATACCTCTCTCAGGCAGGGAGGCTCAAGGCACCCTTTCATCTCCCCGGGGCAGAAAGGGACCTGTACCAGAGCAGAGAGCGGGGTGTGAACCAGGGTCAAACGAGATGGGAGCTGTCTCTCAGTTCCACCCTGGAGGCACAGCCTCGTGCCTGCAGACCCCTGGTTTTGCTTCTGCCCGCGTGCACGATCTGCACGCGGTCTGGGAAGCCTGCTTGCACTATACACACCGCCACGGGATTCAATATCTTGTCTTTTGCTTTTGCTCCTGCTTTGCAGTGGAAGAGGAAACTAGAACCACTATGCCTACCAGTATACCCTCAACAGGTGAGTGCCACAGCCCACGCGTCAGCAAAGAGCTGCCTTTCAGCCTTTACCGCGTCCTTCACGCTCGGCGCTGAAAAGCAGTTGCCGCCAGACCGTGTTCCCGCCCACAGAGGCAGCTTGCCCACGGCAAGCAGAAGTTGCTCCGGAACCAGACCCTGCCTTTCTTGGCAATGCACGGGGGCATGGTTCAGCCTCAAAAGCAGTTGGCGCTGGTCAGGAGATCAAAGGGAAGGGAGGCAGCCAGCAGGGCACGAGGGGGAGGGAGCCCAAGCCTCCCACCTTAAGCACCAGGAACCAGGGCGTGGGGGCATTCTTCCCACACCTGCCACATGGGGAACCTGTGCTTGTTGCACGGAGTCGGCTGCCCTGGTTGCGGGGGTCGTTGTGCAGGGGAGGAAGGAGCTCTTCTCGCTAGGAAGGCGAGATGGCAGGGAGACGAGAGAGCGTTTTGCTGCAGGAAGCAGGGCAGCTGCACAGAATGACAATCCGAGCACTGCACGGAAGCAGCCAGGCATACGCAAAGCCTTATGGCAAGGTCTGACAGGGCGCCCCGACTGGTCCCTTCCCCCCAGCCCACGCCTCGTGCTGTGGCTCCTGCCATGGGCAGAGAGCTCTGCAAGGAAGTGAACGGAGGCCACCCACATGGCTTTGTTCATTGCCCTAGCCCCGGGTAGCTCTGCCTTTTAGGTTCCTTCAAGAGGGATGGCCCCTACACGGCGCCTTCCAAGGCCTGCCTTCTCTCTCCACTCCCGGAGGATGAGGGGGCCACGTATGACCTCTGTGCGCGACCGGTGGCTTCTAGGCAGGCAGGCCACACTGCGCGCTCGGCAGGCTCCCCTCCCCTCCTGTCATCACAGAGATGTGCGTCACCCCTCTCTACACAGCGCACCCTCTCCTGGTCGCTCTCACCATCGCAACCGCCCTTTTTCCCTCACAGTGACGCAGACCGTACGAACCACGACCCCATCAACCTCTACCGTCATCAGTACGCGGAAAACAACACCAACCACCTCTGCCTCCACCACGGCCAAGACCACTGTGTCCACAGAGTCCCGCCCAACCACCACGACTCCAACCACCTTGAGAAG
Source organism: Alligator mississippiensis (assembly GCF_030867095.1). NCBI lineage: Eukaryota > Metazoa > Chordata > Crocodylia > Alligatoridae > Alligator > Alligator mississippiensis. Next base: position 185,557,567 of record NC_081825.1, on the reverse strand, counting down.
TACAACGCTCACCCCAACCAGCACCTCGGAGGCTACCACCCCAGGCGTCAGGACCTCCCAAACCTCCACGCCGACAGCCGCTACCCCTGCCACTTCCTCCACCACCTCCACCACAACTGCCAAGCCAACCACTACGCCCACCACCGTGACGCTGACAACCACCGCCCCGCTCACGACCTCCACGCTGCACACAACCTTGGAGTCCACCACCTCGCACATCACTACCCCCACCACCACCAAAAGCACCACTGCGACTGTGGTTATCCCCACCACAACATCTACTGAGTCTACCACAACTGCCATGCCGACAGCTACGCCCGCCACCACAACCCCGACCGCAACATCGGAGACCACCACGACTCCCACCACCGAAAAAACCACCACTCACACACCACCCGCGTCCACTCCTTCCACAACCAAGGCCACAACAGCTCCATCCCCAACACCACGAAAGGGTAAATGTTACTCATCGCTCCCCCTCTGCGGGCAGGTATTTTTGCCAAAGGGCCACTTCCCTCCCTTGCATCCACCCCCCCTCGGCCCCTACTTCCACCATTTCAGGGACTGTCCCAGCCGGCAGCACGCACCCTGCTGCGGACAACACAACAGTGGTAATGGTGGAGCTGCTCTTCTTCCCCTGCACCCGCCACCGGTGCCTCTGGCCCCTGCCACCCTGGCCCAGGGGCACAGCTGGTTTTCAAGGCAGCTGGCCAGCAGGCCATCCCAAGATCTCCAAGGCGAGATCAGCCTTGGCTGCCCGAGGAACCCCAACGCTCTTGCGGGGCGGCTCACGTGGATCTCATTGCTCCGACCCTTCCTGCAAAGGAAACCAGTAGGGCTCCAGGGGAGAGAGCCTTGAGAAAACAGCCTCGCCGTGCCTTCCACCTCTGCCTCAGGCCCTTCAATGCCAATCAGCCTGCAGAGTGAGTGGCTTGGGTCCAGCCGTCTCCCTGTGCTGCCTGACTGGCTTTTGAGCCCCCGGCAAAGTTCAGCTTTGCCATCCTAGCAACCGGAATGTCCCCACTTGTGGGACCATCTGCTTCTAGGTCAAGCGCTAGAGCGGGGCGACGCAGGCCCCTATACTGTGTCTCTCCCTCCAGTTCCAGGCAGCCTCCATACCTCTCTCAGGCAGGGAGGCTCAAGGCACCCTTTCATCTCCCCGGGGCAGAAAGGGACCTGTACCAGAGCAGAGAGCGGGGTGTGAACCAGGGTCAAACGAGATGGGAGCTGTCTCTCAGTTCCACCCTGGAGGCACAGCCTCGTGCCTGCAGACCCCTGGTTTTGCTTCTGCCCGCGTGCACGATCTGCACGCGGTCTGGGAAGCCTGCTTGCACTATACACACCGCCACGGGATTCAATATCTTGTCTTTTGCTTTTGCTCCTGCTTTGCAGTGGAAGAGGAAACTAGAACCACTATGCCTACCAGTATACCCTCAACAGGTGAGTGCCACAGCCCACGCGTCAGCAAAGAGCTGCCTTTCAGCCTTTACCGCGTCCTTCACGCTCGGCGCTGAAAAGCAGTTGCCGCCAGACCGTGTTCCCGCCCACAGAGGCAGCTTGCCCACGGCAAGCAGAAGTTGCTCCGGAACCAGACCCTGCCTTTCTTGGCAATGCACGGGGGCATGGTTCAGCCTCAAAAGCAGTTGGCGCTGGTCAGGAGATCAAAGGGAAGGGAGGCAGCCAGCAGGGCACGAGGGGGAGGGAGCCCAAGCCTCCCACCTTAAGCACCAGGAACCAGGGCGTGGGGGCATTCTTCCCACACCTGCCACATGGGGAACCTGTGCTTGTTGCACGGAGTCGGCTGCCCTGGTTGCGGGGGTCGTTGTGCAGGGGAGGAAGGAGCTCTTCTCGCTAGGAAGGCGAGATGGCAGGGAGACGAGAGAGCGTTTTGCTGCAGGAAGCAGGGCAGCTGCACAGAATGACAATCCGAGCACTGCACGGAAGCAGCCAGGCATACGCAAAGCCTTATGGCAAGGTCTGACAGGGCGCCCCGACTGGTCCCTTCCCCCCAGCCCACGCCTCGTGCTGTGGCTCCTGCCATGGGCAGAGAGCTCTGCAAGGAAGTGAACGGAGGCCACCCACATGGCTTTGTTCATTGCCCTAGCCCCGGGTAGCTCTGCCTTTTAGGTTCCTTCAAGAGGGATGGCCCCTACACGGCGCCTTCCAAGGCCTGCCTTCTCTCTCCACTCCCGGAGGATGAGGGGGCCACGTATGACCTCTGTGCGCGACCGGTGGCTTCTAGGCAGGCAGGCCACACTGCGCGCTCGGCAGGCTCCCCTCCCCTCCTGTCATCACAGAGATGTGCGTCACCCCTCTCTACACAGCGCACCCTCTCCTGGTCGCTCTCACCATCGCAACCGCCCTTTTTCCCTCACAGTGACGCAGACCGTACGAACCACGACCCCATCAACCTCTACCGTCATCAGTACGCGGAAAACAACACCAACCACCTCTGCCTCCACCACGGCCAAGACCACTGTGTCCACAGAGTCCCGCCCAACCACCACGACTCCAACCACCTTGAGAAGTACAACGCTCACCCCAACCAGCACCTCGGAGGCTACCACCCCAGGCGTCAGGACCTCCCAAACCTCCACGCCGACAGCCGCTACCCCTGCCACTTCCTCCACCACCTCCACCACAACTGCCAAGCCAACCACTACGCCCACCACCGTGACGCTGACAACCACCGCCCCGCTCACGACCTCCACGCTGCACACAACCTTGGAGTCCACCACCTCGCACATCACTACCCCCACCACCACCAAAAGCACCACTGCGACTGTGGTTATCCCCACCACAACATCTACTGAGTCTACCACAACTGCCATGCCGACAGCTACGCCCGCCACCACAACCCCGACCGCAACATCGGAGACCACCACGACTCCCACCACCGAAAAAACCACCACTCACACACCACCCGCGTCCACTCCTTCCACAACCAAGGCCACAACAGCTCCATCCCCAACACCACGAAAGGGTAAATGTTACTCATCGCTCCCCCTCTGCGGGCAGGTATTTTTGCCAAAGGGCCACTTCCCTCCCTTGCATCCACCCCCCCTCGGCCCCTACTTCCACCATTTCAGGGACTGTCCCAGCCGGCAGCACGCACCCTGCTGCGGACAACACAACAGTGGTAATGGTGGAGCTGCTCTTCTTCCCCTGCACCCGCCACCGGTGCCTCTGGCCCCTGCCACCCTGGCCCAGGGGCACAGCTGGTTTTCAAGGCAGCTGGCCAGCAGGCCATCCCAAGATCTCCAAGGCGAGATCAGCCTTGGCTGCCCGAGGAACCCCAACGCTCTTGCGGGGCGGCTCACGTGGATCTCATTCCTCCGACCCTTCCTGCAAAGGAAACCAGTAGGGCTCCAGGGGAGAGAGCCTTGAGAAAACAGCCTCGCCGTGCCTTCCACCTCTGCCTCAGGCCCTTCAATGCCAATCAGCCTGCAGAGTGAGTGGCTTGGGTCCAGCCGTCTCCCTGTGCTGCCTGACTGGCTTTTGAGCCCCCGGCAAAGTTCAGCTTTGCCATCCTAGCAACCGGAATGTCCCCACTTGTGGGACCATCTGCTTCTAGGTCAAGCGCTAGAGCGGGGCGACGCAGGCCCCTATACTGTGTCTCTCCCTCCAGTTCCAGGCAGCCTCCATACCTCTCTCAGGCAGGGAGGCTCAAGGCACCCTTTCATCTCCCCGGGGCAGAAAGGGACCTGTACCAGAGCAGAGAGCGGGGTGTGAACCAGGGTCAAACGAGATGGGAGCTGTCTCTCAGTTCCACCCTGGAGGCACAGCCTCGTGCCTGCAGACCCCTGGTTTTGCTTCTGCCCGCGTGCACGATCTGCACGCGGTCTGGGAAGCCTGCTTGCACTATACACACCGCCACGGGATTCAATATCTTGTCTTTTGCTTTTGCTCCTGCTTTGCAGTGGAAGAGGAAACTAGAACCACTATGCCTACCAGTATACCCTCAACAGGTGAGTGCCACAGCCCACGCGTCAGCAAAGAGCTGCCTTTCAGCCTTTACCGCGTCCTTCACGCTCGGCGCTGAAAAGCAGTTGCCGCCAGACCGTGTTCCCGCCCACAGAGGCAGCTTGCCCACGGCAAGCAGAAGTTGCTCCGGAACCAGACCCTGCCTTTCTTGGCAATGCACGGGGGCATGGTTCAGCCTCAAAAGCAGTTGGCGCTGGTCAGGAGATCAAAGGGAAGGGAGGCAGCCAGCAGGGCACGAGGGGGAGGGAGCCCAAGCCTCCCACCTTAAGCACCAGGAACCAGGGCGTGGGGGCATTCTTCCCACACCTGCCACATGGGGAACCTGTGCTTGTTGCACGGAGTCGGCTGCCCTGGTTGCGGGGGTCGTTGTGCAGGGGAGGAAGGAGCTCTTCTCGCTAGGAAGGCGAGATGGCAGGGAGACGAGAGAGCGTTTTGCTGCAGGAAGCAGGGCAGCTGCACAGAATGACAATCCGAGCACTGCACGGAAGCAGCCAGGCATACGCAAAGCCTTATGGCAAGGTCTGACAGGGCGCCCCGACTGGTCCCTTCCCCCCAGCCCACGCCTCGTGCTGTGGCTCCTGCCATGGGCAGAGAGCTCTGCAAGGAAGTGAACGGAGGCCACCCACATGGCTTTGTTCATTGCCCTAGCCCCGGGTAGCTCTGCCTTTTAGGTTCCTTCAAGAGGGATGGCCCCTACACGGCGCCTTCCAAGGCCTGCCTTCTCTCTCCACTCCCGGAGGATGAGGGGGCCACGTATGACCTCTGTGCGCGACCGGTGGCTTCTAGGCAGGCAGGCCACACTGCGCGCTCGGCAGGCTCCCCTCCCCTCCTGTCATCACAGAGATGTGCGTCACCCCTCTCTACACAGCGCACCCTCTCCTGGTCGCTCTCACCATCGCAACCGCCCTTTTTCCCTCACAGTGACGCAGACCGTACGAACCACGACCCCATCAACCTCTACCGTCATCAGTACGCGGAAAACAACACCAACCACCTCTGCCTCCACCACGGCCAAGACCACTGTGTCCACAGAGTCCCGCCCAACCACCACGACTCCAACCACCTTGAGAAGTACAACGCTCACCCCAACCAGCACCTCGGAGGCTACCACCCCAGGCGTCAGGACCTCCCAAACCTCCACGCCGACAGCCGCTACCCCTGCCACTTCCTCCACCACCTCCACCACAACTGCCAAGCCAACCACTACGCCCACCACCGTGACGCTGACAACCACCGCCCCGCTCACGACCTCCACGCTGCACACAACCTTGGAGTCCACCACCTCGCACATCACTACCCCCACCACCACCAAAAGCACCACTGCGACTGTGGTTATCCCCACCACAACATCTACTGAGTCTACCACAACTGCCATGCCGACAGCTACGCCCGCCACCACAACCCCGACCGCAACATCGGAGACCACCACGACTCCCACCACCGAAAAAACCACCACTCACACACCACCCGCGTCCACTCCTTCCACAACCAAGGCCACAACAGCTCCATCCCCAACACCACGAAAGGGTAAATGTTACTCATCGCTCCCCCTCTGCGGGCAGGTATTTTTGCCAAAGGGCCACTTCCCTCCCTTGCATCCACCCCCCCTCGGCCCCTACTTCCACCATTTCAGGGACTGTCCCAGCCGGCAGCACGCACCCTGCTGCGGACAACACAACAGTGGTAATGGTGGAGCTGCTCTTCTTCCCCTGCACCCGCCACCGGTGCCTCTGGCCCCTGCCACCCTGGCCCAGGGGCACAGCTGGTTTTCAAGGCAGCTGGCCAGCAGGCCATCCCAAGATCTCCAAGGCGAGATCAGCCTTGGCTGCCCGAGGAACCCCAACGCTCTTGCGGGGCGGCTCACGTGGATCTCATTCCTCCGACCCTTCCTGCAAAGGAAACCAGTAGGGCTCCAGGGGAGAGAGCCTTGAGAAAACAGCCTCGCCGTGCCTTCCACCTCTGCCTCAGGCCCTTCAATGCCAATCAGCCTGCAGAGTGAGTGGCTTGGGTCCAGCCGTCTCCCTGTGCTGCCTGACTGGCTTTTGAGCCCCCGGCAAAGTTCAGCTTTGCCATCCTAGCAACCGGAATGTCCCCACTTGTGGGACCATCTGCTTCTAGGTCAAGCGCTAGAGCGGGGCGACGCAGGCCCCTATACTGTGTCTCTCCCTCCAGTTCCAGGCAGCCTCCATACCTCTCTCAGGCAGGGAGGCTCAAGGCACCCTTTCATCTCCCCGGGGCAGAAAGGGACCTGTACCAGAGCAGAGAGCGGGGTGTGAACCAGGGTCAAACGAGATGGGAGCTGTCTCTCAGTTCCACCCTGGAGGCACAGCCTCGTGCCTGCAGACCCCTGGTTTTGCTTCTGCCCGCGTGCACGATCTGCACGCGGTCTGGGAAGCCTGCTTGCACTATACACACCGCCACGGGATTCAATATCTTGTCTTTTGCTTTTGCTCCTGCTTTGCAGTGGAAGAGGAAACTAGAACCACTATGCCTACCAGTATACCCTCAACAGGTGAGTGCCACAGCCCACGCGTCAGCAAAGAGCTGCCTTTCAGCCTTTACCGCGTCCTTCACGCTCGGCGCTGAAAAGCAGTTGCCGCCAGACCGTGTTCCCGCCCACAGAGGCAGCTTGCCCACGGCAAGCAGAAGTTGCTCCGGAACCAGACCCTGCCTTTCTTGGCAATGCATGGGGGCATGGTTCAGCCTCAAAAGCAGTTGGCGCTGGTCAGGAGATCAAAGGGAAGGGAGGCAGCCAGCAGGGCACGAGGGGCTGTGTCCAACGAGGGGGAGGGAGCCCAAGCCTCCCACCTTAAGCACCAGGAACCAGGGCGTGGGGGCATTCTTCCCACACCTGCCACATGGGGAACCTGTGCTTGTTGCACGGAGTCGGCTGCCCTGGTTGCGGGGGTCGTTGTGCAGGGGAGGAAGGAGCTCTTCTCGCTAGGAAGGCGAGATGGCAGGGAGACGAGAGAGCGTTTTGCTGCAGGAAGCAGGGCAGCTGCACAGAATGACAATCCGAGCACTGCACGGAAGCAGCCAGGCATACGCAAAGCCTTATGGCAAGGTCTGACAGGGCGCCCCGACTGGTCCCTTCCCCCCAGCCCACGCCTCGTGCTGTGGCTCCTGCCATGGGCAGAGAGCTCTGCAAGGAAGTGAACGGAGGCCACCCACATGGCTTTGTTCATTGCCCTAGCCCCGGGTAGCTCTGCCTTTTAGGTTCCTTCAAGAGGGATGGCCCCTACACGGCGCCTTCCAAGGCCTGCCTTCTCTCTCCACTCCCGGAGGATGAGGGGGCCACGTATGACCTCTGTGCGCGACCGGTGGCTTCTAGGCAGGCAGGCCACACTACGCGCTCGGCAGGCTCCCCTCCCCTCCTGTCATCACAGAGATGTGCGTCACCCCTCTCTACACAGCGCACCCTCTCCTGGTCGCTCTCACCATCGCAACCGCCCTTTTTCCCTCACAGTGACGCAGACCGTACGAACCACGACCCCATCAACCTCTACCGTCATCAGTACGCGGAAAACAACACCAACCACCTCTGCCTCCACCACGGCCAAGACCACTGTGTCCACAGAGTCCCGCCCAACCACCACGACTCCAACCACCTTGAGAAGTACAACGCTCACCCCAACCAGCACCTCGGAGGCTACCACCCCAGGCGTCAGGACCTCCCAAACCTCCACGCCGACAGCCGCTACCCCTGCCACTTCCTCCACCACCTCCACCACAACTGCCAAGCCAACCACTACGCCCACCACCGTGACGCTGACAACCACCGCCCCGCTCACGACCTCCACGCTGCACACAACCTTGGAGTCCACCACCTCGCACATCACTACCCCCACCACCACCAAAAGCACCACTGCGACTGTGGTTATCCCCACCACAACATCTACTGAGTCTACCACAACTGCCATGCCGACAGCTACGCCCACCACCATGGCTGTGACCACCTCCACGACTGCAGTGACCTCAGCCTCTAAGACCATCCTCACACACACCCGGACTACAACCACCACAAAAACCACGACTCAGACACCTTCTACATCCACCCCTTCCACCATCTATATCGCAACGGTTTCTTCCACAACACCAGGAAAGGGTAAATGTTAGTAATCATTCTCCCTCTCTGGGTAGGCATTTTCCCAAAAGGCCAGGTCCCACACTTGGTACCGGAGGTGTTTTTAGGGCAACCCAGCAGGCCTTTCTAGAGCTTCAAGGCATCATCAGCCTTGACTTCCTGAGTAACCCTGGCAGTCTTGTGGGATGCCATCTGGCAGATCTCCCCACAAAGCAGATTGTAGGACTCAAGGTAATTGTGGCTCCTAGAAAATAGGCTGCCCATTTTTTCCTTCCCTGCCTCAGGCTCTTCAGTGCCATTTGGTCAGGATAGTTGATGGTTTGGCTCTAACTGTCTCTGTCCTGCCTCACTTTTTTCTGAGACCCCTGCAAAGGTTTGTTTTTTTATCTCATCAACCGAGATATTCGCACTGATGGGACATCTCTTTCTGGGACCAAGCTCAAAACCTGGCAAGAGAGGACCCTTCACTCTCTCCCTCCAGTTCCAGGCAATCTCAGTACCTTTCTTAGGCAGGGGGACCTGAGTATCCATTTCCTCTCCCCTGGGCTGAGGGACCTATACCAGAACTTGGAATGGGTTGTGAATAGGTGTAGCATGGGATGGGTGATGTCTCTCTCTTGCTCTTAAGATTAACCTTTATAGTTGCATACTTTTGTTTTGTTTTCCTCACTTACATTTCATAATCTGTCATTCATTGATGAGGATTGATATTTCTTATCGTGGTCATGGAAGTAATTTTTCCTCCTTTTTTCTTTATTTCTTCTCATATTTTCATTTTTTTCACATGTAGGAGAACATGTAATCAGAACCACTACTCTAATCACTACTTCTTCCACTGTTTCCAAAACCACCACAGTCACAACAACTATGCCTACACCATCAACACCATCAACTACACCTCCCACTGCCACTGTGACAACAACCCCTATTTCTACCTCAGTAGTTGTTATTCCGGTTAGAACAACTACCCCCCCTATACACACACCTCCTTTCCAAACAACTTCCTCAGAACAGAGTACTCCTACCACTGAAGCCATTACTTCCTTTAATATTACATCCCCTACTGCAACCACCATAATCACCAAGACCACCACTTCCTCAACAACTCCAACTATTCCACCTACTGAGTCTTCCACATTAAAAGCAACTACACTTACCTCCTCAACTACGAGCAAAACAACCAGTTTTTCCAGGAAAACAACTACAGCACCTACTTCTTTATCAACTTACACCACTTGTAAGTTCAGATTTTAGTATTGTGTGACCTATATTATCTTGTTTTTATACTGCAATTATGTTTTTGCAGGAATTTTAATTTAATTTTAAATAGCACTTAATTTGAGACTGTATTCTATGTTTACCGTCACTCGGGTACCAATAAGTTGTGCTTTTTGCCCGCAGGTTTTTTTTATTATATCAGTTCCAGTGATTCCATTCTCCCATTTATATATGTATCTCTCCTACTTTATAATACACCTCATTTCAAAAGATAATATGATGATAATGTTTGTACCTATTTAATTTAGATCTCACGGCCCTATTAGTAACTGTGATTTCCTTATGTGAATTAATATAGTACTTTGTGTATGTTCAAAACATACCTTTTTATCATCTCTACTGAATTTTTCCATTTAATTCAATCAATTTAGCCAGGAGCCTTGAGAGGGTTTAATTTTAGAAGCCTTTTTGTGGAACAGTAGCCAAATCCATCACTATCATTTCAAAGCCATGTACAGCTATTTACTACATTGTTTATTTGGAGCGAATAAGTTTTACATGTTTTCACAATCTTTTCTATGATTTTCCTGCAAAAATCCATCCAACTGAAAAGAAGTCAAAATAGTAAGGAAAGGATTAACTTCCCCAGCCATTCTTTGCTTGGAAGATGTTTTTTCTGCACTGCTCCTTCATAAGATATCCTAAACAATTGAGATATTTTCCCTGACATCTTTCAGAAATCAGATGTTTGTTCAATACCAATTTAAGGTTTAACTGTCATCTTTGGCATTGTTTGCTGTAGAACTAAATATGAACATTAATCCTCCCCCAGTTTAGCTTTTATAGGAGAAAATGGGCCAGAGTTGCTGAAGGTACTGGAAGAATGCTGAAAGGGGAGTTTCACATTGTGAAATGGGATACTTTAAATTATCCCATTACCTTTACTTTTCCTCTCTGCCTTTTTACTATGGTGGTGGTTGGGATCATTTTGCTTGAATGATGAATTCCTGACAGTATATCAGTGGGAATTAGGGCAGATAGCATTGAAATATACACCAAATATAAGACAGAATAATCAATGACCTCCAATATTATATATTTCATAGATTTCATAGACATTAGGGCTGGAAGGGACCTCGGAAGATCATAGAGTTCAGCCCCCTGCCCCAGGGGCAGGAAGTCAGCAGGGACCATAGGATCCCAGCAAGATAAACAACCAGATGTCTTTTGAAAAGCTGTGTTAGCCTTAAATTAGGCAGAATACAGAGCAAAGGAGCTTCTTAAATACTAATTCAGAGATGCATAAGCTTTTGTAAACTACATCTTACTTCTTCAGATTCTATGAAAGGACTTGCAGTGAGCAAGTCTTCAAATAGAAAGAGTGATTTAAAGACAAAAGATAGGGAGGGAAAAAGCAAGGGAGGGGTAGGATGAGAGAGGCCAAGGTGGGTTGAAGAGAAAAAATAAAGCAGTAAAGTAATATAGACATAGGAGAAGATCTTTCAAGTTAGATGGTTTATGATAGTATCTTGGGAAAAGTCTGAGAGTAACATTTTTCAGAATCACTTTACCTAGGATTTAAGAGCTGATTTTGCATCAACTTCCCCAAACGCTAAGTATCTTTTGAAAACAGGACATAGGGATTACTGAAAGTGTTACTGAATGTTTCAGCCTTCTTCAGGAAGAGTTAATTGCCACAAGGGTATTGCTGTTTTTCAAAATTATTGGTTGCCATTTTTTTCCTCTGTACTGGACTGCTGCCTATCTTTGCTTTAATATTCAATATTATTTAAGTAACCATACAAAACACTAATGTGACAATATTGTATTTACTTCAATATAAGGCAACCCTCAATATAAGACAACTTCCCCCATAATTAGATTCTATATATGGAAAATGTATACATTTGTTATAATTCTCCAGGTATAGAATCTAATTATTAGAGGTTTGCCTTAAATTTGTTCTCCTACGACTGCTACAGCAGGGAAAATAAATCTAGAGGGTCAGGCAGACACTTTAACATCTGCCTGTCCTAACCTTTCCCCCATGCACTCCCTTTCCTCTACTCTTTACTGTCAGACCCTGCTTGCCCTGAGCACATGAAAGTAAGGAGAAAATTTGAAAACAGTGACTTTGAAATAAACATGCCTTTAGTAATTTGCATATAGTAGCTATAAACGTAGCTCATCTAGAATTGATACATTTTACCTTTTTTTCAAACTGCTGCAAGTTTTAGCACAAGTAGTCCATAAACACACTTTTAAGCAGCACGTTTGTACCTACATAGGTAAAGTACAAACTACGCATGATTTATTTCATTGGGCTGGATCCCAGCAGAACTGTAGGTGACCCTACAGCTCAGCATTGCTCAATATGTCCATGTACTCCAGTTACCTCTCATAAAGGATCCATGTGTTAACTAGCCACCCCACTCATGACTGGAACTGGGTGTTCTTGTCACCTGGGAATCCTCTGAAAATGTATATGCAGTAGGGCTGTGCGAAGCTTTGGTCATTGATTCGGTTTGGCAGAGATTCGGCCCAATTTGGTGCCCAAATCTCCAAATCCGACTCAAATCAGGAGACCCCTTAATCTCTCTGAATCAAATCAGAACCCTCTGAATCACCTTGGAGAGATTCAGTGATTCTGACATAGACACAGCTATAAACATTTTTTCTACGTACCTCAAAGTACCAGGTGGCTCATGAATGCTGCAATGGTCGGGCAGATGGAGCATCCCACAGAAGCGTGGGGGGCTCCCTAGTGTGCTCGGAAGCAGAACCAGAAGTGGACCAGAAGCACTTCCGGTCCACTTCCGGGTCTGCCGGGGAGCGCACTGGGGGCCCCCCTTGCACCCTCCTGGCTCAGCAACTGGTGCCTCCTGGGTCTGGGGGGGCACCCGGGCTCCCCCCACAGCTGATCGCTAAGCACAGTCCCTGGTAGACCCGGAAGTGGACCGGAAATACTTCTGGCCCACTTCCAGGTTGACTGCCAAGCACATGGGCCCCCATGTTCCTGTGGGACACTCCATCTGCCCCACCATCACAGCATTCACGAGCTGTGCCTGGTACCTTAAGGTATGTAGAAAAAGCATTTAAAGCTGTGTCTACAGGCAAATTGCTGATTCTCTGAATCAGCATCAAATCTTGAGATTCAGATTCGACCAAATCAAATCAGGACAGTGATCTGAATCAACAGATCAAATCACTGTCCCTGATTCGGACCAAATCTGAATTGAATACGGCCCATTTCACGCACCCGTAATATGCAGATAGAGCTGAATCAGGTTGTCTTGCACTTCATCTCAGAGGGCGGGACCATGCTAATTATATTGGACAGGCTGAGAGAAGGGCAATAGAGGGATTCTGTGTGAACTCTTTGGGGCCCTGTTTGGTGATGTTTGTCAGATACTTAAGGCTGGTGAAGAAACAGGTATGATTGGAAATGGGAAAGAAAAGTGCAGCTTAGCTATTCAAGTGAAAAGGAAGTCAAAATGTATTCAGTGTAGCAGTTCACCATGACTTGAAAGAGTCAGTGCTGAGATGGACTGCACTCAATGGGTATTACCATATATTTTATTGAGATGGACTGCACTAACCTATCCTTGTGGTAGGAGAGATATCATAATGATGGTATTGGTCCAGGTGGTTTTACATACCTGGCAAGGGAGATCCCATTCTTCCCAGCCTTAAGTGACTTGGTGTAGTTGTGGATGGAGACTTGTCCATTGCACTGTCAGCAATGGACAATCCTCCCAGTTGGAGGATCTTGTCTACACCTAATGCACAGAAGACTAACTCTACTGGACATTAATGCTGCTGGCAAAAACTGTGTTAATGTGCTAATGTACAGTAGATTTAGTCAAACGTGAATTACTGTCACTATAAAAGCATTTGTCACATTAATATGCAGTAGCACCAATTACGGCACATTATTACATCTGTTATTACAGGCACTAAACTTAATGCGCTGTAATTACAGTGCATTAATACATGTGTAAATGCACCCTCTGAGTGCCATCCTAGTATTGCAGTACCTCCAGGCCTGGTGATCATTTCTTCCTTAGGGGATCAACTGCCCATTTTTTGTTTTTTAAGGGCCACTCCAAAAACAAAGGTTTCCATCAGTATATTTGCCTAATATGGACCATGTGTTTTACAGTCATGTTTAGGGCTGGCTGCATTTAATCTGAACACATGCTCCTTTTGGCAGCAGTTTAATAGTAGGCAATATATTTGTTGGTTTCCTTATGTGCAAATATAAGATAAGGGGCTTTCCCCCCCTCATATAAATAGTAAATCACATTTCTTCTTATGACAGTCATCCCTTACAGCATCAAATTTGGGTTTACATGCATCTTCTGTAGCATCTTCCAAAAGCATTTTACTGTGTGTTTCATTGCTTTTACTTATTTACTCCATGTTCAGTTCAGTTCAGTTGTGAAACTGGAATTTGTTTTAATGACGGCATTCTGACCTAAGCCACTGGGACAGATGCAATATAAGGGAAAGATAAAAGAAAGAATGATGGTTTAAATATCCCACTTCAAACGTCCTTAGCTCCACTCCCCTGGCCTTGGAGGTCTCTATTTACAGAGGCTATGTTAGTTGTAGAAAATCCATCCATATTCATTGCTCAGGAACATAAACTAGCACTAGAATACAGGTATAACAACTGAGGTGTCAAGACAATCTTAATGAGAGATTTGTCAATGTTGAGAGGAAATCTGTTATTGCCTTCATTTGTGATGATCTTGCAAATCATTTTGTCAAGATTTTTTAAGAGCACATGGATGCAAGGGTTTCTACTGTATTTATTGTAAAGCATGGAAGAAAATCACCTTATTTAAAGGTGATGGCATTAACTATGTCTAGATTTCTAGATTAATTGGATATGCCATCTATAGTTGAGGTAGAAATTTGTTACCCAAATGAGAAATGCTCACCATTTCTTGTTGATATATGTTTTGTCATCCGTTTTGTTTCCTCTCATTCACATAGTTTATGTTTTACTCTTTCACAGTAAAAGTCCCTCCTGAAACTTTGACTGTATCTACACCACCTAGGCCAGGTTAGTTCCTCTGAGTCCCTGGGTGATGTAAGATGCTGCACGAGCTTCATGCAAGTATATTTTCAACAACAGGGCGGGGTGGGGGAGTGGGATCCTCCATACTGGATATTTTTCACCCCTAACATGGGTATCTCAGTTATTTTCTAGTCTTATAGGTCACTACTACTGTCTTCTTAAATGGTTTGAGCTTTAATCCAGAATGCAGGGTTAATTCAAAGGAGGGAAACCACCCATCCTGCTACCTAATTATTCACCTCCCCTCCTGAAGATGTATTCTTTCAAATTTTTACCATATTATTGCATTTAGCCTTGTTAATACCATAGTTCTGTATTATATATCACCAACCTTTCCCTTTATGGGTTTTTGTTTCTTTTCCATTTGACAGAATATTGTACAGAGCTTGAATATGAGGAACTAATAACTTACAAAGGCTGTGCTACCAATGTCACCTTGATTCGCTGTGAAGGAATGTGTCAATCTACAGCAAAGTAAGGATCTAAAGACATTCCCTTGAACTGCTAACAAGGACTGGTTTCGTCTAGTGCTCCTATTTTGCCCATAGGAAGTTAATTGTGAAAGCTGTGGTGTCCTTAATTGGTTTGTGTGGCAGAGTGAAACTTGTATAAACCCTACATTCAAGATCCATGTCACTTACAAAGAGGTCAAGAAGCAATTATCCCCTTTCATGGAAGACAAACCCCTTAATCTGGCAAAAAAATGGCCCAGTTTATGCATAAAACTAGGGTGTCGACTTCAACTCCATCACATTTGGCAATGCTACACATACACATATATGATGGCATTTCTGCAGTCCCACTCTCTTGCATAGTATTGCATAGTACTGTGCATGCAATAACAACAATTTCTCGCATGCTGAAGTAGACATTTTCCTAAAGGGTGAATAAAGCTGCACAAACAAAACACCAATGTCCATTGATACAAGGGACCTTCATCTGGAATGCACAGGTTCTGCAGTAGTGTGCACTAACACTTTACAACATGGAGCACTTATCCCCTAGCAAATCAACATACTGAAACAAAATTATGGATTGCCTGCTTATTTAGGATAAGAAAATAATGCAGCAAAGAGCTGAATTCTCAGAAATAGTGTTCTTACTCCACAGTTTAAAATTATACAACACCTAGTACCATATGGTTTTCAAAAAACCTCTTAGAACTGGAGGAAGATTTCAAGTTCCTCAATATATCTGAAAATGATCTTTGAGAACTCTTACTTAAGTTTCCTTGAAAAGACTGTTTAAAATATCAATATTTTACTGTAAAAAATTAAGCAGCTGTCTTTCCTTTTACAGCTATCTTTCTAGATCTAGATCACAAAGGACAAAAATGTTTTATTTTAGTTGGCAATTCCCCTAACAGAAATGCTTGTATAACTGTGGGCATATCTAGACATTCATTAGTATGTTTTAAGTAATGCACATTAAATCTAGTACCTCTGGGCATTTTTACACGTGCATGTGCTGCAGCACTGGACACTTAAAAAAATTCCCAGCACCGCAGTGCATGCATTTGTATAAATGGCAAAATCTGCCTCAGTACTGAGAAAATGGTGGCAGTGAGCTTTGGATCGAAAACACACCAAAGGTGTCTTAATTCAAAAACACACCACCACCATTTTCTCAGTGTTGACACGCATGTCATCATTTATACAAACACATGCGATGCAGCACTGGATTTCCAGTGCATCAGAGCAGATGGAGGTACGTGTATAAATGCCCTCCATTGTGAGGTACTAGAAAAATGTGCATTACCTAAAGAGCATGGTTTTTTTGTGATGCTTTAATGCGCATTAAAGTGAATGTGTAGACATCCCTATTTTAAAAACAAATTGAGAGCAAAAGACCAAATTCTATCCCAAGCAGAATTTCCATCTTAAAGTGTGTGATATTATATATAGCATCTGCAGAGTATAATCCAAGTTTTGCCTGCTTACCTCATACTTTCTAAAATAAGGATTTTATTCTCGCCCATTTGCTCTGCAGAACCTTCACAACTATAGCAGAGAAATCTTGTTATTTGTTACCTTTATTAATGGCACTGGAATCTATGACCTACTGGGTCATACTGTCACCTTATAGTCTTGTGCTGACCATTAGAAAGATGTTTTAAACATGTGAAGCATAAAAAAAAAAGGAAATCTAATCATTTTTATACAAACAATGGATGCTTTCCAAATCACTTTGTAGGAAATTACTACAAAGTATACTACTAGTATACTAATACTACTAGTATTAAGGCATACCCTTGAAACTACAATACATTTTTTCAGGTTGGGATTTTCTAAAGATGTTTAAAAGGAAACAGATAGCCAAATCCCATGGATTTTCACTGGAGCTTGGATACCTAATTTCTGTGGGACCCTTTGACAATTCAGCTTTAAAATGCAAACTGCAAGGTTTGCTTTGTTTGTGTTAGTATAAGATCAGCTTCTCTTGCAGGGGAAGTGTAAGCTTAAAATTAGGAACACTTAAAATAGGTGAGACAAATGAGCTACTCAAATACCAGTTAGAAATGAACATAGCTGTCAACTCTTGCAGGAAAAACAGAATCCTAATTCTTGTACTGGGCAGACAAATAGGAAATTGCCTACACAACACTTACCTATACAAGATTTACCTATAAGATTTAAGATAATCCGCTGGCTGCTTTCTGATTCAGATTTAAGAACTCAGAGACAAATAATCTTGAAATCTTTGATTTCAATACAATTGCATCAGTTCACACCAAGTGAAGCTCTGGCCTGTCATTTTTTTCTTTTGACTTTTTATTTCTCTTTCAGCATATCACAGCTAGTATCCATAAAATGGCATCATTGTCTGATTGAAGCACAAGGTTAATGGTGTGTTATTCCTCAGTGCCAGCTCAGTCATGTTCCCATGCATGTCCATTTTGTCTACTTTCCATACATAACAGGGTACAGCCCATAAACCCACTTCCTCTTGAGGAAATAAGTGTGTTCTATATGGTTTTTTAGTCTAATCAAGCTCTTGGTTTTTCTTTCTTTCTTTTATTAATTTTTTTTTTTTGATAGGCTAAATGCTGCAACGATGACAGTACACCGGGAATGCAGCTGCTGTGTGCCACTCACACAGCATAGAAAGGAACTGAAATTACCGTGTCCAGACCCAGATAATCCTGGAAAAAGGCTTGTTATGGATATAACCATATTTGGTGGCTGCACATGTAGCTATGATGGATGCACACTCTAGTTATGCTTTGATAAACTTCCTTGAAAAGAATTTTTTTTAATCTAATAAAATGACTAATAATTTACAACATTTCAGACAATGACTGCTCAGTATTATGGCCTGTTGTTTGTACTGATATTGATTAGATGGGATAGCCACATGAAGAGAAAAATTGGCCACTGCCCAGCGTTAAGAAAACAATGCAAGAGTGATATAAATAATTTATTCCTAAATTTTTTGGTAGAGGGCAGAAAAAAAGGGGGTGGGGGGAGGGCCACTCTGGAAGTGTCTGGTTTGCTCAGGGCAATAATTTAACTAAAGGCTGAAGATTGGCCTCACTAATTATGTACTGTATAACACTAATGGGGATTTCATTAAAAAGTGTACTACATTTAACATTGGGGGGGTTTGTTTGTTTGGGTTTGCTGTTTTTTTTAAACTGGTTGCTGTGACTGGGTCCAGAAGTGCAGGGATGTGTGGTTTGTGGTGCTGTAAACCTTTGTGGCACCTCAAGCCTCATTCCTGACACGTTAAAACATGCCCTGAACTGTTGCAAATTTGCAATGTGGAGGCAAATTGGCTACTGGGAAATCCCAGTGGCAAAATAAATAAATAAATTAATTAATTATTTATTTATTAATTAAAAAGTCACACCACAGGAAAATGCAGTGGCAGACATAGCAGAGGCTCAGTCCTTCAGAGAGATGCTCTGGCTGCTGGGCAGAGCGTCTCCCCTTTGTTATTTCTACCGCAGCTTATGCAGCATGCCGGGAGCTGAGAGAAGCAAGGAGAGCAATTTGCCTGAAGTGGCATGCGCATGCACAGTGGCAGAGTAGCGAGAAATTTGTGCTATTTTTACTGCTGCAAGTGCATGCCCCTCCACGTGGGCACGTCCTCTGTGCTCCAACTGATTTTGTTGGAATGTCCTTTTCATGGCAAACAGTTGTATTAGTTTTGGAAATTACATTCTGTTATCTATTTTCCCCATAAAACGGACAGCCAATTTTTGTAGCAATAACACCTGAAGCAGCTGCAAAGAAAACAAACAAACAAACAAAGACAGTGCTTGTCAAGACATTAGCAAATAATGAAGAGGTTCAAAGGATACACTTGTGAGAGGTGACAGTATATTGGGGTAGTAGAAGTGAAGGTACCACAGCTGACTGTTCAAGAGGGAGCTAGAAAAAAAGTGAACAATTCTGGAGTGCTATTGAGCTGAGCAAGTAAAAAAAAAAAAAGGCAGCTAGCTTAAAAAAAAACCAAACCAACCCAGGCAGTCAGCACTTACGAAGTGCTTGTTAGTAAGGTATTTGTTAACAGTTCATAGAATTTACTGGTGCTGGAATGCGTGCCGCTAGCTGGAATAATAAGCTTGGTGAATTTGAGCTTGTGAGAGGGACTTGGTGATTTTCTAGGAAGAGCTTTCTAGGAAGAGGGGAGATGTACTTTTATGAACCAAACAGAAATAAGCAGGTCTTACAACTAAGAATCTTAAAATCCTAAGAATTTATAACAAGTGGCTAGTCTAGGGCAAAATACAGAGGGTCTTTGTCTTAGAAAGGCAGTCCAGCTGTAGAGCTGCCCCAGCCCTGCTGCATGCCCAGCAGGCGACAGGACATGCCACGGGCAGGCAATGCAGAGCAGGCATGGAGCGGACTTGGGTCAGGGCTGTGCCTGAGGGCTTCAGCTGATCTGCTCCTGCTGGGTTGAATCTACAGCAGGCATGGGACAGGGCTGAAGCTGTGTGGTTGGTGGTGGCAGGGAAGTGCCACAGGGCAGGTGGGCTATGCACATCCCACCATACCCACAAACCCTCCCTTGCAAACCCCACAACCACACCCTGCCCCACACATAATCACACATCCCAAACACCACACTCACCCACACCCTCCCCCATACTACCACACAAACCTCACACCCTTGCCCATATACACCCATATGCCTCTGGGAGAAGCCCTGCTTACTAATATGCACACCCCACCCCCAGCCATCTTAACCTTCTACACACCCCACAGCCCCCCACAAACCTCCCATACCCACCCACATCCACACACCCCTACACCCTTCATACACACATGCACACACCCACATTCCCCCACAAACCCCATACCCCCCACACCTCCCCCACACCCAGAATATACAAGAGTAACTTCAGTTTGAGCTATTATACAATCACCTCTATATACACACACCATGCAAACAAACAAAGTCAGAACAATTTTTTAAATAAAATTAAAATTAAAATATGTTAGTTGTCATTGTTTTATTTTTAGTATATAATTTGTTTCCCCCTCCCCACCCCCACCCCAGTTCCAACATGGCAAAAAAACCCTTCCCAAAAGGAGTACTTCCAGGGGCAAGGGAAAGGACTTCAGGTGGCAGGGCTACCCTTGCAGCCCTAAACAGCTCACCAAAACTCATCAAGCACCCCTCCAGCCAAAATAATTGCCAGCCCCTGGGCTAGTCCGTTAAGGACATGTTAAAACTTAGTCTCTGAATTTGGGTAAGACACAGGGTCAATATGTATCTTATAAGCCAACTAGATCAGAAATGCATAGCATAAAACTTTTGTAAGGAATGGCTTATTTTATCAGATGCTATGATGAAACAAGCCACTACTTACAAAAGCTTATAAACTAACTAAATCAGAGGTGCATAAGGTGCAAATCCACCCTGCCTTCTGTTGACTTCTGTCAAACACTGAATTACCTCTCCAAGTTCTAAAAAGCATTAGACCTTCACTATGTCTACAGATGGGGATATCAGTACCTCAGACCATTTCTCAAACAAAGACTTATGGCACTATTTGATGAAAGCTTTGGACAAATACTAATCAGAGACGCACGCTCGTGTCATCCTGTTGGTCAAGCTAGAACATACCAATGTGAACCCTTAAGATTTGATGTCCTAAGACTTGATAGCCTTTGAGACATTTCACTTGCCAAAAACTTAGTTCCTTTGCCACTACTTCCCTTAGCCTCCTTGTGTTAAACTTTAATTTAGGCCAAATTAACATAAGATCTACTAAAGCTACTAGAATGCAAGCTGAAAGGATTCAAGCTTAACACAAAGGTCTACAGGGTTAAAACATTTGGCTGGAGCATGTTAGAAGGCTCAATAACTGGGAGGCAAATAGCTCTCAAATCACCTTGAGGAATATTGTTGGAGGACACGAGGAAGGCGGTCACTTAAATCACACCTGCTTTATAAACAAAGGTTGCACAGAGTTGCAGGAGAATTTCACAGTATGCTGTGATGGTGCCAGTTGTCAGACATTCTTGTGGGAGTTGAGGGTATGAAGATAGCCTGTGAAGGCAAGGGGGAACCAATTTACAGAGACCATTCCCAACCAGTTTCACAGCACACTTTTGAAGACCAATATGCTTGCATTTGTAATGTTAAACCTAAGGTATCCATCAGGAGAGTGCCAGCTGATGTGCAGTGGTTTGAAAATTGATTTTATTAGCAGCGAAATGATGATCCACATAGCCTTTCAACGACTTTAAGATGAGCAAAACTTCTAAAATGCAAGATACAAGAAGTGTTTTGGTCTTTTTAAAAACACGTACATGAAAGCAGTGACAGAGGAGGGCACAGCTTGTGCTAATTCTACTGCGCATTAGCACAAAAGCACAGCTTTTGCCGTGATGCACTAATGCAGGGGTTATTAACCGGGGGTATGCATACCCCTGGGAATACTTTGGAAGGCCCCTGGGGGTATTTGGTAGTGGTGCAGAGAAGCCATCAGCACTTCCAGTTTTGCTTCTGCACCAAGGGACCCTCCCTTCCCTGCTCATTGACCAGCTGCTGGGGGTACCCCGACCAAGAAAGGCTGAAAACCCCTGCACTAATGCATAGCAGAATTAGTCCACTGTGCATTTTAGCATCTCATGTAGATGCGCCCAATAAAGACTAAACATCATCATTTCATGTTCTTGAGATAAGACTCCTGAACAGTATATGCCAAAGGGTGAAACATGCTGACATGTTATTGCTACAGTCTAAGAAAGCCGGGGGCAAAATGTTGGACATGCTACCTCCCACCCCACAGCTGCCAGGCCAACTGCCACCTTCTCCAAGATTTTGGAACTTAGAAATACCGAATTCTCCACTCAGCAGAAGAGACTTAGTAGCTTCCAGCAATCTGTGAACAGTTATCAGCTATGTATCCTTCCGAAACAGACTATGCTGAGGTGCTGCATTCTTCACTGCACACCTAACCATGGGTGTCTGGTGCCTCTCGAGTCAGGGGGAGTCCCCCGCGGCTGATCTCACTCACTGTAAAAGCAGCCGCGCCACTTCCGAAACTCCTGCAGCCACTTTTAGAAGTGGTGCGGCCGCTTCTGCTGGCGACACCACTCCCCAGCCAGCGCTCCCATCTGCCCCCCTGCCACACAAGAAGCGCAGCCTGACAGGGGGTGCACTGGCACCCAACAATTAAAGCACTACAAAATGGTACTTCTGAAAATTAAGTACTATTTTGGAGCGTTTCACTTTCAGCTACACATGCACAGACACAGCACAGGGAAGCCAGATTTATCCTCCCAGCTCTCACTTCCAGACCCTTAGGGCCCTGACTGACTTCAGAGCAGAGCTCCTACAGCCCCAACCCCTTTTACTCTTCCCCTCTAAGGTGGAAGAGGAAAGGTTCAATGGATTTGGTCACCCCCAACCTGCCTACTTTTCTTTTCGTCTCTACTCTCCTCTACCTGTGATCTCTGGGAAGGAAGCAGATTGAGAACCTAGAACAGTGGTTCTTGACCTATTTGCCATAGTGGGCCACACCTGCAGCTCTCAGTGTGTTACGTGGGCCACACAACTTGCTTCCTGAGTGTCTTTTTAAAAAAAATATTTTAATAGGACATCACGTGGGATGCAGCAGTGTGCTGATTGGGTCGCATGTGGCCTGAGGGGTGCAGGTTGAGAACCACTGGCCTAGAGCAAAGCCAATTACTGAAGCCTGCTTTACTGCCCCCTGGTGGAAACGCGTTCTTATTTTGGGCAGGCTTTTCAAGCAGGTTTCACTTGGAAACTATTTCTATTTCTGATCTGTCCACACCTTCTCATGCTTGGTTCTCTAAAATTTCATCAGATAGTACACTTGGGCATGACGTTTCTGCATTTTAAAACAAACGTAACTCATGGGATTTATGCCTTGGGCTGAAGGCATGGAAGTAAATGGTCATCCTGGTCTCTGCAGAGTGATTGGTTCTAAATTGACAATCCACCAATTAGACAAGTAAATTGTTGAACCAGCCAGTTATGCTTGAGCTCAAAATAAAATACTGGGATTTATTGCCAAATAAGTCTCTAGAACTGAAGGGTCTGGTTAAGCCTGCTGAGCCTAGAGAGAAAATAAGAAATGGCAGGAATTTCTGGATCTAGAGGCCAACCTGTATTTCAGAGCTAAAAATCTGCAACTTTGTCCCAAGAGAACAACAATGAATTAAGGGCTTACTCTGGTCAGCAATCATTTCTCCTCCCTGATAAACCTCGTTTTGGTTTTTTTTGTTTTTTAATTCTTTCTTCTGCACTTTTCCTTCTTGCCCAGGCTTACCCTGATACCTACCTCCAGCACTGTACCATTTGATACTTCTGCCATTACAAATTGGGTGCCTTCCACAAACACCCTCTTTCTGGGCGTGCAGCCCAACTATCACCACCTGGCTGAAAAAAATTGACACAGCATAATACCATCTCTCCAATGCCCTTTTCTCCCTGAACAATCTTACTTTCAAAGTTACTCAACTGTGGTACTCCTTGGCCCCCACCTTTGCTTCAACACCATCCTCCCAGACTTCTCCTACCTGCCCCACCATCACTGTCAGCTTGCCACTACAGCTTCCCTTTTCTCTAGCCTCCTTTCACGTCACAGTCCTTCCAGTCTCCCTTCCTCAAAACTTGCTACACTCTGGGCTTTTCCTCCTCTCAGTGTAGACAGACTCTCACTTGCCTAACTCAAATCTGGCTAACTACCACTATCTACATATATGCTAATGGGAGCCAACCTTTTTGGCAGGCATGTCACAAGGTAAGCCCAAGACATTTAAGTGCACTCTAATCCGATTCCCCTCCCAGATCTGTTGCTCTGTTTCCCGCTCTCTCTCAGATCCGCATTGTGCCACACAACCTAGTGTCTTCCCATGCCACGGGTTAGCTACCCCCGAGATATATTACCACTTACAGCTACTGCAAATGAATTCCTCCTCAAGTTCTGTCTAGAATTCTAATATGGAGTCCATCTTCCCTACATAAACTGGTGAGTCTTCAAATTTTTCAGACCAAGTCTCAAGGTCCATGTATATCAACCTTTACTGTATTTGGATACTTAGTTTTCTCTGTCTTTGGACTTCTTATGCATTTTTCTTCTTAATTTTTTCCATTTCTCTTGGTAGATCCTCTATTCAAAGGTAGCCAAGTTTTGCTTTTCAGACTACGATTTGCCTTCTGCAAATGTGTATGGGTTTGAGTAAGGCATAGGGAAGCTTTTAATTTGTTTTGAACTCTTAATTAGTGCCTTCTAATGAGATTAAACATGTCTAAAACATATCCTTTGTTTGCCACACAATTTAAGTTCAGGAAAAAAACCCCAAAGATATTGATAGTACAGTAGTGTTCATTTTTCTGAATTTCAATTAGAGAAATTGCACCTCCCCTGGGGGAGGTGCACCCAGGCCTAGGGTCAGTGAGGATCTAGTCAGGGAACTTCTGGAGGGACTGGATGCATTTAAATCAGCTGGTCCTGACAACCTCCACCCAAGAGTGCTGAGGGAATTAGCAGAGGTCATTGCCGGACCCCTGGCACAGCTTTACAAGCACTTGTGGTGGTCTGGTGTGGTGCCGGAGGAGTGGAAAAGGGACAATGTGGTTCCCATTTTCAAAAAAGGGAGGAAGGAGGACCCAGGAAACTATAGGCCAGTTAGTCTTACCTCAGTCCTGGGTAAACTTTTTGAGAGAATTATCCTGGCACATGTCCACGAGGGGCCTGCAGGGGAGGTTGTGCTTAGGGGCAACCAACATGGGTTCATTAGAGGCAGGTCCTGTCAGACCAACCTGGTGGCCTTCTACGACCAGGTCACAAAATCCTTAGACGCAGGGGTAGCAGTGGACGTAGTCTTTCTGGACTTCAGGAAGGCCTTCGACACCGTCTCCCACCCCATTCTCATTAAAAAACTAGGGGACTGTAGCTTCAACATCTACACAGTCAGATGGGTCACTAGTTGGCTGGAGGGCCGCACCCAGAGAGTGGTGGTGGATGGGTCATTTTCGACCTGGAGGGATGTGGGCAGTGGGGTCCCCCCGGGCTCGGTCCTCAGACCCACACTGTTCAACATCTTCATCAGTGACTTGGATAAGGGGGTAAAAAGCACTCTGTTCAAATTCGCTGATGACACTAAGATGTGGGGGGGATGTGGGCATGCTAGAAGTGAGGAATAGGCTGCAAATCAGACCTGGACAGGTTACAGGGGTGGGCAGATGAGAACAGGATGGGTTTCAACACTGACAAGTACAAGGTGCTGCACCTGGGGAGGAAGAACCCGCAGCAGACCTCCCTTCTTGTCAGTGCAGAGGCAGAAATGGATCTTGGAATCATTATTGATGCCAAAATGAACATGGGCCGACAGTGTGGGGACGCAGTCAGGAAGGCCAACCATACTTTGTCATGCATCCACAGATGCATCTTGAGCAGGCCCAAGGAGGCAATCCTCCCCCTCTATGCAACACTGGTCAGGCCGCAGTTGGAGTACTGCGTCCAGTTCTGGGCGCCGCACTTCAGGAGGGATGTGGACAGCATTGAGAGGGTCCAGAGGAGGGCCACCCACATGATCAGGGGGCAGCACAGCAGGCCCTACGAGGAGAGGCTAAGGGACCTGAACCTGTTCAGCCTCCACAAGAGGAGGAGGAGAGGGGATCTAGTGGCCTGTTACAAACTGGTCAGGCAGGCATTGGGGGAGTCCCTGTTCCCCCGAGCATTCCCAGGAGTGACGAGAAATAACGGTCACAAGCTGGCAGAGGGTAGATTCAGACTAGACATCAGGAGGCACTACTTCAGTCAGGGTGGCTAGGACCTGAACCAACTTCCAAGTGAAGTGGTACTGGCTCCTACCCTGGGGGTCTTTAAGAGGAGGTTAGACAAACACCTTGCTGGGATTGTTTGACCCCAGTATTTTTTCCTGCCATGGCAGGGGGTCAGACCTGATGATGTGCTCAGGTCCCTTCCAACCCTACCAACTATGAAAAAGTATCCTGACCCTTTAAATCATTTAAAAAGTACCTAACAGAGCATTACCAAAGTCAGAAAGGTACACTTAAAAAAAAAAAATTGAAGGAACACATAAAACTATTGAATAATCATCATCCTTTACAAGGATATAAAGGCAGAGAAACATCAACTCCAAAAACACAAGTAGTGCCAACACTTGAATTTTCTTAATCACGAGCTTAAGGGTTAAATGCATGCTCCCTAACTTCAAAGCACATTAATTAGTTCATTCTCCTTCTCTTAAAGATCGTGTGAAGCATTGTTGCTAGAAATATTAAAAATGTGTTGCTATTCCTTGGTTTTGCCAACACCTACATAACTTGCTGGATGAAGCATCTGACCATTTCCCAAATTCTTAATTATTCCACTTTCAACATATCGTTTAAGTCACTGAATTATTGAACAAAGTTAACATACCCACTCGCTACAAAACCATATGAGGGAAACAAGATGCTGGCCCCCTCTACAAGTTGCAGGTATTGCAATTAACTAGTTAATAGTGCAATTACCTCAAGACAAACTACACATGCAAAGTAGTGATCACACCATAAAGAGCTCCAACCAGCTATAAAGTTAGACCTAAAAAATGTATGCTAATTTTACAGCTGGTTGCTATCGAGCTTTAATTTGCATGCATAGCAGGGGCTCCCCGTCAGCTGATGGGTCTTGCAGCTGCAGGGGTGCACTATGCCCAGTGCAAAACCCTCAAGTCCTGGGGATCATGGCTGACATGATCCCCAAGGTTCAGAAGTGTATGAAACCCCCAGCCCACATGGGGCTTAGGCCCAGCTTTGCTAGACATGCAGTCTGGATCTGACAGGGCACCCAGTCCCAGCTATGCCTTACACAGCTGGAACCAAAAGTCCCTACAACTGTGATGGGGTTTCCCAGATGAGGGACCCTGCTTTTAACTGTCACAACCCAAAGTTGTGATTTTTTGTTTGTGCGCGCTTTGGCACTGCTAAATTATTTTCCTGCTAAATTGCAGCTTCTTTGCACGGTGGAGTTTTCTGCTGCAGAAGAGAACCCTGGTGCAACGGAGAATTTCCCGCCAATTTGTAGCTTTCTTTGCAGTGTGCATTTCTTTTTGCATCTAGGAAATGCTCGGTGCAAAGAGTTCCTGCCATTTGTATGAGAATTCAAGCCACATTATTGGCTAGTTCTAAAATATGCACACGTGGCGGCTAGTGATTGGCTTGCTAGCTGTATAAAAAGCTTGTTTGGTTTCCGCTCAAGTTGGAGGACTCCACGAACATTAGGAGGAGGAGACTTCACGCTGTGTGAAGATCTCTAAGCGCTGCGGATCCTTACGGACCCAACGCATTTTTTAAAAGGCAATAGAGGCCTGAACAGCCTCTGGCCTCTCCCTGTCACCAATAGATTCCTAGACATATCCCTTCCTGCACGAGAAACAACCAAACCCACGGAGCTTCAACAACTCCGTGGGAGAGAACGAATTTGTCGTAGTCCTCTAACGAGGATTTAAGCGGAGCTGTACCTGGAAAACTGTCCAGCCTACACCACGACCACCATTGGTATAAGTAAATAATCTTTAAATCAGCCACTACGCGTCCGTGACTAATTCTAGCTCGCCTCCGGTCTTCTCCAACCCCACGTGCCTGGGCTGCTGGCCACGGCCCGCGTGCACAAAAGGGCCCGGCTCGCTCCCGGCCCGCACACTAACTAGTGCAGGGGGAGCCTAGGATTGGGCTCCCCCAGAACCAGCAATAAGGTGCAATGGGATCTAGTGTGTGATCCCACATTTACATCTCCTGCTATTCATGTATGGCATGGCAGAAGGCATGACTATGTGGATCTCACACTAAATCAAATCATGCCTTTACCTGCACATGTAAAGAGGGCCATTTAGTAGTCAAGTTTTGTTTTCAAGGTAGTTACAAGTGTCCAACTTTAAAATAAAATTAAAAAAAAAAAATATATAGTAATTAAGGTTTTGTTCCAAGGCTAGGGAATTGTCTTGCCACAAAGGAGACCTAGAGTTTTATGACTGAACCTTGACTCCTACAGACAGACAGGCCTCAACTCTGGCTAAAGAGTATGATCAAATGTAGTCCGGTAGCAGGGCAGAAGATAACAAGTCTCCAATTCAGTGACCAAGACGATCATGGGGTTTGGGAAGAAGGTACAGTGGGGCCTTTTCCTCATGCATGCAACTAGTATGACAGCTGAAGAACAAATTATTTGTTTGGAGGACGACACTGTTCAATAGTAATTTCAGGTTTTCTTCAACTCCCTCCCCTCATAAGATGCTAACATTCTTTACTACACTGAGAAATTTCAAACCCAGATACTACTCCCACATACTGAAGATCTGACATGTAAAGATTTTGGAATCCATGTTCCAGATTTCACATAATCAGGGTTTGGTGTGGAGTGGTCAACATGCAGGTCAGGGACAGCACGTGGCATCTTGTATCAGTCTGCCTCAAGTGTCAGCCAAAGGCAATGGCTGTTCCAAGGAGTGGTCCGAAAAATAAATAATAAAACAAATAAGAGAAAGGAGAGAGAGAGAGAGAGAGAGAGAGAGAGAGCGCGCGCGCGCGCGCGCTTATATTGCCTTATGTGTTCTTATCTAAATCTCTGAAGACATTTACTTCAACAATTTGTGTTCTGCTCCCTTTTCAACAATGTTACAGTTCTCAAAATTATAGGGGTGAGCTTTATTTTAGTTCACAGTTTATGGATTGAAAGTGTAGAATGTCTAATTACTGATACTTACATGCAAGGGAGAAGGGTTGGAAGCTTACTGATGTTAAGCCTACCAGTGAATCAAGGCTTTCAAAAGGTTGACAGACACTGCCCCCATCCGAACCAACTAGATTTACCTACTAACTGGTGGGGAAACTAAACTACATTAGGAGTGGAAAATCCTGTTTCCCAGACAAAATGCAATACCATATTAGAAATAAAAGTATATGTAGTACATTACTCGGGTTCAATTTGCTTTTACATACATACCTCCAACCCCAAAACAGGAAAAATACTGAAGACCACAAAGATTTCAGTTTACTGTTCTAGCCATTTATTTTCCATTGAATGATATATATTTTGATGAATTTGTTTTTCCAGTATCTTTATAGAGTCTTAAGAAAAATTATCCACTTAATTTGGCGGAATTATATTTATAGAAATGAAAACAGCCACCATAAAACTGTCACACCTTGGAGCATAGGTCAAAAAGTGCATAATTTTAAATCCATCTTGCTGTTCAGTTCTCACATATCAATGACTAAAATACTGTATGTTTAACAATAATACTGTTTTCACTGCAGAAACAGTCTCTGCTTGGGAGGATGCATCATACACTTTGGTAAAAATCAAATCATTCCACAAAGCAAACAAGTGTTTGTTAGTTCTGTTCTCAGCACTGCTTGTATGGCTCAATGAGCCATGTCATCCAATACAGATTTGGACATTGTCCAGAGGTGTTTCATTTAGTACAGCTACTATAAAAAGAGTGATTTACCTTTCTGCTCTCCTCCCTATATTTAATGCACAATTCACCACAGTTTGAACCAAACCAAAAGTGGACTAGAGATAGTACACAGTGTGTCTCAAAGTATCTAACAAGAACACAGGATACATTTCCAGAGGAACAGATGCACAATATAGTTTTAAGGATGAAATAGCAGCTCTTCCTTTGCACCTGCTGCAGGTCTCACTTTAAAACAGAGCTTGGCTTACACATTTCATATTTTTATAAAGAGCAACTGACAGCACAGAGAACAAATACATGAAAATGAGACCATTAAAAGGACTTATGGGAGACCCCCTCTTGTGAAAGATATTTGGGACATCACTGGGACTGGATACAGTCATCTATCCAGTGTCAAAGAAGTGGCTACAGGAGATGCTAGTGAGCAATTTCCAAGAAGGGCTAGCAATTCTGATGCCCCACAGAAGATGATGTTAAAAAGAAAAAGACCAATTTTCAGAGAATAAGGGGTTCAATATTCTTTCAAACCTGGCCTCTGCTTATAGTTTCAGCTTGGGCATTCAAAAGTGTGTAGCATCTAAAAAGTAACTGGACACATTTGACAAATCTTGAATCTTGTCCTTCATTTTCAATAAACATTCAAATGTATCACTGGCCCCTGACTGAACCAAGTTTGCATTATCTAGTTCCACTGCCTGAAGTCATGTAAGACATTTGTAGTGTTGAGGCACTTTGCCATGCACAATCCATTTTTTCCACAGTGCACTGGACAGCATGGCAGAAGCCTTATTTAGCGTGCAGTCTCAACACTGTACTATAATCACACCACTGTACAGTTGGTTGCACATGAACTGTTGTAACATGTGGTTGCTTGTACCTTCAGCAAGGGGAGACACTTCTTTGTGTTCAATCCATCTTGCGCATATTTCACGATAGTAATCAATACTCGGTTTTAAATGCAGATCCCAATAGGCTAAGCTGTAGTAACCCTTGGTGTAGGTCTGACAGACATAACAAGACCATCTAACAATTTGTTCAGAGGAGCTGCAAATCTTTGCTGCTATAAGACAGTAACAATGCATATTGTCATGACAACCACTGTAAAAGCCAAATGCTTATGACCTTTCTACTCTACCTCAAAAGAAACCAACATATAGGTAATATGCCCGGTAAAAGATTTTAACCACTGCTAGCAGACAGGGCATTGCAACAAAAGCCATTCACCAACTAGCATTCTGGTCATAGATTGTGAGAAAAATATCGTTTTAAAGTTAGATCTTTTAATCTCTTAAAGAATGAAGACTATTGTGCTGTGCATGGCCACTTTGATGGGTTAGACAGAATGATTCCCACCTCCTACCCCTCCCGTTTCCTCTTTGTTGCAAGAAGTCATTATAACCAACTCTGCACAATGAAAGCAGGGAAGAGCATCTCTCACTAAATTTGACAGGGAACAGAAAAAAACAAAAACAAATGGACTTTCTAGCCTCCTGTGTTTAACTAAAACAACTGAGAATGACTAAAATTAGTCAAGCTGAGGAAAATCAGCATTAGTCCTGTAAATTTTTTGGTCCTAAAAATTGTGAAATGCAGGATGTCAAATGGGCATTTCTGCACAGCAATGCTATACATTTAATATGCAATGGCATTTTGTTCAACAAGATTAAATTTATACTTTGGACTGTCTTCCCTGGCTAGCAAAGACTACAACAGTGCCTTAAAGGCACTTCACTCACGATTTCAGTTCCCCACACTCATCCCATCTGGCCATCTAAATCCAGAGTAGTTAAAAGAGTCATTCTGGTGTCAAACTAACATCTGAACTAAGCTTAGAGTGTTACGTTTGGTTTCTTTTAGCTCAAAGCAGAAAGGTGCACTTAGTAAAGGCACTAAGGCAGAATGCTCCCAGCAACTTACAGTGGAGTTTCAAATTAAAATGCACAGTTATCACACTTAAAGATGGCTTCCCTTAAAAAGTCCACCACAGGAAAAACCACAGGATGCCTCCACTTGTGTAGCAGAAGCTAAAAAGCCATGATTTTTATCTATAAAAAGTCATTTTATACTGTACATTTTAGTCTTGATTTCAAATGAAGGGACAAGTCCTTTTAAGGCAGGCAGGTTACATGTTGCAATACTCAGACATTGGTATACAAGACATTTATTTGCAGTAGGATGGAGGACAACAATGGAAGAAATGGAGACAAAAATTGGACCAATCTTTTACTATTAAAACTGTTCTGACAGCAGTTCACATAACCTCTGAGATACGGCTTCTTTACTTGTTCGTAGGGTAAGCCTGTACATCTGAAAGAGAACAGAACACTATTAAAGTGGTAAATGAGAATTCAGATGGACTGATCAATAAAACTAATGGAGTTAAAAATGAACGTTCCATTTGGTAGCAATAAAGGCAGCATATAATTATTCTCAATATTAGGCATAAAGATCCATAAATGGTCAGTCATTCATTGTGTTTGAGTAGAGTTCCAACAACTTTTTAACTCAGTGATGATCAATGTATCATCCCACTAGGCTTCCCCCAAACCTAACTGTTCTACAATTCATAGCTTCTCCTTCCACATACATTTTTTATTCTTTCCATCTTTCTTTAGTAAACCAAGACAAGATGCTTTGTCAACAGAACTGCCTTTGAGCAAAATCTGAAGCACTGTCTTCCTCATAAATAATTTACTCTTTTTTAAAACCACCACTGAGAATCAAAACCCTCAAATCTAGGGTTTCTTGAAGTCTAGGCATCACAAAATTTGAAGAGGTAGCAAGTATATACTCTTGGATCTTACACAGTAGAAAAAGCGTTGATCATGTAGTTACACCTTCTGCAGACTGACTGTTAATAAAAGTAAAAGGTTTTCTTTTCAGTTAGAAAAAAGGGAATAAATGACAGTTTGAAACATTTTTGTGTCTGAGAAATGTAATAATCTTCAAGAGGGTATCAAAGAGAGATAAGTAGAAATGTGGTGCACTTTTACAGTAGAAGAGATGCACCTCGAGGGTGAGTTTTCCAGAGCACAGCCTCAGGGCAACTTAGAATGTCTAAAGTGGAAGAAGCCAGTGGAAGTTTAAAAGTAAACTTGACTTCCAGTAGATTAAAGCCACAACCAGCTGCTTCTCACTCCATTTATTTACTCCATTTGTCATGTCCTTGTGACAAGACATTTAGCAGAATTCACAGATTCAGTGGAATCTGACAGACCGTGCCATGAGCGCTTCTGCTATGGCCTTGAACTTGCAACCTCTGGGCTCTCAGCTGTGCACCCTAGGTGGTTGCGGTGGCATTGGCACTATTAGTTTCTTGACAACTATGAAGACATCAGTAGCTACTTTTGTTCAAGATACAATGCAGCTGAACAGATGCATCAAAAGAAGTCTTGTCCATTTATTTCAAGTTCAGGCTTATTCAGCCTGCAACTATAAAAAGCAAAATACCTGTGCCTGCAGGTTGGGTTCAAGACGCAGCAAACATCCAATCTGGATAGTTTTTGTATGTATTATGCCAGCACCAACAAAATTAGCAGGGTTGGGGTCTACCTCTTCCAGCAGGGCAGAGCCAAAGCCAATGATCTATCAGAGAAACAGAACAGATGCTTTATTTAGCAAGACACTGGTGGAGCAGAGCAAAAGTACAGAGTGGGAATTTCATCAGTTCTAGGCCCATTCACCAAAGCATGGCCACAGCATAATTCACTCACATAACTAGGAGATTTGTATTCAAAGCAATTAGGTTTTCAAACAAATGTTAACCCCCAAAATTTCACAATCTGAGTTTTTAGGATGGCTGTGTCCCACTACTCCAAGTAATTTCAGAAATAGCAAGAGAGTTTACACAGAGACCTCAGTAACAAAGTCTCCAAATCCAGAACACAAATCTGTTCCTTACCATAGTTTTGAAAGGTGACATTTTTGCTTGGAGACAACTGCTTCATGAGATATCAACCATCACCCTCCAGTAGAAAATAGCATATGAAAGTTTCTTCAAAAACAATGCCACAGGTGAAGTTCCTGTTAGCTTACAATTGTTTCAAGGCTCTTTAAAGTGCTTAAGATTTTTAGAATGGATACCTCATTTTGCAGATTGCTCTAAAATGTATAGACTAGTGATTCTCAACCTTTTAAGACTCGGCGCACCCCTTGTCAGACTTGAGGCACCCCTCCAACTTCTGGAGTTGAGTGGCACCCCATTTTAAAAGCAAAATTTATTACAGAGCTTGCCTCCTTGCAGAGGGGACAGGCAGTGGGGGTAGGGCTGCAGCTAGGTAGAAAGAGCCTGAGCCTGCCCTTATCTGCTTATCTCTTCACACTTCCTTCAGTACCCTTCAAGGGATCTCACAGTAGCCCAGGGTGTCTGGAACCTCTGGTTGAAAAAATCACTGGTATAGACCTTACAAAAAAGCGTGTGCTGAAAAAGTGTAGTTGCATCTATTAATGGCAAATTTGCCTTATGTGTTTCAAACTCAATCAACATGACCCAAATATCCTGAAGATCAAAAAGACAAGCATTAAGATGTCAGCACCAGAACGAGAACACGTAAATGCCACTGTCCCACTACCAAGTGGTATTTATTAAAATACCATGGTATTACCTACTTTTGCTTTTGTGATCTCTGTATCCATTGGATGTTTTGCTTTGAAGATGTTCTGTACTTCTTGCTTCGGACTATGAGAAAAAAGATACAAATAAATAAGTAAATAAATAAATATAGTGAATAGTTTCATAGTAGCTAGGGTCAGGAGAGACCTGAACAGATCATCTAGCCTAACCCCCTGCCACAGGCAGGAATGAATGCTGGGTTCACAAGACCCCAGACAGGTGATCAGCCAACCTCCTCTTGCATTTGCCCAAGGTAGGGGCAAGGACCACTTCCCTGAGAAGTTGGTTCCAGATTTTGGCCACCCTAACTGTAAAATACTGCCTTCTGATCTCTAACCTAAACCTGTTCTCCATCAGCTTATTACTATTGCTCCTTGTCACCCCAGGTGGTGCTGGGGAGAAAAGGGCTCTACCTATTTGCTGTTGATCCCCCTTGATGAGCTTGTAGGCAGCCACTAGGTCCCCCCTCAGCCTCCTCTTGCTGAGGCTGAACAGATTTAAGTCCTTCAAAACCCTCTCCAGGCTGGCCACATCCCTTTTGAAGTGCGGCGCCCAGTACTGGACGCAGTACTCCAACTGCGGTCTGACCAAAGTCGCATATGGGGGAGTATCACTTCTCTGGACTGGCTTGAGATGCACCTTTGGATGCATGACAAAGTATGACTGGCCTTGCTGGCTTTGGTCTGGCATTGGCGGCTCATGTTCATCTTGGAGCCAGTAATGACTCCAAGATCCCTTTCCACCTCTGTGCTTTCAAGAAGGGAACTCCCCAGCCTGTATGTATGCTGTGGATTCTCTCCCCCCAGGTGCAGCACCCTGCATTTGTCTACGTTGAACCCCATCCTATTCTCATCTGCCCACTTTTGTAGTCTGTCTAAATCTAGTTGCAGCCTCTCTCTCCCTTCAAGTGAGTCCACCTCGCCCCACATCTTAGTGTCATCAGCAAACTGTTATGCACTTCACATTAGTATTTATTGATGTCATACTACTAACAAGGTACCATTCATAAACCTTAAATAAGGAATATGCCTGCCTTCCCTCCTCCTTCCCCCCCAAACACGCACACTTTCCCTGAGGAGTACAAAGATGTGCAAAAAATCTTACCTGCTCAACTGCTTCCAACGCTGGAAGAAGTCTTGAGAAGACATCTCTGTAGGCTGAAAAAATTTATTCAGCGTGATGGGCAGTTTTACAGAAAGATTCTGAAGTGTTCCCCCATACCTAAGTGTAGAATTAAGGTAGCAAATGGGTTGAATATTAACTTTTTACATGTCAAAAGCAATTTAAAGAAGTATGCTATTGATAGGTACTAGATTCTCTTAAGAGAATGTTAACAAATTCATCCAGTTCTGGGAGGGAAGAGACATTGAGGGAATATACTTTCAATGCTTAGTTCTAAGGATCTTCAAAAAGACATTTTGTAATGAGCAAAACCAAGCCTCTGTACTCAGGAAAATAAATGCAATTCCTAAGAGAAAAGCAGTGCTTCATTTTAGATACTTATGACGATAAGCAATTCCATGAACTAGCATCCTATAAGTGAACTTTAGTACTTTAATATGGAGAATATAGATCTGTAACCAGTTGGCTTCATTCCTAAATAAATATCAAGACTCATAGCCATTAAAAAAAACAACAAACAAACCACAATTAACTATACACTATAAAGTTCCAGGGCATTTAAACATTTTGCATTTCATATGACAAAGGGAAATATGCATTGTATAAAACAATTCTAGTAATTAACACTAGTATGTAATTTCATGCAGATCTGTGCTCAGATTGTATGTTTGTATGTCCTACTTCAGGAAAGGTGTTCTCTTAAAGAAGCTATCAAGGAGGAGTCATTTTCTCTCCATGAAGAACCAATAACTCAACATAAAACGCAGTAGCTAGCATAAGTCCTTTTAAAAGAGGCTTGAGGTTCAATTTAAGTAGGTGTAACTGAAGAGATGAGAATTCCAATTTGGAAAGTGGCTAAAAGTATCCAAGGGCAAGTTTTGACTTTTTGCATTCTTGATTCAGGTATGTTTAACAACATTTCTTAAACAAATCAAGAGCAGTATGTAGGTTCAACCACCAGGACACATGGCTAACTAAATTCTCACCTGTGTCTAGCTTTTATACTTGTTTGGGTTTTTGTTTTGTTTTTGTTTTTTTTTTTTAACCTTCTGTTCAGTCTTCACACCTATATCAGAGATGGCCAACCTGTGGCATAAATGCCACAAGTAACAATGGCAGGCTGTGTCGCACATGGCCAATTGGGAAGGGGGTCAGCAACAGTGGCAGAAAATGCAGAAGCAAAAAGCAGAGCATCAGACCGGGCAGGTGGCAAAAAAGCAGAGCAACAGGTTGGGTCAGGGAAGGGGATCAGAGGGACACTCAGCTTAAAATTTGTGGCACACCTGCCCAAAGTTGGTCCCACTGATCTATACAGGTTTCCCTCACTTTATGCTGTACACGTGTTCCTGGAAAACAGCGCACAACTCAAATTTGCATAACGGGAATGCACTTTACAGCGCAACGAATAGGGATGCATTCCAAGACCCTGACTTTACTGACCCCCCCCCCACCCCCCTGCGACCCATTTCTACCACTTTTACAAGACTATTTTGGTACTCACCAACAGCAGACAGTACACACAAGCACAGGGCACTATCATAATGGGGATGGCAACTACAGAAACACATGTAGCAGACGAGCAAAGAGCACAGATCCACACAGGAGACTATTTTGGTGCACGTCACTCGTGCAATGCACCACACAAAGCAGCTGACTATGGGCTTCCACTGCACCAAATTGCATAAGAGTGAATTTACCTCGCATATAAAATGATTTTTTGGTATAAAAAGGGTCATTGCATGAGAATGAAAAAACAAAACAAAACACATACAGAACCTGCATACAGCGAGGGAAACCTGTACTACCCTCTACTTAAGCAGTCATATGAGCATCACAGGTCATTTCAGGATAAAAATTCTGTTATTGTCAAGTTAACGAAGTCAAATTCATTTTAATTTATTTATTTTAATAAGACTAAGGATTTAGGTAGATGCTATATTTGTAGTGCTACAAAGTTTGTTGTGCTCTAAGACATGTGCACTCGCTGGAGTACAGAGTTACCACAAAAGCATGCTCTCCAGCTAGGGGGAAAAGGGGGCTACTCCTCAGCTCACCCTTCCAGGTCTAGTCAGACAGTGTATTGTCCTAATGATGCCACATGGGCATCAGCTGAAGTTCCCAGCAAGGTAGAGGTTAGCCATCCTACCCCTGTCTTCAGCCACTGCCCTGTTACCAATTCAGCAATGGCTGAGACTTCTTGCCACTGGAACTGGAATAAGGGCGAGTGATGGTAAGAATTTGGACTCCATCCCTCCTCTATGCATATGGGAACATATGGCCATGGGGAAGGGAACTCTTCCCCCCCCCTTATTCTACCTTTCCAAAAGGAAGTTTATTTTCTTGCATAATACACATGAAGTTGCTCAGTTACTTACCATGCAGTTCCAAGTCATTTTTGGAGTTTGAGGTCTTTCACAAGTTAATGGATAGAAGATGGGTCCTCTCCTCTGCATAGTCCTGTGCTTAACGCATTGTCAACCAATGGTCCCTACTAACATTTTGCAATTCAATAATATAAAATTGTCATCGGAAACTGTGTTTTACCTGAATTGAATGTTTAGGATTGGAGCATCCATAAAGTCAGATATACATTCAATGTTCACAACTTGCTGCACTTGAGCACCCCCATCCACTATGGGGTCTACTGGCTTTGTCTGAAGGTTCAGGCATGAAAGGCTGTTAAGGAAATCACTTCGCAAAAAAAATTAAGAAAGATTGACTGCAGTCTCTAAATCATTGCCAGTGGCTTTAGAGAAATGTTTATATCTTCTTCAGGAATAAGGTGGGAGGCCATTAAAAACTCAAAAGATCAAGTTTTCCCCCAATAAATTAATAATTCCAAAACACAATACTGTATCAGATTCTCTTTTAAAAACTTGATGGTATACCAAGTACCATGCTAAGAAATATATTAAAGAGCTCATTTTTAAACTAAAAGATCAGTCCTAGGGTGCAGACACATGGCATATCTACAATAAAGAGATTTTTTAAAACCAATTTAGGGCTGTACATCATAAATAGCTCTACTCCAGCATAAAGCCAGTAGTAACTATATACTAGTCTAAGTTATAGCAGCATACATGCATGTCACAGAGCTAGATGCAAAATCTGACTGACCTTGTATACCACTTTACGCAAGTAGTTGCATGCTCTCCCACTACTTAGTGGGTGGCACCAATAGCAGCCCACAGTGTAACATTTCACAACAAACTGGTAGTCTGTCCACTCTAGATCCTTCTACCTTTAATCTCTTGGACAGCAAAATGTTCACACTGATGCAACTTGCATGTTCCTCATGTAAGGGGCATGGCAACATTAGATACAAGAAGTCTAGACAAGTCTATCCTGTAGACAATGGTAACTTTAACACTATTAGATAATATGTACTTTTACTTATTTTGCAATAAATTAGCTCATATCAATACTTTCAACTAGAATTTAAGAAACCAGTAGTTAATACAGTCTGACCTACTGAATGGAACTAAAGCCCAGGAAATCTCTACTTTTGCCAATGGTCAAGCTCTGTGGCCACAAGCAACTGAAAAGCCTCCGCTTCATTTTCCCTTCTTTAGGCAAAGGTTAGAGTAGCTCTCAGACAAGGCCAAGGAGAAAAATCGAAGGAAATACAACTGCTCTGTATTGTAGTAAAAGAACCCAGTCATCACCAGGGATCCTGGTTTTCCCCAATATATATAAAAACATATATATTAAAAAACCTGCAAATTCTCTGATACCCCCCCCCCAAAATCCATGATTAAAATTAAGAGACCCCCCCCACCCCCAACCATGCTTGTACCCCTTGCCCCCACCCACAGCCTCTGCCCTCTAGCTGCCAGGGCTATAGGGCCAGGGACCCAGGTCCACAGCTCCCTGCCCCCAAAAGGCAGCAGTGGCTGCTGCAGCAGAAGGAGCATAGAGCTGGCTCCCGCCCGCTGTCTGCCTGCTGCAGGCTAGGGCAGGGGTGAGGCTGGCTCCCCACCAGCACATACTCCCAGAGTAGAGAAGAGACCTGCGCCCCCCCAAACCTGTGCAGTGGGTAGGGGTAGGGCCAGGGTGGGCGCATGCTGTGTGCTTGTGCTCCCCACCCCACTTTCCTCCCCCAGAGCCTCTGCAGCAGTGTGTGCAACCTAGCATAGCAGGGACATGCAGGAAAGCTGCTTACCTCTGTGAGCTCCGCAATGCCCTGGCAACACTTCCCCTGCAGGCAGGGGGACAGCAGCAACGGGCATTGTGCTCCTGCCTGTGCTGCCCCCTGCACAGAGGAAGTGTGCACTAGGGCAGTGTGGAGCTTGCAGCAGTAAGCAGCAGACCTGCATGGCCCCACTGTGTCCTGCCACGCCAGGCTGCACATACTACGCAGCGGAGGCCCTGGACAGAGGCAGCAGGGCAGGGAGCATGAGCTTGCAGTGCATGCCCGCCCTGCCCCCACCCCAATCTGGGGGGCATGGGTCCTCTCTGCCCCCCATGAGCGTGTGCTGGAGCCGGCCCCAGCCCCACGACACATGGACTGGGAGCTGCGCACTATTGGCCGACTGGGCTCTTGTGCGGTTTTCTGTGGTCCTGTCGGAAGCTGCACAGAGGCAAAGCCCAACCAGCCTGTTTCAGCCTTCCCTGCAGCACATGGACTGGAAGCTGCGCGCTCATCTGCTTGAGCGGTCTCTGTGCTTCCCTACGCGGCTTCCCTGAAGGCCCGATAGCATGGCGCTCCAGGTCCATGTGCCGCCACCAGCCAACCAGGCACTCCTGCAAGAAGCTGGCTAGGAGGTGAGGGAGTGGGGAAGACGTTAGGGAAAGACACGGAGTGCTTGTCAGGGCAGTGGTCCATGGACCCGGAGCTACTGGTCTTTCAGGAAAGCCACACAAAGTTTGGAGCCCGCTCGTGCCAATAGCACGGTGCTCCCGGTCCATGTGCCGCCGGCTGGGCCTGCACTTATGTGGGAAGCTGGCTGGGGGAAACAGGGAAGTGTTGGGGGAAGCCCCACATGGAGGAGTGCCCACCAACTGGGCAGGTTCATGTGGGGCTTCTCCCAACACTTCCCCACTCCCTCAGCCCCCAGCCACACACCTATGGCCTGCCCCCTACCTGCCCAGCTAGGCGTCTGCCAGCCCTGGCAGTCACCCACACCTGCCACCCAGGGCCTGCTGCCCCCAAGCCCTGCCAGTGCCCCCCAGCCATGACCACCCCATCCCCCCAGCCCTGCCAGAGGGGGCCCCAGCCCCCTGCAAGCTCCACTTACCTCAGGCTCCAGGAATGAACAGCAAGCCTGAGCCAACCATTGGTTGACAGAACCTCAGACCCCCCCCCCCTCCCCCCCCCCCCCCCCCCCGGAGAGGGTTGGGGGTTTGCTGTCTTTCTGCAATTAGCTCCTGCAGGCAGGAACTCTGCCAGCCTACAGAGCTCTTTGCAAAAGTGGGAAATCTGCAGATCTCTCTGCTAAAAGTGAAAATCAGATTTCCTGACCATCAGGGGAAAAAAAACCCCAAAAAACAGGTGGTTTTCTCTGTTTTTCCGTGGGAAATGGAAAACCTGGATTCCTGGTCATCACCATACTGGTTCCACCAGAAAGCAAGA
The DNA here is from genome assembly GCF_030867095.1 of Alligator mississippiensis. Classification (NCBI taxonomy): domain Eukaryota; kingdom Metazoa; phylum Chordata; order Crocodylia; family Alligatoridae; genus Alligator; species Alligator mississippiensis. The sequence goes on along the minus strand of NC_081825.1, from coordinate 185,516,974 downwards.
ATTACTTTGATCATGATGCGACTAAGCTTAAGTATTTTGGCATACCCAACAGCACTACCAATGATGTAATTGTCAGTTTTGTTATATTTAAAAATCCTTAAATCAATATTCAGGCAGTCAAACAACTGGGTGTCTGCACTCCAACATTCTTTTTTAAGTTACATGATACAATGAAATAGTGATTTAGGATGCTTTCTGTTATACAAGGAAGAATAAAATGAACCTGTTAGGTACAGCCAGCACTTGAGCACTTTGCTTGTCTATACTTCTTGTACATTAGTTTTACTGAAATTTTTAGGTCTACTTCTAGGGGCTTTTTTCAGTCAAGTATTCCTGAAGACTGGCATCTTTCAGGGTTTGAAAGAAAGATTAGTTGTACATAAGAGAGTCTATGCATTGGCATTTAATGGCTTTACAATTTCTACAGAAAATTGTAAAGCCGTTCTGGAAGTGTGTTTTATCAGAACAGAAGAGATGCATTTCTCCTTATTAGTTGCTATGCTTAAAATCACTTAACTCTATTCCATTGAAAATGATAGTGCGACAATTTAGATTTAAAGTTTAATGGTTTTGAGGTTTCGGAACAAGTATGAGAACTTTAGTACAAAAGCAAGTCAAACCAATTAAAGTTGTAGCAAAATACTGCCAAAGCTGTTAGCCAAGCACTTTTGTTAGATATTAGATAAATCTATATCTATATTGTTTTAGCATTCTCTTTACTGGCAATTCAGCAAAAATCCGTGGTTATATTTTTAGTTTTTCCTCAAAAAGCTTTTTTGGAATCAGTTTAAACACACAAATTATTTCATCTGGTTTGAGATTATGCAGCCATTGTATTATCCAAGACTTCCCTCTTGTTGCATTTTATAAAACATAATCAAGCATGATCAGGCACACAGACTATTATTCAAGAGTAAAGCAAAATCAAGGATATTTGACTGCAGCTCATCTGAACAGATTACTGTGGGAGTAAAATTCAAGAACTGTGTTGAAGTCTTGTTACCATAAAATATAAACATCCGACCTGGAAAAGACGGTTAAACACATACAATAAAAAGGTAAGGATTTATCATATAACATGCAACTGAGTTTACTGACTTCATTTGGCACAATAGACTAAAGACTTTGCTACCATCCTTAGCAGAAATTACATTAAAACTTAAACCTCTTTGTTCACTTCTGAGCGGTCTTGTTTAATTCAACGCTGACTTAGAATTTAAAACCTAGCCAAAGAGGAAAACCCCAAGAAGATCCGTCATTTAAACAACTCCTTCTTCCCCCTTCCCTATACAATCCTAAAACAGTAAAAGCACAGAAATTGCATATTCACTGAAAATGATGCATCTTGGAGAAATTTATAGGCATGTTACTTTAACTGGACTTCAAGATATTAAGTAATCTCAAAGTAAAGCATATTACAGGTGGATTAAAAGATTTTCTCCAAAGAGTTGCATCTCATAAAGAGAAGAAAGAGCAAGACACTCAAGCAGACCACTTGAGCTACCCAGATTAGAAGTTTATGTAGCAGTTAATTGGAAAATGTTTCAGAAGTAGTTTAACTACTTCTTTCATTTCACAAGTAGCTAACATGAATCGAGAAGGCAGGGTAGAAAAAGTAGTTGCTTTTTTACTTCTGCCCAAGTTAAATATGCTATACCCACAATTGAGCACTCAGCAGGTACATCTATAATCTTCACACATGTCAACCCTGAAAATGAAGCAATCCTGATTACCTGATGTACTAATACTTCTCATTTCAACTGCCAAATATTACATGGGGGGGAGAGGGGGGAGGAAGTGTTAGGATTCTGGAAAAAGACATATGGTCAACAAGGGATCTCTCAAGCAGGTTAGGCATAAAATTTGATCCACCTTTATGTAGTTTAAAAGTTGTCACCAAGTAGTTAAAACTAACATGCACTATTCCTAATATTGAGCAACCAAAGTTACTACACCTACAAAATCGACAACTATTTGACAGTTTACCCAAGTTCTGTCGAAATTCTGATTTTAGTCCAATCTGGAGCAGTTGATTCTCAAACAGCACTCCATTGTTTTTACATATGAATCTAGAAATAGACAGACAGACAGACATGTTTGTGTTTCTTACACCCATGGTTCTAAACTCCTTATACCAGTTGCAAGGGCTTAGGGATGGCATACAAAAAACAGTGGGGCCAGAAGCATTCAGTGAAAATATGACATGATAGAGAAACTGGAAACTCGATGCAAGTGGATGCTCATTACAGCCAGAACCCATTTCTTGAAGGTACTATTATTGAAACTATCCAAGCTTTAATTTGATTATGATGCTTAAGAAAAATAGGAAAGAAGCCAAGAGACCTCAAACATGCATGCTACAAGGACCAGAGAACCAATGCTTTTCAATCCAGCATTCAGCTATTGAATGAGACTGCCAAGGGTATAAGGACAAAAATACCAAATCAGGAAGGGTAAACATTGTTAACAGACAGAATGAGCATTTACATATCTGCTGAATGTTGTCATATACTTATGGCTGATCTCTGCTCCTCAAGCCATTTTCAGGTTGGTTTTTAAACAAAGTGAACCCATCCTACACTGCAGATTCAAGTCCTTCCCCTCCCCCAAAATTAAGCAGATTCAGTAAAACCCTAGCTTTCTACAAAAGCACTTGAACAAACAAGTGCTTCTGCTAACTCATCTGGCAACACCTACCTACTCCTCTAGTTCACTTGTCTGTCTCTCCAAGTGACAGCAAAATATAGTGTAAATCATATTGCTCAGGAGGGGAGGCCAAGTTTGAGCAGCATGGGGTACTGAACATTATGCTGAGCTGAAGCAGTAGAGTTTTGAATAAGTACATCTCTGTAACTGGTCAACTGCATATGCTGTAATCCAACATGCTCTGTGAATACCCAAACATCCCCTCCCGGCTATGAAAAGTGGTCAGTGGTTAGTTCTCTTGCTTTTCAATTGTGCATGTTTGTGTAATGTTCTGGAAGTCTCTCCCAGCCTAGCAAAATTTTATTATTGCTTACTTGTGTATAAGCTCATCAGCATCATGCACAGCATCAGCTGGTTCCTCAGAAACTACCTCAGATGAAGCCAGGTCAGAGCTACTTCAAGCAGCACAAAGGGAGAAAGGAGGTAGTAATAGAGATGTCAAGAGTTAGTAAAAGAGAGCTTAGTGCTTAGTCATTTCCTTTACCTCATTCCTCAAGCACAGCATTTTGGGAGGTCAAAACAAGGGTCAAGAGGTACCTGGAGTTAACAGACTTAAATACTTTCAAGTAACCTGATTTTTCATGTTTGCTGAAAATCTGCAGTTCACACTGAAGTCAACAGGCACTCAAACCATTCAGCACTTATTTAATTACACCACTTTGCCATCTAAATTCTTTAGAGGCAGCAAACTCCAGAAGCAAGAACGCATCGTTTCAAATCCTTATATTTAAAGAAAAAAAAGTTTCCTGTTGCTTCAGTGTGCAGCCTAATGAAAGTTAAGCATTTTTAGTTATAGTCATATGCTTATACCATACTGGTATGAGCAGTTAAAGGTAATACCAAAAGCATTTTATAATAATTATGAAACAGCAGTAAACATTAATAGTCTAGGACATGCCTAAAAAAAAAAAAAAAAAAAAGTGTTCCTTAGGTGTAGTGGAAGATTGACAGAGGCATGTACAGAAGACCCGTAGTGACAACCTTGTAGCACTTCTCTAGGGATTACAACAGCTAGAGACTGGCTAAGGTTGCAAAATGCTTCTTATGGAACTACAAGCCTGATGTCACATGAAAGGAAAAGAGATTTTATACAAGTTCTTGCAAATGGCAAAAAGGGAGACTGCCTAGACTAGTACATTTATAGAACCCCGCTGAATACACGCTTATCCCAAACTCGCTTAATACAAAAGCAAAAAAAAAGAAAAAAATTGTGTTACATATTCCTCAGTAGAAGGTAATTAGAAAGTTGGTTTCTTTTCTTTTTTTTAAATACTCTTTCAGATGCAGTGTTGGCCACAAGTTAGCTGATATAGTTAGGGAAGCACCAGGAAATATGCATGATGTGAGCCAACCTAGAAAACTTCAGGATTAATAGTTAATGCAGTTGGCAAATAATGCCTTTAAAAGTAAACCTGCAGGCCTTAAAACCAAACAACTATGTATGGTCAACCCCTAGATTTACTGTGGTATTTCTGGATTTAAAGCTGTTAAGCTTGTCTACTCAGTACAGACAGCACATTCAGCATTCACATTTAGCTTACCTTTGGGTAACCAACCAAATGTGAATTTTCCTATTCCATAAATTATATTAAATAACTTGTTCAGAAGCTGAAGTGAATGTCATTTATAAACAGGACAAAAAACAACTGAAGCCATTTGTACTCTTTGCTGAAATTCCCATCAGTTATAACAGGGAAGCAGTATGAGGCAAGAACCCTCATTACCTTGCAAAGTTGTCTTCAGAGCCAGGAGCAAGAGGTGCAGCCACAGAGGAAGAGTCTGAAAATACATCCACCAGCAAACTGCCACTAGAGGAAGGTGCAGGAGCAGAATTGGTCAGAGGAACTGCACCAAGACCCAGAAGGTCTGCAGATGGAGAAGGAGTTGACTATAAAAAGACAAGAACAGAATACCTTAAAACTGCAGCTAGCACTATTAAAATTAGAGCCATACCAAATCCCTTACTCAAAATCATTTAAGATGTGTGTCATCCCTCAAATTAAAATCAATCATAGAAATGGAGAACAACATATACTTGCTGTTCCAAAAGAGTGATCCATCTATTAAGAATTAGTTTGCTAAAAGAAAGGTCATGTAAATAATTCAAGTCCTATTAAAGTGTATCGTTGAAGTTACATGGAGAACATAAGGAGTAGGAAAAAGATATTAATGCTCTGCTGAAGATACTTGTGTAAAATGTGAATGGGTTGTGTTGTTCATTTGACTTACCCAAAGACTATAAGCAAAAATGCAACTGGAAGAATGAGAAAGCAGAATAGAATGCTATAGTCTCAAAGAAGAGAATACTGCAATATCCAGAAACCTTTCAATTCATGCAGAAGTCACATTTACTAAACAAGAGGTAGCCTAGCCACACCAGCATTTTGAATGATTGTGCAAGTTTCCTCCTGCAAGTCGGAATATACCGAGATATGGACTGTAGTGACATTACTGGTCTTTAGCAAGTAGATGCAAGGTCTTCAAAACTATGCACGAAGTCTGAAAAAGAATCACTACAGAACAGTTCAACCTTTGCAGACTTACAACACCTCACGATGCCAACTGGAGTTTTCACTATTTTCTGACTACAGAAACACAGAGAAATTCTGTTCCAAAGGTCAGAATGTCTTTAAGACTATGAAATCCAATTTGGTTTTATTTATTTATAAATCTGGTTTGATTTTGTGAATGTTTGCACACTTGACAATGCTAACATTCCCTGGCACCCCTGGAGAGGATTACTGTGGCACCAATTGAGAATCACTCCTTTGGAAGCAAATTCTGGGCTACTCCATCTTGCTAATGACATGCATCCAAATACCAGATTTGGAAAAGCAACGTAAGTCACATGCACAAGTATCTGGTTACATCATGCACAGTATGTACATTTGTTGGGCACTGTTCACTGAGAACATGGCCCAAAAATAAGGATGCTGAACTACTGTTTATGAAATGTCCATCTTAAAGTGAGATAAGTTGCACTTTTCATTAGCTTTTTTTTTTTAAACATATATAATAGCATTATGGCTTGGTTTGTATGCCAATTAAAAAAAAGCAACATGCAGATGTAAGTAGTAAACAATATCACTTGTTCTTTAGCAAACACCAATAATGACATTAAAGTTACACTGAATACAAGAACAGTTTGACCTATGTCTAAACTCGAATCAGTTTCTGAAGGTAGCAGCTTTATAATTGGGTGATGCTGATCTATAGATAATGGAGCATAAACTGAAGTGGAACAAGTGGCAAAATGGTTGGCTAACTAGCCCTTAAGATGAAAAAATAGCTTGGCTCATTAAATCTGGAAATGGGTGATGGCTGCTGAAGCATTGGGTGGGATTTGCTGTAATAAGTAGTTTGAGTTCAGTGGAAAAGCATTTTAGAAAGAAAACCTTAAGATGAATATTTGTATCCAAAGCAATAGCTATTCTGAGTGAATTTAAAAGCTACATCCATTGCTTTAACATTTTTACTTTTAGTGACAAGATAATGAATCTCATCTTAATTTGTAGGGTGAAAACAGTTCTGTCAAAGTCATCTTAAAAAAAAAAAAATATCGTTGGATATTTCAGTTCAGGAAGAAGCAAGGAAGTATGAATTGATCTCCTCAAGTGGTGGATATAATGAAGTAAATAAACATTCTGAATTGCTCTGAAAGACTGACTTGTACCTTCTCTACTGTAGCAGATAAAGCAACCCCACTCAGCTTCTCCCTCATTGATTAAAATTATGTTGCTCATCATACTTCAGGGCAAGCAACCCAACACACCTACAGGTTTGGCAGCACCAAACTGACTAGCACAATGAATGAAAGGGACCTGGGGCAATAATACACCACAGTATGAATATGAGCCAGCAGTGCGATGCTGCAGCCAGTAGGACAAATAACACTCTGGCATGCATCAATCGATGCATCTCCAGCAAAACCAAGGAGGTGATCCTTCTGCTCTACTCAGCACTGATGAGACTACAGCTGAAGTACTGCATCCAGTTCTGGGCACCACACTTCAACAAGGTTGTGAACAAGCTTGAGAAAGTCCAAAGAGCCACCTGTATGATCCGTCTTATATGACAAACCACACGAGGAAAGGCTGGGACCTGGGACTCTTCAGCCCGAAGAAAAGAAGGCTGAGGGGGGGACCTGGTAGCAGCTTACTGCTACACTAGGAGAGTACATCAAGGGCTTGGTGATCAACTGTTCATCAGGGCATCTGAGGGGAAAACCAGGAGTAACGACCACAAACTCCTGGAAGACGGATTCAGGCTTAACGCTAGGAAAAACTTCCCTCATATTCAGGGTGTCCAGACTGTGGCATAAGCTCCCTCCAGAGATGGTGCAATCACCTACCCTGGAAATCTTCTGGACAGTCACCTTGCTGGGGTCACCTGACCCCCAGTTATCTTTCCTGCTTAGTGCAGGGGGCTGGACCTGATGATCTTCTGAGCTCCCTTCCAGCCTTACAATCTATGAATCTGTATTGTGGGTACAATTTGCACATTTCCCTCACCTCTGAATTAATACAGCTACACATTTCCTGTAACTTTAATGCGCTCACTGTCACAGTTAGAAAAATGAGATGGATGCTGCACAAGGCAAGTTTAAGTAATGTTTGCTTTTCTCTCAACACTCAAGTGCCCCAAGTCATAGGTTATAGAAAGGTGTTCAGTTGGGCTGCGTGAAGCTTCGGTTGCCGATTGGATTTGGCAGCCAAATCTCCAACTCTGAAGCAAATCAGGAGACCCTTTAATATCTCTCAGAACTGAATTGGAACTCTTCGAATCAATTCAGACATGGACACATTTTTAAATGTTTTTTAACATTTACTATATACCTCAAAGTACCAGGCAGCTTGTGAATGCTGTGATGCATGGACTGTCCCACAGAAGTGTGGGGGGCTCCCAGGCATGCTTGGCAGCAAACCCAGAAGTGGACCGGAAGCACTACATATCTTGAGCTGCAATGCTGGGGTGGATGGAGTGTACCATAGGAGCACGGTGAATCCAGAAGTGAACTGGAAGTACTTTTGGTCCACTTCCAGGTCTGCTGGAGCGCACTGGGGACCCCCACCCATGCCCCCCAGCTCAGCAACAGGTGCCTCCTGGGTCTGAAGAGGCACCCAGGGTCCCCCTTCGGCTGATAGCTGAGCCAAGGGGCATGGGGGGCCCCCCCCTTTGCACCCCCTGGCAGACCCAGAAGCAGACTGGAAGTACTTTTGGTTCACTTCTGGATTCGCCGTGCTCCTGTGGTACACTTCAACCACCCCAGCATCGCAGCTCAAGATATGTGGGAAAAAATTAAAAAACAAAAAAACCAAAAACCCCACACATTTAAAAGCTGTGTGAATGGCCGAATTGGTATTAAATCTTCAGAGTCCGATTTGGCTAAATCTAAAGGGACAGCGATCCAAATCAACTAATCGAATCACTGTTCCTGATTTGCGCCGAATCTGATTTGTTCTGCACACCCCTAGTGGTCAGTTGCAGCACTAAATTCCCAGAAATTAGTGTGGAAATACAGACATTCCAGGCCCCTGGCTGGAGAGCTGGATACATATCAGAAGCAAGCTCTCCAGTCAGTGGGTGATAAGAGGACTGCTCCTTGGGTCCCCAGCCCCCATAGGAGCTTGGTAATTCACAGGGAGCAGGCAGACTATCAATAGAGCAGCTGTTAAGAAACAGCAGGCACCAAGGGCAGCCCCATCTGCCCTGTAGGAGCAAGGAGAATTGCTTTCCTTACTCCTTCCCCCCACCACCACCCTGATCACCCCAGAAACCTCCAGTGCATCTTGAACTGTCCTGGGGAATACCAAGACTGATAATGCAGTGGGGGAGGAGGGTGCTGGGTTAGAATTGGCACAGCTGCTTCAGCAGGATACCTGCAGGCCTTCCCAACAGCTTACCACTAGGCTGGATCTCAGGGAGCCAGCCACCCTCCCTCCTTTCCTCCCCTGTGTAGGAAAGGAGAAAGTAGAAGACTGAGGGGCACTGAAGGCCTTAGGAACCTCTACTGCACCCCACAAAAAAAAGACTGAACAGGTGTTACATACAACACTAGAAAACAGGAAAGCAGCTGTTTGAAATAGCTAAGTTTGCAGTGGAAGCAATTTTTTTCCCTGCCCAACTGCTTCAAACACCTATACACACACACACACACTACCTGCGAGGAAAAAGGTGTTTTCCCTCGACTACAAGAGTAACATGCCTACAGTAGAAGGCGGCTTAGCACAAATTGTACGAAAAAGCACACTTACTACATTACTGGCATTAACAGGTGTGGGTTCAGCACTTCCATTCATATCAGAACTCCTCTCTTTTTTGATCTCTTCCAGATCAGTAACAGTACTAGGGCCTTTCTTCTTTTTCAGCTTGGCCAGAATAGAGGATTCCCTCTCTGGAAAGGGAGGCATTTCTTCTAGCACTGTTGCCTAGTCATGAAAAATTAAGTTTTCAGCACAGATCCCAAGAAAACAGAACAAATCTCATTATTTTAACCAATACATTACAACAAACCAACACAGAGTGGGTGTCCATCTTCTGAAATGCTGAAGTAAAGTGGTTACTGTATAGGTAGTTACTAGAAAACACAGCTGTGCTAAGCATTTGGAAATCTATAAAGTCTGATTATACTAAAATACTTTAAGATTAATAGTTTAAGCTTGCTCAAAATGATCACAAGGTGTTCCCAATGTGGAATCTTCCTGTCCTACCTACAATTTTACAAAGTTTGGTTTTAATGGTTTGCTACAAATTATTTCTGATCCTGCTTTTGACCGATATCATTTGCTAGGGTTATCCCAGACAGTGAGTGGTACCTCTTTCATCTTTAAGATGTTATGTGGGGTTTTTTTTTTTCCCCCAGTTTTGCTAAGACACACATACCCTTCAGTAGGGTTGTCAGACACAGCCCACTGGCTGAATCTGGTCTGTGGAGCCATGCTATCTAGCTCACCAGAAGTTGGGAGGACAGGGCATATAGTGGACTTTGGTTTTGGCCTGCAGGGCCAAATAGCCCCATTGGTCAAACTTGGCTCCCCTGATTCCTTCCCACTGACAGACCCTTCTGACTGCCAGCAGACCCTTGACCTGGGTCCCCCTCACCACCTTCAGCTCTACTACACCATCACCAGGCCCCTCATTACAGTAAAATTTCGATTTTCTGCAGTATCTTTTACTCAAACTGTATAGTTGGGAGACTGCTGGACATGCTTGCAGGCACTGAGGAACAGAATCTGAACAGTTCATTCTTTTCCCTTCTGTCTTGACAAAAACAGAAATTATTCACTCTGGTCATGTTTACAAGCTTAAGCAAGAGCTGCCTACAGCCATATGCTAGTTTAGTCTACTCCTCTCAAAATCTTGAGGCAGTTAAAAGTGCTGCTACTCCTCTGATAAAATCATGATTTGTAAAACCACATCTTCACTTCCCTGGAGACAAAATGTCCTGGACAAGGCTTCTGCAAATGTAAATGAAGACTACAGACCTCAGTGGTGAAATAAGGTATCCCTTTACATGCACATGACTCATCATACCAGTAAACAGCTCTGTTAAACTGTTCCATCTACTGTGTACTGTTGTGGTGCAACTCCTGAGCAAACACAGCCAGAATACATGCAGATAAATACTGCAATTCAGAACAGTGAACAAAGCAATAGTTCCTTCCCATAAACCTTCAGACATTCCGATTTGCCACACCTGAACAAACTACTCCCTTAACTATGAAACCCCCCAGGGCTGGCATATACAAAGTCTGGAATTAAAGTCACATTTTTTAAATTAAAAGTTGACATTAACTTTGCTTTTTCTTTCAGTTGAATGTAGCTAAAATAGACAAGTTTTGGAAACACAAAAGACAACACTGGAAGTTTAATATGTGGTTTGTCTGACAGTTTTACTTGTGAAAAAAAAAAGAGACGACTGGAATATTTATTCCAATTACTACAATCTTCTGTATTAAAAACTCTGTACCTACCAAGATGTCAGTACTAGCTATAGTACTGAGCCTCAGATACTCAACAGCTCTCTGCTGCAGCTCAACATCAGCATTCTTTAACTGGCTGTCGCTGCGCAGTACGTCTTGAATGGTGGTTTTGATTTCCGGAAAGAGGTTCACAAACTTGATGTAAGTAGACAGAAGGAGCGCACGAGTCGGGACACTGCATAGATGAAACTTGGAGTGTAGCAAGTTGAACTGAATCAAAGGGCTTTAGAGGGGAGTTAAAAAAAAGGAAGCACACATTTTAGTCTATATTCATAATGCAGCATTCAGCATCATTACTTTCTCTAATATATTTAGAAATGTTTCATGCTGATATTTTCAAAGGCCATGAAACAAAGGCATTAAAATTCCATAATAAGAATAACTTCTGGAATGTCAAGCAATCAGCTTTATGTATTCTCACCTGGATCTTGGATCACCAGCTATTAGATTGCCAAATTCTCCCAGGATGTAGCCACCTACTTTGACCAGATTCTCATGGCAGGCTGGTGCTTGAAGGGCCTGTTAAAGACCACATAGTAAAAACATTAGATGCTGAATTCAAAATCAGTGAGCATTGATACAGGAGTAGAAATACATTGTTCTACTGTAGAACAGTGAGCAGAACAGGATTGGTGGCACCGAGGGTGCAGAGTTAATTTGTGACAAGCTTGCCAAAATGACTGGCCCCCAGTCTCCTGCTCTGCTTCCTGCTCCCTGCCTGATCTCCTCCTCTACTTTGATTCCTTCCTAATCTCCTGCACTGCTTTCTACATCTTGTCCTACCTGTCAGTGCTATCTATTCCCTCCCCAATCTGCCATATACACTACACACACAGGATGCCCATGTTCTTTGTGGCACTCATGCCACAGGTTGTCCAGCTCTGCTCTACAAAGATATCACTAGAGTAATGCTGCATTAACTCTTACAAATTCTAAATATTTGCAGAAAAACCATGGTCCTCAAGAGCCAAGAGCTGTCAGGTCAGGGTGTTCCCCCATATATGTACAGTGAATAAAAATACAGTATAACCTTGTACATTTGGCATCCTTGGGGCCTAGCACCTGCCGGAAATTTGAAAACTCCAGATTTTTGAAACTCCAGCTGCCGCTACTGCCCACCTCGCACTACCACTCCACAACTACCTGCTGCTACTGCCCTCACTCCCTCCACGGGATGCAGACGGAGAAGCTTGCATGCACCGGCTGTCGCTGCCATCCACTACCCCAGACCGCCGCTCCACATGTAACCACTGCTCCGGGGACTGGCTGCCGCTACTCCAATGTAGTGTATTTTAAGAAGTGCCGAATTTGAGAATTCCAGAATTCTGAAAGCTGGATTTATGAGGTTATACTGTACATGTAAGCAGGACACAAAATGGCAACACATTAAGGGAATGTTATTTACTGGTAAGTTTTATACCCTTCCATTCTACAGAATGTAATTCAGTGTGTGCTATGGAGCCATCTATTAGAAGAGGTAAGTTCAGGGAAGTTTCCATTAAGTGAAAGCTTGCCTTCCTAAAAGACATCTGCAACTCAAAATGAGGCTTGAAAGCAACCTCACACCTCATAGTAATGGGTATTTAAAACCATAATCCTTTCCTGCTACGAACTTGGAAAAACACAAATGCATTGCCTTAGTTTTACTAAATTTCAAGAAAAGACAAAAAATAGAGGAAGTCCAAATCTTCCTTCTAGCCACAGGTCACAGCTTGCTATCTGAAAGAACTAGAGTGTTGATAAGACCCCTCATTGTGAAGCTTCCAGCTGAGGGTAAAGCCATAGTAATTCAGTGATCCCTTTCTATGGCTCTTTGGGAAAGTCCAATAAACCAGGAAGTTGCAATCATCCTGGAGAGCAAGACAGGACAGCAGCATCCTGGGGGCTCCAAATCAATGATGTTTCAGATGTATAAGACAGGATAGACCCAAAGGAATGCTTGCTGACCAGGAAACATGCATTGAACCTCAGGCAATATCCACTGGCTCATCAGGATTAAAAGCCAGCAGCAGCTGAGCCAATAATAGTGACTGCTGCTCTACATTCCCCAGCTGAAACCTCATAATATCAAATTAAATTGTCAGCATTAAGAAGGGATGCTGATCAACTACCAAATTAGTAGCTATAGCTCATGACCTGAAGAGCAGCACTTAAATTACAGGGACTATGTAAGGATTCCTATTTGTTTCTTTTTTATAATAGTCCCTTACTAGATGGGAATGAAAAGGAAATGGAAGATAACAGGAAAGCCAAAGTGTAGCCAAGAGGATAAAAGACTGAGATGGAGAGAAGAAAAATCGGGAAGTAGATATTTATCTGACTCTTGCATCAAATGCAAGGCAACAGCTCCCGACTGGCTCCATGCTTTCCAGAAGGCAGTACTGCAACATTGTCCTCTTACTCCAGAGGAAGTATAAAGGACATGAAAATGCATACTACATTTTAATCCAAGACCCCTTCCATTAAAAGAATATTGTCATCTGCTCCTGAATAAAAGCAAAAGACAGAAGAGGGAAATAAAGACATGACCAAGGAAATTAATCACTTGTTTTTACATATGCATAAGCCTTACTTTGCCTAAAAGGACACCTTCCAGTTTCACTCCTGTTCTATTACAAAAAGCAATGAATGACTGATTACAGCACTCAGCCACAAGTGGTCAGGACACAAGCCTACTGAAAACGCGCACAAACTTTTGGTGTTCTATGCATTACTTCAAGAGCATCGTCTCCATCAGGAAAAATTTAGGATAAAATTCTTCAACTTCAGGATTGTGACAATGCTATCATACTGAACTGACATGCACTTCAGTGGTGGTGGAGTACTTCAAGCTCTCTCCTCCCCCACAAAAGGAGAAAGACTTTAGTGTTCAAAAGTGTTGTGGGAATGGCTAAAATGAACATTGTCCCAGATAGACAAGTACTATCTTTCACTCCCGTACGAAAGTATGGGGTCATACTAGAAAAGTAAAGTCTTTATTCTTACCTCAAATACGGTCTTGGCTGCATAACCCTGCACATCATCCCTGTTGATCACAATTTGAATGACTCTGTACCACACCTCTTCACTCACGTAGTCTCCAGCAATGCGAATGAGATTCAAGATAGTATCCACATACCAGGTATAATCCACTGCATACTTCTCTGCTAGAATTGCGACCTTTAGCACCTGATCAAATAAAATCTGTTACTTTGGCTACTGTTGTTTTTAAATCTAAGAATAAGGCACGCATGCCAAAAATTCAGTGCCATTTTTTAAATTATAGACTGGATTTTCAGGTGTTCAAGAACATTTTTACTAATATCAGGCTTCTTAGTTGAAAAACTGTCCTTAACTTGAAGGCGAAAGTTAACAGAAAAAAGAAAAGAAACAAACCACCATGCAGGTTTCAAACTCAGGTATTATCTGAAAGTGCATTTGGTTATACATTCACTAATATAGAGGCACAGCTTGATACCTCATCCCTCTTCAGAGGCGTATATCCATTATCAGCATTTTCTTTGAGATGATGAAGCTAAAAATTTAAGACTACATTGTCCTTGGATTTGCAAAATTAATTTTGTCTAGGTTGCTGATAACAGATTAGTGCAGTACAATGGGGAATACCTTTGACATTAAGCCAAATTGTTACGGGTACACGATTAAAACACTCGGTGAAAAAAGACTTCCAAGAGTTGTCAGGGCTCCAGTTATTGTTTACTGGGAAAAAATCCTTAAAAGGGTTAAGAAGCCAGGAGTAGCTGAAAGATCAAAATAAAAATATTGTATAAAAAGAGAGAGTCCTAAAAGACAAATTCAGTGTTGCTATTGACTGGTATGTCCTAACCCTGGATATAGCCTGGGTGCACCTTTGGAGATGCTCCAGGGGCACTTCCATACCTTTGCGGCGCCCTTGTGCCTACAGCATTGGCTATAAATGTAATTCAGATGCAATTTTTCATGTTTATGCCTGCATAGATGGTGTTCACCGATATAAGAGAGCAGTAAGACTGAATGCAGGTTGACATTACTTACATGGTACACATAGTCTCTCTGTATTAGTAAAATAAGTTCAAGAAACCATGCAAGACACCCCTTGAACACTCAGCTTGAGATATTAAACTGTCCACTTAAGACAAGATTTGCACAGCTCATTTTCCTTTAATGCCACATAAAAGGCATTGGTTCCTTAAGACAAGTACTGAGTTGGAACAGTAGTAGTTCCATATTCTGAGCATGTAATGTTTGCAGGCAGTATCCTAGAAACAAGGTAGGACTTTACTTAAGTTGCATCTTACCTAACAGAATTGACCTACAACTTTAGTCCATAAAAAAAGAAAAAGGATCCCATGATGAGTTTCCTTCATGCATTTATCTACTGTTAATACATTGTACAAACATATTTAATATTGCAAGTGGCTCATGGATTCACTTATCCTTCATAACAGAGCCACTAAATTATTAGGCCACCTATCAGGTATTTCAGTTTTGCTACCTTGGAAATATATCTTTGCTAGAGGTTATACAAACAGCAACCCTACGAGATTGGGGGAGGAAGTACAGTTGACTCACAATTTCTTCTCTAATGGAATAATCAGCAGTCTCCAAGTAATTCAGCATTTCGGCCACAATCTGCTGGGCATTGCTTCGGTCACACATGGCATAGAGAAGGTCTACTGCTCTCTGTCGTACGCTCACATCTCTTTCAGTCTGAGAGAGAAACCGAAGCCAGGATGGTTAACCATAGCAGGAGTGCTTAAGAGAACTCATGATAGGCACAAGAATGCAAACTGATTTCAGCTCATTTATGCAGAATGGAAGCAACGCAGCTTCCATGTTTAAATTAAGGATTTGTTTTAACCCCCAAAACAAACAAAACAATCCTACTGGTAGCACTTGCACAGTAAGTTCATTTTGCCTCCAGGAACCTAACAGTGTATTGGATGCATAGTAATAAGCCGCTTCTTTCATTCCCATTGCCAGTCTTTTGAAGAAGAGATCAGTTGAAACCTGTGGTGTTTGTTAGACCAGATTTGACCAAAAACAATACACCTGAAATAATTGAAAGGAGTTTCTCTGCTCTTTTTCATAAGAAAACCACACAGTGACTGAAGGATGGAAAGCATAGCATACAATAAAAACAGAACTAGAGAAATTCACTCGGCATATTCAGTAGAGAGTTTATTTACCCCACCTGCACTAGAGCCCTGAGAAGCTCCAGCTTTTACTTCCAAAGGACACTGCTGCACTGATCAGATGGAGCTCAAAGTCACTGATCAGAGGTGCAGCACCCTTTGAAGTAAAAGCTAAACCAGCTGATCCTTATCTTGTGGCAGGTTGTAGGCCACCCAGATTCTATCCATGTTTCATTAGTAAGGTATTAGGGAGAGTACTGGTATTTAAACCTTGGGGGTAGTGGTCCCCATTACTTTGGCTTAATACAAGGTGTTTTGGACTCCGAATCTTAAGAGGCACCAGTAAACTTGTTCTGATAAATACCTCAGATGAATTCATTGTCTGGAGGCTTGCTCGAGACAAGTTCACTACCTACATAAGTGTAATTAACTTCATGAAGAGCACATGTCAATGCACAGCACGAAAACACTTGCCAGCCCCACTGAGAACCTGGAGCAAGGATGGAATGGAGGTATTGCTGCACACTGGAAAAAAAAAATTCCACTGGCAAGCTAATGTGCTCACAAACCCACTACAATTCAATAGGTCTTCCCATATTTGTTTATTACTTAAATGAAATATTGCAGTTCCTAGTCTTGATGGAAGGTACTAATATTACATGCTGAAATCTATATTGGGGTTTACATTTGGTCTGTCAATAAAACAAGAGGTGTTCATTCTTCTTTGCTAGACAGCATGTGCACCGTGGACTTACTACTTCTATTACCACATTATAACCAGTCATATTACTGATTAGCCCCCCAACAAGTTCTTCTGCATACGTTCTCCCACCATATGCATTTACTTTGTAAAGGCTTGAATCCTACTAAATGTGTCAAACAGACATTTTGGGACCTCTAAGCCAATGGTAATGGTATAACTCAAACTAATCTACTTAACCAATTGTTATTACAAATGACTCCAGTCTTCAATTCATCTCTCAGGTCAACAGCAATGACAATCAACCTGACTAGTTATTCCAAGCAGATCCAGCTGAAACTGAAGCCAAACAAGGTATCTTACATTCTTGATACTTACTTTCAGTGCATTGATAACTGTTTCTATGTGAGTTTTCACAGCCTCATGGGAAAATTCAGAGCTGGCAAGTGTGCACATGCTTTCCAGTGCTAGGTAACGCAGATTAGTTTCCCGGTGCTGTAAGAATTGACCTAGCTGGTTACAGGCACGGACTAGCAAGTTTGGCTCACTGCACAGAAAAGAACAAAAAAGAGCAAAGCAAAGTTTGAAAACACTAGATAATTCAGAATACTGTACACACTACTTGTAGGATAGCTACATCAGAAGTGGCTTCATTATAAAAGAGAAAATGAGATGGCTTGTGTCCTTCGGAACCCTGATGGTTTAACCCCTCTCTCATTGCTGGAGAGTTAAGGTCAGATACTGGAAGTGTGTCAGCCTTCCACAGCCTGAAAGACAGGTTAAATTTAGGAAAGGCCCAGATCTATAGGTGCAAGTTATAGCAGGGGCTGTTTCTCAACACCTGAGGAATCAAACACTCCAAATCCAGATGACACCATCTATTAAATATTATTCCAGTCTGGTCATATCTGGCTATCCCTAATGAGGCAACCAGTTTCCTGCACTATATGGGTACATACTGGGTCCCCTCATTTATTCCTCCCCTCACCCATGTAGGTGATGCAAAGCAAGTTTTCCTCCACCTTAGGTTTACTTTTTAGGCATAAACTAGGTATTCTGTTCTCTCTTTTAATCTAGCTGTTCTTTTAAAAAACAGATTTCCACCTATAGAATCACCATACTTTAAAGAGGTACTTCAGCTGTCCCACCCCTAATTCCATTCTATATGTCATGCTTGGTTCCGTCTTGCCTGTATTGCCCATTTTATTAAAAAAGGGTTGCTTTCACCACCAAGTAAGTGCAAAGAAAAAGACAAGTCAAATAATGTTCTAACAGTAATTATGGTATAGGAAGCAGTAACTTGGTGAGTATTTAACATTTTGAAAATATAAGTGCTTAGCAATGCACCTTTAAGGTTAGTATTGAGAACTTGCAGCAAAAAAGGAGCCTAATGTTCAGAACCCTACTCTGCATCAGTTTTAGTAGAACACCAGCTTCCAAAATACTTCAGTCATAAATTAAAAAGGATCAACTTCTTCACATTTCCTTGAAAGGTCATTTCCACAGTGAACCAAAAGATCATAAGATCATTGTTCTAAAGGCCAGAGATTTGTCTGTCTGAAGGAAGAAAGCTGAGGTTTAACAGCAATTTTTCTTCTCTTATCTCAAAAGCCCATTACAGATAGCCAGAAGAGCCACAAAAATTCACTGTTGATAGTATAGAACTGCAGTATGACTACATGCTCAAAACATAGAGCAGTGGATCTAGAGTTATTAAACAAGGGTGCTGCCACCAAAAGTAGTGCATCTCTAAAATATGAATTTTATTTGAAGACTATTCTGATTGAACAAGGAATAGCCCCAAGATACAATATAGCCCCTATTCTACAAAAACTTCATTGTCCCCATAAATTTTAAAAACTGATTTTAAAATTTAAAATTTTGAATTTTAAAAGCTGCCAAGTACAATGGTATAGCAAGCAGTCCAGAATGGATCACTGTTCATGGAGTTTATCCTAGAAATTTATCTAAACTAAACTAATACCTGGAAAACAAGCCTATTACTACACAAATGCAGCTATTGGATCAGAATTTTTTGCCGTGTTGTGACAGCAGATAGAAAACTACACTTTTCACAGCCCCTATCATGCAAAAAACTCAACTTGTAACAAGTCATAGGAGGTATTTCAACAAATGATTACAGCTGTACACCAAATGCAACTGAATAGTAAAACTAAAAAGCAAGTAATTGACAGTTTTTACAAAGCAGGCATGCAATGGAGTTGACTGTACATATGTCACAAGTATTAGAGAAAATAAATACATTAATAAGCAAAAAGTTAATGTTAATTAAGGAATATGTTTAGTGTAACTAGATTTTACATTGCTACAGTAAAATGTGTAAGAACACAGTAATAGAGCAGCTGTAAGCTTTCAGAAAGATCTTAACAGAAAAACAACCTTAAATGTTATGGTCTAAAAAAATTAAACACTAAAATCCTTAACTTCACTAGCTAAAATCCTTGCATCAAGAGTAGCAGAATTAGAACTCGCCTGTCATGATGTATAATTAGGCTTATTGCCTCAAACAGCACAGCATTCTTTGCATTTGAGTGCTGCACTTTCTTCGACTTTGGGGGTTCTTGAGCTTTGTTTAAAATAGTTTCCAAGCATTCTGTAAGACGACCTCGAACAGCAGGGTCTTCTGGAGGAAAGAAAAACCGTTGGACAACTTTGTTTTGCTTATCTGAAGACATGGATATGTATCACACCAATTTTTCCAATTCAAAGAATAAAATACTGTTTGACAATTTTACCCAGTGTGGCAAGAGAGAAGATTCTAATTTTCTGAAGTCTGGGATTAAGTTCACACAACTACCCAGGTGGTCTTTGGACATACAGTAAAGTTATGCAGTGCAGGCAACTACGAGACTACATTACCTGGAGGTGGATAGCACTGTAACAGCCTCAGCAGTTTGACAGACAACCAAGGAGCAGGGACAAAATAATAGGTATAATCCTGAAGATCAGTTGATGCAGAAGTCACAATCTGCAAAAGCAAGTAGTTCATATCTATGAAAACATGTTCAGTAGGCATTTTAGTAATTACTAAAGAGTAGGTACCTCAACTCAAATTTAAGGTGTGACAAAACTTTTATCCATCATTCTAAACTAGAGTTGATGCGACCCTGCAAGGACCATTTGGTTTCTGGAAAAAAGACTAACTCAACAGCCGTGGAGTAAAGACCAAAATATTGGGCTTCAGTTTTCTTGTCAGGCTGAATTATACAACCCATCTGAAGTGGTATTTACAGTATGTGGCAAAAGCTGGGGTTCTTACCCTATGGAGTAGGGAATTTTAGAATTGTACTGCTTTGAACCATCTGTTAGTTTGGAACGCAGTTTTAGAAACAGGTCTTAAGAGTTCCCTCTAATGAAATTGTTCTGCGTACCTATATAGCAACAGGGTTCCCCCCCCATAGTTTGAGGAAATTTAGCACTAAAAAAAGATATTAGTCATTAGTCTCCCCTAAGACAGGATTTTTATTTTAGAAACATTGATACAGCTGTTGGGGGGGGGGGGGAATAAATAAATTACAGGCTTCTGTCTAGCACAACGGTTCCCAAGCCAGGGTGCACAGGCACCCTGGGGTGCCACAAGATCTTTTGAAGTGTTCTGTAAGGCATAAAGAAATAAGCACAGGCTCAGGTTCTTTCCTTCCTGGTCAACACCCTACCCCACTGCAAGGATGCAAGCATTGTAATAAGCTAGTTTGTGAAATGGGGTGCTGCTTAAATTTACAAGTTCCATTTAGTTCATGGTCCTAAAAAGAACTGGTCTACAAAATTAGGAAGACAGCTTCAATCATTTATCAGCACTGCTGTTTAACGCTACTTACTTACTCTGCTTAACCTAGATACTGCCAAAGAGACTGAAGTTTTAAACTCTTCTGGGTTCTTCTGTGCCAACGTGGTAATCAGACTGGTAGCTGCAGTAACCACACCCTACAAGAAACAAAAAAATAAGTTTTTGATCCAGGAGAGATCATTAGGAGTCCTAAAAATAAATAAATAATAAAAAAAACCCAACAACAACAACCTAAACAAACTTACTTCAAATGAAACAATTACAGAGGCACTTAAGTTTACCCCCCCATTCACTGTTACTGACAATAGATCTCTAAACTGCAACCCTCACGGTGTTTGGACAAAATACGTCTTTCACATGCATTTTTATTAAAATCATTAAGGAATATATTTTACCAAAAACCAGAGGGGAAAAGACATGCACAAAAGTACCAATCACTAAGGTGCATCTAAAATGGCCAAGTCTAGATACATCTGCATTTATAAAACTGGCACAGACAGTAACTAAGAAGGGAGACCACAGGATAGCTTGTTCCCCCCATGAAGACACTGCAGCCAATCTATGCTACATTCAAAAGCTATGTATGTAGATTATGAATTGGTTTATCAACGTTTTATTTAACACAAGACTGATTTCTACTCCAGTGCCTGGGATGGAAGTTGAGGGAGCTTGGGTGAAGAAAGATATACGTATTGCTTAGTTTACCAAGTGCTGGTCATTGAGAAGATGCACCACCCTAGATGTCCAGTCTCCCATGGGAACAAGGTCAGGAGAAGTTCGGTATAAACGGAGCAAGCATAAGGCAGCGCTCTGCTTCACACTATCCATGGTGTCTCTGCAAAATACCACCACCACATTTCAGCCCACGTTAGAAGTTATGGTACTACATAACAGACCATAACAGTTATGGTACTACATAAGGCTGCACTTTACATAAACTAAAAATAGTGTTACCAAAAACCAAACAAGAATAGGAAGTGGAGAGGATTATTTAAAATGCAAGCTTTCTATGCTCTGATATTAGTTTAATATTTTTTGTTTAAATGGTTTTAAAATCTGTCACAAAGCAGACTGGATGAGTTGGTTAGCTTTAGTATCTGGTAAAACAACTTCATCTGCATCCTCAAATAAAAGATGCTTTGGCACTTCTATGCCTTACTTCAAGAAAAGGAGTGAGAACCTACATTATCACTAGAAGCATAGGACAAGACACAAGTGTACCAAATAAGTGTCAGTTCTAACCTTTCCTAAAAGGGAATATAGGTCATGTACCTAGATTAAAAAGGGACAAGTGTGTGATGCTGGATCCTCAAGTGAAGCCTTTTATATAAAGATGAAAACTAATTAACACTTTGGGCACTCAAGAAGGGTATTGAGTACACTGCAGTTCGGCACAGATACTGTACCTAGCTTTACATCTAGCTAACTTAGGCATCTTCAGTTGTCTAACACCAGCAACACAGAGCTCAGTGAAGATTGGGTTCTGTGCTGCTGCTGCAGCAAAACTACTATAAATAAATCAAGTTAACCAATTATACACATTCCCCAGCTAGCTTTACACTGTTGTAACTGCTGTGACCAGGGGTCCGGGTTTTCCATTGGTCATAGAAAAATGCTTTAAAATAGAGTCCAGCCCTGAAGAATTAGGAAATATTACATTTAGTGGACCGCAGAGTCTTGTTTTTAATTACATAAAAACTATAAGTTGTATAGTCATCACATGTTATTCCCCCTTCCCCCTCCCAAATCTTGCATGCATATGTACACAAATCCTTGCTCACCCCACGCCCTGAATGAGGCAAAAAGGCAGAGTTAAATGTTGGATGGCACGTATTCCTGGTATTTCCTAACTTGAGGGCTTGACATTTAAAAGACTGAAAATATTGCATAAGAACTAAATTGCAACCATGTTAGAAGAGGAGGAGTGAGTAATGGCATACCAATGTGTGTGAATCTTTTTGTACTGTAACCAATTTAATGTGTATAGAAGCTAGACTTAAACTAGTTACATAGCCCAAACCTTAAAATTCACATGGACATAAGTAGAGTCCTGGGATCTTAATTTCTACACATTTCGTGGTAAGGAATTCTAAATCAGATAAACCCAAGTTTGGCAGTTTCATCAGGGCATTTTGGGGCCAAACAGAGGAAAGTCTTTTAGATATTACTAGGTCAGATTTGTAAATACAGTAGCATGACATTCCTATGTACATGTAGATAGTACAGGTAGATTCTGGAGGACACCAAGAAGTACTCTGCAAGGTAATACCATCTTCCTAATGAGAACAAACAGAAGTTTATGATGGGTTTTGTTTAAATAAGGAAAAACTAGTTTAAACATGGCATTTTCAGATCTATTAACTACCAATTTTGTATGCTTTGCATAAATGGAAAAACGGGGGGGGGGGGGGGGGCAGAGCTAGCGTTTACACCGAAAATAGAAATTCACACACATTTGAACACTTCACCGTTTTGTTCACTGCCATGCATATCTGAAAAGAAAAAGTTTGGTCAGTGCCCAAGACTGTCAAAAGATCAACTGAAAACGTCAGCTAAGTATGGGCAAACGAGAAGTTACACGTCTGCATTTACTTTCGGGGACTTAACCTAGCAACCTGATTTTCAACCTGTGTTAAGTATCTCCAGTTATTGGAAAAATGTATGCATGTACAGGTAACCCTTGCTTAGTGCTCTTAACTGGTTCCTGAAAAACCAAGCATTAAGCGGGTCATTAAACTCAAGATGGTGACCGCAAGCGTTAATGAAACTTGATGAGCGCTAAGTGAAATCAGATATCAATTTAAAGTGAGTGTTACAGCAATAGCGCTAAGCGAAACAGCATTAAGTGGGGCTTGCTTGTATATACACATACACACCCCTCAGCCACCTGCCAAGACAGATTTAGATGATTAGTGAGGCCAAGTTAAACAAATAGTTAATACTTTATATGGCTCTTTCAAATTCAGTACCTACCCAGCAACAAGTATTTTTGGAATTTCTCCAGCAAATGCTTCTGCCATCTCCCGACTACCCACATTGGCAATGCAATGCAAAGCTAGTCCCATAAAGATGGGGTTGCGGCTGGCCAGATCATTCTTGATTGCATTGTTTATCAAGCGAATGAGTTCACTGTTAGAGTTCACTAGAACAGAGATGAAGAGATATCCCTGTGGATCAGAAAAGGGACAAAAGGGGGAAAAAAACCCAAACAAGTTAAGTTTGATACTCTTGACCTAGGTAGCTAAGCACATGAAAGCAAGATAGGTTAGACTAGGCAGTATGAAACATCTGAGACTCTTTCCCCTCTTCAGGAAGAATTTACTCACAATCTGTTTCTCCGTGTATCTGTTTGAGCTCAGCAGGTTCACAGCTTCCATGTGACCAAAGTCAATATCATGGCCCAGGAGGAAAATGAAAAGGAGCTTGCAGACATACTTTTTCTTACTGTAGCCATCCAGGGCCTTGTCACCTAGTGAGCAGAAACCATAGTTGAGAAATCAATGCCAAAATGAACAACCCAACAGCTGTTTTTATATGGGAAAGTGCCTGAGTAAACAACATTCTTTGTATATTGTATACACTAGGTAATCTCTGCAAGCATGCATGCATGCTTAAAATGCACTTTTTAGTATTCGTTCTGACAAATCTAAAGAAAAAGCTTACATTATAAGAATTAAGCACGGGTACCTATTAAAGGGTTAGTGAATTGGTTTTTGGGGGGGGGGGGGGGGTTTAAACCAGGTTTAGTACAAGTGCTTCCATGACTGCCATAAAGTAATGACAATTGTTTCAGTATTTCTAATCCAGCCACTGGAACTTTTCAATAAAGAACTAACAATTAAAATAGGAAACCCAATGGTCAAAAGACTATTCTACCCATACAACAGAAGTACTACAGAGCAATTAAAGCAGGGGTGTCAGACTCATCCAACCCGATAAACCAGATGAGGGTCTCTGGGCCAGATCCGGATGTGCCAAAGCTAGTGGGCATGGCTGATTTGGCAGGACACTGAATGCACGGCACCCCATACGTCCAACCCCTGCACCACAAGCAGCCTTACTACAGGACTTGGATTATAGCCAGCTCAGGGGTTGGACCCAGAACTACAACCACTACCTGCAGCTCAAGGGGCCAGCACAGGGTGCCCCACTTGTCTGTCCCCAAGCATTGGCTCTGGGGCTGGTCAGGATCAGGCCATAGGCTATCCACAGATGCCAGAGTCAGTACACAGGGCTATTTGGCAGGGTACCAAGTTCAGCATGCACCCTGGGCTGGCCCTTTGTGCTGCAAACACTGCCCACAGCTCCAGGTCCAGCCCACATGTGGCAGACAGCATAAGCCCTGGAGTGGGGTTAGCCCACAGTGCATGTGGGCTGGACCAAGTGGCGCTGCTTGTGGCACAGTGGGCTGGCATGGGGTACACACTGTATGCAGCACCCAACCAGACAGGCCAGTGCACTGGCTCCAGCACAGGCCAATCCAGACTGGCCCCAGAGCCAGTGCACAGAGTTGGTCCAGCATGCACATCCCACGCGAGTAAACAACTGTGGCACTGTGTCCAGCCCACAAACTGGCACAGCATGCAGCACATGGTCATAAGCTGGATCCAGCCCACAGGCTGCATGTTTGACACCCTTGATTTAGTGCACTTAAAACGGCTTTTAGAAGCTGGCACCTCCAACTGACAAAAAATGAAAACAAGATACTCGTGATGCTAGTGACATTCCACTATGCAAAACCACCAAACACTCCTCCCCCCCACCCCAACCTGCAAACCGAAGACAGGCCTATGTTCCTGACATGCAGGTGTGTAATCAGAGCCCGAATAAAAATCCAAATACTTGCTTACATCCTACTGAAATATTTTTATTTTGGATGAAGATTATGAATAGTCACCAGACTGACTTCCAGTTCATCTACATACATATTTGTTTCGTTTCACAGCACCTGCTTCAGTGTAAAAATGGAGGTCATTTGCCAATCCTAGTCATTTCAATATTAGGAAGGCACAATCTAAGTCAATTGAAAACACAAGTCTACCAATTCGTTTGAAAAAAGCAGAGAATAGCCTAGTCATAACACATTAATGCCCCTTACACTGTAATTTAGCCTCAGCTTACTTGTTTGCAGATCAAAATACCCTGCATTTTTAATTCAGAGCATCTAGCCTCTGATAGCAGCCCTGAAACTGAGTGGGTGCTGCTAACTGCAGAGCCATGATGGCTAAAGACAATTTGCTGTCTGATGTCTATACTATATACTTGATCTGAGCTTTTAAGAAGCCATACCCCAGCCCTACCTCAAGCAATTTTCCAACTGCCAAGCGAGCCCAATTTGCAGTTTTGACTGTTTCTACAGGCAACAAGTACCTATTTTGCTTCATTACCACAGCCTATACATTAAAAGAATTGGTAACCCAAAGCAATATTAGATTATAACAACTCATTAGATGTTTTATACATCCCCAATTCAAAGTCTCCAAGGCTATTGATTATTCCGCAAATCATGTTTGCGCAGGACCTCAAAAAGGTATCCCAGGGTGTCGTAGCACCTGGTTGAGAATCACTGTAGTAGCCACCTTGACAGCTGCATAAAGCAAGAGAACTTGAAAACTCAAAGTTTCACAGTTAGTAGGGTTGGAAGGAACCTGAGCAGATTATCAAGTCTGACCCCCTGCCATGGCAGGAAAGAATAATGGGGTCAAACGACCCCGGAACAGGCCTAAGGCAAGCTGATCATGATTTCATTAAGTGGTTCCTCTTATAGAGGTTTAGAAACTAGATGGCCAAATAAATCCAAGTCATGAGATCCAAACACTACATATTCATGCAAGAAGAGTTCAAAACCTAGACGTGCAAAATAACCCATGTACGTTCAGCCACTGGAACAGGAAAGCAGCCATCTTATCACTTGAAAGATTTAAAATGCAATTTCCAAATATATTCTAGTTGCATACAGTTACTAAAAGACTATAAAAAAATTGACACCTCGAGCCTTAAAAAAAAAAAAAAAAAAAATTAATAAAAAGAGGCCGACATGAAAACCAGCTGAAAGTCTTACAATACAGCTTAGTAGGCAGATATTGTTCATGAGGTCCCTTAGAGCACTGAGAAGTGACACTGAACTGGTAAGTACAGGGATGAAACTAGCAATTGCATGTGAGAAACAAGACTTCATGGTCGTGAATTATAGTCTGAAAACCGAAGTCAGCTTTCTACGAAGTGGGCCAAATTAACACAGCTCAGTCCTAAATAAGGCTGGAGGTGACAGTCATTAGATATTGTGCCACTAGAGGGCACATTCTCATACAAAATAAACTAAACTAAAACACAAACCCTTTTTTGTGTTTGGCAGGCCACATGAAAACAAACAAGCCTCTTCACAGACTGGATTTGAACCACAAACTGTAGACTGCTGACCCCTGGTCTAAAGCGGTCTATGGTTAATGCAGTGGCACTTTGTACCTTACTATGAAGGCTGGTCTCCACTTCTAAATAGCTAGTTAAAGCCCAAAACACTGCACAGTTGCTAAAACACTTGGCTTCATGTGAGGTTTAAAAGGCACATTTTTAAAAAAAGGTTAAAGTGTTACGGGGTTTCCCATTCCGTTTCAGGTTTTTTTGGTGGTTTTTTTTTTGTTTGTTTGTTTTTTTTTTGTTTTTTTTTTACTAAAAGAGGGTGTGCTCAAAGAGAGATTTGTCTTTTCCTTATAATAGAAATTTTGAAAGTTTAAAATCATTAGTGTTTTTTATCCCCATTTTATTTTGTACTATATGCAGCAAGCAGTACAACCTGAACAACACAGACAAATTTGTTGCATGGCAAGCAAGTTTGTTCAGAGGAGTTACTGGTAGAGAGAAACAAACACCATGGAGTTTTGGTCACTATTTCTTCCTTCCCCTTCCAGACCTTAAGGAATCGGATGATCAGACAGAGCTGATTTCCTAAGAGTTCAGTCAGCATAAACACCATTTCAGAGGAATCAGCTATTCAAAAGGCTGTGCATGCTTGTCAGCTATTTTAGGCTTCAGAATAAAACATCTATATATCCGTCAAATCAATGACTACTTCTTTATGATGGGCACTGTCAGCCAAGGTAGTATTACATGACTGAAGTCTTAAAATGTAAGTGTTTCAGAGATGTGGGATTTCCAGAAAATTTCCATGCCCTAAATAGAGCATGATCTGATTTAGCATGTTTGACTTTTATTTAGTAAACAAAACTAAAAAAAAAAAAGAGTATCCCCATGTAAATTATGTCCCAATAGCCACAAGTATTTGAACTGAAATATTTGATTAGGAGAAAAATTAGATACAGCACACTTAATGTGGTTTAAATGTTACCTTCAAACATTTAAAATTCAAAAGTTTTATTTGGAAAGAAATTATTTTATTGGGAAGCTTGTAAAAAACGTAAAGTCAATACACAATACCATGTACTTCCTTTTCATTGTTTGTTTACATTTAAGAAAAAAAAATGAAGGCACTGAAAACTGTTGACACTAATTTTAGCACACCCAGAGAACTGTGCATGATATGCTATGCTTTGGTTTTGATTTGGCCTGCACAGTCAATTAGATGAATTGACAACTTGATTTTTGGTTTGGACTGTGCAAGTGTATTTACCTTCCTGTTTACAAATCAATAAAAATGCATGTATTCTCTCGCACACTTCCTAGGGATAATGTTTTTCAGGTGATTAATTACAATTTTGAAACTGCCAAGCTTGCCTAATATTGTACTGGCATCCATTCATTGTTACTAATGAATTTTATGAAACAAACATTTTAGAAATGGAAGATTGCCCAGAAAGATTTTCTGCCCTGCATCTCTGGAAGCGTTGCACTATTCCCAAAAGCCCGATTCCCTGCATATGCTTAGACCTCACTGGTCATTTTTGGCCTGTTGATTAACTACTATATGCTAAACAAATTTTAAAAAGCTTTGATGCCTAAATTTAGGTTAATAAAATCTGTTTGGAAATTAAGAAGTGGACCCAATTTTCTGAAGTACCAAGAATATTCACTGATAGCCAGGCCATTTATTTTGGTGTCCAGATGCTTAAAACTTCAGGGCCTTAAGCTACAAAGATTCAGAAGCCATTTGTACAAGTGATCAGCTGCATCAGAGCTGCTGCTTGTAGTCACTGCAGCTTATTTTCAGAATGCTTGGCATACAAGACACAAACTCATACTACCTCAGCAACCGCAGCCAAAAGAGACTGGATGGATGCCTTTGCCAAATGAGGGGGGGGACGGGAAGAAGCGCGTGAGGGAAGGTGAGAGGAGAACAGAAAGGTGGGAACGCAGGGGAAAAGAATATGCCTCAAAAAATGAGAGAATTTCCCCATTATTCTTAAATAACTATGTGAATGAGCAAGGGAACAGCACTGAGTTCATGGGAAGATGCTAGTACCGCAGAACAGTATGTTCACATAATATACACAGAATCATAGAAAATAAGGGATGGAAGGGACCTCAGGAGGTCATTTAGTCCACCCCCTGCTCAAAGCAGGACCAGCCCCAACTAGATCATCCCAGCCAAGGCTTTGGTCTACCCAGGTCTTGAAAGCCTCCAAAGATGGAGCTTCTACCACCTCTCTGGGTAACCCGTTCCAGTGTTTTTACAGTCCTCCTTGTGAGAAAAGCATTCTTCCTAATTTCCAACCTAAACTTCCCTTGCTGCAACTTGAGACCATTGCTCCTTGTTCTCTCATCAGCCACCACTGAGAACAGTCCAGCTTCATGATCTTTTAAACCCCTCTTCAGGTAGCTGAAAGCTGCTATGAAATCCCCCTCTCCCCCCCCATTCTCTTCTTCTCCAGACTAAATAAGCCCAGTTCCCTCAGTCTTTCCTCATAAGTCATGTCCCGCAGCCCCCTCACCATTTTTAATCACCCTTCACTGGACTCTCCAAAATTTGTCCACATCCTTTCTGTAGTGGGGGCCCAAAAAATGGACACAGCACTCCAGATGTGGCCTCACCAGTGCTGAAGAGGGGAATGATCACTTCCCTTGTCTACTGGCAACACACCTACCAGTGCAGCCCAGTATATCTTTAGCCTTCTTTGCAACAAGGGCACACTGTTGACTCCAATTCAGCTTATTGTCCACTGTCAACCCCGGGTCCTTTTCTGCAGAGCTGCTGCCCAGCTAGTCAGCCCCCAGCCTGTACTGGTGCATGGGACTGTTCCATCCTAAGTGGAGGACGTTACAATTGTCCTTGTTGAACTTCACAAGATGTCTTTTGGCCCGATCCTCCAATCTGTCTAGGTCACTTCACTCTGGCACTTGGCAGCAAAGGGAGAACTGGGGGCAAAAAAGGAACTACTTAGTCAGGGACAAAGTAAAGCCTAAGGACAAGTGGTCTCTCCCCTTACTAACATCTTTAAATCCATCAGCAGCTTGTTTCACAACATATTACTTAAGAATTGCTGCAGCAGCTATGACCAAAAGGGTCCATCTGGTCCAGTATCTGACCTGACAGCATGAAGTAACATGCTACTGGAGGAAAAAAAGTATTAGTAAAAAGGGAAATGGTCAAGTGATCCAACCCATATCATTGTCTCCATGTCACCAACAGTAAAGTTACATCCCTAGTTGTTTTAATAGCTCCTGTCAGACCCATCTTCTTCTCAATGACCAATTCATTAAGTCTCCCAAAGACAACTTGGGAATAAAGAACATTGATCATGGAGCCCGATCGCAAAAGAAGATTAATTATAAATTAGTAAAAACGTCAATAGGGAAGAACAGAAGCTTGCTACTCCAATCATGCCATCAGAACAGTATAAGCAAGCCATCCATGATTAGTACATCTAATCTGTTTAACCTCTATCACATGCCCAAATGTTAGAAAGGAGATAAATTAAACCCTCCCCCTCAAAAACAGGAGAAACTGTTCTTAAACCAAATGCCAGCAGATCCATGATGCTGATCACCAATGTACCAAAAAAACAAACAAAAACAACAACCACCACCACACCCCAGGAACATGTGAAGGTACTAGTGAAGATCAATCAGGACTCGTGGCAGAGGTGATCTCTTTTATTAGACCAACTAGATTTTTTTTTTTTTTTTTTTTTTTTTTTTTTTTTTTTTGCAAAAATCTAATTGCAAGCTTTCAGGCACAAACACCGTTCATCAGGAATTGGAGAAAAGATTGGAAAGACATTCTCCTGGGTAGAAAGGAAAGTTCATATTTCATAGGAGAGTTGAAGGTGCAGTAAAAATCTCCTGTTTGGAACAGCTCATTTTTTGCAGATTAGGCTCAGAGAAAAGTTGGAATAGTCTGTTTGCCTCAAAGTTGCTTGGTGGCCAGCAGGATGTAGTCATATTTCCCTTCTGGTTATGATGTTTCATATGACTACATCCTGCTGGCCACCAAACATGGCCAGCCCTTATATTGGAGGGTACTACCTAATTTCCCTTCTCTTCACAGATTATGGTTTTCGTGGTTCTGAATTGCATAACAGAAACGGTTTCTTCCCCATGCTCATCAACAAGGACTAATTAATCCATGGTGTCATCCAAAACCAGAGAATCTGAACAGGCTATTCATTTTGGCAGTTTAGTGTATAAAAAAAAAAAAACAAAACAACCAACCAACCAACCAAAAAAAAAAAAAAAAATTATCTTGGAATCTCATGGTTCTAGATATTTCAAGAGCTCTTCTAGATATTGATAAAATTATTGGTATTCAGTCAGGTATCCAGGTTGTAACCGTATTGGTCTAGAGGCTATATTAATCAATTAACAGGAGGCCAATTTAACACAGCTGTCTGAAAGCAGGCTGCAACTTGTGACACAGATACAAGTCTTGCTTGCAAGCTTGATCCAGTTCATGAGCTCTAGCCTGTCAACCCCTGCTCCAATACAGATCTGCAAATCCATTGGAAAAAAGGGTGAGTCAGCAAGTATGTTTCTTAGTGTCACCAAGGGCAGGAGGTTTTCAAAAAGTTAGTCTCAAGTTACTGTAATAGTCAATGTCTTACAGAGTATTTTGAAATGAGGTCTTCAGGTGGAGTTGCTCAAAGAGCAACCAAACGCACTGCAGCTTGCCCTTTTGGATGGGTCCAAATATCCATGGAACCGTCACTGCAGAAGAGGCAGTGGAATGTCTTGTCCTGCTGCTAGAAGCCATCTCTAAACTTTGAGATTAGTCCAAGTATATGCCTCTTGCGATGGGCAGTCATATCTTGCAAACACATGCACAGACCCTAACCAGTGTTTCCTGGTGTGTGGAAGACATGCACATCTGTCCACTGACCTTTCAAGAGGTTATTATGCCAACAACAGGAGAAAGCTTTAAAAAAAAAAAAAAAAAAAGAGATGTCCCAAAAGGCAAACTGCAGATGCACTGCATCATTCTTGGTTAAAGCAAGGCTGAAGGAGAACTGGAAGCCTGCCAGGCTGACAAGGCAAGACTTGAAAAATTCCCCATTGTCTGTAGCTTGGTCACAAAAAGCAGCAGCTACAGATTATGCTTTTACCTTGTAAATTTAGTTTTAACTACATAACCTTTGAGCTCTTAAAGAGACATGAACTGCGTATGGTTCGACTAAAGATGTGGGTAGGTAAAGCTAGAGTGTTATGCAGACAGTCAGGCATGCTTATAAAAGAAAAAGAGAGGGGACATTTTCAACTTGGGCAACTGCCAGCAGATCCACAATGCAGACCACTACATAGAATAATTCCATAATACAAGTTGCACTAAGTCCTTGTCTGTCGATTCACTGCAGCAGTGGTTTTCAACCAGGATTCTGTAGCACCCTGGGGTGTCACAAGATCCCATTCAATATTAGCACTGCAGGGTGCAAACAATTTCTACCCAATTCACAAGATTAACTATTTCTATTTGAAACGTCTGGGTTTGTCAAAAACATTCTGACCTGCTGTGCTCTTTGAATTCTTCAGAGTAGAACTACTCTTATTATTTTTCTGTAATCAAGCACAAACAAAAGCTAAGAGCTGATATTTTCCAAGTGGTGCCTTGAGCCCAACAAGGCTGACAGCCACTGAACTAGTCAGAAAGCTACACATTTTCCCTCGACAACAAGTTCATTTTGGTGCCCACAGGAAACAGAAGGGAACAGGAAAAGAAATATTTTTCTTCTGATTAAGTTGCATAAAACTGTTCTCCTGTA
Source organism: Alligator mississippiensis (assembly GCF_030867095.1). NCBI lineage: Eukaryota > Metazoa > Chordata > Crocodylia > Alligatoridae > Alligator > Alligator mississippiensis. Next base: position 185,484,518 of record NC_081825.1, on the reverse strand, counting down.
CAAGATAGTTAAACTCATGTTTGAAATTTTCCACGTTAACAAAATTAAATTCAGCAGAAACAGGAAGCATCAAGAGAACTTGTCAGCAGTTTCTAAAAGCACAATGGAGGAGGTCAGAGTACTTCCTTTCCCTGAAAATTTGCCATTCCTCTAACCTAAGAAAGGGAACTACTATCAGCTGGTCAGGCAAGTGGTACTGTTGCAAAGAGATGGATTTCCAAACTTCACATCCTCCCTCCCACTATTTCCATGGGTGCAGACGCATGACATTTACTATGCAATAACTTCACACAGTAAATGTAGAGTAGAACACATGGCACACAGTCCTACTACATAAGAGGTTAAATTCAGGGAAAGTTATCCACTCAAGAGTGTTGTAGCTTACTATGTGGAAATAGAGGTTACGGTTCCTAAATCCTTGCTAATTATGAGGGTTCACAAACCAGCAAAGCAAAAGAACTGCTCAATACAATGGGAATGCAGTCTCGAGTTCAAGCAATACACCAAGTCACAGGAAAAAAAATACCGTATTTTCCTGCAAACGCATACCTTTCCATCTCAAACTGCCCTTTCCCCCCACTCCCCCCCCCAATTGGGTTAATGTTTTAAGCAGGAAAGATGTTATCTTTGCTGGAAAAGCAGCATTCCTCTAGACACTGTACATGCGATATAACTGCCAAGACTACCTGGCCAGAGGAAGCTGAAGGGCAGAATCCTGCATTAGCCATAGCTATTGGCTGAGCATTGTAGCTTGCAGCTTCAGGCAGCAGCGAGCTGCTGGATGCACATTGGCAAGGCTCATGGCATGGATACAACATTAGTTACTGGAGCATACATAAACTCTACTAACAAACAATCTCGCTACTACCCTCACAAGAGAATCTTGGGCCTGACTATGCAGAGTTCAGTCCTCCAGGAAACACAGGATGTCCAGGAAGTGTTGCATCCAAGGGGAAGCGCCTGCCAAACCAGTCAGTTCTTGTTGGCCTCACTCAGATTGCCATCCTAGGAGACAGTCCCCCAGGAAGCCTTACTCTGACAGTCTGCAATTACTGTATACTGTTCTGCTGCTTGCTACAAAAGCATTACTGAAAAACAGTTTTGTGTTTTTTGTATTGGACAAAAAACCACACAAAAACAAAAAAAAACCCGCTACAGACAACAACACTACACCTCCTCTGCCATCACACAAAAACAGCAGTCATTGTTCTGTCACGATTTACCTGCATGTATATTATCAGTAGTCATCTAGTCTATTTTGGAGGTCCAAGCCAGTCCTACTTTTCTATGGATTAGCAACATGTGCAATTTAAAAAGTTTTCAAGCGTTGTTTTCTGTAGATACACACGTAGGAAACGCCCACACCGGACTGTTATAATTCCACCCCCACCCCAGCACTAAATGCCTCAAAAAAAATCTCCTATTTTCAGGCTGTGCGCATCAATCAAGCTTCCCATCTTCCACTTAAAAAATTTTTTTAAATAATTTTGTCATGCAAGATAAAGCAATTCATTCCACAGTGAAAATAATCCTTTCAGGCAGAAACATTTTAAGCACACATGGCAAACTAAATAGAGGGAGGCTTTCAATAATAAAAATACAAGTCACAAGATATTTCACAAATTGTAGGTAGAATGCACAGTAGTACTTAGTTGCATTTACTTCATTATAGCCATCTGTTCTCAGGCCCTTGATTTCAGGCTAAATTTGTTCATGCTTAGTCACTACTTCAGCACACAATGCTCTGAGGACTTTTGCTCAGACTATGATGACGCTAAGAAAAAAAGGTTTATGTTTTCAGAACATTTTGACTGGCTTTCAACATCCTAGATTTGAAAAAGGAATACACTGGGAGGAAAAGGGGGAAGTATCAGTTAGAGAGAGTGTAAGGCAGACATCTTCCATGCTTTAGGGTTGTTGGTTGTAGCCGTGCTGGTTTAAGGACATAGGCAGGCAAGGTTCTTTGGGTAAATGTGATCTCTTTTATTAGACCAACTCAATAGTTGGAAAAAAATGCTCTTTGCAAGCTGTCGGGTATAAGAGGAAGGGTGTTCTTACCTAAAAACTTGTAAAGAACAAATTTCTCTAACTATTTGGGGAGATTTGATCTCTTTTATTAGATCAAATAAAGAAACTCTCCATTTTGGAGTGGAAAAAACGGTCTAGAGGTTCCAATATTGTCACTTCTAACAGGGCTGATAAACAGAACCCACAGTTATGGGATATCATATGCAGAGAGAAAAAAGCATGGTTTCATAGTTAAACAGTGTCACATAGGAGAACACCTCTAGCAGACTTCCTTGTCAGGAGTCACTTAGACTAAACAGTTGCATTGGGCGTAAACTGTGGGTGCCAGGAGCAGATGTGATGCAACTAAATGCACCAAGAACCCAATTCAGAGTGTTCTGTACTACCGCATCGGAAGCAAGTGTTGCACTGTAGACACTCAGCACTAGGGCTGTGCAAAATTTCGGCAGCTGTTTCAGCGTCCAAAACACAAAATCCAAAATCAGAACAGAAAGCTCCAAAACATTTTTTGGAAATGTTTTGGAGAATTTCGGTGTTTCGGAGCTGGGCTTGCAGGGAAATAAAAACTAAGAAGAGGGAGGGAAAAGGGGGAGGACTGCTCCAATATCGACATCTAGCTCCTGGTTAGATTCCCCAGCTCTCTGATCACTTCCTGCAGCTCTTCGGGGGGGGGGGGGGGGGGAGCGGCAGCACAGGGCCCCCGATCTGCACGCAGGGTTCAGCAGGGTGCAGCTGCAGGCTGGGGCCAGCAGCAGCCGCTTGACAGCCTGTGCCGAGCACTGGGAAGACTGCAGTACTGCCACTGGCCCCAGCCTGCAGCAGCTGCCTGCTGAAACCCAATGCACATATCCGGGGGCTTGCACCCCCCAGGAAGAGCTGGGGAATTGAATCAGGAGCTGGGGAATCCCTGTTGCTCAACCTGGCTCCACAGGGAACAGAGACCCCACGCTGGCGTCTCCCGCTTGCCTCGTGAAGCCCCATGTTGCTGGGGCAACGCAAAGCAGGTAGTGGCAGCAAGGAGACCCTCAGCACAGATCTCTGCTCCCTGTGGAGCAGTCACACAGCAGGGATCAGCACATTTGCTCTGCGCTGCTTCCCTGCCCCGTGAACACCATGACAGGGATCAGAAATCCATGCAGGGGTCTCCTCCCCTGCACAGAGGGCAGCAGCCTTCCCCCTCCCCCAGATGAGCCACCCATGGCCTCGTCCTGCTCCCCGCTGGAACCCTGCAGCCCCCAGCACCACCCAGCTGGGTAGGGCTGTGCAAAGCTTTCCTTGCGGCCTGTTCAAAACAGATATTTGGCCAAAACGAAATGCTGTCCTCCGAAACTGAATTGAATCACAGCTGTTTTGCACAACACTACTCAGTACCTCCAGAAGATCTCAGTTCTTGTTCTTCCAGAAGGGAGCAGGGCAACTTCTAGTCACAACAGCTCCACATTTTTATACTGTAGCTTTTAGCAGGCTTGTGTTAGTTACTGTTTCTACCTCTCCTCCAGTCTAATACAACTATTTTCTTCACCTAATGACAGTGACCCGGAGGCTCTTGCAGTGGAGATAAGTCAGTGTTTGAGGCAAGCCTATCTGAATTTTAAAGGTCCATTGTGAAGGACTGACCTTCAAAAAAAAGGTATTTACTTGTGTTAGTCTTAAGTCAGAAGGTAGGACAGATACGCATCTGAAGAAGTGAATGAACTTGAGTTCACAAAAGCTTGTGCTCTAGATCTTTAATCTATAAAAAAAGGTGCATATCTACACTGCTTTCTGACTTTTCAAAAGGGTCAAGAACCTGGAAAGGGAAGTCCTGGGCAACTAGAAATGTCAGGTAAATCTAGGAAAAAGTTAGCTAGCTGACAGTTAAGTGAAGCCTATTCCAAGACTCAAATTAGGAGCTTTTCATCCAACTAGTAGGTGTCATTTGGGACAGCTGGAAATCTTCCATATTTGGAAAGACTCTTAAAGGAGAACAAAGGCATAGTGGGGTAGGAAATGGGGATACAGACCAAACCTTGGCTAGTCGATGAAATTTAAAAAAAAAAAAAAAGCAAATGGTTGCCAAGGATGGAGCACAAATTAAGAAAAGTTATGTTGTGTTGGAATATGTTCACCCAAATTTGGGCTAAGGAATAGCAAAAAAAGTCACTGGTAATGGGGACAGGACAGCAGCTGCTGCTTGACACTGGCACCTGAGTGGCATTTAAACTTTAACTAGTCACAGTAGTTCAGTTAGTTATTTTCAGATTCCAAAGCAACATTCACTAAACTAGTACTCCCCCTTAGTTAAAGGGAACAAAAGACTATTTTTAGAATTAGGATCCAGGACACTAGCCAAAAAAAGAAAAGAATCCATGAAGAGTCATTATGGCATAAGAATATAGATCAGGGCAAGCTGAACTCAGTTTTAATAAAGTTTAGTTTAGTACAAGCAAAAGTCAATTTTTAGAAAGTTATTTTGGTATTCCCCCACCCCACAAGAGCTGAACAGAAAGAAGACCAATGGAAGCAGCAACAGCATAGCGCGCACACACACACCCTCCCCCCCCCCCCCCCCCCCCCAATACTATGTTAACAAGAGGGGAAAAGAGCCACCTGCAAAGAACATTTTCGCACTTGGCTCTATACCACCACCACCCATAAACTAATAAGCAGCCATGAAGAACTAAAGGGCTAAAAAATAGCGTTAAGTCACTCAAAACTCAACTTCTGCCAATACATTCACTTACTTTAAAAGTCAATACTGGTATGCTGGTGCTACTGCTAGAATATTTCTGCTGTACTCAGGGCTCAGAATAGATGATCTTTAACATGCCAAGACTGCTTAGCCTACTCTAAAGCACCACCATTACCAACAACATTGAATATGATTTAGAAGACTGGATTCACTCTTACCATAATAAATGCTCTTTGGCACAAATCTGGGAAAAGACTAGACATACTAGCACAGGGATGGCCAAAATATGGCCCGTGGGCCGTATCCAGCCCACAGAGGGACTTTGCCTGCCCACAGTGGGTTTCATGGTCCCACCTGAACCAGGCACCATCCAGCCTGTGGCATGTCCAACACCACCAGGCACCCTGAGACTGTACTCCATTTGTGGGCAGTTCAGGCAGCGGCAGCAGCTTCCACCACCAGACCCATCCCCATGGAGACTGGTGGGGACCTGCATGCAGTAGTGGCTCTGGACCAACCCGCCCACAATAAGCAGAGGCAGCAGCCAGACAGAAGCTGCTACTGGACACAGCAGGAAAAGCAGCCACCTCCCCCTCACTGCTGCCAAGCCCTTCTTGTCATAGCTGCCCAGAGCCCACTTCTGGGCTGCCCTGTGGCTCCTCTCTCTACCACCATCACCACTGCAACCAGAGCCAACTCCAGGCCGTCCAGTGGAGCAGTGGGGAGGAGCTGTAGGGTAGCCCAGGTGCAGGCTCTGGGCAGCTGCAGCAAGGGGAAGGTGGCCACTTTTCACCTGCACCCAGCAGCTTTTGCCCAGCTGCTGCCGCTGCTCATTATGGGCAGGCTGGTCTGCAGCAAGCACAGGACGGGCCAGGCTTGGGGTTGTGCATGTGGATCCCAGCTGGTCTGAAGCCAGTCCACTGTGGCTGGGGCAAGTCCAAAGTGTGCACGGGGTAAGCAAATGCCAGGCTCAGCTTGATGACAACAACAGCGTGCAGGCTCCAGGCTGTTGCAGATGGGGGAAGATGCTGACCAGCCCATGACATCCCAAAAACTGTCTATGTGGCATGCAGGCCCCAATAATTGCCCACCCCTGTACTAGCATCAGCATTAAAAGTCTTAGGTAGTTCACAGTGTATATCCTTACAACAGTGAGTCACTCAAACTCCTCTTCTATTACAATACATTAGTGAAACCTTCCTTCATTTCATCAAGTGCTGCAGTAAGGTTACAAGGTAGAGCTGCTCTAGTGAAAAGGCGCAGAGAGATACAGAAGCTGCTCAAAGATGTTAAAGCTCAGTTAAATCCATAAGCTATGTTTAAAACAACTCCAGTGGTCAACACAATTCATATTATTTTCCGCATTTATTATCTGTTATCGTTTACAGCAATTACTGCTGTCTGTTCTAAAAGCCACCTGCAGCACTTCCCTGGATACTGGTAATTAATAGACTTTCTTTGCACAAACAAAGGGTCTGCTTGTTTTTCAATATATTGTGTGAACAAGAGGATTAACATCTAGAGACTCTGCCTGAGAGTAAACAACTCTGCTGACTGGCAATTTAAAAAAAAAAAAAAGAGCGACTATAGTAGTTCTGGACTCTGACTTATAGTACAGAATTACAGACAATGCAATCACATGTTTGGTCTAAGATCCCTGGGGATTTTAATTGATGCCTGTGGCATATGGAAGCACTATGCAGAGGCTGGCCCTCAAAAAAGGTTGAAAGGACAGACTGCAATTGTTCAGAAGTTACATTTCTTAGAGGGTTTACCATGCAGCCTTATGTCCCCAACATGACCTGCAAATGACAAGTCTATATCACTTACTATAGCCATTACAGCTTTGTACTCAGAATCAAGCTCATCTTTTCTCAAGCAAGTAAGGCTAATTTAGTGTGATGAAATTAAAAAGTAAAATAAAATAAAAACAGAGCTGTAGCCTACATGAAAGTAGGCTCTCCAAGCCCATGTGATTTTGGTCAAAAAGACTGCTCACCTCTGGAAATATATATAGAGGAGAGAGAAAACATTCAGATTGCAGATGTCTAAAAACAATTTAGACTGCAGGCTGCTCTGGGGCAAAGTTTCAGATCTACAACCTACCCTACCAAAAAAAGCTAGTCTGCCTCCCAGCTACTCAACTGTCACAACCCAAAAGTGTGATTTTGTTTTTGTGTGCGCTTTGGCACCATTGAATTATTTTCCCGCCGTTTTGAAGCTTTCTTTGCAGGGTGCATTTCTTCTTTGCAGCACAGAAATGCACAGTGCAAAGAGTTCCCACCATCTGTATTAAAATTTGAGCCCCATTATTGGCTTGTGTTAAAATATTCCCATGTGGCGGCTAGCGATTGGCTTGCTAGCCGTATAAGAGGCTTGAGTGGTTTCCGCCCAAGTTGGAGAACCCCCGACAAGGGAGGACTCCACGAACATCAGGAGGAGGAGACTTCACGTCTTGTGAAGATCTCTAAGCGCTGCAGAGCCTATTGGACCCAGCGTGTTTCAAGAAGGCAACAGGGGTCTGATCAGCCTCTAGCCTCTCCCCATCACCGAACGCAATCCTCGACGTATCCCTCTTCCCCGCGCGCAAAAAAGGATCCACGGAGCCTCGACAACTCCGTGTGAGTGAGTCCGAGTCCTCGGACTGGGGATTTAAGCAGAGCTTTGCCTGGGAAACTGTCCAGCCTACACCGCGACCATCTACGGTGCAAGTAAACAATCTTGAACCAACCATTACGTGTCCGTGCCTAATTCTAGCATGTCGCCTGCTTTCTCCGACCCAGTGTGCCCGGGCTGCTGGCCACAGCCCGCAGCGCGAAAAAGGGCCCGGATGGCTCCCGGCCCGCACAAACTCCAGCTCAATGCCTCCCGTTTCAGGAAGGAATGACAGTCAGCTGAGTAAAACAGCCATCTGTTAAAAGTTGCTGCCTGACAGCAAAGTGGTTTGTTCTTGTTGTTTTTTGTTTTTTTTTTTTTAAATAATTTAACAGTGGAAGATCGACTGATACATGTCAGATTTTAGCCCTAGGAGAGGAGTTCCCCCCCCTCCCCCCATAAGCTTCCATTAGCCAAGATGCACTTAAAATAAGAATGCTATAGTACAGAAACCTGATATTCTCAGAGAGAATATCACCTCTGCAGACTACTTTGCTGCTTTGAAAACAAACAAAACACACACAAACAAAAAAACAAAGATAGGCAGTCCCCTCATTTTACCTATCAGTCTAGGATTTACCCCTCAGTCCAGGCTGATAAGCTGCTGCCATTTTTTTAAGTGAATGTTGAATGAGGTACTGAAGTCAGAATAAAAGGTTCAAGTACAGGTTATGCCTCCAGAAAGGAACAGAAATGAAAAGACATTTGGACTCTGCTTAGATCTCAGGTGTTCATAACCATTCAATTCTTAGAGCTGAAGACAAACCGATGATGGTTACCCTGTACAGACCAGAAGACAGGTTTCCACATCCTGAAGTGTTTAAGTCTCCAAACACCTCTTTTACAGATGGCATTGTTCCACTAGCATTTAAAAAGCTGAACCCCTCCAGGCCTAGCCTCAGAGGTACAGATTTATCAGCTTCTCCCAATGCTTTTATAAAAGGACAGTTCTATTCTATAAAATTTTCCTTTTTCTACTATCAGATTACTGAACAGTATCAACACATGTAAAGCAATTACACAAGATTCCCAGTAACTTTGCAGCAGACAATATGAAGTTCCCTTCCCCCCCCCCACCTCTTAAAGTTTGTATTATTGCTTAATAATGTTTTGACACATGTAGGTCCTCAAAAAAAACACTGGTATTCTATTTCTGAGGCACCTTAAAGTTCATATTTACTGATTCTTAAAGACTTTGGGAATGGATACTGTACAAGCTGATCAGATCAGTCTACCCCTTCAAAACAGAAGACTTTCATCTCCTACACTTGATTACTTAAAGGAACCTTAACACAGTCTTCAATGAACTAGGTTGTCAATGTTAAGTGTTGTCAGAGGCATAAGGTACTCTGATAAACAAGAGAAGCATTAAATAAGAGTGCAAACCACAGCCTGTGCTGATAAGCATTACCTAACACGGGGTTCCTTTCTTTAGTCCCTAGGCTTTGAAGATAATGGAGTACACTGTACACGTGGTACATTGATCTTCCAAGCACTGGATGTCAGAGCGAACAGAACTGAAGAGGTCAGCAGCCTACAGCTTGAAGAGACATTTAAATACGGCCTATGGGTGGGGAGGGGGGACAGAAGTGGGAGGGTATTCTGTGGTGTTTCAGTGGCAGGGGGCTTTGCCCATGCACTGCAAGGGAAGCAGCAGCAGTGGCACTGCAAGGGGTAGCAGTACCAGGGCCATGGGTCCAGGGGCAGTTGCATAAGCTGTACTGGAAGCAACTGAAGCTCAGAACTAAGCGCTGCTAAAAGTGGTCCCTTGCTGCAAAATGTTGCCAACTCCTTATAGAGCATTAATATTCTTGCCTAGATTTTCATTTTCTAGATCCTTTCTGACATTTGATAGCTGGCTAGAGATTACCTGTGACATTGGACAAGCTATTATTCAGTCATACAAAAGGTGTCCTAAAAGGAAACAGGTTTGTACCTAGGCTTCCCTAGCAAGGTCTGCCACTTTTACTTCCAAAAAGTGGACGACAGGTTGGCACAAAATACTACCTGATTGCTAGTTGTTAGGGAATTTAGGAATGCTGCAGAGCTAGATTCAGTTCACTGCTCCATCTCTAGACCATGAAACTTGGCCAAATAGCAAGGAATTTACATCAACTCCCCTACCTTACAGGACTACCTGTTGTAGGGCTCAATATCAGTATGTCAGCACACCCCTATTTGGGGTTGAAGTTTGTGGTCTTCAGCCATAGGGAGCTATCTTTGGGACCTGCAGAGAAACTCTGTCGTGTGTGGCCTAGTTAAATTCAGTATGGATGGGGAAATGTCTGTGGTCACCCAAAAGGAAAGGAAGAAAAGGAAAAAAACAAAACAAACCACCACCCTTCCTTGCAAAGCACTTACTCATGACATTTACATCATTTTTCCTCTTAAGGTTAAAGGCTACAAATACTCCTACATAGTACTAGATTCAACGATATTTTCAGATGGATATCTATAGTATTAGATTAATCACTATTGTGAAGGCTAAACATTGACAAAGTCCATGGTTGACACAAGTCTGTACCCTTCAGCTGGGGCGCTGTTCAACCACAAGGAAGCCCATTGCAAACTGACACTGGGGACATGGAAGCCATGAATTGAGACCTTCATGTCCTATGTGTTTACTCCACCTCAGGAAAGTCAATTATGGTTTTCTGGTAAAGTCTGAAGAGTACTACTAAGAGACAAACAGAAACAAGCGTGTGCATGTGGTGGCAGGGTGGAAAGAGGGAAATGGGACTTACTGTACAACTGAATACTTCAGGCTCCCTCTCAAGGTCTTGCCACTGGCTCTTACTACCAATACGACACAAAGGCTTTGGTACTTATATTGTACAAGTAATGGATCAAGCCTCACCTATACTTGACATTATCATGCTCTTCTGGGAGCAGACAGCTCTCACAACTTATCGGAAAAACATAAAAGCCTAGAGTGAAATGAGATTTAAAATTCATTTGTAGAAGCTTATTCCATGTTTTGAAAAAGTGTCTCTCTACAATAATTCAGTAGCACCTTCCACTTAGGAGAAAGGCTGTCCATCAGAAGAGTGAAAAGCACAAGAGTGACATCACTTCCTACCCAGGAATCCCCCAAACCTCCCAATCAATTTAATCCACAGGTACAAGATACACCATAAAGTCCAGTGAAGAACATTATCACGATCACTTTTTTTATTTTTATATATAAAAGTGTTCAAGCATTTTATAAAAGAACGCAGATCTGTAATTAATTCCTTCCTTTACATAATCCTGACCCAAGGAGTTTTTTGGATTAATTTTAGATTTATGAAAAATGCTGGTGCTTTTAGCTCTGAAAACTAGCAAGAAAGCAAGGTATTTTCCTCTGAAGACATTAAGATAGTGTTCATTACACAAAGTAGGAGAGAAGCACATGGAATATAATCTCTTCTCCAAAAATCTCATTGAAAGGCGTCAAGCACATCTCCTATGAATTTCAGATTCCACTAACAAAAAGAGGCCCAGACTAAGTTACGTGCTTTAATCCTTCGCTTACTCAAATGGATCCACAGAATCTGCAGGACACTGCATTTTAGAGCCACATCACTGATGGTGTTCACCTGCAGCTGTTAAAGAGAAAAAAAAAAAATCCTACACTTCAGGCTGAACCATGTACTGACAGCTGTATATGGAGAAATTCTACATAGCTACTCTGGACAAGCTATGCACAACCACTATAGCAAACTTGAGTTCCTACTTAAAAAAAAAAAAAAAAAAAAAAAAAAAAAAAAAAAAATCAGGAAAATCATCATGTCTTTTACCTTATGATCAAAAGAGAAGCTAATAACTCAGCTAAAATGGGAAGCTGTCTGCCATATCTTGCCAATTAAGCTCTCTCAGCTTTTCTAGAATTCTCCTTGAAAATCCTCACGGCTGTAAATCTCAGTAACTAAAGTACTATATACTATTACAGCATGTTTACCCATCTCACAGAATATAAGCCTAGATCTACAGCAACTCCTCCTCTCCAGTTTTTCAGCTATAAACACACCACGATTGAGCTCATTATTCAAGTGGATTCTTTTGTAAAGAGGTAGCCATATACACAATCAGAATGTAAGATTTTTGTAGTCCAAGGACTTTTATCTGCTTTTATCCTTTTTCAGGTAACTTCTAACAGCCTATGATCTAAAGTCCTGTTTGCTCTGCTCTATCCCTGTATTTAAGTCTGCATCCAGGTCTTACAGATATCATGTGCAGTAGGTAGGGCATTAGGAAAGTGTGCCCTCCTAAAGTACAACAAGACATTGCACTTCAAGTAATATTGGTTTGGGGTTTGTTTTTTTAAATGATAAAAAAAAAAAAAGCCTTTAAAATTTATACCTCTAAGTTTAGTTCACTTCACTGGCTCAGATCCGATTTATCCCAGTGGGCCTTTTTTTTTTTTTTTTTTTAAATGAAAAAAAATGACTTTCAACCTTGCCAGCTTCAAGTCAGGCTAACATCCATGTTGACAGCTCAGGGAAAGTGGATATGGTTAAGTTCGAAGGAGATAGAGCTTACAGTTACAGAGCTAAGCAAGTTTTACAAGCATCAACAGGAGACAGCAATCTGTCATTCATTACCAGAAAGACTCTACTCTTCTTCCCTACTTTGAGGCTGCAGTACACTAACAGTTAATCATGTATTGTAACACAGCTGGTTTCGATAGGTGCCTGTACACATCATAGGGTTTAATCCTCATTAAATTAAATAGGTTTATAACATTTAAAAATGTGTCTATTTTGGAGCATCACATTAGTGTTTGCACATAGTAGGTTTTCAAACTAAATTAAGCCCAGTCCCTAGCCAGCTCTGCAGGAGAACGGGATGGTCCTGCCCTGCCCCAGAGCCCCACACCCCTTGCCCTGCCATGCAGCTGTGGGAGCAGGGAGCCAAACACATGGCACTCGAAAAAAGAAGCAGCAGCAATTCAAAGGGATGAACTACAAAAAAGTCACCACACCACCTGGTGAACAAAGAGGCTCATTACATGTCTGAGTGCCTTTGTGTTTGCATGCAACAAATCAATGGATGTGACACTAATTCCCAGCATGCCAAACTACATTTGAGTTTTAGTTTAATGTGCCAGAAAGACTGTTAAAGTGTCCAGAAATCCCACTCATACAAAACAGTCACGCTGTTGCAGCACGAGGGGGCAAAAAAACATGGCGTGCACAAATGCCCAGCTAGACTAGGACCAAATGTTGCATTTGTCCTCAACAGAAAAAACCCCTGACTGGCATGTATGCACATCACCCTTCCAACCAGGGTTTAATGGGTGGCTGAATTCAGTGCTGCTTTTCTGTCACTAATGCAATGGTGAAATCCCAACTGCTCAGACGTAACTGGGAACATCCCAGGACAAATTGTTGGCATTTATCCCATGAACCTTTAGGAAAAATAAATAAATAAATAAATAAATAAAATTGGTCCTGGGACAATGTACATCTGAACAACTGTACTTTGTCCTGCAATAAAATGGTTTTTCCCCAGAGGGAAAAAAATTAACATTTGCCAGTTGCCCCTGATAACTAGTGAAGTTGTACCTGACTTCCTCACCGTTATATGGAGATCATAGTACAGTTTTAGTTACTTCCCTTAGGAAAACTAAGGCAAGTTTGTTTTTATTGCTTGGATTTTACCTTTGGAAAAAAAGCACATCTCAGAAGGTACTTCCCTACTCATTTCTTTTGAATTTCCATTGCATGCAAGATAAATGCCTGCATTGCACAAAAGAGCCGGGGGGGGGGGGGGGGGGGGGGGGGGAAGGAGGAGATGAAAAAGGAAAAAAAAAAACCAAAAAACAACTTACATACAAATGAGGAAGTTCAAAACACTAATTACTATAAACATCAGTTAGTTTGTTTAGGAGGCCAACCAGTTCTGCATGCAGAATTAATTTTCAAGCTTCAGCTGCACAGCCCTCAAACATGGGGGTTTTTTGGAATAGCGTTTAAAATCTCCAATTAAAGTTTGGTTTTAAAATAAACATTTCACAGGACTCCCTTTTTTCTAATACGAGATTTTTTTTTAAAAGCGTTTTCCCTGGGCAAAGGAAAGTGTGGCAACTGAATCCATTAGGCTTGAACAATCCAGCAGCTTTTCAGAAACCAATGACATGCATGCAAACACACTTCAGAGCCAATGTTAAGAATAAGACAAGGTAACACTTCAGGTTTTTATTTAAATAATAGTCACTTGTTCCATTTAGAACCAGGACCCCATGAAGGGGAAGACATTGTTAGAGTAACAGCTTTGCCAGAAAGATTGTACCGAACAACCTTCACCCTGTTATACATCTAGTCATGAACAGCCAGCCTCACAACATTTTTTTTATTTATTTATTTTTTTACTCAAACAACACAGCTACCATTAGAAACCCCCCCAAAATACAAGGCACCATGTTTATACTACAAAAAATTGAGATGCAGAACAGTTACTTCCAGGACTCCCACTGACAGTTAAATATCATCTGCTACTTAAAACCCAAGACAAGCTGCCTTATATTGAACACAATATTACAAGTCCTGTTAAAGAGATATGGTACACTCAGTTTAAAGGCATTACACTGAGTTTGCTGCTTGAAACTGCTAAGTTACTTAGATAACCCAAAAAAGGATATCCTCTACAGAAATATGCTGCTAGTTTAGTGGTTATATGCAGCCAAATATCAATCCAAGATTTAAGATTAATTACCTGATAGATGATCGAGCAACTGCAATCCATGATGACAAGAGAGAGCCTGGCATTCAAGTTACAGTAGATAACAATGCAAGATAAATGATCATAATCTAGAAGAGCAGTTCACAGCCAGGATGCTGCAAGCTGGGTGCTACTGGGGCCAGGTTAAAATGCCTCACACACCTCCTGAGAAGCAGATGCAGCTGGAGCCCATGCTTTTCTGCAGCCCTTCCTAGTCCAATCCTACAAGCTCCATCTGGGAACAGGCATACCAGGCAAGTGGGACTGTCCCATATCCCTCTTTCCAGGAGCACAAGGGGTCAGACTGGGAAGGGCTCTGGCAGGAATAAAGCATTGGCTTGCAGGCATTTGCAGTGTCTGGCGGAAAGAGCTAAGTGCGGGGATGCCCAGGGTAGTAAAACGACCCTCATTTCCCCGTCTTCCCCCTCCCTCCCTTCTGCCACCCCCAGCCAATTTCAGGGGCACAGGGCAGAACTCATTAGTTATACCTCTGCTCCTTCATGCTTTCAGTTAAATCAGAAAAGCCCAATACAAGCAGGAATATGCAACACTGCACTCATTGAGAACCACTGGAGGCAAGCAGAGACAGTATAACAGTGGCTCTCAGGCAGGGATGCCAAGTCAAGGCACCCCTCTACAGCTTCTATAACTAAAAAGGGTGAAAACCACCGATTTAAAAATGGCCACAGAGAAAATAATTAAGCCCAGAGTCGATTTCAAGGTGGAGTTTTGATATTGGCAAACACACTTACCTTTAAATTTTGACCGAATGTTTGCCAGTTCTTTGTTTATTCTCTTTATCTCTGCTTCTTTGCTTTTGCCTGAAAAAGAGCAGAAACACTGCATCAAGGCCTGGCATTTCAAACAGCTCCCTAATTTATTCCATCACATTCCCCTGCTCCCTATCCCCCACCAATCATCCACCTAAAGTGTACAAGCAGCAGGTGTTTCCACATAAGTCACAAAACAAAAGCAAATGTCACGTTATATAAAAGTGTGAAAATTTTATACAGGAATTGCATTATCCTTAAAGAACCTATGCTGAAATGGTTCCAAGGGCACTTATCACAAACTTATTTCAAATTCTCCAGACATGTGGAAGCTCACTCTTCCATTTGTTTCAGTTTTGATTTATATTCCTTAGAACATATCCGTTTCTCCATTTTTTGTCAAATGGAAAGTGAACATTGGGTCCTCGACAGAACATACAAAACTAGGCTGCAAGTTAAAACAGAAATCCTCCTTGACCAACTGCAACTTGCAGCAGGAATGGGTCAGAGTATTTAGGCAGGTAAGGTTCTTTGAGTGGATGTGATATCTTTTATTAGACCAACTGAGTAGTTGAAAAAGAGTGCCTAGAAGTTGGCTAAGAACCAGTCACCCTTCTTCAGGCACAGGGAACCTCTGCTGGTTTGAGACTCCAAGGAATGAGAGAAGCTAGAAGTGTGGAGTCTCAGACCAGCAGAGGTTCCCTGTGCCTAAAGAAGGGTGACTGCACCCAAAAGCTGGCTAAAAAAAAAAAAAACCAACTTTGTTTCAACTACTCTGGTGGTCTAATAAAAGATATCACATCCACTCAAAGAACCTTGCCTGCCTATGTCCTTAGACCAACACGGCTACAACCAAAAACTCAGAGAACGTAGGCATTTTAACAGATTAAAAACCTAAAAACAGAGTCACCAACATAGGGCTGTGGCTTTTCTTTTTAGTTTTTCCATTTAGTCAGACTGGTATTACCCTCAAAAGGTCCTTGAGGAATTCAGTTATGCCATTGCAGAAGACCTCCTACCATTAAGTCCTTAATACACACATAGCTTTCAAATTGATTATCTGTTAGTGGATGGGGAATATTAGAGCTATTGCACTCAAAGGCTGCTAAGGTAAGGCTAAGTGGTATGAAATTTTTAATCAGAGGACTTGCTTAAAAAGGACATCTTTGTTTCTTTACAGTCTAGTAAGAGAAACTTGTGACCTGTTCCAAGCATAATAACCAGGAAAACTGAGCAGAAAGATTCTGTATATCAACCTAACAAATGAAGAACAAGGCTGTAGCATAGCTCAAAAAAGGACAGGTCACAAGCCAACAGAACATTTGCATGCAAGAGTATAAAATACTGCTGTAGAAGGATTAAGTTCACACCATATTAATAGGAAACTGCCTTACCAGTACAATTTGTACTTCACAGCATTTGTTTTCCAAGAATAGGCATACAAAAATTTTCTGCTTAACAGGGAAGGGAAGAAAACCACCCACAGTTATTCATAAAGACTGGTTGTATTTTGCCACTAAAATGATGTAACTTTTTCCTAGCTACACAAAACTATTCAAGCTTCATAAACATGCAATACACAAATCGGTATTATACCAATTGTTGACCTTGTTACCCTGCTGGAAAGTTAGCTGCCGCTTCATTTTTAGGTAGAAGCAGTGAAGGCTGGTTTCCCTTACCTCTATTTGGAACAGTAAGGCTACAAGAGACCTCAGGTCATTTAGTCCAACAACGGCTCAAAGCAGGATCATCCATGACTACACTATCCCAGTAAAGCATTTGTCCAAACTGCTTTTGGAGGCATTGAAGGATGAAGACACTGCAACCTTTGTGGGTAGTCTGTTCCAAGGCTTCACCACCCTCAAATCAGGAAGTCTTGTTACCCAAACTAAGAATTTTCCTTGCTGCAATGTAAGACCAAAACTCCTTGTCCTCTCCCCTGCAGCAACACAGACTAGTCCAGGTGTCAGCAACATTTTTGACCAGTGCCAAACACCAACAACCCCAACTTGTAAGCTGTTGGCACATCAGGGGCAGATGGCAAGGGACCCAATCTCTGGTTGTAGCAGCAC
Source organism: Alligator mississippiensis (assembly GCF_030867095.1). Lineage (NCBI taxonomy): Eukaryota > Metazoa > Chordata > Crocodylia > Alligatoridae > Alligator > Alligator mississippiensis. The sequence goes on along the minus strand of NC_081825.1, from coordinate 185,467,620 downwards.
AGCCCTGGCCCCCTAACCGAGGTGCAGGAGCAAAGCCAGATGCCTTTGCATGCCATGCTCTGGCACGTGCCAGGGGTTGCCTACCCCTGAACTAGTCCATCACCATCTTTATAGCCACCTGTGACAGACTAGAGTTTTATTATAATATTTCTGTTTTAAAATCTGTTCATAGATTGATTTGTGTTGTATTCATTTTTCATACCTCAATTTGACCAGTTTGTGCAGGGGGAATGAAGGGTTAGAGTCTCTACTAAGTCTCAGAGCAGCCCTAGTGCGGGAGGAGACCATGTGGACCTCCAGCATGGGACATTTTAAAGGCTCTGTTAATGCAACAACAAGGTGGGGGATAGGACGGTAGTTTGGGGCTTGTGAACTTTCAAGAGCTAACTTGGGGGAGATCTGGACTAAGGACTGGACTGGGGACAGAGGGGCTGCTTAACCCTCTGGAGGGGGCAGAGAACAGTAGACTGGGCGTTTTTTGCTCCAATAAGCACCTTTATTAATGAGAAGCTGTTTGTCTGCTTGGAACTTTTGATATGGAAAAGCATATTCCAGAGATGACTCCAGGAAGGAAGCTCCTAGGAGGCAAGGCCACAAAGCTAGAGGGTTGGGAGCCAAATGGCCAGGGTCTCAGGAGCTGGAAGGACTCGGGACTCTCCCCCTACTCTGGAATCAAAACCTAGGCTGGCTTCAGGGGGCACTCAGAGACCAAACAAGACTGGAGAGGTCCCAAGCAAGCACCCATTGGGGGAGGGGAAGAAGGTATCTGTAACACCACCCTTCCAGTATTTGGAGATTTCATCAAAAATTCTATCCCCACCCCAGTCTTCTCTTCCAAACTAAATAACTCTAGTTCTTCCAGTCTGTCCTGAGAAGCCATGTTTCTCACACCTCTAAAATCAATTTATTTGCTCTCTGCTGGACTTTCTGATCTGCCCACATCTTTCTTGACGAGACCCCAAAACTGGACACTATTCCAGGTGAGGCCTCACTAGTACTGAATAAAGCAAGATAAAATTACTTCCCTTAATCTGCAAGTGATCCTCCTATTAGTACAGCCTAGTACCATATCGGCCTTTCACAAGGTAAGTACAACCTTCTGATGAAACGCACCTATCAATGGCTCAATGCCTCCCACCCCAAAACCAACCACCATTTAAAGCAATCATGGTACTGTATGAACAGGATGTACAGTAAACCAATTCCCAAATTCAGTGATCCACGTGAGTCTAGCAGCCTGCAACAGGAAGAGAGGCAGAGAGCAGTAACAAAACAACATTATTTGCCTGAAAACTCAAGGAAGGAGCCTTCAACAAGAACTGACTGGGTAGATCAAAGCAAAAGGCTGGAAAACACTTAAATAATATCACCATTACTTTTAAGTTGGGGGGGACAGGTAGCTTTAAAAAACAAACAAACAAAAAAATTAAAAAGAAGAACTGAAGCTGTGCACTTTACTTAGCTTAAGCAGATACCTCTGCCAGAATGATTAAAAGGAATAAGTGGGTATCAATACACAGCTCTGCTTCAACAATACACACATTGCTGCCTTGGCACTCTGGCTCTTTACCACCTATTGTTGTAAATAGGTATTTGTTTTGACTCGTCCCACAATTGAGTCTATTACCCTATCTGCACATCAATAGCCGTCCCCATTATTGCATATTTAAGTGAGGCTTTCTATTCTGTAATTTCCCCCCAGAGCTTTACAAAGAGCATTACTTAAGCAGACAAGTCTTGGCAGAGAATGCATGAAACATCATAGCTACAAACATTTTAGACTAACACTGCCACCACACAGCCAAGGAAACATCTTGAACATACTGAACTGCCACTGTCTTTAAGATACCCTTGAACTTAACCAAAAATCGAAACACGCTGGAAAAAAGTTGTTAAGATTTAAAATAACCCAGTCCAAAGAGCGTATTTATCAAGTTTATTTTGCAATAGTTTTCACCCAGAAATGTGTTTCTTTCCAAGGTGAAATTCAAGTTGTCAAAGTACACAAACTGGCATCTTAGCAGTAGTGAGAATGCCTCAGTTACTCCTAGAACTGGGACAGCAGTGAGTAAATTCAGTTACTTCTGCCATTTCTCTGCCACTTTTCTATGACCCTCCATAGCATATCAGAGTTAGATTCACCATCTTGAGACTTCAATACCATTGCTTTGATATTAGTCCCTTTTGGGAAGATCTTTTAAATCCTTAGCTAGCATCAGAAGGCTAGTTTATATTAGTCTTTTCATGTCCATTTGATTTGAATGTCCACTACCTATACTTTTTATTTGTGCATACATTAAAATCCAACTAAAAACTATTTAAGTTACACCACTCAGCATTCCTCAAAACTCTGTAGTCACCACTAAGGTGACCATGAGTTTGAGAACAAGAGGGGTAAATTAGGAACATTATGAATGTCAATAAAATATAAGAAATTAAAATGCAGTTCCCATTAAATTGCAATATTTTTTCTCTTGCTCATAGAAGTTTAGTATTTCTCAGCAGCATTTCAATGTCTGGGCTCTAACACCATGCTAGTGGAGCACTATTAGTTCTGCCTTCAGGTTGAGAAGAGACGAAGAGCTTTGCAGAAGTGTGGGGTGGGAAGAAAATAGGGTGGGGGAGAACAACCAACCCCCACACACTTGAGTTTTCCTTTAGTGTTAACAATAAGACTGAGCAACACCTTTGACAACCTTACAAGATCTGTGTACAGGCAATACACAGCATGCTAGCTATAAAAAAAAAAAAAAGTCATCAGCACCTATTCTTATAAGACTGTATTATAACAATACATGTTACAACCTCCTGTAATGCAAGCCTGACTTTGGACTAAATTTCAGCATGAGTTCAATTCAAGATCAGAACAGGGATGAATTAAGAGCAAGGTGTTCTCTGAATATGGGGTTACAATTATGGCTAATTATTATAAATAACACTGTTTGTCTGTTTCTGCACTGAAGTTTCCCTAGCAATAAACCCCTTAAAAAAACAAAACAAAAACACACACACACACACACACACACACACACACACACACACACACACACACACACACACCCCTATTTGTAGGTCAGTCCTATTTTCAGGTATAGGGCTCACTTTCATGTTTTTCTACTTTTTTTTTTTGTGACCAGAAGTGTCAGTAGTTAGTAACAGAAGGTAGAAGACAGTAGATTTACACCATATAAAAACTGAATCAGGGATGCATAAGCTTTTCATAAGGAGCATCTTACTTCATCAGATAGAATTTGATGGAATAAGCCACTACTTACAAAAGCTTATAGATTAAAATCTCATGCACAGCATAAAGGTGGACAACCACCAGGCCTTCTGCCCGATTTCAGACTAACACAGCTAACTACCTCTCAAAAAACAAACAAAGCAACCCTCCCCACCCACACACACACACACACACCTTATACCATTTTATTAGAACACTGACCTTTAAAATGTGAGTCACTGAATGAAGACATTTTACTTCCTTTGAAAAGTTCATTTAGATAGCTAGGCACCACAGAACACTGAACTGTGTGCAAGATCACTATTCTGTTCCATATTTTATCTGGCAGTAACTTTAAAATGTTACTATGAGAAGCAACAGGTAAAGCACCCGTTAGAGACAAACCTTGTTTTATAAGTGTAAAATTTAGACCAAAAAATTCAAGATGCAAAAAGTGCTTGGGTCCATCAATAAAGTTAGGACTGTTGTGAATACAGCTTCCATAGCTTTCAAATTAAGAATTTTGCCACACTTCAGCTAGTTGCTTTTTAAACCAACATTGCAAGATAGAACTTTTAACCAGATAGAAGAAACGGATGATTAGTTACTTGGTCTCCGTCTCAGTCAGACCTTAAGTTCTGTGCTTTAACCATAAAATTATTCTCCGTCCTTAAAGAACGTTTCAAGAAGAAATTTCTGTCCTTTAGATTCATGTTTAGAAACTGGGTTCTTTGTTTCCCTAGTAAATCAACTGCTACAAGTATTTTAATACAACCACCCTTCCACTTAGGAATGTGTGATGTCAGCACCTTTCGGGGAGGGCAGATTACAGTCTCAAATGAGAAATTATTTCTTTTAGCTTAAGCTTTTTAAACCGTTTAATGCAATTGCTCCAAATCCTTGAAGCTTTACAAATGTATAGCAAGAGCCAGAAGAAGCAAGTGTGGTCCCTCTTACAAAAACCTAAAAAGTGTGTCTTCATACAAGTCCATGGCCATACACCAGTGGGGCTCAGCCTTTTGGCCCCCTGTGCCTGCACCACCCCCACATGCTGGGACTGGACCCCTCTATCCCTGTGCATCCAACCTAACATAGGGCCATAGCCCATGGGACCCTACCACAAATCTTCCAGCTGGATGACAAAGCACCAGAGCTTAAGGATTGAGCACCAATGTCATATACCTGTATAAAACTTATATGAAAAATGTTGGTCTCAGCCACAGATTATCCATATTGTTAATGAGCTGCTGCACTATTTTCTCTATCCCACGAGAGTCAGACTCATGACTTCTCCAAATGACTTATCATGACTTATCTGCTTGCTCAATACACTGATTATTCCAGTTAAAATTAGTATTTTTTTTAATAGAGGCATTCCTTTAATGTCTTACTGGTTTTGTACAAGTTTATTGAAGACTAGTGTATAGCAAGTTCATTTATTTGTTAGAGATAAAAAGAACAGGAAACTCTTTTGCAATTCTACCAGCTATTTAGTAACTGCCCAGAAAGTCATCTTCAGCTGAGAGAACTCTGCCAGCATTAGTATGAAGATGGGTTTTGCCATCTAAAACTTCTTTGCATGTTGGAAGCGCACAGATTAAAAAGTCTCCTCAAGCAAAACAGGAAAAAGTTCTTTGAATGGATGAATGAGATTCCTGGTATACATCTGATTGTTCTTAATATGCAGTTTTCAGGCTACTAGTTCAGTACAGAGTACAAATCAAAAGGAAAAAAGTAGTAGTTTCCCCTACAATAGAGAGCAGGGGTGGGCAACATACAGCACAGAGGCCAAATCCAGCCCACCAAGGGGTTCTGCCCAGCCTGTGGTGGGTCCCTCAATCCCACCCAGCCCAGTCACAGAGGCAGTCTGGGCCATGGTATGTGCAGCCAGTCCTGCCACCACTAGATCCAACCCTGCTAACTGAGCAGCCTGGACTGTCTGCTCCACATCCACCACCAGCAGTGGGACCTATAAAGGCAAGGCACATGGCCAGGCAGATGGGATGGGGCAGTGGGCAGACAGGGAGCTGTGCTCAGGAGCAAGACAGGCAGTTGAACCTGGGTTCACAAGGTAATGGCATAGAGCCAATGCCCAGGCCAGAGCTGCAATCCACTTCCTATACAGCCCTGTGACAGGTGCCAGTTCTGCAGGCAGGGGAATGCAGGGAAGAGACTGCAGTTCTGCCCCAGGCCCTGGCCCCACCATCACTGCCCCGAGTTTCCAGAGCTGGACCCAGATACAGCTCTGCCTGCCTACAGCCCTATCCCATACACCCAGCCACACTCCCTGTCTGCATAGTTCCCAGATAATTGCCCACCCCTGCTGTAGAGACTATTTTGGGCAGAGGGCTGCTAACTGAGTTTTGGCAAACCATCAAGGGCCACATGACAGGCAGCCCAAGGCAGATAAAATATTAAATTTTCTAAATTTTTAGGGGCCCTGCAGGCCAGATAATGGCCTGGCGGGCCACACCCGGCCCCCAGGCCACATTTTGCCCACCCCTGCTCCACAGAGGCCCCAGGATCCTTGGGCAGCAGGGCAGAGTTGTGGTCCACTCCCCACACACCTCTGTCTGCAGAACCAGTCCCTGTCACAGCAACATACAGGCAGCAGATCACAGTTCTGCCCTGGCCCTGCACCTCACCACCCCATGATCCCAACCAAGCAGGAAGCAGAGCCACTTTAGGAGTTTTGGTGAGAAGCTGTGGAGAGGGTGGGAATGCCGATCCAGTCTGCAACAGCTCACCAGAACTCAACCATGTGGCCCTCAGTCCCAAGTAAATGCCCACCCCTGCTACAGAGTATGCCAAATCTGCCCAACACTGAAGTAGTAGTACAAATATAAGGAAAAAAAAAAAAAAAAAAAAAAAAAAAGTGTCAACTCCTGCTAAGAACAGTCACAGGACCAAATACATTCTGCTGTAGTTTGGCACACTCAAGGGAGAACATTTTAATAACTTTTAGGAGGTTAAAACACCCAACATTTGAATTACATCAGCTAAATTCAGAAAAATTAAAAGAGAGAAGGCAGAATCTCTTAACTCACCCAGACCAGGCATTTACACCTTCTTAGCCTTCTGATTGCTCATGTCCCAGGCAGAAGTTAAGAGTACAACGCAACATACCCTTTCAGTTTTGTGCCCTTCAATTCTTAGTGAGCAGGTCTTATGCCCCACTGAGGTTAGACAGACTAGGAGTAGAGCCCATGTTTATGATAACAGACCTAGCCACCACACATCTACCGCTAATACACTTAGCCTCAAAAAAATTCTGTTAGATCTAAAAATTATGCTACCATAACGTGTATTTAAATCCCGTGTTTTAGCATATACACATCCACTTATGGCCGTTCCGGAGTTGGAGGTAGCGTGCTCTGCGTGTCATTTAATTTTGCTCTTGAGTTCCAGTAGAACAAATTGTGCTGCAGTGCTGAAGGGCAAAGGTTCACTTCCCACCAATAAAAAGTGAGTGTTTGATCATATTATATAAAGCGATCACTTGCAAGAACTGTATGAGAAGTTATAATACTAAAGGCATTCAAGTTAAAATTGCTGAATGAAGGCTGCAGTGGCTTCGCAGATACTAAAACGTGTAGGAAAATGAAGTTTGCTCAAAAGCAAACCAGATCATAGAAAGGTCAGTGCGCGTGTCAATGAAAACATCCTACCGCTACTTGAACCATTTCACTCCTACACACAAGACTGAGGGGAGGGAGGTAATTAGTCATGTTATTCTGAAGTCAGGTAGAGTGTATGTCTGTCTTAGATATAAGACAGACATACTCCATAGGCTGGGCAAAGTACAAGCATACCATGGTCCAATTCACTGTCACATTTAAACAAAAACAAAAAACAAAAGAAATGGTGGAGGTAGAGCAGGTGCCCTAACTAAAGAGGTTAAGGAACCACTGACCTAAAGGAAAAAAAAAAGTTATAATTCAGCCACATACCACCACCACAAAAATGTAAAATTTAAGTCTTTGTGGACCAGTTGTTTTAAGAGTGCAGTTGCACAGTGAAAAGGCACCTAGATGTCGCAAGCGTGTTAAAAACAATACATCTTAACAACATCCAAGAGAATTAGCACTATTTGACCATATACCAACGAACCTGTCAAAGAACATTTAGTTCCTTTAAACTATCAAAATCAGTTGTTTGCAAGGAGAACGCTTAAACTAGAATCCTTGTCAGGTGCCAAATACAGACTCAGTGCAGAGATGGGTGGCATGCTGTATTATTAGATTTGATTACAACCTAAACTGAACTATAGACCAACTAAAAAGCTCTAGACGCTGAAGGTCAAGAACTGTGCTTTGGGGAATCCAAGAATTAACATCAATACTTTATTTTCAAGTAATTAAAAGCCCACTTGCCTAATACTAAGCTGAGCTTGTATGAATCATAATCTCTTCTACATGTACTGTACTACGAACCAGCAAGAGAGGACCACTGAGCAAGACAGGAGGCAAGAGTTGCAGGAAAGATTTTAAAGCTCCATTTTGGATGCTCAGTATAACTGAACAAATTGGACATAAGCCTGGCAGAAAGTAGGCTGCCAAAAATCAAAGCGACTGTTTCCCCATGTTGGAATTAGTTAGCTTGTCACCTTCCAGTGATCAGTTCCATTAACCACTTTGTATAGCTATAAGCGGCCACATGCATTTCATTTGCCTTTGCTAAACTTTAAGTTAAAATGTGATGCACATGCAGATCTTTCCAGTGGCTGTGAGATCTTGAATAGTTGACTCAGACTGACCCTGAAATTGCACAGTCACCCTTAGAATGAAGAAAGCTGAAGGACAGCTATCCTCCTTTAAATGCTGCTTTCTTTAATGTCACCTCCAGGGAGGTACAATAGTAATGACACCAGCTACTTAATCTAATGAGTTATGAAACTGCAGAGTTAAGCTATAAATTCAAATCTCAATGTTTTACCTTTGCTAAGATAGCATGTTTCCATTTGTACACAATAGATACACTGTAGAAAGAGAACTCTGTGGACCACAACTGATCACAAAAGGAAGATATGGGAAGTGTAGGCCAGTAGTTCTCACCCGAGGCATGCGGGCCTCAACTGTGGCTACCACAGATAGATGAAGCTGCCCCAAGTGCTTTGTGCAGAGCCAAAAACCAGGAAGTGGCTGCAGCAAAAGCAGGTTCCTAACAAGTTTCAACCCCTTCCCTTTTCATAAACATTTCGGGCTGAAAGGGACCCCAAAGGATCATTGAGTCCAGCCCCCTCCCTGCCCCAGGGGCAGGAAGTCAGCATTTTTTCTTCTTTTCTGTGTATCCAGTTGTTCTCTTCAGAAGCAGTGTACCCCTAGGAAAGAGTTTTCCTTATAGATAAGTTACCTCAGGTGCCTGTACACAAGTGTATAGAGCCTGGAAAACAAGCAGGAAGAACTGGAAGTCCTCACACGTCACGGAGCTATGATTTGATTGGAGTAACAAACTCAGAAGCTCACATGACTAGACCATGACAGTGCTCCAAACTGTTCAGGAAGGACAGGCATGAGAGAGGAGGAGGAGGAGCTGCACCTTAGGTAAAAGAGCCATACGTTTGGCTCAGTGCTCTGGTATGAAACTGGAGACGGGCCTGTTGAAAGTTTCTGACCTTCCTTAAAGATAAACATCAGTTGAGCTACCCAAAATATATGTTGGGAGTTTCAAGGCGCTTAGACCTGGAAGATACAAGGACTGGCTGCTAACCACCTCCAATGACATTACATCCTCAACCAAGTGACTGCCCACTCTCAAAGCAAAGATGACAGAATAGAGGAAGGAAAAGGAAAGAAATCCCAGCCTTTGACCTACTTCCTCCTACAGAAAGGCCTGCAACTTATGCAGACAGACCTATGGTTCAAGGATTGGACTTAAGTCACCTCAAGGGACCTAGGACTCTTCAGCCTGAAAAAGAGAAGGCTGAGAGGGGACTTGATAATGGCTTACCGCTACATCAGGGGCATACATCAAGGGCTCAGTGAACAACTGTTGACCAGGGCGCCCTTGGGGATAACCAGGAGTAATGGCCATAAACTCCTGGAAGACTAGTTTCAGGCTTAACATTAGGAAAAACTTCTTCACAGCCAGGGTGACCAGAGCATGGAATAGGCTCCCTCCAGAGATGATGCAGCTGCACCAGTCATCTTTCCTGCCTGATGCAGGGGGGCTGGACCCAATAATCTTCTGAGGTCCCTTCCAATTAAGAACCAAGACCCAACAAGCCATCCTTGAATTAAGCGACTGACAACAGAAGGTAAGTCAAATGACATCTGGTTCCAGGGTGGATACGTTTAAAGGGAGGTTTAACAATGAGGGGCAACTATATTAGTACAAAGTAGTGAAATAGAGTACACCTTTCAGGGGTGTGTGGCAACTGATGATTGATTCTTATGGAAACTGCAGCGATTCAATGTGTAGCAAAAGTTATAAAACTATCCAACTGCTATGACACAGTTAAAGTTATTTGGATATGTACAGTACTTTTCTGCCAGCCAGGTGATAGTGATTAAAGGCTCTCTAGTTACCGCTATTGTGTTGCTTCTTTATGCTTAATAGTAGTGTGCAAAGCAAGCCAGGACACCATGCTGGGGTAAAGGCACAGCCAACTCAGCTGGTTGCAACACAAGTTCAAGATCAGGTGGGATAATAGTATGGCATTATCCCAGCTCCACATTCAAGTTTTTCCAATAGGCTTTGTTTTCAAAGATTCATTTTCCTGTGCCAGCCAACTGTTCTGCTGTGCTAAGCAGTAGTTATTAAACTTGAACATGCTTTTGGCTTTTAATGCCAAACCATGTCTATTCTTCTAGAAAGCAATGCTACAGCTGATCTCTAGACTGCTTGCCTACTTCCAAGGCAACACGAAAGAAAACACCAAACCAAACAGCAGAAAATAAAGACTAACAGCAGGATTTCAAATATTTACAGAACTACATAATGTTAAAATGGCAAAAGTGTTACATAGCAGGACAACTTGAGGTGGCAAAGTGCTACTCAGCTGTATTCAACTCTGTTCTTCACGTAAGAAGTAGGGCAGCAGACTTCAGCCATGCTACAGAGAATAACCATTTTCCATGGGGCTATAGATACACCATCTGCTCCAATTGGGATACCAACTCCCACACAGCAATTTTAGCTCCAATTTGAAAGAAGCCTAACCTTATTCTTGAGTATCCATTCTGCTTATAAGGACACCAGTAGGGAGGATTGGAAACAAGCCACTGTTTACTTACTGCTCATCATGCTAGCTAGTCCTTTTTACACCACAGCTGTCAAAGCAAGCACAAGCTGTAACCACGTAGGGACAAGTGATCAAGTCCTAGGCATACCAGTATCACAGGCTGGAGGCACAGGGGTTTCTCAGTTGGATACACAAAGGCCATTTTGGACCACGTGAAAAGCAGTTCAAAGTATGGGGCTAAAGAGACTAATGGACCTAGTTAGTAGTGTTTGCTTATAAAGGTCCTAAAAGCCAAGTTCAAGCTCTGACAGTCTACAGTCAGAGGTAGAGATGCCAGCATGGTTAGAATAAGACCCAATAAGCATTGCACTCCTGTTTAGAGTACTACATTAAAATAAACCACTTTATACTTTGATAAACTATAGATTTAAAAAGGTAGAAGTACCCACTGCAGAACTTGTTTAACTGTTCCTCTGAAGGGCTGTTCTTGCACCCTTGGCACCAACACCACTGTTGAATGAAAGGAAGTCTTCATAGTGCATAAAGCTACAGATAGAAATAGGGATGTATTTGGTAGCTACAGTTAGAATTAGGCATTGCTTACCAAGAAAGTCATTAGCTTGAGAAAAAGTGATGTCAATTCCACACTTCACTTTTCCCTACTCTGTTTCCTTTCAAACTCCCTCCCTGCTGTGCTAGATAACGGCTGTTTGCCAGACTGCACAGCCCTACAGCAGTTGCCTGCAAAGTGCTCATCTTTGTAAAAAAGCCCTAAAAGGTGTAGATGGCACATCCTACCAAGTATCTGCAACTATTAGTATCGGTAGCTATCTCAAAACACTCTCCCTTCTCATAAGTTCAAGTATGTCAAGGTGAAATTACAGGCAGCAAGTCATCCTGGATGTTCAAAGCAGAATTAAACAAAGTAAGCTTTGGAACCCAAGCCCCGGGGAAGGGAAACAGTATTATACTTAAGTGCACCACATCTCTACTAGAAGTGGAGTGTTGTGACTTTGATCAGACTACATCCTTTCAGGGGATAAAAACCATGATCAAAATGTCTTCCTAGGGAAGCAATTCTGCACCTTCAACCTTAAAAGAAAAGAAAATCCAGCTTCAAAAATTTACAGAAGGGGTAGTAACCACTTACACCTAAAAAAAGGTGTCAGTATTTCCAACTTGCACCTGCATAACCAAATTAAAATTCTTGTCCAAGAAAGGGGAATTTTTGCCACCAAGCATACTGCCAAATGCCTTTCACTACTTAGGAAATACATTACTGAGGAAAATTGGTTGTTGCATGCCAAATACTCAATAGAAAGTTTTAGTTTTTACACGTATGCATGGTTTCCAGTAGCACATGTACACTACTCCAAAAGACTTTAGTACAACCAATGAAACGAGGGGAAGAGAGGGCTGTCATGCAGGATTATCCAATTAAATTAAAGAAAAAACCCTCTACTTAAGTTCACATGCTGGTTTTGTTTGTTTTTTAAAAATACAGCAATAGTGCACTATGATCTACCTCCTACATGCCAAAGAATTTTGTTTCACTGAAAACAATGTTCTCGTACCCAATGTTAGTGTATGTACAACTTCTGAGAAGGAAGAGAAACCATGATAAATTTTAGAGCTTTTCCCACCCCACCCCCATCAAAGACAGCTTCATGAAGTACCCCATGGAACCACAAGGTGTACAAACTTTTGTACTTATGCAGTATCAATTAAGTTCCCACCACACTAGATAAGTCACTTGAAAATGTGTGAACACATTCAATTAAGAAATATTGTGAAGGAGCATGGAAGTATTTCTTCAATTGCCTCTATTTCTTTTGTATTACTATAGTACCAAGACTGCTCTTCCTAGGCTTAGCTGGACTTACCCACACAGGCTTCTACCTGCAGCCACTAAGACGCCTCATATCAAAGAGGCTTCCTAAGAACTAAAAGCAAGTTCAGGTGTCATTAAAATGAACAGCCAACCTTGTGACTATCATGACCCAAAGGTCTGATTTTTTGTGCGCGCTTCGGCACTAGAATTATCCCCGTGGGTTTACAGCTTCATTGCACGGTGGAGTTCTGCTGCACAGAGAACCCGCGTGCAAAGGAGAGAGTTCCCGCCACTTTGCAGCTGTCTTTGCAGGGTGCATTTTCTTTGCAACACAGAAATGCACGGTGCAAAGGAGTTCCCGCTCTTCATATGCAAATTCGTGTCCCGCTATTGGCTAGTGCTAAATTATTCCCATGTGGCAGCTAGCGATTGGCCTGCTAGCCGTATAAGAGGCTTGAGCAGTTCCGCCCAAGCCGAAGAGGACTCCACATCCATCTCGTGGGGACTCTGGGTGCATGGCAGGGTCATAGAAGCCCTGTGTGTTATTCAGAGGAGTTTGGCGGCCTGATCCACCACCCACCTCTTCCCGTCTTCGAGCGGTAACTTTCTATAAGACGTATCGACGAGTTTTCTATTTTGAGGCGCGCTTGTCCTAGACATCTGGAGTTCTGTCTGCGTGGAGCCTAGCAAACTCCATGTGATTGTTCGTGTTCTGTCTGCGTGGAGCCTTGCAACCTCCACGCGACTGTTCGTGTTTTCTGTTTGTAACCACAACTCAAGCAAGTTTTCAGCCTGCACCACGACCATCTTGGTGTAAGTAAACAATCTTAAAATCAACCGTTAAGTGTCTGTGCCTAATTCTAGCTCGGTGCCCGCCCTCTCCGACCCGGCGTGCCCGGGCTGCCGGCCACAGCCCGCGTGCAGCGCAACAAAGGGCCCGGGTTCGCGCCCGGCCCACACAGTGACAACCTAGACATCAGATACCAGGGCCCAGGTTTTAACCCACCAGACCTGGCATTTTCAAGCCAGTAGATGAAAGCAGTAAAGTTTATTCCTTCAGAACTGCTTTCTTAGTGTGCCTTGGGCTAGTGATCCTTAGGGTCAGAATTAATAGAGGTTGTGCGCTTTCCCCTAATCCCATCTACTCCTTTTCTAGCCACTCCTCAGACTGCACCTCTGCCCCTCCCAGTATCTTTACTCCACTTATAACCTTGTTTTTTCTTATTTTTTGTGCTAACCATTTCATGCCACACACAAATAGTAAGTGGCAGCAGTGGGTATCCCTTATCTCATTCCTGTATGGATTTTAAAAGCCCTGCTTAGATGCCCATTATTTTGAACTTGAATTTCTGCTTCTCTATACAATAGTTTTATCCAACATAAATTTCTGGGAACCCCATTTTTGGGACCCCCACTTTGAATATGTAATCACAATCTATTCTGTCACACGTATTTTCTAAATTTAGGTTTGCTATAACTGTGGCTTGTTTTACCCTCTCGGATGTGGGACAGGGTCTCTGATCACTGATTGCTTTGAATATCCTTTTACCCAGTACTGCACATGCTTGGTCTACATGCATTATCTTCTGAAGGTTTTTCCTCATCCTCCAAGTCAGCACCTTGGCCATTTACTTAAAATCCACATTAAGTAATAATGTGTAATTGGTCTCCAGTTTTTCAAGAGTTTCTTCTCCCTTTTCTTGAAGAGGGAGAACACAACACCTCTTGTAAAGTCTTTCCCTGCCTCTACTGTTTCCACTATTTCCTCAAAAACATGCTCTATATCCCTCCCCTACCTATGCCCAAAACTTCTTGTAAAATTCTATATGCAGTCTGTCTGCTCCTGGCGATCTCTCTTTTAAAAGGCACTGCACTTACTTTAAGCTTCTCTCTCTCCCCCCCCCCCCATCTTCTTTGCTTCTTCCTCCTCTACTTCCTCTTCAATCTCTTCCAGCAAAGCCTTCATTTTCTTTTTGACCGTTTCCTTCTTCTGATATAGCCCTTCATAAAAATCTTCTCATTGCCTCTAACAACTCCTGCTTTTCCACTTGGGTACCACCTTCTTCACACTGCTTTTAGCTCTCTTTACACCATTTTCACTCTAGCCAAAAAGTACCAGGACCACTTATTTTCTCCCACTGAGGGTGCTTGTGCTAAGAACACTCTCTCTCTCTCTCTCATCTTCCTTTTAAGCCAGATTTGTACTTCTTGCCGTGTTTCTTCTAGCTCTTTGTGTACGGTCTTCCTTTAGCAGCTCCCGCATCATTCTTTGCAGTAACCTTAGCTCTTTCGTTATTTTCCCTGTGCATCTTTGGCCGTCCTTCCTGAAGAACCGTCTGTCCTGCCCTCTTCTTCCCCATCAGCCACCATTCTCTAGTACTCTTAAAATATTTTTTCAGTGCTCTCCGCTCCTCATTGTCTTGTGTACACTTGACAAATTTGCAACTTCTACAAGATAAGAAGATCAATTTCCACACTCTACTTCCTCTTATGGGGCTCTTAACAACAATTAATTCTGCCTTCAGCAGCAGGTGATCTCTAAATGCCACAATCATGGTTTCTTTCTTCCTAATATCTTTTTCTTTCGATACAAAACGCAGAATTAATTCTTGAACATTTCTTTCCACTGGGGTCAGTTCTAGTGAAAACTTTTCCCACTCTATCATGCACTTCTGTTATGCAATTGAAGTTCCCTGCTATTATCCAGTCTCCCTCCAACCACATGAACTGCTAGCTTTCCAAGCAGAGCCTTTCCCCCTACCACTCTGGTGGACCATATTCATTGAAAACATCCAATTCTGCTCCCCCAACTGATGGTATTATTCGTTGCAGTCTGCCACTGATGAGGTCTTCTACCTGCTTTGCTTTCAATTCTGGATTTTTGAATAGCATTGCCACTCTAGCTGATTTGTCTTCATTTGTTCCCAACTGCCAGGATGGTTCCCATCTCCACCTTTTCTCAAAACACTTATCTCTTTCCCCTGGTATTCCACATTCTTGTAGGCAGATTATATCTGCCCTTAGTTGTTTTAACACTGGTTTGATCTTTTCCTTGTTAGTATGTCCCCAATATTAATAGATCCTGTGAGTGTTATTGTGCTTAAAAAAAAAAAGTTTGCACATCCCTTTAAGGTTTGCCAGCCTGTTGCTTGCCATAGTTGACTCCTCCCTCTCTCATGCCTGTCACTTTTGCAACCTACCAGACCACATTTGCATTCAGGAAGGCTTCCATTTTCCAGCCTCTCCACTGCTTCCCACCTCTAGCTTGCCACTCCAGGCTGGAGCTCAGGAGAGTTATGACAGGAAGCTGCTCTCTGGCTCCGCCAACTCATTCCCCTTGTTTTCAGGTTGCTTTTCCCCCAAAATTTTTCATTTTTTTCTTTTTCCCCTCCCTCACTCCAATCTCCATTTCTTCTGCTTGTTTGGTTTCTTCTTTCCCTGCCACCTCTACCTCCATACCCAGGCTCTCAACTGCTCCTCCCTCTCCTTCTCCCGTCTCTTCTTGAGCTGTCTCAATTACAAGTAATATACGCCACTCTTTCTCCTTTCCTCCCTCCTGTGGGGTCTTGTCCACCAGTTCTACTCCACATTTACCCTCTTCTCCCCCACTGTGCCTTTGTTTCATGTCATTCCTCTGGGGATCTGACCTTGCTTGTCTAGGCTTGGGACACTTGCCCTTTCTCTACCAGTTAGTGCATGCTAGGGACTTCTGGCATTCTGCAGCTATATGCCCCTTCCCTTCACACCCGTAACAAGCCATGAAGGGACAATGTAGGGACAGGTGCCTCTTTGCCACATGTGTTGTGCTGCTTTGGCTGCCTATAGGATATTATAAAAACCCAGTGGGGTCCCAGCTGGGAGGTGCTGCAGCCCACCTGGCCTCCACTTGTTTGCTCTCAACAACTCGTGTCCTCCATGACCCCATCCAAATACCATTTGTCCCAGAGGTGTACTTTGTGTTGATCTGAATTCTACCTGATGTACACACCAAAGAGGTACTCAGCACAGCTCAAAAAGACTCTCACAGACCCAGAGGGACAGCTTTCCATCTTCAGCTCCCTCTCTGCAAAAATGAAGTTTATTTCCTACCTATGGGGATTTTTTTTTACCATCTACACTTTTCCCAGAGCTTGACAAAGGGACTTTGAGCCTGAAAGCTTGCAGAAGAGGACAATTTTCCTGCAATGTCCCAGCTGGTCTAATAACCAGGTATCATTTTGGAAACAAGAGTTCTAGTTTTTTTTGTATATTTGTCCCACACCTTCTCTACATGCATTCCTCTTTGCATATGCAACTCCATCCACCTTTTCGTCTTCTGCCTCCAATAAATCCATATACATTCTTACTATAATCACTCATTCCTTTGACTTCCCCTGCTATAAACTTCATCCTACTCAATTCCTTCCTCCCACATTCCTGTGCATGTTTCTTCCAAAAATATTCATGCCTTTCACTGTTCCAGTAAAGTAAGCTCCCCAACTCTTTCCGTTTTGGAAAGCAGTCAGGCTAGCAAGATATTCTACCTGCACCTCCAGCATCCCAAACAGGACCTTTGCTATGAGCTCATATTAGTCAATCCTGTCTGCATCCCATCAACAGTTAAAATTGCTTTTATCTACATTCCCTTATCCTCCCCGGCATCTCTTGGTGCATCTTTCATGTCTTGCTAGCCTGCCAGGAGTGGCACAGCAGGATTCCATCATGCTCCTGCCACTTTGCCTCTAGTCTGACATACCCTCTCCTGCTGTTTCTGCTCTCTCCCCCATTTTCCTATACTCGCATCTTTCCTTTGGCCTTGTTCTCCCCGTCACATTTTCTGCCGCTGCTTCTGTTGCTACTTCTACTGTTGTTCCCATCTTTGTCATCTTTCTTCTCCACTTGTGTGTCTAGACTTTCTTTTTTGCTCTTCATTTCACTTTCCACCACTGAGCCTTGAGTTTCCCTCCTCCACTCCTTGAATCCTGACACCACCAATTCTCCATCTCTGTCCTTAAAAAGGTACTGATCACTGGATCAGGCTTTCAGCTGGTCACTTGATCTTAGCGCAAGAGGGAAAAAAAAAAAAAAAAAAAGCTGATGGGAACCTACCTTTAAAAAAAGAAAAATGAAGTTAAGTGTTCCAAGCCATATCAGCCAAATCAAGTCCATCCTATGTGCAGGCCCAAGCCCAGAGGCTTGGGGTTCAGATGCCCCCAGCCATACGACCACAGGACCAAGCTAGGGAGGAGCCTCACATTTCTATATAATGGGCTTTAAGCCTCAATACCTCAGTGGGTACTAAACCACACCAGAAGAATAGTTACCCTGGAGAGGGCTTAAGGAAAACTGTCTCCTTGGACCCACATACATGGTTTTTCCCCCGCCACCTACTACAGGAATAAATTAGTGCAACCCATATCAAGAAGACATATGGCAGTGCGCATGGATCAGTCCCCTTCAACACAGACTCTTTAAGTCATCATGAGCCATAGTACTGCATACATTTCAACTTCTTCACTCCCACAGCTGAGCTGCACCTTTCATTCCCATTTCCAATGATTCCCATTTCTTTACCAGCCTTAAATTGGTGGCAAACATCACCAAATGGGGCCCCCTCAAAACAGTTCAACCAGAATCTTTATGTCACCCCTCTCAGCCTGTCACATAGGATTCATGTGGCCCTGCCCTCCGAGTTGAAACTGGATCAGGTTGCCTTCATCTGTATAAAAGTTTTTGGAGGATTCCAGGACTCATGACAAGAATACCTGGTTCCAGTTCAGTCATGAGGGGTTGTGGGGTGGGGAAGAATAACCTGGAGCATGCATGCACACACACTCCAGTGCATAGCTTGAAATGCTGTTGACTCTGCTGGGGCTCAGGCCAATGAAGTGTGCGGAATTAATTACGTTAATACAAGCTTTTAGCTTTGGACTAAATACCATGCATAGTTTGCATTCGATCTAGCTTGGTGCCAAAGTGCTGCTTAGAAGCATACCTAGTGTGCACCTGTGCTAAGTCTTGCAGCAGTTTCAAAAAATTCAAATAATTTCTGAGTGAATTCAGTCTATGAGTACTATATGCAAATTGCTGCAGCTATATTTATTTGTTTTCAGATGTGTGCTCAGAGAGAGGGTCAGATAGTAAGGAGGAAGAGGGGTGAGGGGGTGGGGGGAGGGGGCAAAGAACAAAGGGGCTACCTGACCCCCCAGGCTTGTTTTCCCCTGATGAATGCATCTCCTTCCCACTGCTACATGGAGAAAAAAAAAGGTTTATATGTATAGAATATCTACTTACTCAAGAGTTGTCTTATAATTAGGGTCATCCCATATTATTCGAATAAATGTGGTATTTCCTGGTTTTGTAGAGCTTGGATTATCTACAGTGTGTTTCAGAAGCACAATAGAATGGAGGGGCTAGTCTAGATAGCCCTAGTGGCTATCTTCACTTGCAGTGTGGTTATTAAAAGCAAAAGTTATTTCATCCTTCTTTTGAAGGAGTTTTATGGCTGAGAAAGAAAAGTCAAGGGGCTGTCAGGAGGCAGCTGCTGCTGGCCTGCCAAACTTTTTTTCACTCCAAGATACTGAAGCAAAAGAAAGAAGCATCACTTAAAAGTCTGAGATACTGAAAATACATGGACATGTTGCTTTTATTGCAGTGGGAAGACTCCTTAATCAACATCTTGTTCTCCAAATTGAAGCCAAGCCATCTCTAGGCTGATCAGTTGCAGAAGCAAACAGTTTCCCATAATCGGAGCCCTATTCCCAGCTTCCTCTTGGGCACACACAATAAGCCCATAAGAAGTCTGTTCTGCAGCAGCCAGCCCTGCACCAACACCACAATCAAAAAGTAGCACAGTTAACCGATAGACAGAACAAGCACACAAGAGTAGGCGTTAAGTTTTCTTGAGCTCAGAAAATCATCTGGGAACCATGAGGATCTGTCTGAACATGGTAACAAGACTAGGAATTGGTTGGCTGGAACAATGCATAAAAAAAAAAAAATCCAGCAGAGTATAATGGAGCAATTCCACTTCAAGTTTAGGTTTAATGACTGGATGGCTGACAAGTGGGCTTAGGAGTACAGCCTGCATGGTCACATTCTAAGAATCAACACTATTAAAAAAGAAATAAAAAGAAGTGATCTACAGAACTAATTCAAGTTACACTAAAATCTGAAAAAGACAAACCAGCTCTCTGGAAACAGCTATGCATAGGGACCTACACAAATTGCAGTTGTGCAGAAATAGCAAAACAAATAAAAAATAAAAATCAGGCAATCTCTGCTGGGGGAAGGGAAGTACAGGACAACGTCATAGAAAAAAATTAAGTGCTGGCTTCCTAGTGGGAGCCAACAGTCCTCCTGGCCATGCAGCCCAGCATGAACATGAGCAAGCAAGATGGCTGCTGCCCCTGTCCCCTTTTGGATGAGGCCACATGACAGACAGCCCCTCAGCCAATTGGCAGCAAGAGGCAGGGCTCACTAGGATACATCCATGAAAATGGCAGCTGGCTCCATGATTTTTCATAGACATTAGGGCTGGAAGGGACCCCGAAGGATCATCGAGTCCAGCCCCCTGCCACAGGGGCTGGAAGTCAACAGGGGTCATAGGATCCCAGCAAGATAAAACATCCAAATGTCTCTTAAAGGTGTTCAATGTGGGTGCTTGATCCACCTCCAGCGGCAGTCTATTCCAAACCTTGGGGGCTCGGACAGTAAAAAACTTCTTCCTTATGTCCAGCCTGAATCGGTTGTGGAGTTTGTGACCATTCGATCTCATCATCCTTTGGGGCGCTCTGGTGAACAGACGTTCCCCCAGGTCCTGGTAAGCACCCCGATAACCTTATAGGTGGCCATCAGATCGCCCCTGAACCTGCGCTTTTCCAAGCTGAAGAGTCCCATCGCTCTCAGCCTCTCTTCATAAGGGTCTGTTTTCCTGACCTCTGATCATGCACGTGGCTCTCCTCTGGACTCTCTCAAGCTTCTCCACATCCTTTTTGAATTGTGGAGCCCAAAACTGGATGCAATACTCCAGCTGCGACCTCACCAAAGCCAAATACAACGGGAGAATGAAGTCCCAGGATTTGCTCGAGAAGCATCTATGGATGCAAGCTAGCATTTTGCTCACTTTACTAGCCGAAGCATCACATTGAAGGCTCACGTTCATCTCATGGTCAATCATGACCCCCAAGTCCCTTTCATCCATAGTGCTAGCCAGTGTAGCACTGCCGAGCCTATAAGGATGCTGCGGGTTTTTCCTCCCAAGGAGGAGAACCTCGCATTTTTCAGTGTCAAACACCATCAGGTTCTTGTCCGCCCATTTCATAAGCCTGTCAAGATCTGTCTGGATCACCCTCCTGCCCTCAGGTGTGGATGCTTTACCCCAGTTTGGCATGGCCAGTGAACATGGCCAGCCTGCTTCCAACACCAATGCCTACATCATTGATGAAGATGATCTGCCCGCAAAACTGGTTGGCTGCCTCCTTGAGTTGAGTAGACCCCGTGATGGTGAAGTAATAGTCTGTTTCATCTAAACAAAACTACCACTTAAGCTAGACACAGAACATCTAGCTCAAATGTAGCTTTACCCCAATATTACCCTGGGCAACTCCACACTAGATCCAAGAGCTGCACATTCCTACATTGCTATGTCTTCCTGTCCCACTTCCTTTCACATCTAAAGCAACTGTCTGATGTGTCCAGAACCTTAGTCTTAAATTGCTTGAAGACCAAATCCTGTTTTTTTGCGTAAGTTTGGCATTTTTCAAGTTCTTAACTAAAGGGCAATTATGTCAGCAACATTAAGAAATTCTCTAAAAATTGCGGTTAGCAATTTGTGGCTCAAGAAGTCAGTGACTGCTAGTTCACTGCTTCATCCTCCACCTTATTTGTCATCTTCCCTTCCTGGGCAAGGATCACAAAGTACTCAGCCTCCCAAGTTTCATTCATGAATAGCTATACCTGTCAGGTCAGACTGAAAGACCACGTGAGAATTCTGTATGCTCCAGCTACTCACAGAAGTTAAGATACCACTGCCAAGAATACAATTCTAAACAGCCATGAAGAGCAGAGTCCATTAGAGACAGACAACGCTGTGCAAACAATGGGAGAGCACTATGGGTGATAAGGTAGTTACTATTACTTTGGAGGCATTCAATTGGATTATATACATGTGGGGGGCAGGGAAGGGAAGTTGCTTAAGAAGAGAAGCTGCTTAAATAGTGCAAGGTTCAACACTTACTGGGAAAATACTGCCGACTGGTTAAACAGGCATCAGGACCTGCATTAAGGGGTTCTCACTTGTGAAGGACAAGCTACTAACAAAACACACAACAACCCAACCAACCAAAAACTGTCAGAGGTGTATCCTCTAGCATCTCCAAACTAATGATGGAGACCACAGAGAATAACGAACACAGGACAGATCACTCTAGATCAGCTGTGCTCAGGGTGCTGTGGCATCCTGGAATACCAAGAGATCCATTGAAAGGTGCCACAGGAAGCGTGAGGAGATAAGCAGGTAGGGGCAGGCTCAGGCTTCAGGTATGAGATAGCCTGATAAGGGTCTTCCTTGCCTGGCCATTTTGCTGTCCCCACTGCAAAGAGGTAAGCACCATAATAAATTATTTTAATTGGGTGTTACACAATTCATAATTAAGGGGTGCTCTCATCTAAAAAGGTTGAGAGCCACTGCTCTAAAATATACCAGTTTCAGTGCTCTCCCTTCATACTTCCCCTCTTCACCCCTACCCTAGGGAGGCAGGATAGTGCAGCAAAACACATCCTTCAGTGCCAGGGAATGTACATCTCACAGTGCCCAAGTAGCATGGTGCAGCAGGAAGAGCCTACAGCTAGGAAGCCAAGGGTGAATCAGGGTGCCTGGGCATGCAGTACAGCAAGGCATCTTGCATGCAGCACAGTGGCATAGGTGCCCAAGTACAAGGTGAAGCAAGGCGAGATCTCAAAGTATAAACAAGGGGGTACCAAGGTGTGTGGTGCACTTGAGGGGGTAGGAGAGGAGGCCATGGCAGATTTCAGAGCCCACGGCAGATTTCAGAGCCCACGGCCCCTGCTAACATATGTGGCCCAGCTGTGCTCCAAGGCATCAATTCCTGCCACTGCTGGCAACAGGATGTTGGTCTAGATAAGGGGTTGGCAACCCCCAGCACTCATGCCAAGCATGGCACACAAGGCCATTTTCCTCCACACGTGTTGGGGCAAGGGCCGGGGGCAGGGAGGCAGCAGCTTTTTACAGCCTCCCAGCTGTAGCCGGCCCCAGCTCTGGGTAGCTGCTGCCAGCCGGGAGTCCAGGCTGCTCCCAGCTGGGAGGCTACAAGCCCTGCTGGAAACAGCCCAGGCTTCATGGCTATCAGGAGCTACCCAGAGCCTGGGCTGGCTGCAGCTGGGAGGCTGCAAAAAGCTGCTGTGGCCCCAGCCCCAACTGGTGCAGTGCTAGCACCTGCTGCCTTCCTGGAGCCCCCGGGCCAGGAGCCAGCTGAGGCTGGGGCCAGGGTGGGAGGGCAGCAACTGTTTGTAGCCTCCTGGCTGCAGCCAGCCCAGGCTCTGGGTAGCTGCTGACAGTCCCGGAGCCCAGGCTGCTTGAAGCAGGGCTTCCATCCTCCTGCAAGCACCCAGGCTCCATGGCCATCAACAGCTACCCAGAACCTGGGCCAGCTGCAAACATCTGCTGCCTCTCTGCCCCAGCCCCAGCTGCCTCCGGGCAGGCAGCAGATACCGGCAATGCTCCCTACTGTGCTGCCCTCACCACTGCTTCTGCAGAGCAGTGTTCCAACCTGGCACCGCAGGGCACAGCAGGGGGCACAGAAAGCTGCCTGCCGGTCTGAGTTCCCCTGACCACACTTCCCCTGCAGGCGGGGGCAGCAGTAAGGGGCAAAACCCTGTGTACTGCCCATGCTGTTCCTGTGCACACAGGGGAAGTGACCTGGGCAGCATGGAGCTTGCAGCAGCAGGCAGCTTCCCTGTGTGGCCTCTCTGTGCTGCTGCTCTGGGTCACACATACAGTGCTCCCGGCCCTGCTGCCCTCCCCTGGGCCCTCCGGAGCATGTGCAACCCAGAGCAACAGCGCACAGAGGGGCCACACAGAGAATCTGCCTGCTGCTGCAAGCGCTGCACTGCCTAGGTCACACTTCCCATGTGCACAGGGGCAGCACCACAGGGTTGTGCCCTTCGCTGCTGCCCCCACCTGCAGGGGAAGTGTGGCCAGGGCAGTGGGGAGCTTGGAACAGGCAGCTTTGTGCCCTTACACGCTGGGTCCCAATGTTGCTCCACAGAAGCAGCAGTGAGGGCAGCACAGCAGGGAGCATTGCTGGTATTTGCTGCCTCCTTGGAGCCTGGAGGCTCTCAGGGTACCTTTAAATTTGCCATACTGTATACCTGCAAACCTTTTTTCACAGCTAAATCTGGGTTCTTGATCTAGCCCCAGCAATCTTATTGGAAGACAGTTTGTGAGATTATCAAATCTCTTATATACTTTGTCAGTCTGTTCCAAGTTCCACCATCACAGGTGTATTCTTTCCTTTCTGGTCCATTCAGCCAAACCAGTTTAAAAGAAGGCTACAGCAGTAGTTTTCAACCTGTGGTCCAGAGACCCCCTGGAGGTCCCCAGACTATGTCTAAGGAGTCCAAGAAAGATGACTATGATCAATCAAAAGTAAATGAATACCCACACCTGCAATTCAAAGTGGCCCACACCTCTACTCAAAATATTCAAAGGGGTCTGCAAATGGAAAAAAAGGTTGAGAGCCACTGGGCTACATTGTAACCCACTTGCACCTAATACCTGCTAAGTGTATGATTTGTGTTAGGCAGACAAGGTTCTTTGAGTAAACCTGATATCTTTTATTAAACCAACTCACGTAGATGGAAAAATTTCTTTGCAAGCTTTTGGGTACAAATACCTTTTGCTAGGCTGAGAAAGCATCTGCAGTTGGTGCATGCTCTTCCTGGATGATATAAATAGTAAAGAAGCCAGAGGCTGGTATGCAAGCAAGAAAGCCAGGTCAGTGAAGATGTAAGTTTGATGATTTAGGTTAAGCCATTAAGCAAGTGCCAATCAAAACGTAACAGGAAATAAATTGTGAGATTCAACTCTGGTTATCTGCATAACATCTTTCGGCCTCTACTTAGTTACTTGACTTTCCCCCAGTTAACTGCACTCTGAACTAGGCCAGTCTTCCTAACCAATAATATTCCATTTAACAGCAACCCTTTGACAGCTGCTTCCTCATCACTATCAGAAGCCTAGGGGAACTAAAAAAAGGGGGTCTAACCGATTTCAGAGCCACTAATGCCACAGCACTGTGAACTGAAGGAGCATTGTTTGTATTAAATTTGGATAGACACCCTCCCTGTAAGTGTATAAACTTGTTCTAGTTCTGAAGCCTTGCATTTAAAAGGGGAGTATACTATACATGTGCACAAGAATGCAAGCTGTCACAAAGAACAAAATAAGTAGCTGTTGGTCAGCTCCCTGAAGACAATCATTGCTAAACATCAGGTGGCAAGGACAAAAGTTAGAAGCCAGAGTTCCCAGACCTTTCAGAAAGCTGAGAATTTTGTATCGGTGAACTTTAACTTAATATGTAGTTGAGCCAAGCAATAAGTTAAAGTACACCTATGGCTTGGGGGCTAGGGTGACACTGGCGCTAAGGCACATGGTTGACAGCCCAGATGTCACAAATTCAAAACCACAGCAGATGCGCTGACAGCTTGACCCTGTTGGATTCTAATGAATCTGTGAGTTCTGCTAAGAGTCTTGTCACAAGGATACAGGAAGGAAGGAAGCAAGCATATGGCTTACTTCCAAGAAGTCTGTATGTCCTCTGTAACCACATTAAAAAGTACAGAGACTTGATCATACTTGTGAACAGAGATTAAATTACTCTCACTTTACAAGTAGGGAAGAAAGGCAGAGATTACAGGTCATCCATACAGCAGTGCTGGTAACTGAAACTAGGGGCAAGTCTTCTTTCCAAGAGAAAATGCCTTAACCCAGTTGGTCACAACCTTTTTAGATTCAACACACCCCTCAGAAAGAAGTGCCAGGTCTTAGTTTTCACTTGTTTAACTATAGAAGAAAAAAAAAAAAAAAAAAAAAGTGATAATAGAGCAGTTTCTGTTGCAAAGAACCAAGACTACAACAGATAGCAATTCACTGCATTTAAAAACACTCCAACTAGAAGTCTCTGGGTTTAATCTTATGAATCACTTTTGCACACCTAGCAGTGCTAATGTTGCAAGGTGCCCCGCAGCACCCTTGAAGGGATATCAAGGCACCCTGGTTGAGAATTACTGCCCTAACCAAATCTTTCCTTATTCTACTTCCAAGCTAGAGACCCAGGAAGACACCATCATACAGCAGTTCTGGTTTATCAGAGTCAACACAGCTTGAATTGAAGTGCTGGCAACAAGACCTTCTAATAGGACATCTTTTTTTACATCCAAGCCCTGTGTCTGCTGCTTGAAGTTCACGGTTCTCTGTTTTTACAAGGTGGCACTTATGGCAGGCAAGAAAACCTATTCTCCAAACAAGTGATACTTCAGTTAATACATAGCATTAATGCAACCCTTAAGCTTGCAGACATATACAAACCCATATTTGTAACCATTGATCCCTAACATTTCATCCAGTTCACTAAGCCCAGTGAGTTTAATTCCTTCTACATTTAGCACGTCCACAACTCTTTACATATTGCCATATCCCATTAGATCAGACATGCTGTTAGCTTAATAGTACTTCAAATGAACCCACCAGTTCAGTATCACATGAACCTGCAGTACTTGATTATAAGCCCGAAGTCCTTTTTACATAAAAATTCCAGTGGAAATATTCAAATAAACAAGCTTCAGTACCAATGCATTGTCAAGCAGCCTAACTATAGGACAAAGTTTGATATGGTAATATCTTTTTAAACTGAGGCCAAGAGTCTTTGCTATATCTTACTGGACCAATTCTATAGTTGGGAAGAACTGCTGGATAAGCTTTCAGGCACCAATTGCCTTTCTTCTGGTTGCTTTCTAAAAAGACATTTCAGGCGTTCAGTTCTTTTTGAACATCAGGCAACTTCTAGTTCAGCACCAAAGATTTAGGCTTCTAGGGTACATAAGCAATTTGGTTTTTGATTGCTGAATGAGCTCAATGATCAACTAAGACAGAATTCCACAGTAAGAAATAGTAAATTTAAGTCCATTCCCTACTCTAGTCCCCAATAAGAAAAAGGAGATCTTTAAAACAAAAACCTAAACAGAAAACTACACACACCCCTATGGTACTAGAACAAGCCACAAATGTCTACACTAGTTACATCAGATGCACACTAACAGAACCTAAAAAAAAAAATGAAGTTGTTGTAATGGTTCTTTAAACATCCTAGAATCATAGAAAATTAGGCTTGGAAGGAACCTCAGGAGGCCATCTAGTCCAACACCCTGTTCAAAGGACCATCCCCAACTGGATCTTCCCACTCAAGAATTGACTATCTTTGCCTTAGGAAGCCTCAAGAGACAGCTGCCAGAGGAAGATTAGGAACACTGTCACCCATGTAGCAGCAAATTAACATGGGGGCATTCAAACATCTAAACCATTTCAAGTTTAGCTACACACAGAAGTTCCCCAAACATCAGTTACCTGGTTTCCAACTCATTTTATTTAACGATAAATTTCCTTGCTGCATCTGTGATTCCCAAATCATTCCAACAATAAGGTATTCCAACAGATCTGAGTGCCCATATAAGGGACTGTGCCAGTTTAGAAGTAATTTTAGGTTTATCTGTATGTTTTGTGCAACAAAGCTGTTTGTTAGAGCCCTGACCTTACTGTTCTGGTTTCCAAGATGACCAGGCCCTGTATGCATTTTAAAGACACGTTTAAGCAGACGACACTGGGAAGTTGTGTCACAACCAGTGTCATCTTAGTCCTTCTCAGCCAGCCCCAGATGCTTCCCACCACATTATGCAGCCAAGACTCTTGTGGTCAATTCAGTTCTAAAAGCCATATAAAAGTATCCCAAGTATTTAAGCTTCTCATTTCAGGACACACCTTCTTCCACTCTGCCCTATCGTACACAAAAGAGTGCACACTTGCCTTTATCATAAACAGTCACCCCTCCCTTCCCAGCACCCTTCAGTTTAAGGTTTTTCTTTAAAAACTTTTTGCCTCACTCAGTTGAGTCAAAAGCCTTCTCCATACATAAGATAGACTAGTCCAAGAGAGGTTTTTACTTTCATTTTAAAAATATGCAAACCCTTGTATGGGTGTTTTACCTGGTCTACAAAAAAAGCTGGCTTAAATTCAGCAACCTTCTAAACCAAGAGACTTTAAAATAGGTTTAATGCCAGCTCTACAAAGATTGGCACTAGTTTGAAAGATTACAGTTACACTGCTGTAACACTCATTTGAAACCCAAACAGGTTCTCCCACAAATACAGACACACAACACACCCCTGCATAGGCCAAGTGGCAACTGAAGTGTCAGGCTGCTGCTGACATGCTATTACCCCCAGGGAATTCACTTAAGATTTTAGCTTAGAACAAGGTTAGAAAGCTCTAAGAACATGTTACAATCATAAGAATTATTACAGGGCTTGGTAGAACTGGAAAACAATACAGGATCCTCCCTCATGCACATGGTAGCTACACAGGTACGTAGCTTTCGTAGATTAATAGCATTAAGACAGAAAGACAAGCAGTTGCATAGCCTACGTTAGCCCTGGGTGGGGTAATTAGAAAGTTTTGAGTCTACTATGGGAAGGAGACAGGACCCTGTGCATGGCAACCACATCAATACAGATTACACCAGGGCAGAGCAGATATGACCCATCATTTCCAGCAAAAGCACCCACAGCAGGCTCCCCTATGCTGCCACATCCCTTGAAGGGAGGATGGAGGCAGTCAAGAAAGCCAGGAAAATACAGCTGGAATGGAGCAGAGGGCCATCCAAAGATGAGAGCGAATAGGCCCACACACAAATCCTAGGCCAATGGTTTGCGGCCTCTTTAGACTCAAGGCTCCCAGTGGAAAAAGCTGATTAGTTTTCACATGGGTTTTTTAACTATAGAAACACTAGAGCAATTCTTCTGTTGCAAAGAACGCAGACATTCAGACTGGTCGGGGTCCGTTTTCAACACTCTGGGTTCCTATTATAAAGCTCTGGGTTTATCGTGCAAATCATGTTTGTGCACCCTTGAAAGGATCACAGGGCACCACATCACCCAGGCTAGGAATCAGTCCCATGCTATGGTTACTTGATCTGGCACAACTTCCTCCACTCAGCCTGCACCAGTTTCAGGCCCTACACCAGGTCCTTGCCACTGCACGCCACTCTGGGGCAAGCCCACAGCCCCACTCCAACTCAACTGTCAGCCCCATCAAGCCAGAAAGCAGATGCAGCCCAGAAGCAAGAGAGCCCAGTGTGGGGTGAAACCGCTGCTTACACAGAGGGGCAACCAAACCAGCCTCTCCCCTGGCCCCATGCACACTCCTCGCATCCCAGGGGCCCTCCAAGCAGAAGCAGGCACCAGCCAGGTACCCCATGCACACATCCCTTTTACACCCACCCTCTCTCCCAGGCTCCCCCTTGCACACACCCATGCTTTTACACTCTCCCTTGCACACTGCCCCTCTTCCAGGCTCCCCCTTGCACACACACACACCCCTCCCTTGCATACTGACCTGCTATGCACAGCCCCCTGCTATGCACACACACGCACACGCGCGCGCACACACACACACACACCTCCCTTGCACATCCCCTACTTTACACCCTCCCTTGCACACTGCCCCTTCCCCAGGCTCCCCCCTTCTACACCCCCCCACTTTACACCCTCCCTTGCACACTATCCCCTGCCTTGCACACAGCTCCTCTCCCAGGCTCCTCCCTTGCACAATGCCTACTTGCACGCCCCCCCCCCCGCTTTGCACGCATCCCCGCTGCCCCCTTGCGCACCGCCCGGCCGCCTGCGCGCGCACACGTCCCCCCAGCCCGGAGCGGTGGGGCCCGGCCGCACTCACAGTTCCTGATATCGGAGATGAAGACCGCCAGGCCCCGCATCCCGTCCCCCTTCGACACCGCCGGCATCGCGGCCCCCGCCCACAACCTCCCACTGCCGCTGCCGCCGCCGCCGCTGCTGCTACTGTTACTGTTACTGTTACTGCCACTGCCACTGCCACTGCCGCCGCCGCCACCGCCTCTTGAGTGCGCAGGCGCAGCGCCGGCCCAATGCCCCGCGGGAGGGGGGGAGGAGCGGGCGCCTCTAGCGCCACCTGGCGCCCGCGCGGGAAGCGCGCCCCGAGCCGGAGCCGGGCGGTGAGGCTGCGCCAGCCGCAGGGGCGCCGTGAGGGCCATGCAGAGAGATCAGGGCTGCGGGGACCAGAGCCCCTTCACGCTTGCCTTTTCTTGTTGCCCAGAAAGCTGAGGGCAGACTGGGCTGCATCGCCACGGGGGTGGCCAGCAGGGTGAGGGAAGTGATTACCCCCCTCTGTTCAGCACTGGGGAGGCCACATCTGGAGCACTGTGTCCTGTGTTTTGGGCACCCCGCTGCAGAAAGGATGTGGACAAATTGGAGAGTCCAGCGGAGGGCAGTGAAAATGGCTTGGGGGGGCTGTGGCACATGGCTTCCGAGGAGCGGCTAAGGGAACTGGGCTTATTTAGTCTGGAGGAGAGATGACAGAGGGGATTTAATAGCAGCCTTCAACTACCTGAAGGGAGGTTGGAAAGAGAGTGGAGCTGAACTGTTGTCAGTGATGACAGAGCAAGGAGCAATGGTCTCAAGTCACAGCAAGGGAGGTGTAGGTGGGATAGTAGGAAAAACTTTCTCCCAGGCAGGGCAGTAAAACACTGGGCCAGGTTACACAGAGAGATGGTGGAAGCTCCATCCTTGTGGGGGGGTTTAAGACCTGTCTAGATCTTGCTTTGGCTGGGATGATCTAGTTGGGGCTGGTCCTGCTTCGAGCAGGTTGTTGGACTAGATGACCTCCTGAGGTCCCTTCCAACCCTCATTTTTGGTGATAACCCTCAGCCCCTCCTGGAGCGGAGGTGTCAGGCTCAGGGCTGTACTCAAGGCACCTCCGTCTGCCGCCACCTCCCCTTTAGGATGGCACCTGCTTGGCCTGATAGCCTTCTGGGGATGAGCACTTCAGCTCAGGTGATGCTTAGCACTGCAGCAAGGTTTGGCCTGGCTGCTGCCCACAGAAGAGAACCAACGACCACGACAGAAGCCTTGGGATATGTCCTGCCTGCAGCCCAGCCAGGCCCTGGGGTGCTAGTCTCACAAGAAGCAGTAGTGTAACTGTGGGGATGGGGGCTCTAAAGCAACCAGCTTCAGGGAGCACAAAAATAGCAGCTGCCACAGCCACTGTGTTATGCCTTTGACAAGAGGCATAACCTAGGTTTCAAAGCCTAGGTTGCCTTCTTCTCTGCACCCTGTAGGAGGGAGGGGCAACCCCAGATCTCATGCCTGCCCAAAGCCATCACCCTGTGGTATCATGCTCTTTTCTTTGGCAGCACAAATAGTCCAGCCTTTTGGTTCAAACAAGGCTCTGGAATCCAGGGTTTGGGTTAAAGACCCCACCAAGGAGGTTTGGGATGTAAAGCCAGACTGCTACTTTACACCCCAGAGCCATGCCACTGGTCAGGTGGGCTCAGAAGTTGATCTAAGCTATGCTTGAGTCTGGTGAAAAGAGCAAGTCAGCAGTCTCGTGGCAAGGCCTCTGAAGAGCAGAGAAGGCCCATCTGCCTAGCAAAAATGCAGGACTGCAGCCTTAACCTCACATCTTTCCCCCTTCCCATGGCCAAATGCCAGCCTCGAGTTACAGAGTACCAAACCTGCATACCCTTGTGTCCCAGCCTCGTTTTGTGTTACTCTTCAAAGGCAAATCACTCGTCCTTCTGCAAAAGGCAGACATAATTCTTGAACTAAACACCTTGACCTTGACAAGCTAGCAAACCAACTACTGAGCTACAACTACAGCATTTTCTCTCTAGGCCTTTCTCCTATTCTGTCTTGTCTTAGACTAACAACCTGCCAGGCCTCAGCCATACTTCAACCTGACTTTGGCCAGATCCAGCCACTGATAGACATAGATACACAAATAGACACTTGGCTGGAAGCAAGACCGAGAATCATGGGGCATCACTCTTCCTTCCAAACCACCTAAGACAGTAGTGCTCTATCTTCTGGCCCTGTGGGGCTGGTCTGTGGGCTGTATTGGACCCTGCATCCCAGGACCTGGATGGCATCACCTCTACCAGGCCCCGCATGCCAGGATCAGAGCCCCAAGACCCCACACCACCTCCGCCTGGTCCTGCATGTGGGGATCTGGTTCTAGGGCCCCATATCACCTCCTCGTGACCCTGTGTACCAGAACCAGGTCCTGTGTGCTGGATCTAGTACACTGGGCTTTCCCCTCAAAACTACCCACCCACCCACAGAGGACAGCATAAGGCTTCCAGAAAGGCCTTCTGTTATAGTCCCAGCCCCTGACTCCACAGCACACACAGAGACCAAGGGAGAAACCCAACCAGCTGGACTGTTTGTTAACCCTGGGGCTGGGTGTTGCAGCTGGGGGACAAAGTCCTGAGCTCAGGCCTGCCCATGGTTCCCTCTGGCTGGGCAAAAGGCCCAATCATGTGTCCTAAACTTCCTTTTAGAAAAAAAATTGGGCCACCATGACACTTGATTTATACCACATATGAACTTGGAGAGAGTCACAGAACCAGGCTGCTTAGTAGCTCTCAGGTTGTGCATTGCAGCCACTAGATAGCAAGTTTAGGTTCAGGTTTAGGTCTGCACTCAGCTGTCTCAGACTAGCAGAGATGACTGCTGGCCAAGGCTTTCTTTCCTAGCTGCCTCTGACCCCAAACCCCTGAGTCCATACTACACAAGGCAGAGGGAGAAGGATGCCTAGCTGAGCTGTTCACTGGCTCCACAACTGGGTATGGCAGCCTAGGAGTGAAAAATTGTGAGTTTAGGTCTGTCTGTGGCCTTCTCTTATTTGGTAAAAATTTCTCCTGGTGCCTACACAAGCATAGCTCAGTGGCTTCGGAGCCACCTCAACAGGGAGGGAGTTCAGGCTTTACTTCCATGACTGCTGAAACTAGCAGAGCTCTGATGGATCCCTGAGACCACCTGAGCAGTGGCAGGGCTCCAGGGCAAAAAGCAGAAAGATTGACATGTCTGAATGACCCTCTGGTTTCAGCCTGTACTTCTTTCTGAGCATGGATGAGGATGGGGATTGACAAACTGTGGTTAGGGCATGGAGCAGTGTCCAGTATCTGGCCACTTTGCCCTGCAAGACTACTCATTCACCAACAGGGGGGGCATCCTGAGAGTAGTTAAAAAGCTTACTCCTGTAGCCTGCTGATTAACTTTCTAGTCTCCTAAACCCAAGGAGCAGGGTTCAAGATCTTTGCTTCTTCTTACCCCCACACTCTTGAGTGAACGGACATCTTTCTTTTTTCTTTTTTTGTATTTTGACAGGCGAGGCACAGATGCCTGGCTCCATAACGCACAAGGAAGCTGAGTGAGAGAGCCTGGCAGCCTGGAAGTTTAGAGGCTCTGGGCCCTGCAAGGCTGGACATGCACAAAAGGGGGACATCAGCAGGCCTTTAGGAGCACCTCCTGCATAGCACCATGGTTGTGTTGCCTGCTTTCAGTACTCAAGATTCAAGACTCCTAGTTGCTGTCAACAGTGTCCAGTCCTATTACTATGGGTCAGTGCAGCCCAGACCACTGCTTCCATTTGATACAAAGAAATGGTGGGAGCAAACCAGGCAGGCAAGCTTTTTTGTAACTCCAGGCATGGACCCTGTGGCCATGGGTAGCAAGCTCCTGCATTCACACCTTCCTTCAGATTTCTTGGTTTGGCCAAGGGGCCTACCTGGACAAAGACAAACAGTTCAAGTTTGAAACTTTGGGTCTCAGCAACCCCTCAGCCCATATCATATATGGAGTCATGAGGAGCCACCAAACAGCACTTCTTTGTATGTCTGGAATTGGGAATTGTGGCTGCCAAACAACAGGCCTGGAGCTCAAAGCTGCCTGCAAACTCTCTGCTGGAGCAGAGGTCCCTGCCTGTGGGTGACCCAGGCTTTTTCTTTTGCCCCAACCCCAATGCCTGAGCCCAGCTGGCCAGTGACAGGGCTCTAGGATGCCAATGTGTAAAACTTCACTGGCCATGCTGTGGGCCAGAAGGCTAATCAGCCATGAGGTAGGTCAGGTGTAAGTGAAGTATAATTAACACTTATTAACACTTGTTAACATATCCTCCATGATGCAGAGTTTCAAGGGCTCCTGAGCTCACCTGTGCAGTGGCAGAGCTCTGGAGCAGAAAGCGGCACAGGTCAAGACATGTAGCCAACCTCTCTCCCCGCCACCCAATTCCAGCCTATACGTCATCTTCATCAGACTGGCAGTGACAATGAGGATGAGGCCACCAGAAGCACTCTACATTGTTCACATCAGCGCACTCCCAAACCCAAGCTCCTGACAACAAGACTACTGACTTCCTTGATTTTCTTGTCCCAGGATTAACAAACAGACCAGCCAGTTGGGTTTCTCCTTTGCTCTCTGTGCACTGTGGAGTCAGGGGGCTGAGCCAGAAGGCTGCCCAGCCAAGCTGCTCCTTGTGTCCAGGGAAGCATATTGTACACATGAGGGGCTGCCTATGGCCTGTCATGGCTGAGCAGAGGCACCTATTATGGAGGGGCTGAGGACTTTTTCCCCCCACACCAGACTGCATACTGCCAAATAAATGTAGCTCAGGTAGGTTCCTCAGCCTACTGGACCAGCAGCAAGGCTCTGGGGTGCAAAGTTGCAGGGCATAGCTGGCCATGTCATAAGCATCCAGGTCTGAAAAAGGAAAAATACAAGATGTATATGATATGGCCCTTATTACTGCAATTGAATTAACCTCAATGGAGTGTAAGAGTTGAAGCTTTTCTTCCAACCCATGTGATGAAAGGATAGTTCCTGAGCCAGGTGGATGAGTAACAGGGCTTGGGTTGGAAAGTTCAAGTCCTATGCATACTGAGTAATGCATTCCTGTTCAAGTACAATTCCAAGCATTGGGAACGTTGATGAGGACAGGTTTCAGTAAGTTGAGGGCTAAAGTTAAGTTAAGGGCTAAAGTCATGGTCTCGTTTCCCCCCTCCCCCTCTGCAGCCATACCCATGACTTGCAGATGTTACTCTGTACCCCATTCTGTCCCTTGTAGAGGCTTCAGCCCTCTTAATTTTAGCTTCCCTTTCTTCTGGCTGCAGACCTCCAGTCCTGGCCCACTGATTGGGTACAATTTTCTTGGTCTCGGTCCTGTCAGTTCCCTGGGTTGCTCACTCTGGGCCTGCCCTTAGCCCCCAGGGTGCCAGATCTCAGGCTGGGCTACCCTCACTGTCTCCATCCTCGGGCCTCTGGTTCCTTCCCTTGGACTGGACTGCCTATTTCTCCAGTCCTCAGCCCTCTGGGCCTTGACCAGAGCCAGGCTGCTCATCTCTCCAGCCCTTAGATCCTTGACCCTGGGTAATCTGCCTAATGTTAAGTGCCCTACCAGCCATGCCTCCTTGGCTTCCAGACCTCCCCTATAATCACAACCTAGTCCTTCAGTATACAGCTAGAGTTACAACATAAATACCAGACATTGCTCCCAACTAAAAGCCTACCAAGCTGTGGGTTGTTGTCCTGCTCAGACCATCAGCTTCCCTTAGCTCCCCCAAGGCAGATGCAGGGAACAGTTCATGTGCCTGTTACTCCATTTGCTGCAGGCATCCCTGCCAAGTGCTCTTCACCCCCTCAGCATACTAAGTCTGACTGCTTGCTCTGGTTCAGGCCCTGGGTTTATATACCTAGAAGCCACACTCACTTGGATCATGTACCTTCCCCACCTCTGCACAGGGTATCCCAGGTCAATCAAGAACCAGCCTGCCTTCCTGCAACTGTGGCCCCTCAGCCTGTGCTGCATTTAAGAGGCAGGAGCCTCCTGGCTCCCTGCCACAGTTATCACTCCTCCTTTTTGTTTATGTGCAAGTAATAGGGTCTAGGTCCCCTATTACAGAGACATCCAGGAAGACCAGCTCCTGTGACTAAATAACTTAGGTGCTGGTCCCACAAGCACAAGCTTCTGTTTCCAAAACCTTTGACTACTTGGTCCTCGTGGAACATGCCCACTTTATTTTTTTTTCTTTGCAGCAAAGCAAAAGCCATAGCTTATGAAGGGATAAAACCTGTTCTGCCTGGGCTGAGGCACCTTTCTAAAGAGGCCATGGCATGTTTCCCATCACAAAGTAAACATAGCTCAGGCAGGCTCCTCAGCACATTGAGCCAGGAGCATGGCTCTGGGGTGCAATGTGGCAGGATTCACCAGACCGTCATAGGAGCCAAGGCCTAAAATAGGAAACATATTATTAAGGTGTAACTAGCACCTATTAATGCTTTTTACTGTGAGTGAATTAACCATAATGGAGGGTGTGAGTTGAGGATTTTCTTTCAAGCCATGATGATGCAAGTATGGTTTCTGAGCCTATCGGATGAGTGGCTGTGCTTTGGGCTCGAGAACTGAAGGGGCACGTGTGTTGGGTCATGCATTCCAGGCCCTACTTCACACTGAGCATTGGGATAAGAATAGGTCTTGGCAGATTGGTCTTGGCAAACTGTGGCCAGGGCATGGAGTAGCCCCTGACACCAGTCCACAGCAATGCTGCCAGCCACAAAGGAGGGGAGTGTTGCTGCCTTAAACATTGCCTGCTTCTGTGTCTCAATGCCTTTGGGTGCTGATCTTTAAAGGTAAAGGTTCTGCGTTCCAGCTGTGGGGCTCTCCTGATCTGCTGGCACTCATGAAGTGGGCCCACTATTTGAGGGTGCAAGTTGAAAC
Organism: Alligator mississippiensis; assembly: GCF_030867095.1. Lineage (NCBI taxonomy): Eukaryota > Metazoa > Chordata > Crocodylia > Alligatoridae > Alligator > Alligator mississippiensis. The sequence continues at coordinate 185,431,526 of NC_081825.1, read as the reverse complement.
TCTTCTTTCAAGCCTCAGTGACACAAGCATCAGTCCTGAGCCCATTGATGTGTGGCAGGGCTTTGGGCTGGAAAGCTGAATCGGCAGGGGTGTTGGATCATGAATTCTGGCTCGTCCTTCATAGCAAGCACAGGGAAGGCGGATAAGGATGGGTTTCAGCAAACTATGTAATGCAGTGGTCTCCAACCTTTTTAAGTAGGAGGTCACCTTTGGCATTTAAAAGCAACCCAAGATGTACCATGTGCCCCCACCACCCTCTTTCCTCCCCCCAGCCCAGCAGGTAAATCTGTGGGGAGGAAGGGGGCGTGCAAATGGAGAAAAAATTACTTAGGGGCACGCCTCCCTAGCAGGTAAGTCTCACCCAGCCATGGCCCCACTCAATTTACCCCTGCTCCTGCCTCCACAGCACTGTCCCTCACTGCAGGGGCCTCGATCTAGCCCCTGCCCCTTCTTTCCCCCAAGGACTGAACTGCTGGGCTGGGGCATGCACATGCATGCACACGGGCACTCAGCCTCCCACCGCAGCCTCGGACCGACTCCAAGATCTGGTCCAGACTGTGCATGGGGGATGGAGCCTGGTTGCGGGCCTCCGTGCTGTCCTATTCCACCCTGCTCTGTCATCAGGGCCACTGGAAGCTGTGCCTGTGTGGCTATGTGGAGAGGGGGTATGGAGGCACACGCTTGGGGGTGCCTAGCTATATTCCTGCTGCTGAGCTGGGGTGGGAGTGGGGGAGATTAATCAGTGGAGCCACTGCTGCTGTTGCTTGCTGGGCTCCTACCTCCACCGAGGCAAGAGAGGTGGCTGCTGTGGACCAAGCTGTACAGCACTGAGGAAGGGATAGAGTTGGTGGTGGTGGCTGGAGAGGGGTTTCACAGGCTGCTGCCCCAAGCAGGCAGGAGGGCAATTGGCAGATCCCTTGGTGCCAGCAGCATGCCCCTTCCCCTGGCAGGACAGGAGGATGCCTGAGCTACAATCCTGTTAAGGGAGAAAAGGAGGGAGGCAGGCAGCAATGCAGAGGGTGCCCCCATCCCAGATTTCCCTAAAATTAGTATGGCCACCCTACTTAGACCCCTTAGGTCTAAAATGCCCAGGGTGGCTGCCAGAGAAGACTGCCTAGGCAGTCCTTTTGGTGGTTCCAGGATGTGGTGTTGCAGCTGTAAGATGAGAAGGCCTGAGTCTTCCCGTGGCTGGGCAGGGGCCTCTCTCAGGCGCAGCCAAATCTTTTAATTTGTGGGCCACTGTCACCCCTCAGCCTATAGCCCACGTGGAGTCAGAGGTGGAAGCCCTCTCTGTAGTTGGAGTGCTTGATGGCACTGGCGTCACATATATCGCCTCTGTGACCGTTCAGTGCTGCTTGGCAGCCTTTTCCGGCCGCTGAGGCACCAGCCCTTGAGCAGCAGGGGCTTTTTTTTCTCCCGCCAGCTTGCTGGGACACACACACAGCGGAGCTGGGCCCCATGGCTCTGCAGCAAGGCCCTCGGGTCCTGCCCTATGTCCCCTCGGAGGAAAGCCCATTTCCATCCTCTTCCCTCAGGTCCCGAAGCGCGTGGAGACTTGGCAGGAGAGGCGGGGAAATGGCTACCGCTGCTCTGCTGGCATCAAGCTGTGCCTTAGACCCTCTTGTCTCCCGCCAAGCAAACCAGGGCGCAGCTTTGCTAGTGCCCCCCTATACACCAGAGCCCGGGGGGCAGCCAAAAAGGGGCAGCACTGTGGCAGGAGAGCTGATACCAGCGGCTGGCCGGCTCCCCTGCCCAGCGAGGAAGTGGACCCCCACCCGCGGCCCCTTTTAAAGGCGAGCGCCTGGCCCCGCCTGCCCTGCACTTCCGAGCGGGGCTGGCGCGCGGAGGCGGCAGCGGCCGAGGGTAACCGGGGCGGGCTGCAGCGCGGGGCCGCCGCTGGCTCTGGCTCTGGCTCCCCGCGGGGCGGGCGTGCGGGTGGGAAGGGGCGCGGGTTGCAGGGAGCGGCCCTCACCAGCCCCCTCGTCCCTCTCCCGAGGGGGCGGCTGCAGCGGGGCTGAGCTGAGCTGAGCTTCCCGGCTCCGCCCGCCCGCGCAGCCTCTCCGCAGCCTCCACGTGTCGGGGGAGGGCGGGGGTGATGGCTGATCGGATCCCAGCGGATCCTGCTTCTCGCCTGCTGCTGTCTCAGGAGCGGCTTGAGAGGAAAGCAGGTGTCTCCTTTTCTTTCTTTTTTTTGGGGGGAGGGGGTTGACATCTGGCAGTAGCTCCTGGACGGGGACAGGCCCTGGCTGGGATTCATAGGTTGGAAGGGACCTCCGAATATCATGGGGCACCAGGCGGGAGAAATGACAAGTGGGGTCAGGCGACCCCACCAAGGCGACCGCCCAGTCGCCTCTTGATGATGCGTTTGGGGATGGTCCTAGACTAGAGGACTAGATCAGTGGTTCTCGACCATTTTTTTTTTTTTTTGGACCAGGACCCATTTGTAAATATCGATGACCAATCCCCAGCCCCTGGCCCCCCAGGGTCCCGGGCATGGGGGAGTGGGGGGGGACAAGCAGCCCCTGGCAGGCTGGAGCTCTGCCATCCTGCAAGGGGAAAGCTACTGTTTCCCACGTTTTTCTCTTTTAAAAAGAGAATCCATTTTTGAAGTCTGATCCATTATTTTTTAAGTTTGTTCACAACCCTTTCATATATTCCTTGCAACCCACTTTTGCGTCATGACCCACGGGTTGAGAAACGACAGAGTAGGTGACCTCTTGAGGTCATTTCCAGCCCTGTGGAATAAGCTGCCTCCAAAGGTGGTGCAATTGCCTACCCTGGAAATCTTCAAGAGGAGACTAGATGGTCACCTTGCTGGCATCACCTGACCCCCAGTTATCTTTGCTGCCTGGTGCAGGGTACTGGACCCAGTGATCTTCTAAGGTCCCTTCCGGCTTTACAATCTATGAATCGAATTGTCTGTGATTCTGTTTTCTCTGGGTACTGCAAGGGGCTCCCATGTTCAAGGTGTATGCCTGTATGGACAACCATTCAACAGAGAATCAAGCACTTAACGTTTACTTGTGGGGGGGGGAACCCCAAACAAAAACCCACAGGGTGCAGCCCCATGAGTGCGCACATGCAGGCATGTGGCTTTCCACCCCCTTCCCCCCACTGCTCTCCCACCCCGTCTCTTCCCCATTTGACTTGTTTAAACTTCAATTTGTAGCTGGGCTTCAGTGAAATGCATGCTCCTGTAGCTGTTTGGTTGCAATGGTGTGATGTGAGGTCTCTTCCCACCCCATTTTCTTATGATCCCTGTGATGTCTTGGAGACCTGTTAGATGCCGGAGTAGAAATGGAACCAGTGGTTCTTGAGCATCAGATGGTTTTGGAAACAAGGTCCCTTCTCAGTAGCATTAGAAACAAATCTCCCTTTCTGCTACACAGTGGAAGACCCAGGTGAAAGAAACAGCATTGCTTGTGCTACGCAAAGTAACTAGATTTTTTTTTGTGTGAAATGTTTCTATTTATTTATTTTATTTTATTTTTTTAATAGAAGCAATCCCAGTCACTAGCTGTGATTTCCCCCCCTCCCCCCTTGGTTTACTTTCATAGATTCATAGATGCTAGGGTCGGAAGGGACCTCAATAGATCATCGAGTCCGACCCCCATTCTTTTAATAAGATAAGAACTGTACTAACAGCATGCTTTTAGTATCCAGTCTGCTGGACTGGCTGGTCAGATTGTCCTGTAGCAGGGGGAGGTAGAATCCTAGAAGATCCAGGGCGGAAAGGCCGTCAGGAGGTCACATCTAGTGCAACCCTGCACTCAAAGTAGGACCGTCCCCAACTAGATCATCCCAGTCAAGGCTTTTTCCCCTGGGGGTCTTAAAAACCTATAAGGATGGAGATTCCACACTCTCTGGGTAACCTGTTCCAGTGCTTGATTACCCTTCTAGTGAGAATTTTTTGTAATATCTAATCTAAACTTCCCTGGCTACAACTTGAGACTGAGGAGCTTCTAAGGTAGTGGCTGGAGCCTGCTTTTACCTTCAGAGCTGAGGTAGCCTTTGAGAGTTTGGGAACTGGTTAATTTTTTTTTTTTTTTACCATTTCCTTGTGGCATAACTGATCTTTGAGGCCTTGTCCATATCCAGAATTGTACTTATTAGCAACATGTAATACTGTTTTGTGGGTTTTTTTTTCCTTTATGGGAAAAGACTGCAAAATCTTGTCTAGATGCTTTTAAATTCGGTTAAACTTAACCAGCATAGACCAAGTTTAGCTTGAATTTAAATGGAATGAACTTTCTAGCTGCATAGCTACTTCAGTTAAAGTCTGTGAAGTCTATTCTATGTAGTTGGTGGAACTGTGAACATAGACAAAGGCTGAGGTGTGATATTGGATGTTGCTTGGTTACTGCAGTGGCATGTGATATCCATATCTGAGTGCTGGGTTTGGTTTGAGGGTCTCAGCTCCTGGTCCTTCTCAAGCTGCATTCAAGCTGAAGTTTTAGATGAAAAGTTTGCTACAGACAGAAACTTGACTGACATGGCCCTCTACAAGGAGATAAGAACTGTAATATCATACTTACACAGTTCTAAGACAGGGTTCCTCCTGCAATTTCACATGTGTGGGGTGGAGGGGGAGCCCCTCATCTTGGTATCAAGTATGAGTGTGGTAGAGACCAGGCAGCTGCTGTGGCTGGGGCTCCAGCCCCTACTTGGGGTCAGGGTTATAGCTGTAGCTGCTGCCTCTGCCTCCCCCCCGCCATCTTCCCACCTCACCTTTTTCCTCTTCATTTCCACCCCCACATAGCTTCTGCTCTGCCACCTACCCCTTTCCCTCTCCCCCCCCCCCCTTTAACCCTTGCTCCGCACTAGCAGGCTCCACACATGTTGTAGCCTGGGACACTGAGCACAACCCCAGCCCAGCCTTGTTCTGCTTGCACCACTTATACAGGATCTGAGCTGGGTCCATGCTCTGTGCCCCAGGCTAGAATAGGGATGGAACCTGGCAGGTGCGGGGCAGGAATAAGGGTGGGGAGGAGAGCAGAGGTTGTGGTGGGGGTAGGCACAACCGGGGGGTAAGCTGCTTGATCCCCTCACCACCGCTGCAGGGAGGGCAGGTGGTACAGAGAGATGCATATCCTCCAATAATTAGGTTCTATGCATGGAATACTATAACTAATTTATAACTTTTTCATATATAGAATCTAATTATTGGCAATTCAGGGTTGTCTTCGATTTTAATATATTGCAATAGGCACTCCCACCTGTTTGTCATTTAGGCTCTGTCTAGGAGAGTGTTTCTCAACCTTCTTGGACTCAAGGCACCCCACATTAGACTTGAACTACCCCTCCATAACTTTTGTGAGCTGAGTGGCATTCAATTTCAAAAACTAATACACACACAAAATAAAAATAATGCCCTTTAATTAAAATGAAAGAGGTTGGAGTTTTCCTCTACAGGAATAACTGATTTTTTTTTTTTTCCTGTGTAGTTTTTCTTGTTACCAAACAGTTAAGGGACAAAGAATAATATTCAAACATTAACTGCACTGAGGGAGGAGGAGGAGAAAGGTAAATTGATCTATGTATGAGTGATCATTTTGGAACATTAAAAGACTATTAAGCAGGATACCACAAAAAATCTCAGTTATGATAAGTGTCTGATTAGAGCAGTTCCACTTCAAGTTTATCCCTAAAACCCAAGGAACTAGAAAAGTGAGTTTCTTCGTAAACTACTTGCAGTCTTATATTGTCACAAGCTACATTTTTTTTTTTTTTTTTTTTTTTATAGTTTTGAAAGGAGGTTTAAAACTGCATGTAATACAGTTCCAGGGGTGTAGGTTGTAGCTGTGTTGGTCTAAGGACATAGGCAGACAAGGTTCCTTGGGTGAATCTGATATCTTTTTATTAGACCAACCCAAATAGTTAGAGAATAGTTATTCATTTTGAACACTTGCTGGATCAGACCTCCAAGACTACCATGCCTCTAAACTTCAAGATCGTTTTGTTGACCTTACTGAGAAGTTTGGTGTTTGAGAATTGTAGTGGCATCTAGTAAAACAGATGTACCATGCCAGAAGGAAGCCTGGCAAAATGTCAAGAGGTTCAGAAGTAGAGGCTATAGCTGTGTTGGTCTAGGGACATAGGCAGACAAGGTTCTTTGGGTAAATCTGATATCTTTTTATTAGACCAACTCAAATAGTTGGAAAAATTCTTCTTTGCAAGCTTTTGGGTATAAATACCCTTTGTCAGGCTGAGGAAGCATCTGCACTTGGTGTGCGCTCTTCCTGAGGTTCAAAAAGAAGATAGAAGGTCAAAAAAAAGTTAGCTCCTTGCTTAGAAGAGAGAACCAATTACAAACAATTTAACTAATGACTACTTCAATTGTCATCAAATGAGGATGCTTCTTCCTCTGCCCCTACTTCCATTTTCATATTGACCAGAAAAGGCCCACCCACTTATGAATGCTAGGCCATTGCCTAGCTGTGCTTTCTTAAGAGTCAGAGCATACAAAAATATTTGTATATTTAGTGTCACTGGAGGCAAGATTTCTTTATTCTCCATCATTACATTTCCATACATTTGCAGCTATGGCCAAGCCAGTCATACCCGTTTACAGGTTAAGAGAGATTCATAGTTAAGGTGTTCTATTACTAGCTCCAGGCTGCGTTTCTGTAGTTCCTGGAGTCTGGCAGGAGTAGATTACATGGTATTAATTATGCCATTGCGATAGCGCCCCAAGACTTTCCTTTGACAACTGAAGTCATTTCCTGAAAGGAGGGAAGCACAGTAATGTGGGTGTGTGCTCCCAGTTTTGCTTTGTTTGTTGCTTCATCTTGATAAACATGCATCTTGTCCAACTCTTTTAAACTGGAAGCTTAAACTTTGATTTAAATGGAGGTTGGTGGGATAATGAAGAGTAAATGTGCACAATTATATTTGCTAGTTAAAATTGTGTGTCCTGGCTGATGCGACTTACTGGCTAAGTTCACCAGAAAAGGAAACTTGAATTCGCATAACGTTTTCTCGTGCTATTACAGGAAACCTAGACTGGCAAGCTTGCATTGTAAGGGTTTCGTGGCAGTGTTTTGGCGCTCTGGTTAGGTCCCAGACTCTTATCTATCTTGCAGTTGTTTGCTTTTTGAAATAACCTTTTTCAAAATAAACACAGCAGGTGTCCTTTTCTTTCAGCCCAAGGGTAAGCACTTTCCTGATCGCAGGCACTCTTGTATAATTTTTTTAAAGCATGGTTGAAAAACACCTCTCCATTTTGTATACGTTTTTTTTTTTTTCCCATTTTCTTTCTGTTTAGTAATTTCTGCCTAGGAATAAGTCTAGGGCAAGGTGGTGAACCTATAGTATGCGTGTCAGAAGTGGCACAGGAGCATGTGGCAGACTAGGGAGTGGACAGGCAGCAGAGTGGCAGGGAGCAGAAAGTAGAGCAGCAGATCTGGCAAGTGAAGGGGATCAGGGTGATAGTTGGGGAGGGTGTGGGGCTCACCTTACAGCATGTCTGCCAAAAAGGTCCTCTTCCCCCTGCTGGTCTAGGGCTATCCTACATTTCATTTGGTCCCTTTTTTTTTTTTCTGATATCCATTTGATTATATCAGGGGAAGTTTCATTTAGCATTTTTTACACATTGAGGCTGACCAGTTGACAGCCTCTGGTCCACCTGCTACCTGTGAGGGATTGAGTTGCAGCTCTCGGCTCTCACCCTTTGCTGTTCCTCCCCGTCACTTGGGCTGCATGAGCAGCTAGAGCCTCTGGGTTCCCCCTCCCTCCTCTGGTTGCTATTTCCTACCCTAACCCCAGGGAGTGGCACAGCATGGAGAGCTGAAGGCGAGTCTGGGCCTCACATGGTGCAGGATGGAGTTTATGCCTGCATGTGTACCGAGGGGTGCCCATGAGGATACATGTTGCAGGTGGGGCTGGGAATGAGGTGGCATTGTGCCTGCATAGTACAGCAGAGCGGGGAGTGACCCATGGGTGGGGAGCAGTTTGGGGGTGGTAGTGTCCACATGGCTTGAAGACATGTCTGTGGTGTGGCCCTTGGGGGACTTAAGTTGGACTGCCATTATGTATTATAATATAATCCACATGTGCCTATTTCATAACTGCTTAATTTACTGAACTGTAAAACATGATGCCAGTCCTTATCTGTTACCTACTGCTTAAGTGCATAATGTCTTTCACCCTCAATGTCTTTTCTGTAATTGCATTGTACTCTGTTTAATTGCATGCTAATTGCACTCTGTTCAGCTGTGCCAATGGCATTTAAGCTGAAGCAGGTATTATACAGCAGCTATTAGAAGCCTTGAGGGTGGGAGCTAGTCATCTCTTTCCAGGGCTGCTAATACTGCAGCACTCTGAACACTGTTTCTGAACTATACAGTCATAGTATTGGCAGCCCTAAAATTGACTAGTCACCTTCAACTTGAAGGTTTTTAACCAGGTTTGGGGCTACTATTAGCCTTGAAAATGAGGAGAGCTAGTCTTATTTTTAGGCCTGTGTATTTAGGGAGCATTTATTAAGTGCATAGCACTCTTTCTTCCCTTAATCCCAAACCTATATGCTTTAAACACGCCAGTCTGTTCTAACTTTCTCTTGTAAGCCTGATGCCTGTACATCATCCTTTAAAATGGTATGAATTGGTCCCTAAATGTAAATCTTTATTTGCTTAATTATTAATGCCTGGATTGGTCTTTCAACTATTCTTGGGATCTAAATCTCTTCCTGTACTCTTAGCTGGGTACCTATGCTGCCACAATGTTGCTCGTGCCTGCCTGCCATCTAATAATGCTGCTGTTTTCTTTTTAATTGCATCTTACTGGGCAGTGTAATTGATGTAGAGGCATGTTCTGACTTCTACATGATTGAAACTATTGAAGAAAATATTTAGGTTCTTATTACAGTGCATCTGGCTTACAGAGAACTAGCTTACTGTCTGTGTTTTAGTACTTGAGGGAGAGGGCATAGATGTAGAGGAGACAAGGGAGGACCCCAGGCTCTGCATGCTAAGTTTGATGCTGTTAACGGGCCTATCACTTAAGGCAAATGAAAGTTACTTTCCAAAGAGGTGTTCAAGGAGACTTGGTTTCAATATACAGACTCCAAGCCAAAACTAGTCTCTTCTGAATAGGTTTGAAAAATATTGCATCATCTATGACAATTGCTTAGTATATGAGGGGACAAATACAGCTGGATACCAGGTGCAGAATACCTGTGGAGTCTGTCTTGGTTACTTACCTTAATGTGGGGATTCCATTTACAAATGGCATAAGAAGATTTAAACAATTAGTAGATGTTGGGATAGTTACAAGGACACTGCTAGAAGGTGTTAGAGCTCAGCTACAGTTATACGTGCAGCCTGCTGACCCTCCGGGACTGACAGATTCATTGAAGTTTAGGGCTGGAAAGGACCTTGTGAGATCATTGGGTCCAGCCCCCTGCTCTGGCCAGGAAAGACTGCTGGGGTTAAATAACCTCAGCAAGGTGTGCATCCATTCTCCTTTTGAAGATCTCCACGGTAGGTGCCTGCACCATCCCTGCTGGGAGTCTATTCCAGAGTCTGGTCACACAAACCATGAAGTTTTTCCTTGTAATGTATTTCTTGTATTCTATATATTTTCCTTATAATATATTCCTTATTTCAAAAACTTCAGATGAAAGGTGCTAGAGAAAGGGCAAAAACATACCCTTGAGAGACGCTTTGAAAGCTGTTTTATAGTCCGTAGTCTCAGTTGACTCCATAACAATGGATTAATTGTTCATTTAATCTACCAGATACAAAAAATCATGGACTAAATACAGTAAAAGTTGCATTAAAAGCGAAACTGGAAGCGCCCACTGTGGCATTTCCGATTTTGCCAAGCCCCTATAGCCTGGGGCAAAGCAGCCTTATGCTGCCGAGCCCCCACAATAACAGTTCTTTTCCCCTTTCTCTTCTGCCCCCCTCCCTGTCCCTTGCGTTGGGAGGAACGGCGGCATACTAGATGTGGCAGGAGAGGTGGCCTCTCAGGTAACTGGCATATTTTGTTACCTGGCACCCCCGATTCCCCATGGGTGCTGGATAACTAAGCTTTTGCTGTATAGACATTGGATTTATGACACCTTATAACCTGCCTAACATCTGACTCCCCACATAAACCCTCCATTTTTAACCAGCTATTCCCATTCCTTCACCCCTCCCCACCCTACCGCTATCCATTGACTACAGCTACATTAATTCTCCCCCATCTGTCTCTCACCTACTGACCACCTTAATTTTAATTGACTGACTTGCTTGCATATGTACTGCCCTCTGGCTGCTTTACCACTTTTATCTAGGAAGAGCACAGGCCATCTGCAGACACCCTTCACCAGGCTGAGAGGGTATTTGTACCTGTCCTGAAAGCTTGCAAAGAAGTATGTTTCCAACTATTTGAGTTGGTTTAATAAAAAATATCAGATTTAGCCAAAGAACCTTGTCTGCCATTCATTTAAAACATTTATGCATGTAAACAAGCTACACCTGGAACTTCTCCTGTTCTTTCTGAGATTGGGTATTTAGCAGAATTTGCATCATGAACAGATTTGTTAGAATCCAGCAGGGCCATGACATGAGCACTTCTGCTATGGCCATTGGAACTTAAGTATCATATGAATGATAAATATGTCTCATGAAGTGAATTGGATAGGTTTAGCTTTGACAGTGTAGCACAGAAATATTGAAATCTAATGTTGCTGGTATCTTAAAAAGCAGGTAGATGTGACGGAACAATATTGGAATGTAGGCTGAGAGTAGCTGTGCAGGGCTTCAAGTAATGATGTAAACCAGGCTTGTCCAACATATTGCCCGCGGGTTGCCATACGGCCCACCAAGGCATTTTCTGTGGCCCGCGGTGCTGCGACGGGAAATGAAAGTAAACATGGTTTACTTTCGTTCCCACCCTTTGTCCCTCCCCCAGCCCCCTCAGCAGCTTCCTAATGGCTGCTGAAGGGCTGGGGAAGGGACAAGGTTCCCGCATGCACCGCGTCCGCTTGACGTTGCCGACGCGGTGTGTGTGGGAAGAGGAGTAGCCATGTGCCTCTTGGGACAGGATGAGCCCTGCCGGAGCAGCAGGGGGCTCAGCTGCACTTTCCCCCTACCTGTGCCAGTCAATCCCGAGCGGCACACGGCTCTGCCGCTGCCTCTGACTGGTGCCGACCTAGGCGGCAGGTCTGTCCCATCCGGAGCAGCATGCAGCTGAAGCTGGCTTCCCATGTGCTGCTGGGGACGGGAGGAGGCCGGTCAGGTTGGCACCAGCCAGCAGAAGCAGCAGCGGAGCCATGTGCAGCTCGGGAGCGAACAGTGCAGGCAGGGGAAAATGCAGCTGAACCCCTGCTGCTCTGGCCGGATTCGGCCCGTCCCGAGTGACACATGGCTCCGCCGCCGCTTCTGCTGGCCTGTGCAGACCCGTCCCGCATCCTCCCGTCCCCAGCAGCACGTGGGAAGCCAGCTTCAGCCGCATGCCGTTCCAGATGGGACGGACCCAGCCGGGCCAGCACTGGCCGGGAAAAGCAGTATGCAGCTGAAACTGGCTTCCCACATGCTGCTGGGGATGGGAGGAGCCCGGCCAGGTCTGCACTGGCCAGCAGAAGTGGCGGCGGAGCCGTGTGCCACTCGGGATGGGACGAGCCTGGCCAGAGCAGCAGAGGCTCAGCTGCACTTTCCCCCTACCTGCGCCCATCAGCCCTGAGCAGCACACGGCTCTGCCACTGCTTCTGCGTGTCCGTTGCTCACGGTGTGCCCGAGAGATGGGAGAGATGATGCCAATCGACTGGTTTTCCCCTTGCATGGTGGTGCCTAGACTGAGGGGTTGAGAGCGTCCGTCCGAGCTCCGCGAAGACCCAGAGACGGAGGACCGCGCCGTAAATGAGAGAGTGGTCCTATGGTGCGACAAGGGGGGAAAACTAAATGCAACCTTCCAAACTATGGCTGATTTAATGAGTGAAACTTTAAGCTTAAAGACCCAGCTGCATATGGCCGTTCGGGCAGTCGAAGAAGTGGCTGAGAAAGGGGATCTTGAAAAGCCTCAACAAGATGGCGCTGAGCAGAGGGAAGACCGCGTGGAGGAGCCGGAAGTGAGGGATGGAACTTCGGGAGAGCCCGTGAGGGTTCGGCCGTTGACTCCGCCCAGCGATGTAGCGTCGGTTCTGCTGACCACGCCCCTCTGCCGAAGGGAGGGAGAGTCAAGCAGAGGAGTGCATCCGCCCCTCCTGCCTGAAACAACAACGACTCCCACTGTAACAATGACTACAGCTCCGACAGCAACAGCAACGACAACTCGCGAACAAATTGATCAGCCTGCAGTATCGAGCAGCCCGGTCATCAGTCTGCAGAGTGCAGTTCAAGCTACCACCTATTACGCTTGTTCCAGAGCCAAACTGCAGACTTTGTGTAGAGAATCCAGGATCCGACCCGACGAAACTCTGGCTGTGTGGTTAGGACGTCTAGTCGTGGAACTTGGGTCCGACCTCCTGGACCAGGAAGAAGCAAGCTTCTTGGTGAGACAAGCTTCATGGAGTAGGGGACATGTCACCGACATCGACATGGTGACGTTTAGCGTCCACTGGCCTATTCCGATTCCAGCGCTTGTGGCAGGAGTGATCGAACAGAAGGCCCACACATGGCATGACGGACGACCAGAGCACACCGGTGCAGAACAGCTTGTACTGGCTATCATCAGAGTTTCGTATTGCGCCTGGAACCCAAGAGAATGCACGTTGGGACTAACACCGCTCCAACGAATGCAACCGCGGCCTCACCGTCACCTGCGAGACCCTGGAACCGTTCCAGTGACTCTCGACAGCATATATAGTTGTCTTAAGGTTTACGGGCAAAGAAACATCGTGGTTTTGCAAATTGTGCTGAACGCACTGGTCAATCATCCTGTGAGTAGTCTCCTTCATCAGTTGTCAAGACTGCGCGTCCTAATGGAGCCAAGACTATCCAGTGATCGGGAGTGTCAACACCCGACTGAGGCTCAGAACACGAAACACCGCGAATCCAAGCGTCCAGTATTACGCCAGAGAACGCAAGAGGAGAGATGCATGTTTGGATACCTCCTGCAGCATTCTGGACTTAATAAGAGACAGCTCCGGATTTTAGGAGACACGGGACAATGGCAGCTAGCCTACGAGTTAGGTTTTCACTTTCCAGAAGAAGGCGATGATGACTCTTCGACGATTTTGTCGAGTTGCTGAGTGTGAAGAGAGAGAGAGAGAGAGAGAGAGCTGTCCAGTATAAAATCACGTTGACATATTTGTATTTAATAGTGATGATAAGTTTAATCGACTGCATTATTGTGCGGTCCTGTGTGATTTTGTAAATAGTAGTGAATAACCATTTTTAGAGAGTTCTTTTACAGATCAGGGATTCGGAGTGCGTGGTGGAGAGAGGCTCCGAGAGGGACAACATCACGGAAAGGAAAGAAGGCCTGACGCGCGATTCCACCATGACGCCCACCGAAGTCATGATCATTCAGTTTCTTGTTATGAATGTGATTTTATGTATATGTGTGTGTGTCGGTTATTATTTGATTCGATCCCTTGAGGACGAACTTTTATTGTTGACTGATTTTGTTTTTGCTCGTTTAGTTTCGCGAACCATTGACAGAGCTATGAATAACCCGGATGATGGGTTTGAAGTATAATTCTATTGTGCCTTCAGCAAGGGGGGATGTCATGACCCAAAGTTCTGATTATTGTGTGTGTGTGTGTGTGTGTGTGTGTGTGTGTGTGTGCGTGCGCGCGCTTCGGCACTAAGAATTATCCCCGTGGGTTTGCAACTTCATTGCATGGAGGAGTTCTGCTGCGCAGAGAACCCACGTGCAAAGGAGTGTTCCCGCCACTTTGCAGCGATCTTTGCAGGGTGCATTTCCCTTTGCAACACGGAAATGCACGGTGCAAAGATTTCCTGCTCGTCGTATGCAAATTTGTGCCCCGCAATTGGCTAGTGCTAAATTATTCACACGTGGCGGCTAGCGATTGGCCTGCTAGCCGTATAAGAGGCTTGAGCAGTTTCCACCCAAGCCGAAGAGAACTCCGCATCCGTCTCGTGGGGACTCTGGGTGTGCGCAGCAGGGTAATAGAAACCCTGTGTGTCGCTCAGAGGAGTTTGGCGGCCTGATCCACCGCCCACCTCTTCCCGTCTTCGAACGGAGCCTACTATAAGACGTAATGACGAGTTTAATGCACGCTTGTCCTGGACATCTGGAGTTTGTTTGCGTGGAGCCTAGCAAGCTCCACGTGATTGTTCGTGTTCTGTCTGCGTGGAGCCTTGCAACCTCCACGTGTGTTCGTGTTTTTTGTTGTAACCGCAACTCAAGCAAGTTCTCAGCCTACACCACGACCATCTCGGTGTAAGTAAAACAACCTTAAAATCAACCGTTACGTGTCTGTGCCTAATTCTAGCTCGGCGACCTCCCTCTCCGATCTGGCCTGCCCGGGCTGCTGGCCACAGCCCGCGTGCAGAGCGACGAAAAGGGCCCGGAGTCAGACCCGGCCCGCATAGTGGGAAGCCGGCTTCAGCTGCATGCTGCCCTGCCCAGCCAGGTTGGCACCGGCCAGGGAAAGTAGCATGCAGCTGGCCGGTGCCAACCTGGCTGGGCAGGGCAGCATGCAGCTGAAGCTGGCTTCCCACGTGCTGCTGGCGATGCCTAGCTGGGTTGGCACTGGCCAGCAGAAGCGGCAGTGGAGCCTCCTGCCTTTTGGGACCAGCTGGCACAGGTAGGGGGAAAGTGCAGCAGCACATGGGGAAGCCACCCCTTGATAGGGGGTGAGATGGGCTGGCTGGGTTGCACCAGGGAGGGGAAGCTGTGGCTGAGCCCTCTGCAGCTGTGCTGTATGCTCCTTTTAAGACTGAACAATATGCTCAAGAATAGAGCATGAACGATCTGGGCTCCAATGAAAATTTGGAGCAGGTAAAAATCTTTGTAAAAATACTGTCCAGTGTTTAGATTGTGTTTGCCTGTGTTTCTCTTTGTGCGGGATTGGGGGTTCAACTTGTTGCTACTTGTTAAAGATGTGTTACCAACAAGAAGATTATTCTCAAAAATGCCCATATTTTGTTGCTTTGATTAGTTTCCACTCTGGCTGATATCTTTTCCATGTTTTATCTGTCGACTTACATTATGTTGCTTTCATTGATTGATAAGTGAGTAGAAGCAAAAGTGTTTATTTTAGTCAAGTGTTTGGTATTATTTCATTCTTGCTTTTTATATTGTTTTTATTTTGGATTTTAAACCACATTTCCAGACCCATTTCATTGTCACTTCCTGCAACTTCATTGGTGTCAAAGGTCACGTGACATCACTTCCTGATGTGATACCACTTCCTGTGAGGTCTTTGAATATGGCTCGCCGGTCCACTGGGTAATAAAAAGTTCGTGATCCGGCCCCACATTCAAAAAGGTTGGACACCCCGATGTAAACGTTACATTGATACAGTGGGTAGGGCAGTTGGTGCTTTATGTGATTGTGAGCAGCCTGGAGAAGAGAAGACTTCTCGGTGTGGTATCTTGGTTGGGGGAGTAAAGAACTGAAGTATGTGGATATTGGAGATGACCAGATCTCTGGATAGGAAGTAGAGGTGCACTGATGCATTGGTCCGATATCGGACTGGCACCAATTTAACGAAAATTGACTATATCGGAAATTGGCCTGAACTGGCCAATATTTCACCGATAAATGCCTATGTGTGCACATAGCCACAGTGCAGCATGCAGACCACAAGGAGCACAGCCTGGCTCTGTGAAGATGCTGCATACAGCTGGTAAGCCTGTTGTTGTGGAAGGGGAGGGGGAGGGAAGGGGCATGGGAAGGGCAGATCAATGCCTACCCCCCGATTTTTGAGGGAGTGGGGCTGGGGTAGGCACTGCCCATCCAGGGTTAGGCAAGCATGGGACGGAGCCATGGCCCATCCAGGGGGTGAGAGGGGAAGGAAGGGTGGCTCCTGCCTCTGTGTGCCTCTCATCTGGTGGCTCCTGCCGCTGCTGCTTTCACTCACCTGGGAGGGCACGCGGAGGGGGTGGTCCCAGATCTGTGTGAGGTGGGCAGGTAAGGCTGCAGATGTGGGCTAGGGCTGGTTGCCACACTGTGTTTGGAGCAGGCAGTGGCGGTGCTGGGAGGGGGCTACAATGAAATTTGGGGTGGCTATAGCCCCCCCCCCCCCCGTGGCATTGCTGCTCGCCCCAAGTGCAGCGTGGCACCCGGCCTCAGCCCAGAACTGTAGCCTGTCCTGCCTCACCCTGCACAGATCCAGGTGCAGCCCTCCCAACCGTGCTCTCCCGGGCTAGCGGCAGAAGCTGGGGCTCGGTCCCATGCCTGCCCCAGCCCAGCTAGGCAGTGCCTAACCTAACCTCAACCCCATTCCCTCCCTCACCATGGGGGGGAGGGTGTTGATCTGCCCTGCCCATGCCCCTTCACTCCCCCCTCCCCTTTCATCACAACAGACTTACCAGGTGAATGCAGCTGTATTGGAATTTGGATTGGTATTGGCCGATATGCTTCCTTAAAAATTGGCTATTGGTATTGGCCCCCAATCTCTATTGGTGCACCCCTAATAGAAAGATGTTTCATTCGCAAATGTTTTGATGTGGAGAGTGCAGCTATTAAGTAAGTCACCAAGGCTTACCTGTGATATTAAGGGTATGTTTTGCTTTCTAGCTGTGCTATTGACTTTAATGGGAACGTTCCATGTGCAGCAGAAAGCTGCATTGGGCCTGTTTAAATACTCTGTTTTTCACTTGCATATAATGATTACTTTTTTCTTTGTTTTGTTATTAATAACATAATGCTGGAATTGAATTGGTATGACTTGAAGAATGGCCTTTGGGAGACTGACTGTTCACAATTTTCATCACAAATTGGGCACATCATTGTTTGTACAGGCAGCTTTCACAACCACAGTTGGTTGCTTTCTGTGCACTTTTGAAGGGCTCCTGGAAAGCCTTCTCAGCAGATACTCTTTTAAAAATAGTATAGCATCAGTATCTATTCATTTTGAATAGCGTGCAGCTATTTTCCATAGTTAGTTTGCATTACTGGGGTTCTACCTAGTGGAGTTTTTAGGTAAGACATAACCTTATAACAGGCTGCAGGGTTGATGAGCTGCATGCCTAAGGGAACTCAACTGGCTCAAGCAATCAGCCAGGGGAAGTTGACTGGCTGACTGGGAATAAAGGGACAGGGAGGAAGTATGGGGAGAAGGACCTGGAGGGGTTTTTGATGTTGGAGAGAGAGAGAGGATTCCTTCAAGGAAGAAGGAAGGCTACAGGGTGAGAACTAACCCATGCTAGTAGGGGCTCATTTTGGATTTTTTGGATTGTTTTATTTTTCTGTTGAGCTCTGTGGTGCAGATCAACCCAGGGCTTTAAAACTTGTGTTGCTGGGTCCAAGCTAAGGCTGCCTTTATTTTTGGTTGCTTATACATTTGGCTGAGCCCTGTGGAGCAGAAAACCCAGGGCAATAAATCCCTGTGTTTAGGGGCCCAGAGAAGACTGTGTTGCTGGGACCAGATTAAAGGAATCGCGGGGGGGGGGGTGTTAAAGGACTAATGTGAGCCTGGCAGAGCTGGGCTAACCCAAACCCCGCTACAAGCTTCTTTCACTCTTATAGCATACTGCTTTTTAGAAAATGTGACAGTGTGAGATTCTAGTGGGCAAAATGCGTTATGAACTTCCAGTTTCATTTAGCAAATCAAAGTCTTTATATAAGAGACACTGAGTCCTATTAAACTGTTGTTTGTCTTAACAGAGGAGAAAATAAAACAATGGCTTTCCTTGACTGGAAACTATGTACCATGAAACTTCTCTGTGTTGCACTTGCTTTTGGTTTGGCTTGCCATCTGGTTACTGCTACATTGTCAAAGACGGATGCCAAGAAAAGTGCTTCAAAAGCGCTGGAGGAAAAGGTAGGAGGACTAGTGGTTTGTTTTTTTTTTGTGGTAAGTCATACTTCAAGTGATTTAGCAAGTCTTGGCAGATATTGAAAGGATTTTCTACTTGCATTTCCTTAACACCTTGGTAAGAAATGGCCAACATCAATAACCATAAGCTAACAAGGAACAGCCTTAGCCCTTCCTACTTAAACTGATAGTTTCAAAGTTAAGTACAGTAATGTCCCATTCCCTCCCTCCACCTTTTTTTTTAACTTGAACATTTTAAGTGCCCTCTACTGCTGCATCCATGGGTCAAATTAGTAGTGGGGGGACTCAGGCTGTGGGAGCTCTCTCCATACTGCCATGGAGCAAAGTGGTGGTAGTGGCTGGATTCTGACCCAGGCTGGGTCATTCTAGCCCACCGCGTGAAAAGGCTACCAGCAGCTGTTCTATTGTACTAGTTGTTTTGCAGTTAAACCAAAGGTAGTTCAATACCTGTGAAAGCCTGGTGGTTTGTGCAGACCTGTAAACAACAGGATCAGATATGCTCAAGTTACTTCTTGCCCCTTGTGCGTGTTACTACTTTGTGCTTGTTTAAATTTTCCCCATTGCCTCTGCTTAAAGAGCCTGGAATAGCCATGTATGCCATGAGTGAAATGGATTAGCGAGGTGCAGCTAAGTGTTCAAAGTAAACATGTGGAAACTTGATCTTCAGTTTTATGATCTCTCCTTCTTAACGTGAATACTTAAGGTTTAAAAGTTCCACTCTTACTTTTGATCTTAAGTTATTGTAGCACTGGGTGTTGCACTGAATTTTGATTGAGGTGTGACATGGATGGAATAAACTGATTGTTGAGGCTGTTGTGGCCTCGGATTCAAAACTTATTAAATACATAAGCAATACTAAGACAAAACTCCAAACAGTTTTACAAAGGTATCCTTACATGGGCCTTCCAAATGATATGATGACCCAGCTGACCAGGTGTTTTTCATAGTACCGGGGATTGCAATCACAGCAATTTGGTGTCGTTTTGCTTTTTTTGCTTCTCAAGTGTTAAGCTCTACTGCTTTAGCTATTTATACATCTTACTTCCCCCCCAAATCTCACTGAGAAGCCTTCATATAGTGATGTCACAGGTTCTCACTAGTCACCCCATCACAGCCGCTATTACCCTGGTACTTTGTTACCCATCATGGGTGACTGGAGCTGCTTTCGTTAGGTGGGGCATGTGCCCCCCCTGAGGCCAGTCCTGCCAACTGGGGGTCCCCCCTGGGCAATCCCATGACAGCTGATCACTGCGATCTCTGTAGCCGCTTCTGGGAGCAAGTGCCGGCCGATCACTGCAGCTGCTCCCAGAAGTGGCCACAGCCACTCAGAAGTAACTGCAGCAATTGGCCGGCACTGGCGCTTCTGCTAGCCGCATGGGGGTGGGGCTCCCCAGCGCACGTGGCAGCAAACCTGGAAGTGGACCAGAAGCACAGGCCATTTCCAGGTCCACCAGAGAGTGTGCTGGGGGCCCCCCCTGCTCGGCGACTGGTGCCTTTTGGGTCGGGGGGGTACCTGGGGTCAATTGCTGAGCTGGGGGGCGTGGGGGGGCTCAGTGAAAGTGGACCGGAAGTACTTCCATTTCTGGGTTTACTGCTGAGCACTTGGAGGGTCCCCCAGAACTCCTGTAGGATGTTCGATCCACCCCAGCATCACGGTGTTCACAAGCCGCACTGGTACCTCAAGGCATGTAGCGAAAAGGATTTAAAGCTGTGTCTGTCAGAATTGCTGATTCTCAGAATAGGAGATTGTTTCAGCCGAATCGAATCGGGGGACAGTGATCCAAATCGAATTGGGCCCGCTTCGCACTCCTCTACTAATCGTGTATAGTGTCTTGGCTTTCCTCCTTTCTGGAGCCTATTGGTGTGGGTGTATGCGTGTTCAGTTTTTGGTTTTGTTTATAGGGGGAAGTCATACAACATAAGTCTTTAACTGTTATTGATGTTGATAAAGCATTTCCAACTGCTTTTCTGCTTTTTAACTATGCAAAGCAGCAATATTTACAGGGAATGTTCAAAGCTTTAATGATGCAATTAAAGTCTCTACATTAATTTTTAAAGACTTTTACTTTCCTTAACTGACTTCATAGAAGTGTGTATGTTTTGGTTTCCCCTTAGACAGTGCATTCAGACAAAACAGTACAGGACCGGGGTCTGGTAACAACTGATCCGAAGGCGAAAGATATTATATTGGAACACAAAAGTTACTGTGCCAAGAAAGTGAAGGAGAGACACTTCTCAGGAGATGTTCTGGGATATATCACCCCTGTAAGTAGTTTAAAAACCAAAAACCCAAAACATGCCAGACACTTGACCTTGGACTTTGGCGCACTTTGATTGAAAGCCCAGCAGGCTAATAAGTTGCTAATCTTTTTTTCTCTTCAGTCTTGATGCATAGGTTTAGCATTGGGTGCAAAATAGCATCTATCACTTGAGTTTTCTTATAGTGGTATGGCTATTTCTAATACTTGGCCAGAGTGCAGCTGTGGGGGAAGGGGGAGAAGCATTTTGGGATTTGGACCTTGCTTCAAGTCTCTCTTCTACCACAAGACTTCATGACCTTTTTTGTCTTAAGCTTGTTTCTTCAGTTTGCCAGTGGAGAGAGACGCACTCTGTTGTCCCATGGTAGTAATATGAGATTGCAATATGCTTGCATTCTGTAATAATGTGTAGCTGTAGAATGCAAATAATATTTTTACACAATTTGTTCTGCTACTATTAGCTAGTCCCCTACTTCTGTTGTGCTAATTCATTAGTATTCTAGGCAACTTGTATAAATCCATCTAGAATAATTTCTGACACTTCATACAGAGGTTAACTTGTCTGTCTGACTTTGTCATTTACAGGAGAAGTAGATGTCTCTTTGAATTCCACTTGACTTCCGTTGGACATTGGAAATGTATAACCTATTAATATGATGCTCCCCATGTGTCTTAATTTAAGTAAAAGTTGTAGTTATGATGGGTGAATGTGCAAGCCCCTGCTGAAATGATCCCACTCATACAAATTGCAGGCAATTTCTAATGCGCATTCCTTAACTGATATAGAGTAATTGAAGCTCTTCAAACATCCCAGAGGGCTTACTGAAAATTCCACAAACTGTCCCATAGGAATCCTTCAAACACTTTTATCTGCATCATACGGAAGAACTTAAATCTGGCGAGTAGTAAAGTCTGCTGTAGATCTTGTTTTGATGTCCTTTTTTTCCCCTTTTTTGCAAGTGGAACAGCCATGGATATGACATTGCTAAAACGTTTGGAAACAAGTTTACATCCATCTCGCCAGTCTGGCTCCAAGTGAAAAGAAAGGGCAAGGAACGGTTCCAGTTCAGTGGGCTTCATGATGCTGACCAAGGTTATCTTATTCTTGCTTTATATATTATTTATAGATGGCATGCTAGTATTGCTCTGGGCTGAACGGAAAATATTAACTTATAAAGCTTGGCAATATACTGATACAGACTTGTCTTTGCTTTTGAGGTAGGATTTTATTTGACTGTTTAAAAAAAAAAAAAAAAAAAAAAGGCGGGGGGGAGATGGGGGGGAAAGGGAGGTATTTTACCAAAGAATAAATTGTCCTGTTTGCCCATGGAAATCAGTGGAAGGGTAGGGAATACTAAATACCTGGTTAAAGGAGGCACAGTGTAGGGGTGGGAAGGGGAGACAGGCAGAGGTAGTAGTGCATGTCCGTGTTTTTCATTCAGTCCATTTTTATCTGTTCTTGGAGTTTGCACCATGTAATTATATACTCCATATTTCTTTTCCTTGGAGACATCTCCTCACTTAACTATGAAGTATTTTGGAGTAGCTTGTACAAAAGATGACTCTTCTATAGTGTATTGAATTTCTTCATGGAGGAAGCCAGTCTAGAAATTCCAGAGAATGAGGAACAAACGGGGTGGGAAATCTCTTCCTAGCTGAATTTTCAGGCTTTATGCTATTTAAATTTATTTTTGGTAATGGCTTGGGTGCCAGGAAACCATAATGGAACAAAGTTATCTCTAAAGAAAAGCTATCTCTGGAGACTAATTCTGAAGAAGAGATAATAATTCTGATCATGGCCTGCCCAACTTACCACATCAGTGAGATGATCCTGATGAAGCTAGCACAGAGTTTCAAATATCATTTTACTTAAAATTTTCCTTCTGAGGATGCTTCATGCTTGCAAAAATGTCAGAGCCTCAGGATGCTGCAATATCATGGCATAATAAATAAGTTTAAAAAAAAAAAAAAGTCTGTCAACAGTGGACAAATGTTGAAGTTTATAGTGTTGATTTAAATAATGCTTCATGGAATCAAGACTCTAGTGCTATCTTCTTGATGCCCGAGAAGTTGCTCTTCCAATAGCACGATGCAAAATAACAACCTTACTGGGTTTTGTTTGGTTAAAGGTGTGGATGTCTCAGATATAGTTAACTTAATAGCTGTTTAATTGTTTGACTTCATTTTGATAGGCTGGATAAAGGATGTCAGAAAAAATGCTAAAAACATCAAAATAGGTAAGCCTCCATTTAAGTGGGGTTTTTGGGGAGAGGGGGAGGAGGGATGTGCCATTCTGTCTATGGCAATTTGCAGATGAAAAGAAAATTTTTATACACAAGTGGGGTGTGGGGGAAGGGGATGGAGCAAGGGTTATGGGTCTTATGGGGATTTCAAGGCAAAAGGCTGAAAGGGATCAAAGCAACTACTTTTACTCAGTAATTCAGTGGCTATGCCTTTTTGGAGTGTTGAGGTTTCACCCTACCTGCTGCCCCCTTGGTTTGTATTTCTTCCCTCTTCATTCCTGGCAGCCACGTTTCTCTCTTGGAGAGGTTTCGTGTGGCATCTGTACTCCTAAGCTTGACTTGCTTAGAGAAATATAGCAATGCCCTAGCTGGAATCTTGTGCAGGATGACACAGAATTTTGAGCAGAAGAAAAACGTGGCAAAACCTGGTGTCTGCAATGCTTCCTATTTTTTAGGAAAGTTGTGAAGCATTGCTATAAGGACTAGAATATGTTAAACTGCTTACCTTGTTCTGTGAGCCTGTAGTAGTTTACCACTTCTGTATAAAGTGAGTATGAGTTGCTGGTAGTGAGAATAAGTGGATTGGAGGAACATTTTCATAGACTTATAAACGTTAGGGTCAGAAGGGACCTTCGTAGGTCATCAAGTCCGACCCCTGCCCTGGGCAGGAAAGAGCGCTGGGGTCAGATGACCCCAGCTAGGTGCTTGTCCAGTCTCCTCTTGAAGACCCCTAAGGTAGGGGAGAGCACCGCCTCCCTTGGAAGCCCATTCCAGATTCTGGCAACCCTTACTGTGAAGAAGTTCTTTCTAATGTCCAACCTAAATCTGCTCTCCGTCGACTTGTGGCCATTGTTCCTTGTTACTCCAGGGGGTGCCCTAGTAAATAGAGCATCTCGTATTCCCTGCTGCTCTCCTCTGATGAATTAATAGGCAGCCACAAGATCACCTCTCAGCTTTCTCTTGCGAAGGCTGAAGAGATGTAGGTTCATCAGTCTCTCTTCACAGAGCCTTGCTTGCAGGCCTCTGACCATACAAGTGGCCTCCTCTGAACCCTCTCAAGATTCTCTGCATCCTTCTTGAAATGTGGTGCCCAATACTGGATTCAGTACTCCAACTGCGACCTGACCAGTGCCTCATAGGGGGGAAGCATCGCCTCCCTGATCCTGTTTGTCATGCATCTGTATCTGTCTATGCAGAGTAAGAGAGATTCATACATCAACACTCTAAGAAAAGAACAGTAATACCTAAGGGTAGTCATTTTAATTGTATTAACTGGATTAGGGAAATAAAGAACCACGGCAGATCTCTGAGTGCATGGGTGCTGCCTCCCCTCCCCTTTAAGAATAGTTTAGCATAATAGAAGTAACTGTAATTAAGCAAATAATTCAAATGTTTATGATTTCAGTTCCTCGAATCTTGTTTGATGGCTGGTCTTACCATGACTTCGAAAGTGTTTTTGGCAGTGAAGATGAGATAGAAGAGCTCTCCCAGGTCATGGTTCAGCTAGCTAAGGTAAAATGACTCTCATACTAATTTGGTGTACTGGTATGATCTCCTTTATTGACACCTGTTTTGTAAAGCATTTGGAAAAGAACCAGGAAAGTGTTTGCAGCCCTGTTGGATGTGAAGATTTCTAATGAAGCAGTAAGTAGGGAGGATGTTAAAGTACCTGCTAACACTTTAAACTCGCTTAATCTGAGAGATTAGGTAATATTAGAACTCTTGGATGCATAACAGTTGGTAAAAAAAAAAAAACTATCCAAAATTTTAAAATCTGTGGAAAGCTTCCCTTGCAGTGAGATTTTAAAAAGCTCTGTTTCACTTGGATTAGATGTGATTTAAGCAATAACTAGATCAATCTAAATTTCTACTAATCTGGTAGACAGAAGTATAGAAAACTGAATGGGTAGAATCTGAAACGAGACATTCGCACTAGTAAAAAGGTGGAAAATTTGAAAAGTGAGGGTAGCTAAGCATGTTTTTCAAAGGCTTAGGAATATGTGAGGCATACTTCATTTGATCTCCTCCAAATGACGTTTTAGATTGGGTTCTAAAATAGTATAGCTGAACCAGAAATTGGTGCATAGGATCAATGCAGGAATCTTCTTACTCTTCTCTTACTCCCTGCCCCCACCTCCCCTTTGCTGATCTTCTGCCTTGCTAACATCCTGCCACTCTCATCCTAGCTTCAGGTGATCCAGCTTACAGTTGCTGCAACTGATGCTTGTTCTAGTAGTTGAGGATCGCATTTGGCTTTTGAGAACCAACACTCTTTCCATAAAATAATGACTGCTATATGCACATCTTAAACAGATGGCAGCAACTAGAATCTTAAAATGGAAAGATCTCTGACTTCTAGTCACACGTTGACATGGATCTTATTGAGAGAACAGTGGATGGGGGCTTGGGACTAGCTCCTTTATGCACACAGCTCTTTAGATAAATGAATACATGCATGTATTTATTTTTGGGAAAGCTACATTAACTGATGTTTCTTTCTGTTTCCTTCCCCCAAGCTCCTTAATTCTAGCAACTGTCCACTCTCTAAATAGTCACTGACTAATGACTGATTAGGATGCCTTTAAATTCATGAATGGTTAATCTGAAAGATCTTAAGAGTTGATCTTCAGATAGATAGTGTTGAATAACTACTCTCTCTGACTATTACTTTTTATTGATAGGATCTGAGTTTAGCTGCTTTTGAACCAAGGCACCTTAAGTCGCTGACTTTATGAAAATATAGGCCATAGTTTAGTAGCTAAGCTTGTGGTAAGGCTTTAACTGCGTAAGCAGCTATACCATGCACTTATACTATTTTTAGTTGCATCTGAATGGTTTGGCTATACACCAGATAGCAGAAGAATGGATATGGCAGCAACCAGAACCTGATGGCTAGTTATCACTTCCTCAGTAAAACAAGGGTTGGAAGGATATAAATACGGGTGCACCGATAAAGATTTTTGGGGGCTAACTGTATTGGCTCATACTGAGCCAACTGCTGATATGTAGCTCAGCAGCTTGGAGAGCAGCATTGGGCTGCTAAGTCTGAGGGGAGGGGGGAGGCAGATCGAGGCCCCCATGGTGAGGGAGAGACTGGGGCTGGGGCTGCACAGCTAGGGTGGGGTGAGGCTGCACCTGCCCCAGCCCCACTCGGGTGCAGCCCGTGGCCCTGAATGCACAGCGAGCAGCCTGTCCTTGCCCTGTGTACAGATCGCAGGGCACATGCCTGCCATGCCTAGCCTGGCATATGCACGGCAGTGGGAGCCACCCCCCATGCCCATTGAACGAGATGCGTCTGTCCTGCAACCCTCCCTCACTGCAGGGATCTCGGTCTGGCCCCCTCCTTTCCCCCTGACTTACCAGCCAGATGCTGTTCTCCAAGCTGCTGGGCTGCACTCCTGGCCGTGTGCATGCTGCAGCTGCACACATGCACATGGCATTTATCAGTGACCTTATCAGCCACATCGGCCAAAAAACCCAATTGCCGATTTTAATGTCAATTTGCCTTTTATCTGTGCGGATACGATATGGACCAAATTTACATTGGTGCACTTCTAAAAGTTAAATCATTAAAGTTTTCCAGGCAGTAACACAACTCTGATCAACTAATATTTTCTG
Source organism: Alligator mississippiensis (assembly GCF_030867095.1). Lineage (NCBI taxonomy): Eukaryota > Metazoa > Chordata > Crocodylia > Alligatoridae > Alligator > Alligator mississippiensis. The sequence goes on along the minus strand of NC_081825.1, from coordinate 185,405,508 downwards.
AGAATAAAGTCCATTCTATCAGTCATGATTAGAGGTTTTTGGAGTCTATTGAATATACTAAGTATACAGGGAAAATAAAATTGACATGGACATGATCAGCAATTGATGGGCTGCCTTTTATTAAGGAGGCTTCCCAGTATTGCTAACACAGTCCATACCAATTCATTGAGCAAAAGGAGTCTCTTTCAGCCTTTCTTAATGTAGGCAAAGCCATCACCTATCAAATAATGTCTCTTGGGAAGAGGTAGAAATGTTGCTTAAGCTATTGAGAAAAGGAAAATACCGGAAACATGAAAAAGTTTCTAGCATATCAATTCTAGAATCGTCTAGAAATAGTAATTGTCTTTTTATTGCCTAAAGAAACTTTTAAGGAATAGAACTTGAGCTCCTTTACTGCTTATTGTTAGGTTAAGGTAATGTAGCAAAAAATCCTCCATAGCAAAGGAATTTAATGTAGTCCTTTGGTTGTCTGTTCATAGATTTCATAGACATTAGGGCTGGAAGGGACCTCAGAAGATCATCGAGTCCAGCCCCCTGCCCAAAGGCCAGGAAGTCAGCTGGGGTCATAGGATCCCAGCAAGATAAGCATCCAGTTTCATCTTGAAGGTGTTCAAAGAAGGCGCTTGAACCACCTCCGGTGGCAGGCTGTTCCAGACCTTGGGGGCTCGGACAGTAAAGAAATTCTTCCTTATGTCCAGCCTGAAACGATCTTGAAGTAGTTTGTGACCATTCGACCTTGTCATCCCTTGGGGCGCTCTGGTGAACAAACGTTCCCCCAGATACTGGTGGTCGCCCCTGATAAACTTGTAGGTGGCCATCAGATCACCCTTGAGCCTGCGCTTTTCCAGGCTAAAGAGCCCCAGGGCTCTCAGCCTGTCATCGTAGGGTCTGCTTCCCTGACCTCTGATCATGCGCGTGGCTCTTCTCTGGACTCTCTCAAGCTTCTCCACATCCTTTTTGAATTGTGGAGCCCAAAACTGGATGCAGTAGTCCAGCTGCGGCCTCACTAAGGCCGAGTACAGGGGGAGAATGACGTCCCGGGATTTGCCTGAGAAGCATCTATGGATGCAAGCTAGCATTTTGGTTGCTTTACTAGCCGCCACATCGCATTGCAGGCTCATGTTCATCTTGTGGTCAATGATGACCCCCAAGTCTCTTTCTTCCATAGTGCTAGCCAACATAGCACTGCCGAGCCTATAAGGATGCTGCGGGTTTTTCTTCCCAAGGTGGAGAACCTTGCATTTATCGGCGTTGAACACCATCAGATTCTCATCCGCCCACTTGCTGAGCCTGTCCAGGTCAGCCTGGATCACCCGCCTGTCTTCTGGTGTGGATGCTTTGCCCCAGAGTTTGGTGTCATCGGCGAACTTGGCCAGTCCGCTTCTGACTGTAATCAGTTTAGTAATCTCTTCTCTTGCTTTACATATCCTAATATTTATAGATTTTGGTTTGTCATGTAGCCTCAATTTATTCAAACTGATTGAGTACAAAACCTTTTCCTAAAATCAAACCATTTTGTTAATGGAATGCTTATTAAATATATTCCAATGCTGTAAGCAAAAAGTTTCATAACGGAATCAGTAAAATAGAAAATGGTGCATATTTTTATTTATTGTCCCCCCTCATTGAGCAGTTCTTTCTTAGTTGCCATTGCTGTGATTTCCATTACACACAACATCAGTTGGTAATATGCCATGCATTTGGATAAACAGAGTTTAGATAAATGACTCTGTTGTATTTGTAAGCACTTTCATCTTTAAATCAAGACTGCTTTTTCCTGACTTTACTGTATATGTCTTGGCTGTTAATAGCTCGCCAATTTTTTCAAAAAATTGATAAAAAACATGTATTTCCGCGTGTCCAAATACTTGCCCAGTAAAAGTTGCTTTTGCTGCTAAGTGGGGTAATCTCTGCTTGGATGGAAACCTCATTCATAGTGTTTAAAATGTGGAAAATAATTTTGTCTGTCACACTTTCACAAATAGTCCAGTATCATATTTCCATGTAGCATACTACACTAAACATTACATATATGCTGTTTCCTGCTTATACCATGGAAAAAAACTTGAAACAAATGGCCATGAAACTTCCATGGAACTAATGTGTGGATTATGGGCTAGTAAGATGACCACTGAAGCCACCTTGTTTATGTTGTACTTTTTGTCAATTCATTTCAGGATGAAAACTTTGATGGCTTTGTAGTTGAAGCCTGGAGTCAGCTGGGAAATCAAAAGCAAAAGTATGTACGAGTCTTTAGGGTGAAGAGCTTGAAACATAGTTTCTAAAATAGAATCTTAAATTCAGGTTGGATTTTAATTCCTTACTTGCAGGTAAGGAGGGAGGTTAGTTTGTATTTATGGTGCAGTTGGGGAGGACTCTTTCTTAATAAAATGCTAGGTGTGTTTAAGATTAGGAAAAAGGGAATAGCACCCTCCCACCTCCTGTAAACTCTTAAATTTGAGCCAAGTATTTCCTCACAATGGAACTGTTGAATTGTAGTGAAATTGCAATCATATTTAACAGTATGGTCTTTTAAAGAACAGTAGCCCACTGCCCTCCTGCCATTCCTTCACATAGCACTAACTTTTTAAAATACTTTTTCAGTTCAACAAAAAAAACAGTGCTCTTCAATTTCATTATGCAGCAGGGAAGCATATGCTTTTGTATCTGTGAACAGGCCTGAATTTTGGGGGCGTAATTGGGAGAGCCTCAAAAGTTCGGAGAGGTTAAGACTTGAGAAGGATTTGTAAAGACTTCCTGTGTGAAGTTGCCCAATTGTTTCTACAATTGCTTAAACTTGGTTATCTGTCTGTTTTTGTTGTTGTTTTTGTTTTTTGGTGCCATGTTTGAGTACTTGACTGAAACTAGGGTTTTGGTCCTGTAAAGCACAATATAATATGAACAATGGGTTTATCTGTAGATTCACAATATAGACATTGCCAGTGGAAGAACAACTTCCTGGGGCCTGAAACATTTATGCAAATAAGACATACCTTCTGATTGGCAGCATGTTGGGTAACCAATCATGTTAATGCCTGACTTGACCTCACCCGGATCCTCTAATTGAGACAGTCCCTAAAAGGGTTTTAATGACCCTTCTGATGCAGAGTTGGGAGCTGTATATTAACTTGGCCACTGCTCAGATAGCAATGCCAAGATTTCCCAAGTAAAAACAAGTCCCTCCTGGTTTATAAGGGTGGATGCATGTGTTCTTGAAGAGAATTAGCAGTTCAGGCTTTTTTCTAATGGGTGACCAAGTATGTGGCCCCTTACTTAGCAAACCTCTTCCTGAAATAAGAAAAAACCCTGACAAAGGACTGCCAGACTAGTCCTCTAGACTAGAACTCCACAGGTAGGATGCAGAGTCTTGCTGTTCAAGGGTAAACTGTTTTCTTATTTTTAATAAATACCTATTCTACTTTAATCTGGATTGAATTGTAATAATTGTTGTGTGTGTGGACACTGACTTGGTGTGCATCACTGACATTGTGGAGCTGAATAAAACTGGTAATAGAAGACATTGTAGCTAGTGGGAAGCTTATTTGATAGGGTGAAGTAGAGGCAGAGAACCAAACCAGGGCAACTCCTGTAGGATTAAGTTTGTGGGATAAGAGGAAACTTCATATTCTGGCCCTAACAGAGCTGAGTCTTCCTATTCCACAACCATAACAATGCACTATCATGAAAGGTAAGACTAACTTAAAGCTCTCAATTAAAAAAAAAAAAATGCTAACAGCAACTAGAGACCAATTTTAAATGTAAATAATACACTCAAAGTCTAAATTGCGAATCGCCCAAAATGACATAGCATAAGGGAGGTTGCTGACTAAATTATAGGGAGAGTTCACTTCGTTTGGTATGTTTCCAAGGTTGGGTGCAATAGCTTGATTTTTTTTTTTTTGTGCATTAGCAAGACTTTGGGGTGACTTTAAGAAGTTTATGAACAGTTGCGTTTCTTTCAGAATCTGCTTTCTCTCTGCCAGATGATTCTGTCTGGACCACAGCTGTTCCTCTGGAGAATTTTATCTGGCCCACAGCTGTCCTGGCTTTCAGCTCCTCTTGCCCTTCTCCCTTCCCCTCACCATAGCCAACTGCAGCAGCAGCTCCAACTCCAGTGGCCAGGCAGCTACTATCCTCCCCAGCTTGGCCTGCCCTGCTGTGTTCCCCCAGCCCTCAATGTACACTCCAAGGCAGGGGGCACTGGCTTCTGCCTGGTGAGGCTGTCTGCATGCAGCTCTGACCCTGTGCCCATTTGCAGACCAGACAGCTTGAACCCTGGTGAAAAGTCAAAGCTCAGGCATGGCTCTCCCCACTGGTGGGGGAAGAGGGTCAGGACCTCGGGTTGGCTGAGCCGGACCAGGCCAGGGTCTGTTAGGGATACAGGTGCCACTAACACAATGCAGAGGAACACAGCATGGCTACTTGGGTATAGCTGGCATGGCTCCTGCTGGAACCTGGCACAGCTTCTGCCTAACCCAGAATTCTCACAGCATGCAGCAGGGTCAGGCAGAAGCTGCTTCAGTTGTGCCTACTTGCATGCCACTCTGCATGACAAATATAGTGTGGCAATGGCCCTGCTTGGCTGCATGCTGGCAACTTGGGGTGGGGCAGTGGGTGCAGGGAGAAGTAGGGAACACATCTGGGTCTGGCTGGGCTGGTGTTGTACTAACTTGCAGCTTTTGGCCTGCTTCTCCCTACATCCTCTTTCCTGCCCCAAGTCCCTGACACATAGCTGGGCTGGTGCTGTACTGTGTTGCTGTGTGCCACTTAAGGTCATAAGAGTGCAGCTGCCTGACCCAGCCCTATGCTGGGGACTTGGAGAAGGGAGGTGTGCATGTGCATCCTTCAACAGCTCAAGGAAACTCGTTAAGTGACCCTCCAGCCCAAATGATTGCCTACCCGTGGTCTCGCCCTATGGTGCTGTGGCATTCCTTTCAACAAGCTTGCCCCTGCTGTAACCACTGTACTTGTAAGCTTACTCCTATCTCTGTATTCATAGCAGCAGACTATCTTTTCACCCTTCTTGGGACAGGTAAACATTCAGTAGTTTAAAGCACCAATTTCTGATTTAGCTTGTGCAAATGAGCTAACTTACTGCTTAAGCAAGATGGCTCTTGTCTTTTGCTTTAGTGCATGGGGTGAAATTAGAAGACTAGGTTTTCATCGGTGGCGTAGAGTGGGTCTCCAGCATCCGGGGTCAATGCTTGCATTTGCAGTCCCCCAGCGGCTGATTTTTTTTTTGAGCCTAGGCACGCCCGTGGCAAAACCGGAAGTGTTGCCAGGGGACCAAGTACCCCTCGGAGGGCCTGGCCAGCGCCCCCACCCAGGCCAGTGCCTGGGGGCATGCCCCCCCCCCCCCCCCGTCGCCACACCACTTGTTTTCATGCATACTTTTTGTGGATAAGCCTTCATGGATTTCTGCTGCTCACCAGAAAAAACAAAAAATACTGGTATGAGGCTGTGTCTGTCTTCAGTCAAACCACATGGTGGCAGTATTGTAACATAATTGCTACATTGCACAAACTGGTTTCCAACAGATTGTATTTCAGAAGTAAAAACTTTCACTTCTGATGTTTTATTATTGGTATCAGAAGGTAGGAGAAGATGAAGCTGGATGTTCGCATAAGAATGAACTCCTATACCTGTAAGCAAGTAGGACCTTTGACAGAACAGTGATTTATGCATACTTTCATATAGAATATTGGTTTTTGTTGTTGGATTGTGCAGAAAGGTCCTCTGAATCTTTGTTTCATCTGAATAGGTTAGGCTGTCCTTTTTTGGAATCTGACCTCAAAGAATCTGTAAGATCATAGTGGAACTCCTGTGAATCTCTGAAAGCAGAAAACAGCTAAATTCTTAAACTGTGGTGGCAAGCCAACAGAGAAACCTGTCTTACTGGTATGGGACTGCAGTCGCACCTGTGACTGTTTTATAGGCTGTAGAAATGAGCTGGCCTGCGGCCATTAAGTCTACATCCCTGTTTGAGTTTGGCAACCAACAGCTGACTACCAGGAATTTGTAACGGATTGTTAGGTGCCCATTTATTGGTTGTTCAATAGTTTTGGTCCAACCTATGTATAAACAAGCAAGCAAACAATACTCCCTGCCCCTGGAATTTTTTTTTCTTCGAACCATCATTGGCATTGTGCAGATGTGAATGAAAATAAGTTCTAGAGCTGTCGGAATGGTTACATACTTAAATGGCATTTCGGTTAAAAGTGCTACCTCCTTGAAGTCCATTGGAAAAATCAAAATGACAAGGTGGCTGCTTGGTGGCTAGACTCTGTTGGTTAAAAGTAGCTCAGAAACAACTTCGTCAAAATACTTTTGTTTTATGCCTTCAAGCAGAGGTACAAAACATGGGGGGAGAGAGAGAGAAGAGCAAAGAAAGCCCAAACGAACAATAAGCACCTCTATACACATTTCTGTTTTTCTACTCCTTAACCTTTCCTCGCAATAGTTTGATAGCTCCCTGGCACCCAGCTCATCTCTAACTGGTTGGGAGAATTTGAGTGTCTCAAGTGGGCATATGCAGCTTGCCAACCTGTACATTCTTGGTCTAAGCTCCTCTATGCAATCTAGCTCACTAAAATGTCCCACTTCTTTTTTTTTTCTTCTTCTTAGCTTAGGTCTAATAGTGATTTTTTTTTTTTTTTTTTTAATCACTTATTTCTTGCTTAAGCAAAACTGCTATGACCCCAAACTTGGGGCATTCATTATTCATTATGGCTGTCAATCCAGTTATTCTATTTGGCTGTTCCTTGTACAGACACCTGTTGCTCTTTTTTTTTTTTTTTTTTGCTTGCTTCCCCTAACACTACCTTCTGATTTAACTCTGTAACAAAAACCTCCATTATAATTAGCGACATAGAGTATAACTGGCTGATTAAGGATTCTTCTAGATGCTTTTCAGTTCATTATATGTATATGTATGTCTGCCTATATAGGAATGTTTAAAGGCAAGGGGGTTACTACTTAAACAAAACAAAAATACCCTTTCTTGGTAAGGCATCTAGCTGAGTTAAATCTTTATATTCATCTCTGCTTGCTGGGCCAAAATGCCTGCTGTCCCTTTCACTTCAGCTGGTTCTTTTTAGTGCAGGTGCACTACATTGCTAGCTGCACTGGGACTTGAAATTCTGAGTTCTGAGGTTCCCCTTCTTTACCCTTTTTGTGAAGGGGAACCAATATGGGCCTCTCATTTTGTTTTCAAGAGCAAAAAGTTTGTATTGCCAGCATTCCAGTTCTGGCTGGAGCTGAACCTGTTTGCTCGAGCTCTGTCTCTTCTTGTCCTATTAAAATTCATTCCATCTCTTCTCTGTCTTTTTTTGACCTTTTGTATATAAACTGCCAAGACTACTGGTTTTTAATATACCTTGAACTTCATTTCATCTGAAACTGCCTCAACTCTATAGAAAAGAAAAAAAAGCAAGGATTTTTTTTATGGGCGACTTTATCCTTTACTAGACCAGCGCTATAGTTGGGAAGGACTAGACAAGCTTTGGGGTACCACTGTATCCTTCCTCAGTTCTCAGGCATGGAGGCAAGAGATCCAATGAAGGGATACAGCTATACCTTGAAGCTTGTTTATATCCTTCCCAGCTATACAGTTGTTCCAATATGGGGTATCACCCACAGAAATCTTTGCCTGTTGCTTTTTTTCCTGGACCATCCCAGTCAATCCAACACTATAGAAAAGAATTGAAGCACTTCTCAATTTAGTACTAAACGTGTAGTGGGGGGGGGGGGATGTACATGTTCACTGAACACTGCATCACTGGATTTGTCCATTTAGTGTCCACTTCTCAGTTCAGAAGTAACCTGTGTGACCCACTTTTCCAACAGCTGCCTGATTTGACATTCAGTCTGTTCTTTCTACAGCCTGTTCCTCCTTACCCCTTGCTGCTTGCTTGTGAGAAGAATTTTCTTCCCCTTGGTTTCACTCATGCATTCTTTAGGTGAGATTCACTACCATGCCTGTGCTAAGAACCATTGGAAGTAATGGGGGAGGACAAATTTCATCATCTCTCCATTTCAGACTTCTGCACAGGAAGTTGATCCCTATGTCTTTTGATGGATGGTATTTTGATTGAATTTAGTCTTTCATATGAAATAGTCCATTTCAAAGGCTCTCTTGCTTTTTGTGTTGAGGGGAGTGAATGACTGTAGAGTTGAGGGAGGGAGGAGTTTTTCAGAATTGCAAAAAGTTGCATGCTTTCCAATAATTGTTAATCGTAAATTGTCTGTATATACCTCATCTAAAAGTTGCTTGGCAGATTTGGGGATAAAATGCCACATTTTTCATCCCTGTGACATATTAATGTTTGGGAAATATAACAAGCTAGGAATATTAAGAAGGCAAGGTAACGCTGTCTATTTTCAGGTGGTTTGTTAGTTACTGGAGACTTCAGGACACATGTCACTTTTTCACGAGTCTCATGCCTAAATTCACTGCATCTTTTATTGTTTCTTTTTCCCCAAATCCAAGATAAATTTTCAGTTACATACATATAACTTATTGCTCACTAGAAATTTTTATGCAGGTTATTTCTGTGATTTCATCAGGTGTTTGCTGACAGGTGGCGCCACCATCCCTTGGATGCTGCCTGGAAAAAGTGCTTTTTTCACCATGTGCTGCAGGGACTTGGTATCCTGCAGATGACCTTCAGGCACCTTTAATGGTGGTGGGAGTGAAGGAACAGAAACCTCTGTCGGCAGTTCTATCCTTCATATGGATTCCTGAAATTAATTGATTAATTAAAGATTTGCCATAATTCACTCCCATTTCCTGGTATTAACTAGGCATTGAAATGGCACCCAGGGGCAATTTCTTTTTGGAAGTAGACAGCTTTATACTATCAGACTTTTTTTTCTGACAAGTCATTAATTTTAGGAAGTATCAACTACCAAACTTACTTAAATATGCCTAGAATTAGAAATTTGCTGAATTTCAAAAGGTCACATAGCTGCAGAGAAGGATGTGAAAGGCTTCTAATAACATGCCACTTGCTAGCCTTTTAAAATAGGCTAAAGACCCAGTGCTGGGCATTAAGGCAAACTGCATACCAAGGTCAATATCATCATAAACTGAAGCAATGTGCCAAAATAACAATATTTTATTTAAAAAACAAAACAATTTTCTCTTCTCCTACCTGAACTAAAGATTCCAAAAGTACGTGGATGGATACTTAAACTATATAGGAGGCAAAACAAGAATGAGATTGTTGGTATTTAAAAGATTGACCTTGATTGTAGAGAGGATAATGGAAGACCTGGCAAAGTGGGAAAGTGGTAAATCTTAATTATTTCAAGGTAGATTCTAATTTGCGGATACTTCAGAGGCTTGTCTGAAGCATTTGACAATGGTGGGACATATAGTAAATATTTAATGAAACTTTTACATGAAGACTGATTCTACTCCCACGGTGCGGTACTTCATTATCATTTTTAAAATGTCATTCAGTAGTTTTTCTTTCAAAACTGCCAGTGGTAGTATGGGAAAATGTTGTCTTAAAGGCTAAAGAGCACTGTTGGGACCCAGTAAAGTGTTAATTTATTGCAAGCTGTAAATGAGCATTCAGCTCTTACTGTTTGGGGAAGATGGGAGAGTGCACACTTGATTTTCATAATCTATCTTGGTTGACAAATGGGAATGTGACTAAATTAAGTCTTTAAGTACTAGTCATTAATCCCATCTGATTCAGCATAGAGCTCTCATGGGCCAGAGAGGTGGACTGGCAGGTTAATGGACCAGTTTGTAATTTTAGTTTTCATGCAAGAAGCTTTCTTCCTGTTTATTTTTTTTTCCCTTATTTTCCATAAGCTAAATAGGATATCATTGCAATTAGGCTAAAAATAAAATGCTAGCAGAGGATGGAGCTTACTAAAGGCTACAGTAGGAAGGCAGAGGCGAGGACTAAATCTTGTAGTCTAACATTTCCCTGGTTTACCTGCTCAAAGAAGGGATTTAACATGCTGAGAGAACCTGCAACAATATTATCCAGATTTTTCTAGGAGGGGGTGAATAGCTCTGAATTCTAACCTTGTCATTGCTAGGGATCCCTCATGTGAAGGAGAAAGGAAAACCTCTCTGTGCAGTAAAATGTCTCTTCCTGTCCCCCTCAGAGTTACTAATAAGTAAATTTGTTGGTGGCGTGAAAATTAATATGCGTCAAACAGCTTTTAATAAATGTTATCAAAAGATCCTCTGCAGTTGAATCGGGTGAGGATCTTTTGACTAGATGTCTTTTTTTTTTTTTTTTTTCCCCAGGGAAAAAAAATGCCAATTTGTCAAAACTGAGTGTTGTGGAAACATGCCAGTTTCAGTGACAACTTAATTGGAATGATTTCTCAGCTTTGGGATGGAATGCCTTGTCAGCAAAAGAGCAAATTTCCATGCACGCATGGAATAACTGATCACCTCCTTGTTAGGGTGCGCACCTGAGCTTCAAGAGCCCCAGGTTTATGCATGGAGGAAGGGGTATATTCTCAGTACCCTATTTGCATAGTGCAGATGTTGATGATGATGTTCTAACCAGTAGCAGATGAGAGGCCAGATGCATCAGCACTCTTCATCTGTTTTGTTTTTCTTTAGTGATGCAAAGCTGTAAGCCACTTCAGGTAGTGTGCTGTGAGTGTTTCAGTGTTCTGGTCAATCTGCTCCCAAAAGTGAAGAAGAAGAACAAAAGAAAAGATTTAGTGCTGATATTATGGGGAATGATCTTCAGATCATAGAAAAACCATATTAGCATTCTTTTTTTGGGTTATTTGTGTATAGTACTGTATTCTTGTATTGGGTTTTTAAAAAATTCTTACACTAAGAAAGCCCCCAGATAATTTTACCTTAAGACTGAAAATTGTATCTGAAACTCAGAGGAATGGGGGCAAGAGCTTGTGAGGAATCTGTGGGGTGGAATACAACTGCAAGTCTGTTCTGTTTTGTAATTTTTTTTTTTTTTTTTTTTTTTTTTTGTATTCCCTATAGAAAGGAATTCTTCTGTGCAGTGTTTTTAAATCAATGATATATTGGTCTGGCTTATGGTGTTCATAAAGTACAATACATACACAAGGGAATGGAGAGAGCTTATTTTACTCTTCTGCAATGGGAAGAATGAAGTTATGCAAATTAACTTGTGATCACCCGCAATCTAGTGTTTTGTTTCAGATGAGAGAGGAAGCACACTAGGGAAATGGACGGTCTTGGAATATTTCATCGTGAATGCTGCCCATGGGTAGCCAGGTCTCGGGTGAAGTCCAGGGAATGAAAAGGCAGAGGGTGCTAGACTATTGAGAAAATGCTTATTCTCCACCTTTTACCAGAGCTTAAATTGGCAGTCTCCTGAGGGACCTCGAGTCAGATGACTTACTGTTAAGCAAAAAAGCCCTTGACTATTGGTCGATAACTGTCCAATGGCAGCTATGCTTCTCCCAAGCAGAAACCTTGAATTGTAAAGAGGATAACTGACTTTAGCAGAAGATCTTTTGGTTGACTGTACAATTGGAGTCCTAATTACAGTACAAAAAATAGTCTGTTACTAGGACTTCAGTTTTAATGTAACCTTGCAAGTAGAACCAACAGTTCAGACGGCCACTGTTAAATGACCTGGCTCTCACTTTTAACTTTTAGATCAAGTAAGAGTTTGTTTTCATGTTCTTTGTAAACAAAACTGGTAGAAATGTGATTGTTTAAAGGACTTCTCGAACTGGGGTAATTTTAGGTTTCATTTGGATGGTAGCCATTTGGTGCTCAGACCAAACCTGCCCCCAATCTACTAAGATGTAATGTTGCACAACTACCTGCTGTGGCCAAGGGAATTTGCTTTTTACATCCAAAACCTATGTGAAATAACTATAGAATAGATTGACTGAATGGGGAGTTCTAAGCCCCTCTGCTTCCTTTTGTAGATTCACCTTGCCTGTGGCTTGATTGGCAGGGGTAGCTTTACTCTGAATCGGATGACTTGAGGAAAGCCAACAGGAGGGCGGCATTTAAGTTGTGAAGTGAAAGAAATAGCTTTTGCTTGAATAGCTTAAAAGGCAAGATACGTTTTAGTTTCTTCGGGTTATCTCTGAAGAGCTTGCTAGTAAATTGTTAACTACGTGCAGTAGCGAGAGGCAAAACAATCTAATACTGAAGGCAGTTTCCAAGAGGAGGATCTTGAAGAGTTTTTATTTCCTAATGATACATCTGAGTGCTAGGAATCCTCACTGCTGGAAGTCTTACTGTATCACAAATAAAGGATGAGTAATTCAGATGAGTTAGAGGCAAGGCAAACTCTTGTGAAACCAGTCGGCTACTTTGTGCATATAGAGTAGCATGTCTAAAATAAATACAGAAAACATGGAAGCAAAAATTTGTCAATCTTCTTTTGTTCTTCAAACATTTTTTGAAGACTTGTATATTATGCTATGAAAGCAGCTTCACATTTCCTAACCTCAGATTCACTAGTACAATGATGAGTCCATTTGACTGTTCCCTGTTCTTGAACAGTGTTCAATTCTGTTGCTTTGGCTCATCTTTCTCACTGAACATGACCATAAGGGAGAACCTGTTCTGATTAGAATACACTTGATATACACTACAATGTTTCTGCATTGCCGATGGTGTTCCTGGGGAAAATTCTAAACTCTTTGTGCTGTTTGAGACCATTTTGCACGCTAAAAAGGCAGAGATAAACTAAACTAAACTTTTAAAACTTGCCAAACTTTATCCCCAGTCTAGTAACCTATTCTAAATGGTATACAAGTACCTCTAACTGTGCACTAATCCTAATGCCTTGACTCATTTGCCTGGACTGTGTTTGTTTATAGACATGCTCCAGGAGGCAGGGGTGGAGGGTGGGTACTTTAACTAATGCAGCTCCAAGAGCCATGCTAGTGCCCATCATGTGTATTGGAGTCCCCATGCTGAAAAATGGCAGTAGGGTGATTCGAACTAAAGGTCATCAAACAAGCTTTAGTTTAAAGTGCCCCACCACCACTTTTCAAGGTAGAGATGCTGATGCACATGATGCTAGTGTCTGCTGGAGCGCAGTAATTGCCATGCTCCAGTAGACTTGATTTAATTGAGTCTGCTCCTTGCAGTGCATCGAAGCAGCCTCCTTGCACATGTATAGGATCCCCAACTTGTTAGAAATGTTCAATAGAAGTGCCTTGCTTGTTGTATCCCTTCAGTTGTTGTTTATAGTCTTATTTGTTAAATTACTAGTCTAGCACCATATATACTGTCTAGAGCCCTAACAATGTGTTTTTTATATTGCAGGGAGCTGATTCATCTACTCACTCACCTCTCTGAAGCAATGCATAAGGCACGACTTAAGCTAACACTGGTCATTCCCCCTGCTGTCTCACCAGGGTGAGTACTGTGTTTACAGGAGGGAGTCCAGATGAAAACAGCTTTGTTCTCTCATCAGCCATAAACACTACGCTTTTGTTTAATGTGTGGTTTGAAAGAATGGGAACTTACTGTGGTAAGATGGCTGTGATTGCATAGTTGTGCTCCTAATGGCTAGTTCCATTTGTGGCTTTTTTCCAGCATAGCTTGGAATAAGACCTCATATAGCTCCTCAGTCCAAAATGTCAGGTCAAACCGGCCTGCAGAACAAAAGCAGAAATGATTGTGCAGCTTTGATTCATCCTGAAGGAGTGGGGTGGGTAGTTGGTGAAAAGCTTTCTAAGCCTCCAGGCACACTTTCAACTGTAATAAATGTTTCCTTAAGCAGGAAAGGCCAGAGCTTAAGGAAAGAATGAAATCTATACTAACTAAGGTTTTCTTGGTGTTTCACTTCAGCATTTCATGCACGTTTGACGTAGAAAGAAATTAAGTATTTGCAAAAGAGTGGGCGTTGGAGAATGGAGGGAGTTCTGGTGACTAACCTCTAAGTAGTAATCATCAAATATTGGGCCAGAACAATCCCTGCTGTAGGCTGCAAATTAGCTGTGTTGTGGCTTTGTTACTATGGTGTTCTTACTGGTATAGCTGCTTCTGTATTTATAGTGTTGTGCTGGCAGAAGTATATGGGTTTGTCACCTATGGTGACAGCGCTGGTTTAATTTTGCCAGCAAAATTTCAGATTTTTGTTGGTAGAACTCATTTTAACATGGATGTATGCAAGACTTCCATACTGACGGAAGGAAAGGTATGGCATGGTGCTTTTTGGCTTGCTTTTTTTGTGGTTAAACTTTCTTATGTACACACAGCCCCCAGTAACTGTACATTACTTTGGGCAATAAACAATGACTACATGAAACAACGTGTGTAGCTTCTAGTAAGTCAGAAATGAATAAAAAAAACCCACATGTCTTTCATTCATAGGTTTCTATGCTAACCCATAAGATTAAAACCTGTATAAATTACAGGCCAAGAAGACATGTCCTGAAGATCCTATTTCTGATTTTGTCATACACTTCCTCTGTCACTAAATTATTTACCCTCTGTGAGCCTGCTTCTTTCCACCTATGAAGGGAGAAGAGTGGTTCCTTATGGAAATAGTGAAGCACATTTAATGTGCTTTTAGCTCCTCTCTTTCTGGTTAAATAAAGAATAGTGGAAAAAAAAACCCCAGCCTTTCGTTCCAGTCTGTAGTTTCCTTCCAATATGTTACACTTAAGAGGAATTCCCTTCTGTTTTCTGTCAGCTGTGTTTCAACCCATTTGGAAAGCAAGATAAGTTTTTTTTGTGTTTTTTTTTTGGTTAAATGTGGAATCTTTTTATTAGACCAACTCAATACTGTATTTGGAAAATTTGTTCTTCGCAGGCTATCAGGCACAAATGCCCCTCTTCAGGCATTGGGGGAGCCTGCTGTTTTTGTGTTCTCCTAGATGCAATAGAAGCCAATATGCAAAATGCAGGTCTCTTGTTTTGTATTCTTCTGGATGGAGACCTGCATTTTGCATATTGGCTTCTATTGCATCTAGGAGAACACAAAAACAGCAGGCTCCCCCAATGCCTGAAGAGGGGCATTTGTGCCTGATAGCCTGCGAAGAACAAATTTTCCAAATACAGTATTGAGTTGGTCTAATAAAAAGATTCCACATTTAACCAAAAAACTTTTGTCTGCTTATGTCCTCAGACCAACACTGCTACGACCAACGCCTTTTAGAAAATGTTCTTTTTGCTAGCTGCAGTCCATTTACAGATAGAGCAAAGGAGGAACACTTAAAACATTTATGTAGCTCTCTTCTAAAAAGATTTATCAGTCACTTCATTACAGAAATGCTTTTCATAAAGCTTAACACATGCTCTTGAAGATATTAAGTAATTCCAGCAAACAGTAGTGATTGTAAAGTGTATTCACTCCTTTCTGTAGCAAGTAGAAGATAGAGAATCATACTATGGTTTCTGCTCATTCTTGCTGTCTAGATGGACACCAGTCTGGTGAATTTATATCCAAATGCTATGTGCATCTAAACCAGTGGTTCTCAACCATAGTGCTTTGAGATCCTTTCAGAGATGCTGCCAGGGTGCCACGCAACACTTTCACTGTTAGGTGTGCAAACATGATTCAGAAGATAAATCCAGAGACTTTTAAACAGGAATCTGTAGTGTTAAAAACATTTTGACCTGTTGAGGTCTTAGAGCAATTTTTTCTGTTGTGAAGACCTCAATAATTTTCTGTAGCCAAGAAATAAGTAAAACCTTAAGAGCCGGCACTTTCTCCTGTGTCCTGTGGGGTGCTTTAAGTTTGAGTTCAATGAGAGGTACCTCATCCAAAAGAATTGAGAACAACTGTCGTAAACTGACTGATCATGGTGAATTGATTTGGGCCTCTTCAATGCATTCTCAGGTGCAGATCTGTCTGACAACTTTCTTAAGCAATTGGATCCTACAGTCTAGCCATCTAGACCCTGGAACAAGAACATGCCTTTTAAAAGCCTTTCTGTAGTTTAGGCAATCATCCCCTATTAGAAATTGCTTGTTTGGTTTCTCTCCTCTCCTCTCCTCTCCCCGCCCCCCCAAAATACCATGGTAGTAAAGCAAGGAAATATAGGCATGACAAAGGAGTTACTCATAGGATCTTCTTTGGGTTTTTTAAAGAAAAACAAGTCCCAGATTTATGGGGAGAAGTGCATCGTCCCTATTCTATTTTAATCTCATTATCTCTAAGTCCTGAGTTTGGTCTGAGCCCTCCAAACAAGTAGCCTTTCCAGCCTTCTTGACTTGGATTTCCTGGCTCGTATAATAGAATGGTTTCCATTTGAAAATTTATTTGTCCTTGTATTATAACCAGTAATCCCATCATAGGATCAGATTCAGTTTTTGCTGTGGGGAAAAAATGAACATCAATTGGAGGCTGGGGTAACTTTTCTAACCTTCCTATGACCATGTCAGAGCTGGTACAAAGCTAAATATCTTTGCATTGTTTCTATATCAATTATAATACATATATACACATTTAAGCTTCCTATGGACATCTTATACATAAAGGTAACGATCTGAATATGTTCTTATTGTTTCTAAATGTATAGGAGGGAATTTAATATACTTAAACATAAATTTAAAAATATGGCAGGTTTCCTCTTAGGCCATGGACAGATGTGTGTTTTGAAGTGCTCCAAATGCCACTCTGATCTGGAGCAGGGATGTAGGTTGTAGCTGTGCTGGTCTAAGGACTGAAAACCTACAATCTCTGATTGAGTTCCATCAGAAATTCACCAATCACCATCACTCCGTCCAACTTTCTCTAGAATACTCCAGCACCAACATCTCCTTTTTAGACATGATGATCAGTATCCAAAATGATAAAAATACAGACCATGTTTTATACAAGAAACCCACAAACCAACGTGCATATCTGCACAGAACCAGCAATCGCCCTAAACACACCAAAAAAGCTGTGATATATACAGCCAAGCCCTCGGATACCACCGCATTTGTACTGAAGAGAACACCCAGGATTGCCACCTCGCCAATCTTAAAAAAGGCTTTCACCCAACAAGGACACTCCTCTAGAGAGAGAGATCGCATGTTTGAAAGAGCCACCCAGATACCACGTGAAGAACTGCTGCAGTACAGAAGAAAACCCCCCCACAAATCACACATCACTAGTTATGACACATCACCCCTCCCTTGAACCTGTACAAAAAATCGTCAAACAATTGCAACCCATACTAGAAAGAGACCCTATTCTTAAAAAGATCTTCCCAGAGCCACCCATCCTAGCCTTCAAACAAGCACCGAACCTTGCTAACATCAACACCTGAAGCAAACTTCCTCAAGCCTAGAACACACCAGAAGGATCCAGACCGTGCCAGGACAAGAAATGCAAAACCTGCCAACACATCTCCACCACCCCCACTATTACTACACCCCACAACAGAGCCATCAGCATCCCAGGATCTTACAGCTGCACCTCCAGAAATGTAATATACCTCATCCAATGCACCAAATGCCCGGATGGAAAATACGTAGGAGAGACCAAACAACAACTTCGCACCAGAATGAACGCACACCAGAAATCTATCAAAGACAGAAATACCCAATTCTGTCACATTTCTCACAAGAAAACCACTTTCTCTCCAATCTCTCAGTCCTGATCCTCAAAGGAAACTTACACAACACTTCCCAGAGACGAGCCTATGAACTCCACTACATCAACCTGGATACTAAAAATCATGGACTAAACATAGACATTGGATTTTTGATACATTCTAATCTGCCTGGCAAGTGACTCCCCAGCCCAGCCCCTGGCTTCTTTACTTGACATTCCATCCAGGAAGAGCACACACCAACTGCTGAAACTTCCTTAGCCTGACGAAGGGTTTTTGAACCCGAAAGCTTGTTTAATAACTATTCTCCAACTATTTGGGTTGGTCTAATAAAAGATATCAGATTCACCCAAGGAACCTTGTCTGAGTCTGATCTGGAGTAATTCTGCTCCCCCCAGCACTTGCCCACTTCTGCTGGAGCATTTTTTTTTTTTTTTTTTTTTAAATCATCACATGGCATGCAGTGGCAGTGCTTTCTAGCCAGGAGACATTACATGGGGTTACCCAGTCTTCTAGCATTCCCCACTACACTGTTCTCCTCCAGCTCACCCCCCATGAGACCAGCACAGCCTGTGTGCGCTTTACAGTCCTTGTGCCTCCAGAGGCTGACACACGTGCAAGGAACCTCCTTTTCCAGTCAAAAAGCTCCTAAAGGAAGCTCTTAAAAGCTGTTGCTTCCACCCCCCCCATTTGCCCCCCCCCCGGATCACTTTTGAAGAGTTTCTTCAGCTGCACACATCTGTACTCTTGCTGTCTGGAGCGTGCAAAAGATGTTTGAACAGTTGGAACGAAATACCTGTTCAAGGCCTTAGACAAGCTCCCTTCTGTAAAACTGCCCCCTGTGATTCCTCCTTCTACAAGCTTGAGGAGGTTCAACTTCATGGCTTCTATATAGAGAAACATTCACAATCCATTACCCAACTAGTAGAAAACCTCTCTGTAGAAAAGAGGTGTTCTGGTATTGATGACCCTTGATTTGTTTTTGTCAGTTTCTTGAGCTTAGTCTGTGCATTAATGTCAAGTCTCTGCATTGGAAAGGTTGCTGTCTTCCGCAATGAAGGTTACAATGATAAATAGTGTTTTGAAAACAAAACAGTATTTAGAACATGACACAGCTGTATCCCCCAGACTGTCACACTAATGTACTTATCAGAGCTTTGAAATAAATAATTACTACAGTCCCAGCAAATATTAAACCTGTTTCCCTGCCATCCTTAACAGGGAAAATGGGAATAGAACAGATCACAGCAGCGGTCCATTTGGTTAACTGTTTGGCCTAACAGACTAGGACGAGTTATTTTGGGAGACAGAAAAAGAGAAACCCTTTAATGGACGATTAGGGAATAAATGGTCTTATGCGGAGGTTCTTCCTAAGCTCCTCCAGTCAGTGGTGGCTTATGCTGAGAAATAAAAGGGTTTCTATCACTTATTGAAGATGCATAGATTCAGGCATGGAGGTATCTTCCAGCCCTACTTCTTCGTGAGTCACTTAGTCCAAGGATGCTCAGTGCTCAGCCTGTGGGTCGCATTTGACCCATGGGGCTACCCAAGGGTCTGGAAATTTGGCAGTTGAAGAGCAGTTTGTTTGCTGCCAAACGTCCAGACCCATGGGGAGCCCCTGACCCTGTGCACTGGGTCAGGTGCTCTAGCCTAGCACGCAGGGCTGGGTGGGGATGGTGCCAGGGCCCCCATGGCTCAATCCCTGTGTACAGGGCTCCATCTGGCTTACAGACACAATCCCAGGCCACTCCTCTGGCACATTGGGCCAAAAGGTTGAGCACCACTGATCTAGTCCAACCCCCTGCCTGAGGCAGCAGTATCCCTATCCAAATCAACATAAGCAAATCCATTGCCTAGCTACTTAGCAAAATTGTAGTCAACTGTGACACAACATGATACCCTAACCTGCAAGTAAAGCCTACAAGTAAAGCAGGGGGAACATAGTGGCCAATATTCTGCAGCTGTAGATGTTGCTTATATACGCCCAAGACATCCCAGGAAGAAAACTACACCCCCCCCCACTACAGAGGAAGGCAAAACTGCCTAGGAGACCATACCAATCTGACCAGAGCCTGTACTGACTAATAAAATTCTTTTCCTGACACCAAATATGTGTCCCTGGGTGGAGGGGCAAGGCACTCTAGCTTTAAGTTCAAGCAAGAGTATTGGTACACCCCAGTCAAAATCCCCAGTCTTGGCTGCAGCCAGCACTCAATGCCTCCGAGGAAGGCTTAAAAAAACCCTTTATATATGTAACAATGAGGGAGGGGGATTCCCTCAGCCCAATGCAGCAACCAGCAAGCCCAGAAGAATGGCAAATACCCATAATATAACAGGCATAGCTATGCCTAGATCACGCTTGTCCAACATATGGCCCGTGGGCTGCCATGCAGCCCTCCAAACTGTTTTCTGAGGCCCGAGGTGCTGCGACAGGAAATGAAAATAAACACTGTACTTTTGTTTTTGGGGGGGGGGGGGCGGTGATGTGATACCGCTTCCTGTGAGGTCTTTCAATATGGCTTGCCAGTCCACTGGGTGATTAAAAAGTTCATGATCTGGCCCCACAATCAAAAAGCTTGGACACCCCTGGCCTATATCATCTATGACCAATGGGTGTCCAACCTCTTCTTGAACACCTCCAGTGATAGAGAACCTGTAATTTCCCTAGACAGTCTGCTTCACTGCTTCACTGTTCTAAGAGTGAAGAAGTTTTTCCTGATATCCAATTTAAACCTGCTTTGCTGCAACTTCAGGCCATTGGTCTGTAGCCTACAGTAATGCAGCAAGAGGGTGGGAAAGGTGTTCTCTCTTCATGATAGCCCTTCAAGTATTTGAAGACTCCTTTCATGTCCCTGCTTAAGCACCTTTTCCACAAGCTGAACTTTGCCTAGCTCCTTCAGCTTCTTATGACTTGCTTTCCAAGCCCTTTATCATTTTTGTCACCTGCCTCTGGGTTCTGTCTAACTTTTCCACTTCCTTTTTAAAATGTGGACCCCAAAAGTGCACACGGTATTCCAGATAAGGCCTAACGAGTGTCCTACACCTAATACTTGCATTGATGCATCTCAAAACCACATTCACTTTTTGTGCAACTGCATCACATTGCAGACCTGTATTGGGTCTGTGATCTACCAAGACTCCCAGATCCTTCTCTGTGGCAATGCCATCCAGCTAAGTGTCACCCATTTTGTATTTGAATCTTTGATCATTCTTTCCAAGGTGTAGCACCTGGCATTTGTAAGCATTGATAGCTCCATCTGAACTTTCCAATCTGTCAAGATCCTTCTGAAGTGTGCTCGTGCCCTCCAACCTGTTCACAATCCTTTCTGGTTTTATGTTGCCTGCACACTTGTTCAAGAAGCTTTCTATGCCAGCATCCAAATCATTAATGAACATGTTGAAGAGCACTGGGCCTAAGATGGACCCCTTCAAATCCTTCTTACATGGATCTGTTAATAATTACCCTTTGCTTGTGGCTATTGAGCCAGTTGTCTACTGTCTTGTAGTAGCTTTGTCCAGCCCACATTTCTCCTATTTGTTTGAAGTCAGCAGGACTGTGTCAAAAACCTTGATGTCATCCAAGATATTGTTTATGTTCTGATAAAATGTGAGAGCTTTTTGGATCTCATAATGCTCTCTTTCTTGGTATCTGACAGTGCGTTTAAGCTAACTGCATTTTAATAACCCCTCCCCCCGCAACCCTTCATATGTTTTAAATGGTATTGCTTGTAATCTGTCACCACCTAATGAGGTTTCTGAAATGTTGTGGCATATCGGTCTTACTAAGACATTTTGTAGGGTCAGATTTGCCATGACTTGAAGGCAGTGCTGACTGTGTGTGTTGCTCAGGCTCTATTGGTGTGTACACATAGTGGGTTTCAGTGAGCACTTTGTCTTCGATTGAAGGGATGCCTCAAGAGGCTTAAAAGAAAAAAGGCTTGGTAGCGTAGCTAGTTACTGAACTATTTAACCATTTAAAAATTTGGTTCCTGATGAAGGCCTAGTCTGATAGAAGTTAAGGCTCTTCATGCATTGTTATAGTTTAGGGCATCTAGGTAAAAGTTCACTTCCAGTTTGTCTGTCTTTTACTCCTGGATTCCCCAAAGGCCTAGTGTCTGTGCTAGAACAGACCCTCCTAAAAGTTTAACCATATTAGCCAGGCAAAGAAACTGCCACCTTTCTGTCTATCATCCAATCGTCTCTTTCTTCCAAAGCTAGGATTGTCTAGTGGGAGAAAGAGAATTGCATTATGTGGTGACACATCAATTTACTTCTCCTCATTCTGTTTTTAAAAGTCGGCTTAATGCACTTTACAGCTGGTTTTGTGATCGCATATTAAGTGAGTCAAAAGCATGTGTCACTGCAGGGCAAAGCTATGATTGTTTGGATGCCTTTAAGTGTGTACTTTCATGCTTGGAGCTATTAAGTTTTAAGTTTAATCCTTAGTCTGAATTTCCTGGATTTGTTATGCTTGTTTTTGTAATAATTGAAAATGTCAGTAAGGATAGAAATGTTAAAAGCTTAACTCCATCTTGGTTTACCATACTTTTCACATATTGCATGTCCCCAAATAAGGCACTTGCTTTACTTTGGAAAGGCAGAATGAAGAAGATAAGATTCCTTGAATTCCATCTGAATGCTATCTGCACACATCTGGGATAGTCTATTCTTCAGTGCCACTTGCCCTACTCAAGTGCTGGTGACCCAAAAGCGAGAGGTTTAACACTGTCACAGTTGCTGCCAAATTTGGCAGCAGCTGTTGGCTGCCTGCTCCATGCTGCCAGAGGAAAGTACAGCCCCTGACAGCCATTCTAGCATTCCCATGCATCCATTCTGGCATTGAAATCAGGTTTCCCTCTTAATGCACACACCAATTTTAAATGGCTACTTTTGGGGGGGAAAGGTATGTATGCAAGTAAATGTGGTAAGTTGTTTTTTTTTCTTCCCCTTAAAATACATACTTTCTTTTTCACTTATTTGTATTAAGTGTCAGATATTGGCTTTCCCTCCCCTCAAAATTAATTTAACATGTCTGTGATTTGATTAGTTAATTTTAAAGAGAACTACATTCTTCTGCATAGAGACCAAGAATACAGACTAGTTATATTGAAGCTTCTCACTTTACTATATCCTACTTATTTAATAGCTTTCTCATTTGTTTCAGAGGTCTCTGGACTCTGTTCTTTGTTAGCAAACTGCCTGTTTGTAATTTTGCATGGCTTTTACAAGATGCATGGTGTTTGAATGTATTGATTTGACCTTTTTCTTAGACTAGAATACTGAAATTGGACTTGCAGAATACAGGAATACAATATATATATAATAGCTGAAAGACCTTTTTGAGAGCAAGGTAGTCTTGTGACTTAACAGTAAGAGTGGAATTTAATCACTTGTTTAGTTGTACTCCTAAGTGTAAGTGTGACCTATGCTAAATGCAAAAGATCATCATTTACTGAGCAGCTGAAAAATTACTATTTGGTGTTTAACATTTAAAACTTGCAGAACACTTAGAATAACACACAGCACTATAATGGCAATAGCAGGTTTCTAGTTCCTGATCATTTAATACTTAAACTATTTAAAGATGTACCTTAGATATAAAAAAGTGAAAAATTCTCAAATAAATCCATGAGAAGAAAATGAAGGAGCATAAAGATGTTCCAGAAGTCCAAGAACACCAAGGTTTCCTGTTTAATTTTATTAGTAAAGAAATAGAAAGTGGGACTTCTTGCTGTAGAGTTTGCCTGAGTACAGTAATTTGCTAGACAAATTGTTTAGGGGTGACTATAGCTTGGTCTCCAAAGTATGTAGCACGTGGCAAAATTGAGGTTGTGTGAATAAGACTTGGTTTCACTATGTAAAGTATCTAGGTTCTAGTCTTAGCTTGGCCAGAAGTTTCAGTGATACAAGTTCAAATCTTGAAGAGCGGGTTTCCTATTTCTGTTGTTGGTATTGAGGGAAGAGTTTACTTAATGGCTGATGCCTGCAAATGGACAGGGATAGCCCATGGATTTACTGTTCCAATAATAATGTGGTTATGTTGTTGGCGGGATTTTTGATCTGGCATTTTGCATTGGGAATGAAATGCAGCTCCCAGCCTGAAATCATCTTATGCTGGCTTTTAATATGCAAAATATGGAGGATCATAACTGTACCAAGGTGAGCTTGGTCAATAGTAAGGATATTGAATATTTCATGTGCTCTGAAATATAAGTAATATTTTTTCTGTGTTATACAAAGGTATCTAAAAGGGCCTTGGTTATTTCTGTATAACCTGATAATGTCTCTTCACTCATTCCCTGGATTTATTCACAAAGCTTGTGTGCCCACAAAAATGGGTTAAGCTCAGATATTGAGTTGGTGCTTTTAAGCAACATATTTGTCCATGTTCTCTCATATAGCTATATTAACTAAAAAGCAATAAAACCAGAGTGTTTCAAAGACCTCATGGAACAGAGTGGCTAGTCTAAAGCAGGGATTGACATCCTACAACCCGTGGCCTGATCTAGCCTGCAAAGCCTGGGTATCATTGGTGATCTGGTGGCAGGGGATGCTGTGACAGTTCTGCAGGACATCAGCACCATGGAAGCAGGGGCAGTGGCAGCTAGTTCAGTGGCAGTCAAGTGGCCCACTGATCCAAAAGGCTGCCAATGCCTGATCTGAAGTAGGAATTTTCCACAACTTGTAAACATAAACTTTGCACAATTCAAAAGTACATTAGAACTTAAATATTAGATGGAATGAATTGTACAAGCAGAAACATTCAATTGCATTCCTTTCTCACTTTCCTTGCATATATGACCATGTAGTACTTGATAATTCAGAGTTACAGGATAATGGGGTGTCTGCTAAAAACTGTTTCACATTGGCATACTAAATGACCCCCATTATCAAATTCATTGCGTCCTGAAGATCAAGTTGGGTTCTCATATTTATGGACGATGGAAAGTGTGCTTAAATGCACTGCATACCCTCTGTCTGAACCACTGTAGACTGTTAATCAAAAATACATCAAAAGGCATAAGAATAAATATCATAAAGAATCAAATAGTATTTTAGAGTTCAGTAGCTGGCAAAAGACTGATAAAAGAAACATGAGCTGTTTGCCAAACACTCCTCTGAGTTAGGCCCTAGGGGCCAAAACATTGTTCTCTTTGTGTTTTTAGCTTGATTTTAAAATTTAAAGGGAGAGCACATTTAAATACAAGTAGTTTATTTAGGGTTTTGCAATTTATACTCCTTTGGCATACATGGAGATCAAAGCATTCTAACAGAGAATACTATCCAAAAAGAGATGCTTTTAAGAACAAAATATACCAAAAATCTTTTGCAGGGGGGAATCAGTCTACAAAATGCAAAGCTTTGATATCAAAATATCATACATTGGATCTTATGCAGTAATACGGAAAACCACTAAAACCAGTTGGCCCTTGAAACTTGCATGCAACTTTGTGCAAGACCTCAAACTAGGTGAGTTTGGTGCAGCAGCTGAAACCTTATAATCATTAAATCCTCTTGTGATAACTTTTCATTTTTTAGCCTACTTATCTGTGCTAACAACTCTTGGCAATTGCATCCTGTTATGCCAAGATGGAGCTTTTATATTCAACCTTATGGTGAAATAAGGAAGTATAACAGTATCCATGTAAACACTTACAAGGCAATCATGCAAAGCAGGGGTCAGTAACCTATGGCTAGCCTGTGAAGATCCAGCCTAGCCCAAAGCAGCATAGGGGATGGGGTGGCATTGTGCTGTACCATGATGCCCATCCCCTCTGGAGTGCTCCCCTCTCGGCATCCCACCTTGCTGTGCTCTCATACCTGTGTTTACACTTGCTGCAGATGGGTCAGAGATTAACAGCAAGGGTAAATGCAGGCTCTCTGGGTGCTTCAAGAAGCAGAACTGCAGTCTGTGGCAGGGGCTGGGCCATGAGCTATCATGATAAACAGCCACAGTGGCAAAAGGTTGCCAACTTGTGATGTAAAGCATGAAGTTAGATTTTACAGGTAAGAAGCTGTAACATCTTGGGAGTTGTCATTCCCAGCAGTAAGGTGAAACACCTGGAATCCAGACCTAAACATCTTGTACTGTGTTCTACTCCTCTGTGGACAATGTTTCTAAACATGGGACTGAAGTGCTGACACAGACACAGCTGAGCTACTCCTAAGAGAAGATGAAGCATGTTTGCATTTTATTAATTGCACACACAGTAGCTTGATTTTTTTTTTTTTTAATGTATTAAAAAGACATGCAATTGCAGTCAGCAGTAGACAAAAGGTGAGCACATGCCTCACCTGTAATCTCTCTAACCATTGACAGGAATCAGATCCTGATGAAGAGTTTTGTCACCATCCCAGCTGGGGAGAAAAATGGGGCTGACCTTGCATGAATTTTTTATTAAGGCTATGTGAAACAGCTGCGTCTCATTTCGGTTTCTGATTTGGCTGTTTTGGAGGACAGTGATTCATTCTGGTGTTTCAGATCATTGCTCTGTTTTGATTTGGCTGAATCTGTTTCAGAGTTTCAACGCTGTTTCTGAGTTTCAACGCTGTTTCTGGGCGGCTCCTCCGGCTGTGCCTGCCTCTCAAAAAATACTCTGCCTAGACTAATAAACCTTATTGTTTAGAAAGCCTGATTAACCAAGGTAGTGTCACACTAATGTGGGTAAACTGGTTCTAGGACCTCCTTTAGGATCTCCACATGGCATTGAACTGTGCTAAGAAAACATGCCTAGCAAAGGTTTTTCTTATATGGGGTTGTATTGTACTATGTGACTATAACCTTTTAAAAGATGTCACAATTCTTGTTTGTTTGTTACCATGAATGTGTCTACCAGAACAGACAGGCACAGCAGGCTTTCAACATATCTGTTAGCAAACCTTCTCGAAGTGTTAGAAATGGTACATATGTACATATAAGCTATGTGAACATATTGGTGAAAGCAAAGGACTTGGAGCCAGGAGTGTCTGAAGTTTGCATCTAATTAGTCTCTAAATCCTGGGGGACTGAGACTGACTAAACAAAGCACCAGAAGAACTGGTGGGGCAAACTGGAAAACCAAATGAGAAACGAGATCGAGCTGGAAAACAGCATGGAAGAGTGACTGCTTTAGACTTGGGGAAAAGGCCTGGCTTTGAATGAAGTTGGGGCTGGTTTAAATTTTAAAGGTATACCCAAAATAATTACACCAGTAAAAAAGTGAGATTTCTTGTTTTGTACTGAAATAAGTATACTCATAAAAAACTTAGTGTGGTGAGCATAAAGATTATTTATGCCAGTAGAGTTACTCTTCTTCCTGAGTGGGGAATAGGCATACCAATATGAAGAGCCTTTATGCTTTGTATAACTTTGTTCTCTCATTGGGTGGGAAAGGAATGTTATCCTATCAGTATCAGGTGCAGCTTTTTAATATAGACAAGCCCTTGAAAAGGCCAAAGAAGATATGCAACTTGTACAGATGACAGACTCTGAAGGAAGTATCATTTTTGAAATAATGTATGAGGAGGAAGTGGGGAGGGTGGAAGACTAGAGGAGAACTGAAAAGCAAGATGGGAAAGAAGGTTGGACTTGAAGATAGTTTCAGGAAATCTTATTACATATATCTATCATAGAATCCTAGAAAGTAGGAAGGGACCTCTGGAGGCCATGTGGTCCAGGGATGGCCAACCTGCAGTATGGGGTGCCACAAGTGGCACAGGCAGAGGTGTGTGTGTGTGTGTGTGTGTGTGTGTGTGTGCGCGCGTGTGCACGATTAAGCAGGGGGCAGAAAGCTGCCCTGCGATAAATCCTAAAAGCTTCTTGGATAAGAGATAGTAACAGGTTATCCCAGGATATGGCAAAGTACACCTGTATAGGTATTCCAGGACTGCATCATTAAATCAGTGGCAGAAAAAAGGCACTGCATTCAGCCACTTCTATTAGGCCCTGATTCAGAAGCGTGATGTGTTTACATACCAACTGTGGGATTTTTTTTTTCTAGGACAGACACAGGCACAGCTTACCTGGGGACAAATACAATGTCTGTTCCTAGACTTTGTCTAACCTATGCCTAAAACTATGCCAGTGGGGGCCAACTTTTGTCAGAAATTAAGCCCTGACCCCTCCCCAGGTGTCACTCTGATCCCCTTCTCTCAACAAGAAAGTGACATTGATTCATACTTCTGCTTCCCCTGAATAAATGAGATATTTAAGTCTTTCACTTACCCCACTCCATTTGGCATGACTTGGATGTCAAATAGGACAGATTTTTTTTTCTAGCTGTAATTATGGAGGTAGCTTTGCCCCCAGAATTCACATAAATAATCTTTTTGGCTGATTCTTGTAGCAAATGAGAGAACCCTCCAGTTTACCCCATAGCAGAATCTTCATAGTCTACTGATCCATCTTCCCAACAGGCCTGACCTCCAGTTGCATTGTCCTACCTTTCTTTGAAAATGTGTGTTTTGAGTGGCAACTCTTGGCCAAGGTAAGTATTCTTCCAAGATGATAGATGTATTGTCTTGCACAATGTAGGGAAGCAGATATACTGCTTCATTGGTCTCTTCACTATGATCACCTGAACTGTAGCCTAATTCCAGCTTCCATCTTTGTTTGGTAGGGTTGTAATTGCAGATGCAACCAGGTGTAGGTAGCTAGGTTCTTCTGACACTTCACTCTTCACCCCTAAAACAAAGAAGGGTTCATATGCTGGACATCACTTCTTGAAATTTATACTTCCGGAAAATGGCCAAGTTTAGGAAAACATCTTTGCTTTCTTTCGGACAAGGTCTGCAACTGAAGGCCTCCAATATTTCTGTAGTTGAATAGATCAAGCATTGCACTACAGTTTATACAGTTGCAGCTAAGTCTTTCCCTCTGATCCACTGAGCTGGTATCTATGATGCATAGCAATTTCTTGCACCCAAACAGCATCTACTTCTTTAGGGAAAATAAGGAAGGCTGCCACCTCATTGTAGAGCATTAAAAGCCAGACCTGCCTTCAGTTGCAGAAGCATCCTTTTAACAAGGCTTTGTTTCAAACATTGCTTCTAAGAGTGTGATACTGCACTCTTATTTTAAATGCAATAAAGTTCTCTGCTTATGTGTGCGTATCTCTCAACCTGTTTTTGTTGCTGCTTGTTTACACTATAAGCCAGGGGTGTGCAATTATTTGGGCTAGAGGGCCACTTTAGGAAGTTTTGGTGAGCTGTTGCAGGCTGGGTCAGCACGCCCCCCCCCCCAGCGCGCGCGCGCGCGCGCGCGCACACACACACACACACACACACACTCTCTCTCTCTCTCTCTCTCTCTCTCTCTCTCTCTCTCTCTCTCTCTCTCACCAAAACTCCCTAAGTGGGTTTGCCACAGAGCCTGGTCCTGCACTGTCCCTGCCCAAGATCCCAGCCCTGGTCCCAGGCTCTCTATAGAGAATGTCCCAAGATGCACAAAAAGCAGGGTATGCTCAGCTGCGCAGATGGAATGGGGCCACAGGTGGGTAGGGATGGCCAGGACCAGGGCTGGGATCTTGGGGTGGTGACAGTGTGAGACTGGAGACTGGGGCAGAGCTGCAATCTGTTCCTGACACAGCCCTACCTGCAGACTTGGTGCCCCTCACAGGGACATGTGGGCAGTGCATTGCGGGTCTGCCCTGGCCTTGGGCTGTCGCTGTCCCAAGATGCTGATCCCAGCCTTGCCCATCTCACTTCTGGATGCTGTTGTTGCCTGCTGCCCCATCCCATTTGCCTGGTCTAACACTCCCTGGGTGTGCGGGTCCTGAGCCAGTCTCCATGGAGGCCCTGCCTGCCTGCTCTCTTTATTGCCCACAGCAGTAGGTATGGGGTGGACAGGCTGGGGTGCTTGGGCAGTGGGGCTGGTGATGGCAGTGACACTAGTGGTGGCAGTCAGAAGGAGCCAGGGCTGCCTGGAAGTAGAGTCTGGTTACTGTACTGCCCTAGCCCTGCTGCATGTCCAAGGATGGTGGGACTAGTTGCACATGCCATGGCCCAGGTTGCCCCCTGTACCTGGGCCAGGTGGGGCTGAGGGACTCGCTGCAGGCCAAATAAAATCACTTGGCAGGCCAGATCCAGCCCATGGGCTATACTTTGCCTACCCTTGTTGTAAGTTCTTTTGGAGTGGAGACTGTCTGTTGTGTTGTGTTGTGGTTTTTTGGTGTGGGGGGGAGGGGGAGGTTGCTTGCATTTATAATGCTTAGCACAGTGGAATCCTGCTACATGATTAGAGTCAGAGGGGTGGGAGGTGCAAAGGGTCATCTGGTCCAAACCCCCCCGAATGCATGGATGATACTCCTGAATCATCCCTGTCCAATGCTTATCCAATCTCTTTTTGAAAGTTTCCAATGAAATGTATTCCACAGCTTCCCTGGGCACTCTGCCACTGCCTTGCTTCTTAACAGTAGCAGTTTTGCCTGATATCTAATATAAATTTACTTTGCTGCTATTTGAAGCCACTGGTCCATGTCCTGTCCTCTGCTGTAAGGGAGAAAAGTTGCTCTCCTTTATGGCAGCCTTTCAGATATTTGAAAGCCACCATTAGTGTAACTAGAGGTGGGCAAGTAGGGCTCCCACCCTGGGTGCAGATTTAGAGCTGGCACCAGAATGGTGGACCCTGGGTAGTTTAGGTTGTAGGGGATTCTGCAGCTTGTGTGCGGGGAGTTGGTGCTGCTGTAGCAGCCCTGATTCCCTGCCACATTGGCTGCTTCAGTCAGGGTACAATGATCCTGGGATCTTTGAATTTTGAACTCCTCCTTACCTCCCTACCCCCTTCCCCACCTAGGCCACCACTGTCCTGTTCTCCTTTAATCACTTTTTTTTGCAAGTTAAACTAAGGTTGTTGATGCTATGGTAATATAAATACTAATAAATGCACATAGCAAGCTACTCTAGAATGTGGAGATCTATCTGGAATGGAAAATTTCTTCCCTGACTTTTATCTTTCTCAAACTAAGTTTCTTCTAGTCCACAACACCTAGCTCTTGAGGTGTTTCTGAGATTAATACTGAGATTAACATTAACTATATTTTATACTGGTGGAATGCTAAGCTTCTCCAAGGGTATAACAACAGAGAACAGTTATTGTAAAGTAAGATGAGGTGTAAACTTAGTGTCAGCTACTCATCAGTAATTATATGTGCAAGTGCCCTCATCTGGTAAATACAAAGAACTTTATCTTCAAGGAAAGTGACAAAATTTTCTCACTTGCTGCTATGTGAGAGTTTCCATGTGGACAGTTCCTGGAGTAGCTGACACTGGTGGAGGATCCAGTGTGGGGAGTACACTTGTACCACTTTTTTATTCCTGGTCCACCCTAAGTTTTAAAACCAGCTGCCTGGCAGTGGCAGCAGCACTTCTATTCAGGCAACAGTGAGGAAGTCAGTTGAATTCATGGCTTATTAAAATGACCTGATTCCTTCTAAACTCTTCATTCCATAGGTGTTAATGACATGCTTTCCTTTCATTGCCCTCCACTGGACTCTTCAACTTGTCCATGTCCTTGCTGTAGTGCGGGTCCCAAAACTGGACACAGTACTACAGATGTGGCATCATTAGTGCCAAATAAAGGGAAAGAAATACTTCGCTTCATCTGCCGGCAATACTTCTACTAATACAGCCCATTATGCTGTTAACCTTCTTTGCTACACAGCATACTGTTGGCTGATATTCAGCTTATTGTCCACTGCAACCCCCAGGTCATTTTCTGCAAAGTGGCTGCTTAGCCAGTTGGCCCCCCGTCTGTACCAATGCCTGGCTTTGTTCTGTCCCAAGTGCAGGACTTTGCACTTGTCTTTATTGAATCTCATGAGATTTCTTTTGGTCCAATCCTTCAATTTGGTGAGGTATCTCTGAATCCTAGCCTTACCCTCCATTGTGTCCCCCAGCTTGGTGTCACCCACAGACTTGTTGAGGGTATACTCCATCCCATCTTTCAGGTCTTTGATGAAGATATTGAACAAAACCAGCTCCAGGACTTATCCCTGGGGCACTTCACTTGATACCAGCTGCCAAATAGACATCGAGCCTTTGATTACTACTCTTTGAGCCCAATGATGCAGCTGACATTGTAACCTTTAAAGTCTATTCATCCACCCCGTACTTCCTTAGCTTGCTTGAGAGAATATTGTGGGAGATGGTATTAAAAGTCTTGCTAAAGTCAATGTGTTTCCTGTCCACTTCTGTCCCCACAACCACAGAACCAGTCATCTCATCATAGAAGGCAATCAGGTTGGTCAGGCATGACTTGCCCTTGGTGAATCCATGCTGACTGTTCCTAATATCCTTCTCCTCCAAGTGATTAGAAATGGATTCTTTGAAATAGATTTTTCCAGGAACTGAGGTGTAGTTCCCCAGATCCTCCTTCCCTTTCTTAAAGATGGGCACTATATTTATCTAATAGTGTAGGACCTCTCTGTCACCACAGGTTTTCAGTTATGATGGCCAGCAGCTCTGCAGTCGCATCAGCCAACTCCCTCAGCAGACGTAGGTGCATTGTTTCCAGCCCCATGGACTTGTATATGTCCAACTTTTCTAAATAGTCTCTAACCTGTGCTTTTACCAATGAGGGCTGCTCACCTCCTTCCCAAACTGCTGCCAGGTGTTGTAGTATGGTAGCTGTCCATATTACTTGTGAAGACAAGGTAAAAAAGACATTGATTGTCATTCTTTTCCTCATCTGGCACAAGGTTGTCTCCCCCATTCAGTAAGGGATCCACAGTTTCCCTGATATTTCTCTTGTTGCTGACATACTTGTAGAAACTCTTCTTATTACCCTTCACAGCCCTTGCTAGCTGCAACTGCAGTTGCACTTTTACCTTCCTGATTTCATCTCTGCATGCCTGAGCAATACTCTTATACTACTCCCTAGTTTTTTGTCCAAGTTTCTATTTCTTGTAAGCTTCCTTTTGGGTTTTAGCTCATTGAAGAATTTCCTGCTAAGCCAAGCCATTCTTCTGCCATACTTGCTAGTCTTCATGTGCATTGGGTTGGCTTGTTCCTGCATCCTTAGCAAGGTCTCTTTAAAATACAACCAGTTCTCCTAGACTCCTCTCCCGCTCAGACTGGTCTCCCAGGGGATCTTGCCCATCAGTTCCCTGAATGAGTTGAGTTGAAGTCACCTTTTCTGAAGCCCAGGGTCTTTACTCTGCTACTCTTCACCCTTCCTTTCCTAAGGATTCTGAACTTAGCCATCTCATGCTTGCTGCTGCCCAAGTTGCCATCCACTTCTATGTTCCCCACCAATTCTTCCCTGTTTGTAAGCAGCAGATCAAGGCCTCTCCACCACTTGTACCAGGAAGTTGTCCCCAACAGTCTCAACTTCCTGGATTGCCTGTGCGCTGATGTATTGCCCTCCCAGCAGATGTCAGGGTGATTGAAGTCTCCCCATTAGAACCAGGGCCTGTGATCTGAAACTCAGTAGCTGTTTGAAGAAAGCCTCATCCTTCTGGTCTGGTGGTCAATAGCACCACAGCATCACCTTTGTTGCTCTCCCCTATGACCATAACACAAATGGCAGTGCATGCTTCCTGTCCTCAGTTTCCTTTAAGTGCAAAGTTGGCAGGGACTCAAGCAGGCAGGAATAGAAGTTGCCAAGGGCAAAAATCATATTTTCTAGCTCTTGAGTGTTCAATTTGCAATCTAAATAACATGCACTGAATGTATTAAATGTACTCTGCTGTTCTTTTACAGGCAAAAAAAAAAGTAAAACAACTAGCAGTAAGAGTATTTCTGTCACGCATAATCAACAGGATGTGAACCTTAAAATTAAAGCATTGCAGTACAGACTTATGCCTCTTGAGCTACTGACCTGGCTGTAATAGCTGGCAGCAGGCTCTGCTTGCTGCCTCCCTTGGGATGAGACACAGCTGGGTCCTGGGTGGAAAGCCAGGTTTGGATTAGCTCTCTCTTCTTTCCTCCCCCACACTCCTCCCTGCTAGACCTGAGTGAGCTTAGACCTCTGTTGTATTTCTGGGTTGTGGGCTGAAGCTCAGATGGGTGTGTTTATTGGGGAAGAGCTCAGCTCAATTCTTGTTCCATCTGGTAACCAGAAAAGGAAGTGGCACATGGTAGGTCTGGCAAGAGAAGCTGCATTTGTCTGTTGGCTTTTTCCTCTCCTTCAGAGCATGGGTGGGAGGGGACAGCTGCCCTTGTGCAACTTCTAAGGGTGCTTGCAGGTGTAAATAAAACCAAAGAAATTGGTGATTTACTTTAAACTTGGTGCATTCTCACACTGAGCCCTGTGCATGCCTAGAAAAGGCTGTGCATTATTTGAACTGTGCTCGCGCAACTTCTGTAAAGATTGGGCACTTAAAGGTGCCAAAAAGCCCCACTTATCTAATAGCCGATTGAATCGGCTTTAGCTAAAAGTGCCAAAAAGCCCTGCTGAAGCATCTGATTTTTACAGACACTGCAGAGCTGGATTGAAGCAACACTCTGCTTCTTTTGGTAAAGTGTGTTTTGTTTGTTTGCTTGTTTTTAACGTCTGTAAGCTACCTAAGTAGCCAGGGGCTGGATCTGCAAGGTCGAACCCTCCTCCTCCCCAGCTCTCCCATGTACCATGTGGGCACACGGCATTTCTGAGCTTAACTCGATCTTTACACCACCCTGAGGGCTCCCTCAGTGCTATGAGATGTGCAACTTTACCTCCTGTGGTGGGAGAAGGAAGCAAAAGGTGAGGGGGAGAGAGCCTAGAGACCCCAGCTGCAGCAGTAGCTGGAGCAATAAGGGAAGCAACGGCTGGGTAGGGGCCTGGGGTCCCCATGTGGGCCCGCCTGGGCTGCCAGGTGGACAGCTCTGCTTTGGACCATGCTCTTCTCAAGTCTTTGTTGGCTGTTGCTGCTTTGCCAGTGGTAGCATCAGCCTTGTTTCAGATTTTGTGTGGTCACTTATCTTTATCATGTTGTGACATGTCCTGAGGAATGAAAATGAGGCTATAGCTTGGCAAAAAAAATAAAAAAAAATAAAGCTGAATTTCATGGGGAAAAAGAAAAGGTATTTATAATCTGATGGTATTTTCTCTGTTGGATTGCAAAACATCACTGCAGAGGGCTGTGGAAGTTTTGCAAGGAAATGCTTGCAGAAATACTTTATAATAAAACGTAGCTAAAATAAAGGGATTGGTACCACCTTCCCCTGGAGCTTCTGCTGGGGTGCAGCAGTACCCAGGGCTCAGCTAGGGAGTGGCAAGAGAATTTCCATTGGGTCCTGCATTGCTCTCTGACTTGGTGCTGATGCTCTCACCGCACTGCTCCTTGGCTCCCTGCTGAGCCAGGGAGCAGCGAGGCAATCGGTGCAGAGCCAGAGACTAGCACAGAACCTAGTGCTGCCTGCAGGTACTGCATTTTGACTTAATACCCAATTCTAAGATGAGGATTTGTTTTCCCTATATTGAATGGAGGAAAATACCTCATCATGGTGTAATCCAGGAAGTACTCCAAGAGGTATCCCCTCTCCAATTGAAGGGATCAAAGCAGGTGCATAAGTGCTGTGGGAAATGTAGGGACTCTCCTCCCCCTATAGAGCAGAGCCAGATCACCAGTGGGCCTTAACCACATACCTTTTAATGAAAGAACAGTACTGGAAACATAACAGGCATAAGCCAGGGTCCCCCCTGGGGGACACTACACCACCCCAAGGGGGCAGGATTCAACAAAGGTTAGACACTTACAATCATTGACAAAAGACAGGGTTAACAAAATATAAAACAAACAGCAGGACAAATAATACTGGTTGGTGAAATATAAAAAGGCACAAAATGTCAACTGACAAGGAATATAGGGCCTAGGAACCTGGAGGGGGAGAAAGGGAGAAAACACAATGGCCCCTTTCCACTGCAAGAAGATTTTTTTTTCCCTTGTTAGCTCAATCACCAAATCACTCCAGCTGGGATTGGAACTCAGATCTCCCACATGGTAGGCAGAAACACTGCCACACAGCCACTAGGACTGCTCCAAGCTGTGAGGGGTCTTGACTTTCCCAGAGCTCCGGCCTCACATCGAGCTGCCTGGCCTTTCTTGGAGCTGGAAGCAGAGCTGGGAACCTCTCAGGTCGCTGCTCAGATCCTTGCTGGAGCAGGGGAGCCTCTCCTGCTGGGCACAGCCTCTCATAGGCGATCCTGGAGCCCAGCGGGGAGCCTCTCCTGCTGGCCACACACCACGCTGCTGAGGGTCCAACTGCTGCCTGCAGGTCTCACTCCTTCAGGGGCAACTGCTTCCGCCCCGCTGGCCCAGCTCTTTGAAACTCCTTCCTTGTGGTCCCTCGCTGGTGTCTCTTGAGTCAGCTGCGCTGCCCCTTTTATCCCCCTCCAGGTGACCCAAGGGGCCAATCAGGGGACACGGAGTGCGAGTCTCTGGGGCCTGATTGGTGAGGAAAGGGAATCCCAAGTCCTCCAATCATCTTTTACCCCTTCAAAACCCCTGGGCTAAGTCACTGCCAGCTAGCCCGTCACAATGGAATTGAGTAAATACAGTCTGTCCCTATGTGAAATCTTGGACACTAAGTAGAAACTAAAAAAGCACCTTGTCCTGGGTTTTGGGGTATCACTTTTTTCTATTACCACTTGCTTCTTTCATAGGACGTGACTTGAAATTTGAATTTTGAAGGCAATGTATTTGAATTGTTCTACATTGCAGTTTGTCCTACTAAGTCAAAAAGTGGGGATGTATGTATGATTTATAACAGTTATTAGACGCATGGCAGAACTGTGTAGAAGATTGGCTTCCTATACAGCATGGGCATTAAAAACTTGTTTGTTAGTTTTTTTTTAAACATACGGGTAAATAACCTCATAGTTGAAGATGGGTTGTCAGTGGTTACTTTACAGGCACTTTTGTTGTCACCAAAAGCAGAAATCCCTTCACAAAGTAGTAATAAAGCAATGACATTTGCTGTGTCACTGACTTTATAATCTAATACCATGCTTTTTACTTGATTTGTTGTTTGTCAGAACATGTACCGAGGTGTTTATGCCCTCCAGAGTGAACCTCTATCCTTGTGCAACATCTGTCTTGAGGATAACAGAAAGGTGACCTGTAAAAAACAAAAAAACAAAACAAAACAAAAAAAAACCAAAAAAAACCAAACCCCCGACCTGTAGATGGAAGAAACTCATCTCTTTATGAAAGAACACACGTAAATTGGGAATAACTTCTGATTTATACACCATAACAATTTGATAGAACCATGAAAGGTACCAGTAACTTATTTCCATTAAGAATTTTTCAGTTGGAGAGGGAGAGTCGGGCAGAATAATAGTGCTGTGCCTCCAAAAGAGTTTCTTAAGGCCTCGAGAAGTTTGGAGGCTTATCTATATTGAGCATAAACAATTAAAATGGTCTAGAGTAAAGTAGATTTTTAAAGTACCTTTCAGTTCCAGTAATCCAAGGAGGTATTAGTAGCACAAGTAAGGATTTATGGGGTTTTACACTTCATTAATTTATAACAAATCTAGTGTGAGAATATTGGATGTGTATGAAAAAGCTTGATCCTCAGTATAAGTCAGTCAGCACAAAAATATTAGCTATTACCTATGCCACAATAAGATGCTTCCTAGGAAAAGGCAAAAATCATCAAACGGTATGTTTTCATTTGCCTTATGGGACTCAGTATTCAAGATTATGACCAAGTTGTAAATAAATCAGTAGAAGTTGCTATTTCCTTCTGAAAATTCTTAAAATAACACTTACAGAGTAGGCTGGATATAGTCAGGAAGTGAACAACAGTCTCCAGAATGTCTTGAGACGCTGTGGCAGAACACTGGCCATTGCTCTGTCAGCGTTGTAGTTGACTAGAAAACCAAATTTCTTGTTCATCTGATAATTACCTTGTTTTAGATCAGGGGTGGCAAACTCATCCAGCCCCATGGGCTGAATGAGGCTTGCTGGGCTGGTCTGTGGGCTGGACCAGGACCGACCTCCTGGGTCTCTAGCCTGTAGCACTGGATGCAGCTCACATGCCCACATAGTACCATGCTCTGGCCCCCAGGCTGACACGGGGTATGTGTTGTTGGCAGTATAGTAGGTCAGTCTAGGGTGCGTGTGCAGCCTATGCTGCAGCTGTGATGTGCCCCGTAATGTGTCTGGCCAGTGCTCTGTAGGCAGCGCACGCCCTGTGCAGCTCTGCGTGATTCATGCACTGTGAGCCTTGGGACCACTGTGTGCTGCATGCGGCGGACAGAGCTGGCCTGACCACATGTGCAGCGTGTAACGTTTCCCTGGACAAGCCCTTTGTACCGGCTCCAGGGCAGCCTGATCTGGACCAGCTCAGAGACAGTGTGCTGTATGCAGCATGTGTCCCAGACTGACCCTCTGTGCTGTGTGCAGAGTACATGGTGCTGGGTCTAGCTTATGTGCTGCGTGCAGCACGCAGGGCCAAGGCTGGCATATGAGGCTCAGTCCAGTGAACCTTGGGGTGGATCATGTTGATTCATTGGTCAGATCTAGCCCCCAGGTCCATATTTTTGACACCCAGTTTTAGAAGCCGGGAAGTTGTCATAATTTGACAACTTTGATCCCAAAACAGGGATCCCCAGAAAGGACTGGTTAGTTACAGATATATGATATGCCTTTTGATTTGCCATGACATTCTTTCTACGTGAAATCACTGTAAAGTGGTAGCTGAAAAAGTGCTCTGGAAGAGCTGGTATCAATTGCCAAAGTGGGAGGCATTTCCAAGGCTCTGTTTATATTCAGTATTTTCTAGGGTTGGTAAACTGGTCAACTGACCAGTCAAATATTGTCAATTGAGTAGTCAATAGACTTCATATTTTTGATTGGGCAAAGATAGTAGCAATTTTACAAAAAATATTTTTTTTTTTGTGATTTTTTGTGACAGAAATATGATTTAAAAAATCATTTCTTAATGGAAAATTTGTGCTTTTTCTGTGTATTGTTTGGAACTGTTGGCTGTTTTTTACAATTTTGAGAGATATTTGACTGTTCAGTTGACCAAACTTTATTTAACCAGTCAAATACACAACCCTAAAATTTTCATTAATGATTTGGATGATGGAAGAGCGTGTGCACTTAAACATAATAGATAACACTAAGCTGGGAGGGTTGTGTACTGGGAGAGACAGGATCAGAATCCAAAATAATCTGGATAAATGGGAAAGAAGTTTTGAAAGCAAGAAGATGAAATTGGATAAAGACCTGTGCAAAGCATTACACAGAGGAAGGATAAACAAAATGTGCAAATATTAAACAAGGAATAACTGGCACAGC
The DNA here is from genome assembly GCF_030867095.1 of Alligator mississippiensis. Taxonomy (NCBI): domain Eukaryota; kingdom Metazoa; phylum Chordata; order Crocodylia; family Alligatoridae; genus Alligator; species Alligator mississippiensis. The sequence continues at coordinate 185,366,812 of NC_081825.1, read as the reverse complement.
AGCCATATGGCAGAAGAGGATCAGGGGCTTTTAATAGACTACAAAATGAATGAGTCAGTAATGTGATGCTGTTGCACAAAAGGCAAAGTTCATTCTTAGATGTGTTAATAGGAGCATCTTGTGTAAAACAGGAGAAAATTGCTGTGCTGCTGCTGGTGAGGCTTCGGCTAAAGTACTGTTTAGTTTTGGAAACTAACTTCCAGGAAAACGTATTGGAGAAAGTCTAATGGAAAGCAATGGGTATAAGAGGTTCAGAAAACAGTAAATGTAGGGAAAAAAAGATTGAAAAAACTGCATTTGTTTAATCTAGAATAAAAGAAGATTCAGAGGGGACACAAGCCTTCTGTTACATAGAAGGGTAATACAGAGGGGAATGTGATCACAAGGGAAAGGACAATGGTCACAAGGGAAAGGACGAGAAGAAATCAGCTTATTTTCAACAAAAAAGATTTAAATTGTGTTTTAGGAAAACCCTGATTAACTGCTAGGGTAGTGAAAGCCAGAACAATCTACTTAGGGAGGTCATGGAAACTCTTTCCTTGGCGGTTTTTTAGAACAAATTTCAGAGACATATTCTGGGGATCTAAAACAGGCTGTCTTAACTTCTGTTGAGTGGGGGTGGGGAGTGCACCTGCTTGGGCCTTTCACTGCAGGAGCAGCCTCTTCCCTCCCCCCGGCTCTCTCTGCACTGCATAGGGCCGCACTGGCAGTGTGCAGGCCCCCCTCTGGGCTCTTACTCATTGTGTGACTGGAGAGGCAGCTGCAGGGACCTGCAAACCATGGGTTAACTGCTTGTGGGCCTCTCGTTGGACAGCCCTGGTCTAGAAATACTTTATTCTGCCTTGGTGCAGATTTATTGAACTTAGATGGTTTGCTGAGGTCGGTTCAGTCCTACAGTTTGTAATACTTCTCCATAGGCAGTAAAAAACTATTACCATTTAAAATAAATACTTAAAATCTGATAACATTAGGGGTGCACCGATAGAGATTTTGGGGCCAATACCAATACCCGATTTTTAAGGAGGCATATCAGCCGATACCGATCCGATTTCCGATACAGCGTGGAGAGCTGCATGCAGCTGGTAAGTCTGTTGTGGTGGGAGGGGAGGGGGGAGGGAAGGGTTGTGAGGGACAGAACAAGGCCCTGCAGTGAGGGAGGAGTGGGGCTGGGGCAGGTGCTGCTGGGGTGGGGCGGGGCAAGTGCGGGACGGAGCCACAGCTCATTTAGGAGGCGGTTCCCACCGCTGTGTGCACCCTGGGAGGACATGGGGGGCATGTGCCCCTGGATCTGCATGGGGTGTGGGCGAGGTAAGCCGAAGCTGCAGGCTGGGGTCCAGGCTTCACCGGGCTGTGTTCAGGGTGGACGGTAGTGGCACTGGGAGAGGGGTATGGGGAGTTGCAGCCCCCAACATTTGCTGTAAAATTCCCCACCCCAAATTCCTAAAACTCCCCCCTCCTGCTGGGAAGAGCCCGGCACAGCCTTGGCCCCAGCCTACAGCTGCAGTCCAGCCCTCTCGTGCCCCACACAGATCTGGGGGCACATGCCCCCTGCCCTCCTGGGGTGTGTGCAGCGGTAGGAGCTGCGTCCTCCAGATGAGCCGCGGCTCTGTCCCACGCCTGCCCTGCCCCGCCCCTGCTGGTCAGCGCTTGCCCCAGCCCCCCTCCCTCACCACAGGGGGTGTTGATCTGCCCCCCACCCCACGCCCTTTCCTCCCCCCTCCCCTTCCACCACAACAGACTTACTGGCTGCATGCAGCTCTCCACACTGCTGGGCTGCGCTCCTTGCTATCTATGTGCTGCGCTGTGGCACTTATCGGCCACATTGAGCCAATTTTCTGATGCATTCTGTTTTCTCTGAGCCAATCCTATATCAGACCAGTGTATCAGTGCACTTCTAGATAACATATCTGGGCTGTAATCCATCTTGTGCCATCTTGTGTCTTGTGCTGATGTGCAAAAGGAGAAGGGGAGAGAACAAGATCAGTCTTCATTTCTTGTGTGGGAGTAGTAATACTCCCCAAATTCCAGCGCTTGTGGAAGAGTGCAGGCTGGTGGATCTGAACCAACAAAGTGGGGGAGAGGGTGGGGGGACAGGAGGGGGAATAGGCTCAATCCTGTAAAGGACTGGGGTAACTATCTTCCCCCACACACTGTTTAGAAGCAAGGGAAGAAATTGTGACTGAATTTTTTCAAAGTTTCTGTGGAATTGCTACAGCTGTTTGCTTCCCTTTTCATGGGGTTCAAAGCTATGGTTTTTCCAACCTGAGATTCTTATAGCAGTAGTTTTTAAGTGCTTGATTAATACGGCTTTCTGCAAAAGTTTGAAGTGAGCAACAAACCTCAAGATGCTTCGCTTTAGCTGCCTGTTAGGTAATTAAAATAAAAAATCGTTGCAGATATTTTAACGAAATTTGGAAATATACTGTTCCACTGCGATCTTGCAGGCTTGCTTTCAGCCCAAGCAAATTAAAGCAGCTGAGCAAAACCTTTCCAAAATGAGGTTTAAAACGCTGAACAAGCTCATACTGTTAAATTTTATAATGTGATATGAATTTTCATGAGCTCTCTGAGACTGGAAAACGCATCTCTGACAAAACATTGTCTAGCAAATGTTACACTGGTTTTCTTTCCTCCTTTTTTTTTGTCCTGAGCAGCTTGTCATAGCTGTGTGTTTTAAGCACAAAATTTCAAAGTGTCTTTCTTCTCCCCATCCATTCCCAGCTAAGTGCAGTTATGTCCCAGCCATCATTTTAACTGTGTTCCTTACTGAGGATGATTTCTTATTTGATGGAAAAAAGTTGAAAGTAAAAGCACTTTCTACATTTCAAACAACCTGATGTCTTAAAATTTGATTTCCAACTCGTTTGCAGTATGCTGAGGCTAAGTATTCTTGACACTGTTTTTTAAAGCAGTGAAAAGTTGCTGGCAGGGGACATTTTTTGTTTTACATATGCATTATGAGATGAGGCCCTTTTAGGGGAACAGGAAATATCTCACTAGTCATTACTGTAGTATCCTTCACGGAACAGATGATAGAGCCTAATATTGGTGACAGTTATTCAGCGCTTTTTCTCTTTCCTGCTCTGAAGTGCCTTTCATTTAGACCATCAAGGAGAATACATTATAAATTCAAATGCCACTTAGCATTATTTTTATAATTTTCAGTGTAGCACAACAGCTCTAGCAACTGGAATTGTTGACCTTCCTGAGTATTCTGGCAAGGAGGATGTTCTATAACTCTTTATTTTATTTGCATGGGGAGACGTAAGAGGAGAAGGAGGGAGGAAAGCAAAGGAAGGGAAAGCAGTCCTTTTATGTATTTATTTATTTATTTATTTTTTATCCTGAAAGACTTATCTTGTTTCCAGTAGCTTTGAAAATGTTCTTTATTAATGGAACAGTGAGTCTTCCCCTTGGGCTAATACGAGGTGGCAAAGGTATATATACCATGAGTCAGGCTGGAGATCACACTGATAAGAGGGGAGACAAACATCTTTTCAGAAGAATGAAAATAAAGATCATCTTCCCTTTTAATAAAACAGAATTTGAGCACATACTCAGGAATCCTAATTCGCCTTGTATTCCCAGTGAATCAGAAGCTTTGCTTTGTTTTTGTATCTATTCAACTCTGCTGGAGTGCTCTGTTGGATGAGTGCTTCTTAAATTAATATACAAATGTTTTGTGGTAAATTAATGCATTCTGTGCCTCAGAATGGCATCTTTTAAACATCTCTGTGATATTTGTGTCTTTAATACATTGTTAATCTAGGAAATGCTTTTCACTTAAATTAAAGCAATTTATGGATACTTGATGCCTGGCATCTTCATTACTCTTTAAATATAGAAAAGACTACTAGGTTTGACCTTGAATGTAGCTGATGCACAGCAGGAGTTGAGACTAATATCTTCTGTGTTTATGCAGGTTGTTTTATTTGAAAGTCACCAACTGATCTGTTTAATTCATAATTTCTACTGTAACACAGATGAATATTGCTACCCATGGATGCTCATGATTAGTGTCTCAAAACATCTGCCGTTCCAAATCAGAGATATTAAATTAACAATTTATCAGAGTTGTATCTTAATCTAGTATTCTACATGGCTTGGTTTTTTTTAACACACATTTCAGTGTAGTCTGATTCCATTTAATGCTTTTGCAAGTGGCCAAATTAACCCAAGATCAGTATCCTTGGTGTTTTGGTGTGCTTTTCATTAACCTATGACACCTGTAAATAGGAACCTGTTGGATGTTTCCATTATTGGCTATAGAGTGGGGGTTGGCGACCTACAGCCCACAGGCCATATCTGGCCTGCAGAGAGATTTGATCTATCCCACAACAGCATTTGGTGGTAATCTAGGTGGGAGGGGATTAATGGCAGTGAGAACTGGTGGTGTTTGGCAGCACCTGGCAGCAGAGGGAATCTCTGGCAAGGGAAGTGGTGGTAGATGGGTTATGAGCAACAGCCTGCCTTAGGGCTGGGCTATGTTACTTTAGATTATCACTGGTAGCAGGTTACTGACCCCTGAGTGCATAGGGTCTACCAAAATTTTATTTGGAACTAAGAATCTGAGCCACAATATTTGCTGACCTGGTGAGCATCCTTAGACCCCTGCTCTTGCTGCAGCTGTGGTGAAATGAGGAAGTGTCTTGGTAAAACTGGTTATTTCATTTGAATAGAAACACTGAAGAGAAGAAGAATGGGTGAAGACAAGTATGCTCATGCTTTATGTTCCTAGTATGTAAAGAGTTTCTCATGTGGTAAAACCATATCATGGTCATTCTTCAGATCATTTCTTAGAGCTCTTTGCTGAGATGCAGCAAAAATCTTGATAATGATTAAGCAGTTGTTTTGCTGAGACTACTTGCTCACCTATATCGTCCTGTTGTGTCTTTGTGCACCCACTGTTTGTTTTATCCACCTGTTTATCTCTTCCTGTATAGTAATATATTCCTTGCATCAGGAATCATCATTTTTTATACATTAGCACAACATGGCTCAGGACTATGACTGGGCTTTCAGGGATTTGTTACCTGAAGAAGTCAAATGTCTTCAGGAGATCCCGATCTCCAGAATGTAAGATAGGGGAAAAAATGCTGTCTACTAAAGCATTCCTGGTTGAGAAAAAGCCTTTCCCAGAAGTTTTTGGTTACAAAGGAATCTTGTTTCTGAGATGTAATTAATTAAATTGTATCCTGCCCTGTTTCCTATAATGATAGTTGTAAGTTTGAAGTGGTCTGGATTTCCATAGGATGGTTAAAATACAAATGAAATATTCTAAATTTAAATACATATTTTTAAAAAAAATCAATTTTAAATTGTAATATTAAACAGGTTCTCACAACCTTTTTCAAGGCATATGCATAGGGTAATCATTTATAATCATTTGGAGAAAAGGAAAAATGTTTGCTAATCAGTTTTAAAGAAGTCCAAAGAAATCAGCTGGAAGTAGCTAGTTAAGCACCAGGAGCTAGAGCTGTCTAGAAATTGGGATTTCCAGTTTGTTTAGCATGCAGAACATTTTTAAACACTCCTCCAAAATGTTCATTTCAGAAACACTGACACATGGTGTTTTCAAAACTTAATATGCTCCCAGCGGCACTAAAAGCCTGGTACAACTGATAAGAATGTCAGTAACAGCCAGGAGCTGAAGATTTCAGAATCTGTCGCACAGCCATGCAGACAGTCCCAGGGCTCCAGTAATCTTGGTCCAGCAGTCTCTTGTGGGTGCCTGACCAGAAGTAGTACAGTAGTTTAGGGACTGTGGATGCCTGTTTCAGGACTGCAAAATAGGGAGCTTAAACTGTCTGAGCCTTGATTTTATTTATTTTGGTGGCTCTACCAGGCTCCTAGCTTTGCAGTAAGAAACTCAGAACCCCTGTGGCCCTCAAAGAGTTCCAGGATCCCAGCTTTGTAATAAAGAGCTTTGAAGCCCCATGGAACTGGCATCAGAGCTTAGATGCACATCTTATATCTGTACTGCTTTCAGGGTGCAACTGAAATGTGCATCCTTGCCTTGCCACATACTCATTCTTCATGTGCACCAACCATGGGAATAAAGTGGTTAAGCCAACCTTGGGAGCACCCCATTGCTGCTGCTTTCAACTATACTGAAGACAGCAGAACAGGAGGGGATGGGCACTGCCATGCTTCCCAGTGGTGCACTCAGTAGTGCACTGGAAATGGTATAGGCGTATTCATGGAACTTAGTCTCCTGGCTCAGTGGCAGGACTGCCCCAAAGGTCTGAAATCAGGAGGTCGAGCAGTCCAGATTGCACCCTACCATGAAACCAGACAGCATTCAACTATGTCAAATGTAAGATTTTTCACCAAAACATTTCCTATTTTATGGATCAACAGTTTCAGATGTATAGACCTATAGCCAGAATCAAAATTTGCTGAAATGATAAAACCAGTTTTTGAGATTAGTAGTTCCTTCTTCATATGCAGTGAGGAATATTTCCTTCATTTCAGTTTATTCAACTAGTTCAGTTCCTGGCTCGCTTATTCAAAGCTGAGAAATGGATTGAAAGAGGAAAATAAATGTTCCTTCTTTTAAAATTCTGAATCTATGAATAAAAATAGGTATGGGAGGGATGAACTATGCTACTAGAAGTGATAGGAATGGAGACTATAGATGATCCACAAACTAGAGGTAATACTTCTTTTGCATTTAAATCTGATTTATTAAAAATGTACTCCCCCCCCTTTTCATTTATCTACCACAGCCGTTAAAATGTTGCCTTCCTACATAGTCATTCAATTCCCATTTCCATCTGAATTTGCCTCGACACATCTTGAGTGTAAAAATGTAGTAATCTAGTAAATAAAAAAATCATTATTTACCATTTTCTAACAATAGAAACAAGATGAGGAATTTAAACAAATGCATATTAACCTCCATAATTACCTAAATAATTTGTACGTGGCTGTGCTGTGTATTTTACTAGTTAGCAAAACAAAATGCAACAAAAACCAAAACAACCTCCTCCTCACTTCTTCTTTCCTCCGTGAAACTATAGCATTTTGCACAAACCAAGATTTCTTTTTGAAAATAAGCAAAAGTAAAAACACAAAACAAAATCTTCCTTGTACTTACAGTTTTATATTTGGTATATGTTCATATATTTGCATGTTCACACAGTAACCATAACAAGTAGGTCCTTTCTCACTAGATCACACTTTCAGTGCCTGCCCTTAGTTTTCACTTCCTTAAAGCATTTATAGGATACTTATCTACTAAGTAGGTTTTGCCCACACTTGCTACTTGCTAAAAGGGCAAGCTTAGTTAAATTTGTATACGAGAGCCTGTCTGTCTTTAATTTTTAAAATCCCAGACTTTGAAGAAAACCCATTAAAACTGCCTCAGCCTCAGCCCATAATCCTTATCAGATACCTAGCTTTTCATTGGCTTCATGAGGTGTACTGCAGCAGTACTGCTTGCTTCATTTGAAAGTCAGATGAGCAAGAAACATGCTTTTCCTCAAATATTTGAGTTGAATCTATGCTCCTCCCAGACAGTATCTTAAGGCAGTGTTTCTCAACCTTTTTGGACTTGAGGCACCCCTCTATAACTTTTGTGAATTGAATGGTACCCCATTTCAAAAAACTAATTTATTACAGTTCTTTCTCCCTGCCAGAGAGAGTGGGCATTGGAGGACAGGTAAGCGGCCAGGCAGGGAAGAGCCTGAGATTGCACTTATTTCCTCAAACCTGTGTCTCCTATGCTTATCTCCTCACACTCTTAAAGGATCTGTTGGTACCCCGAGGTACCACAGCACACCAGTTGAGAAATACTGCTTTAAAGGCTAGGTCCTACTCTGTCTATTTAGGTGCCTAAATGTGATCCCATTTCACCTCTGTCAAGTCCATGAACAACTGTTCATACGAAAGCTAAGGTGAGACCCCCTCCTCTTTGCTTTTTTTTAAAGCTAAGATGATGGCATATTACAAAAATAGATGTGTTCATGGATATTTGGGGATTTGAACAGTAGAATAGGATTGCCCTTGGCACCTAATAGGTGGAGAAAGATCTGGCTGTGAGTATCCAGAGCTGTGGATGTTCATGTTTTGATGTGTAAGGCTCAAAAATCTACCCTTTCCCTACAGGTAATTTCTCTTTACCAAATGGTAACAGTCTCTGCAGAATCTTTTTTTGTTTTAAACTAGCCTCTGAGTTTACAAGTTTCCCTCACTTTATGCAGGTTCTATATGTGCGAACTGGCTCTTATGCAGTGACCCTTTTTATTAGGCCTGTGCAAAATGGCTAGCATTCAATTAGGATTTGGCCAATTCGGGGGACAGTGATTCAACTGTCCTGAATTGATTTGGCTGAATTAGCTAGACTAGGCCCATCCCCTGCCCACTGTCCTAGCTTGGCAATGGCTGCCTTGCCTGCCCCAGCTCCCTGCTCTTCAGGGGAAAAAAAGCCCTGACTCACTGGGTGCTGCCAGGCGGGGGGGGGGGATGATCCCGGCTGCCCCCCACTGCCCCACGCTGCGTGGGGGGCTCTGCATGAGCTCCCTGACCCATTCCCCCAGGCCCCCCATGGGTGCTGTGCCCGGGCCAGCTCCGGCCCTTTAAGGAAAAAAAACAAAACAAGAAAAGCCCAGTACTCACCATTCCTGCCGGGGTGGGGAGGAGGGGTGATCCCCACTGCTCCCTGCTGCTCTGTGCCATGTAGGGGCTTTGCATGAGCCCCCACCAAGGCCACTGCAGGCGCGGTGAGACCCAGGGCTTTTCTCTTTCTTAAAGGGCCAGAGCTGGATCAGGCAGGGCACCTGTGGGGGAGCATCAGAAGGGTCTTGTGCAGAGCCTACCATGCAGCGTGGGGCAGTAGGGGGCAGCATGGATCGTCTCCCACTCCCGGTAGCACTTGGTAAACACCGGGGCTTTTCTTTAAAGGGCTGGGAGCTGGGGCGGGGAGGGAGGGAGGGAAGCTGTGTGGGGGCTGGGGAGCGGGGGCTGGAAGGGGTCCCCCATATTCCCCTCCCCCAGCTCCCCCATCCCTGCTTCTAGTACTTACCAGCTCAGAGTCAGCTGCTGCTCCCTGCTGCAGTCACCGGGGACTGCCCGAATCATCAAAGCTCTCCAAATCTTTTCCGAAGATTCGGAGAGCTTTGAATCGATTCGGGCCTTTTAATTGGTCCCCCCATTCGATTTGGATTCAGAGATTTGGCCACTGAATTGGGCTGAATCTCTTCCGAATTGAATCGCCACCGGAAGCTTTGCACAGCCCTACTTTTTATACCCCAAGTTTGTTATATGCAAGGTAAATTTACTTACTCTTATTTGATTGGTGTGGTGGAAGCCCGCAGTCAGCTGCTTTGTGTGGTGCATTATGGGAGTGACGCACACCAAAATATAGTCTCCTGTGTGGATCCACGCTCCTCGCTCAGTGTTTGTGACACGTTGCTTTAGTTGCCATCTCTGTTATGGCTTCCAAGCATTCCTCTAGCTTATCACCTACCCCTCTCCCTGGTCCACAAGTGATGTGGAGTCTGGCACTGAAGACCTTTCACCACCCCCTCTTCACACTAACTGAACACTCACCACCACCCTGTGCTTGTGTGTACTGTCTGCTTTTGGTGGGTACCAAAATTGTCTTGTAAAAGTGGTAGAAATGGGTATAGTTGAGGTCTTGGAACATATCCCTATTTGTTACATTGTAAAGTGGGTTCCCTTTATGCGAATTCAAGTTATGTGCTGTTTTCTAGGAACACATGTACAGGATAAAGCGAGGGAAACCTGTATTCTTTTTTCTGGCTTGAAAGAACCTTGTCAGTATAAAGGACCAATCTTTGGTCTTTTCAGAATCTCTGCTCTTTCTTTTTAAAGCTGCATCACAGTGGAAAGAGGTAAGAACCTTCTCAGTTCGTTACTGCTGTTCAAAAACTGCTGTTCAGAAGTGTGGAAATCAGGTTAGTCTTATTCAGTGCATCTTAGGACAATTATTGGCAACAGGAACAAGACATATAATCTTCCTTGGGGCAGACAGAAAGAATATAGTAATGGGGAACTCAAGTCTCCTTTGAATTGGGAGGGGGGAAATGAGGCATATTAGTGGACTCAGGTTGAAGAGGTGTGCACAGATTCCTGGGACTGGCTGCTGCAGTAGTAGAGGCTAACCCTGAATTGCCACAGCTGTGCTTCATATGGATTTAGAGATTAAACCTATGCTAGGATAGCCTTTCCTCTACAGCTACACCTCTCAAACCTACTTCTACTCTCATATCTTTTCCTGGTGTAGATTCTCAAAAAAGGGTAGTCATCACTCACCTTCCCTAAGAGGAATTAAGTAGATAAAACATCTTTATTCTTTCTTGGTAAGGAATCTTTTTCACACTTCAAAGCATTCTTGTGATTCTCTGCTGAACACTTGAAAATTTGTTTTCACCCTTTGTGGAGTATGAACAACAGAAGTGGATACAGTATTCCAGCAGTGGTCTTAATAATGCTGCATGCAGCAGTAATGCAATGGCCTTACTTCCACTGTACATTTCTCTGCCTGTATGTTCAAGATTAGGGCTTACTCCCTTGGTAGGCACATCATACTGGGGCATTCATGTTCAGTTGATTATCCATCCTGACCCTTACATTCTCTTCAGAGCTACTGCTTTCCAAAATACATTCTGCAAATGTGACTTTTTTTTGGTTCCTAAAGCTGGCATTTCACAAGTCTCTTTAAATATATGCATGTTCATCTGCAGTTAGCTTATTTAACGTGCCATGCTTCTTTACCACTCTGCTTGGCTTCATTTGCAAGCTTTAGCAGGAATTCTTTGCATGCTGTGATAAATATATAATAGAGCACTGGAACAACCCATTAGATTCCCAAATTACAATTGCACTGAGATCTGCTGATTAGGTTTTTTGTTTTTTGCTGGGGGGGGAGGGGCATGTGATATGTGTTATCTTTATTTATTTTTGGATATTACTAACATTTGAAACTGGAATTTTTAGGTACTAAGTAAGATGTTGATAACAAAAAAAATCTTTCAGCAGTTAGCTTGGTTAACCAAACTTCATCTTTAAAAAAAAAAAATGAGCTGGCTTGATAAGACTCTCAAGGTTTGGTATGCTAAATATTAAGTGTTGAATTGTGGCAGGGGGTGAGGGAAATCAGATAAATAGGGAAGGTCATGCTGGATAGTGTCCACCCCAAGGTAGTTAGTTGCTAAAAATAAACAAGCTCTTACATATTCCCCATCACCTAGTAATGAAGCACAGCTACACAGGATAGCTGCACATCTGTCCATTCCTAATTCAGTATCAGATTTTGCATTGGTGTACAAAATCAGTGTAAATTACACATGGGTATGAGTACACCCAGCTCCTGGGCAGATGAAGCTTATTTTTAAAAGGAAAGCCCCAGTGGTTTACTTCTTTTAAAAAGGCATACATATTCTTCTTCCTGGCTAGAAGGCTTCAGGCTTGTAGTTGTCTAATACATTTTTCAAGCTTTTTGATGGGCATGCAACCCAGAAGAGGTTCCAATACCAGCAGAGGACTATAATTAAATTATCTCTGTACTTCAAGAAATAAATATCGAAGCTGGACCAAATTTAGCAAGGATTAAGGAAAATCCCATGGTTTGATAGATTAGATGGTTGGTGCTCTGAAACACTCTAGCTTCCATTCACGTTAGTGAGACTTGAGAGTGTCAGCTTCACCATTAGTCAGACCTTTTTCTGTCTTTTTATCATCAGAAACTATTCAACCCTAAGGTACTGTTGCAAGTGATGCAAAGCAAAGTAGTACTTGCTGGACTAAGTTTATAAAGGACTTGAACATAAAGTGAATGATCTGTATCCAGGAGATGATCAGGACTTGTTCTTCTGATAATGATTTCCCTCCAGGGTAGCTAATCCTATCACTTCTGCGTAGGCAGACACTCACATGTGAGAAAACACAAGTGATTTTAGTAGGGCCTATTGCTCTGTGCTTGTTGAGCCTTCAGAGGATTGGGCCTATAATTTCAATCGTCAGAAGTTGTATGCTTGCTGTTGCAATGGCTTCCAAAGCTGTCATAAAACTGGATGGTAGTTTTGTGTCAGCCTCAGTCAATGGCTCATGGCATCACCTTGTGCTTCATGCTTGCTACCTGATGTTTTTATCTAGTACAAATGTTTGCAGCAGTTTCTGCCAAAGATCAGTAGAGCCATAAATGACAATATGTCAGAGTAACACTATTATGCCAGAACTTTTCTGTGCTTTTAGTTTGCTCCATCCAAACTTCCAAAGATTGTTTTCATAATATCATTCACAGAGGGATGCTGGGATAAAACTGGCAGTAAGTAGCAATATGTTAAGGGAAAAAACCCTATATTGCTATTGGTAAAGTAATATACTTTGTTTTGCTTTCTATTGACTATAGTAAAATGTAAGTGCTCTTCCCCGTTTCTCAATTTTGTTCTGCTTTCACTTTAATCAAGATTATTAGGTTTGTATATTGCTGTTTAGAAATCACACTTGGATATAGGGCCATGAACATATTACTGTGGAGGTAAACAAGGGTCTGAATTAAGAACATGTCAGCTCCTCAGTGGATGCTGCCTGTCTGCAGGGTTTTATTTTACAGCAAGTGCTAGGTAGATTATTCCACCTTCATTCAGGTTAAACTCCCTTTTCATTTCCCTTCTACTTTTATTCCCTGTGGTTGAAGGTTCAGTTTCCAGGCCCCATTATGCCTACCCAGATTAGACTGTTTGGGTATTAGAAGGGCAGAACGCACAAGACCTCCAGTATTGGTCTTCTATAAATCAAAGTTTATGCTAGGTGCCCTACTCAGAGTGCCATTAACAGCCTGTGTTTGCATACATGATGGAGAAGTTGCACTTTCCTAAAAGCTGATTATAAATGGTAATTAGAATTATTAAAGTAACTTGAGTGTTCTCTCAAGATGTTCAGCTTTTTTCCTATTTAAAGGTGCTGTAAAGCTTTTGTGACAAGTATAACTGCCTGCCTGTGTAACTCCCTATAAATATACAGGTGTTCTTGAGTGATTTTTTTATACCAGCATCTGTACCACTTCATTTACAGGCATGCATAGCAAGAAGTAATTTTGAAGCAGAAAACACAGGCAAATAACACGGGATAAACATTATGGTAATATGTGGCCTGCACATTATATTAAATAATGAAATAAACATTTTCTGAGATGTCCTTGTTTCAGAATGAAATGAAACCAACACTTTAGTTGTTCTCAGCCACAACTGAAACCAGCCAAGTCTGGTTTCATCTCTGCGACTTGGGTAAGTAAAGAATGTAAGGTGTTCTAACAGCGGGGGAAGCTCGTGCTTGTTTCAAATGGTGTTTTAAAACAGCAGGTTTTGTTAAACACCACAACCCAAATATATGAAGAAAATAACTTTAAAGAGTAATAGCTATTAAATGCAGTATTGCTTTACCAATATTTATAGGCAAATGTTGTAAAAGCTTGTTTTGCTTATAACAGACTGGGGCACATTAAAGTAATTTTGTTGACAGTACTAGTAACTCTTGTGCACTCTTTTGACTTTCTCAGGTAGCAAATCTTCTTTCCTGTTTTCCTTCCATTTGAAGAATGAAATTACAGATGGGCAAGTAGCTCTAAAACCATTGGTATGCATACATTGTATACTTTAGATAGCACATATCTAGAGTATATTCCATCATTTTTTTGTTTCTAATAAAAAATAGGTTACAGGAAAGCTAGTTATTGGGCCAGCAGTCATTTGCCAAGACAAGTAACAGATTAAAGGTGGGGGAAAGGATAGCATCAAATTGTGGCAATCCTGTGCAATTACATTTGCTTTCCTGTCTAGGGGCCTTGTTACACATTCATTTTAGGCAGCTCCTGGAGCTCTTAACCCCTGGATTGTCCATGCATTAACAGCTGAAACAGGCTTTAAAGGCACTTTAGGCAGCTTAAAGTTATGCCGCTCCAGAGCAGTTTATCTCTGATCTGTGTTACCTAGCTTCTGTTCCATTACTGTGTAGCCACTCCCCACAGATGAGCCGCCCAAGTTACAGTTATCCATCATACCAGGATACACTGTCCCTTTCCTCACCTGCCTGCTCTAAGGATAAAGTTTCCACCCCCTGAACTGTGCTCTAGTGGGTGTGGTGTTTCCACCCCCAGAAGTACAACCCTGTGCAAACAGCCTGCAGAGCACTTGCCATCTAGCCAGGCTGCAGGGCATGGTTGGGTTTGGGAGTGGGGTGTAGGAGGGGTAGGGAGACCAAAGCAAGGGGCTGGATCAGATCTCCATGAGCTAGGGCTTTCTTCCTGGGACAGGGGCAGTAGGACTCTCAAAAGCACATTCCCTCATCAGTCCCAGCTTCCAGCCATTCTGGGAAGCACAACCAGCACCCCACCTATCCCAATCCATCAAAACACAAGACCTTCTTTAATTTACTTCCGTTTTATTCATTTTTACTTCTTTTTTACTTCTTATTTTATCCTTTAGTGGCTGACTTCCTTCATTTCGCCCCTCGTCCCCATATCTTTTCCACCTCCCATTTCATTACTCACCCCCATTCCATTATCTTTCCATCTCCCAGCTTCATGTTCCTGCCCCTCAACCCATCTCTCCAACACACCTGCACCTAGAGCAGGGACAGAAGCCTATCCTGGCTCACCAACTCTCTACTGAAAGCTTACAGTTATAGGTCCAATATGGCTCCTGTTTACCAGCCTTCTAGAGGCAAGTCACAGCCATGCAGGTCAGGGACAGTCAGAGAAGGTTTTTAGCTTTAAGGTGTGATTGCTCCAAACTCAAGTTAGTACCAACACTGATCAATATTTGAGTATCCTCAAGTGTAAAGTGCAACAAGGCCCTAGTTCTGCTTGGCAGTTATGTCAGCCCACCCTTCAGTCTGTCCTCTAGTTGTGGAGTTTCCCATAGAAAAGTGGGTCCTTCAGGATGTGGAAGGTAGAAGTATTTTTCAAGAGGTTGTGAGAACAGACTTATTTCATGCTTTACAGATCAACATAGATGAAGAAATGAAACTGGCTGTGATAAGTGAGCAGTCAGGCCTAGCCTAATTGGCAAATCTGGAATAATTCTAGTCCAGTTCTGGTATCCACAATTCAAGAAGGATGCTAAAAATTGGAGAAGTTTCGGAGGAGAGCCATGTGAGTGATTTCAGGATCAGAAAATGTACTTTACACTGAAAAACATCAGGGGCTAAATCTATAAATTCATTAAAGATCAGAAATCTCATAATACAGAATACAGCTTTCATAATATTTACCCTAGCAGATCTAGTTATAACATGATCCAAGTGACTAGCAGTTGAAGGTAGATGAATTCAGAGTACCAATAAGACACAGTAATTTTAGCTGTGAAGTTAATGGGGCAACTAAGCTAGGGTTGATGGAGTCTCTGTTCTTAGACAGCTTTAAATCAAGACTGGTTGTTTTTCTAGAAAATAGGCTCACTGCTTTGTTAAGACAGTGTTCAGCCACAGCTTTTGGACCTGAAGTTGGAGAAGGAATTCATCTGGTCTGGCCTGTGTTATGTCAGATTAGATGATCACAGTGGTGCCTTCATGACTTAAAATCTATATAGAAGAATGGATAACTGGGAAGGGCCCGAGTTGTGAGGGGCCTTCAAGGATGGGAAGAAACTTGATTGTAATGGAGGAACTTCAGTGAAGGGGTTCAGAGTACATAGGTGATATATTTGGAACAGTAAGCAAGTAAATCCTCTTTGTGAGCTGCCAGCTAACTGTAGAATTTAAACACCAGTTCTAACTTGTGATCCCTGTAAATCAAGTCCCTGTCTGGGGTACTGTGTGTTTATGTTGGTGTCTTAGGGTCTTTTGATTTGAGTATCGTTGCATTTTAAATTCATGATTATCAGTCACTAATGCATAAATAGTTAAAAGTTGAATGAATACTATAGCACTAGTGGCAGACTGGAATTAGACAACTAAAACCTGTTCTGCCTTCATAATCGTATTCTGTTTATGCACAGGCAAGATGACACATGAAGGATGGATCTGAGTAAGATAAGACCTAAGGCAAAAAAGGTAGTGAAGCTACTTGCTTCATCTTTTGTATTCGATACTAACCTTTAACAGTTTTGTTTTAAAATAAGCAATTTTTTATATTTCACTTTGAGCTGCCAAAGGTGAGGAGAGTTGAGAAAAAGGTAAGTCATGACTCAAGTAATTGCTTCTGAGTATCTGACATTGGCAATTGTTTAATAACCTTTTCAAATAATGCTAATGTAACTGAGTCAAACACTGAGTCACAACACTTTATTATGTGCATTTGATTTCCCCACCCTTATAAAAAAAACCCACAGTCTAGACCCACTAATCCGACTTTTTCCTTGATAACCTTATTCTAATGGTTTCAGTACTTAACAAAGGTGCTAAGATTCTTCTATGATCAAGCCACTGACTTTTCTTTATTTGCAGCTGTTTGTTGTGCTGCCAACTCAGTGCAATATGGGTGTGCTTTCAGCCACAGGAGATGCAATTTTTGTATAGATTCAGCAGGGGACTTGTGAAGCCATTCTTTTCTTAGAGATAAATGATTTTTTAAAAGCTTTGCCTTGCTGCATAAATGAATACAGTTATTATCAGGATTTCACTCCCAAATACTAAAGCTGATGTAAATGTCAGAATTTGAACCCCCAGGAGGTAGGAGCTCACTGCTTTGTTGTTAAGACAACGTGAGCAAATCTGTATGTCAAGCAACTAGAGAGAGACTTGAGATCTGAAATGTATGCCTTCCTAGGCCTAACATTTGCATGGCTACAGATTCTGAACCCATCGGTGCAGAGGAATTATACATTTGGTCATGATACTGGACATTTCTGCTTTAAAAAAAAAAAAAGACTTGCTGATCTTTAAGAAGAGTGAATGCTATATTTGGCATGTTAGTGTTTTCAAATCGGGCTCATATGCTTGGCTTATATGCTTAGGGATAGAAGTTCAGCCTGCATGATGCTGTTTCTGGAGCTTAGATTGTTTGGCTATTTAGCCCTAGCATCATGAGTGCTGCAATGGCTAGAAAAGTAGGAGAAGCTACTGGTAGAGCAGTGAGTATTCAACAGTGCAAAGTTCTGCTTAATTGACTTCTCTAAAGAGAGAAAAGTGAACTGAAGAAATCTGAATTAAGCAAAGCTGCTTGATTTCCCCTAAAATGGGTTACATAAATATGGCAAGGAATGAAGAAAGCAACTTTTTCTTCACTTTTCATTTTGTTTTTCCCTGAGTTGTGAGCATGTATACTGGATTAACAGCTTCATTACAAATTCTTAAATTATGCACAGAAGTGCAGCCCTAGCAGTGGCAGTGCAGGCTGTCTTAGCAAGATACCTTAATCCTGACCTGGATTACTCTCCTTAACTAGGGAGAGAGAATAGCATTCTTCAGACACATTCATCCCTTGGCATTTGCTGAGATTTGTCTGCTTTTCATTCAGGACATGTAAGTGTTGGCAAATTCCCTACTTTTCAACTTCTGTTTCTGGTTTAGACCAGATGGCCCACAGGTAATGAGTTTGGCTTCTGGAAAATCATGTAAACTGCTCTATAGCCAGAACAGATCATGTGCTTATCTCTATGTAGAGAGCAAGTACTGCAAAGGCAACAGCTGGGATGAGGTTGTATATCAAAGAAGTG
Organism: Alligator mississippiensis; assembly: GCF_030867095.1. Taxonomy (NCBI): domain Eukaryota; kingdom Metazoa; phylum Chordata; order Crocodylia; family Alligatoridae; genus Alligator; species Alligator mississippiensis. The sequence continues at coordinate 185,349,191 of NC_081825.1, read as the reverse complement.
CCAGCCATCAGTGCTCTGCATAAATTAAATTTGGTATGTACGTGTCCAAATCTAAATTCACTAAGTCTTCACTTGTCAACTAGTCATCAGTTATGATTCCCCAGTGATCTGAAGCACTCTTACCTTATAAAGTATCCTTTCACAGCACTCTTACCTTGTGATTCTGCAGCCCTTGTGTGTGAAACACCTGATTGGTTAGATTTTTTTTTTTAATTGGGGAACTATTCTATTTCAAGAAATTGGTCCAAGAGGTTCAGTTACAAATAGTTGAATAAATTACAAAGAACTAGAATGTTAATTCTCAGCAGATGGGGAATATTAGAAATGTATCTTAGGGTGTATGCTACATTTAACAGTATGCATTTTGATATTGTGAACTGTGACATCCAAGGAGCAATAAAGAAATAGCATTCAGTGTTTTGAACACATCTGATTATTAAATTTCTAGTCATGTAGCTGTGGCTGAAGCAGTTGAAGATGATGAAACAGTGGTGTTAGAACCTCAGGGTATTTTGGTTTTGTTTTTGCCTCTGAATTTAAACTGCTGTCACTTTGAGCCGTTAGTTGGTCTGAATGTCAAAGAATAAGAACTTTGCCTTTTGCTGGTGCATCAGTATGCTCTTGTTTTAGCAGAGATCACCTCTGTCCTAGAGGGCTTATAGCCCACTGGCAGTATTCCAGATAATGGCCTTGTGATCCTAATTTGAGACCTCTAGGTGCTACTATAAATGTTTACTGCTACCTATAGGACAAATTAATTTGTGTCTGTGAGCCAAAGGCCTTTCTCAGCCCTCTAGTATTGTATGCTGGGTGAACAAGTCTCATTTTTGTATATCTATGTATTATTAAGTCCATTCTTTAAGCCATGGGTCAGCAACCTTTAATAACAGAGACTATAGTTGGTGCCACAGGCCACTAATTCTACCTCCCACACCTCACAATCACATGATCCATGCCATTCCCCTCCACCCTACATGATGCTGACAGAGGCAGTGTGGGGGTCGCATCCCAGTAGCCCTGGTGCCTTCATCAGCCCTCCTCTCCATGTGAGAGAGATGCTGCTAGTGCATGAGGAGGTTCAGTTGTAGGAACCCTATGATGCCCCCATACTGCAGCTGATGCCATTTGTGGTTGAAATCAGCAGTCAGGAAAGGTAACTTTGCTGGCAAAAATTGCAGTGGCTGCAGTGCAGGGACTATTAGGCCCCTGGCTACTGGCCACACTGACACTTCCTCCTATAGCAGTGGCATTTCTGAGGCTCATAGGCCATTTACTTTGTTCTGTCTATATAAGATAAATGCATAGCAGTGCATATGTACTTAAAAATCTACCATATGTGGTAGCTATCTACCATATCTACCATATATTGTATGTATTGTCTAATTCACTGTTGGAAGGTGCTTAGATATTATGACGGTGAGCTTGGTAAAAGTGTCTCTTTGGAACCAAGTAAGCAGTCAGACAGGGACTGGGTTGGCTTAGTCTTTAAGGATGTCTCCATTCAGTATGCTTTTGGTTCTAAATAGGATCATAGGAAAATATGGCTGAAAAGGACCTCACATGGTCATCTAGTGTAGTCCCCTGTTTAAGACAGGATCATCCCTGACTAAACCATCCCAGCCAAGCGTCTGTCCAACCTGCTATTGAAAACTTCCAAGGATGTAAGTTCCATGATTTCTTTAGGTAGCCTGGTTTCTTGATAACCTTCTTCATAGTCAGAAAGTTCCTTATATCCAGCCTAAATTTCCCCTGCTGAAGCTTGAGGCCATTTCTCCGAGTCGTGTCCACTGCAGCCACGGCAGAAAAATCAATCTGTCTTTTCTGTAATCGCCCTTCAGGTATTTGAAGACTGGTGTCAAATCTCCTCATCTGTCTTCTTTTCTTCAGACTAAATAACCCCAGTTCTTCCAGGCTTTCCTTGTGAGGCTTGCCTCAAGGCTCCTTATCATTTTTGTTGCTCTGCACTGGACCCTTTCCAAACTGTCCTTGAAGTATGAGGCCCAAAACTAGATACAGTGCTCCAGGTGAAGCTTCACCAGTGCTGAATAGAGCAGGAAAATCACTTTGATTTGCAGGTGACACTTCTGTTAATACAGCCTAGTATGCTGTTGCCTTTTTTGCAACAAGAGTAAACCATTGGCCCACATTGAGCTTATATTCTACTGTAACCACCAGGTCTTTCTCAGCAGTACTGTAACCCAGCTAGTCATTTCCCATTCTGTATTTGTGTATGTAATAATTCTGTCCCAAGTGCAGGACTTTGCATTTGTTCTGCCTGAATCTGATCTGATTGATTGTGGACTATTTCTCCACTCTGTCCAGATCATTCTGAATCCTAGCCATACTCTCAAGAGTATCTGCAGCTCCACTCAACCTGGTGCAAATTTGCCAAGCTTGCACTTGATCTTATCTTTCAAATCATGAATTAAAATATTAAACAATACTGGACCCAGGACAGATTCCGGAGGAATCCCACTCAACACCTCCTTCAAACTAGACATCGAGTCATGAATGACTACTCATTGAGTATGATGATCCAGCCAGTTAGCTATCTACTTTACAGTACTTTCATCTAGTCTGTATTTCCTTAGATTGTTAATGACAATATTGTGAGAGACATTGTCAAAAGCCTTGCTAAAGTCGAAGTATATCACATCCCCAGCTCTCTTTACATCCACAGAGCCTTTCACCTTATCATCGAAGGATTTCAGGTTGGTCAGGCAAAACTTGCTCTTGGTGAATACAGGCTGGCTGTTCCTGTTCACCTTCTTCTCCTCTAGGTGCTTAATAAAGGATTTCTCGAGGACCTGCTCCATGACATTTCCGGATATCAAGGTCAGGCCTAATGATCTGTAGTTCCCCTGATTACAGATGATGCAGAGAAGGGTGAAGTATTTAATGATCATTAAATTACTTCACCCTTCTCTGCATCATCTACAATCAGATTTTCTTCTACATTCTGTAAGGGATGTATGGTTTCTTTGGTCTTCTTCTCTTGGCATAGAATCCCTTTTTATTACCTTTATATGTTATGTTCCTTGCCAGCTGCGTCTCAAATTCTGCCTTGGCTTTCCTGATTGTCTCCCTGCATGCCTGTGCCAATAGTCTTTTCTCTTCCATAGTATTATGACTGAGTTTCCACTTTTTATATGATTCCTTTTTGAGTTTCAACTCATTGAAGAGATTGGTGTCTAGCCAAGCTGGTCACCTGTTGTATTTCCCATTCTTCCATCATAATGGAATAGATTGTTCTTGTGCCCTTATGCGGGCCGCCTTAAAGTACAGACAACTTTCCAGGCCTCCTTTTTAGGGCTGTGCGAAGCTTCAGTAGCCTATTCGATTTGGAGGAGATTTGGCAGCTGAATCCGAATAGAATCAGGAGACCCATTAAAAGGTCTGAATCAAATCAGAAGCCTCCGAATCTATTCATAGATTTGGAAGCTTTTCAGGAAACAAACTGAGAAAAGGGAGGGTGGTGGGATGTTCTTTGATTATATGGAAAAGGCTGAGTGTGGGGAAAAACTGCACTGATATTGACATCTGTAGCTGGCCAGCGAGTGTGATCTTACCCTGAGTTCCCTTCCAATCACAGTGCTCTGGGGGAGGGACGTAGAAACAACATGTCAAGCTGTGTCTGAAGTGATCTGTGCCTCTTGTGAGCTGTGTCTGTCTTGGAGCAGCAGTATTTGAAAGGCTTTGGCTTGCTATCTAGTCTCTTGCTCACTAGTCCCTCTTCTTGTAAGTTGTATCCAATCCTTTCCTACTTACCCTTGCCTACAATCCCTATTGTTATCCCTATCCAGTCCTTTCTACTTATTCTTCCCCCCAAGTCCTCTTATTTGTTCTTGTTAGTCTGTCTTAAGTCTTTCCCTCCACAAAAAGAAATCCGTGTTTTCCCTGACAGTGTCATCACTGTGCAGGAAAGCACAACATTTCTCTCACTCACACTCACTCTCACACACTCATACACATTTTGCAGCACACCAAACATTATGAAGCGTGCTGCAAAGGCAGGTGCTAGGTCTTCTGGCAGGGGAGGGAGAGGGGGCAGAAGGAAACCTGCAAGTTCCCCCCCTGCCCCAAACATAGACGTACACTCTTTCCTGGCAGGAGTGAGTCTTCTGCTGCTAGTGGGAGCAAGGAGGTGGTAGCAGTGCCTGCACCTGCACCATCACCACCACTAACAAGCAGCAACATGACATTCTCCACCCCAGTTTCAGTTCTCAGTATGAGTCTTCCAGTGCCAGAGGAGGAGCTGGATATGGAAGCAGAGGAACTGAGGGCCATTGCAAAGGGAATTCTGGGGAAGGAGAGTGAATCTGAGTTAGTGCTCCACACCCCTCAGAGTTCCCCTAGAAGCAGGTCTGCTTCTCTGGAATGCACTTTGGAGGAGGTTGTGGGGGCAGGTGGCTCAGCTCCTCCTGTTGTTGTGCCTCTGCCCAGTGAGGAGGGGGATAAGGCAGGATCCCCACCCTCAGCCCAGAAGTGGGTGGGTAGTGTAGTGTGTGATCATTTTGAGGTGGCAGATGATCCCAGGTATGCTACTTGCCAGCGCTGCTGAAGGGAGATCAGCCAGGGCAAGGAGGTTAAACACTTTGCCACCACAGCGATGCTGCTGCATCTCAGGAGTTGGCACCCCCTCACCCTTGTTCCTTCTCAACCTGGGACTAGTGGGAGCGTGCGCAAAAATAACCCCCTCTCACTCCAAAGCCCCCATCCCCAAGGGCAGAGCCAGGCCACCCTGGGTCGGTGGGGGGAAGGCAGAGACAAAGGGGGGGCGTGTTCCGAAGGTGAGCGAGGTCATCCAGAGCATTGGGGAGATGCTTGCTCTGGATCGCCAGCCCTTCTCCTTTGTTGAATGTCCATGGGTCAGGCGGCTCATGGCACTTGTAGCCCCATTGTACCAAGTGCCTGCACATACCACCTTTAGCAGGATAGTGGTGCCCTCCTTGTACGAGGCATTCAGGGAGTACTTGAGGGAGGAGCTGGAGAAGGCAGGTCCACAGGTGGAATTACATTCCCCTCAGACATCTGGAGTAGCCAGGGTGGAGATCATACCTACCTCTCCCTCACAGGGCACTGGTGCGATCAGTCAGGGCATTGGTGGGCTCTTCCTCAAGCAGAGGTGATGGATGGGTCCCACATGGCAAGGGAGATAATGTTGGCCATGAACCGCGTGGTGCAGGAGTGGCTTGTTGGGCAAGGCGAGCTCACCAATGGGTTTGTGGTCATCAAGAAAAGGGCCCATATGGTCAGGGCAGTGTGTGATGTCAACTTCGTTGGCATCCACTGTGTGGTACACAAGCTGCATGTCATAGTAAGGGACGCCTTGGAGGGGGACAGGGCTCCTGGTGACAGCGCCATCACTGCCAGCCAGCTTATTTCAAAATGCTGGAAAGTGGTCAGCTATTTTCACCAGAGCATCAAGTGGGGCAAGATGCTGCGGGACAGACGGGCAGAGCTGAGCATCCCGCAGCACAGAATTATGTAGGATCTTGAGACTTGGTGGGACTCCACATACCTGATGCTGGAAAGGCTAGTCAAGCAACACAAGGCCATCCACTTTGGTTGGGGAGGTTGGAGTCAGTGGTCCCCTTAACAAAACGGAGTGAGATACAATCTCCCAGATATTGGCAGTCCTCAAGCTGTTCCTCGAGGCCACTGAGAGCCTCAGCACTGGCGATGCCCTCCTTAGCCAGGTGATCCCCATAGTGAAGGAGCTTGAGAATGAAATGGAGAAGTTCCAGGGGGCCAATGTTCCTGGCTGGGGCAAGCCGCTTTCACCAGAGGTGCAGGCACTGGTGAAGCCGCTGAAGGAGGACATAAAAAAATGGTTGGATCCGTTGCAGACCAGTATGGTCCACGAACTGGCCGGCATGTGCGACCTGAGAGTGAAGTGGGGTGTCTACAGCAGCAAAACCCTCAATCACTGGATGGAAGTGCTGGTGAACAGTCAGGGAGGGAGAAGAGCAGAGGCAGGAGGACATGGAAGAGGGGGATGCACTTTCCCGTACCCGTACTCCCAACCACGAACCAATCTCCTCCACCACACCTGTTGCTAGTGTGGGCCAAGGGCATGGCTTCAGTTTTGGGATCCAGAGGCACCAGACCCCACCACCAGGCAGGTAGCACAGAGACCTCAGTGGCTCCCTATCTCACCGAGGATGTGGAGTCACTGCATTGTGACCCCTTGACCTATTGGGCAACCCGCAACCAGTTGTGGCAGGATCTGGCCATGGTTGCCCAGGAAGACCTGTCCTTTCCATTGACCAGTGTTCCGAGCGAGAGGGTGTTCATAATTGCTAGTGATGTTGTGACACCCCATCGCACCTCCTTGGATCCTGGTTTGGTGGAGCAGCTGGTGTTCCTGAAGGGGACCCTCCCGCTGCTGGGGTTTCCCAAGCTCCACGTGCAGATGGAGTGAGTGCCGCCCTCCTCACTCCGCACCTATTTGCTTTCAGAACCTCGAGGTGCATTTTCACAGTAACCCCTGTACCACTCTGCCTGAAACCTGGCAGGCCTCATGCCTGCACAAGGGGTTACCATCCCTGCTGCATTCATCCCGCTCTGCTGTGATACACACAAGTGATATGAGTTTTCCTTTCAACAGTTTGAGGTGCACTTTCACAGAAACCCCTGCATCTATCTCCTTGAAACTTGGCAGGCTTCATGCCCTCCAAAGGGGCTACCATCCCTGCTGTTTTCTTCTGAATCTCCAAAAAAAATGACAAAGTTATAGGTATTTTAGTGATTCCTCATTATAGTCTATGGCTGAATCTCTGAATAGGCACTGAATCTCCGAATCTGAACTGGCTAAATTGAATCAAGACAGCGATTCGAATCACTGTCCCTCCAAATCTGCCGAATCCAAATCAAATACTTGCTTCTTCGCACAGGCTTACTTCTTTTCCCCTCAAACTTGCCTCCCAGGGGATCCTACCCACCGCTTCCCTGAATTTGTTAAAGTTGGCTTTTCTTAAGTCCACCGTCCTTATTCCACTGCTCTCCTTCATTCCATTCCTTAGGGTCTTGAACTCTGTCATTTTGGTAGTCACTGTCACCCAACTTGCCTTCCATGTTCACTTTCCCAACCACTTTCTGCTTGTTTGTGAGCAGTAAGTCAAGAAGAACATCCCCTCTAGTTGACTTAACTACTGTCTGTATTAGAAAGTTATCCCCAATGCACTCCAGGAATTTGCTGGACTGCTTGTTCACTGTTAAGTTTCCCCCCCAGCAAATATCCCAATAATTGAAGTCCACCATTAGAGCCATTAGAGTGATTTGGAAGCTTCTGTCATTGCTTAAACAAGGCTTTGTTCACCCATCATGACATTCTCCCTGTTGCTGTCTCCTCTGGTCTGTACCCAGCAAATTTCAACAGGCCTACTTTTCACTTCATACTGCACCTTCATGCATTGAGTCAAGGAAAGCCTCATGCTCATGGATTCTTTTGAGCCTATCCATGTCCTCCTGCAGCTCCCTTACCTAATTCCTGAGAGTATTCATCAGAAGGCATCTCTCGCACCACAAGCACTCTCCCACCTGGCTGTCCCTGGCAGGGATGTGCAGGCCACAGTCCCTGTAAATCCAGTCCAAAACCTGGGTGGAAGCCTTGGTGTTCAGTGGCCGTGCCTGGACAGAGCCCACACAGATACAGGTAGAAAAAGGGCAACTTATATAAATAAATGTATAAATATGAAACTTACAAACCTTCTCTTTCATCGAATCCTAGAGAAGTAGGGCTGGAGGGGACCTCCAGAGGTCATCTAGTCCAACCCCTTGCCTGAGGCAGGATTATCCCTGCCTAAACCATCCTATACAAATCCATAATCTAAACTCTTCATAAAACTACCATCAACCCTGACACAAGACAAGACGTAACACCCTAGCCTGCTTCAGGTAAAGCAGGAGGACCATGGCAGCCAAAGTCCTGCTTCTGGAAAGGGTGTTAACATATGCTCAAGAGATCTCTGGTAGGGGGCCATGCCCATGCCACAGAGGAAGACAAAGCAGACTAGACATTTTTCAAAATCTTATTACTACTTAAACTTCCAGTCCGGTTGTGGTTTATCCATTCCCAGGCTCATCATCTACACAGCCTCTGATGACTGATCTACCCTTAGGCTCTTTCAAAAAGAGAGCGATTCTTAGATTTCATCCAAAAATTCTGACTTTCATTTCAAATCTATTTCTTTGTCTGGTCTCTTCCCAAATTACTTCCGTTTCAGAGAGTACATACTGTCTAAATTAAAACTTAAATCCTGTTGAGAGAGAGAATGGGAACCAAAGTGGTTATGATGTTAGGTAAGTAATCTCTTTCTTCCTTCTTTTCTTCTTAATGAATTTAAAAGCACAGAAGGATATGTTTTTTGGCACTAGATAAAATGAGTACCTGTTACAAAGGCCAATGAATAGGTGTATTGTGTATATGTGAACATACAAATTGGAGTATTTTAATTATTATGTTATTTGAGAAATGGAGGACTTGGAACCTCACAAGGTTTTTTGGCATGCCTCTCTGCTTTGAGGCAGAATAAGTATACTTAGGCAACCCATGAGAGATGTTTTTCTAACGAGTTTTTCAGACTTCTAATGGCATGGATTCCCAACCTGGCTGTAAATCAAGCCTGTTACTAATTTCTCTACCCTCAGTGGCCTTTAAGAACAATGGATCGACTCTTTTTAATAATCTTCTAGATATTTGAAGACTTTTATCATGGCCCCCTCAGTCTCCTATTTGTTAGACTAAACATGCTCAGTTTTTTCAACTTTTCCTCAGCAGTCATGTTTGCCATACTGCTTAATCTCTTTGCTCTACACATTTCTTGCAGTAAGGTGTCCCCAGCTGTGCACCAATCTGAGGCCTCAGATCTATCTATTTATTTAATTATGTTTATATATCTTTATGTTAACCACTGTTGGCTATCTGTAAGTATTCATTCATGTATTTGTGGAGCTTTCCTCCTGCTTATATTTATTTGTAGGAACATAAACTGTATTTCTAGAGTGCTTTGCACTCATGTTAAACTCTCTTCTGGAATTTTACTAATAGTTGAACTTTTGAAACCCCCTTCACCTCTATACCAGTTATGGTGTTTTGACCTTTGACAACCATTGCAAGATATACCAAAAAGACAGAAGGAAGATGTATAGGTGTTAGTGAAGGTTGTCCAGTATAAGATAAAGATATGTATATGTTCTCACACTCTGATTCACATTCACCTTCTGTATTTGGAATACTAATTAAGAAAAAGAAATAAATATGTAGAATCCCAGGTAATGAACAGAAGTCCTTTATGTTATAAACAAATGGGGTGTAAATATTGGTTAGTTAAAACAGTGGTTGAACATGCTGCAGACACTGCACCAGAGCTTTTGGATTGATGATGCATAATTGGGTATCTTGTTGATTTGGTGGTGATCTCTATAGTTTTAATGTATACACTAAATAAACTTGGTTTGCTTTGTCTCTTGAGCCCATCCAAGGATTCATTCCTATTAGAGACAACAAATAGCTTTATGGCACTCCTCTTATTGCATTCCAAAATTACATTCACCTTTTTGCAGTAGCATCACATTGTTCAGTCGTATTTTGGTTTCTCGTCTATCAAAATCCTCAGACAATTTTCTGAAGCATTGTTGTATTGCCAGTTATTTATTTTGAATTTGTGCATTTGCTTTTTCCTTTCTAAATGATGAAGTAAGGTAGTGCTATGAGTCACCTGGCATTACTGTGAGAAAGTAAATATGCATCTAAAATGTGTGTAAATCTGTATTCTTTTGTTCTGTATTTTGAAGATGTAACACTTACATTGCCCCATGACTTGCAAGGTAAGATTCTGGTTCTAAAGGACAGTGTACACTTGACAATGTTCCCACTGCCATTAAAAGGAAATGAACTGAGTGCTTACAAGGAGGGGCTCAGTGATTTGAACAATGGGACCAAATCCTTGTTACACAGCCTTGTTACCCAGTCATTGGGTGCATCTACATGAGACACTTACTGTGTGGTAGCCTAATAAGTGTGCAGTAGCAAGCTGGTCAAAAACCATGCTAATAACCTACTGTGCAGTGTTATTAAGCTACTGTGGAGTAACCATCACAAAAAAAAGTGCGCCGGCACTACTGTGCAGTAAATATAGTTACTGTGCATTTAGTTAGTACTTCATTAAGGAAATACTAAACTAAATGCACAGTAACTACAGCGCATTAATAAACATGTAGATGTGCCCACTGAATAGGGAGTTGCAGGGGTGAGAGAACTTCTGTAAACGTTGTATATCATGGCATAGTTATGCTTCACAAATTTAGAAGAAACTTCTGTTGTGCAAGTTCAGTTTTCCATTTGCAATGCAAAGTCTTGTAATTTTATTGTAGGTCATGGCTTAAAGTCTCAGTTCCTGCAGGTATGTGATGGATAAATGAGCACTTTATTTTCATTTTTGTTTTTTAAAGTAAGTTGCTTCTCCTCATAGCCATGGTGGGAGAGAAGGAGGGGACCTACTTGAAAATGTATAATGTGTTCCTTAAGAAATTACATTTGAAAACAAAGAAGTCCCAATTTATTTGGTTTAAAAAAACCCTTTATACTTTTTTAATCTCAAATTTTGAGAGTCTGTTTTGAAACTTAGTGTTGGTGGTATTGTTAATTAATTTCAGACTAGATACTAACTTAAGTCTAACTGTTTGCTCACTTTATGTAAAGAAAAAAGCCCAAAAAACTTAACATTCCCAGTTTACACAGCTTTAATGACCAATAAATTAAACATTAAAACTGTGTCTGCATAAATCATTAGCCTATATCCATCCTGTAGCTTGTGGAAAGCTCCATTTTCTCGTAGTGCCTGCTGTGCATTTTAAACCTTTCTAGAAAAAAACAAGGCTTTAATTCAAATGATAGTGCATATAAATGCCAAATTTAAGCATTCCTTTTATATTCAGCATTATTTTTTAATTTACATATTTAGTTATAGTGGCTTTTCAGCAGACAGTAAGTTGCAAAAAATTACATTTTGGGTATTAAAATATATATTTGCCAAAGGTTTTTAATTCAGTTAAAAACAAGGGAAGAAAATGGTCTAAGTATATATACCCTCGATTCATTGCTTGCGCCTTTTTTATTTATTGGCAAGTGTCACTTCTGCTTCTGTATTTTCAGATGTTAGTTTCTCAACACCACAGATCCAGCTCTCTTTAGGTGTTATTGCACATCTTCTGTTGGGATGCCGTAAATCCCAACTCTCCCTCCATCTTCAGCTAATACAGTTAGCATGTATCCTGTGCTGTGTTCTCTAATTGAATAACCCCAGGGTTTTCAATCTGTTCCTACTCATTATAACTAAACCTGTTTTATATTTCCATTAGAATTTTCTATTTTCAATAGTTCACTCTTCCAAAACTTTTCTCTCTTGGGATGAAGTTCTCTAGAGCTGCTGTTTTACCACAAGTATTCATTTTCATTTGTTTTCTTAGGGCTGGAAGAGACCTCGGAAGATCATTGAGTTCAGCCCCCTGCCCAAAGGGCAGAAAGTCAGCTGGGGTCATAGGATCCCAGCAAGATAGACATCCAAATGTCTCTTGAAGGCATTCAAAGTAGGTGCTTGAACCACTTCTGGTGGCAGTCTATTCCAAACCTTGGGGGCTCAGACAGTAAAGAAGTTCTTCCTTATATCCAGCCTAAAATGGTCATGGAGGAGTTTGTGACCGTTCGATCTTGTCATCCTTTAGGGCGCTCTGGTGAACAGATGTTCCCCCAGATCCTGATAAGCACCCCTGATAAACTTATCGGTGGCCACCAGATCACCCCTGAGCCTGCGCTTTTCTAGGCTGAAGAGTCCCATAGCTCTCAGCCTCTCATCGTAAGGTCTGTTTTCCTGACCTCTGATCATATGCGTGGCTTTTCTCTGGACTCTCTCAAGCTTCTCAGTGTCCTTTTTGAATTGTGGAGCCCAAAACTGGATGCAGTACTCCAGCTGCAGCATCACCAAGGCCGAGTACAACAGGAGAATGACGTCCTGGGATTTGCTTGAGAAGCATCTATGGATGCAAGCCAGCATTTTACTTGCTTTACTAGCTGCAGCATCACATTGAAGGCTCGTGTTCATCTTGCAGTCAGTCATGACCCCCAAGTCCCTTTTGTCCGAAGTGCTAGCCAGTGTAGCACTGCCAAGCCTATAAGCATGCTGCGGGTTTTTCCTCCCAAGGTGGAGAGGCTTGCATTTTTCGGTGTTAAACACCATCAGGTTCTCGTCTGCCGATTTCTTGAGCCTGTCAAGATCAGCCTGGATTGCCGTCCTGTCCTCAGGTGTGGATGCTTTACCCCAACATTTGGTGTCATCGGGGACCTTGGCCAATCCACTTCTGATGCCAGTGTCCACATCATTAATGAAGATGTTGAAAAATATAGGCCCAAGAACAGAGTCTTGAGGGACCCACTAGTCACAGCGCACCACGACGATTGACTTCCATCAACCATCACTCTCTGGGTCCGACCATAGAGCCAATTCCCCAGCCAGCGGATCCTGGAGAAGCTGAGGCCGCAGTTGGCCAGTTTTGCCAAGAGGTGATTAATGGATACCAGATTGAAGGCTTTTTTTAAAGTCAAGATATATGATATCTTGAACACTCATGGTGCATGGGCCAGGTCCCGGAGTACTGGAAAAGGGCCAATGTGGTCCCCATTTTCAAGAAGGGGAGGAAGGAGGACCCAGGCAACTATAGGCCAGTCAGTCTCACCTCCATCCTTGGCAAAGTCTTTGAAAAAATTATCAAGGCTCACGTTTGCGAGAGCCCGGCAGGACAAATTATGCTGAGGGGAAACCAGCACGGGTTCATAGCAGGTAGATCATGCCTGACTAATCTAGTCTCTTTTTATGACCAGGTTACAAAACGCCTGGACGCAGGAGTAGGGGTTGACGTCATTTACTTAGACTTCAGGAAAGCCTTCGATATGGTATCCCACCCCATATTGGTGAACAAGTTAAGAGGCTATGACTTGGATGACTACACAGTCCAGTGGGTGGCGAATTGGCTAGGGGGTCATACCCAGAGAGTCGTAGTGAATGGGTCGGTATCGACCTGGAAGGGTGTGGGCAGTGGGGTCCCGCAGGGCTCGGTCCTTGGACCGATACTCTTCAATGTCTTCATCAGCGACTTGGACGAGGGAGTGAAGTGTACTCTGTCCAAGTTTGCGGATGACACAAAACTGTGGGGAGAAGTGGACACACTGGAGGGCAGGGAACAACTACAAGCAGACCTGGACAGGTTGGATATATGGGCAGAAAACAACAGAATGCAATTCAACAAGGAGAAATGCAAAGTGCTGCACCTAGGGAGGAAAAATGTCCAGCATACCTACTGCCTAGGAAATGACCTGCTTGGTGGCATGGAAGCAGAAAGGGATCTTGGAGTCCTAGTGGACTCCAAGATGAACATGAGTCAGCAGTGTGACAAAGTCATCAGGAAAGCTAATGGCACTTTATCATGCATCAGCAGATGCATGACGAACAGAACCAAGGGGGTGATACTTCCCCTCTATCGGGCACTGGTCAGACCACAGTTGGAATACTGCATGTAATTTTGGGCGCCGCACTTCAAGAGGGATGTGGATAACCTGGAGAGGGTCCAGAGAAGGGCCACTCGTATGGTTAAGGGCTTGCAGGTCAAGCCCTACGAGGAGAGACTAGAGAACCTGGACCTCTTCAGCCTCCACAAGAGAAGGTTGAGAGGTGACCTTGTGGCTGCCTATGAGTTCATCACAGGGGCACAGAAGGGAATTGGTGAGGATTTATTCACCAAGGCGCCCCCAGGGGTTACAAGAAATAATGGCCACAAGCTAGCAGAGAGCAGATTTAGACTGGACATTAGGAAGAACTTCTTCACAGTTCGAGTGGCCAAGGTCTGGAACGGGCTCCCAAGGGAGGTGGTGCTCTCCCCTACCCTGGGGGTCTTCAAGAGGAGGTTAGATAGGCATCTAGCTGGGGTCATCTAGACCCAGCACTCTTTCCTGCCTATGCAGGGGGTTAGACTTGATGATCTATTGAGGTCCCTTCCGACCCTAACATCTATGGATCTATGATATCAATCTCTTCCCCCTTGTCCAGGTGATAGGTCACCTGGTTGTAAAAGGAAATAAAATTGGTCAAGCAAGACGTACCCATGACAAACCCGTGCTGGCTATCCCTCAGGATTTTGCCATCGGCTAGTCTGTTAAGAATGGTCTCTTTGATAATCTTTTCTGGGATCTTCCCTGGGATAGAGGTCAGGCTAATGGGCCTGTAGTTTGCTGGATCCACTTTCCCCCCTTTCTTGAAGATAGGCAACACATTGGCCTTCTTCCAATCTTCGGGCACTTCACCAGAGCACCAGGAGCTCTTGAAGATCCGTGCCAGGGGCTGGGCTCTGATGCTCACCAGCTTCTTGAGTACCCTGAAGTGTAAGCTGTCAGGGCTGGCTGACTTGAAGGTATCCAGCCTCTCAAGGTGTTCCTTCATGAGGTCAGCATTGATTGGAGGGTAAGGAATCTCCTTCACTCAGGCTCCCCTGTCCTGTAATGGGCAGGGGTGTCCCTTGGGACTGGTGAAAGACTGACACAAAGTACCCATTTAGCAAGTTGGCTTTTTCATGGGTGTCAGTTGTCAGTTGTCCCATCTGGTTTAGCAGGGGTCCAATGTTTCCTTTGCTTTTCCTTCAGCTCCCCACATATCTAAAAAGAGTTTTTATTGCCCTTGATACTTGAAGCCAGTTGGGGTTCAGTCACAGCCTTGGCTTTCCTGGTTTGGTCTCTGCAGATCTGGACCAGTGCAGAATATTCTTCCTTGGAGGTGGATCCCATCCTCCATCCTTTATAGGTCTTTCTTTTCAGCCACAGGAGGTCCACTAGTTCCCTGCAGAGCCAAGGAGGCTGCTGTGCGCTTTTGCTGCCTTTCCTCCGAGACAGGATAGACTTTGCTTGTGCATTGAGGATCGCTCCCTTGAGGAGCAATCATTTTTCCTGAACTCCCCTCCCTTTTGGGCTGAGGCTCACAGACAAGCCTCCTGAGCTTGTCAAAGTCAGCTTTCCTGAAGTCGAGGACTTCTGTATTGCTGACCGATTTGCCAGCTTTATGGTGAATAGTGAAGCTGATCAGTGCGTGGTCACTGTCACGCAGCTTCCCTTCTATCATTAGGTCCACTAATAAGGTCATCCCCCATTGCCAGTACCAGGTCGAGCAGTGCTTTACCTCTTGTCGGTCCGTAGACTTCTTGCATCAGATAGAGGTCATCCACACACGTGAGAAAACTTTGTGACCGTTCTGATTTGGCAAGTATTCTTTATCATTGCTTAAATAGACTTGATTATAAAAACTGCACTGGTGGTAGTCTGAGAAAAGCAACAGCCCTAGTGTAAAAAAGGGTAGTGTGCTATGAAGTTGGAGGTTCAGCAGTAGCAGGAGCTGTGCAGTGGTGACAGAATCTCTAGAGTTGTCTGGTTTCAAATTGTTTCTGGTTTAAGATGCACAAGACTAATGTAATAAGGGTAATTTATACTAATGTATCCTCAGCATGGCTGATTTATTTTTCTGTATCAAAAAACTGACCTTCTGTAACACCCCAAAACTATTGCTCAGATAGCAATTCCCTGCATGCAACTTCTGAATTCTGGCATAGTTCTTAATACTTGCCAGTGATATGAACAAAAGAAGAAAGTATTCCAAATGCATGCCAACTTATCTATTAAGCATGCATGTTTTCAGAAGTTCCCACTGAAGGTGAGGTTGCTGCTGGCCCGTGTACATGTAGGCAGGAAGGGGATGGCAAAAACCTTTCCCCTTCTGTCCCTGCAGGGTAGGGTGAACAACAGTCCTTGTGCATGTATGGATGACATGACTATACAGCTTAACAGGCATGGGAAGGAAGGGCCTTGTACCATTTAATACTGGCCAGCAGAGTTAGAGATTTATGCTGTTCTTTTTTTAAGGTATTCCTCCAGCTGTATGAAGTTTGTCTCTCTCTCTGTGTTAAGCTTTCTTTCATCTCTCTGGAATTCTTTCCCTTCTGCGCTCTCCTTCAGCATGTCCACATGCCTTTCTGACAGCAAGGACCGTGTCAGTAATTATTGTTCATGACTGAACAGCAGAATCCTGTCAAGGTCTTAGTATTGACCTGGCTGCTACATCCAATATTAGTGCAAGCATGGATTATTTCCATTTTTAAACATTGCTTCACTCTGTGACAACTGCTTCAGGGAGCTGTCATCCTCTCCTTGACTTGGTGAGTCAGAATATAGCATTTGTGCTTATCACTGCAGCTTCAGCTACCAATCTGCTGCTGCCACCAAAAGTCTTTCTCGGAAAGAAAATATTTGAGCCACACTGTGGTATATGTATTTGGCTAGATCATTAGCCACGTTGGATCTAAATGGTAGAAAGTCCAAATAGAGATGCCATCCTTTTTCTTCTTCCTGTAGGAATAAAAAGGGAGTTTGGAACCAGTGCTCATCAACAATTTGAATTCACTGTTCCAAAATGAAAAGTACAAAACTATTCAATTTTAAGGAAGCTAATTTTGAGGAATTGTACAGTCCAGTAAGGTGTAGCAGGTGGTGGGAAGAAGTTTTCAAACTACTTATTCATAATTTCCCAGTCTCACCTTAAATAACAAAACAATCAAGTCATTCTTGGCAAGATGATTTATGAAATAGATGAATCCAGTGGACAGGAAGCCAACAGCATCCTTTCAGAAAGGCCACGAAAGTCTCAAACATAACAAGGGAGCCTTTTGCCATAAAAGTGGGGAAATCAAACAAGAACACAGTTTAAACTTCTAGAGAAAAACAGAATTGGTCTTTATAAGAATCCTTTTATTTACTGTAGCCCATTAGGGCTAAGCATAGTGAGATCATAAATGACAGGGGAAGTGGGTCCACTTAAAAATAAATGAAAATAGCTTGAATACTTGAGATGCTGAACTGTTTTTCTTTCTTAATATTTCAATTAGAAATATAAAACAGGTAGCTATAAATTGAAAAACTTTTGGAAAAACTTATCAGTAAAACACTAATAGGGAATTTTGGATTATCTTGAAAGTAAACTGTTTAGAACAGTGGTGCTCAATCTTTTTTGCCAGTGGGCTGGATGGACAGTGCCTGGTTCCTCTGTGGACTGGTTGTGGCCCATGGCCCTCATCCAGTGCTCAAGGTTTGCACAGCAAGGTCCCATCCAGCCATGTAGAGGGGGCAGCCTGGCCCTGATTCAGCAACATGGGGAAGGGGCATGGCATGGCCCTGTTTCAGCCACGTGGGGAGAAAGGGGTCTGGCCCAAACCCATCTGGTTTCATGGAGGGAGGAGATATGGGAATTTTGCAGCAAGGGAGGATGGCGGTAGTTCACAGATTTCATAGATATTAGGGCTGGAAAGGACCTTGTGAGATCATTGGGTCCAGCCCCCTGCCCAAGGGGCAGGAAGTCAGCTGGGGTCAGATCACCCCAGCAAGATAAATGTCCAAGCATTTCTTATACGTATCCAGAGTAGGTGGTTGCACCACTTCTGGGGGGAGTCTATTCCAGACTCGGATAGTAAAGACATTTTTCCTTATGTTCAGTCTAAAACGGTCTTCCAGCAGTTTGTGACATTTAGATCTCATCTTTCCTTGGAATGCCCTGGTGAACAGACATTTCCTCAGTTCCTGATGCATACCCCTTATATACTTGTAGGCTGCCACCAAGTCACCCCTGAGCCTTTGCTTCTCCAGGCTGAAGAGTCCCAAGCCTCTCAGCCTCTCCTCATAAGGCCTATTCTCTTGACATCTAATCGTGTGTGTGGCTCTCCTCTGGAGTCTCTCAAGCTTTTCCACATCCTTTCTAAAGTGTGGAGCCCAGAATTGGATGCAGTACTCCAGCTGTGACCTCATCAAGGCTGAGTGGATGAGGGAGGATAACTTCTTGGGTCTTGCTCGAGATGCATCTGTAGATGCAAGCCAGAGTTTTATTTGCTTTGGTGGCTGCGGCATCGCACTGGTGGCTCATGTTCATCTTGTGGTCAATCATGATCCTCAAGTCTCTTTCAGTTGTGGTGCCTAGTGAGTGTAGCACTGCTGAGCCTATAAGTATGATGTGGGTTTTTTCTCCTGAGGTGGAGCACCTTGTATTGCTCTGTGTTAAATGTCATCAGGTTTTGACCCGCTCACCTTCCGAGCCTGTCCAAGTTGGCCTGCATTGCCAGCCTGTTCTCTAGCGTGACTACGCTTTCCCATAATGTGGTGTCATCTGCAAACTTAGCCAGTCTGCTTTTGACACCCAAATCCAGATTCTTTATGAATATATTAAAGAGTACTGGTTCAACTACTGAGCCCTGGGTGACGCCACTGGTCACTATGTGCCATGTTGACTTGGTTCCATCAACTGTCACTCTCTAAGTCCAACCACGGAGCCAGTTCCCCAGCCATCAGACCATAAGGTTGTAGAGGTCCCAATTTTACCATGAGGACATCATGGGAGACCAAGTCAAAGGCGTTTTTGAAATCTGAATATATGAAATCAACCTATTCTCCTTTGTCCAGGTGATATGTCACCTGGTCATAGAATGAAATGAGGTTGGTCAGGCAAGACCTACCTGCAATGAAGCCATGTTGGCTATCTCTGAGAATGTTGTCTTCTGTTAGCCTGTTGTTGATTGTTTCTTTTTTTGCAAGATCTTCCCAGGGATTGAGGTCAAACTGATCAGCCTGTAGTTTCCTAGGTCTTCCGTCCTTTCTGGAAGATAGGCACCACAATGACCCTCTTCCAATCTTCAGGAACCTCTCTTGTGTGCCATGAGTTCTCAAATATCCTCGCCATTGGTCATGCTATGATGTCAGCCAACTCTTTTAGCACTCTTGGGTACATTCCATCTGGGCCAGCTGACTTGTGGATGTCCAGCCTCTTAAGCTGTTCCCTCAAGATTTTCGCCAGTTATATTACTAATGACTACTGCTCCTCTGCTGCCAAATTTCCTGACTTGTGGGGAGCCCCATGGGCCAGGTGCCATGGCTCTGCAGGCCACATTTGGCCTGCACGCTGGAAGTTGAGCACCCCTTATTTAGAAGTTCCAGATGACTTGCTTTGTAGGCTGTTGAATAAATGGCTGTAGCAATACCCTACCATTGTCAATTAGTTGTGAAGTGACATGGAGAACCGGGAAGCAACCAAGTAATTGGACAAAACTGCATTCATGACTGATCTTTGTACAAGTAATTCTGATAAATAGCTATTCTGTAAGGATCCTGGTGAAGTAACAAATTGAGAAAACTCTGAAACGTTCAGGTTACTAGAAACATGAACAAGAAGTAGTAGGCAATTAAAGAATAACATTAACAAACTTGCTTTTGGAAGAAAAAAGTAGTGGGGTGAGCAGTAAATGCATTTTAATTGAAGCTTAGAAGGATTTTTGACTTTGCCACAACATTATGCTCATTCTTTATACTGAATTGGATATAACTGCTGATCTCTGTCACGAGCAAAGTTATGATAAATTGCAGAATAACAGGTTGCTAGTACTAGCTTATGGAGTTATGTGAAAGTCCTGAATCCAGATGTTCAACATCGAATCTGTCCATGGTAAAAAACATAGGTTAATTTGCTGATTATGATAAATGGGGAGCAGTTTATTATTTAATTGAAGGCAGAAATTAAGCTGTTTTAATGTGCAGGACAGACCTGGAAATCAGTGATGCTAAAGAGTTTTCTGTATTTGGAAATCAAGCTTAGTTTAGGAGAGTGAGAGACAGGGGAATAGGAAGAACAGGCAGTAAAGTTTTGGCCTTCATATGCAGATATATCTTGATTTTCTTCTGTAGGCTTGTGTTGTGATCATCCTTGGAATGTGTGTCAGTTCTGGATACATTATCCAAAAGATAATGAGATATTGGAGGGAGTTTCTAGGAACAAGAATTGTGGCCGGAGCTTTTAAGGGAATAACTGTTGTCTTTTTCTACGTTTTGCTAAACAATAACCAAGTGGGAAGAAAAACCTACAGAGTGCAAAGCATGAATTCCAAGTGAAAAGAACTGTTTAGCCAAGTAAAAAGTGGTGTCATTAAGGGTGTGATAAAATGGATGAGGATATAAAGGAAAGCAAAATAATAGCATAACATTTCCTGGTAAGAAAACCTATTGTTTAATCTTGGAAGTATACTTCCCAAAATCAGGGGATAGAAGCCGTATTGCTTTATCCACATAAAATTAGACTGAAAAAACCCCTTGATGTAGAGTGCAGGGATTGTTCTTCTCTGGGAAAGAGACTAACTGACCATACTACCCATTTAGAATGTTTCCTTCTTCACATACCATAGTCAAGAAACAGTTCTCTTTCTCTTAAACTCAATGTTTCTCCATTTAATGATTCAGAGACAAAGGGGAAGCTGTGCTGGTTGAAGTCTCATGCTTCATCTTGGATAAATCTACGTCTTGGTGTGGGTTAAATCCAGACTAGATTCCAGAGGAATAATTTGATGTGTTTGTGGATTTCAGAATTCTCTAGTGCAGTTGGGCTAGATGCCATGAATGCCATCACTTGGATGAATTTCCAGTTACAAAATGACTTCTGCAGTGCACATGCATGCAAATTAGATTTAGATTGGATGGCTGTTTCCAAAACTGAATGCCTAGAATTTTTCATTGTTGGTTAGGTTTTAGAGTTAATTACATTGAACAATTGATTTCTTGTAAGAAGCAAATGGGACTACTCAATGTGTCTGAGCAGAATATTAAGAAAACGAAACCTCATTTGTTAGGTGGGGGAAGAGAATGGAGAAAATGACAGACGCACTTCACATGATAATCACCTGCTTCTAAGAACAGAAACAACAAGGTTTAACTAACGTGGAAAAGGAACACTTTTTTACTTTTATTGCTATTTCCCCTTAAAGCTTAATATTTATAGCAGATATTGCATAACTTCAGTAGTTCAGAAGACTATTAAGAAGCAATTTCTTTTATCTTCCTTATAAAAGGTCATATTTCTCATTCATTACTTCATCACACTTTTTTGAAAAAGTACCTTATGTTGGGACTCAGGTGACATGTAATTATGCTCTCTTTCAACAATGTCTTGAGGCAAATTCAAAGTGCATGTAAATGCTGTACTTTAGAGGTCAAGGTTAATTCTATGCAAAGAGCTTTGTGCAATATAGTTATGTTAAATAATCTACTTCTTATATTATAGTGCTTACACACCTGATTTTTGCCCCTCAAGATCACACTTTATCAAATCACCAACATTTTAAGTCGGGTTACAATTTAATGGCAAGCTTTTCTCTAGTACGCATGTTATATGCTGCTGTTGAATGGCCGTGGGAGTCACTGCAACTGTATTAACCATTATTTCTGGAAAATAATTTGAAGCCTGGAGGAAAGAAAAACTTTAGGGTAATGCATGGGACTTTTATTATCATGGACTTATGAAGTGCTCTCAATGAAGTCTTTTGACTCTGTTTCAATTTTCTCACATGTGCACTGTGTGAAATATTTGCCTTGCAGTTGAATTTAGGATTAACTTAAACTTTGAAGTGTCTTGATGAAAGGCATGGTAGCTGTGCAAAACTCTTTAGATTTGTTTTTATCTTTAGGTATCAATTCTTGGAGAGAAAATCCTTCTGGAAGGCTTTGGGCCAATTAGATTTTTTTTCCCCCTTTCGGCTAAGGGCTCCCCAAAGTGCTTGAGCAAAATTGACTGGTGCTATTGAGTTGGAATTGTCAGCATTTGCTTTCGAGGGAGGGTTAGTGGTTTATTCTCTCTTCCGTGAATTGAGAAGGCTTCTGTAATGTTCTTAGAGTTGGTCAGAATTAAACATTTAGGTTTTTGTTCCTGGCTAATCATCCTTTCTTATTTGAAATACTTCAGTCACAATCCCGTAGGTACAAGTAGATGACCATATTTTTACATGGTTTTTATTCGGATTTCTCCTCTTCTTTGGCAGTTTGTTTAGAAACAGAAGGTAAGGGTGCAAGTTGCATTTCTGAGTTTCATTAAAATTTTGTCCTGCTTAATCTATAAAACAATACAACACACTCTAAAATCTAGTGCACATTATAATTACTTTTATGCTTTTTTCCTTATGAGTAAGCAAAATCAATTTATTGAAAATTCATTTTGCTGGTGTTGGGAGAGCAAAAATGTTTTGCATACAGATATTTAGGTTATCATGATGCAGTATCAAAGATACCATTCATTTTATTTATTCTTGCAGAACATTTGCAATTTAAATTTGTGAAGTGAAACAGGCAGGCAACCAGTGAGAAATCTGAGGTGCATTCATGAGTTTCTCCACCCCCCAACCCCACCCCCCCCCCAAAAAAAAAAAAGAAAAGAAAAGTAATTTGTTTTTTGAAGCCCTGAGGGTAAAGTAGTAGCTGCTTAGTGAAGCAAGCAAAGCACACAGCAAGGAAGACATTCACCAATATATTAATCCATATTGGCGGTAAATAATTTCATTCTACCGTATCTTCTGCTAGGTTCATTC
Organism: Alligator mississippiensis; assembly: GCF_030867095.1. Taxonomy (NCBI): domain Eukaryota; kingdom Metazoa; phylum Chordata; order Crocodylia; family Alligatoridae; genus Alligator; species Alligator mississippiensis. The sequence continues at coordinate 185,326,715 of NC_081825.1, read as the reverse complement.
ACCTGACTTGCAAATGTTATTAAGACTCAACTCTTATATCAGTGAGTATAAGTAAAATGTTTATGCCACACCACTTCATAGCCTCTACTTCATTAACTTCTTTAGCAACATGATAATTAAAATGTCTCCCTTCAAGATTCTTTGAAAATTTGCTGTCAATGCTGTTGCACTCTTTTAAGCTGTTGGACCAGCCCATACGGTTTATCATAGGATTCATACACTGCTTTGTTTAATAGAGTTCAAAATAAGTGTTTTTCTCTCTCTTTTTTTAAGAGTAGCTTTCATTAAACAGCTATTTATTATTATTATTATTATTATTATTATTATTAGAAATAGTATGTAATTAAATGTATGTGTAGTCTTCCTAGATAGCTGTCAAGTAATATATTTTCATAAAGTCAGGAAAATGCTAGATTCTGCAGTCTTTCTCCCTCCTTTCTTTCATGGTTGCCACATAAAACTCGTTCTGTGTTGCATTTTAAGAGGATTGAGGTATTTGTTCGGGTCCCTGTGTCTGGGGACCTGCATGTTGCTAGTGATTTCTCTTATCCTTGTAATGATGCCCCATCTTAGCCTTGACAGAAAGGTGATGTGGTCCTTGGGCAGAGAAATGGGAAGGGGATATCTGTTTCTGTTTCTCTTGCAATCCTATCATTTTATGATTTTATGGCTATGGGTATTTGAAGTAGCTTTTGAGCTTTCAAGCCACTTAGACCCAGGAAACTAGAATTCCAGTAACCTTGCAGGAAACAGGCCTCTCCTCTGAGTTCATCTTTTCCCCCTTTCTGTCATCTCCAAAGTTCTGTAAAGTTTCCATTATTCTTCATATAGTATCATAAAACATTGCTTAAGGTTGGTTTTCATAGGAAGTGACCAAATTTAATAAGGAAATGCATTTTTCCTCTTGCACAGTCAGGTTCAAAAAGGTATTAGCATTGAAGAGATGAACAGGTAATTGGATCGCTATGCTATACATCTTGTTCAATGCTCTGAAACTACTTGAACTCATAAGTCAGTCCTCAAAACTAAGTAATAATAACTCCTACCCAGAGTTACATCATTACTTAGCATCAGAAACCCGCACAGGCAGTACTGATTTGCAGTTCTGTGGGGTGTTATTTATAGATATTTTACCTAATTAGATTTACCAGTATAGTGTTTGGTCTCTATTTGTAGCTAATATTAGGCTGTGTTCAAACATCAAAATGATAAAACTGTATGAACCCTGATATTTAATGTGAATGTAATTTTGTATTTTGTAATTTGACTGATATTAGCTAGTCGAGTAATTGCTGATTTAGGTGTCTGGACAACCAAAGGCTATTCACACCTCAAAGAACTGATGCCTGGCTGGAAGGAAGGTATATCACCATCTGAGATGTCTGTGCATATCGGTCAGATAAGAGGGTGTGATGTGTATATAAGCTGAGTTCCATTCCCAGTCAAATTTGGCTTATGTTTCAGAGAGGGAAGCAATTAACTGGAAAGAGACGGGTATAAATAGAATAAGATAAAAGCTATATCTCCTTTGAATAACTGATTGGATTAGAGATTTATATATTTGGAAGCATTGTAAATGCATCTTGGATGTAAATTGGAAACACCTGGCCTGACCAACAGATGCATAACTGGTGGGAGGAAGTTATGTTCATAATAAAGGCATATTCCCTGAAAATTGAGTGGAAGAATGTAGAAGAACAGATAAGGTAAACTATTTAAAGGTTGCCATGATAGTAGGCTTTGATCTAAACATCCCTAGGCCAGCAGTTCTCAACCTTGTTAGACATGAGGCCCTACTCAGAAAATGCCAGCTCTTAAGCTTCACTTGTTTCTTGACTGTTTAAAAAAACCCTGCATTTACTTTAATGTAAGACCACCTTGAATATAAGATAGCTCCCCAATAATTAGATTATGCATATGAAAAATTTATAAATTTGTTATAATTTTCCAGATATAGAATCTAATAATTTGAGGCTTGCCTTGAATTTGTCCCCCTCCCACTGCTGCAGCAGGAAGATTGGGGGGGGGGGGGGGTCTGCAGCAGGAAGATCTGGGGGGTCAAATAGTCCCTTGCCCTCTTCCCCACAACTTCTTTCCCCTGCAGCCTCTTCCCCCGTCCTTACGTTAGACCCTGCTTAGTCTGAGAACATGGAAATGAGGAGCAAATTTTAAAACACTGATCTTGAAATAAGCAACCCTGTAGTAATTTCCATATAATACCCACAGACTTAATTCATTCAGAATTGATGCATATTACCTTTTTTTAGAAACTACTGCAAGTTTTAGCACAGGTACTCCATAAACACACTTTTAAGCAGCACTTCTGTACCTACTTATATAACATATACCCTTATGCATTATATTAGTCTAAAACCAAAGGCTCATGATTTATCATATAGTTCACTGGGCTGGGCCCCATCAGGGTCAACAACATTTCAAGCCATGGTGACCTCACAGCTCAGCACTGCTCAGGATGTGTGTGCACTCCAGATCCAGCCTCCCCTTCCCCTACACCCAAAGGCTTCATGTGCTAATTAGCCTCCCATTCATGACTGGAACAGTGTTCTTGTCACAAGCCCTGGGCTGCTCCAAAAATTTATGTGCATATGAGGCATAGTGCAACTTGGTTGGGTTCTACCTCATGGAGGCTAGGACCACACTAATCATATGTAACAGAGGGGGCAACAGAGATATTCTGAGTCAACTGTTTGTGGGGACCTGCTTGCTGGTGTTTGCAAGACATTTAAGGCTGATGAACAAATACGAATACTTGGAAATAGGGAAGAAAGGTGCAGCTCAACTGCTGGAGTGAAGAGGAAGTAAAAATATATGCCATGTAGTGGCTCACTATGACTTGGAAAAGAGTTGGCTCTGAGGGGGACTGAGCATGTGGGGCATTGTTATTTATCTCATTCAGATGGGCTGCACTGATTTATTCTTGTGATACGTTCCCATCAGCATCTCAGCTTTTGGCCAAGATCAAATGCAGCAAGCATTTTGACACCACAGGGAGGGTGTCAGGGTTGCCTCTGGCTGCCCTAGTATTGCAATAATTTTAAGTCTGGTGCCAGCTCCTATGAAGGTAACACTTGCATATGTGGGGTTTTTTTTTTTGGGGGGGGGGGAGGTTAAGAAACAAAAAGTCCACATCAGCATTTCTGACATCAGGGGAGGGTGTCAAAGCTCACTCTGGCCTCTGCAAGTGCTGGCCTGGTATTACAGTACCTCCAGGCGTGGCACGTGTTCCATTTTGAGGGAGTAACTTCCCCTTTTGTGGGACTCACTCACTCCCTCCCTCCCTCCAGTATGTTTACCCAAATATGGGCCATGGTTTGTTTGTTTTTTATAGTCATGTCCAGCGTTGGCTGTATTTATTCAGCTTGATACTTGGTTTGAATTACTGAGCACATGCTGCTTTTGGCAGCAATTGAGTGATAGACAAGGTATTTAATAAGGTTGTCTTATATGCAATTATAAGATGATAGCTTTTCCCCCATGCTGACTGTGGGGGGGGGGGGGGGGGGCTCATCTTGTATATGAGTAAATATGGTAATAGAGCAATTCTTCTGTGGCAAAGAACTTGCAAAAAACACAGTAGGTCAGAATATTTTTTATTTTTGTGGATTCCTACTGTTTGAGACTGATTGTTTGCAACATTCTCATGAGCAATACATCAGTATTCATTATATTTACCTAAGCATTTATTTTCATTTTGGTTTCTTGGCTTTTTTTACTAGTTGAGGTTGACCCCTGGCTTTTTTACTAGTTGAGGTTGAACCCTGAACCTGGAGGACTAGGGTATTCCTTTTAATTTGGTCTCTACCCCTCAACCTGTTTGGCACAGGTGATCCTTTTGGTAGCTATGCCATGATATTGCCAACATAACTCTTGGATTGACAGAGACATGCAAACCATTCCATTATATCAAAGTGGAAATACCTTTGGAGTATTGTGAGAACTGATGTTTTTGGAATCTGAGTTGTAAAGTATTAGACCTCAAGGCAGAACAAGGTAATGATAGGAATGTAACAGAAATATGATCTGGAAGGGATAGACAAAGATGTGACAAGGTGGAGAGAGATTGTACAAGATAGGAGGAGACCGGAGGCAGTTGTTAAGATGACTATAGGCCCTTAAGATCTATGAGACGAGAGAGAAACATTTATTTTGCAAACTTCACCAAGTTGTCTCAACGTAATTTCAGAATTAAAGTTTGTAATTTTTATGTGATCAAGCAAGCTGAATTAAATTCTTCAAATTGGAAAGAGAAAGTTAAAGTGTATAATTTCTGTGCCATTTGTTTTTAAAGGAGTAACCAGTTGGGAATGTTCACAAAAAAAGAATTTGATCAACTGGCCCCAGTAGTTGACAGTTTCAGTCTCATGACCTATGACTATTCAACCCCACAACGGTAAGACTACAAGGATGAAAACGGGTAACCTAATAACTTGATACCCGGTTTTGTACCTATGAAATACATAAGGGTTGATTTACAATAAGGGTGGTTAGTTTGCTTGAACAGATGTGAGATTTTGGGGTTAGGGGGTAGGATTATAAATGAAAACTCAGCTTTAAAAGCTGTGCAATAGTTGGATGCTCAATACCTATTAACTTTAATGGACATTAAGTGTCCCAGTTCCCCAAAAGGTTCTGATCCTCCACGTAAGATTCTTTTTACTTTGATTTTAGATCTTTGTAGGTGCAGATCCGCATAGGATGATGCATGAGTGAGGATATTTTCATATGTGCATCTTTGGCAGAACTGGACACATCTACATGAGATGCTTTACTGCACAGTAGAACTAATTACTGCATAGTAAGAATCACCATCTACACATGCTGACCCTAACTGCACAGTAATTTCCTCTACTCAGCAGTTAATTTGCTACCTGCAAATGCAAATAGCAAATTAACTATTGAGTAATTACTGCTCAATATGGCAAGTGTAGATGGCTGACCAGGAGCAAATTTGCTCCTGGTTAGCTGAGCAGCAGGGGGCGGGAGATTGCTCTCTGCCCCTAGGAACTGCCTTTTGCTGGGGTGGGCTCTGCTGCTGGAGCCCAGGCAAGGAAAATGTCCCTCTGCAGCAGGGAGCTTTCAGCCCTTGCTTTGTGATTGCAGAGTTGGGGGTGGGAGGTTCCATGCATGGCTGTTCGGACCCATGAAACCCTAGCCGACTACCTCCTCACCCGTATGAACTGGAAGCCCTTCCCAGATGAGTAGGGCTGGAAGGCTTTGCGTGCCCATGCCCTGGCACCAGGTCATGTGCCATATCCATCCAGGGTTACCTTAAAGTGCTATCTACCATTTTTACAGTGCTCTATGTGCCCTGACCATCTGTTTTGTTATGTCTGTAGAGCGCTTTCTGTGTGATTACTGTACAATAAATTTAATGTCTGTACCTAGTCTAGAATACCTTAATCCAAAAACAGTTATTTTTATTGCTTTTAGGCCCTACCTGGGTGAATGAGCAAGAGCACTTTTATTCTGTGGAATGTGGGTATTAAGCACAACTAAAAGCTTGCCAAATTTGGCTTTCAGATTTTTGGGTTCATGAAAATAAAGATTTGCTGTGTGTCCCATTGCTGATCCAACAGGCCTGGTCCAAATTCACCTCTTCCCTGGGTAAGAGCCTGTGTGCAGATGCTAGATCCCGAATCCAAATGGAGAAGTAAAATTCTTCTTGGGCTGAATTTCTATGGCATGGACTATTCAGCTCTGGGTGCCTCTGGGGAACCTATCTTTGGCAGCAGGTAAGATTTGTACAGGTGATGAAAGTTTTATTTAAAATGGCTTTTTTATTAAAATGAGTGTATAGAAATGCTCACTTTTTAGGATGTGGACGTGACAAGTATGTTTACATGAAATTGTTGCTTGAAGAATTTTTCTTATCACATAAAAATAGAGTAGGAGTTGGTCTTTTTATATTGATGAGATGACCTCTGTTGCTGGAAGTCAGGAATGATGGCAGGGAACCACTGCTATCTATCTGTGTAAGAATTTATTTTTTTCTACTTTTTCATCTTTTTGGCAGTGGCTTGGCTATTTCTTAAAATGCTCTTAAATATTCTCCTCTGTATCATTGGTAGATTTACTCATCTGGCTTGCAGTCTGCTTTCCTGAGCTGCTGAAATTGTTACTTGTTAACTTAAATGTTGATGCTTGTTTACAGATGCATCACCGTATCAATATTTTTTGTGAATGTTCTCTCAAGGAAAAGGCTGCAGGTAGCCCACCTTCAGATTAGAATTTACAAGCAAAAAGAGAAATAAAATAATTTTTCCGAAGACAATTTGGAATTCCAATATTATTGTTAGAAAGAAAATTGTTGTCTCTGTTTTGGGTGATAGCTTCTAAGTTGTTGTGTTCCTTCTTTACAAAAGTATGTTATGCAGGTAGCCAACTGAACCAGAGAAAGAATCTCTTGAAATATCAAAGTGAATTTGACATTAAATCAAACTTAAAAAAAACCAAACAAAACCTGTGGCACAAAGACTGTAATTCTTATTTTCACCCATAAGTGAGATGTGTTAACTAAATCAATGAGCCCAAGATATTTCATTGCCAATAACAGCTTGTCCATTAGGCAGTAAAGCACAGCTTGTCTGGGCAAAGGCTCCTAAGTTGAAGGCTCTTTTTTCCCTTTCTGGCTCTTCATGTGTGCAGACATTTTTTGACCACATGTATTGTGCTCTGTTTCTTTGTCTGCATTTCATTCATGCCTTTTCCTGGAAATTTGTTGGTTTTCAAAATTGTAGATGTAGTTAATTGAAGGTGTAGTGTTGAATTATTTCTGAATCTGGCTGAGTAATAGAGACCTGATGATAATGGGTGAGGGATAGGGCGTGCAAAGCAGTTGTCTAAAGGAGAGCTTGTAAACACCGAAGAATTATTATACAGCATAGCAAAATAGCTACCATAAAATGTACTGCAGCAGTTTCACAGAAGTAATGCTACACCGTTGAAAAACTAATGAATTTACAAATGTAATTACTGTAGGGCACAGTATAATTAATATAATTTCTGCTACAACATTCACATTTTTTTCTGTAGACAAACAGGAATATAAAGTACTTTAATATCTGCTACAGTAATAGTGTCTTGTTGGCTTTTTAACTGTTTTGTAACTTCTGCAATAAAGTTTCTAATAAAAAGTATACTGGACATTATTACAGTGCACAGTTTTATTGTACATTGGGCATGTGTGCACATGCATTTGATCTGGCCTAAATTCACTGTGGTGTAAGCTACTCTGAAGTAAGTGCTTTTGGGCAAGCATCTACACATGCAGGGATCAGGGAGTAGATTTGCTGCTTTTTGCACTGTTTCATAGTCCTGCAATGGGCCCTTACTGCCACTGGGAGGAGTTCTAGGCTCCGTCTGCATGCTAGCCTAGGGACTGGCAGAGAGCACTGGGGGGGCTGCCTGCTGCTGAGGCATGGACCTCCTGGCTCTGGCTGCCTAATATGGGGCAGGGGACATGGAGAGAACTGCAGGGGAGGGACAGGTTCCAGCCCCCTGCCCCAATCCACAAGTGGGGCAGCTAGCTCCTTGCTAGCTGCTGCACCGGCAGATTGGGGCAGGGGGCTTGGACCTACCTGACCTCTGCAGCTCTTTCCAAGCCCCATGACTTGATCACCTGGTTGGGGCATGGGGCAGGGACCTGTCCCTGACCGGGACAGCTCCCAGATCCCACCCTGCATGCTGGGCAGAGGCTAGGCAGCTTGTTCTCTGTAAAGCTCCGTAAGCATGGAGCTGGGGGTGGCGGGAACAGGCTGTGGGGCTTGTTCCCTGCCCAGCTGCATGAGTGCAGAACTGGTGGGGAGAACAGGCTAGGGGGCTTGTTCCCCACCAGTTCTGTGAATGTGGAGCTGAGCGGGGAACAAGCTCCCCGGCCTGTTTCCACTCCCCCCACCCCCTCACAGCTCCATGCTCATGGAGCTGGGCAGGGAATAGGCTCCCCTGCCTCTGCCAGCATGGAGCTCCCAGCGCTGGTTCCACAACTATGGGGCTGTTGCTAGAGAGACCCTTATCTCATTATTTATTCAGGATTAAGGCAGTTTACTGTGTAGTAAACATGCACACTTGTTGACGAACATGCTTACTTCTCAGTAAACTATGCTAATGTATAGTTAAGCATCTCATGTAGATGTGCCCATTATGTAGTATAAGTCCCAATCATGTTGTCTTTGAGTTGATAGCAAAAATGTGGTAGCTAATTGCTTATAAAAAAACCACCTTAATGTAACTGTTGCCAATAAAGAATGCATTCTGACAAATATGCGTGTGTTAAGTTACTACTATGCAAGGACAATAGATTGTGCAGAGGGGAACGGTTTGGTTGCTGTTGATGGCAGTATTATGGTATTGTCATAGTTCAGTTACCTAAGTGCAAGTGGGATTACAAAAACCCTTTTTTAATGCTGAGTTGCTTCTATTCACATGTATGATTTTTTAATTGAGGTTTCCATGCTTAATTTAATAAATACAGATCACTGTTTATATTTATTTTTCTGGAACTGTATTTGAGCATGCATAGTTAAATTGATTAATCTTAATTGTATATACCAGGTGTGGCAGCAGAACTGTCTGTATTTTAACTAGTAATAGAGTGAATGCAAGAAGTCCACAGATACCCTGCTTGTGTTTTTTACACATTCAGCTGTATTCCACCACCAGTGTCAGACTTCAAGGTGTAAAGAAACTGGAGTTACTCATAGATTACTATAGGAATCCTTTTGGGATGTCTTTAAAAGTACATAGTTTTGATGCTTAGTGTTATAGGTGATGGTTTGCGGTATGTTTGATTTGGGGGAGAGTCTTCTTGAGACCCACATGGAACAGGATCCAGGCTATGCCAACTCAGCACATCTACACACGCGCCTGACTGCGTAGTTGTTACTGTACAGCTAAAGCAAGTATTAAATGACTACATAATAACTACCAGTACTGCACCTAAGTAGGCCTGTGCAAAGCTTCAGTCCCTGACTCGATTTGGCAGAGATTCAGCCCAATTTGGTGGCCGAATCTCTGAATCAGGAGACCCTTTAATGTCTCCGAATCAAATTGGAACCCTCTGAATCGATTCGGAGAGATTCAGAAAGATTCGGCGATTCAGACATAGACACAGTTTTAAATGTTTTTTCTACATACCTCTAGGTACCAGGAAGCTCGTGAATGCCAAGATGGTGGGGTAGATGGAGCGTCTCACAGAATCATGAGGGGGTCTGCAGTATGCTCAGCAGGAGACCTGGAAGTGGGACCAGAAGTGCTTCTGGTCCAACTTCTGGGTCTGCCGGGGAGCATGCTGGGGGGCCCCTCTGTACCCACTGGCTTGGCAACTGGTGCCTCCTGGGTTGGGAGGGGCACCCGGGGTCGCTCTGTGGCCACTCGCTGAGTTGGGAGGGACCCAGCGTGCTCCCTAGTGGACCCGGAAGTGGACCAGAAGTACTTCTGTTCCTCTTCCAGGTTTGCCGCCAAGCAGCCATGGGCCCCCCACTCCCCGTGATCCTGTGTGATGCTCCATCTGCCCCAGCTTCTTAGCATTCACGAGCAATGCCTGGTACCTCGAGGTATGTAGAAAAAACATTTAAAGCTGTGTCTATGGCTGAATCACTGATTCTCTGAATCAGCATCGAATCTTCAGATTCAGATTTGGCCAAATCGAATCAGGGACCATGATCTCCCTCCCATTTATAAAATCATAGAACTGTAAGCTTTGAAGGTACTTTTGGGGGTCATCTTATCCAATACCTTGCATGAATAATTTAGGTTCAGAGTAGCTGGTTTTAGTGTTTGCAGTGGATCTCTAGGAGCAATAAGGAACTGCCTCTGAAACGTATTCTTCATTATAATCTAGCAGAGCTCAGGAGTGATCCTCTTGACTCACTTGTAAGTTTTACTTTGCTCTTGCCTGAATCATGTGGGGATGGATACATTTCTTTTTCTGTAACAGGGTTGGTGGATAGTTGCAGAAATATGTCTTGGAAGTGATCACAGAGTCCTGATGCTCTACAGCCACGAGACAGTTTTAGGGGGACTGTAATAAAAGTTGGACAGTCTCTGGAGGCAAACCAGATTACAACATGCTATGGCTGCACACATCTCTTTCTTCCTCGCACCACATTATGTCAGGAGTGGGCCTGACCCCTACCTCGGCAGGAGGAGGGGGGTGAGGGGAGAGGGAGAGAGAGGATCCCCAAACTGCCATGGTGCAGAGAGTCATGTATGTGCATTGCAGCAGGGAGCAGGTACAGAATAAAAATAGAACAAAATTGAGGCAACAATAATCAAGAAACTTTGGTACTGAAAGGTATGGCAGTTGTAGCAAAACACCAAATTACCTCTGGCAACAGTATCCAGCAGTAAATACAGAATGCAAGAGATACTGCAAGAAAGGACATTTTGCAAGGTAGTGCAGATCATCCAGGTTTGTAGAAATAATTCGGGATGAGGAAGTGGCATTAGATGATGACTTTATGGTACTATGAACTATCGCATTTATCTGTATCTAAGATGACCCTAAATTTAAGATGACACCCCCCCCCCCCCCAATAATTAGACTTATACATGAAACATGTATAAATTTGTTATAATTTTCGATGTATAGAATCTAATTATTGGAGGGTCATCTTTAATCTGCCTGCCCACCGCTGCAAGGAGGTCCATTTGGACCCTGTCAAAATGGATGGGGCCACAGGCTGTAATTTCCAAAACACCTACAACCATATTGACAGGGCTGAAATGTTCTCCACATAGTTGATGGTTTGCTCCTTAAACGAAGACACATTGTGATCCCTCAGGTGCTTTAGATAGCAATGTTTTCAAAGATTCATGAAGGACACCAGAATATAATCAAAAGCAGGGCAAGAGCACAACAATCTATGTGGTGGCCTGGGCTAAGTGAGCAAATTCAGAATTTTAGTGGAAGGTTGTGAGAATTGCAAGAAAGAAAAAAAGATAGAGCTTTGCAACATTTATGAAATGGACATACATATTGTAGTAGATTATTTTTCTAGATATATTGACTTGGCTTTGCTTACACAGACCTCATTGACAACAGGTCATCCACAAACTGAAATCTATAATTTCAAAAAATGGCATTTCTGAGGTCCTCATAACAGACAATGGTCCTCAGTTTGCCTCTGAGTTATTTCTACAGTTTTCAGAGAACTTTACTTTTCAGCATCCTACTACCTGTCCTTACTATCATCAGAGCAATGGAGAAGCTAAGAGAAAATACAGACTCTGAAACAGCTTCTATATAAATCCAAAGATCCATATCTGGCACTCCTGATATGCTAATATACACTTCTGGCATCAAGACTTTTTCTGGTTGAACTGCTGATGGGATGATGATTTAGGATACTTAATCTGAAGGAACCTACAGGAATTTAAGAAACAAGATGCTGAACTAAAACTTCAGCAGCAAAATAATTTCACTGTTCAACACAGAGCAAAACCACTACCAGAGTTTCTGCCAGGGGAACATAGTTTGGCTCAAAAATTCCCAAATGTTTGGAACTGTCCAAACTGAATCAAACTTCCTAGATTCTGCATAGTGAAGACTCCAAAAGGCGTTCTAAGAAGAAAAATAGTTCACCCTTAGCATATTCCACCTCAACATAAAGTGGATCAACCACCAGAAAGGGATAGGGTCACAGCATGAAAATGAATCTCCTTCTCATGGAAGTCAACAGGAATGCTTAATTACAGATGGGAGATCTAAAGAACAAGGTCTAGAAGATAGAGCAGACCTCTGCAGAGACTTGACCTTTAAACATTCATTTATAGTTTCAAGTTTATATATTGGTTGGTACAGCAGTGTAAATAGTCTTAAAAGCTATAGTTGATCACTAATCTTTTATAATGTGTTGTGATCTAATCTTGTCGTTTGTAAAGAAAGGAAGACATGGAGTGATCACAGGGTCCTGGTTCTCCACCCCCACTAGACGGGCTGTACTAGGGAATCTGTAGTAAAGATTGGACAGTCCCTAGGGAAAGCTAGATTACATTCCACACTATGGCTCAATATCTCTGTCTCCCTTGCGCCTCATATATCTCAAGTTTTTCAGAGGCACTGAGGCTGTTTGCAAGCTGCTTGCTTTTTTTGTTTTTTTTTAATTTTTCCCATGCAGCTAATTTTTTTTTTTACTGTTTCTAGTAATCAGAACTCTTGGAGAGGTGATAGCTTTTATTAGACCAACTAGATGGTTGAAAAAAAAATCATTATTTGCAAGCTTTCAGGCACATGTGCCCTTCCTCAGGCATAGCAGAGTACAAAGATTGTAAAATTTCTCCCAGGTGGAAATGCAAATTCATATTTCATAGGACAGCTGGAAGGTGGTGTAATATCCCCTGGCTAAGAAGTTTATTTTATGTAAAATAGGTTCAGAAAAAAGTTGGAGCAGTCTATTTACCTCGGAGTTGTCTGATGGCAAGCAGGACATTGAATTATGCTCCTTTCTTGTTATGATGTTTCATATTTCACAGGAGGATGGGTGATGGAAGGCTCTTCTGCACGAGAAATTTCTCTTTTGTTGAGACTGCACTATGAGTATGCAAATTTGGCTTGAAACAAAAGTCTGGAGCAATGGTGTCAGCTTTCAGGTCTCAAGATGTTGAATTTTGCTTCTCGTAAAATTATGAAGTTTTCATTTCAAAACGGCTAATTTTGATATCTTCCGTGTTGCAGGGATACAGGTTGTAGCCATGTTTCTAGGGTTTTAACTCTGCAAGATGAAATTAGGCATGGCAACCTTTGGCGGCCTTGTGTTTGTGTTTTACTCAAGGGCAGGGATCTTAGATGAAAATGTGGTGAGCTGCTGATGGAATGAGGCCAGGACCATCATAGGCAAGCTTCATTCACTGACTATTTTCCAATCAGGATATTCACAACATAATTTTCTGTAGCATTTCTGTTCATATAAAATGTTATCAGGCCAATGGCTTTTATTGCAGAATGTAATCTAAAGATGTAAGTATGCAGTTGTCATTTTAGTGAAAAGATATAGATCACGTCTGTAATACCCTTTCCCCTTCATGTACATCAAAAGAAATAATGTGCGTATATACCTTATTAGAATTAATGAAATGAAAACAGTTTTTCTTTTACAACATCATGTAGTTTGTTATTGGGAGTGCTTATGTGAGATCTATTGGTCATAATGCTCGCATGTGTAATAAGCGTGTTTGCTTCTCTCGTGCAGTTCTTTAGAAATGTATTTGTGATATTATAATAAGTTCATCTAGCATGAGAGGACCTGTCTGATACTTGAACAAGCCACATATTAATACCGTTTTACTTTACAGAAGCCATTTTGGCTTCTTCCCACATTCCTCTGGGTGTTCATTATAATTTCAAACAATTTACCTAGCTTCTAAAGTAAACAGATGTGCTTGGAGATCCCAGGATCGCCCTAGGTTTTTTCTAAAAGTATTCATTGCCCTCCAGTCTTCAAGCATGAAGTAGGTGAACTGCAAAAATGCAGTCATTAAAACCTGACACTATATTAAAGTTCTGTCAGAGCTCAACTGTTTGGTGTTAGTGACTTGCTGCTCTAATTACCAATTAGTTCCAACCTTTCTTTTATTGATATCACCATCTGACAATATTTTATCTGAGAAGAGTTGATCTGAATTAAGTATCTCCTTTGATATGCTCTGAAGACTAAGAAATCATTTAACTTCTCTGCAGTATCCTTACCTTCAGTTGCTTCCTCAGGTCTCTTGTAACCCAGCAGGACCACAGATTTTCTCACAGGTTCCCTGCTGCCAAAACCTGTTATGAAAAACAAATAATTGAATAAAAAGGGGTGTCAAATATGCTTAGAGTAAGTGGGTGGGAATATGTGGTGTACCAACATTTTAGATTTCTCTATGGAATAAGCTGTAAGTTGTTAAAAATATTAAAAAAACTGCTTTTGTCAAATGTTAACCTGATTGCTTTGCTTGTCTATAGGTGTTCTCCCCCAACTTGTTTTTTCTAGACTGTACTGACTAGGGCAATGGCAGATGAGCAAGGAAAGGTGCAATAAGATCGGGTTACAATAGGATAAGCTGCAATAGGGTCAGGGTTTGAACCCATTAAGTAGATGAGTCTGCTAGGCTGAATCTGTTCACACGGAGCTTTCAATAAATCAGCATTCTTGATTAAGCAGGTTCTAGGTAAAGATTTTGCCCCATTTCCTTGTACAGTACTGTTAGAAAAAAGAAGCACTTCCAATGTTCTACCTGACTAAATAGCTTCAGCATTGTTGTTGGAGATATTTGGCATCTTAGTTGCTTTTGTTCCAAATACAAGCCATTAAAATAAATACATGAATAACTCTATTGCCATGAGATAATGCTGTGTGTACTTAACTTCACTTAGAAAAATCTGAACAGGGCTTTTATGTTAGTTTTTACACATTTAAAGAGAGTGATATAATAAATCATCAGTTGAAACATTGGAGAAACTGATTTGACATTGCACCATACTATTCAAAGACAAAAAATAAGATGCCTTGCATGGTGTGTAAGGATTCAAATTCCACTGAGAGTTGTATTGGCTGCTTGCCATTCTGAACATAGCAGGTAATAAAAAGTGGTACTTATCCCACTTCCCCGATTTATCCTGGCAGTGAGGCAGGTAAAGGTGAAAGCTTCAATTAGGCTGAATGACTTGGTATGTATGGCATGGGTGAGGCACTGCATCCTTATTAGGAATGATTTAAGAGGGTACTGGCAAACTAAGAGGCACAATTTCCTTTTGCAAAGAATTTGCACTAAGGGGGCTTTTGAGGTCATTTGATGAGAAGTTTTCAAAGGTGGTAACTTATCCAGAACAACGATCATACAGACTTTGCTCATCACTTCACTTTGGGCTGTCATTCCTTTCTAACTCAGCAATGTACTGCGTCCTGATTTCTTCATATTTTACTTGGACTTAATTTGGTTTGTGTAATTAATTGGAGACATTGGTATTGCAAATAAATCCTAAGCTAAACCCTCTCCTTAAGACTGAGGATCGTCTTTGACTGCTGTTTGCCTTTCAGCACCTAAAGACCGAGTACAGAACTCTCATTTCCTATAGTTTTTTGGATCAGACATAAAATCTGTAGTATGGAAACAATGTAGTTCCAGTGCTGTCAGTTATTAGGAAACAAGGTACAAGTAACAACTGCTCAAATAATTGAGTAGTAAAGATATGTAGGGGCATATTACGTACACTTCTATCTCTCTGAGATGTTTTTCTACAAGAGGCTTTTATGGTGTATCTCTCAGTTGCTCATTTTAGGATTAGATGGTAGCATTAGGGCTATTATCTGAAGGTGTGAAAACGAATGAATTCATGTAAGGTAGACAGAACATTTAATGTAGTTATTACTGTCATTATGCATCAGCTTGAGTAATAAAATCCAGACCAAATGTGAAGTTAAATGAAAGGTTATTATAATTATACTTATATGAAAGTAAGAACTGAGTCTGTTTCAAAAAGTGATGAAAAGAGTATTCTTGTCTAGGTAAATAATTTATTATGAAAGTCAACATTTGCTTGAAGTAGATGGTATCTGTAACTGGGAGTCACTGGCTGGTGTGATTTCAGATGCGTTTGGTTTCCAGACAATATCTATTAAGATAAATACTTGCTATCAGTTGTGATGAACTTGGTAGTACACTACTTCTAAAGTTGAACCTCTAGAGCTAAGAATTCCTTAAAATCTGTTTAGGAATAGAGTTCCTTGCTACAGGGCACATACTAAATGCCACCACGCCAAATCCTGTGTGTTCACTAATTAATAGTGATATAATTAGCTTTTACTTGTGCTTGCAATGTTGCAGAAGTGTATAGTGCCCATTCAAACTCATAGAATCATAGAAGTGATCATAGAATCATAGGGTTAGAAGAAGCGTCACGAGGTCATCTAGTCCAACCCCTTGCTCAAAGCAGGACCAGCCCCAACTGGATCATCCCAGTCAAAGCTTTGTCTAGCTGATTTTTGAAAACCTTCAAGGATGGAGCATCCACCACCTCTCTGGGTAACTTGTTCCAGTGTTTTACTGCCCTCCTAGTGAGAAAATTCTTCCTAATATGTAACCTAAATTTCCCTTCCTGCAACTTGAGTCCATTGCTCCTTGTTCTGTCATCTGCCACTGAGAACAGTCTAACTCCATCCTCTTTCAAACCCCTCTTTAGGTAGTTGAAGGCTGCTATTAAATCCTCCCTCAGTCTTCTCTTCTCCAGACTAAAGAAGCCCAGTTCCCTCAGCCTCTCCTTAGAAGTCATATCCCCCAGCCCCTTCACCATTTTTGCTGCCCTCTGCTGGACACTCTTCAATTTGTCCACATCCTTTCTGTAGTGGGGTGCCCCAAACTGAAACCAATATTCCAGATGTGGCCTCACCAGTCCCCAGCCTGTACTGGTGCATGGGATTGTTCTGTCTTAAGTGCAGGACTTTGCACTTGTCCTTGTTGAACCTCACAAGATTTCTTTTGGCCCAATGCTCCAATTCGTTGAGGTCTTCCTGAATCCTACCTCTACCCTACAGTGTATCTACTACACTTCTTATATACTTACAGGCTGCTACCAATTCACTCCTGAGCCTTTGCTTCTTCAAACTGAAGAGTCCCTTGCCTTTCAGCCTCTCCTCATAAGGCCTGTTCTCTTGACCTCTAATCATGTGCGTGGCTGTCCTCTGGACTTTTGAGCTTCTCCACATGGTTTCTAAAGTGTGGAGTCCAGAATCAGTCAGCAATGCAGAAATCCTTGAGTGATTTGCCAGCTTTGCAATGGATAGAGAAAGTGATCAACTCATGATCATAGTTACCTAGCTTCCATTTAATCCTAAGGTCACTCACTAGATCATCCCCTTTGGCCAGAACCAAATGCAGCAGTGCCTTACCTCTTGTTGGCGCATAGACTTCTTGAGTCAAATAGAACTTATCAATGCAAGCAAGGAAGCTTTACAACCAATCGGATTTGGCTGAATTCCCTTCACATGAGATGTCAAGTTGGTTGAAGTCACTGATGGTGAGCATGCAGCCTCTGCTAGTTCCCTAGAGAATTCGTGGTCAAGCTCTTCCTTCTGATTAGGAGGTTGAGAAGAACGTTGCTGGAGGCTTGGGGGAAGTAGTGAGTGCTGGTTGTGATTGTTTGGTGGAAGTGTGATAGAAGAGACAGCAAAGGAAGTTTCCTTCTTCTGTTGTGCTAATCTTTCTGTAGCTCGCTGGTCAGCTCCTGCTGCCTGTTACCACACTATACTTTGTTCTGAGGATATGCTAGGATCAGTTCCTGGCTCTTGCTGATTGCCCTCTGGGAAGCACTCTATGCTTTTAGCTCCCATTTGGAATTAACTCCAGATATTTTCCTTATGTGCCTCCAGGAAGCACTAGCCATCTTGCAGGAGTGAACCTTGAAGAAGTCATTGTGCTGGCCAGATACTATTGTCTCCAGCTGGGCTATCAGCATAAGGGACTGAACCTTGGACCTTTGGTTTGTAAGGCATGATCCCCTTTATTACTTGAGATAGAAGGTCCAGCTCTGTTGACCAAAGCTGCACAAGACTCATCAACCTTGGGGTGTGTGTGTGTGTGTGTGTGTGTGTGTGTGTGTTTGGGGGGGAGGTTGCACAATGAAGTATGCAGCATAGGCAGTCTATAACATTTCAGTTGGAAGTGTACTCAAAGAGCAAAGCAGACTTTTAGCTTCTGTCTCCCTCTTTCCTGTCATCCCCAAGCTTGGCATGCCCTTTGTTTTGAACTGATTAGTTTCCTGATTTTTTTGGTGGGGGGAGGGAAAGGTAGAAATTATTTTCCCCATCAATTTTGATTCAGTGGTCCAAGGCTTTTCTCCTGATTTTAATACATCTGATGATGGAAAAATTGGCCTGTTTAAAAATAAACTAATGGAATATGTGTTTCTGAATACAGACACTGTTAGGCAGGACTTGTTTATCATAGGATTGAATAGAACCAGATTAATTGCCCGTTCCTTTTACTAGGAAACTGACAGTAATGAGACCATTTGTATTTTGTTAAAGGAAAGATCCTGTTTGATGTGTAGTGTGTGTGTTTTGAACAGGCAGGATTTTCTTTTAAGTCTTAAAAGAAAGCAGCTCAGTGGTTTTTTCTTTCTAATCTTAAAGTGATTTTTCTAATCTGCATTTCTTAAAGTTTAACATTAACCTGTTCAGTGAATTGAATTACTTCATTTGCCTGGGATCTAAAGTTATGGAACTACTTGGTAGTCCAAATCAATAAGTGTATGCGGTGTTACTTTTATCTGGTGGACTTATTCTCTTTTCTCTTAGAGTTCTGCTTTTAAAATCAGATAAGGCTTATTCAGTCTTGGCAACCTCCTTGCATTGGAGTAGATCAATATTTGAACAAAAGTAGTAATAAATGAGAGCATAAAAAAGCAGCTGTGACTAGTCAGAACTTAATTCTGTGTGCCCTGACAGTGATAGGCTTCACTCAAATTGTGATTGGTAGTTGGGTACCAAGATAGTTATCAATCCACTACTGGAGTGAAATAGACAGTTAGAAACTTTGTGCAGTTGCAGTACTGTGTACAAACAATCACAGAATCATACATCACCATCAGCTCACTGTTTCTGATCTTATGATGTTGTTGATTCATGAACATTTTGAACTGTGTATGAATGAGGATCACCAGTGTGAAGGTACTGCTGAACTGAAGCTGGGGCAGGAACAGTCACAGTCTGAGTGCTCTTTTCTCTGCTAGCCAGCAGTCATTCAACTGAACCACCATTACTGCCGTACCTCCTACCTGTTTATGGATCAGAGAGCAGTGTAACATATACACGACTACAGATAAAGTGTCCTGAGACCTGTTGGCAAAATCTCCTTCTAACCAGCTACTGCAAATGGGTTGGCGAAGAGATGGTTAACTAATGACAGGCATCAGGAAAGGAACAGAATTGAAAGGAAAGCCATGACCTGGAGTTAGTGTGTGTGTGTGTGTGTGTGTAGGAAGAGAAGAGAGGGTACAAGTGACTGGGACTACACTACCCATTTGGGGTGGGAGAGGGTTTGGGGCTATTGAATCGTTAGGGTATAGAAGAGATAGGGGAAATGGAAGCTTGTCTTGGCAGTCAAAGAAAGAGTCTCTTTCTCAAACTTAAATTTCTTAATTTCTTCTTAAATCTTTCTTAAATTTCAGGGTGAATTTGCACACTAATGAACAGCAGCTATTATGTTTCATCTCTTTGGGCTTTTTTTAATAGCCAGTTTTACATTTTGGTCTGCTACAAAATTTTTGACCTTTTAGTGACTATTGCTTTATGGGGGAAGACACAAATATACAGAAAGCAGAAATTGGTCCCTGTCCAAAGTCCTGAAAATCCTGACTACAGCGTTGGGGACAGGATGAAATAGCACTGATCTCTTAAGTGTACGCAAGCAATTTAGAAATATATTGAAGCAGTGATATCTTGGCTCAGACATTTGTAGCAGAAAGTTAATAGTTGCTTATGTGGAGCTTTTATGTGCACAAAATAGAAACTTGTAGTAGCTGCAGAAGTTTTCAAGATACCATATAGCTATCCTGTCAGCAGTTAACTGCAGATCTTCCAAGAAGGCCTTCAGATATCTTCGATGCAAAAGCACAGGTTTCTTGTGCTGTAACACATACATCTGGTTGTTAGAAGGTATAGCCTTCTATGTTTTTTTCACTTTAGCTAAAGTCCTCTCCCTTGTCTCTTACATAAATATAACTTCACTATAACTGAATAAAGTGTTGACATTACTTGTGCTCTGACTGAAGCTGTGCATCTTCACACCCAAGTGGAGATTTTTGCTGCTATTAGACATGTAGGCTCACTTAGTGATGCTCGCTAGAGAGCCAGTTTCAATAAGCGCATGATTTAGTAGTATCCTTGATGCAAAAGAGGCTTAGGGGTGAACCTAAATGTCCATCTAGGTTCTTTGGCTTAGAAGCTGGAAAAAAAAAATCACACATGAGATGCAATATGGAATGAAGCTAAATGTGTTTTTCTAGTACATCCTCAGTTATCCTGACCTTAGTTATCTGAAGAACATTTTTTTTCCCTCCTAACTTGTTAATGTTTGTATTGTGTAAGCAACTGCTCTCTTTCAGTTTTATTTCCTCATTGTGGTCAAAGATAGTACTGTATCTCTACTCTTAAGTTTGATGCAGTTCTGTAACTTGTAATTGTTGGTATCATATATTGTTCTCTTTTAAACTTTATTTAATACAGTACTCTATCTCTACTTTTAAATCTAATGCAGTAACTTGCAACTGTTTCACTTCTCTGAGCAAAATGGCTATCTATCTGAACAGCTTGTCAGTAGATGCTTTCCAAAAGGGTTTGGATAACAAAGGATGTACTATAGAATATCTTCAGTACTGACTGGCACTGTGGTCTTTTTTTTGCCCCTTTTTATTGCGCTTTTCATGAAAGGGATTTTGCTCTAGGTTTACAAAGCACTGGCAGTAGTCTAATGGTATAATGAATTCTTTAAAATGACTACACATATGCACGTACGCGCACACATATAAAGGGTAACCCTGGCTGCTGAAAAGAAACTACAGAGTAAAATGAATATCAGTGTAATAATTTGAGTAAAGTATAAAAAGCCGCCACAGTTTGCTTAAGATATTTACCTACTGTGGTTTGACTTTGATTTCCTCCCCTTAATATTAATGACAGTCAAATAGAAGAAATGAAGAAGCAGGTAGTGATCTGTCAGCCCTCATTGACACTTCTTCCCTTCATTTTAAGAGTCTGCAAAGGGCCAGATTTGGTACAAGATCAAGAGATTAGATCTGATGTTCTGCTCCTTTTAAATGGGGCCTTCATAACCATTCTGAACACTAGCAGTATAAATTTAAAGGGAAGAACTTTCTTTGTAATTCAAATATAACTTTCAGTTTGAATTTTTTTGTGAAGCAATTAGGTAGTCCTTTGTTTTCTAATTGGGTTTTCTTTAAAGTTTTGTGATGTATTGGTATACTTCAAATTTTGATAGTTATGTAACAATTAAAGTCCAATTTTGTGCTTCCTCACTCAGCCACTAAGGCCATCCCTGGGGTTTTTTTGGTTCTGGATTAGGCTGATCTCTGTACTTGAAAGTTTTAAAGCATCTTCTGCTTCTTGTGACTGCCGTGCACTGCAGTGAAGGGTACGAGACCTTTGAAGGCTGTCAGGCGGGTACTTATGACGCTTGGAGTGGAATTAGGCACAGACGCTTATCAGTTGCAAAGCAAGATTATTTACTCACGCCGTCAAGGTGGTGAAAGACGGAGGTTAGAAATACTTGGTTAGTTACAGCTTATAGGTCGTAGGTCGGTCTGCATAAGAGTTCGGTGGTCGGGCAGAGAAAAGGTCGGGCCGGCAGGTCGTTGATTTACGTCTGAGATTGGGTCGAGATGCGAGGGGGCCACTGGCAAGTGATCAAGTTGTCAGTTACTCTGATACGTGTGATCAGAGGTCTCCAAGGTTCGTACGGAGGTCCCCCTTCTTCTTCTTCTTTGCGGAAGTGTATTGGGGTTTTATTTGTGTAATAGCCAATTGCTTTTCGCCACGACATAAATTTAATTAGAATTGCCAATTATCTAGCGGTCTTCGCTAGGGTGTTATCATAGGGTTACTCCTTGTTTTCTTTGACCAATTATAATGATTTATGTACAGCACAGAAGGCTAAGTTCTATCTCTGTTAGTGGCGCAGCAGTAAATTTCTTTTTGACATGCGCAGCAAAAAAGCGGTTACTATCATTATTGTTAACCCTTAGTTAACCTAGTGCAGAAAAAAACTGTTTTGAATGGTTTTACTTGCTTGTGACATGGGCACTACTTAATTTGGTTGTGACACTTCTCTCTGTACTTGAAAGTTTTAAAGCATCCTCTGCTTTAAAATGACTGTTTAACAGTAAAATTAGAAGTATGTGTGCAGAAACTTTTACTTGTAGTGTTTTAAGTGGGGGGGTTTCCCTTCTTTTAAAATGGTGAGATTTTGCAGAGCAATTTACATTTTCAAATATCATAATTTTATAGAACAAGAACTCCAAGTAAGGTATTTGTTTATATTCTGATTACAGCCCCAAAATTCCTAATAGAAGGACTTACAGAAAAAATTGGGAGCTAGGAGGCAAAACTTAGGCTTCAAGCCTGTTCTCAGCCTTGAAGTACTGTATTTATCCGAATACAAGAGAAGATTTTCCACCCATTTCCCCCACCCTCCACCCCAAGTCAGCATGTTGGGGAAAAAAACCCATTGTCTTACAATCATATACGAGGAAACCTCATTAAATACATTGCCAGTCATTAAACTGCTGCCAAAAGCAGCATGTGTTCAGTAATGGAAACCAGCTACGATGCTGATAAAATGCAGCTAACACTGAGTATGAGCCCATATGGAATAAACGCATACAACACATGGCCTGTATGGGATAAACATGCAGATGGGAACCTACCACAAGGATTGGTTAGTGCAGCCCATCTGAATAAAATATATGCTAGTTCCAGCCATGAGTGGGGGACTAATTAGCAGTGAAGGGGTATCTGGAGTACACACGTACTGAGCAGTGCTGAACTATGGGGTTGCCATGGCTTGAAATGCTGTTGATTCTGCTGGAGCCCAGTGCAATGAACTATATGGTAAATCCTGAACCTTTTGGCTTTGAACTAATATCATGCATAGTTTATACCACATATAAGTAGGTGCTGAAGTGCTGCTTAAAAGTGTGTTTAAGGAATACCTGTGCTAAAACTTGCAACTTTTGAAAAAAGGTAAAATGCATCAATTCTGAATGAACTAAGTTTATGGGTACTATATGCAAAATACTATAGCTATATTTATTTTAAGATTAGTATTTTCAAATTTTTTCGTCACTTCCACGTGGTCAGAAAGAGCAGGGTCTGACAACAAGTGGCTGCAGAAGGAAAAAGCTTGGGGGGGGGGAGGCAGCAGCAGCCAAGGGGGCTACTTGACTCAACTAGATTTATTTTCCCTGCTACAGCAGGGAAAAGGGGACAAATTCAAGGAAAACCTCCAATAAGTAAGTTCTATACCTGGAAAATTATAACAAATTTAAAAAAATCATATGAGGAATATAATTATAGGGACGTCATCTTATAATCAGGGTTGTCTTGTATTCAAATGCATATGGTAACACATACAGAAATGCTAATAGAGCATATAGCTCCAAACACATTAAAGGAGTGGAAATGCAAGAAGGTTCTACATTAACAGCTCTTGATTTATGCAGACAACTTTTTTGTACTTAAAGCTCTCTAGCAGATACTTGAACGAGTTTGTTTACTGATATCATACAGTAGGAGTATAAAGTCAATGAATTTCTGTCCTTTATCTTTTATTAGTCATCTCAGTACACATTCTAACACAAAGAAAAACCCTCTCCTCACTAACCTAGGCCATGCATGTGTTATGAAAATGGGTTGTTTTGAAATACTGTATAATACATATTACTTTTTTAGTGAGATCAGTTATAGGGTCACTGCAAAGTCCTTGGCTGTCTTATTCTTTGTTGTCATTTATGTGATGTGGCTAGCAAGCTCAAAAATAAATCTCGCGTATATGGCTTATGAGATTGCAGGGGCAGTCCTCTCAATTCACAACAGCTATTCTAGAGACCTCCATATGAGTCTTGAAGAGGTGTATGCTACCTTGTCACCTTTCTGGAACTGAATCAGGACATCGTAGGCATTTTCAGTTTTTTCAACAGAATGCAACGTGTACAGTGTTGTTCCATAAACTTGTAATCTGACATCTTTGTATTTTTGCTTTCCATTTCCGAAGACAAAAGCCAAATTGGTAGATGTTTGCTCCAAGGATCTTACTCTTATGAAGTAAAGATCCTCAACTCTGTGTTGGTGTCATTCTCTTCTTTTTTTTCATTCCATTCATTCTGTAAAGTGCATAAGAGACCGACTTTTGCCCAAAGCTCCTACACCCTTCAAATCCCCACCATCAAAGGAATTTGCCAAAGTAACAATTGATTTTTCTTTGCATTTGACCTGATTTTGTTCTGCCAGGGCAATGTGATCCCATATTCCCATGCCCCTTTAGAAATTAAACTAAAGAGAATAGGACTCAACCTTTTGTTTTGGGGGGGGTTGTCCTGTTCTGTTCTCCTTCCCCCTCCCCCCCTCCCCACACACACTTCCCCCCCCAGTGCCTGTAACTTGGTTTCCTTTTTAAAAAAGATGTTTTTAATACTTAAATTGTACTGATCCATTCAATACCAGATGAAATTCATGCGCATAACAGATATGCACAAAGTGTCACACCTACATCCTACATACAGTTATGTTTCTTGCAGCATATATACTTGATGTTCAAGTCATGTTTGATTTTGCTATCCTAATAGCGCTATTTTTGAAACTCCATACAAAACTCCTCAAATGGGTAGCTTGAAATGATCTCATGTAATTGAACTTTCAGTCACTTTTCATTGAGGAAAATGTGTAAGCCATCTTTTTTCCAGTATATCTTATTACTGAAGATAGTCTTTTTTACAATTTTGTTTTCCATTTTTGAACAAAAGAAAAGCTACCCTGTATCGAACAATATTGCCACTAACTGCTGATTGGGAATCCCAGTGCTTTCTCTCCCCCATCCCCCTGTTTCTAGCTGAAAAGCAGTTGCAGGTTAGAACTCTGTACTTAATATACTGGTCACTTTGAACTCTAGGTATTCATAATCCAAGTCAATGAAGCTTTCACTTTCCATGTCCTTGTATTGCTTTTAATAGCTTGAATTGGTTTGGATATGGAGTTACATTTAATCAAATTCAACCATTTTTAATAGGGTGGAGAGGAATAAGAAAATGATTGGATATAGAGATATATCACAGAACTGTTTAGATAGAAGATGTCTACGACTATCATGGACGGTAATCTGTAAAACTGGTTCTGGATTTTTTTTTTTTTGTTCCTCAACTATGAGTATATGACTCAATGAGATCTATACCCTCAGGGAGACCTTAATATTCAGAAGTTCAGGAATGATATGATCCCCCCAGACTAAGTCTGCTAAATCCTTTATCGTATCGGTTATGGTCTTTGTAACATAACATTACGGAGAGAAAAATACCTCCATAGCTATAAGTGTATACTTTGTTATGAGTTTAGCATAGGCATCATCACCTTGATTCTCACTGGGTTGAAAATCAGTCAGATGCTAAATAAACTAGTTATAAATGTTCTTTTCCTTCCCTCCCCACCCCCCACCCTGCTTTTTCTTCATATACTAGGCCAATAATTTCATCCTCTTTCGTCTAGATATGTGTGTGAATATAGCGAGGCATAAACAGCACGTTTAGGTCAAAGCCCTGCTGGAGAGCTGGGGAAAGAAAGGGGAAGAGGAAAGGAAAAGCAGGGAGGGGTCAAGATTTTGAATGTTGGGGTGGAGGAGTATGTTTGTGCAACAGTCTTGCCTCCAAAGGGGTTCACTATACCAGCTGTTGCAGCCTGGGCACAGTCTGCTTGCCTCCTGGTGTTGCTACCACTGCTAGAGTAGCACTACAGTGCCTCTGCAACTGGCTTCTGTGGCCACAGCAGTGGCACTAGGCTAGTGCTGCTGCTACTTTCACATTCCCAGGGACAGCTGCCATTCTGGTGCCCCCTCTAAATCAGTCCCTGAGACCACTGTCCCCCTTCCCTTCCCTCCCCCACCCTCCATTCATCCACTTTTTTCATGCTGCTATGAATGTGTTCCTAATAGTCTTGTTGGCCATAATTTTTCCTATGTCTGTCTTTAGTTTTTGGGTGTGGTTTGTCGAAGAATTGTTTAGAGGTTAAGATTCAATTTTGTTAAAGTACAGGTTCCTTGGGATTATGGAGGGCAGAGGGCAGTAAAAGCAAATAAAGAAATATGATAAATTAATCGTCCTATATATTGGCATTTTTTCTTCTGATGTGAAATACCACAGTGATGGGTACCTATATGCCTTCAACAGACATTTTATGGAGATGCAAACCTTGAACAATTGATTTCCTGCCCCTCTACTCCCCATAGTTGTTCTGTGCTTGCTATGCTTTTGTCTGACACTGTCAGACTGTGATAATGAAACTTTAAATAAATTGGTGTAGGTTAATGTTTTGGACTTTCTTTGCTGGAGATGTTTAAAATTTTAGTTTAGCACGTAAGTGGAAGTCTAATGAGCTTGGTTGAATCCCTTAATGAAGTGGTTCCCAAATTAGGGATAGCAACACCAAATGTGGTTGTGGCACTTCAATGTCAATGAGTTAAATTAAGAAATTAAATTAGAGCAATCAGGCATGGACTGGAAGTTGGGTTGTTTCAGCATGGAAAAGATTGGAAATCACTGCCTTACTGATAGTCATCTACATCTCAACTATCATACTCTTTGGGAGAACAATGGGCGTGACCCCACCTGAGTGCTATGCTACTCTGATTTCAGGAATGAAAGAGGAAGGGAAATTAAAGAAGGAACAAGTGAGGAATTTTGTTGCTGTGTTACTTTCTCCCCAGCTTTTGCTTCTGTAGAAATTATTAACCAAGGCTTTGAGTCTTGCCACTTATCTTAGGATTTGTTTGACAAGACATGTTTACAACTTCTGGGTGCAGGAAGAGCAGTGAAGACACTGGATTTATACTGAATCTTTGTGATGGAAGTTATGGTATCGGTAGTTGCAAGTTGTGTATTTTAACCTTATGTAGTATGTGTTAAAATGCACATAACCTTATGTGTATTATTGATGCCAAAATGATCGTGGGCCGACAGTGTGGGGACGCAGTGTGGAAGGCCAACCGTACCTTGTCATGCATCCACAGATGCATCTCAAGCAGGTCCAAGGAGGTGATTCTCCCCTTCTATGCAGCACTGGTCAGGCCACAGTTGGAGTACTGCATCCAGTTCTGGGCACTGCACTTCAGAAGGGATGTGGACAACATGGAGAGGGTCCAGAGGAGGGCCACCCGCATGATCAGGAGTCAGCAGGGCAGACCCTACAAGGAGAGGCTAAGGGACCTGAACCTGTTCAGCCTCCACAAGAGAAGGCTGAGGGGGGATCTAGTGGCTATTTACAAACTAGTCAGGGGAGACCAGCAGGCATTGGGAGAGTCCCTGTTCCCCCCAACACTACCAGGAGTGACTAGAAATAACAGTCACAAGCTGGCAGAGAGTAGTTTCAGGCTAGATATCAGGAGGCGCTACTTCACTGTCAGGACGGCTAGGATCTGGAACCAACTTCCAAGAGAAGTGGTGCTGGCTCCTACCCTGGGGGTCTTTAAAAGGAGGATGGATGAACACCTTGCTGGGGTCGTTTGACCCCAGTACTCTTTCCTGCCCGTGGCAAGGGGTCGGACTTGATGATCAGCTCAGGTCCCTTCCGACCCTACCAACTACGAACCTTGGGAGAGTGAAGAGGAGTCTTGTTGCTTGGCCAGGTCAACTGTGATTATGGTATTGTAGAGATGAGGTGGAGTTTAGGAAGTGAAAGGTCTTAAGGATTGCTACAACCTAAAGGGAGAAAAAATGGAGGAGTATTAGGCTGAAATGGGCCTGACAGGTGCCAGTGATGGAAGCAAGCAGTAGAGAGCATGATGCTTGAAGCAAGAAGCAGGAGACCACTGTTTTTTTAGGTATGATGTAATGCTGGGTGTAAGGCATCAGGCAATTTCAATTATACACTATAAATAGATTTTTAAGGGCAAAACAGACAAATTTACCATCTAAACTGACTTTTTGTGAATCAGAAGCTATAGAATTTTGCCTGGTCACCCTTCAATTGAACACTAAAACTTGCTTTTGACTAAAATCTATGAAAAGGGCACCAGGTCTCTTGGTAGTTAGTTAATCATCCTCAGTTTGTTTTTTTTTAAAGCCTGTTTCCTAATTTTGGATTTCTCCAGCTGTAATTCCCATACATTGATTCTACATATTCCTGTCTCAATGAGGATAAAGATCTCTTTATTATTGGATATTTTCTCCCTCTGAAGATACTTAGCATTGCAGTCAACGCTGCAATGTTGGTCTTTTGTTTTGATAAATTAAGCAGCTAGAGGGAGCTCTGAAGTGTCATTTGATGGCATTTTTGCCAGAACTCAATTTTTGTGACTCTTTAGGGCAGCCTCTTCAACTGTTTAACATTTCTTTTAGGATGTGCAATCCCTCAGTAATACATATTGAGCACTTACGTTGCCCATTGATAAGGCATGCAGCCATTTAAACCTTGCAAAGGGCACATTTACCAAATTCTATTGATTTTAATATTAAAGGTACCACTGAAGCAATTTAAGAGTACTAGCTAATTCTTGTGGGAATCTCTCAACAGGGAAGGAGCTAGATGCCTTTGTTCAGCTAAAGGACTCACCTTAGTCAGATATTGGATCAGTTAAAAGTTTTCACAATGAGACACTACCTTTTCTCCCTGCCCCTTTCCTCTTTTTAATATTCTGCCTTTTACATCTGTTTACAGGCTGCTCTGGTTACCTTACCAAATTCAGTCCACATTCTCCATAATCACGCTAGTTTCTACATGGCTATTGAAGGAAAAACTTTACTAGATACTAGCATTTATTCAGCTGCTGTTGAATGTCTTTGAATACCTCCAATACCTTGATCCTAGAAAAATATTTTGGAACCTTTAAATTTGCCACTGGTATTTTAATGTTTAGAAACTTTCCATTAACAATGAAAAAATGTCTGGTCTGTAAGTAAAAACGAGACAATTTAAAATATGAGCACTGAATAAAAATATCTTGATGGTCACAGACATAGTGGGCATGTCTATGTATGATGCTACCTCACCATAACAATGCACTACAGCAGTGTAGCATCTGTGGGCAAAAACAATGATGCTGCTACTACATTGCTGTAGCAACACACTCCCCACTATAGTGTGTTGTTACAATGACATAGCAGCTAAAATAATGGCGTGCTGTGAGCATGGCACAGTATGGGCTGTTATTGCACCATTATTTAGTTCTTCCAAAAGGAAGTACTAAATGACAGCAACAGTGCTGTAGGGCCATGTGTAAACATACCCAGTAAAACTTAACTCCACAGTACTTATCTTCATATTAAACTCCTAATCGGAGGCTTTCATTTTCATCATTGAAAGAAGGTTGCAATAAGCTTTCTAACCAAGAGCATCTTTTAGAATATATCTATTTAATACTGTCATTCAACTAAGAACATGCATTCCATCAATTTAAATCCTGTTTTTACTTTTCACAGCCCTGTTGTATTCTCTAGTAGTCTTTGGTAAAAAACCTTGGACTAGAATGACATAGATTCAGATATACAGAAACATTTATAGCAACAGATGTACAGAAGCATTTAATCTTTGTCAGAGGACTAAGTTTTGATTAAAAAAAGACTGCGTCCAAATGTGTAGGGTGTCTTAAAAGGAAACAGAAAATATAAAAGCAATGGCCTAAGAGACTATTTTTCACTACTCAATGTATGGCAGAACGCCCACATTTTAATTGGATCTTGATTTGTATGGTCACTCATGTCAGTATGCTGAGCAAAGAATGTTTGTGTGTAATCTCTCGGTACCTGTTGAAAGTGGGGACATGATCATTTGTCACAATTATTATTTTAGAGGGTTGATAAATTCACACTAGTTGCGAGGACAGCAGGTTGTAGTGTGCAGACACTAGATGACTGTGCTGTGGCTACTGCTGCTGTTCTATAAAATGGCTATAGTATTAATTTAATAAATTTAGAGTGTAAGATACTTTTTGGTCATCCTGTTTTGAACTTGTGTACAACATTAAAGGAAATTCATCAAGTGATGGGCTCTTCTGTTGGAATTGCTGTCTTCCAATATTCCAGTATAAGTTAAAAACGAATCTCATAAGCATGCATGCCAACCCTTTGCATTTGAATCTTTCAACTAGTTTCAAGTATTCAGATAGTCGTGGAGCAGGTGGCTGCTAATGGAAAAAGTGGACTTTCCTATCGTAGTTTGAGATCAAAACTTTCAAAACTAAGTCGCTAAAGTCAGGCTGTTAACTAAGTGCCCTAAGTACTAAACAACCTCAGTAGAGCTATTTCTGTTTCAGTCTAAATATGGATTTATTATCCCATCTTGAGTTTGAACACTTTGGCCTCAAGCAGTCTTCCCTTGTGGTGCAGTTTTCCTCTCTCGGAACACGTTTTGCCTAGGCTGTCAGATTAGAGCCCTTATCTTTCACTGCTGCCTATTGCCAACATGGATGCTGAGGTGAACACAAACATTTAAAGATTTTTCTTCCTTGTTATCTAGACTTTTGGGACCTTAGTGCTAAATCTTTATATCCAATCAATATGCCCGGTGACTAACTGTGCCATCCCGGTGGGGAGTAAACTCCCCACCTGATAGATGCAAGGCAAAGTGGAACGCAAGATCAGAAATCGCATTGCTCCTGCAGGGCAGGGGCGAGGGCGGCATGTTCAGAATTTCATGGAAGAGCCCCACTTTGCTTTGACCCCCTCCACTCCTTTGAGGAACTCGCCATAAACCCATATATTTCTGCCGGGTTTGGAGAATGGCTCCTGGCTAAGGTTGAAGTATAGCCTGCAAGACCCTGAAATAGCTTTCCTGTCTATTGACTCTGCTGTGTGAAGTTGAGGAAATCATTTAATCACTCTTCTTCAATTGACCTCTCTGTACTATAGATGTTTTCTTTACCTCCAAGTGTATTGCTTGTAAGAGCAAGCCTTTTAACTTGTCCAAATACTAGCTATTGGTACAGTGTGTAGTTTCTTACAACTTTTGGAGTTTGGCTTTTTAGTTCATGGGCATAAAGAAAATTCTGGCATCCTGTAGCTAAGGATAAAATAGTAAAACTGCCATAAGGTGGTTTATGGTCGTCTCCAGACACTGTGAACGTAAGCTGCACAGGGATTCAGAATGCTTTTTATTTATGGTCCTGTAAATATCTGATAGGACACTAATAAAACAAATCTAAGTTACTTTTTAAATTTACTTACCCTTCCATGGAATAACTAAGCCGGTGTTTCTTAACCTTTTAAACTCAAGGCATCTGTTGGAAAATGCCAGCTTTCAGTTTTCACTCATTTTCTGACTACAGAAAATTAATAGAGCAATTCTTCTGTTGCCAAGCACTTAGACCACAAGTCAGAATGTTTTTAATTATATGGATTCCTATTTGAAATCTCTTGAGTTTATCTTGTGAATCACGTTTGCACACCTAACAGTGCTGACATTTGTTAACCTGTGGCACCCTTGAAAGCAGCTCAGGGAACCCTTGTTGAGAATCACCTGAACTATGCTTTTCACAGAAAATAAAGATACCATTAATCTTTTGCTTTGCTTGCACTCTCTCATCTTGGTATCCTGAACTCTTTTGATTAATTCTAATCAAATATTATTTTCTACCTTACAAATATTGTGATTCTTCCATTTTCTGTTTAGTGTCCTAACCCATTTGCCCTTCCTCCCGTCCCAGTCTGCACTAGCATGCAGTATTATTCACACATGAGCAGACATGGAATAAGGAACATCATTTTTTACCTTGGGCAGTCTTTTTCCCATTTACTAGCAGGTATATCCTAGCAAGTTTATGGCATCAGTTTTGTTTGCGGTTATGAGAGATAATGTCAGTTTTAGATAAGGACTAAAGCTTAGGAGCTGAGAGCCGTAAATAAATAAATAAATATACACACATGCTCTTGCACACTCGCTCCTACGTGTTCACACACGCACTTAAAATTGCAAGAGTTGTAACTGAAGTAAAATATATCATACTCCTCACAATACTAGCTGTGTTTCTTGCTAACAGTTGGCCAAAGTGAAGGTTTTATTTTTATTTTTGTATAGGCAACAGTGAGCAGGGATCCTGGTTTTCATCTGTTTAAAAATTGCCAATTCTTTGATTAAACCCCTCCGCCCCCAATTCTTTGATTAAAACACCCAAATCTGCATTTTTACACAATTAAAATGAAACACTATATGTGTGTGTGTGTGTGTGTATGTATAGTGTTTCATTTTAATTGTGGAAATAAATAAATAAACTAATTAATTAATATATATAAAGGGCTTAGTCTATGTGTTTGTGTGTCTGTCTGTAGCACTCTTGGGGGGCATGGCTCCAGCCTGTGCTGCATCAAGAATGATGGGTGGGGCATGGCTCCAGTGGAGCAAGACAGGTGGATATGGAGCTGAGGGGATGGGCGCAGGGCAGGTGCAGCGCAAGCGGGGGGGGGGGGGGGGGGGGGCGGTGCGGTGCGCAGCCAGACACAGCAGCAGTGTGGGGTGGTGGTTGGCGGTGGCTGCCAAGTACAATCTCCCCCCTCCCCCCATCATTCTTGACAGGCAATTTGCTTGTGTGTGTGTGTATATAAGTATAATATATATGTGTATCAGTACAATGCAATGTTTTCTTGATATATTTACAGTTTTAAAGCTATTTGAACCTTACCAGAGTCTCAAACTTTATAATAAAATACATTCTAAATACCTTTTTATTTTGGCATTTAATTTTGCTTTTTTTTATCATCAAAAATCAGAGCTCCCCCTGCCCCCTTCGTTCACCCAGATGCAAGTCCAGCTGCACCTGCAACTGCCCCCCCCCCCCCCCACTGCTTTGTGGTGCTGAGCAACCCCAATATGTTGGTGTCCTGCCCCACCCCATGCTGGTACCCCTCACTCCTGACCCACAGCGCCCCTAGCCCTGCCACTGCCCCTTACTCCTGAACCATGTCCCCCGGTCCTGCCAGTGCCCCTCGCTCCCCACGCACAGCACAGCACAGCACAGCACAGCACAGCACAGCACAGCACAGCACAGCACCGCCCCCAGCCCTACTAGTGCCCCTCACTCAACCTGTAGCCCCTTGCCCCCTCTCCCCCCAGCTGCCAGGGCTACAGGAGCAGCAACAGGTCAGGTCCCACAGCCCCCTGCCTCCCTCCCACAGCACCCAAGCCCTGCAACTAGAGCAGAGCACAGAGCCCAGCTTCCCCCCTCCATGTGCGGCATGGCTGGAGAAGAGCCTGTCAGGGGGGAGGGCATGTGGGGGCTGTCTGCCACAGGCTCGGGGCTGTCTGCCCTGCTGTCCTCCCCCTGAAGCCTTCATGGCAGAGTAGGGTGGGCAGGATCGATGCCACTGCCATATGTCCCACGCTGGCTGCACTGACATGACAAAGTGCCCCCTGTCCACCTGACAGCAGTAGCAATGGAATGGAGTTATGCACCCCACTGCTGCTAGGTGGGCAGGGGGTGCCTTCCTATGGCAGTGCACCTAGCGGGCTCCCAGCAGTGGCACCAAGGCTCCCTGCCCCACTCTGCTGTGGAGGCCCCAGGAAGAGGGCAGCAGGGCAGAAAGTCCCAAGCCTGCAGTGGGCTACCCACATCCACCCCCACCCCATGCACAGATCGGGGGGCATGTGCCCCCCCCCATGCCTCTCTCCCTGGGAGTTTGCACAGTGGTGGGGAGCCAGCCCCCACTGCCGCCCCCACAATGAACTGCTCCCCAGCCGGGCATCATGGCTGCACATTCATGCACTGGCCCTGGGCCCAATGCACTGCCCCAGCTGTGCAGCAACCCCAAACCCAGCCCAATCCCAAACCCAGCCCTGCCTTCCTGCCTTCCTCCCTCACCATGGGGGCTACAATCAGCCCCCCTCCCTCCACCTCCACCCCAGACTTGCCTGGAGGAAGCTGAGGGAGTTGCTCTCCATGCTGCCTGACTGTCATGTTCATGTATGCATGCGCACCTGTGCTTGATGCCCCCTGCCTCCGATTGCCCTCCTCCCATTCCCCCCAACCCCAAGTCCCCTTGGAACTCTGCCAGCCTGCAAGGGGAAACCCACAGTTTACCAAGTTTTTCTTCTTTAAAGGAGAAAATCCACGTTTGTCTCCTGAAAAAGGAAAAATGCATGTTCTTCTGAGACAGTCTTGGTATTTAGTCAGGCTCCACCCCTCTTGTACCTGGTACCTCTGGGTGCATCTACACACATGCTTAACTGCGCAGTAGACTGATTTGCTGCATTGCAAAGCATCACGGTCTACATGTGCAACACTATTGGACAACAGCAAACAGTAACTGCACCTAAATGCATGTGTAAACACTGACCCGGGCATAAATTGTACCTAGTCAACCCAGATGGCAGGGGGCCAGACCCCTGCCTGCTGCCTAGCCACACAGCGCTGCTCTTTGGTCACTCTTTTGCCCCAGTCAGCCCCTCCGCCACCTGATGCCACAGCCCAGAGTCCAGGGCTGACCCCCTGAGCCTGTGGCCAGCCAGGGGCTGCTCTGCCCTGACTCAAACTGCTGTAGTCCTAGGTACACGTGAAGATGCTGCACCCAGAAGAAGCTAACTGCAGCATGAACTGCACCAGAGATTGTTGACCCACATTAATAGCTCATGTAGCTGCATCCTCTGGGCATTTATACACATAACTTTTTGTCCCATGACACACTGGAGATCCACAGCTTGATTAATCAAGTCTGCTTTGCACGTGAGCTGATGCAAACTGCACTGTGCCATATGCAGTTGTATAAGCAGTGAAATGCACATCAGCATGCAGACAATGGCAGTGGTGTGCTTTTGAACTAAAACGCCTTGTATGTGTTTTAGTTAAAAAACGCGCCGCTGCCATTTTCTCAGTGCTGATGTGCGTTTTGCTGCTTATACAACAGGAAGCGATGCAGTGCCAGGCGCTTGTTCAAGTGCCCAGCACTGTGGCACTTACATGTATAAAAATGCCTTCTGTTCCTCAGTTCCCTTCTCTCTATGGTTGTTAGGACTAAAGAGACACAAGAAATGGATGGATTCAGAGGGAAGTTGTGGACTTACAGCCTTTCTCTGATTTTCTCCAGGGTAACACTTTTCTAGCGTCTTTCTTGGAGGGGCTCTAGAAGTGTTGTAACAAGCAAGGTTTGCACCCTGGGCCAACGCTGAAGGAGAGCACGGAAGGGGGACATGGTTCCAAGAGCTAGGGGTGGATATGTGCAGGTTCAGAGAGCTGTGGTGGTTGCAGGTCCTTGGGGTGAGGCACAAGAGTTTTACCCAGTCCCATCTGCCACTGCTCTGGATCCTCTCTCCACCTCAGGTATTGCTCTTAAAGCAGCAGCATGATCACGGTGTCCATGCATCAGAAGCTGCTGCAAGAACAACACTCTGGGACTGCTCTTGCTGCTAGGATACAAACTCTGCAGCAGTAGGGAACAATTTTGGTGCCTTTCTTAAGTTGGTTCCTGGGGCTGGTACAAGTCTATCTTGTGAATCGCATTTATCAGAGGTTATGCTACTGAGCTCTGGCACTGAAGTTTGGACTTTCTTTGTTTGTGATATTAAACATTACCAAAAAGCCTCCTGGATATGGTTTCCGTAGCACTTGGTACTCTTTTGTTGTTTGTTTTTGTTTTCAGAACAACAACTTCAGCTGACAACAGTTTGTGAATAGTTTCATTTTCCTTGTATAGCAAGTTCAGTTGCCCATCTGTTTTGAGGTGATGTTTCACAAAACAGCAGGGGATTTTTTTTCTTTTAATGGAAAATGTTGCTGTAAAATCAGATATTGACAGGGAAGGTAGGGGCAAATATAGTATTTTCACTACCTCAATTTTAGTGGATTCCAAGTTGTCTGTCCTTTTAAAAGTACGTCTGCCATGTGAAGGTTTTACAAATGTTGCCCTTTCTTAAGATTGCTCCTGACAGCTGAGAATGTTGAGTATTACAAAGTAGTAGTATCTTGAAGGTCATCATAATGGCATTTTACATATTGGGTGCAGAGTTAAAATAGTAGTGTCAGACAGAGTGCTATGAAGTCTTGTTCTAAGTGGGGAGGGGAGGGTTGTCCTGCCATCTCCCCGTTCATGTGTGTTCTACTTATGTCAGGCCATCAGAAATTTAAAAATTTCTATTAAATTATTATCTATTTTATTTTCTAGTTTCTACTAAGCTCACTTTACATGTGATCTATAATATCAAACAGTGGTGCACATTTTTAATAAAAGGATTTGGTTTCAAGTGGCCAAAAATTGACACATTGTAGAGGTCAAAGGGAGGGGTATTTTGAGTACTCCATCTCCTTCCTTCCTCCCCCCGGGGATGCACAATATTTCAAATTGGAACCCTTTAAGCTATTAAAAGTGGGCAAAGGTAACAGTAACACGCACCTGCTAAGAGAGCTCCAGTTTCCTCTTGATTTTCATGTTGCAAACTCAATTTAGAAATGTTATTAGCATAGTGGGAACTATGGGACTTTTTCAGGAAATTATAGGAATTTGGCCTTATGCCTATAATTCCTCTGAGCTCCTTGAAGTATCATGTGCATCCTTAGGAAGTTCCCAGAACACATTGCTTCTAGGCTCTGTTCCAAGAAATTTGGGATATGTATCCAAGAATGCATTGCAGCAGAACTAGAACATGAAGTGATGATGAGGTCTTCCACTCCACACAGCAGTAAACTAGAAAGAGTTAATGAAGATCTTAATTACATCTCTTAGCAGTGACCAAGAAACTAGTTAGAAACAGCAAATATAAAAAAAACTTCAGCCCAAGCAGATATGAGGCAGCAGGAAGTTTTGTGTTGCTTTAGAGAGGCTTAAAAAATACAGGCAGAGAGAAGCCATGGAAGGAAGCAATGTGGGGAGAAAGCCTGATAACCAGGGAAGCTAGGAAGCATTGCCTCTCTGGGCTGGGTTTTCCTTGGGTATGGAAAGGAATGTGATGGCCCTGGAGGAAAAGGCCCAAAGACAAATGAGTCCCAGGTTGGGGCAAGGCTGAAAATGGGCCATACTGCTCTCTGGATTTGGGGAGGTTAGAAGTTTGTTACCTTGAGAGGGATGAGCCCCTAAACTACACAGGCAGACAGGATTACAGATGATAAAGAGAATGTTACTACAGATGTGGGCACAAGAGAGGATGCAACATGGAAACTAACAGTGCTATGAGGCATGTACCAAAGGGCATCCAAGGCAAAAGTGTAGGCATGAACACAGTACAGCATAACTGCTGTGGATGTACAAAACTTTTTGCATCAGCCAGTTCAATTATAAATATTTCACTGGGTCTTAGAGTACTTGGTGTGTATTCTGCTCATGATATGGGC
Source organism: Alligator mississippiensis (assembly GCF_030867095.1). NCBI lineage: Eukaryota > Metazoa > Chordata > Crocodylia > Alligatoridae > Alligator > Alligator mississippiensis. Next base: position 185,289,698 of record NC_081825.1, on the reverse strand, counting down.
ATGTGTTCTTGGGCCAAGAGACCACAGCCTTATGTTGGATAAAATGTGCCCATTAGGCCTGCATGTGCCCTCTTCATCCTTATGCTGCTGTACAGAAACCAGGAAGGGAGGTTCAGGCTTCCCTACCCTCAGTTTCTTCTGCTTATTTTCTGTATCTTAACCATTTTGTCACAGAACATTTTGTATTATTGTATAAATTGATATTATTTAGGGACAGTTTATTGGGATAAGTTATTCATTGGCACATTTTTAAATATGTAGACATTTCACTTTGTTTTCTCTGCTCAAGAACTTCTTCCAGGTACTACCACTTAAGGATCTTTGAGGGACTTTAAGTATGTCTTTTTTGAGTTGATGATAATGCCTAATGATGGGAACACCTGATGCTTTCCCCCCCCCCCCCCCCCAAAAAAAAAAAAAGCTCTTATATAATGAGCATTTATTGGGGATAATTTCTTCAAAAAAATTACTTTGAGGCAAAGTAGGATTGGCTGAAAGTATATTTGTGTGCTCTGTGCGAGTTCCAGACCTGCTAACTGCAGAGAGAGAATTGGGAAAAAAAAACAACTTGGAGAAAAAGGGACCTTGATGCTTCCAGCAGAGAATAAGGTTTAGTAAAAATACAGATTGAAGCTCAAGCAGATGCCTTGCAGATGTCTGCAATGAGTGTGTGTTGTAAAAATGTTGAAGAAATTCTCTTGAGTCCTCTGAAGTGGGGGATTTAACCTAACAGTAGATCTTTATACATCTCAGTGCCCTTAGATTATTTCTGGGCTGATCCAGGTCAACTTTTCCTTTGCTCTACACGTGCTTGGGGGCGTCCTGAAGGAGTCAGTTCTTTTCCAATAAAATAATAGGTTTCTATGAACATCTAAGGCTTGCAGCTTGCCTTCCCATTGATTAGTGTGTGGGATGGGGACAAATTACCAGCATATGGATTCTTTGGCCCAAATAGCAATCAAATTACTTTGGGCAAGAAGTTAGAATATGTCTGTGTGATGTCTTACTGGTATGACATACAGGATAGGGAGATCCTGCCATGAGAGCTTGTCTCCTTTATTCTTCTTCTTTTATGAGTTTATTTTTTAGAGGCAAATACATTTAGATGAATGCAACAGGGAGCAAGGAACCCCCATTAAACCTAACAGAACCTTGTTATGGTCTGGAGGAGGTTCCCCGTACTCATGGAAAAAGTATATACAAGGCAAATACTATCACAGTGGGGTGTTGGAAGAAACTTGATATCAGTGAGGATGGGTGAGGGGGAGTGAGATGCAGAAGTAGTTTCCAGGTGTTGTCTAACAGATAATTCATACTTCCAAATGCTTTAGAGGAGATGTAGGCAACCCCTGGTGCAGGTGCCAGAGCATGGCATGCAAAGACATTTTGCTTGGCACACAAGCCTCTGGGTGGGCGGTAGGGAAGGGGCTGGGGCTGCACTGCCACAACAAAGATCAGACCTCTCACAATCCCCCTACCATCTGCCCCTGGCACACCAACATCTTATAAGTCAAGGTTATGGGTGTTTTTGGCACTGCCCAACGTTGCCAACCCCTGCTTTAGAGAGAGAAAATAGTCCAAGATAGTAGGGATATAGGAGTCAGAAGTTTATACGTTCCATAATGCATATTATATCTGAGAAATACAGTAAGAGCAGTTTCTGCTGCTTACAAGGCAAATGTGAAAATAAAATCTTCATGCGATCCACAGGAAGTAGAACAATAAGCAAGCTGGGTCCTTAGCTGCTGCTCTTCAGTTACTTACAACAAAGAAAGATTTTTTTTTATTTCGTTCTGTCTTTCAAAAACAAGGCGTGTGTCTTATTCTGGGTGCATTGTATGTAATATATGGTGATATTGTTCATACTAAATTCTGAATCTTTTCTACCTCCCTGAGTAGAGCATCTTCCTATTTTGAATCAAAACATTGTAGATGTCTGAGGAACAGGTTGTCTTTAGGTCTTTGTGTAGGTACACAAAGACTGAAGGCTACAGGTAGAGTAATAAAACTCAAGCTAGCTTTAAACTTAGCTAGCAGGGGTACCAGAGGACAGGTGGAATGTACCTCTACAGTGTTAGTTGCTGCAGAGAACAGAGCTACCCAAATTCTTTTCTAAAATAGCTAACACAATTGTTGGGAGCACACTAGGCACAAGAGCACTGAAGTTAGCGTGGGCCAGGAGCAAATCCAAGGGGCGCGCAGTAGCATAGCTGCACCTCCCTTTCAGACCACATTGTGGGAGCAACAGTTGGGGGTTTTCTTAAGTCCCCGAAGCAAGTAAGAATCACTCCGTGATTCCTTTCCTTTCCCCACCATATTCAACAGCATGCCCCCCTCCCCTTTTCTTTATCCCCCCTCACACTGGCCATTGCTGCTTCCCCTAGCTAACTTAGTGCCGAGGGATTTCCATAGCTGCTCCTGTTGTGTTCTAGCAGGTCTGTGGTGGGAGCTGGGCTGAACTCAGGAGAGCAGCCCAGGACAGATTCCTTGTCCCTGCCTGATTCCCCCTGGTGTTTCCATCCAGCCCCAGGAGTAGGTGCAGGGAGTGGGAATATGCCTGCCACTGCTGTTGTTGTCCCCAGCTGAGCACAGACACATGCAGCTCAGTTGGAGTGGGGCAGGAGAAGCTCTGGGGCTCCTCCTGCATCAGCTGGAGACAGTGACAGCAGTGGGTGGAGAAGGAGGTCAAAGGGAGGGGATTGGGGGAGATTGGGGCTAGGGGTGCATCCAGTTCTGCAGTGCTAGTTGCTGATCCTGCACCCCCATTTTCAGAACTCTAGATCTCCCTATGTTGTGAGCTAATTTACCTTGCTTCTTGAATACTTTGGGTATCAGAGAGATTGGTAGCTCAGAGTATACCACTGCTAAGAATAAGTGAATGAGAAAAATGTCTGATAGGGATACTGGGCTTAGACTTTCCCAGAGCAGAAACCAAGAATTTCTGGTTTCTGTTAGTTGCAAATGACCCTACTGATGGATGACTCTATTCCCTGAAATATGATGAGTAAAAGAATCCTTGATCATCTGCTCCTGGTCTGATGAAACACATCTGCTCAGATGGCCTGTCGGAGCATTCTGTAAACTAGGGAGATAAATTGATACGAGAGATACTAGATGCCAAATGTCCCCGTTATGTAATTGGATTGGTTTCGGACAAGGAATGAATGCCAGTCTGCCCTGTTCTTATACAGCACACAGCTGTCACATAGTCCATCATAATATACATGTTCAGTCCTTGGATCGTTGGTGGGAATTCAGCACAGATTCTGCGAACTGCTCTGTGTGTATCATAGAAATGTAGGGCCAAAAGGGAAGTCAAGAGATCATCTAATCTATCTCTCTCTACTTAATCCTGAGGAAGGATCTAGTATAGCTAGATGTCTAAGGGATGTCCTGATCTACAAGCCAAGTAATGCAAGGCCTATCTATATTAAAGATCAAAGACTGATGTTTGAATTACTGAAACAGCTACACTCCTTGTACACTAGGAGTACAGTGTACAGAGTACACAGTACAGAGTACATTACACTACTAGTACAGTGTAGATGACTTAGGATATATGTGAGGGGTGAGACGAACCATTCCTGGTGTGATGAACCACATTTCCAGAGACGATAAGGTAAAACTAGGGACATGCTGTCTTTGGGGTGACATTGTAAAAACTGCCTGCCCCTACAGAAAAGATTTTCCTCCATATGAAAGGTGCTTTCAGTATTGACATCCTGTTTTACTTTGAGAAAAAAACCCAAAAAACTCTATCAAAATTTTAAGTCCCCCACCCAAAAAAGTAAACAACCTTAAACAAGAATAAATTGAAACTTATAAAACCAGACACCCACTACCTAGCCTGAGTTTTGATCACACAAACAGGAAGAAATGCCAGACAGATATTATGAAGCCCACATAAGATTCTTTTATTGCCATTGATTTTATGTGGAAGGAGCTCAGGTACCACAGTGATAGATGGCATTATATTAAGATAGTTGAATAAGGTTATAGATCTCCTGTCTAAACCAGATTACAGCAGGGGTCTTCACAACTGTAAAAAAATTGGACATCTGCTTTTCATGAACAGGAGCACTCTTTACAGCCAGTTGGGTCTACTAACTTAAAAATGACGCAATCAAACAGTATTTCTAGAGGTCATGACAACACTGAAAAAAATTGCCTAAAACATCTTGCTAGTGATGCTATGACTATCTGTAAGAAAGGGTCAGGTAACCTTCGTTGTCTTTCCACTGTAAAAAACAGCAATGGGAATTGTCTAGAAATTTTTCTGCTGTGGGTAGTCAGAGTTTAGTAACTGTTTTACCTTCATTCTCTCATATATTTTTTACATCCCAAAATTACAGAAACATGATCCTATTGTTTCGACCTGGAATAAAATTTTTAAAAGTGCCTATATCAAGTCTTGCATTGAAAACCTTGTCTAATTCTATCCTGACCACACAGTTGGTCCAATAAAAGATATCACCCTAAGAAATCCTTGCCTCTTGTATCATTTAATTGCCTGATTTTTTATTTTTTTTTTTACTTTTAAGGTACACACATATGTCACTGTCACTTTAAAAAGTACTGCTTTGCAAAAAGAGGTTTCCAACTATTAAATACTCTACTTTTCACAGGTGCAAAGCTAGATAGTCATTCACTCTATCTTTAGTTTAGATTATCTTTAGTTATCCAATTTTAATTAAGATAACTGTCAATAAGTCCTTGCTAAATGGGGAAATAAAAGCAAGAATTTCAATCCATCTAGCAAGTTGTATTTCCTGACCTTCAAATACATCTTTCTGAAAGAAAATTCATAACTTTAAGGGTGTTTGCCATTACAGTGTGAAAGAAGATACAGACATAGGTTGAAGTGTGGTGAGATCAATCATAACTGATTTTCTCAAGTCTAATTGAAGAAGTCAACCTAGATTTTCTTCTGTCTCTTCCTTTATTTTTGTATTACTAAGGTTTTTCTAGAGGACTTATTATTTACATGGCCCTGCTGTTATATAGGGTATTTAAGAAAACCTAATTACTGGCGTTATTTAACTTGCTGCCAGACAAGGCACTCAGCACAGGATTATTCCCTACAGAATGGCCCTAACAGTAGGTCAAACTGAATATTCCAACAGAACTTTTCTTCACACTCCAACAGGTTTATGATGTAATGTTAACATCCAAAAAGCCAGCTTTCTGGCTACTGCATTAGTAGTCTTTGTCTGACATACAAAGATCTGTTCAGAGTTCATTTGAGTTTTTTTATGATAATTCAGTAAATAATATTCAAGTGAGAAAAAAAGCAGCAAGTCTATAAAATGGAGAAGCAGGATTCACTTCATTTTCTTGCCAAAAAGGATTAACACTTGTATTTGTGTTAAAAACAGGTCTTCTCTTTATTATGACTATTATTAGATTTATAGCCAATATTCCTTTTCCTTGATCCATCAAATGATCATTTGCAGGAGTCTACTTAACATATTTGAAACCTAAAGAGCAATTATGATAAGCTGTATCACTGAAGTTGTGCTCAATAATAAATCCATATAACTTGATAAAGTAGCTTGAATTGCTTTTAAGCAAAATTTTAATACTGAATGTAATAGTTACTTAGTCACTACTCACCCATTTATGAGAATGAGTCACTTTGAATCAGGTTGTACACCAACAGGAGCTTTAAAAAAGTGCTGTATAAGGAATCCTTTTCCTCAGAAGGCAGCATAAGTTAGTGCTAGCCATTGAAAGAGTCTAACTTTGGTCTCAGCAAAAAAGAGGACGGATTTTGAGATTATCTTTATAAAGTAATTACTCCCAGTATCTTTCATACAAGCTGTGCTTGCACATTTAGGATGGCATTTATCCTTGTCAATTTACCCAGTATTAAGAAACAAAGGTTCCTATTTCCTATGTCCAGCAGAACAATACTGTACTGTTAATCAAGAGATTCTGTACGCAGGTCCACAGCAAACCAGTATGTTACTTAAATGAGTTGAAAGAAAACAGTATTTCTTTCTCAAGGAGCATTTTGCCAAAGGCAGATATAGATATGACTATACAGTGGGTGCAACTACACACACACTTAACTATGCAGTAGACTAATTTGCTGCAGTGTAAAGCATCACAGTCTACATTTGCAAGACTATTAGGCTGCAGCAAACTGTAATTTACTGTGTTGTTCTTTGGCTGGCTGTTTATGCTTCTCAACATGGCTGGCTGCTTCAGTGCCTTTTCGGGAGGACAGCTTGGCATGCCACTTCTAGCTCACGAGGGTACTGAATGTTCTCACCTGCCATGACTTGATGTTTCACATTCTATTAAGGGAAGATGGTCTTGTACCCTTTAACTTTGGCACTCAGCCAGACCTGGCACCAACTTTTGGGGCTCCACCTCCCCTATACCCTGCCTAGCACCAACCTGATGTTGAAATTTCTCACCTGAAAGGTTGAGGTAAACAGCCTCCTAAAATGTCTCTAGCCATAGCACTCAAAACAACAATGTCCCAAACAAAACTATAAATGAGCAGTCCTTCTGCAATAGCGGGGCGTATGCCTTTGTCCGTGATGTCACCCCCTCCATGAGGCAGAAAAAGGGGCTGAGCATACAGCTGCTATGCTGAGTTCCCCATCTACTTACAGTTTTGACGCTCTCGTGCTTTCTCTTTTCAGCTCTTCGTTGTCCTGGATCCAATTGTCTGGTCCTGTCTGCCAGGCCAGCCCTTCAGATAAGTTCTCTGGCTCCTCTGAGCCAGTGTTTGGGGGTCAGCACTGCTGCTCAGGCTTCTACCACTTGCCCCTGTCGGGGCACACTGTGCTTGTGCTTCTTTCTCTCCCGCACTGGAAACTCACTTCCAGTCCTCCTGGGGTTTCCCTCTGGGCTGTTCTTGTCTCCCCACTCAGGTTCCCCCCCAGTCAATTGGTGTTGGCATGCACTCATAAAGCATGCCCATGCCAGGGCCAGGGTTTTCACCTCATGATTCAATGCTGCCAGCTCTGTCTCCTGCCGCCGTTCAGATCACTCATTGTCCTCCAGTAAGTATCTTCTAGTGGCGAGTGTTTTTTCTCTGCCACACAAACTAACTTTCACTGCTGTAAGATAGTACTGTCAGGGACAGTACTATCTTACAGGAACAAAAATAACTGCACCTAAACACATTTGAAAAGTAGAGTATTTAATAGTTGGAAACCTCTTTTTGCAAAGCAGTACTTTTTAAAGTGACAGTGACATATGTGATGAAGAAGGCTAGGTGAGCTGGGTTCTAGCCTGCAGTTCTGTGGGGAGGCTTTTCTGTAAATAACTAGCAAATTGCCCACCAAGAATAATGGTGGGGGGGTGGCAGGGATGGAGGCCTGCATCTGGCCCTGCGCCCTCCCTCCCCCCCACCACTCTTTCTCTAGTCTCGCTCTACCCCACCCCCTGCTGCTCTGGGATCATCCTTGCTCCAACCTCCCCTACCCCCCACTTCAGGTCTGACCCTGCTCCCTCCCACCCCCCACCATTTCAGGTCCAACCCCGCTCTCGCCCCTCCCCCCCCCGCTGCTTTGGGTCCAACTCAGCTCCCCTTTTTCCCCCCACCACTTTGGGTCTGCCTGGCCTGCATCCGCCTACCTCCCTGTTCCTCTCCCTCCCTCCCTCCTGTCCCAGCCTCCTGTGGAGAGTTTGGGATTGAGAGTGTGGTTGGGGGTAGAAAGGTTTATTGACTTAACAAAAACACCACTACGCACAGATAACAAAACAACAGACAGACAATAATAATTCACATTGGCAACTTATCAGTAGTCCCCTCTGATGCCTGATGTATGACAAGTTTCTTTTTCCACAAAGCTCGGCGAAGTCAGGCGTCCCCAATCAGCGCTGTCTGAGAGGTACCGGGAAGAACCCTGGTATTCAGTCTTTGGGCTCCTCAATTTCCATGGGCCCACTGATCTAGGTCAACAGTTGATTAATCCCTTTCACAGAGCTGTATCTTCCTTCTGAATGATTTCTGGATGTGCCAGCCCATTTATAACTTCTGAGCTGTGCTGATAAGTTACAGCAATTCAGATTCTTTTTACTTCAACTGTCCTTAGACTGACCAATAGCAATACACGCCTTGCATTCTTTTGATAAGGTTAATTTTAACTATGCCACAGGGCCTACTATCACTACTTCTATAAGGCTTTGCTAAATTTACTAGGCCTCATACTATTTACAAGGCCTTACTACATCTTAGACTTTAATTAGGCTTTTAGCAACAACATATAGCTTAATATCTGAACAAATGACAGAAAAACATTTGGTCTAATCTTCATAGAGCCTTCAGCAAGCACCTTTATCACACAGACATAATTTTCAGCTGTCACACCCTCCCAGCCAGCTGTTCTGGTGGGGTGCTGTCACTGTGATCCCCCCCCTCCACCCTCAGGCAGGGAGGTGGGGGGAAGCCCTGCTGCTCAGATGGCTGGGATGTGTTCCACACTGCCAAAGTTCCCTGGCAGTGGCACAAACTTGGGCCCTTGCAGCCTAGGCAACCCAGCCAATCGTCTCCCACCCACTCGGCAGCACATGCGCGGTTGGCCAGAAGTGCGACAGACAAACAGATTAAGCCTGTTATTATATTAGAATGCTTGCAAGTAGTTCTCAGTGTAGGACACCTAGATACCCTTTTTACCTCAGGGGCAGATAGCAGTCTGATCCTGTCAAGTGGGCCAGCAGTCTGAGCCTAGAGACTGCCACCCTGATTGGTTCCCTATGGCATAATGTTTCATTGTATTGGGTGAATGTTGTCACAGGGTTAAGACTATAGTTTTGTAACAGTTTTGTTACAAGTATTACTGACTAAGCCTCAGGAGAAAGAGTGAGGCTCTGAAGGAGCTGGAGAGAGAAAGAAGGTACCTGGTGTAGACAGACAGTAAGGACCATGTATATTCTGAGTGAGGACAGAGGGAACTGGAATAGCACAAGAAAGACTGTTTGTTTTGAAGCAGAATCTGTTATGCTTTGGGGGACTGTCACAGGATGGGGGTCCCTAGGGATGGCTGTGATACCCCTAGGGCTCCTTGACCATGCCAATCCTGCCCAATGGGCACCCTCTTTCTCTCCTGCCATGTCTTGCTCGTAATTATAATATAGGGAGGCTGCCCTTGATCTTATTGTCGGGACATGGTCCTGCTGGACCCCGATGAACCTCCTGAGTTCTCAAATCCTGTTTTGGATCCCGCTCAAAATGGGTGCCTCCCAGGACACCCTCAGCCTTACGGCTAGATGCGTGGCTCCAAAACCGCCCCTTTACCATACCCCAAGCCTCGCAGATCTTATACCAATGTTGTCTCCTTGAGTTGAGGCCTCAGCTTAGTCCAGCCTCCACAACTGTGCCCTCTGGTGCTGGGGTCCGCTTTCCCACCTGTCACTGCACCCTCTGGTGCTGGGGCCTGCTCTCCCCGCTTGTCACTATGCCCACCCTGGCACTGGGGCCCATTCACCCCGAACACTGTGCCCACCCTGGTGCTGGGGTCCCCACACTGTAGTGAGCCCCCCAATGAGGCCTCCTCCTTCCCCAATAGCCTCAGCCCGATCCTCTAGTGTTATAAGACAGTAACCAAAATATAAGTCCCTGGACTATAACAACAAAAAAAGTTCAGGGTGTGCTCTGCCCCTTTAAAATAGTCAAACTTCTACCGTGGCACTAAGTGACTTGTGGGCAAGGATACCTGGTGAGCTCCTGGAGCCCCATTAGCCCTAAGTGCAGCATATCGGGCAGCTGCAGCATCTCCAGGCAATTCCTCCCTGGAGGCTCCTTCCCCTTTGGCTGCTGGCAGGGCACTGCCTCTCTAGTCCCAGCCCTGGGGTTTATATGGGCCCAGGGCCCTGGCTTTTCCGGTCAGTTGACTAGGTGCAGGCTAATTTGCTCGTTAGCCTGTTGCCTTGGTAACCTGCACCTGTGGGCTTCTGTCTGGCTCTTTGGGCTCTCTCCCCAGTCAGTTTCTGCTCTTAGAGGAGCGGGCACCTTAGTGCCCTGCAGCAGGGACAGTCGGCACTTTGATAACTCTCTTCTTTTAAAGAAAACACCCTCCATCTTTCCCAGGAGCTGACCAAAAAGAAGGAGCTCCCAGAGGTGGGGCTGCTATGGATCACTGGGGAATCCAGGGCCTGAAAAGAGCCAGGGTTTCAAAACTAGTGGCTTGCGCCTTGTGAAACTGCACTGGGGCTGGCTGAAAGGAATCCTCTCAGGAGAAGGAAACCAAATAAAGCTGCTTCTTTGTGGAGTCCTGAGGAAGAACTTTCCCCTTCCCCTCTGAAAGAGGCAGGTTTATCCTTTCCTTCCTTTTCTGTGACAACATATTATTCAAACTAGGTCCAAAGCAGGCTTTTTAATTAGAATCAAAAAGCATCATAGCCTCTATTTAGACAAATAACTAGGTTTTTCTCTTAAAGATAGATATCCCAGCTTCTTAAATTCATTCAGAATGCTGGCTGTTCTCCCAGATTTATAGAAGATTTCTTAGAAAGGTTATGGAGTCTCCATCCTCAATAATTTTAAGAGCCAGTTAGATAAACATGTGGATGAGATGATTTAAACAGGGAGAATTTTACCTTAAGCAGGGGGCTAAACTAGATAACCTCCTGATGTCCCTTCCAGCCCTGTTTTTCTATGATTCTTAACATCTAGCTTTATCACTGAGAAATAAGATTCAGCTGAACTTATTTTAATTGCTGTGCATTGGTGTTATAGAGGAATAACCTTGTATTTCAAAATAACTTCCAAAAATTTTCTAAAGCAGATATGAATTGATAGAATGCTATGCAGTGAGCAGAATGTTCTTAATTTTATACCAGAAAATAATATTTCTGATTTTTAACTAAAGTATTGCCCCTTCTGAAGAAACAATAGAATTTCTTCTATTCAGAAAACTTTCTTATTTTTATTTCATCCTTTTCCCTTATAACACATGCTCAATTATTTTTAGGACTGTTTCCATAGATTTTTTTTTTATCTTTACATTCCTCAGTCTAATTTTTATCATTCATCTCCTGCAGATCAGCTATCTTGATTCATATATACTTAATTCCGACACCCTAGTGATATCAAGGCAAGCTTCATACTAACTCTAAAACCTTGAGGCAGCATAGCAAAATTCTTCTTATAATGGCTAGAACTTATCTTTTCACTTTGATACTTCATGACTATCATGAAAATCAGTGCCTTAAGTTACTTATGAAAGGATAACAGCTTGATTTTTTTCTGTCCAAAAAAGATGTGTGTGTTAATGAAAATGTGACAGCTTTTGGTTTAAATACACATGGAAAGAAAAAAACTCAAAACCTCAAAATGTGCTAAGAAACAATGCATGCCACCCTTTAGGTAGCTCTAAGATTCTACACTTGCTGTGATTGTAATAGTCGTAAATAGTTTTTAACATTTTAGGAGCTTCTCATTTGAGTTGTGACCATTTGTTTTAAAGTATTAAAACATGAGGATGAAACAGCCAGGTAAGAAAGGCCTCTAGGCACTGCATGGCATTCTAACTCCCATTCCAATGGACTGGAAATAAATGATGGTTACTCTGGTTATGGAGCTAGAACCATTCATGAGTTACTCAATAATACTGTGAAGGCAGGTACCACATGGTAGTAACAGCCTTTCAGGTTTTTAAAGTATTCATACTTTGGTGTGTCTTAAGTTATGCAAAGTATTTTGAGTAGAAATAACATTCCTTGGAAAAGTGGGAACAGGCCAGCTTGTATCTTTACCTTTCTGTCTAATTAGTCTCAATTCTTAAGGCAGAGTTGTTCTGTAAGCTCTAACCATTGGGGTTGGGATTGGAAAAGCCTTCAAGCTGCTTGATCATTATCCATGAATTTGTAACTGATATATGTGTACATTCAAAAAGGTATCCTTTGCAGATATCCACATTCTGCACAGTTGATTGGTTCTTAACTGGAAAGCCGACACACAACACACTGGACATCTGCTGCTCAGCAGGAAGGCAGTGCTGTTCAAGAAAGAAGGGGAAATACTTGGTATGTTATATAAATTTTTGCCTATGGCTGTTCCACTTTGTCAAGGATACTTCTACAGGTAAATGATCCAGAAGTGTGAATTCATTGTTTGGTCTGGGTTGGTCTTACCAAACATTTCAAACCTAATCACACTGTGGTTAGTAGCTACTGATGACAGTGGCTAGCATTAATCTGAGCATAGTTGGTTGTGTTTGACATTCTGCTGACTAAAATTTATGGACAAAGTACTGACAGTGCTCTGAATATTGTCTTCTCTGCTCTAACAATGGGTTTAAATAATACTGCACTACAGTGGGATCTGTTATAAGGAAACGTTATGGACACAGTTGAGGACAGACAGAAAAGGAAAACAGAGAGGCAAAACTGTAGTGAGGAAGCAGATAAGGGCAGCAGCATGTGAGTGGACTGGAGGAAAGAGGATGGAGTTATGCTGCATAGATTATAAAAAAATTGAACTTTCAAAAATATTGACCAAAAAATTGGCCATAAAGATAAATTAGGAAAGGAAGTGGTTTCAGTCTAAGCCCTTTGAAAAAAGCAGTAGGGGCCAAGGTGCTCTTCTACTAGACTGTCCTGTACTATATTGCAGTAGCACCATGGACTCCCAGTCATGGACTAGGACCTCCTTCTTGCTAGGTGCTGTACAAATATGAAACATACTGTCTCATCTCCAAATGATTATGATACTTTATTGTTAAAAAAATCTAGCTACCTTGCCTTCTACAAGCACCTCATCACACCTGCATAGTGAAGCAATAGGGGAGAATTGCTCCTGGCCACAGTTTGTTTTACAAGACCTCTACTTTTTACAGCTGTCAGATTAATGCTGGGCTTTTGCTCTCTCTAAAGGACAACGTTGAAACAACTGAAAAAAAACTAGAGAAAAAAGAATGAAGGTGTATTTTCTTTACATACCAAATATTGGTAGTTGGAAAGAACCATTAGCAAAGAATAGTATTTCTCTGGACTGCTTCATTTTCTTGAGTGTCCCTGGAGTCTACATGTCCCCTTCTCAGGCACTCAAGACAAGTGTTTCCCAAGAAATAATAATAATTCTTTTTTATTTATCTCTCAGCTCTCTGTGGGTGCATCCACACATGCAAGCACGTGTGCTTGCAGCAGCTCAAATAGAAGCAGTGCAAATATGTGCCGGGGATTTTTGCCTCAGCACATGTACCCAGACATGGACTTTGGTGTGGAGCAAATTGTGCCACTTGGAGCAAAATAACCCTGCCTGCCTCCTCCCGGATCTGCAGCCAGGGGGAGCTAGAGCTTGGGGCTAGCACCTGTGCTGGCCCCAGCAGTATAAAAAGCTGCCCTGGCAAGTAGCTCAGAGCTACTTGCTCTCAGGAGCTTCAGAGGATGCCCCTTCTGCGGGCAGAGGGAGACCCTGGCACACATGACCCTTGAGTGCGCCAGGCTGCAGCCCCTCCACCTCAACCTTCAGAATCTCCTCCTGAGGTTCTGGTTGAATTTCACTCCCTACCTTTTTGTTTTTGGTCACCCCATCCATGACCCCACCAAGTCCCCAGACCTCCTGGCCCTGGGAAAGTGTGGCCTGTACTTGACCAAGAAGGAGGCTCTGGCCGGGAAGGTGCCCAGAGACTGCAGGGCTGCTTTCCTCTCACTTGTCTGTTTACGTTTCCAGGCAGAGCACCAGTGGGCGATGTCCACTGGCTCCTTGGGTGCCTTTGAGGACAGGTGGGTGCGGCCCGGGGGGCTCTGCTTGGTGTCCCCTTCAGGCGCACTCATTTTCACATTTTGACCCTTTGACCCTCATGTCACTGCTGTTTTGTTTTTTGCCTTTGTTGTCCCAAGTATTCTGTTGTAGCATTCACTCACCCCCATACAATAGGGGCTACTAGTTAGCTGGGTGGGCCTTAGGGCCCACAGTATTTGAATGTTACAAATAGACAGGAGCTTCTGGGGATAGGCCAATTGGTACCTGGGGACACTACCCCCTGTGCCAGCTGGACTGCTGAAGCATCCCTGAGAGTTCCCTGCACCTTCTACCCACTGCAGCAGTCTGGCAGTGGGGGCTACTGCCACCTGCAACAGCTTGTGGCCCCAAGGCTGTGTGCCTGCCAGACCTGGATGGAGACTGAACAGGCAGGAGAGGAACCTGCCCCTCTGGGCCATGGGCTATGGCTGCACAGTTGCCTTTGTGCAGCACTACTGCCATGTGTGCCCCTGCCTGGCCATCTGGGCAGCTATCACCTGGAAGATGTTCCCACATAGTGGCCTGCTTTGAACTGTCAGAGCATGTCCTGGCCCTAAGTGGCCAGGAGGTTTACCACCTCCAGCTGGGTCCCAGGTGCCAGCCCTGAGCAGGCTTCTCTGCCTGGGTCCTGCCACTTGCCTCCTTAGCAGGAATTCCGGTGTTCCCTATTTAAAACCTGCAAAATCTCTGAACCCCCCCAATTCACTCTTTAAAATACCCCTAAATCCGTGTTCCTCCACAATTAAAACAAAAGACCACTATATGTATATGTACATATATATAGAGAGAGAGGGAGAGATCAGTTGAGCAATGATTTATTGAGATATTTACAATTGTAAAGCAACTTGGAAACCTACTAGTGCCTTCATCATCATAATAAAATAAATTCTAATTATCTGTACAGTTTGGCATTGATTTTGGGGCTTCTCTGTCATAGAAATATCAGAGCTGCCCCTACCCCCTTTGCTGACCAGAATGTGCAGCATTGAGTAGCACTGATATGCCAGTGCCCTGCCCCTGCCTTTGCCCCTCACTCTCAACCCACAACTTACCCTTCACCCCATTCCCCTCACTACTGCCCCATGTGGCCAGGAATGTGGGTGATGGGTTTTTGGGGGTGGCTTGGGGGTGTGGGGTTTGTGGGAGGCTTATGGGGGGAGTGTGGGTGTGGAGGGTGCTACAAGGGTGGGCTGCTCAGGAAGGGTGGGTTCCCTGTCCCCCACAGGGTGCAGCCCCCCTGCACACCTCATGGACTGCCCCCCCACAGGGGTCACAGCGACTGGGACCTGGGCTCCATGCCAGGTAAGTAGGGGGTGGGGAGAGCTGGAGGAGCGGGGGAGACTAGGTGTGGGGGAGCCCTAGGGGGGTAGTTCAGGAGAGTTGGGTCCACCAGCCGCCCCACCCCACATGACTCCAGCCCACCCGCTCGCCTCCCTGCTTTGCTACAGCCTCCCCGCTCAGCCCTCACCTGACTCCAACTCCCCCACCTGGCCCATGGCCAGGTGCAGCCCCCCACCCATGTGCTCCCTGCCCAGCTGCACCCCGCTCCTCACGCACTCCCCACCCAGCTGCAGCCTCATCACTCACCACCCTCCTGACTCCAACCCCTACACAGCTTACAAGCAACAGCAGCACTGGCCTGGATCCTGCATGCACAGAAGTGGCTCGGTTGAACAGCTCAGGGCTCATGCATGCAGTACCCGGGCTGGTGTCTGGCGGTCCCCATGAGTGGCTCACAGCCCCAGGTGACAGCCCGGAACTGCCCGAAACTACATAGCCTTCACACTACAGTACGCTGCACCAGGCTGCAGCAGCAGCATGCTGTGGCAGAGGCTGTGTGGATACCCGGTGGCTGGGTCTGAGCCATACTGCCCCCTACCCTGCAGCGGGGGCTATGCCATGAGGCCAAGAGTGTGGCTGCTGTTGCTGGTAAGCTGTGGGGGGCTTGGAGCCAGGCAGGGGTGAGTGAGGAGGCTGCAGCCAGACAGAGAGTGCGCAGGGGGGCTGCAGCTGGGCGGGGAGCGAGCAAACAAGCCACAGCCAGCTGTGGGCCAAGAGGGTGGGCTAGAGCCGAGCAGGGGGCAGCACCCGGCAGCGGGCCGAGCAGTGGGGTCTGGAGCCAGGTGCAGGTTGAGTGGTGGGCTGGAGCTGAGCAGGGATGTGAGCAGGGGTCTGCACCGAGTTGCGGGGCAAGCGGTGGGGGAGGTGGGGCTGGAGCCATGCGGGGGCGCAGCTGGTGGATCCACCCTTCCCAAGATGTCCCCCCATGGTCCCCCACACCCTCAGTAGTCCCCCTCGCTCCTCCAGCTACCCCCACCCCGTACTTATCTGGCACGGAGCCCAGGTCCCGGTCGCTGCAGGAGGTGTGCTTCAGCACTCGGAAAAGGGCTGACCCACAGAGATGCTCTAGCAGGCTACCAGAGCATCTCTGTGGAGGACCAAGCCTCTGGTTGCCTGCCCTGCTTTTTTCCACCGTGTTTTTTTTGACCCCTGGATAGCCAGGGGTTTAAGTTTTCACCCCCCCCCCCCCCCCCCGGCGCTGCAAACTTGCAGCACAGGGAACATTTTCTGTTTCCCTCACGTGCCTCTTGCAGCGTCTCAGGGCTTTGAGATGCTGCAAGACTAATGTGCGCATTAATTTGTTATTTTGCAAGCTTGTCAGCTTAACAGATGCCAAGGTTAATGATTTTTAATTTTAATTTGGCCTTTTCGTTCAGTTTGGACTGTTGACTGTCTCTTCTGTGCCACTGGGACCTTTTCTCCCCAATTGCTTCTCATTTGCAATAAGGAACGGAATGTGTGATGGAAAGTTGTTCATAAATAAAAGTGGTAATCTGGAACACAGCCAGCCGTTATCAGAGATACCCAAATCCTGGTATTGTGTTTTACCATGGTTTGAGAGATTAGTTTCATTAACCTCTCATTAGAAGTGTGTCAAAGCTAAAATCCCACAATAGGCTAGATAGCCTATTAGCAGTCCTAAAAGGCCTCTTAATTTAGAAGAGTTAACATTTCTTCTTCCAAAAGTTAATAGCAGCTTCCTCATGTGGCACCCTTCTCCTAAACTAATAGAATAACTTGCTATTTTTCCCTGCATTTAGAATTAACCATAATTTTTTAAAATCTAGACATGATTATTAAAAACACCCTTTTCATGTAAATGGGGATTCATGTGCCCACAGTAAGAAAATAGGTAGTTTTTACCACAATATACAATATGTAGTTATGAATATAGAAAATTACAGTGTAGGAGCCTTGCAAAGACATTGCAAAAAGAAAAAGTAGAGAGAGGATGTTAGCTGTGTTAGTCTGAAGTCAGGCACAAGACAGAGAGGGTAGCACCCAAAGGTGAGGACACACAACAATTAAATAATTCCAAAATGTCACTGATTGGGAACCTGTTCAGAGGGTCTTGTCCTGCATTACATTAAGTACATGTTAACAGCACTTAAAATGTCAGTGTCCAAGTGTTCAAGCAGTAAAATATGTGCTAAGTGCCATCGTAGCGTAGCAAAGTTAGGACTTTTTGGAGAGTCATATCTCCAAATTGTATTACTTAGCACAGGCTTAGCTTATGTCTAACTGCTTCATGGAGACTCAAGTCTGGTGCTGAGGTTGGAATTAACAAACAGCTTATTTTTGGTCCCAGACCTGGGATGGCACTGGAGTGGGTCCAAGACTCCCATGTGGTGGGATGGCTGGGACAGACAAACAGCTGTTAGAAAGTTTTCTGAACAGTCACATGGCAGTTTTAAACCAGCTTCTGGGCAGTGAGGGGGTGGGACTGTCAGGCAGCTGTCTGTTGGTCCCAGCCCCACTGCTGTGTACCAGTCTTGAACCAGCTCCAGTGCTTAAAACATTTTTTTGTTTAGAATATAGTAGGCATGTCTACACATTCCCCTATGTTAATGTTGTTAGTGCGCCCTGCTTTAATACTTCCTTGTAGCCATGTGTGACGTGTGCCCTGTTCGATTCGGATTCGGATTTAGCCCAAATCAAGGACAATAATTCGATTTGTTGATTCGGATCAGTGTCCCTGATTTGATTTAGCTGAATCCAAACCTGAAGATTTGATGCTGATTCAGAGAATCAGCTATTTGGCCGTAGACACAGCTTAAAAGTTTTTTCTACAGACCTTGAGGTAGCAGGCGTGGCTCGTGAATGCTGTGATGCTGGGGCACATGAAGCGTCTCACAGGAGCATGGGGGAGGGGCAGGGGGGGCCTCCGTGTGCTCGGAAGTGGACCGGAAGTACTTCTGGTCCACTTCCAGGTCTGCCGGGGAGCGTGCTGGAGGGCCCCCGTGCGCCTCCCCATCTCAGTGATCAGCTGCATAGGGACCCCGGGTGCCCCACCCCCCCAGACCCAGGAGGCACCAGTCACCGAGCCGGGGTGGGGGGGCTCCTGCAAGCTCTCTAACAAACCCAGAAGTGGATCGGAAGTGCTTCTGGTCCACTTCTGGGTCTACTGCCAGGTACGCAGGGGAGCTTCCCATGGTTCCGTGGAACACTCCATTCACCCCAGCATCACAGCACTCACGAGCCCCTGCTACCTAGAGGTATGTCAAAAAAACATTTAAACCTGTGTCTATGTCCAGATTGTTAAATCTTTCTGAATCTCTCTGAATCGATTCAGAGGGTTCCAATTCGATCCGGAGAGATTAAAGGGTCCTCTGATTCGATTTGGATTGAGGAATTCGGCCACCAAATGAAGCCAAATCTTTGCTGAATTGAATCAAGGACCAAAACTTTGCACAGTGCTACTTCCTTGTGTCCATACTGTACTGTGTGCACAGTGCACAGTTAGTTTTTGCTGCTACTTTGCTGTAGCAATGAGCTAAAATGGGGGAGCATGCCTCTATGGTGAAGTAGCTGCCTGTCATATATAGACCCACATCACCCTACATCGTCGTAGTGATGCGCTGCGGTGACATAGGTTGATGTGTAGATGTGCCTACCAAGCATTACCTTGTGGCTGCTCAGAAAAGTTTCTAACTCATAGTAGTGCATACAACAATCTAAATAAAATATGTCCAAAGTATAATCTGTGACAAGGCCCATAGCTATTGTGGGATATGGTGTAGAGACATATAACAGTTGAAAAATTCCAAAATATCACTGATTAGGATTGGGTTCACACTTGTGTGAAGTGCTGGGGCTCCAACACCAGGGAATGAATATGAGCACCCAGCTCAGCGTCCCTGGCAGTGGGTGAGTGTGGGGTGTGTGCTTGCACCTATTCTTTGACCGTTCAAGGGGGGGTTAGTGACGTTTGGCTGCGATTTCACTTTTCTGCTTTCCCTTGTTTCATAAACATGAGTTCAGTAAACTTCAGTGGATCACAATGACCAAAGTCTGTATCGTTCTCGCATGACTCGGGAAAGAGGTAGGGATTGGTATTGGACGAGGGCTTGGACCCATGCTTTTTGCTTTCTAGGGGGTAGGCATGCATGATGATGGACTGCAGTCAAGTAGGGTATGAGGGCAATGCTGGCTGTGAGAAAGATGGGTTTTACTGAACAAGCAGTGCAAAGGAGCTCATTGATTTTTTTTTTTAAAGTGCCAACAAAACGGGGGAGGGGCAGAGTAGTGTTTTGGCTACATACCAGAACTGTTTGCAGCAGTATGTGGGATTATGAGGAGCAATGTTGTGTGGGATACCTGCAGACTTGACTAGATCCATGTCATGTGATGCTTGATGTCCACATATAACACTGAACATGTTCACAGTGAGCCAATTCAAAATATTACTTTATTTCCCTGGCACAGTTGAACCATTCTAGGCAGATTTAACTGGTTTAACAGATGTTTGTAAATGTGACAAAGTTCTCACTCGTAGCAATAGAGATTTGTGTGGGAACAAGAAGAGAAAAAGCTCAATGCCATGTAAAGTATGAGACGTGTAGAATAAGACTTATGAAATATTTAGTGGTATTGCTAGAAAAAAATATATATGTTTTCACAAAAGCTATATGGCCACTTACAGAAATGATGGCTGCTCTAGTGCTACACATATACCACTATCAGCCAGCTGTATCAGGATACTTCATTACTGTTTCAGTGAAAGTAGAAATGATAATGTTTAGTGAGCCAAAGATTGGTTTGTACCTTACACAGTTAAATAAATTAATTTAAATAATCAATAGGGACTGATTGGCTCCTGTCAGTTTATATGTATGTACTTCAGGGCACTATAGTGCATGGAAGAATCAGTTAATATTATTCAGTTAAAACTTATAATCCTGGGATGTTGCACACTGTACATAAGAATCAGTCCTTACTGAAAACTCTAACAGACAAGCAGAAACATTGATTTTTGCAAAAATAGAGAAAATTGTAACATAGGGAAGTTGATGTTTGTTTTAGAGAGGAACTTTCCCCTGATTGCCAGTAGATGGAAATTCCAGTGTTGGAGCACAGAATGACCAAATCCCTCTAAAGTCTGATTCAAAATGGTGAAAGCATCTTTTATTGGAAAAAATTACCTTGGCAAGATTGACTTTATTATTATTATTATTTTCCTCTTCCCTGTGATTCTGTTCTTCAATTTGACTACAATAATTTTCCTTAAAATATGTTTTTCCCCTTCAAAACCCTTTTCAGATTTTTTTATAAATCTTCTCACTTCATCATTACTTTCAGGGTGTACTCCTTCCTTTGCTACCCCACTTGTTTTTTTCTTCTTCATTTCTGTTCCTATCTTCCTCTTTCACCCCTGAAATGCAATTAGAACCCAAAGATTTGCTGATGGAGAAGTGTGCGTCCTGTTTTGAATGCAGGTGACAAATGTTTGAAGGTGTGGGTGAAAAGTCTTCTACTGTGTAACCCTTCAAAAGCAAGTCAGTTGACAGTCCTGTAAAAAATGATTTCTTTCCTGTAAGGAACCTTGTATCAGTGCATAACGATTTAATGGAAGTGCAAAGGTATAATTGATTCTATTATGTATTCTTTTTATTATATGAGTCACACTATCTTACTACCCCTACATAAAATAAATTACATGACATTTTTCATTGTCATCCAGATCACTGTACAGAATGTAACCCATCTTTGTCATTAACAGAGAACTACTGTTCCATTGCCAATTCATGGTGTTAGGACCTCTGTACACTTGCCATCCCTGCCATGACTGGTAATTACTGTTAATCAAATGTTCTGAAATGAGCTAGTGATCACCTGCATGGGCAAAAGGAGGTCCAGCTGGTATGTTGATTTTGGGAGGTAAGAAATTGCTCATTTCCATGGACTAATCTGACATCATTTGGGATTATCACAATAATATTGGCAAGTGTAGCAGTTTAAAAGGATGTTATCAAGTTATACATGGCCCAAGCTGCTGTTTTTTTTATAAAAAGTTTTCCTTGAAATTTAAAATAATAAAAATGTCTTCCATGACCTTGTTTCCCTGAATTATTTAAACAGTCTTAACACAACATCTATTTGTCACATTTGCAACAAGATTCTAGTTGCACAGCATGACAGTATGAAAGCAAAAAGAATGGTGAGCAAAAGTGAAAAACTGATATTTTCATGGTCCAAACCAGGCTGTAAAAAGTAGCATTAAAAGTAATCTACAGTTCCAGACTTGTTTTACTAAATTAAGATGCTTTAAAGGTTAGCTGAGTTTTATACTTCTGGTTTTAGGTTTATCACTTTTTAAATTTATGAATTTCCAAAAAGTTGGATAATATTTTACTATCTTAAGTTTTCTAAAGTACTTATTTTTCAGGTATAGTGAGATTTTTCCAGATGAGGATCCATTTTTAAAGCAAAACAGAATAAAATAAATAAAAGAGCCCAACAGCCCCAAGTCTCCATGCCCTTGGGGGGGGGGGGGGGTTCACCCCCTTCATGCCTTCTGTCTTGCCTTGAAAAGTTAAATGTAGCTGTTGAATTTTGAGGACAGCGTTCGAATCCCTGGAGTTTGTGATTTTTGTATACAGCTTTGAAGTGAACTGCTTTGAAGTCATTGGTAGATAGCTGTATGGTTGATGTTTTCAGTAAGACTTTGGGTGTGGGTGTAAGAACAATGTATATTTTTGTTCTTAGTATCTATAATTTATTAAGTAAAAATATGAGGGAAGTGGAGGAAAAACTGAATAAAGGTACTAAGGTGATTTTTCTCTTGCCTGTAGCAAGCTTCTAATGACTACCCTAGAGATGCATGCAGTGGCTGCTTCTCAGGATTTCCCATGCCTTAACTGTAAATATTAAATACAATTTAAAGGAGAAAATTGTAAAAAAGGTTTATCTTTGAAAGTCTCTAAAGAAACATGTGATTCTCTGCCTTGGAAAGCTGTAAATTTAGAGTAAGGTGATTTAAAGACTGCTGATATATGATGGTTCTTTTTTTCTTTAGCAAAAAGGAAGCAATGTCACTGGAAGTCACAGCATTGTCAGAGTGCATTGGTGCTGGGAGGCAGTCATTTTGTTTTCTGGATCAGGTGTGTTAGAGGGGTATCAATACAGTTTTGCTTTGTTTCACTAGCTTGTTTTCTTGAGCCCTTTTAGCCAGGTACAAACATTAGTCTTTTACCAGTATAAGTGATCGGAAACTAGTCTATACCTGTAACAGAACAGAAGTTTGGTGCACAGACTGGTTTAGAAGTGGCAAAACCCAATCTAAGATTTGTCCCCTCCCCACCAAAGGGTGAATGAGTCTTCTGTTCGCTACCACACTAAACTATGCTGCTTACAGAAAACCGTATCACTTTATCTAAAACCGTATAACTCAGATCTATTCTGCCTTGGGCATTTTGAATGTTTGTACCTAGCCTTTGCGCGCACGTTCTCTTGCTGGTATGCATGCACTCAGTGTGCTTGAAGGGAGTCTTTGGGTCAGCAGTACCCATGGGGTTGGCAAATGAGTTCTGAGTGTCCTTGTTCCTTGAACTAAGATCAAAGAGAGTAAAGGCTTTCTAGCTGCCTCTCAGTTTCTTGTAAGGTTTTGGCTAGATAGTGTACAAAGACAAGATCTGTGATGTTACTGAAAACTGGGAACTGCTTGATCTGTAGAAAGACAGGAGTATAGCCTGCCTATGATCTGGACCTCTTCTGCAAGCTTAGACAGAATTAAGCTATGAGTCCTATTCCATTCATTACCATAGTAAGATACAACTGCGCTTCCCAGTGATCCTCTGTTCCATCGTAGTTGATAGGGTATAGCTGCCACTCAAGTCAGATATAGAGGCAAAAGGTATAGCCCAAATTAAGGTAGAAGAATAAACACTTGTCCTATTTTCTGTCTTACTATCCGCAATAGCATTTTCACTTATACCAGCTGGGGGAGATCCAGGAGGGAGGAGAGGAGGGTAGAATGCAGACTGGCATCAGGTCATCTTAAGTTTGCTGAGGTCTCCAATCACCCTGGCTTGCCATCTGCACCCAGTATTTGTGTGTGGCCTGTTTTAGTAAATGCATGGCCTGTTTTATTAAAATTTATTTGTTTCACTGAGACTTTGGGAGCTTGAATTAAGTTGTTTTTTCTATGGACCTGGAAGATGCCAGTTAGCTTGGATATATGTCCTTGTGAAAATTACAATTCTGGAAGGGAGGATTTCTTACCTCTTTCTCTTACCATGTGGGAATGCTACATGTCACACCCTTTTTTTATGACCAGACTAGTTCTAACATCTGCAAAGGTTTGCTGTAAAATGGGCTTGGGCCTTCTACTTTAGCCACACATATGCAGTTTAGCATAAGCCCCCTTCAAAATGGCCAAGGCTGGCAACTATTAATTTCGGTGATGGATTCTTTTTTTTTTTTCCTTTTTTTCCCTTCTTTTCATCTGTGTTCCTGGATTCACACCCCCATGGCACCTGTAACTCCCCATTTCATTTCTGTTCTGCACATAATATCCATTTTGGTTTTAACATATTGAGTCATAAAGACATATTATTATTTCAGTAGGATTTAGCTGACCCCCTATAAGTAAATTCTTCTTAGCAAAAGGCAAAACATCAGTTTTACTTTTCATTACGGTTAAGCACTTTCCAAAAAGCAGTTATTTGCTCTTGGCCTAACCTAAATTAGTGGCTTGGATAAACAGATTCTTATTATAATTTCCCAAGCTATTGCTTATAGCTTAAATTAAAGCTTATTGGTCATTGATTAAGTTTATTGATAATTAATTATTTACTAAATTAAGCACATGTTATTCATAATTTAGACTTTTGCTGAGTCCACAGCCTGCACCTGTCTGTGGTGTGTGTCAGCCACTATCTACATCTGCAGTTTACAATGGGACAATCAGGATTCAGCTCTTCATATAAACATTATAGAACTGGGAACCGTGCTTTGCAGCTGCAGAAGATTGTGTACCATCCACTAAGGGTTTTACCACATAGATTGAGGGAAGACACACCTTTCATATTTATTCAAGTAAAACAAGGCAAAGCAAGATCCAACTCCTTATGCCAGGAGGTGCTGTCTCTGGAACTTTACTCATTTTGTATGAAGCCAAAGGGTGCAATGTCTTGTGGATGACCTAAGCAGGTAGTTTATTCATAACCTTACTGTTACTCATGGATGTAATCTCTAAATCAAGGCCTGTTCCTCTACCTTGATCCTCAGTCTCCATTTCAGAGCACAGATATTAAATACTAACAGATTTTTGATGTAGTTCATGTAGTGTTCAGAATATCCCATATAACACTAGGAATGATTTAGCCAGAATCACTTATGTGCCTGTGTGGAAAAAGTTTTTTGTTATGGGCCCACCATCCTCAGCTGCCTCCAAAGTGCCAGATCCAGGGTGATTTTGGCATATCTACTGAAGCAAAAAAATGGGGTCTTAATGCATTTGTTGAAAGTTGACCTTGTAGTCATTTCTGCTACTCATTCATCTATTGAGAGATGTAGTGTCTTTCTCCCATCCTTTGATAGGAAGATTTCTAAAAGATCTGATACAGGTTGATCCACCAAGAAGAGAACTTATCCACTGCTTGGACCTTTGCTTATTCTTGCAGGTATTAGAATGGAACCTCCTTTTGACATTCTAGCAACTTTCTCATTTTTTCATGTATTGACCAAAACATCTTTCTTAGTTTTAGTAAAATAAGCCAGGACAGTGGTGCTCAACCTACAACACATGAGTCAGATGAGTAGCACAGGGCTTCTCAGCAGCTGGGGCCAGGCCAGCATCCCAGATTGCACCTGCAGACTGACCCTACGCTGGATCCAGCATACAGACCAGCTCCACACTACTCCTCAAGCCCTCAGGGCCAGACACAGCAAGCACCACTGAACAACCAAGTGTTTGTCCAAGTGTAGCCAGCAATAAAATGATTCAAGCCACTGGTGTGGGTAAGAGTATTACTGTGCTGGCCAGAACTGAATGCATTTTGTGCATAAAGTAAAACTTATGAAGTGGTTGCCATCAGCAGATCCAAAAAACAAAAGTTAAGTTTCTTTTGGATCATTTACCACAGGATATCTAGGCTCGACAGGCTGTTAAGTTTCTTGTGGATTAGTGTTTCAGTATATGATATTAAATTGCAGTTTGATTACAATAAGAAAAATATTCAGGAACAAAGAAGAAAAAAATGTTTATATTGTTTTGAAAACTGTGATGCATCTCATTCAGAGGTCTGTGTTGTTTTTCTGGTGATAACTTCTAGTATTTTCACATGAATAGTGGGAGCCATATCTGTGCATGTACATGGGATGAAGACTAAACCTTAAAGTTAAACTAAGTCATTCCCCCACACAATTTAAGATTATTTTGCAGTTATAGTTAAATGCGAGACCACCATTTTTTAATTTTGACAAAACGAGAAGTCATTGTCCTACAAGTTGCTCTAAAGGAACTAACATACATGGTATGGCATCTAGGGGGAGGTGCTACCTAGATTGCTTTTGACAATTTGAATATCTACCTGAATCTTCAGCCATCTTTCCTCTTTCATTTTGAGATTGGAGATGGACCCTTGTTACCCTCTTATTCACCCCTCAAGTTCAACATGTACCAGACGCTGTGTAATTCCTAGGAAGTTGCTCAGTCCTGATGGGTCTAGGAGCCACATGAGCAGTAATTCTGTATCCCTGGGTGACTTGTGGCAAATACACTTCAGTTTGAAGGGGAGGTGGGAAGAAAGCTACAGTACTTTAACAAATATTCTAACTTTAGCACAGTTCAATAACATGTGTTCTGTATTATTCATCACTGCAGGAAAAAACATGCCCAGTATATGCATTTAAAAAGACTCCCCCCCCCACACACACACCCCTGTACCTTCAATAACATTTTCTGTTGAGAGCTGCTTTTGACACGGTGAAGAGCCATTTTTGGTTTAGGAGCCATTGTCTGATCATCACTAATTTAAAATAAAATAATTGATTTCCTTGTCTGGATAGAGACTGTATGAGTGATGGACTTTGAGGATTATTTTTAACAGGAATATATTGTGCCAGTTTCTTCAAATATATAATTTTATAATAAAGAGGGACAAACTTTTTTGATTTATACATGCTTAACTTTTGTTTTTCTATCTCTTGGATTTTTTGGAAAGCATTATGTTCTAAGTAAAAAATTGATGTTTATTACTTTGTTTGTAAGAAAACTTTAGAAAGCTTTACCCTCTGAAGACCATTAATGCAGATTCTTATAATTATTGACATAATAGAAACAGATAGTCACTTTATAAAACAAAAAGTCAGTAGCATGATATCTTTACAGGAATATGGAGACCACTGTCTTGTGCCAACATGTCAATTCCTATATTTCTTTTAGGAAACTTGATGAATAAGGCAGTTATATTAGCTGGGCCTAAAAGAAAGAGTTTCTTGGATACTTCCCTGGGCAGCTCTGACCTTCTTTGAAAATTGGTAAAATATCCCCCGCTTAATTTCCTTTTCACAAAACAAAACTTACTGAGACAAGTGGGAACTCCCTCACCAGTCACAGTACTGTTGGTCTCCCACCTGTCTCCGGGCATGCCACCTACCTATCTAGCTTGCCACGCCTTGTTGGTACATTCATTATGTTACATAGGTGGGGGGCTGCCCTTTGAGGGCCCTGATGTCTGAGGACCAAAATACACACTCCTACCTCACCTGCATGTGTCCCATGCCTCGCTGATGTTGCCAACAGCTATGCTAAGCTCTGGCCTGAGGCTGGGCCTAACTCATCACAGTACTGTGCCTCTCACTTTCTGCCCTGCTAAGGGCTACACTCATACCACCTCCATCTCACTGAGGCCTCTCACGCTCCACTGCCTCCGCCCGGTCTCTTTCATGCTGCCCTTCCTGGGCCTCACGTACAGCCCCTTCTCTCCCCAGGACCACTCTCACCCTCAGGCTTGATACTCTTCACTCCCCAGCCAGCAAGCGTGCAGCCTTTTGGGCATCTCCCACTACCCTCGTCTGAATGAACGCTGGGCAGCTCACAAAATACTGTGCTAACTCTGCCCTGGTCTCGTAGTGGGGTAACTCCCCCAGCTGCTCTCCATAAAGGGGCTGATGGCTTGCCCCCTGTTCTCCTCATGACTTCTCCTGTGCAGCCCTCCAATCAGCCTCCAGCCCACCAGTGGCATCAGGCACCCAAAGGCTTACCTGGACCTAACTCAGGCCCCCATGCTAGCAGGGCCTCTACTTAAGCCCCTGCCCACAGGGCCCCAACTCATGTCTCTCACTCACATGGCTTCACAACTGCCACTCCCATGCAGCCCTTTAGGTGCCCCTCTGCACCCTACTGTGCACTGCTGCCTCCACTGAGGCATCTACTCTGCCCCGTACTTGGGGCCTGAGATCAAACACCTCCGCAGGCTCAGGTACCACTTGTCTGCATGCCTGGCCCACAACTCTCTGTCTCTCCCCAGGGTCTTACACTCCACTGGGCTCGGGTGCTACTCATGGGCATGCCCGGCTCCACTACCCACTCTTCAGGGTCTTGCACCCCCGGGCTTATGTGGGCATAACCATACCTGGCCCTGTCTCTCCCTCCGATGTTAAGTGACCCACTCGAAGATGGGGGCTGGGGTTAAGGCACCCCTCCTCACCTTTCATCAGAGCAGTAACTGGCCTGGCATTTCTTGGGGGCTCCCATGCCACTAGGAGCCACACCAGGCCACCTGTCCCCCACAGTGTGCAGTTTCAAGTCAAAACCAGGACCAGGAGACTCCAAGCCATCCCCCTAGCTCCTGCCCTGACTTCCAGATTGTCCCTGGAGCAGCATTTCCGCCAGGAGATGTTGATTCCACAGCATCAGGCAGCAACTGCTGCCTCCAGCCATGTTGGCCTGGGACTTAAAATGGCTACTCATCAGGGCTGGGCCACACCTACCTCCTGCCTGATCCAGGTCTAACACCCACCTTCTCCCTTACAGTGTTTAGCAGGGAAGGCTTTTCCCTGCTGCTCCCAAAAACAAGTTCCCCCAGAGCCTGCGGTAGCCCTAATGTGGTGAGCACCCCACTGGTGCTCACCACAGACCTCCCACTTAAGACTGACTCCTCAGGGTGTCTCTAGGCTGCCTTCTATACAGGCACTCCTTCAGCCTGTTGCAGCTTACACTCAGTGACAAGCACCCCACTGGTGCTCTGTCACACTTACCTTGTTTGATCAATCTTTCCTCATACATTTTGGATTCCAGTCTTTTCATTGTTTTTTTCTCTTGCCTCTGGGTCCTCTTTAGTTTCTCCATATTCTGCTTTAAGTGTAATGCCCATAACTGACGCAGTATTCCTAACCAATGCTGAGTAGAGTAATACTATCACCTTGGTGGTTTATCTAAAGTACTTTCTTGTTAAAGCAGCCCAAACTTGTGTTTTGTTTTTGGTGACTGCATTGCATTGCTGACCACAGGCCTGTCTCACCAGTACAGTTGGCTTTTCTTTCTTATATAGAACATCTTACAATCATTTTTAATGTATTTCATTCTGTTGTGTACTGCCCAGTTCTCCAGTCTCTCAAGGTCTTTTTGAAATTTAAGCCTGCCTTCCAGCATGTTTGGGATCCTTTCCCAATATGAGAACTTCAGTTTTTAGTATAAATATAGCTATCATTTTGAAGAAGTAGATGGTAATTTTATAGGGATTCTTCTGCATGTTACCATAAACTATTAAAGGTTTCTCAGCAGAATACTTAAAGCTAGGATCCAGTATTTTGTGATTGTTTGTGATTATACAAATTGGAATTGCACCTGTCTCAAATGAACACACTGAAGGAAGATTTAGAAAAACACAGTTGTCCATTACTATTTAGATACTGATCTACCTTCTGATTTTTGTAGTCTATAGGCACATCTGTTCACTGGCTTTGCTGGTTTAGATTAGTTTCACTTTTGGATATTTAAAGAAAAAATCGCCTGCAACATTTTACTAATCTGTTAAACTAAGAACTTCAGGAACAGATTTAGAGATGAGTGTCTGTCAAAGCTCTGTTTTTGAACAGGTGGTCCTTAATTAGGTATGTCTTTTTTACTCTTCAAATTCCTGATCTGCATGTATAGAAAGTTACCTGTCAGGGGTGTTTTCATACCCAGATGGAAAAAAATGGAACAACCTGAGAAACCCTGATGAAAACTTACTTTAAAGATTTTACTTACTTAGCAAGCACCACAGGTTTCTTGCACAATATAACATATTGTCAAAACTAATGTTAATAAAAATCCTGGCTTCTCAAACTATGTAGTGTCTTTCATGCATAGACTGATGATGTTTTTTTGATCTATAAACTTGCTAACATTCTCAGGTTATGATGGGCTGCCTTGTATCTTAAAAACAGGAGATGGGCACATCTATACATGTATTTGATCTGGCCTAAGTTTACTGTGGTGTAAACTACTCTAGAATAAGCACTTTTGGGCAAGTGTCTACATATGCAGGGATTAGGGAGCAGATTTGCTGCTATTTGCACCAAGTTTCCTGTAGCAGGCCCCTACTGCCGAGGGGGGGACACAGGGGTGCTGGCAGGGAGCAGTGGGCCAGGAGAAAGCTGTCTCCTGGTCCCAGGGGGCTGCCTGCTGCTGGGGCTGGGACAATGTCCCCCTACTCTGGCAGCAGGGAGCTCCTGGCCCTGGCCCCCCAATCAGGGGTAGGGGACTCAGTAAGAGCTGGAGGGGAGGGGCAGGTCCCAGCCCTATCCACCAATTCACTGGTAGGGTAGCTAGCAGCTAGCTCAGTACTAACTGCCCTACCAGGAAATTGGGGCAGGGGGCTGGGACCTACCCCATCCCTGCAGCTCTTTCCAAGCCCTGTGTCTTGATCACATGATTGGGACACAGAGCTGGGACCTGTCCCTGACCAGGACAGTTTGCAGTCCCCACCCCATATACCACTCAGCTTCACAAGCCCAAAGCTGTGGGGTGGGGGGGACAGGCTAGGGCTTGTTCCCCACCCAGCTCTGTGAGTGAGAAGCTGAGTGGGGAACAGGCTGGGGAGCTCCCCAGCCTGTTCCCCCTGCTAGCCCTGCACTTGCAGAGCTGGACAGAGTACAGGCTCCCCTGCCTGTGCCAGAAGAGAGCCGGCACAGCTGGTGCTGGGAGACCCTTATCTCTCAACACTGGCTCTGCACAGAGCCACCGCTGGAAGATAAGCATCTCCTAGCCTGAGCCCCATGAATATGGAGCTTAGTCTGGGAGATAAGGATATCCCAGCACCAGTCCCATGGTCACAGAACCAGCACTGGGAGATGAAGGTCTCCCAGCCCCCACTCTGTAATCGTGATCTCAGAGCAAGGGCCTTGGAACTGCCTGCTGCCAGGCTAGGGGGATATAGTCCCTGCCTAGGCTCCTGTGGCAGAGCCCGCCCCAGCAGCAGGCAGCTCCTGGGGACAGGGAACTATCTCCCACCCCCCGGTGGACAGCTGACCGGGAGCAGATTTTGCTCCCAGTCAGGCATCTATATGAGTGCTATTGTGCTGTTACTAATCACGAGTAAATTTGCTACTTGCATTTGTAGGTAGCAAGTTTACTTGGGATTAGAGAGGTTAGTGCGTAGTAAGCATGTGCAAGTGTAGATGAACATGCTTACTTAGCAGTAAACTATGCTAATACAAAGTTAAGCATCTTGTGTAAACGTGCCCACTGTCTGTTAGCAGTGAAGGTCACACAGTACTTCGTGAACAGGGGTTTCATGCCATCATCAAGGATGAAAAATATCTTTCCCTCACTCCACTGCATTATTCTGCATGCTGGCTTCATACTACATTCCACCCTAGAGCATTCTTCATTTCAGTGGTGCTGTATGAGAGTTTGTAAAGCCCTCTGGGGTTTCTGAGGCTCTGTGGCATTATTATTAATATACTTACAAAGATTGCATGGCTTTCAAAAGCCTCGAGCTCTAATCATGTGCACCTGTTGCATGTTCCACTTCTGTATTGCTGAGATTGAGGAGGATAATTCTACCACAGCTAAAGGCTACTATGGTTTTTTCAAAAAACACAAGGGTTTTTTTCCCCTTTTCGATAGGAAGTCCATCAATGTACAAGTCATTCTTGTATGGAAATTACTTTTTAAATTACTTAAATATATTTGAGGCTGAGCAAAATGCCTTCTCCCTCAAAGAGAGAGGGCATACGTTGTGTGTGTGTGTTTGTGTGTATGAGAGAGAGACAGACTTTAAAAAAAAAATGTATAAACCTTTATTATACAAGTATTATAAGCGAAGTGGGGAAGTGCAAAGGTGTGGGGCCCTCCCACCAGCTAAGCATGAAATCAGCAACAAAAGCACCTTGTTGCTGGAGATTAAAACCCCGTCCCCCTTGCCTCTCATGGGATTACACATGTAAGACCAGCTGTCCATCTTGCAGAGGGCCTGGTATATACTGGTATATTTTAACAGTATAAACTGGTCTTTGTTTTGTTTCAAGGTGAAGCATCCAAATATGATATATGGCGGAAACAGGAGAGTTGGAGGGCATTATCAGAGCTGACCCCTGTGAGCCAGTTTCTGTAGCATTTCAGAGTTGCCATCTTGGCCTGGCCCAGCAGGTGAGCAGGGGAGAAATCACAATATTCAAATATGGGTTGTTAATCCTTGCAACAAATACCTACCAACTTTCCTTGCTATGAAAGGGGTGGACCCTAACTCTAACCAACCTACCTCTACAGTCCGACTGGAGAAGGCAAATGAGGTACCTTAAATAATGACAAAATCTCATTAACAATTAACCAATCGAGTTGTTGTTATTATAAATGATGAGCTAACAAACCGCTAACATGGTAAATGGGGATACAAGTAATAGACAAAACAGTAAAAACCATAAAAATCATAAACCCTCTCTCTCTCTTACAACAACAGTGTTGCAGGTACCACTTACAGACACTCTCACTCCACAGAGGAGTACAAGCCCCTCTTCCTTCCCCACATGAGTCTCTC
Source organism: Alligator mississippiensis (assembly GCF_030867095.1). NCBI lineage: Eukaryota > Metazoa > Chordata > Crocodylia > Alligatoridae > Alligator > Alligator mississippiensis. The sequence continues at coordinate 185,257,682 of NC_081825.1, read as the reverse complement.
AGGGACTTGTTGACCTCTTGTAGTACAAGGTGGGGTGATACGTTACCTTTCCAAACAATCCTTTGGAATCTCTTCGCTCACTTGCTATAATCAGAGCCTCATCTGAGGTATATCAACTCAGGGGGACTTGCTGATCACATGCATGAGCAAACATGCAAGCAAGCAAGCAAGTACATTGAAGCTACTTTGGAAGGTCCCAGGGGATCTGCGGCAGCAGCACAGAGGAACTGCCGGCACCTCTGGTTTTTCTGCTGCGCGGTGACCCCCTCCCCCGCTCATTGACTGGCCGCCAAGGGTACCCCAACCAAAAAAGGTTGAAAACCCCTGCTCTAACTTACTCAAATTACATAATGTACGTGAACTACTTATGTGAGCCAACTAAGCAGGCTGGGGAAAACTCAACCTAACACGGGAAGTGGGACAGGTACATCACGCTCCCTTTGACCACTCGGTATGAGATAGAGAAGATATACACAGACTCAAGGAGACAGAGAAAGAGACAGAGGCAGACATGTGCATACTCCAGGGGCATTCAATCCTCATGCCATGGGCCAGATCCAGTACCAAGCCATCCAGCCCCTGGGGCTCCCCAGGGATCTGAAAATATGTCAATGGGGGACTGCTGCCAGATTGCTGTGGGGGGCTGCATGGGTAAGATAGCATAATCCTGTGCACTGTTTCAGTCTTGAAGGGCAATTTGGGACCCAGTCCTGGTGTGTGAGCCCTGTGTTCAGGGCTGAGCAGAGGTAGTACATGACTTGATCTGGCACATGAACTAGCTCCATGGCACTCATCTGGCCTACACAGCCAGAAGATTGAGCACTGTTGGTGTACTGAACCAAAAGAATGGGAAGCTGCTGTTTTAAATTAACTTCCTTCCTGCCAGCCAGACATCCTGTGTGACATACAGATTTTCTACTTGTTCATCTTGACAATTTGAGCAGTAAAATCAGTATTTGTCATGCAGCTATTGAAGTGATTATAAATGATGCAGTGTGTTAGGCTCAAGGATATTGAAACATAGGCAGATAGTACATATTAAGAAAGAAAAAACCTTTCATTATGCTTAATTTTGAGTAGTAATATAAAGAAGAGAGCAAGTTTGTTATCCAGAGATCTGATATCCCCAGAGTTTTGACTTACATGCATAACAATTGCAAAGTTAAGGAAATTATTGAAGGTCTTAGTTATTGATTCTATTACAGTGATATTTTTTTGCTTGTTTATCTGATTAACGTAGATGAAGCATTCTTGTCAGATAGCAGCTGTGGATTCATTTAAGTTATTGCTGTACCATCAGTGACTGTACTCTTTTTGCTTTAGAAAATAGGTCTGTTATGTAAGTCAGCTAACTGGATTGCCAGTAAGACAGAAGCTAATCATAAAAATACACTAAGTATGTGTACACTTTTCTTAGTTAACTGAAGTTTTGCACATTTAGCGCTGAACCAGAAAAAGAAATAACAATCCAAGGCATTTATTGTTTTTGTTGAGCTTTTTTGGAGCGGGGAGGGGGAGGAGGAGGGGGCAGAGGGGAGCTTGGGGGGTTGTCCTTTTCTGAGTTTGAGAAGTTTTTTTTTTGTTTTTTTGGCATTTTTGTCTTAGTTTTGTTTTTTAATGCAATGTAGTGGGAATGACCAGGAGTCCTGGTTTTCTCTGATTTAAAATAAAAAATCCGCAATTTTTTAATTAAAAAAATTAACCCAAAATCCACATTTTTCCATGATTACAATGAAACACCACTTCCAGAAACATTTATGTTAAATTATTAACATAAAAATGGGCATCATATGAGTGTTTGCAGGCAATCATGAACCACATTAGTGACAGATATAGTATAACTTAGTTATATAGAACAATTTAAAGCCAATGTATTCATAAGCAATGCCAGCAGATAAATAAATGATGCTGAACACTGAAACAAATCTGAAAAATACCCCAACAATAAGTCTTAAGTGAAGCTAAAGGGATATTTTGCATTCAACCTGAAATAGTAAGAATCTCTTGAGATGCCACTGTCAGAATGATAGAACTAGCTGTTCCTCTGTCCCCTCTTTCAGTCTTACTGAATGTATGCCCTTGGATATTAGGCTTGTTGGTGTGGGGTGAAGGTGTGGGATAACATTTATTCACCCACGATTGGTACTCTGTGTTCAATGGTGATAAGAGATCAGGCTGCACAAGTGGTATCCCCAACAGGGCTTTGGCTTCGTTGACTATGGGATTTTGTTCCAAGGAGAAGAATTGCTGGGAAGAGATGGGATCCACTTGACAAAGAGATGGAAGAACATCTTTTTAGACAGGTTCGCTAACCTAGTGAGGAGGTCTTTAAATTAGGTTGGCCAGGGGATGCAGACCAAAGCCCTGAGGTAAGTGAGCAAGTGGGTGACACGGAGGAAGAGCAAGCAGGAAGGGGAAACAGGGGAGGTGTTCTCATTCTTTCTGAGAAATCAGGGCAATTGAGTAGTTACCTTAGGTGTACATGAATGCATGGAACGTGGGAAATGAGAAGGAAGAATTGAAAGTCCTTGCACAGTTAAGGAACTATGACGTGATTGGAATAACAGAGACTTGGTGGGACAGCCTGCATGACTGCTGCACTGTCATGGATGGGTATAAACGGTTCAGGAAGGACAGACAGGGGAGAAGAGGAGGAGGAGTTGCACTTTATGTAAAAAAGTTATATGATTGTTCAGAGCTCCAGTATGAAACTGGAAATAGGCCTATTGAAAGTCTCTGTGTTAGGGTCAGAGGGGAAAGCAACAAGGGTATTGTCATGGTGGGTGTCTGCTATAGGCCACCAGACCAGAAGGAAGTGGTGAATGAGGCTTTCCTCAAACAACTAGCAGAAGTTTCCTGATCACAGGCTCTGGTTCTCATGTGGGACTTCAATCACCCTGACATCTGGAATGGCAGTACAGCAGTGCACAGGCAATCCAGGAAGTTTTTGAAGAGCGTTGGGGACAGCTTCCTGGTGCAAGTGGTGGAGCAGCCAACTAGGGGCCATGCTCTTCTTGACCTGCTGCTCGCAAACAGGGAAGAATTGATGGGGAACGTAGTAGTAGATGGCAACTTGAGCAGCAGTGACCACAGCATGATTGAGTTCAGGATTCTGAGGAAAGGAAGGATAGAGAGTAGCAGAGTAAGGACCCTGGATTTCAGAAATGCAGACTTAAGTTTACTTGGGGAACTCCTGGGCAGGATCCCCCAGCAAGCCAGCCTGAGGGGAAAGGAGTCCAGGAGAGATGGCTGTACTTTGAAGAAACCCGACTGAACAAACCATCCCAATGTGCAGAAAGACTAGCAAGTATGGCAGGAGATAAGTTTGGCTTAGCAGGGAACTGTTCAGGAAACTAAATTACAAAAAGGAAGCTTATAAGAAGTGGAAACTTAGATAACTAGGGAAGAGTATAAGGGCATTGCTTGGGCATGCAGGAATGAAGCCAGGAAGGCCAAAGTCCAATTGGAGTTGCAGCTAGCAAGGGATGTGAAGGGTAACAAGAAGCGTTTCTACAAGTATGTCCGTAGCAAGAGGAAGATCAGGGAAAGTGCGGGTCCCTTACTGAATGGGAGAGGCAACCTTGTGACAGTGGATGCAGAAAAGGCTGAAGTACTCAATGCCTTTTTTACCTCCGTCTACACGGGCAAGGTCAGCTCCCAGATTACTACACTGAGCAGCACAGTTTGGGGAGAAGGTGAGCAGCCAACACTGGTGATAGAACAGGTTAGAAAAGCTGGACATGTATGTACAAGTCCATGGGGCTGGATGCAGTACACCAGAGGATGCTAAAGGAGTTGTCTGATGTGATTGCAGGGGTTGCACTGCCCTGCCCCTTCCCCGCTGTGTGCCCCAAGGCTCACATGCAGTTGCCACAGAGCTGGGCCAGGGTTCTGGACTCCTGTGCACTGGTTACAGCCTCCTTGCTGCCTGCCACATCTGGTCTGGGCTCTGGGCAGCTGCTGTCTGCCACAAAGCCTGGGCTGCTTGTAGCAGGGCTTGCAGCCTCCCTTGGTGCCTGTTCTGAGCAGCCCAGGCTCTGTGGCTGGAGGCAGCTGCCCAGACCCAAAGCCGGCTGTAGCATGCTAAGCAAAGTGGCCTCATGTGCCATGCTCTTGCCCATGTGTGGAGGGTTGCCAACCCCTGCAGACATTTTCATCCTTACCTGCACCTATCAACAGATAAAATAAATCCCATTCTTGTATGCTCTTAGATTCTTGGACTGGTAGCTGTCCTTTAACATTGTCCTTTGCTTATCCATGTGTAAGACCTCATTTGCTGCCATGCCACAGATGTGGTCTGCAGAAGAACTCTGTGTTTTGAACATGACAGACCACTTATATTAACTAAGATGGCTGCTGGGGGACTTATTTTTGGAGCACATGATTCTAGAACTGCGTAATGGAGTAGTTCTCCAGGCAGGACCAGCTGGTAAGTTACTTTTTTGTAGTTCCTTCTTAATTAAGATTTTTTTTTACATAGAAACATGAATGCTTTTTGGTGTTTGTGTGAAAAATGATAATCTTGGATTGTCTAACACCTAGGCATGTCTGTGCATGTACTCTGTTCAAGGAGCATTATGTGAAAAAAAGTAATTTTTTTCTGTTACAAAAATGTGTTAACTAGTAAGTGAGAGTAGAATTTGAAAAGGAGATAAAAAGAATACTGCAATATCAACTAGTTATTTCAAGTGTGACTAAGGCACTTACAGAAGCTGAATAAAATTTTATGGAGTTATATGCAATTTGGCCAGATAATAAGATGGTTCTTTTTACAACTATCTTATCAGGTTTTAGTGTTCTTGTTGAAGAACTCTTTTACATGCTTCCCAGTCCTGTGCTTTATCAAAATAATTAGGGAAGTGATCCATGCTAATTAAATAACCTTGTATTGAAAAAATACTTGCATAATAGTCTATTAGATTCTGATACATAAGGCTCTCTTCTGCAGCCATGGTATCAGAAGTTTATTTTAGGCTTCATAGCTACACCTTGACCTTATGACAGAAAAAATAGTATTTTTTGTGGCAAGGCTTTTACAGTAAAATGACTGCATACATCTCCTCTCCATAATTGCAGGGCAGGGGGAAAGACCACCATATGCAGCCATGAATAATACATATTTATTCACTATATAGAATTAGTTCAGCTATAAATTTGGAGAGTTAGTTTATCATGTTCATGCTTAATAAGAGTGGCAAACTTCAGTTTTGACATTCGTGGCTGGGGTTTTTCCATTTGGCCATTCATTAACATCACCACTTTACAAAAAAATCGCTGTTTGGTTGACATGCCTATGAACTAGAGCTGAACTGTTCCTATTTATTGTAGAAGATATGCCAGTTTTACTGGCAATGGATGTGTTAGCTTAGGTGGGCAAATGGCAAAATGGTACTAGCAACTTCTCTTCCTGTGGAAGCCCCTGCTCTGTGATAACTGTAAAATGTATTCTAGAGCTAGGGACAGACATTACACACAAACTGGTTTAAATGAACAGAAACTGGTATAAACCTGTAATGGAATACATGTTCAGCGCACATAAACCAGTTTGAAAATGGCTACATCTGGTTTGAGATAAACCTGGTTGAATGTAGTATCAGACATGCAATGTCTGTCCCAGACCCCTTTCTGGTTTAACTTAAGCCAGAGTCCCCTAGTATCCCAGATGCTTTGCAGCCCTGGGTGCAGCTCTGTGCTGTACAGTGAGGCTGGCCCCGCCCCTCTGTTCCCTGGCTGGAGCTCTAGCAGAGACAGAAGGCACAACAGGGTCTGCCTGGCTCTCCCCTTGCCCCACCACTCCCTGCTCAAACAGGGATTTCCCTCTCCCCCGCCAACACGACCGGAGCCAGCATGCGGTATACTAGCTAATGCTGAGAGGTCTCCCTATAAGGCAGACAGAACAAAGGTAGACAGGACAGTGTCCACTTAGGGCTTTTTGGAGTTAATCAACATGTCAGCTGGTAATGTCCCTCCATTTCTTCCTTAGAAAAAGGTGCTGAAGAGCTTGAACTAATGAGACAGGCTTTTGTTTTCTTGATGGGGTGCTAAATGTTGTATTATCAACTCCCTGCTAGCTCCCTCATTGGTCAGGAGCAGCGAGGGACAGTGGGGGGGAACCCTTCCCTAATCAGAGTGTCCTGCCGGGGCTTGGCCATGCCCCCCCCTCAGCGGAGCACTGTGAAAGGGAAGGACTGCCCTTTTACTCCCCCCACCCCCTAGCTTCTAGGCTGAGCTTCTAGGTATGTGTCATCATTTCTTCAGTCCAGAGGGGATGTCTGTGCAATTGCAAACCAGTTCAGCCTAGCCAGATTAGACTAACCTGCAAATACTGAATCAATTCAGGCTCTGGGTTTTTGAATGTCTGTCTGTAGCCTAAGTATGTATCTAGTTGTTGAATCATTGCTGATTATATGCAGATGGAGGATCAAACAAGACGTATGGGCATTTATGGCTAACACGTCAGCAGGTTACAGTGAAGTACTGTTTGTAAGTGTAAGAAGAGAAGGGAAGTCCATCAGGAATATATGCAGTACAGTTGTCTCCTGTTTAGGGGGTCTAAGGGTAAATCTCAGGATGCAGTAACGCAAAAGGCTGGTCATGAGTACAGTATAAGCGAAAGCAGCAAGCTGTGAAATGTCTTTGATTCGAAAGTAGAACACATAGGACTCTTCCCTCTCCCCACCCACATGTTGGCATCTTCCTTTTCATGGGGCAGAAAAGGGGGGCAAAATGGCTTCTGATCAACTGTTCGTGTAACTGATGGTGGGATCTATATGTTTCTATCATTATGCTTGCTAATGGCAGAAATATGTGCTCCTTGCTTTTACTTTTTTAACAAAAACAAGGATTAAAAAACTGTGGTTTATGAACTGAATGCAGAGCTCAGCTATTGTGCTCAAAATTTTGTCACAGACTTATGTGACCTTGGGTAAGTTGCATGATGTTGGCTCTATCATTTTTTCCAATAATGATGATCCTTAACATTTTAAGACGCCTTTGAGAGAGATTGGCTATAGATAAAAAAGGACCATAGGTTAGTTGGTATATATTTCCTCATGCTAAACCATTCAGCTTTAAGAACCATCTTCTGTGCTTAGTTTTATCAACATGTACTCAGTTTAATCAAATAGTCCAGTTTCCAAATCCTTGATCTACCAGAGACAGCTGCCTTTCCTTGTAGTATCCAATGGAAGCATACTGGTCTACTGCAGTGGTCACCAACCGGTCAATCCTGGTCGACTGGTCAATCATGGAGCTTCTGACAGTCGATCTCAGTGTGGGGGAAGTGGTGGAATGGTGACAGGATGCACGTGGCTGGGCTGAGCTGCTCCCCCTGCTGCCAGGGCCAGGCCTAGGGAGTGGGGTGATCCCCCTCCATGCCCTGCTGCCCTGCGGCGAGAGAGGGACTGTGGCAGGGGTAAGTGGGGCCCGGGTTCTGACCGTCCCCTGCCCCCATTCACCCAGTGGCAGGGGGTGCGGAGGCATAGGTGGCAGAAGAGGAGAACTAACAGAGCTTAGCCCTCCTAAATGCAGGGCAGTGGTAGGGCTGCAAGGTAGCCTGGCTACAGGCTTCCAGCAGCTGCAGCAGGGGTGGGGAAGGATGCACGCACAGCGGTGAGCAGGGAGTGAGGCAGGGCAAGTACAGGATGGAGCCGCGAGCAGTGAAGGGGGGCATGCAGCTCTGGGGGGACATGGGGGGGCGCATGCCCCTAGATTTACATGTGGAGTGAGGCGGGCTGGGGCTGGGGCGGCACCAGGCTCTTCCCAGTGCAGCATTTGGGCCCATTCCCCCTAGCCCCTGCTCCTACCTGTGCCCCGCTCTCTCCCTCACCACTGGGGCCTTGATTTGCCCTGCCCCCCCCCAGCCCTTTCCCCTTCCTTTCCCCCCACAGACTTTCCCCTCCCTGTCCCCTCCCTTTCCCCCACAGACTTATTTGTTGGGAGGGCCAAGCCCCCAAATAATTTTTTCTTCCTCTGCTCCCCCTTCCCTGCCCACAGAATGACCTGTGGGGGGTATGGCATAGGGTAGATCTTGGGTTGCTTTTTAATTCAAAAAGTTATTTCCTACCCAAAAAAGGTTGGAGACCGTTGGTCTACTGGGACTCTAATTAATGTAAATAGAGCCATTTAGCTATCCACATTCCCTTCTTTGCTTTTCTTACTGTATCAACAGAAGCATTAGATGGCTCCTAGATAATATGGGGAAATGTTTTATTGAATATTGTGCCTGAATTAATTCTTAGTCTCCTTTTTATTTTTTTAAAAAGGTAATTAAGCCACCCTTAATTAGTCTGCCTACTTATAGAAAATAAACTAAACTTGACAGGTGCAGATAGGGTGAGAGAAAATGTTGTCATTTTAACTATTAGCTAATAGCATAGCAAATCATCCGACTTCTGTTAATCAGTTGCTTCTATCAGAACCAGCAGCTGATTCCAGGAAATGGTTACTCTCCTTTTTTAGTATACAGATCTCATTGCATTCAGATAATTAAAATGTCGTAACAGTTTTCACATTTCGTTGCCTAATTAACAGCAATAAAGGCCACACTAAATCAGGATGAATCTGTAATTTCAGCACTAATCACACAAATGCGAGTGTCAGCATCATAATGAGATGCACAAATCTGGAGGTAATGAGGCTGCGGCTGTCTGGGAAATTAGAGTGAGTGCTGGCATAAATTGCACGCAAGGTTTATTCCCATTTTATTAATTGTATGCTTGCACAGGGAATTGTAACCAGCCCAAATTACTTTAATTTGTGGAAATCATGTACTGGCTCTGCATTTGACATCTGGGAGTGAAGTGGGGTTCCCCATCATCTCTCCCTCATACACTATTTATAAAAAAAAAAAAAAAAAAAACTAAAAAAAAATGCATATACTTTTTCTCTAAATTCTACCATTTTGCTCCTTTAGTGTACGCATGTATTTTGTTTGGCTGGTTACAGTGGATTATAGGAATACTGCTACAAATGAAGACAGGAATTTGAGGATTCTGCAGGCTATCAAGGCTGCCTGTTGGTGAAATGACAATCTGGCAAAGCCAAAATTAGGCACACATTAAATATAAGCCTAAGATATTCACTGGTAACAAACAATTATACAATTTAGTCAAGTATACTGAGCTACTATGAAAACTGTGTCAGAATAGCTGTCTCTTTAGACTGTTGTGTGGGTGTTGAGGCTTAAATCTTGAATTTTGAAAAAATGAAAAAATTGAAAGCCCAAATACATATTTAAATATTTGGACAAGATAGAATATGATGTGTTTGATTTGCATAGTTGGATTGATCTGTCAAAGTACACCAGGGTGGAAAGAATAAGAAAAAACTAAATCTGGAATAGTATATTTTGTAACAAAGACAATAAGAACAAAAAGTCAAAATGGTATTCATTCTGTTTTTATATGTACATCTTTTCCTTTTAAAACTGGAGATACTTGGGCACTTACAAGCTTAAATCTTGGGCAAAAAGTGAAGTGTTTCAACTTGCTATTTACATGTGTGTTGCCAAACGGCGTGTTCTAAACTTGATCTACTAGAGAAAACTTCTAGAGTCTAAGGGCACTTATATATGTGCCAGATATCTGTTCAGACGCATGCTAATTAGCATGTCAGAGCAGTCTCAATTAATTGAGTCTGCTGAAGCGTGCTAATTTGCACACTTCAGCAGCCTCCACATCACATATATTCAGTTGCCCTGTGCTTCAAAATGGCAGTGGGGGCATTTTAACTAAAGTTCATCAAATAAGCTTTAGTTAAAGCATCCCCACCACCATTTTGAAGCGTGGGGACACTGAATACATGTTTGCCTAAATAATTAAGCTACTTCAGTTAAAAACCTCCCTCCACCCTAGAGCATAGGTAAAGACACCCCAAATGAGTAAAAACTTTTTCTAGTAAGATCTCCCTAGCAGGACCCATTTTTAGAAGCCTAAATGGTCTTCCTTTTTAATGTTTCAATCTTAATTATATACAATTATACTCTGCTAAATACTGCTCTCTCGCCCCTTTCCTATTAGGATCCAAGATGGCCCTTCAGGTGAGGGGTGATGTATGAAGAGTGTTCTTCAGAACTTGTATCTTGACCCTATCCTGTCTTACCTATCTTTCTTTTTGACCCACTAATCCCCTCCTATATACCCATCCAAGGTAATGTATATTAGGCTCTAAGCCACTGGTGGATGTACATGTGGATGTAGGCATAAATGATTGCAACCTTGGTGCTTGCATTCGGGTATTTACCCTTCCATAGTCACAGATATTAGTTATCTTTTCCCTTCCCTCCTTCTTCCCCTAACCCATGCCCCACTATTTCAGCTTTTACTTTTTTAATTATTCAGGCAAATATTACTCCAACACTTCAAGCTCCAGCACTGGAGTAATACACAGGAACTGCGTGAGATTGGAGTTATTGCATAGTTACACAGGAAATAATGTGCAACAATTCTTATAACTTATCATCTGTTTATAACTTATCATCTGTACTATCAGTAAAATATTGATATATTATAATATTCAAACAGCCTGGCTAGAAACACTGGCTTACTGGCTGATGAATATATCTTAGCTAGGACTGGCTTTAGCTGTGTAATTAAATAAAGTATATCTAGAATATGTTTGGTCTACCTAATATACCTGTTATGCTGTTTTGGTCCTTGTGTATTCTTCCAGACATTCTCACCCTAACATTAACTTTATTTACTAACACCCCCATTTCTTCCCATTATATACACAGTCCAATTTCCCACCCACTAAACCCCTAAACAGTCCTTATTTTTATACTCATTACCCCTCTTCTCCCCACCATCAATATTTACTTAGTCCAATTTCCCTCCATTTTGGATCCCCAAGCAATCCTTATTCATAGATTCATAGATTCATAGATGTTAGGGTTGGAAGGGACCTCAATAGATCATCAAGTCCGACCCCCTGCATAGGCAGGAAAGAGTGCTGGGTCTAGATGACCTCAGCTAGATGCATATCCAACCTCCTCTTGAAGACCCCCAGGGTAGGGGAGAGCACCACCTCCCTTGGAAGCCCGTTCCAGACCTTGGCCACTCGAACTGTGAAGAATTTCTTCCTAATGTCCAGTCTAAATCTGCTCTCTTCTAGCTTGTGGCCATTATTTCTTGTAACCCCCGGGGGCACCTTGGTGAATAAATCCTCACCCTTCTGTGCCCCCGTGATGAACTTATAGGCAGCCACAAGGTCGCCTCTCAACCTTCTCTTGCGGAGGCTGAAAAGGTCCAGGTTCTCTAGTCTCTCCTCGTAGGGCTTGGTCTGCAAGCCCTTAACCATATGAGTGGCCCTTCTCTGGACCCTCTCCAGGTTATCCACATCCCTCTTGAAGTGCGGTGCCCAGAATTGCATGCAGTACTCCAACTGCAGTCTGACCAGCGCCCGATAGAAGGGAAGTATCACCTCCTTGGATCTATTCGTCATGCATCTGCTGATGCACGATAAAGTGCCATTAGCTTTTCTGATGGCTTCGTCACACTGCCGACTCATGTTCATCTTGGAGTCCACTAGGACTCCAAGATCCCTTTCCACTTCCGTGCCACCCAGCAGGTCATTTCCTGGGCAGTAGGTATGCTGGACATTTTTCCTCCCTTGGTGCAGCACTTTGCATTTCTCCTTGTTGAACTGCATTCTGTTGTTTTCTGCCCACTTGTCCAACCTATCCAGATCTGCTTGCAGCTGTTCCCTGCCCTCCGGTGTGTCCAGATCTCCCCACAGCTTTGTGTCATCCACAAACTTGGACAGAGTACACTTCACTCCCTCGTCCAAGTCGCTGATGAAGACATTAAAGAGTATCGGTCCAAGGACCGAGCCCTGTGGGACCCCACTGCCCACACCCTTCCAGGTCAAAACCGACCCATCCACCACGACTCTCTGGGTGCGACCCTCTAGCCAATTTGCCACCCACCGGACTGTGTAGTCATCCAAGTCACAGCCTCTTAACTTGTTCACCAGTATATCAAACTCTGTTTCCATAAAGGATTTTAAAGCTCCTATTTCTCAGATTAATTCACTCAAAACTTCTCTGAGCAAAGGGGCTGTTTTGTCTTTTTCCTTCTGTGCCCTGCCTGTTCTGTTTCCCCATGCAGAAGCCAGCTTTGGGAATTTATAGACATGCTCTGGGAGTGGTGGGGGGAAGCTGCTTTAATTAGAGCAGCTCTGAGACCCGCTCTAGTTAAAGTGCCTGGAGTGTTGCATGTATCAGTGTCCCCACGCTGAAAAATGGCAGCGGGGACACTTTTTAAATAAAACTCATTGAACGAACTTTAGTTAAAGTGCCCTCGCTGCCATTTTTCAGCGTAGGGATGCTGATACATGTGATGTTGGAATCTGCTGGAGCACAATAATTACTACGTTGAGTCTTCTCCAATGAGCTGTAATTACAGTGTGTTGGAACAGTCTCCTTGCATGTGTATAGGCACCCTTTGATTCTCCAACCCCTGGCCATGTACAACCATTCCTTTCTAGCAGTGAAAAATTTCTACTGCTAGAAATGATTCCAGAAAAGAGAGTACTAGAAGCATTCAGCCTGTAACAGCCCCCTTTCTCCTGCTCCTTGTGCCTTCCCAAGATCTAGCATGGAGATCTCAGCATGAGCCACTTGACTCCTTCCATTCCTGGGTGGAACTGGAGCAGTCAACAGGGAGCTTGTCGGGGAGCCGAGTGGACTGAGCAGCAGAGCAAAGCTTCCTGCACACTTCTCACTCCAGGGACCCCCTGGTATGTAAGGAACCACTGGGGGGCAGCTGCTTCTGCTCTCCCCTCCCCTCACATGTTTATGGGAGGGGCAAAAGGAGCTTCCCCCTCCATGCCTTTGTCCAACTGAGGTGACCCTATTCTCTAAAAGGCACTGGAATTTTTCCTTGTGGCTCTACTCCTGGTCCCTAGAAGCAATTAAACTGCAAAAGAATCTCTTGGGAGTGATTTCTAACTGGTAGGAGTCAGAGAGGGAGAGACCAGGGATTACTGTGTGCTGAGTCTGCTAGGTCACTCAGAAGACCTGGCTGGCAGGAGGTGTGGTAACACTAGAAGTAATGTTAACCTTGTTTCAGTATCAGTAGAAGCCTTCTGCTGACAACATCTCAGTTTTGTTCTGTATGGTAGGAATGAATGTGTTCCTGTACAATAGCATAGGTGTACTGGTGCCCCCGTCTGTACCCTCCCTCCCCACTTGCCCATGAGGTCTGTAGGGCTTTTGTTTGACTTTGGGCTTTGGTTTGTGCTTTCTACATGGAACCAGTGACTGAAAAAGCCCTTTTTTAAAGAAATTCATTCCCCTCCTCCCCCGCAGGCATTTTGCCTTTTAAAATGATGTAAAACATTTTGCATAACGCTGGAAACAGTTTCTGAATTACTATCGTGAAAAGAGGGTTTCAATGAAAGAAAGCTAAATAAGATATATTAAAAAAATACAAACATCTTTTCTCTTACAAAGCAACAGTTTTGACTGCAGCAGAAATAAAAGCTTTTAAGACTCTTTTTTATAAAGTGTTAAGTCAGTAATCTGTCCAGAAATTTTCCTGGTATTAGGCAGAAATGTAGGAACATTTTAAACTGAGCTATTACACAGAATCTCAAACCAGCAGTCTGTCAAGCTCAAAACTATGAAGAATCTTTTAGTTTTGCAAAGGGATAAATCTTTATATCTGTAATCTTGGTGCTCATCTTTTTTTTATTTAATCAGTCCATGGGCAATGGTAGCAAAGAACCAATTAACTATAAACAACATTTTACTGTTATACTGTGAAGGATTTACTGTAATATGTTCATACAGCCACCTTTCATAATACCCCATATTCAGTATTTATGGTATCTGCATTAACCTTTCTTAACAGTTGATCAATGTAAATCCTGCCATCATAAGCAATATGACTATTCACAACGATGGAGGGGGAATCATATTTCCTGGTCTCTTAATCATGACATTGGAAATAGTTGCAAAGTTGGAGGTGAGATTATTTATTATGCCCAATAGCATAGTAGGCAATTTACAGGAAACACAGTGACATCTCCACAGCTTGAAAGTGTGCATTTGCCTCTTTTTCCATGGATAATGTCAGGTACTGATAAGTCAGCTTGGATGGCTCAGAGCTTAATAACCAGGAAGGTCATTTAAGAGGGTTAGAATATAAATACTAAACAGTCAGTGAATGGTTTTCTTGCAATTTTTTCTGAAGATAAAATTGCGTTGATAAATATAGAGATTTTGCCTGCCATGCATGTATTTGGGTTTCAGATTGAAGTGTCCATTTTAAGGTATTTGAGGTCTGTCCATCTTAGTAGTAGTAAGCTTTTATTTTGGTTATGTAAACATTTAACAAACAGAGCATACTGATTCCAGCTGTAAAGCCATTAGTTTACAGCCAGATCCAATCCCCATTGGAGTCCAATGTGAATCTTTCCATTAACTTCATTACAGTAGTGATTAGGGCCTAAGCGGTGTTGACCTCCAGGTAATATCTGGGAGACTGAGGTAGGCTTGAAAGTCCTGTACCAAGAAAAACAAGCAATTTAAAGAAGTGGCTATGAAAAGACTTTAATAAAGCTGGTTAAGTATGATCTCAACAGAGACTCTAAATAATTATTCCATTACCTAGATTAATTTTTATAACCTTTATGTTCCTTAAAAGGTTAACAGCTTTGTTTCATATCCATTTTGATCTCTTCAACCCATCTTCTCCTGTAACCCTGTTACTATATCTGTGTTCTGTATGACAACCTTTCTTTGGTGCTTATATGCAAACTGCTATTTGTAAGGAGGGTCAGATTGTAAAGAACTCTGTCCCTTATCTGCATATCTCTATTGGTGGGCACAGTTGAGGGGGGGTGAGAATGCTTTCTAATGGTTTTGACTGTGCTAACATGCTATTAACAGCTTTGAAACTGTTTGAATATGAGGGGCCAGGTGAGATGGGTTTGTATGTGCTGGCCCTACCTTCTAAAACTAACATTTTTAAGGTTAGGATGGCAAAAGATGCATTTCTGAAAATGAAGAAGATATTGACAAATAGTAACATTTTGATGGGGACAAAGCTAAGAGTTTTGTATTGCTATGTAGTACCAGTCCTCATGTATGCTTCAGAATGTTGAACAATATCACCACGTATGAAAAAGGGAATTGAAATAACTGAAATGTGGCTCTTTAGGCACATCTTGAAGGTATGTTGGACAAGTCACACCTCAAATGAAGATATTTTGTCAAGAGCAGGCTGCCAGAGGAAGCTGTGGGTTGACATCAGAAAGAGGCAGTTGGAGTTTCTCGGACATGTTATGAGGAAAAAAGAAATTGAAAGTCTGGTTGTAACTGGAAAGACTGAAGGAAGGAGAGATCATGGAAGACAGAGGTTGACTTATGTCAAGAGTCTATCTAAATGGCTGAATGTATCGACACTGGAAATTCTGTATGCCTCAAAGAGAAGAGATCTGTGGAAGACCATGATCACCAATGTCCTGTTTGGATATGGTACCTACAGAGAGAGAGAGATGCTATAAGAGAAACTTAGGTAAAAGTTGCTGCAGATGGAGTCAGTGTTCACCATGACTTGTGTGGAGGTCTAAGGTGAAAGAAGCTTCAGTTCAGGAGTAGTGGAGAAGGTTAAGGGGAGTTCCAGGAAGAGCCATCCAGACTTGGAAGGAAAAGTACTGCTAATATAGAAACCTCTCCAATAGGTTCAGGTTGGCACCAGTTATCCACTTGTTTCTGAAAAGCTGAAATTCTTGGAGTAATAATGGGCAGGTTGAAGCCTGCTAGATTTTAAAGAACTAAAATCCTTGAATTTGCTCAAGGTCTAAAATAGCTGGGTTACTCTTGCAACCAGAAGTGGACACTAGAGTAGCAACCCACAGTGGTAGGGGGAGCAGACCAGTTCCCCTTTCCCTCCCCCCCATACACCTTAGCCGCAGTAAGGAGCAACAGCAGCAGCAGTGGAGCAGCCCCTCCCCAGCAACAGTGAGGAGTAACAGCAGCAACAGAGCAGCACCCTGCCAGCAATAGCAGCTACATGAGGCCTACTAGCTACCAAGAGTATTTTATGCGGGACTAAGAGAGAACTCTGAACATATTGACTGTGATAATAGTTGGTTGAGGTGAACTAGTGATTACTGAATTAAGAGTTTCCCATGTGTGTTGTCCCATTTTTTCTTCCACCATCAGTAAACCTTGTTATAGTTCAATATTGCTAGCAAGTGGGGAAATTTGTTCACACTGGAACACCCAGGCAGAATTCATGTTCCCAGGAATTTGGGTTGGGGCTTGAGCCAAGATAATAAATTTGTGTAAAACCTTTAAATTGAACTCAGCCCTTGTTACTGGCATCCCGTGCCTGGCTGAAGGGTTAAACTCATTTCTCAGCAGTGCCCTCTTTACCTATCCTTTTCTCCCTAACAGTTTGTATTGAGATTACTTTATTCCTTTGTATTTAGTGCCCCTGCTCTGCAAATGTACCACAAGTAAAACCTGAATGGTTACAAATGATTAAAATGGCCAGAACCTCCCCCCTCCCCGCCGCCCCACCAAATTACAAATAATGAAATGGTTAAGAACCTGGAAAAATGACAAATTATACAGTGGTTAGTAGGGCTGTGCAAAATTTCACCAGCTGTTTCGTTTCAACGCTGTTTCAACTCATTTCGAGCTCGAAACAGTGAAATTGAAATAAAGCAAAGGCTTCGAAACAGCCTTGAAACGAAATGAGGGCAGTCAAAATGTTTCGAATTTCAAAACTCAAGCAGGGCTTGCTTGCAGGGAAACAGAAAGTAAAGAGAGGGAGGAGGAAAAGGGGGGAAGGACTGCTCTCATATTGACTGTGTAGCTGGCCAGTGACTATGGTCCTTCCCTGATGTCCGTTTCAATCCCAGTGCTCTGGGGAAAGGATGGAAAAACAACATAAAAGGCCGCATCTTTTGAACTGGCCTGCTTTCTGTCACCCATGTCACGAGTTTTGCTTGTCAGCATCCTGAGGTGCAGTTTCCCAGAAACCCCAGCACCTATCTCCTTGAAACCTGGCAGGCTTTGTGGCTTCAGCAGGGACTACCATCCCTGCAGTTTTCATCCTGCTGGCCTTAACACACAGATGTGACACAAGTTTTGCTTTCAAGAATTTGAGGTGTAGTTTGTCAGAAACCCCTGCATCTGTGTCCTTGAAACTTGGGAGGCTTCATGGCCTCACAAGGAGCTACCATCCCTGCAAGTTCCATCTGAATCAGGCAAGAACTGACAAAGTTTATAGGCAATTTTGTGGTTCCCCATTATAGCCTATGGGCGAAACGTCAAAACAGCGAAACAGTTTCGACGAAACGAAACAAAACAGTGGTTTCGAAACGTAAGTCAAAACTAAACAGTGTCCTGTCGATACAGTAGTTGAAATGAAATGGTGCTGTTTCGCACAGCCCTAGTGGTTAACCACCTGAAAATGCTACAGATGTTAACATGATTTTCAACCTGAACGAAAGATTGTTACAAAACCTGAAATAGAAAGAAATTTATATCAATACCTTACTGAATTCTCAAGTTTGAAAATCACCAACAGGTGGCCAGTTTCAGAGATGTAAGTCTTGAAAGTAAGAATATCTAACATTTGCAGATGTGTTCCTCTACCTGACCACAATTTCAGTGTGAGGAATGCTGTCTGAGGACTGAGCTGCCCTTTAATTAGCCTATCAATAATTTGAAGCTGCCTTAACCCGAATTTGGCAGACAGGGCTGCTATCAATACCTAATTTTGTCATTCTGTGTTTCACTATTTCAAACTAGATTGCAACTGAAAAATCCCCTATTTCTGTCATAGTGTATTATCTGTCACCTTTACCCAAGTGCTAACTGTTTTTCTCCTGACATTTTTCACTTACTACCAGTTCCTTAAATTCTGTTTCCCTTAATCTGAGTTGCATCAAGAAGGAAAGCTAAATTGGCCTATCTAATATTTATCTATTCCTTTAAAACATATAGGGCATACTACAGTCTACATCAGCACAGCGCTGTAGCATTGTCTCTGGGGAGTACACCGATGTGAATTGTTGTAACATCTTTAGGAGGAAAGTGCTGACTACACTTCATGCCATGTGTGGCCCTTGCTATTTAATGGCCTGAGCAGCAAAATTTCAGTTCACTGTAAATTCCAGCCTTCCCTGTCCTCCCATTTCAGCATGGTGTTGCATTGCCAGAGCAGCATTTCTGTGGAACCAGGATAAATGGCACAGCAGTTTGGCATCCCTGCAGCAGCCTTATCATCCTAAGCATAGCAGCAGCAAGACTGCTTTAGCAGCAGTTGTACAAGCAATCCCTGGTGGTCATTTTATAGTGTGGGACTCCCCTGCAACAGAGTTTCCTTTTACATAACAGATAATAGAGTTTGCCTCAAAAAGGTAGTGAACTGAGTTTGTAAAAGTTTCTGAAATGTATTGTACACTCATGCCAGCTTCATTTTAACCTGAAAGAAAGAATCTTACAGTAGATTTACTAAGTTGTCTTTATGTTTTTATACTGAATCATGCTAGTATTCTGTAGTAATAAATGGTAGCTCTTTGTTTTCTTCGGGAGAATGCAAACAAAAGCCTGTCTTACAATTCTGTTCAGACAATCTTGTAACGAGCGGAGTGCTTGACAAAAGATTGAGCATGCCACAGTCTTGTATGTGACTCACTTTTATGCTGCTTAAATGTGGCGCTGACTTGGAGATAATCACAGAAGTCCCTTATTGCCTGCTGTATGTTTTATTGCAGCTCTTTCCTCATGTAGCATTGTGCTTTCCTTCAGGCTTGCAGATATGGTCAATCTTTAAGTCCTTTGTCTAAGGGAAAAATGTCAGCCTTTTAAAATCTGCAGTGATACAAAAGGCCATCTCTCCATCTGGACTTTCACAGTCAGCCCAGCTGGACCTAATCAGTGCTTTCCAGATAGTCTATGCAAGACACCAAAATATGGGGTTTTGTCAAGTTATGGCTGAGAAACATGCTAATGAATGTAGCATTTCTAGTGTAAGCCCAGCACTTACGTGTTCATGTGGTGTTAACAGATGGAGTAAGAAAATGTTCAGAATGGCCTTTCATGAGACTTGCTGCTGCTGTGCCACATTGTACTTTGAAAGCAAAATTTCCCTGAATAGTTTCCTGTTAAAGTGTGCTCTTAAGAAATATGACTACAAAATCTAGCTAAGTAAGTTTGACAAAACTAAGATTCTGACATTAAGCATACGCTCTGGCTGTGCTGTCTTAAGGTACCATCTGCCAGGATTCTTTCTTTTGGGTGCCACTCTCCAGGCAGGAAACTAGTGGAACTTAACAAGTTCTCGAAGTATTTTGGCCTAAAAGGGATGGACTATGAGCCAGATTCCCTACTAGCCAAAGTGTTGCACTACAGCCCTTTAAGAAGCTCCAGTGGGCAGCTCCTTGACATATTTGGTAGGGTTATGCAAAACAGGTGTGTTTTGATTTGGTTTCAGATTCGGCTGTTTTGGAAGACAGTGATTCATTTTGGTGTTTTGTATTGCTGTCCTGTTTCATTTCAGCCAAATCTGTTTCAGAGATTAATCTGTTTCTAATGGGCTGCAAGGGAAGCTTTGCATAGCCCTTCTGCCCAGCTGGGCAGGGCTGGGGGCTGTAGGGCCCCAGTGAGGAGCAGGATGGGGCCATAGATGGCTCGTCTGGGAGAGGAGGAGGGCTGCTGCCCTCCATGCAGGCGAAGAGACCCCCACACAGACCTCTGATCTGTGTCACACGGGGTCACAGGGCAGAGAAGCAGCACAGAGCGGCAAGCAAGCCTGCTGGTCCCTGCTGCCCGACTTGGCTCCTCAGGGAGCAGTGATCCTTGCTGTGGCGGTTGAGTGGTAGGCCGAGGCTATGGCCAGTAGCCCGGAATGGCAGGTGGGTACTTTTCCGCGATGGAGCAGAATTAGGCACGGAAGCGTATTGGTTAAACTAAGATTGCTTTACTTACACTGTCGATGGATACAGCGTAGGCAGAAAGTTAACTTCATTTACAGTTGCAAACCGAACGAGAGCTCTAGAAACCGAGGTGAGATGTCCGTGAACAACTCAACGAGCATGCAGGGCTCGGGGTACGTTGGGAAGGTCGATGACAGGGAGTCGTTGGTGGGTGATCAGTCTGCCAAGTTCACTCCGAGATGGGCGCGGAGTTCTCCGACTTGGGCGGAAACTGCTCTAACTTTTATATGGCTAGTGAGCCAATTGCTAGTCGCCATGCAGGAATAATTTAGAACCGGCCAATAATGGTGTGCGTATTTGCATAAGGATGGCGGGAACTTTTCTGCACCCGGGTTCTCCACTGTAGCGGAAAACTCCACTGTGCCGAGAAACTTCATTGTGCTGGAAAATTCCACTGTGCCGAGGCACTTAACTACTAGGTTCTGACATGCCCCCTTGCCGACGGCACAGCTGGAATTGGAGCACATGCACGTCGTTTAAGTCGTCATCATCTCTCTCGGAGGGTTCATATGGTAAGTGAGTATATATAAAAGCATATAGCGAAAAAAGTTCGTCCTCAATGGATCGAATTAAATAATAACCAATGCAAACACAAATACACATAAGTATATTAGTTACAAAAAGTTAAATTATGAGGACTTCAGTAGGTGTCATGGTGAAGTCACACGTCAGGCCTCTGTGTCTCTGGTGATGTTCTTCTCCTCTATCTCTCTCCTTCTCTCTCTTTCTCCTTCTTTCTCTCTCTTCTCTCTCTCTCTCTCGGGGTTTCCCTTTGCCACACACTTTGGGTTTCAGGCAAAAAAACTGTAAAGAAAAATTCCTTAGAACAGTTAATTAACTTATATTACAGTGTTTGTATGGAACCACGCATGCGACGGGACAGCCAATTAGATTTTCCGCTGCTTCCCACTTTCTTTAAAGCACACGATACAGGTGCTCAGACACGGCTCAGCTCTGGACGATTCTCTCTCGCATGCTCGCGGATGCGACCGACGCGGAAATGGGATGACGATCCACACAAGCTCACTTGGCGTGAACTTCAGGCGCCACGTGGTTTTGTCCGTGCTCAGCAAGATGAGAATGTCGTGGACTTGTCGTCTGGCTCTTTTGGATATTCGAAGCCTAGTTCATATGGTAGTTGCCATTGGCCCGCGTCTCTCAGGATTCGTAGCTGCCGTTTAGTGAGCCTAGAATGGTGTAGGAGGAATCCAAACATGATCCTCTCCTCCGGCGTTCTTTGCAGTAACGGTGGCAATGTTCGTCGAAGGTCAGATTCGCGATGTCTTGTGCTCTGAACCTCGATCGGGCATGCAGTGGGTCGATGCTCTAAGTCGCTAGAAGTTCCTGTGTCCGACTTCATAAGGGCCTGTAGTCGCGGGAGTTGACGTAAAAGATTACCTGCGGGTTGGCCAGCTAGTGGGTTGAGGAGAATCCGAAGGATGATGGCATTCCTTCCTCCATAAACTTCAACGCAGGCTTCCACGCCGTTGAGAGTCACCGGAACAATTCCAGGGTTTCACAGGTGGCGGTGAGGCCACGGTCCTCTCTGCTGGGGCAGTGTCAGTCCCAGTGCGTGTGCTCTGGAGTTCCAGGAACAATATGAGATTCCTGTTATTGCTAGTAGAATTTGTTCTGCACTGGCCTTCGATGGGCGGCCGTCGTGTCATGTGTGGGATTTGTGGTCGACTTGGCCTGCAACAAGCGCTGGAAGTGGGATGGGCCAGCGAACGTTGCACGTCACTATGTCTATGTTGGTGGCGTGCCCCCCACTCCACGAGGCTTGCTGGGTCAGGAAGCTTGCCTCCTCCAAGTCTAGCAAGTCGGATCCAAACTCCACGACCAGACGTCCTAGCCACACAGCTAGAGTTTCTTCAGGCTTTATTTTTGATTCCTTGCATAACTCCTGTAACTCAGTCCAAGTACAAGTGCAATAGGCAGTGGTGTGGACTGCACCCTGCGCATCGATTACTCGGTTGATTATCGCTACAGGATGAGCTGCTGTTGAAGCTGTTGCTGTATCTGGTGGGAGGGGCGGATGCAATCCTCTGCTCGATGTCCCCTCCCCATGGTAAGGAGGTGGGGCCGCCGGGAGCGACGTCACCTCAGTGGGCGGGGCTGCTGGGTGAATTCCCGCTGGTTCTTCTGAAGCTCCGCCCTTCTTTTCCGGGTTCTGCGGGCGGCTCACTCCTTCCTCGGCGCCATCTTGGAATGGCGTCGACTCGGGGCTTTCTTTTACTGCCGCCTCTTTTGCCGCCTGAACGGCTGTGAGCAGTTGGGCTTCCAGATTCATATTCTCCCGCAGCAAAGTTGTTATGATGTGGAACATTACATTCTCCCCTTGTTGCACTTCGGGCCTGCCCTCTCAGTTGTGGCGCGTCCCTCCGCCTCTAGATTTTCACGGAGCTCAGAAAGAAGCTCGTGGCCCCTCAATCCAGATGCCAGTGCTGGGGGACTGAACCGGTCGATCGGCGTCGGTTCTCCACCCTCCCACACAAGTTGCATACAGCGGGCGTACTCGTAGCTAAGAGTCGGGTTTACTGCGCCCGCTGGTTTGACTCTGGTGAGGGACACGGTGCCTACTTGCTCTCGGGGCTTAAATAGGACCTGCTCACTACTCATCATACACCCGAACGCCCTGGGGTGAAGATGTGCTTCCCATTCTTTCGAAGCTCCCTCTTCCCCCTTCAGCGAAAGGTAGCCGCTGACGAGCCTTTCACCCGTTTCGCCCGCCTGGTGATAGGCAATGTGTGCCCCTAGTTCCACGGTGTTCGTCATGTGGCGCCTTTCACTGCGCCAGGGGCAGTTTCTAACTAATTCTAACTCCATCGCGTCTTCCCCGTATCCTGTTCGTGACGCCACGTGGCGGTCGAGTGGTAGGCCGAGGCTATGGCCACTAGCCCAGAACGGCAGGTGGATACTTTTCCGCGATGGAGCAGAATTAGACACAGAAGCATATTGGTTAAACTGAGATTGCTTTACTTACACTGTCGATGGATACAGCGTAGGCAGAAAGTTAACTTCAGTTACAGTTGCAAACCGAACGAGAGCTCTAGAAACCGAGGTGAGATGTCCGTGAACAACTCAACGAGCATGCAGGGCACGGGGTACGTCGGGAAGGTCGATGACGGGGAGTCGTTGGTGGGTGATCAGTCTGCCAAGTTCACTCCGAGATGGGCGCGGAGTTCTCCGACTTGGGCGGAAACTGCTCTAACTTTTATATGGCTAGCGAGCCAATTGCTAGTTGCCATGCAGGAATAATTCAGAACCAGCCAATAATGGTGTGTGTATTTGCATAAGGATGGCGGGAACTTTTCTGCACCCGGGTTCTCCACCGTAGCAGAAAACTCCACTGTGCCGAGAAACTTCATTGTGCTGGAAAATTCCACTGTGCCGAGGCACTTAACTACTGGGTTTTGACACTTGCCAGGGGTCTCCTTGCCACCACTGCCCACCCCACACTGCCCCAGCGATATGGGGCTGCGCGGGGTGGGCAGCAACAGTGAGGAGACCCCTGCATGGATCTTTGCTCCCTGTGGAGCCAGGTCGCACAGCAGGGATTCTCCAGCCCCTGGTTTGATTCCTCAGCTCTTTGGCCCTTCCCTCACCTCTTCCTGGGGCGGGGCGTGAGCCCCCAGATATGCATGCAGGGTTTCAGCAGGCTGACACTGCGGGCTGAGGCCAGTGGCAGCACTGCAGTCTTCTTGGCGCAGGCGGTGCTGAGCAGCTGCCGCTGGCCCCAGCCTGCAGTGGCAGCCTGCTGCAAGCCTGGCTCCGAAACTCTGAAATTCTCCAAAATGTTTCCGAAATGTTTCAGAGCCTTCTGATTCATTTTGGAGCTGTTTTGGAACCTTCTATTTCTATTCATATTCTTTGTTTTGGGCGCCAAAACGGCCTGAAACACCTCCAAAATGAAACGGCTGCCAAAATTTCATACAGGCCTAATATTTGCATGATAGTACCCTGCAGAAGTTTTATATTCACAGTCAGTGACCATCATCTCCCCTGGTCCCTTTAGAGGGATTGGGTGTCTTTTAACTTAGTCTTGTTATATAGTGAGGTTTGTTAACAAAAATAAGTTTTCTATAGCACTATCGGCTCCCAACCAATGGTTGGGACCCCATTGTGTTTAGACACTGATGACATACAAGGAATAATCAGTAATTTTCTCACAATGCTTATATATAAACTATTAAGGAAAATAACCAGTTTTATATGTCAAGGCTACTGCCATTTGTTGACTTCTGTATGCATAACCTGGCATGTTCATAAGTAACCTAGCACGTCATACCCGTGGGTTTTGTGGTCTAGTGTTTCAGTGGCCGTTCTGATATGTGTTTTGACACTAGTGCTTTTTCTAACACTTTCATTGATGCTTGCTTTAGTGCCAGAAGTTAAGTTACGTGGCACCAGTATTTTCATCCTTCCTGCCTCATTGCTTGTTTGGATGCTGTAAATCTGTCCTTGAAGTTTGACACAATTCAATTTTTCTATTTATTTTCAAAAGGAGATGTCAACACCTTAGAAAGAAACAGGGTACTTTTGTCAACTTCAACATGGCAGCATCACATCTGTGAGAGACAAATACTTTCCTCAGTTTTGCTTCTGAGTATACCATAATCATGCCAAACTTGCCTGTAAAAGTCACACTGAGCAGTAAGAGAACATGGGAAGCCCATACAAGCCTTCTGTGAGTTGCCCTAGAGAAAATACTTTAAATCTGCCCTTCAGAGCTCTTCAGTCCAGTCTTGGGCCCAAACACCAAAACAAAAACCTGAGTCATCCCGTACAACTGAGCTCTAGAGCTCAGAGTAGACACCAACTGCCTCAAAGCAAAGCCAGTGAACCAACCTCATCACAGCAGACTATGCCATCACCTTTTGAAGCAAATGGCCCCAATAAAGAAGACTTGGCCTCCCAACTTAGTTGGCATTCCAGTTTGAGAACACAGAGTGCTGGAATATCTTTTACTGGAGGCCAAACCTTATACAGCAAAGGGCAAGACAGGAAATTTTGAGAAGTCAGTACTTTTACAATGTGTTTCTGCTGAAACCTTTATCCCTAAGTACCTTTTGTATCAAAGTCCTCAGTGTTACTCCCTAGTGAAACAAGTTCTCTTACCCACTTGCCTATTGTTCCTCATCTTGGAAGTTCTTTGAGGTGATTTTTGCACCTTGACTACTACTACTACTACTACTACTACTACTACTCCTATTTTTACTTCTTCCTTCTCCTTTTGAGGCATATTTTCCAGGTTTTTTGACTCACTGGTTGACTTTTTTGAGAGGAGGTCAGATGAAAAAGACTGGAAAACCCCAAGTGAACCATTTAGTTTTCAAGGCATGGTAGGCAGAAGTTAATAGTCTTGGTGAAACTACCCATAATCTCCACATATTCTCCTTAGAAGCTTAAGAAGTTTACACTATGGAGCTGAAATCCCAGGAGCAAAAATACTGTTGGAATAACATCAGACAAGCAGGATTGGTTTGTATCATTAGGTTTGTTTTGTTATATTTATCCTGTAAAAACTTTTGATAAGGGGTATCCTTAGGGACTTCATCGTCTGTAAAGATTGTGCTTATTGCAAATAATCAGGAAAAAAAGTACAAGGCTTGTGGTTTTAGAAACAGTGGTTGAGGTGCTAGAAGTCTGTTTAGCTACAAGTCATAAGTCACAATGTTGGCTGAATACATGTACACTACAGCCTCTCTGTTTTGTTCCCTTCTTTTCTCACTTCTCACTCACAAACAGGCTTAATTTTTTCCTTCAAAGATTAGAAATGTTGTGCCATAATTAAGTCTTGCATTTCTAAATGTATTAGTAGAGATATTCTACAATTAGAAATATTTGTGAGTCTAGAATAATGAACATCTTGAGCTTATTTGTTACTTTTTTATCTCATTTATTGTATTATATATTATCAGTGTTATTATTATGTATTATATAATTATTATATTATATATATATATAGTTCACATTAATTTATCACTAGAATGAGCATCTACAGTACTTATACAGCATGATTATTTTGTAGGACTGCAAGCAAAGTTCTGTATTGCTTCAGCAAACAGGGAGGGAGTTTACCTAGGGAGTTCACCCAAGGAGGAAGCCAGGGATCAGAACACTCTGTGTGTGTGTGTGTGTGTGTGTGTGTGTGTGTGTGTGTGTGTGTGTGTGTGTGCACACCAGGGCCAAGGTGTGGATGTTTGATTTGTGGGTTTTTGTGGTGTGGGTTTTGTTTTTTGTTTTCCTCCTCCCCCCAACCCTCTTTACACCTTAGGTATTTTCAGGAAGCAAAGGAGGCACAAATGGAGGCAGGGTCAGGAGTTGTGATCTGCATGGGATGTGCCATGTTTGTAATCCAGATGGTCAGGACCATGTCATCTGCACCAAGCATAAGATGATGTCTGCCCTTGAGGGAAGGATTCCGAAGTTGGAAGCATGGACTTCCACGCTGCATTGCATCTAGGAAAAGGAAGATTACTTGGATAGGAATGTAACAGCGAGTCAAATCCTTACTATGGAGAAGGGGCAGAAAAGCCCAGAAAGCTGCCATGGTCCCCTTAATACTTGAGCCTTTTGAGCCAGTAGGAGCCAGAGGCCCAATGGGGAGCTTAAGCGAAGGTAGAGAGAGCCAAGACTGAAGATCTACTTTGCCTCAGTCTTCACAAAAAAATTAAGCTGCAGCCAGACACTTAATAAGGCTTATTTAGATAAGAAAGGGGACAAGCTGAGGGATGATATAACAAAAATGTCAGAGTGCTCCTGATGGGGCTCAGTGAATTCAAGTTAGCAGGACTGATGAGCTTCATCCTAGGGCACTGAAAGAACCAGGAAAGGAGATCTCAGAACCATTGGCAATGATCTTCATGAAGTTGTGGGAGATGAGCAAGGTACCAAAGGACTGAAAAAGAGCCAACATAGGGCCCCAATTTAAAAATGGTAAAAAGGAATTTCAGGGGAACTACTGACCAGTCAGCCTCACCTCACTATCCAGGAAATTACTGGAGCATATCTTAAGGAAGTCTATTTGCAAGCATCTGGAAAAGGAACACAAGCAGCCAGCTTGGATTTACTAAGAAGCAAGCATGGCAAACAAACTTGATTTCCCTTTTTGTCACAGTAACTATTTGGGTGGATGAAGGGAATGCTGTGGACTTTTGACAAAGTCCCGCATGACTTTCTCATAAACAAATTGGAGAAGTGTGGGATAGACAAAACTGCTATTACTTGGATAGCCACAAGTAAAGGGTAATTATTAACGGATCCATGTCAGAATGACAGGAGGTTTCAAATCAAGGCCTACAGGGTTCTGTCCTAGGCCCAGTGCTGTTCAGCATCTCTATTAATGATTTGGATGCTGGCATAGACAGCTTCTTGGTAAGTTTGCAGGTGACATGAACCTGGGAAAGATGGTGAACGTGTTGGGGGATGGGAGTACAATTCACAAGGATCTTGACAGACTGGAAAGTTCAGCTGGAGCTAACAGGATGAAGTTCAGCGCTGATAAATGCAAGCTGCTATATGTTGGGAAGAATAATAAAACATTAAAATACAAAATGGGTGACACATGGTTGTATGGCAGTACTCTGGAGAGGAATCTGGAGGTCTTGGTAGATCACAGATTTATTATGTCTGCAGTGTGATGCAGCTGCACAAAAGGTCAATATGGTTTTGAGATGCATCAATAGAATCAGTAGGTGCAAGACACAAAAGGTGATAGTGCCTTATCTCGAATATTATTTGCAGTTTTGGGCTCCATTTTTAAAAAAGGAAGTAGAGAAGTTACAGCATCCAGAGATGGGTGACAATGATGATAAGGGCCTAAAAAGCAAGTCATACGAGGTGATTCTAAAGGAGCGAGGCATGTTCAGCTTGTGAAAACAGTGCTTAAGAGGGGTCATGATGATAGCAGTCTTCAAATACCTGAAGGGCTGCAATAAAGAAGAGGGAGAGCACCTCTTCTGTCTTGCACCATAGGGTAATATACAGAACAATGGCTTGAAGTTGCAGCAGAGTAAGTTTAGATTGGATATCAGGAAAAATTTCTTCACTGTTCTAACAGTGAGACAGTGGAATAGATTGCCTAGGGAAGTTGTGGACTCTCTGTCACTTCAGGTGTTCAAGGAAAGATTGGACAGCCACTGGTTTGAAATAATCTAGGTGTTGCTATGCCTGTGTTCTACTATGGGTATTTTGCATGTTTCTGGGCCTTTCTAGTTGTCACATGTGGTTGGGAGGAAACTCTGCCTCCAACCTCCTCCCCACTCCCCCGCCGCCCCCTGCTTTCTTTTATATGTGACGGGGTTTTTGAGTCTTTCTCAAAGACATTAGGTGTTGGCTGCAATCAAGGCTGGGAACCTCCCTTGGGAGCCCGTTCCAGACCTTGGCCACTCGAACTGTGAAGAAGTTCTTCCTAATGCCCAGTCTAAATCTGCTCTCTGCTAGCTTGTGGCCATTATTTCTTGTAACCCCCGGGGGCACCTTGGTAAATAAAACCTCACCAATTCCCTTCTATGCCCCCGTGATGAACTTATAGGCAGCCACAAGGTCGCCTCTCAACCTTCTCTTGCGGAGGCTGAAAAGGTCCAGGTTCTCTAGTCTCTCCTCGTAGGGCTTGGTCTGCAGGCCCTTAACCATATGAGTGGCCCTTCTCTGGACCCTCTCCAGGTTATCCACATCCCTCTTGAAGTGCGGTGCCCAGAATTGCACGCAGTACTCCAACTGCGGTCTGACCAGCGCCTGATAGAGGGGAAGTATCACCTCTTTGGATCTATTCGTCATGCATCTGCTGATGCACGATAAAGTGCCATTGGCTTTTCTGATGGCTTCATCACACTGCCGACTCATGTTCATCTTGGAGTCCACTAAGACTCCAAGATCCCTTTCTACTTCCGTGCCACCCAGCAGGTCATTTCATGGGCAGTAGGTATGCTGGACGTTTTTCCTCCCTAGGTGCAGCACTTTGCATTTCTCCTTGTTGAATTGCATTCTGTTGTTTTCTGCTCACTTGTCCAACCTATCCAGATCTGCTTGCAGCTGTTCCCTGCCCTCCGGCGTGTCCACATCTCCTCACAGTTTTGTGTCATCCACAAACTTTGACAGAGTACACTTCACTCCCTCGTCCAAGTCGCTGATGAAGACATTAAAGAGTATCGGTCCAAGGACCAAGCCCTGTGGGACCCCACTGCCCACACCCTTCCAGGTCTAAACCAACCCACGACTTTCTGGGTGTGACCCTCTAGCCAATTCACCACCCACCGGACTGTGTAGTCATCCAAGTCACAGCCTCTTAACTTGTTCACCAGTATGGGGTGGATACCATATCGAAGGCCTTCCTGAAGTCTAAGTATACGACATCCACCCCTCCTCCTGTGTCCAGGCGTTTTGTAACCTGGTCATAAAAAGAGACTAGATTAGTCAGGCATGATCTGCCTGCTACGAACCCATGCTGGTTTCCCCTCAGCATAATTTGTCCTGCCGGGCTCTCACAAATGTGAGCCTTGATAATTTTTTCAAAGACTTTGCCAGGGATGGAGATGAGACTGACTGGCCTATAGTTGCCTGGGTCCTCCTTCCTCCTCTTCTTGAAAATGGGGACCACATTGGCCCTTTTCCAGTCCTCCAGTACTTGGCCCGTGCACCATGAGCGTTCAAATATTCCCGCCAGTGGCTGTGCAATGACGTTGGCCAGTGCCTTTAGTACCCTCGGATGGAGCTCATCCGGGCCTGCCGACTTAAAGGCATCCAGTTCCTCCAAGTGACTCTGCACCATCTCAGGGTCTACGCATGGAAGTCTGGCGCCTTGCTGCTGCCTCTCTACAACCCCAGTGAGAGACTTGTCGTGCCCCTCTCTTAGGAACACTGGGGCAAAGAACTTGTTGAAGAGTTCAGCCTTGTCCCCCCTGTCCGTCACCAATTGCTTCTGCCATTGTAGAAGTATAGACACTTTCCTTTGTTTTCCTTCCACATCTGAAAATATAGAGGAAAATAAATGGATAAGCTATGCTACCTTCAGCTAGTACAATGCTACAATTTCCTCATTCTTTACAAGAAATATGCTATGGAATTTACCTACTTTAGGTCTATGCTTGAAGTGAAAACTCCACTTTAGGACATCAGATGAGGAAGGAGTGGGGAGAAACTGTGTGTAGCTGCTGTTTTAAGATTACCTTTGCTTAAACAGTCTCTTTATCGCTTTGCTAAGAAATAGTACTACCTGTTAGGGGTGGGTGAAGTGGGCCATATTCGATTCAGATTTGGATTCAGCCTGATTTGGGGGACAGCGACACAGTTCTTTGATTCGGATCCCTGTCCCAATTCGATTCGGCCAAATCCGATTCTGAAGATTCGATTCTGATTCAGAGAATCAGCAATTCAGCCATAGACACAGCTTAAAATTTTTTTTCTACATACCTCAAGGTACCAGATGGCTCGTGAATGTTGCAATGGTGGGGCAGATGGAGCATCCCACAGGAGCGTGGGGGGATCCCCTGCATGCTTGGCAGACCCGGAAGTGGACCAGATGTAGTTCTGGTCTACTTCTGGGTCTTCCGCCAAGGGGGCGGGGTACTCCCCCCCACACCTGCCTTGCTCAGCGATCGGCCATGGGGGGACTCCGGGTGTCCCCCCAGACCCAGGAGGCACCCGTTGCCGAGCCGGGGGGTAAGAGGGGTTCCCTGCACAGTCCATGGCGGACCCAGAAATGGATCAGAAGTGCTTCTGGTCCACTTCAGGGTCCATTGTGGATCACACTAGGGACCCCCCCCCAATGTTCCCATATGACACTCCATCTGCCCCACCATCTCAGCGTTCACGAGCAGCCTGGTACCTTGAAGTATGTAGAAAAAACATAAAGCTGTGTCTATGTCCAAGTCGTCAAATCTCTCCAAATAGATTTGAAGGGTTCTGATTCAATTAAAAAAGATTAAAGGGTCTCCTGATTTGATTCAGAGATTCAGCCACCGAATCGGGCCAAATCTCTGCCAGATCGAATCAGCGACCGAAGCTTCCCACAGCCCTACTACCTGTTACCTGACACTGCCATAGATTCATAGATGTTAGGGTCGGAAGGGACCTCAATAGATCATCGAGTCCGACCCCCTGCATAGGCAGGAAAGAGTGCTGGGTCTAGATGACCCCAGCTAGATGCATATCCAACCTCGTCTTGAAGATCCCCAGGGTAGGGGAGAGCACCACCTCCCTTGGGAGCCCGTTCCAGACCTTGGCCGCTCGAACGGTGAAGAAGTTCTTCCTAATGTCCAATCTAAATCTGCTCTCTGCTAGCTTGTGGCCATTATTTCTTGTAACCCCCAGGGGCGCCTTGGTAAATAAAACCTCACCAATTCCCTTCTGTGCCCCCGTGATGAACTTATAGGCAGCCACAAGGTCGCCTCTCAACCTTCTCTTGCGGAGAAGGTTCTCTTGCGGAGAACCTTCCATCCTCTGACCTATCTAAAACTTTCCATGTATCATAAAAAAAGTGTGGGAAGGACCTCAGGATCAAACCATTCCAGCCAAATACTTGCCTCGCCTGCTCTTAAACAATTCCACTGATGGAATAGTCTGGGTAATCTGTTCCAGTGCTTCACCAGCCTCCTAGGTGGAAAGTTCTTCCCAATATCCAACCTGTTTGTTTTTCTTGTTCACATTTCAAGCCCTTCTTTTCCGTGAAACCCATGTTGTCATCATCCATTAATCCAGTTGCTTCAAATTCCTCCTCGTAGAAGGCCTCCCCTTGCCTATTCCACGTAACTACATCATCTGAATAATAAGTTTGATGCATGTTTGCTACTAACTTTGAAACTTGGTGTCTTGCCTATGCATCTGTTGTCTGAATCACCAAGGAGAATGGGAGCTGTCTTATCTCCAAATGTATGCAAGCAGAGCCTTGTGTGTATCTGGCAGGACTGTTGGAGTGAAATGTATGTATAGAAAACACTTTCCTTTCCTCTCAATTTTCTGCATGCCTGATCCTGTTTGCAAACGAGCATTTGGCCCCAGTTATTAATAGAGATGCGTTGCACAGCACATACCAGAATGCACATCCTTTAGATAGTGTCGGTTTGCAGCCCCAAAGCACATATAACATTCAGCAAGCATAATTTGGTGTCTGCCTCTAATGTAAAAAGTCTTGAATCTGTACAGCATTTCTAATGTGGTATTGACTTTTTCAGTTACTCTTAAAAAGGTGTTTCGCAGAACATCAGAAGAATCAATAAACTCATATAGAAACTTGCAGTCTAGTACAGTAGTTCACTCTTCTTACAAGAGTGTTAGTAAGGGTTGTTTTAGTGAATAAAACTACATTCTTAGTATTTCTGAAAAAAATCTTTCCTATTACAAGTATTCTATTTGCCATAAGCTGTGGGTAGAGAAAATAGAAACTGTTTCTCTGATCAGTAATGACAATTTCATTCCTTGAAATTGCATTCAAGTAAAGCTACTGTGAAAGTACAGGGAAATTGTTGTTAATCTTAATTGGAAAATATAGTTGTTCTTGGTTTCCTAATGGCTCGATTTCGCTAGCTAAATATTTCTTGGTACAAAGACTTTCTTTCACCACATAAAGTGGCTAAAGAGCTGTAAATTAACATGAACTCAGACACAAAAAAGGGAGGTGACATAGTAAGCCAAAAATTCTAGTTCCTAGGCTGACCGGCATGTCTCTGATATTATTTTGTTAGTACAGAATGAGTCAAGATACTAAAAGGCATTTTGATTCCAGCTTCCCTCTCGTTTCAGGAAGTTACCAGGGAATAGCAGCTGAAGCAGTGGCTTTTAACCAGTCTTCCTTGACAATTGCATTAAAAGGTTAAAGCTGCTAAGCTGTCCCTGCAGTTCAAAAATGCAATAAAAATGTTCTCATAAAACAAATGTCAGGTAAATGGTTTTCAGGAATAGCTGTATAAGAACCTCAGGCACCACTAACAGCAACAGCTGTAGTAATTAGCCAATTAAACAGTTTTTACTGATGATGGGTGATGGCTAATAAACTTTAACAAGCTATAAAATGCCCCATGGATCAACCTTGCTATTACCAGGCTGGATCATGACCAATGCTTATTAATTCTAATTAACAGTATTGTTTGGGGGAGGGAGGAGTAACTGGACTGTCTGACAAATTTAACAGGGGAGACATTAGTCCAAATGAATTACTGAATTCCTGTGGATTACTGAATAGTCATAATGTACCACAGCAGATAAAATGTTCTATTTGAAAAGCAGGCTTTTCAAGCATGCATGTCATTAAGCCTATATTAATGTGATCCTAAGAGTCCCAGGCACAGAGGCATAAGTTCAGAGTTGTAGAAAATCTGGCAAATGCAAATATGTACTTGTACAATTTAATGTCTGTTCCATTTATATTAGATGTATATCCCATGTGCAATCTCTGGAATGGGACTACTGGAAAACATTAAAGGCATTCTGAAGAATCTGCAAGCACCAGGGAAGCAAGAGGAGAGTTAAGGAATAACTAGATGGTAGTGAAAGAGGAGCTGACCTGAAAGTGTTTCTAGCATGATTGTCCCATGAGGTGTACTTATACCTTAGGATAACATTCAGGGTAAACAAGGCACAACAACCTTTAAAATAAATTCTCACTGTTTAAGGGAAGATATTAGAGAACTTGCAGGGCATCTTCTGCTTTCTTCTTACTGTTCAGGATTCCTCCCCATATCTTCTCCTTCGTCTTATCATTATCTTGTACAAATTGACTTATAGTCTGATTGGCATATTTTTATTGAACATCACCTAAGGTACTTCTCTCCATTTGGTTTTTCCAGTCTCTCAAGTCTTCTGTGTTCCTTACCATGCTTATTGCCTGTCTCCGCCCTCACCTCCCTTCTACCCCCTTTAAAATCTGAAGTACCCTCTGAGAGATGGCATAATCAATCCTGCACGTAGTTTTCCAAGTCAGGTTTCATAGATTTCATAGACATTAGGGGTTGTAAGGGACCTCATGAGATCATTGAGTTCAGCCCCCCCTGCCATAGGCAGAAGTCAGCTGGGATCAAGTGACCCCAGCAAGAAATATATCCACCTGTTTTTTGAAAGAGAAAGAGGTTGTATCATGAATTTATATGGTGGCATAATAGTGTTACTTCAAATGTAGCTGCATACTGAGTAGATATTATCTTTGATCTGTTTACTGTTTACCTGTTGAATTAATACAGTAGTTAATTTACAACCCTGTAAAGTACAGAAGTAGCACAGGTGCATCTTTCTACTACTATGTGGTTATGAATTGTAGCAGCCTCTTCTTAGTTAAGATTGCATTCAATTTTCATTTTAATTCCCTTGTTTTAAACCCTTTAAACACTGGAAGTGGGAAATTGAATGAATAAGAAAATTGCCCTGCTTTTTTGAAAGCAAAATGAGGGCTTTTTTGCAAAGTACAGCAAGCTTGTAAAATGGAATATCCACCACGTTTAAAAACAAAACAAAAAAAATAGTTTGCAAAGTCGATGTTGACCTGTTTCTGTCTCACCCTAGATCATTCAAACTTTCACATGCTTATAACTAGAAAGCTTACAGGACAGCTATACTCGAATAACAAAGCATATGTTTTGGACAGACTTAGTTTGCATCCAGTTTGACTCTATTGATATAAATAGGAGCTGTGGTTCCAGACTAGCCATAAATGCCATTGCACTAGTCTTTTTATCCTTGGTTAAGTGGGAGGAAGATTAGATACAGAAAGAGTATGTTACCTTCTATTATTAAGTTTCAGCCTAAAAAGATCAGTTCTTTGGTGGGTGACGTGTGGTGTTTTGAAGTCTAGGGTCACGATCCCTATGCAGAAAGTATATTTTATTAGTATGTAAGATTACAGCCAAGGTACCATTACAGTGTTGATTTTTTCCATGCTTTTGTGAGGGTTCTAGTGTGATATAATTCAGCTATACTGATGACAGCTTCTGCTTGAAGTTCTGTTGCCAGGGATTGTTTTTTATTTATTGTTTTCTTTTTTACTCTAATGACTACACTGTTCTTTTAATCCTTATTCTGTCTTTTGGTAAAAAGAGAAAAGTCAGTTTTAATAAATTTTTTTTGCATAACTTTGTAACAGGCCTTAGAGTCAGTTACCCCAGCACCTGGTGCTACCCTGTGGTCTGAACCTCCTGCTGTCTGTTTCCTGGCCCTACCTCACCTCTAGTCTCTTGCCTGTCACAACTTTGATATTATCTTTTGATTTGTTGGGGAGGCAGTCCCTGGGGCTGGGGTTAGTCTCACTGGTTCCCTCAATGGCCAGTTCTGCCTTTGCAGCTACATCTGCCCCACCTGGGGGTCTGTGCTCCCCCCTGCTTCAACAGCTTGTCTTTTAAGGGAGGTCTCGCTCAGCCTTCCAAGCACCTGTCAGGGCTTCACCTGTTACAGCCTTGGCTCCCTTTTTCTCTGGCTGTACCCTCAGCCTTGGTCCTCTATCTAAGACCTCACTGCCAGGCATTGACTCAGACTTGGCAGCAGCCCCTCCTAGGGCTCTAGTTTCACCCCATCAGCCTCAGCCTCTCTGGTCTGGGGCTACCTTCTGTCATTGATAAAGGGGAGTGCCACTCAGGCACCTCCCACCCTTGGTGTCTGCCTCCCTTGGAGGCACAACCTAATCTTCCATTAGAAAAACTGCAATGCAAAACAGCAACCTAATCATTCCTAACTTGAACATAAATCCCTCTGGAGCTCAGGCCCTGCTTTTCAGGTTGGCTTGTATCTGTCCCTCCCACCCCCAAGTACCTCTCTCATGGTGGCTTGGCTTTTTGATGTAGCTAGCTCTCTCCTGGGAGTTCCCTGTCCTTCTGCACCCAGGGTCAGACTGCCCCTTACATGGGCAGAAACTGGGTTTATATGCCCAAGACCAGCCTTCTTCCAATCATGTAACTGGATCTCCTGTGAGCCTCCAGGACCCCCACCAGGACCCCAGCGGACTCCTGATGACCCCCAGCATAGCCAGGAGGTAAGTGGGGCCCATGGTGGAAGGGTGTTAGCACAGCTGCAGGGCAACTGAGAGGAGCCGAGGAGGGTCATCACCCCTCCGCACCCAGGCTCCTACTTCACCTAGCTCCCCAAGGAGCCACACAACCGGAGCCTGGTGAACAGAAGCCACAAGCAGGTGCACTTCTAGGCCTGGTGCAAGAGTTAACACAGAAGTTTGCATAGGAGGGCAAGCAGGAAGGCCACGAGACCATAAGCAGCGAGCCTCAAGGGAACGGTTGGCACAGTAGTAGCCAACCTGCTACCTGTGCAATGGTGGGTAGGACACGTCACACCCTGAATTTTTCCTCTGCAGCTGGATCCCTCCCCTCTGGTACTTCTGAGGCCTCCACCGAGACAGAACCCATGGTTCTGGCCTCCATTCAGACGGAGCCCCTGGCTCTCAGCTGTGGGGGCTATCTGGCACGACTCCAGGGACATGGGATCAGGAGCACTGCAACCTCCCCTTGTGAGATTTGCTCCATATTGGAGTCTCTGGAATGCCAGATAGTGGAGCTCCAGACAATGGTGCAGAGGCTGCATGCCATCGGGGATATCGAACAGGAGATTGACTTCTGCCAGGCCCTTCACCCCACGAAAGAAAAGGGAATACCTAGGTTGCCTGCCAGGACAAGGGAGGCCAAGAGGCACTCTCGTACTTTCCAGCCAGGGGGTTGGACAAAGGTTGTCTCCAACCCCAAGGCTCACTGCACCAGGGTTACCACCCCCCTGGATCTCTGCAACAGGTACAAACCTCGTGCAGCACCTGTAGAGCCTGCAGAACTGCCAGCTACTGCAAATGAGGAAGAACCGCAACTACCTATCGGCCCTCAGACAAAACACAGAGTGGTTGTTGTGGGAGACTTCCTCCTGAGTGGGACAGAGGGAGCGATGTGTTGCCCCGATCCCTTAGCCTAGGAGGTCTGCTGCCTCCCAGGAGCCCATATCCAGGATGTGGTTGAGAGGATCCCAAAACATATCTGGCCCTCCAACTGCTACCCCATGCTCCTTATCCATGTGGGCACAAATGACATGGCTCGGAGCAGTCCCAGTAGGGTCATGAATGGCTACAGGACTCTGGGAGTGGGGCTCAGGGAGTTGTGGATGCTAGTGGTTTTTTCCTTGATCTTTCCGGTTATGGGTCACAGGTTGAGGATGGAGAGATGAATTGAGGCAATAAACAGAAGACTGGCGCTGGCGCCATCATGAAAGCTTTGGCTTCTACGACCACAGCCCACTCTTCAGAGAGAGAGGCAATGCTCTGTTGGGAAGAGACAGTCTCCACCTAACTCCACTGGGGAAGAAGCTCTTCTCAACCAGAATGGCTGACTTTCTCGACTGGGCTTTAAACTAATCTTGCCGGGGGATGGGCAAACAACCACCAGAGCAAGCTCACCAGGCATCAACTGCAAAATGGGCAGGTTAGGATGCTCAGGGGAACCTACTCCTACCCCAGCCCAGGAACAGAGTTTCTCCATGACTGCAAAAAAGCCTAGGGCCTCCAATGGCATACTTACTTGCCTGTACACTATTGCTAGGAGTTTGGGGAATAAACAGGAAGAACTGGTCCCTCTGCTAAACAGAAATGACTGTGATCTCATAGGGATAATGGAGACCTGGTGGGACTCCTCTTATGACTGGACTTTGGGTATAAATGGCTATACCCTGTACAGGAGAGATCATGCTGAAAAAAGGGGTAGGGGTATAGAGAGTAGCAGGCCTTATGAGGAGAGGTCAAGAGCCATGGGACTCTTCAGCCTGGAAAAGTGCAGACTCAGGGATGACTCGGTTGCAGCCTATAAATACATAAGGGGTGTGCATCAGGATCTGGGGGAACACCTATTTACTAGAGCACCCCATGGGATGACAAGGACCAACGGTCACAAACTCCTGCAAGACTGTTTAAAGCTGGACATAGGGAAAAACTTCTTTACTGTCTGAGCCCCCAAGGCGTGGAACAGACTCCCCCCAGAGGTGATCCGAGCACCTATTCTGGATACTTTTAAGAAACATTTGGATGCTTATCTTGCTGGGATCCTTTGACCCTAGCTGACTTCCTGCCCCTTGGGCAAGGGGCTGGACCCAGTGATCTTACGAGGTCCCTTCCAGTGCTAATGTCTATGAAATCTCCTGCCCCCGGAGACCAAGTGCTGCTAACCATCTGGCCCTTTTTAGTCCTTGGCTCAGTCCACCTGCACAGCTACTCCTTGCTGTCCTGAGTTTCCTGCCCTCCCCCACCTTCCTAGTAACAGGAGTACAGGTACCCTGTTACAAACTTGTTAAAGGGAGAAACAGTGGTTGGAATCCTTTTTTTTAATGGCATCAAATGTTCTTGTTAAGTCATTTAGGTGATAGTACTTTTAGGTTGTAACAGTAGTTTGTTTTAAGATGAGAAATTCAGTTAAAGGGAAAAAAGAAGAATAGCAGAAGAGAAGAAAATGAAGCTAGTCTCTGTTTGCAGTTCAGTTGCTAGGAGGCAGTCATCCCTCTGATAAAAATAATTACTATTTTTATAAAAATAATTACTATTTTTATCTCAAATCCAAAACCCCATATAGGCTATGCATCTATTTTGAAAAAGATTTATATTTCTTCATATTTAATGGCAGATTAATTCATCTAGGGCTGGACCTGATTATTTTTCCAAGGTCCCTTCCAGCCTTACAATCTATGAATCTACGAATTTCAAATACAAAATCCTTATACAAATATCAAATCAGCATTATATGTCTCTTCTGAAGAAATTTCTCAATATATGCATAGGTAACATTTCTGAAGAAACATATGTTATGAAAATTTAACACAGTTGATATATAGGATGTACCAATTAACACCATATTTACTCACATACCACATGTACCTTCCTCCCAAAAATTATCCTTCCCAAATTAGGGTGCATGTCTTAGTGGGGAAACTGATTTGCTTTACCAGAATAGAAACATGGATAAAAATGTAAAATTTCCAGAAAATTTGAAGCCATGGAAAAAAAATGGAAATTTGGGGGAAAATTGAAATATATGCAATACTTATTTGATTAGCATCCTTTACAGATCTAAATTCACTTTGCTACTTTAAGAACATAAAATATATTATGTATAACTTAGTTTGCTCATAAAATTATCATGTTTCATATATTGATTTAATTTTAAAGTATAGTTTATTCAGACAATAATTACAAATTTACTAATTGAATTTACTTTAAAATGTTTTAAATTTTTCTTACAAATGGAGCTACAAGCTGCTGAACTCTAAGGAACCTAGGATCTCTTAGTTTTTGTGAGTTTATAAGAAGCAGGCAAAAATTAAAGTTGAAAATAGAAGAAACCATCAATGTTATAGTAAAACAAAGAAAGTTATTATGTATTCTGGACTTAGTCTACTCCACAGTGTTAAGCAGATACAGAAAGTACTCATTCTTTGAAAAAGAGCTGAGAAAAAAAGGGGGGAAGAAACCAAGACTCATCGAATACAAATTCTGCTACATGAAACTTTGTCTAATCAGTCTCATTTTCTGAGCTATCACTGTCAGCTGTTTCTGCTTCTTCCGATTCTTCTGATGTTTCATTTTTATCATCTTCATGGACTTCTGAAAACTGAAGGTTTGCCTGGATTGAGACAAGTTTCTCTACTCTATCACATGTTGAATTATTTCTTGATTTGGTGTATTTCCAAACATAGGCCAGATTCTTTCACATGCTGCAGAAGATGGAGGAATCTATAGCAGGCAAGAAGCAAGAGGAGTCAGAGGCTGTGTCTTGCAAAGGCCTTTCCACCATGTTGCAGTAGGGATATGCTTGGCAGAGTCCCAGACTGCATTCCTGGACCAAATACCTGAAGCTGTTCTGTATTCTGCAACGTTTGAAAATACCTTTCCAACATCAAGTCCTGAGTGTGTTGCTTGTTTTATAATCCAGTCAAATTCAGTAGCAGTGCCATCACTAGCATTTCTGCCTTTGAATCTTAGATCCAAGAGATTTGCAGTAGCTTGAATTGATTGGCAACAAAATTCTTCCTGTCTGTTAAAGTCTTTTACTTTTCTTTCTTTTGTACTTGTAAGCAGAGATACACTTAGATTCTCAAAAACAGTTGATTTTATCTGGGCCATTTGGTAAGGAATGTCTGACAGAAGTGCACTGCCTGATTCAGATGCCGAGATTGCTGAAGAAATTGGCTTTAGAATCTTCATAGAGTTCTGCAGCTGAACCCAGAAGACATCCTCAACAAATACAGTGTTCCTTACAGTTCTAGGTACTTTAAGATCCTCAGTTATTACTGTTTCTTGAAGAGCTTCTTTGTTTTTTAATAAACTTTCAAATGAGATCACCACTCCACCCCATCTAGTTTTACTACAGAGTTTGAGTGTCACTATGTTATTCTTTGCATTTCTTTTTCCTGCTTCTTCTTGAAGACTTCAGCTTTAATATGAGTAGCTCTTACATGTTTTATAACTTCTTTTGTTCTTCTTTAGAGCTTTTGCAGAGTGTCCAACTTCATGATGTCATTAAGAAGCAAATTTAGCCCATGGGATGCACATCCTAATATGTGGATGTTTATCCATTATGATCTTCCATGCTGATTTCATGTTACTTGGATTGTCAGTCAGCAAAGCAAATACTTTACCACTCCCAATCTTTTGTAGGACTTCATATATTTTACTACTGATATAGTCTGCAGTATACCTGTTCTCTCCTGCTTCAATGCTTCTGTAAAATACTGGTAGAGGTGTTGTTATCACAAAGTTTATCATTCTTTCTCCCCGCACATTTGTCCATCCATCTGTAAGTACTGCAAGACACAGTACTTCATTGATTTTTTCCTTGTACAGATTGCATTACACGTTCTTATTCTGACTCTAAATGAGGCTTGTTCAAAGAATGTCTGCAAGGCAAATGGTATGATGGTCTTAGTAATTTAAAAGCTTCCTGCCAGTATGCATTTTCAGTTATTGACAATAACTTGCATCCCAGAAGAATATATTGCTCTTGAAAGAGCTTTTTCCTGATCTTCAGGTGTCATCTTGTCTACAAATGAAGCTATTGAGAATCTTTTGTATACAGTTGGTTGCAATATTTGGTTACTTGAGGATGTTGATTGGGGAACCCTTTGTGATGCTGATGTTAGAAAAGAAGCAGCAACAGCAGGAGGACTTATGGATCAAAAATGTTGGAAAGAGCTACTTGCACTTTCATCATCATGATCTACCACCTCCTCACTTACAACCATGAAGGACTTTTTAATATCTGAAGGACACTTCTTACATACTTCTTACTTACAACAATGTGTTTGGTCA
Organism: Alligator mississippiensis; assembly: GCF_030867095.1. NCBI lineage: Eukaryota > Metazoa > Chordata > Crocodylia > Alligatoridae > Alligator > Alligator mississippiensis. Next base: position 185,216,464 of record NC_081825.1, on the reverse strand, counting down.
TCCTAGTAGCATTTAGAAATGCATATTTCATTTGACAGTAATTGCAAATCACATTTGTTTCTCAGAATAACTTGCCATATGGAAATGCTTCTATATACTAGAAGTTGGTCATACCATTTTGCTGAGAGAGAGAAAAGAAAAATGTAATTTAGTGGCTAGCTTGCATATATAAACACTAAGCCACAGCATGTACAAATTTGGTAATGTATGTAGGAGAGACTTTCTCAAAGTTAACTGTGACCAATTTCCCTGCCCTGCAGGCCTCACCTCACTGCTAAGGTTGGGTGATTTGTCACAAAACATCAGATTAATAGGAATTTAATTCTGAATGACATAGGTTATTAAAATATACTAATGCAGCTAAAATATAGTTTAGTATACTGAATTCAGAAAAATTTAAACTCTTACCTTTCAGTAAAGAAGTATACTTTCTTTCAGCTCCTTTGTGCTGCTTCTGTACTTCTGTGGATCTCAAGTTCACAGGGCCAGGAGGAGGCAGGTTCCTTCCAACTCCAAAACCTTTAGACTTGCTCTGTCTCACCTCCTGAGGCTTTTGAGCAAGCAGGGCAATCAGCAATTTGTTTCTAATCTCTACAGGAATGAATAGATGCTGCTGCCAGTGTCCAGTCCCAGTCCTTTGAGGCCTAGTCAGGAGGACAAGAGCAGATCCACCAACCTATAGATCAAAAGTCAACAATAGAGGAAGTCCACTATCAAAGAAGGCACTGAATCCATCTTTATTCTCTTGTGAAAATGGCAGTGTCCCCTGGGGGTAGAAATGCATCTTGCTCTTGCATTTGAGAGTTGTACTGTACTGCTTGTACTCAGTGTATGGGAATTGTAATGATCTGATACAGTAGATAGTCTTACATAAAAGTTTTCCTATTACATAATTATTAGAAAACATTTTGGGGGAGTGAAGGGTAGCAATATATGAACACCTTGTCTTAAACATTTTATTCATCATTCTAAAAGAAAACATTTCATAAGAGGTTTTTTTAATTAAAAAAAAAAATCAGTTTTTCCAATTTTGGGGGGGAAAAACAAAAAAAAAGTCCTCAGAAAAAACAGGGGAAAAATGTGGGGGGTTTTCCCCTTGAATTTTTCTGTTTTTTGTCTGGGCCTTCACATCTTTAAATGTGGAGATGCTGTGCTCCAATGGCTGATGTTTTTTCTATGCCAGCAAGCAGCAGGGGCAGAGTCATTTTAACCCTTTCATAGCCTCTGCTGAATTGGCAATATCTTTTGTAAATTCAGCATAAGCTATGAAAGATTAATACTGTAGCTTTCACCTGAAACAGCTAGTGAGCTGGCTGTGGGTGAGTGAGCTGTGGTATGCATTCAGCTCTTTGCTATGACTCTGGAAACATATTTTCCCCCCTAGGTTTTGTCTTCCAAAAACACAGTACTTGTTTTATTTGGAAGAGTGTTGTATGTGATAAAATATAGTATTTAACAGTGTTCCTTATGAGAACATAATGAATTCAGGTTGACAAAATATGAAAGTTATGCTGTTGTTAAGGTAGGTAATTCAAGTCAGTTTTATATGTGACTTTTCTAAATGCTCTAAAATCAGCATGTTCACGTGGATTGCTTGAGATTTAGCATGCCATCATAGAGTTTCAGGAGAGGTTAATGTTCCTAATTGAAGTCACTTCAGCAAGAGATATATGTGGAAAAACCCTCTCCTCTATGCTCGCCACCTCTCTCCAGTCTTAAGGTTAAGCAATCCTATCAATATTTTTGCATGCAGAGAACAAACGCTGGGCTGTAATCATGCCCCAAATGGTCTTAATTGCTAGACCCTTCCCCCAGTAGTACATGGCCCCAACAGCTGCTTTCAGAAGTAAAATTGAAAGTGATACTTGAAAAAGAGTTGAGTTTCCAGGAAAGGCATGAACCTGATGCTCACAAACCAAATACATTGTAATGAATATGTGCAGACCGTATAGCTGAAACATTTTAGCCTGCCTAGCTTCTCCGTTTCCCCCAATGTGAACTAGAATCTGCGAGCTCTGCCACACTAGAAGGCTCTGAGCCCCTCTGATGTACTCCATGTGTAACCAGACCCTGTCTCCTGTTAGGAAGCTTTGGCATATGGAGCGTAGAAGGGTCTTTACCCCTCTGCTCCTTCTGGATATGCTTCTATATATAGAAACCTTGCTCCCCTGGATAGGGTGCTGACAGCAGCATGGAATTATGCTTCAGCATGTCATAAGAAAATAGTTCTAAGACTTCTAAGGATTTAAGAATGGACACTTGTGATACCTACTGTATTTATTCAAATATAAGACAATCCTGATTGAGATGACCCCTAATAATTAGATTCTATATATGGAAAAATTATAAATTTGATATAATTTTCCAGGTATAGAATCTGATTATTGGAGGTCTGTCTTAAATTTGTCCCCCTCCCACTGCTACAGCAGAAAAAAGAAAATATTATATGCAGATAAGGTGCAGGGGAAATGTGGTCCAGTTTCACCTCGTGGAGGGTGGGGCCACACTAGTAATATGCAACAGGCTGAGAGAGTGACAACCAGACAAATTCTGGGTAAGCTGTTTGGGGCCCCATTTGGTGATGCTTGCCAGGCATTTAAGACTGGTGAAAAAACAGGAATCGGTACAATATGGTAAAAGGAAAAAGGTGAACTAAAATTAGTGGCAGGGAGGTATAGAGTGATAGGAAAGGAGAATGGTAAAGAAGTGAGAGACTATTTTATCATGTGGTTAAAATTCCTTTAACGACTAAGTCTAACAATTGTCATAATTTTGGGATAGAACTGTGTTTGATATATCTGTCATAGGTCCTGCTAACCTCTGCATATTCTATTTCTGAGTCATCCCTATTCCAAAAAGACTGTGGGAAGAGGCAGTATGAATCCCACAGCAACCGTGTACCATAGTGGATTGTAGATAAACTGAAGAAAGTCTAGGCTGTATTTGGCTTCTGTCACTAACATGCTGAAATGACTGTAGCCAAGTCACTTCACCTGTTGGTGTCTTAGTTTCCCATCCAAGCATTATGGATAATGATATTTCCCTCCTGGGCAAATTTCTAAGTGGGAACTAGGAAATATTGAAAATATATGACAACAATTACATTTTTGTTCTAGTTAAAAAAACAAAAAAACAAAGCTAGAAAATGTACTGGATAAACCCTCATTAGCACAAAGGTAAACTTGACTTGTGATATGGTATCTCTTGCCTTTCTAGAAGGCAAAGTTCAGCAAAATTCAGTCTTTGGGAACATAAATGATTCTTAATGAAGGTGTGTGTCTGCACACTCTTAACTCTTCCCTTTTTGAGTGGCATACCAATGTGCCCATAACAGGGCATGTCTATAAGTGCACTTTACTGCCCAGTAAACTAATTTATTACACAAAGTGCACAGTGTCTCAGCCACCAGCGGAGGGTTCAGGATTGATTGAGAGTGTGGTCGGGGGGTAGATAGGTAAGAAAGGTTTATTAACTTAACAAAAACACAATTATGCGTAGTAACAAGACAAACAATGACAGACAAGAATAATTCATGTCAGCAACTTATTGGCAGTCCCCTCTGATGCCTGATGTATGACAAATTTCTCTTTCCACAAAGCTCAGCGAAGTCAGGCATCCCCAATCAGCTCTGTCTGAGAGGTACCGGGAAGGACCCTGGTATTCAGTCCTTGGGTTCCTCAAAATCGATGGGTCCACTGATCCAGGTCAGCAGCTAATGAATCCCTTTCACAGAGCTGTAACTTCCTTCTGATTGATTTCTGAATGTGCCAGCCCATTTATAATTTCTGAACTGTGCTGATAAGTCACAGCCATTCAGATTCTTTTTACTTCAACTGTCCTTAGACTGACAAATATCAGTACAAGCCTTGTATTCCTTTAATAAGGTTAATTTTAACTACGCCACAGGGCTTCACTACTTCAAGGCTTTGCTAAATTTACTAGGCCTTACTTTATACAAGTCCTTACTACATCTTAAACTTTAATTAGGCTCTTAGCAACAACATATAGCTTAATATTTGAACAAATGACATAAAAACACTTGGTCTAATCTTCACAGAGCCTTCAGCAAGCACCTTTATCACACAGACATAATTTTCAGCTGTCACACAGCAATTGGGCCAGGATAGACTAATTTATAGCACTGTTGGATAGCCCCATCAGACACAGTTACTATCTGATGGCAGAGCAAATTGCGGCACTTAAATGCACGTGTAGACAGTGACATTGGAATTAGTTTACTCTGACCCAAGTTTCACCGGAGTTTATTCAGTTGCATTCATTGCACATGTAGATGTTCCCTTTGCACTGTACTGAGCTGTGTAGGAGCTGTGTAGTGTCACTTAACCTACTTCACAGAAGGAACAATGAACTGACTAATTAGCTCTGCAGTAAACATTGCACATCTACACATGCAGGGCTGTTAAGCCACAGCAGACTAATAAACTCCACAGTACATTAGTATTTGTAAATGTTTTTTACTGCACAGCATTGCATCTGTAGCTGCTCAACTGGGTGCAAATTGTGCCCGGTCAGCCCAGGCAACAGGGTGCCACATGCCTGCTTGCTGCCAAGCGACATGGCTCAGCAGCTGCCTTATGGTGGAGGCAGCTCTTTCTCCACCCTATGGAGATGCCCAGGGCTGACCCCCGTGCCCTCTGTGAGTCCAGGGCTTACCCCAGAGTCTGCTGCCAACCTGGGACAAGCCCCAGAGCCTACCACCAACCCAGGGTGAGCCCCATAGGCCATTGCCAACCAGGAGTGAGCCCCGGAGCCTGCCATCAGCCCATGATGAGCCCCAGATCCCACTTCCAGCTGAGGGCTCACCCCAGAAGATGCCACTAACCTGGGGCTTGCGTTGCAGCTTACTGCCAACCCAGGGCTCAACCTAGAGCCTGCTGCCAACCCAGGGATTGCCCCAGAGCCCACTGCCAACTTAGGACTCACCCTAGAGGCCAACTGCCACCAGCCAGAGCCCAGGACTGACTCTAGAGCCCCCTGCCAGCCTGGGTCTGATCCTGGAGGCTGATTGCCATCAGCTGGAGCCCAGGGATGACCCTGAAGCCCCTGGCCAGCCTGAGGAACTGTGCCAGGCTGATGTCCCCCTGCCCACTCTTTGGGCACTTTTACATATGCTTGGGAGGGGAGGGGGTGGCTGTTTAATTAGAGCAGCTCTGAGAGCTCTAATTTTAGCAGTCAGGGAGTTCCAGGCTCATTTGATGAGCTTTAGTTCAAGTGCCCTGCCACCATTTTTAAGTACACATACACTGATACACGAGACTCGGGAGGATGCTGGAGCACAGCAATTGCCACATTCCAGAAGACTTGATTATAATTGAGTCAGCTCCGTTGCGCTGGAATTCCAGTGTGTCGGAGAAGCCTCAGTGCTCGTGTATAAGCGCCCTTTAACTCTTGTGCATATGATACAGCTTAATTTTGTCCTTTTACTAACTACCATTAAATTCGCAGACCAGGCAATCCATGTCAGGTAGAACCTGATGCTCCACTGCTGGCACTTCCTACTCATCCTGATGAGGAAATGAGGCATACTGGATCTATCAAAGGTTCAGAAGCCCTATTCTTTTGATCATATGAACAGGAATTAGAAAGAGGGCCTCTCCCTGAGACATGCCCCACCCAGATCACCTTGTATTGCAATAGTGGTTCTGCCAAGCTATTCCAACTAATCCCTCCACCCCAAAATATAGCTATACGCAGTATGCATGCAGATGTTTCTTGGGGAGTCTTTGCAGGGTTAAGGTTGCCTGTCCCTGTACCTTAACTTTGAAAACCAGAAAACACAGATGTTTGAAATTATTATGTCTGGTTTTAGGAGCCTCACTTAAGGAAAGATGTGGACACAAAAGAGTTCAGTGCAAAGCGACAACAATTACTAGAGGCCTGGGGAGCATGATTTATGAGGGGAGACTGAAAGTACTAAAATTATTTAATCTGGAGAGGAGAAGATTTAGGTGGGATTTGATCACAGTCTCTTCAAATCCTTGAAGGGTGATTATAGAGAGGATGGAGATTATATAGGGAACAGGACTAGGAACAATGATCTCAAACTACAGCAGAGGAAATTCAAATGGGCAATTAGGAAGAATGTTCTCCCTGTAAGGGGGTTAAGCATTGGAACAGGCTACTTAGAGAGGTTGTGGAATCTCCATGCTTGGAAATTTTCAAGAGCATCTGTCCCAGCCGCCAGCGGAGGGTTTGGGATTGAGAGAGTGGTCGGGGGTAGAAAGGTAAGAAAGGTTTATTGACTTAACAAACACACGACTACACAGAGTAACAAAACAACAAGGACAGACAATAACAGTTCGTGTTGGCAACTTATCGGCAGTCCCCTCTGATGCCTGATGTACGACAAGTTTCTCTTCTGCAAAGCTTAGCAAAGTCAGGCGTCCCTGATCAGCGCTGTCCAAAGGGTACCGGGAATGATCCTGGTATTCAGTCTTCAGGCTCCTCGAGATCCACGGGCCCACCGAAATCAGGTCAGCAGCTAACTTTAAATCAGTAGTTTCTTTCACAGAGCTGCATCTCCTTTCTAAATGATTTCCAGATGTGCTAGCCAATTTATAGCTTCTGAGCTATGCTGATAACTTACAGCCATCCAGATTCTCCCATTATAATTATTCTTAGGACTGACCAGTAGCAGTACAAGCCTTGCATTCTTCTGATAAGGTTCATTTTTACTACGCCACAGGGCCCACTACTTCTACAAAGCTTTGTTAAATTTACTAGGCCTTACTACATACAAGGTCTCACTAATCTTTGACTTTAGTTAGGCTCTTAACAACAACATATAGCTTAATATCTGAACAAATGACAGAAAAACACTTGGTCCAATTTTCACAGCATTCAGCAAGCACCTTAGACACAATTTTCAGCTGTCACAAGCCTCAAGTCAGTGATGATCCTGCCTTGACCAGAGGACTGGACCAGATGACCTCATGAGGTCCCTTCCAGCTCTATGATCCTGTGAAATAGCATGATTCTGTTTTGCCTGTTTTGTAGATATTTGAACGTAGTGAACTTGGCATTCAGAAAGAGCACAAAAATACCACAGGGAAAACAACTCTGAGTTAATGAAGTTTGTTTTGCATCTGAATAATGCCTAAACTTATCTTCTGTTCCACCAGCAATCCATATAAGAATTGAGGTGGTTTTGTGATGAAATATGCATTTATTTATATTTGATGTAGGCAATGTATATTCATTTTGTGGGCAATGCAATATGTATGTTGTCCTTAATTATTTATATCTGTGCTTTTAAAAGCTCAGGTATGTTTTAAATAATGTGATAGGTGACCACACTGTCACCTATGAACCCAGTCAGCTTTTGAAATTAAATATGATGGTTTTGGAATGCTAAAGCCATGAGTGGCCTTTACTCCCAGTGAGTTTGTAAGAGCCCCAAATCTCAAAGGTACTGAAGTACCTAATGCCCATTGAAACAAATGGTGTTTAGGCATCTAAATAGGATTTTGGTGCCTAAATAATATTGAGAATTTGAGCATCAGTGCCCACGTGGACACAGCTTGCTGTAGGAAGAGGTCCTACATCAATGTGGTATGTGTTTAAGCAGTTTTTATTTTTGAAGTTGTGCTGGATAACTGTTTCTGTATGTTTTCTGTTTTTGTTGACATCTTTCACATGAGGAAATTCTTTTGAAAAATCACATTAATTCTTGATAACTGAAGTGGAAACATGGCTAAGGATGGTGTTACACATTCAACTCAGCACTTACTAAGTGCAGTTAAAACTCAAGCAGACATGTGTTCAAGCAGTTTAGCACATGTTAAATGCCCTCTAAGCATCTCAAAGTTGTTCCCTTTCACGTGAGGATTACCTTCTTAATGCATACTAATGTTAATATATACTATTATAACTTAATAGATATATATATTTATTATATATATTATATATTATATGGTTATTATATAACTAGATATCTATATCTATATATATATCTATATATATATAATTAACTATTTTAATTTAATAGGTACTAATGTAACTTTAGTAGATAACTTTAATAGATGCATGCTAACTTTAATAAATCACAACATTCCAATGATTTACAACTGTTGCAAGTGATGAGGCCCTCATACTCTTAACTGATGATGTTAAATGAGGCCCCGATACATGTTACATTTAACATATGATTAACAAGTTAGCTGTGCCTTGAGTAGTAGTAACCTGACCACTCATTCAAGTCAATTTAAGGTGTGATAGTAAAGTAGATGAGTCACAGGGCTATTCCATATTTAACGTGTAACACTTTTCTGACTCATTTTTATCATGGCTTAAATTGAATGTGTGGCCAGTTGTGGCTGACCCATGACAGATCCCAACACTCAGCTGAGTGTCAGGATCCAGCATGGAGCAGCTCCAGAGTCCAAGACAGCTAAAGAAGTAAAACCCCCATGTGCCCTTCATTTGGGCAGCACATGTGGTTTTAAAGGTCAGTGTGCCTGGGGCTGAGTTAAAACCCCATGTGCTGCTCAGCTGGGGCAGCACACAGGATTTTAAAGGTCCCAGTGCATGGGGACCCCAGGATCTGGCTGCCTGATCCCAGAGTCCCCATGTACCAGGACCTATAAAACCATATATGCTACCCAGCTGAAGGGCACACAGGATTTTTACATGTCCAGCTGTCTCATGGGCCAGCCCCAACTGGCCACACATTCAATTTAAGGCATGATATAAATGATCATGATCCTGGGCTCCAGCTGCACTAACAGGTAAAGAACAATAGGTATCTAATGCTCAATCCCAAAATTGTGTGTCCAGCCATGCAAGTGTGGCAGGCAGGAGGCATGATTGTTGGGATCATGGTTAAGATCCCATTGCACCTTAAACACCTTAACTGAACATCTGTCAGAGCCCTGAGTGTACTGGTTGCCTACTAAAGTAATGCTAACAACTTAATATGGACTTAACAAGAAAATTAAGAATTTATGTCTAAAGCAGAGAACTGTGAGGTTTTTTTTCACTTCCCTCCTCTGTCATTGGCTATCTATGTGTACTTGGACAGGTTGCCCAGCATCTTTCTACTTTCTATTCTTCACCAATAAAATAAGAATGATGCTACTACCATACTCCCCAGGTATAAACTCATTAATATTCAGAAAGTTTTAAGATATTTGAATGGACTTTTACTAAACAAGAGGAATTTTTTAATTTTTGTGGATGAGAGGAATATTTTTGTCAGCTCCTACCTAAAAGGAAAGATCTGTGCCCACTTTTATTGATGCTACTTATAACATTCATGGGCATGAATAAATGTCTGCAGTAGCAAATTGATAAGTAACAGTAATTTTTTTTTTATTTTAAAGAAAGCATTCATGGTAATGAATAAAATATGGGTCCTTCTCTTGTGGGGATGGAATTCAGTCTGTAAGAAAGTGACTAGTACTTCATTCTGGTCAGTATATCTTCAGTAGCAGTCACTGCTCAACGCAGACTTTTCTCAACAGGATTACCTGCCAACAGTACAATAAGCACAGAGGTAATTTCGAATCTAATGGAATATGATTTGTGCCATTAAACTAGGTTCTAAGGGAAGCTTGGTCTTCAGGGGGTAGTTCATAAATGGGAAAGGGATAACCCCTATTTCTCTCTAGTGGTCTATTAGTCCATCATGGGATCACACTCTACCCCTGCAAGATTCTTGTCCCTTTTAACAGCAGTCTCCCTGTTCACTTCTCAGGTGTTTCCCCCTTAAATCTCCCCTTGCATAATGCTGTCCTAAGTACCTTGTAAGGTTTTTATAGTTTCTCTTTCACCAGCTGTGTCCTACTGAGAAGTCTGCTTCCCAGTTGTTCACTCTTCTGTACCCTGTGTCATCGGGTGGAAAGGGTCAAAGAAGCACCTGGCGGGGCACTTAGGGCCATCAAATGGGGCGAGCATAGATACCTGTCTTCACTAAGATTTATTTTAACTCAAGAACTCACCTTTTGAGGGGTTTTTTATAATGAAGACATATTTTGCTAGATGGCTGGTCTTTTCATTTAGTCTCTTCCTTCCATGATGCACCCAATCTGCATAACGTACAATATCAACATTAAGGAGCCTTCTGTCATTGCATAGCTACCTTCCTTGTGTGTCAGCTGAAGGATACCTTGTCATGTAACTTTTCCTATGAAATTATAAGAATGGGAGAAACTTCTGGTCAGATTCTCCAAACGAGACATAAAGGAGCTCTGTCCCCCTTTCCATCTAAAGACCAAAAGTAGTTGCTTTTTAATTTTTTTTTTTGCCCAGCTCTTTGCCTCCAGCCAATTTGAAAAGAAGAGGAGGTAGACATCATCAAGTTGAGTTCCTTCCAAGTCCAATCTTCCCTTTATTTTAAATTATCTTTTCATAGAATAATCAAGAGGACAGCTTTTCACCACAACTCTTCCTCCCACTCCTGCTAGAGAAGAGAACCAAGAGGCTATCTCCCACTGTTTGATTCTCTTTCTGACTTGAATAGAAGTTGACTAAGAAAGCTCTCAAGGAGAAGGATAACTTATCTTCACTGCAAAAAACAGCTCTTACCTAGAGAATTAAATAGGGCTTAAACAGTGTTAAATACAGAATTTAGTAGACTTTTAGTGTTTCTGTATATTTCCACTGCTCTTCTTCAGAAGGCATTTCATTCACTATTGAATTCTGTTGCAGGACTTCTCATGCTTTTAAAGTTGATGCCTTATAATACTTCCCTTTGAAAATTTGTAAGCAGAAGTAGGTGAAATTATATATGCAGCAGTATGTCAAAACAGCTAATTGAAATTTTCAAGATTTTTTATGAGAAAAACAACATGTAAAATAACTATAATTTATTGGGCAGGTGAGCTTAATCTGTTGATGGCAAAAATGTTCTACACAGGACTGATAAGGAATGATTGATACTTTACTGTTTTTGTCATCTTTGCAAAGAAACTTCCCGAGAAGAGCAAGCCAAAAATGGATTGAAAATTTCTACTCCTTCCTTCACTAAATCTAGCAACCCCAACTTCAGAGACAGCAATCTCTAAATTCCAGATTAATGTCCCAGAGTAGGTGTTTGTTGTCAGATCACTCTAGTGGTACAGTCCATATTATTCAGAGCGGATCCCCTTTTGATTCCCATTCTATCTAACTTTAAAACCAACTGCCTGGCAGTGGCAGCAGCATTTCTAGTCAGACAGTGCTGAGACAGTCAATTGATTTCATGGTTCATTATCATCTCCATAATTCCTGATAATCTGTCTCCACTCCACAGGTGTTAATGACCCTCTATCTTTTTTATGGTCTTGATGTTCTGCTATTTAAAATACCCTTTCTCTGCAATCTTCTCTGTTAGCCACATCTAGTAATGTCTCTCTTTTATTTCACAGCCTGGTGGACTGTTTTTAGCTCTAGCTTAAAACTGTAACTCATTTGTGTCAATATTAACTCAGGTGTGGACATGACTGACAAGTGAAGTATTGCAGGTACTTTAAAGATGCTCAAGGCTAGATTTTGTTTTATGAATCTGAATAAGTGATATACATTTAACTATAACAACTACAAGACTAATGACATGATATCTTTTGACTATTTTGACTATTTTGGTTTAGTTTGTTGTGTTTTTTTAAATATATATAATCTAGCAAATTAATGCACATGCCAATAATTACATTGGTTTTTGCTTTGATCTCAAACTGGATAATATAGTGGTAGCCCCTAGCATATTAGTAAAGCATCTAGTTTCTCTTCAACTGGAGAAAAATGTGTTGCATTATATGTGATGATGTGGCCCATCATCTGCACCCCCCCCCCCTTTTCAGAATCCTAGATCCACTCATGATACTTTCAATCAAATAGTTGCTTGTTGATAATCTTACTTTTCTTCTCCTCATTCACCAAGAAAAATACCTAAATTTAATAGTTAAGCTCCCACATGTGCAGATTTGTTTTCTGTTGATTCCTCTATTTCCTGTACTGAAGTCTGGAAGAAGGGGATAATATTCTAGGTTTTTTCCTTCCGCTGCGGATTTACCTGTGTCCTGACGGAAGCTTCTGCTTTGCCCTGCCTGAAGCGAACAGTCGTAATCTGTCACTGGGAAAAAGGTCCACCTTTATTTGAGCTCAGTTGGAAAAAAGGATTTTAGCTAAGTTTGCCAGGCAAAACAAATGATTTGAAGGCCTCAGCAAGTAGAGAGTGCTGATAGTTCAGGAAAAAATGACTGCTCTTAACTGAGCAGTTGAGTTTAATAACTACATCCATGAGAACAATCTCATTTCAGTATGAAAGAGGAACTGATGGGACAAAGGGTATGTAATGTAGCATCATTCTATCTGTACCACATATCAGTTATGGTTGCAGCTTATGTAGACAGTCTTGAGATAACTCTAATTTAGCTAGCTCATATACTGCTATCAAAGCACGTAGCAACTGGGGCACAAGCCCTTCCTGAGACTCTGGATATCTACTCACATGCTGAAACGTATGTCACAGTGTCATCCCAGCTATCAATATTTAATCTACCAAAATGAAAACTAGCCTGAGCTACACAAGCTGCAAATCACACCTTTGACTCCAGAGTAGAGATCACCTTATACCTTGATGCTGTTGCTTTGTGAAGCAGTGAAACTGTAAGCACCGTTTGTAATCTTTTTTTTCCTGCTGCCATCCATCCTTGTCATAGACTTGTTCATGCATGTGTGATTTTCAGTACACTACTCCCATTGAGTGAAGCTCTTTCTGCCCTGAGATGTCTTGGGGAAGCACATCCAGGCATAATGTTACAAAGGAGCAGGTTTTCCTCAGTTGAAAAACTGGAAAAATGCTCCCACAAACTTTACAAGTTGTGCAGCATCAGAGGAGCCATTTGACTCAGGCTGAATGGTCAGAGGTGTATCTCCTGAAGTTTGGAAGCCTGGGGATTTAGATACATTTGGTCACTTCATAGGCATAAGTAAAAACATTATTTTTAATGTGGTGACTGCTTTATTTATGTGTATTAAACCAATATTTTAAGGCCTGTTACCAGACTTACCGTTAGACTAGGTAGCAGCAGTGAATTCATAAATGTTTGAACAAGAATAGTCCGTTTTCTGAAGAGAGCGTTTATTGAGCACAGCAATTTGCAACTTCAAGCACATGACAAAGAACAACAGAAAAACTTCACCTAAGCTAAAACACAGGCCAGTAAGACATAGCGACAGCATATGTAATTTAGTCTAACTTAAAATGCAACACAATAAGCCAAAAAGACAAAAGAAACCCTTGAGGTTTTACATAATCCCAGGGACAGAGCATCTCCTTACTGCCAGGTATTCAGAAAGGCTTTATGGGGGATTCTCAGGTGGTCTCGGATGATGAGGAAGCGATCCCATAGGCCTCATCTCTGCTTGGGTTTTTATAGGCAAATCTGCACCCCCTTCTCCCCCTTGGGTGCCTTGACCATAGCATGCTTTTCACATCCCTCACATATAGCATGGGTTCAGTGGCTTTGTCTTTTCGGTATTCCAGTCTCTGGCCTCTTACAGGTTCTGCTTTAACATGTAAATGTAGTTCAGTGCTTTCTTTGGTCACACCAGCCTAGACAGTGCGGGTCTCTCTCCTGCTCTCTTGGGTTGGTCTCCAACACACACATGTGATGGTGGTGCTAGATCTTTGCCAACAGACCTCACTAGAGATTGGGGCCTTACTGAGTGCATACAAACATTAGCTGTACCTGATCTATGATCACATGGTTTAAATAGACCAGGAGCAGCATGTACAAGTGTTCACAATGCTGGGAGCTATGCAGGGAACCCAATATAAGTAACTTGGGGGGAGGAACAGGTGAGATCAAGGGAGGGACTAGTGGGTCTGCAGAGGGGGTTGGTGGGTCTTGCAGGTGGGATCAGTGGGTCTGCAGAGTGAAGGGGTTGGGGGCGCTAAAAATGGCCCAGAGTCAGCGGGGTAGGAAGAGCACAGCTGAGGAGCTAAAGTGCGTGAGCTTTACCAGTCCCCAGGGCTACCCTCTGAACCCATGCAAACATTTCCTGGATCGGGTTAACCCATTCTCAGTCTAAATTAATCCACCTCCACCTCCTCAGATAAACTATCTCAAATTGGGCCTGTCATTTTTTACTGGATTTAAACTCACTGAATACCTGAGCAGCTGGGCATTTAAATTGACCAAATCTTAGTTATCTCGATCTAAACATAATGCCTGTACGAATCCATTGTGTTGGACACTGTATATACATAAAATAGTTATTATCCTAAAGAATTTATAAACTAAGTAGACAAGAAAGACGAATGTGTGTTTCATATATATGGAAGGATAGCATACAAGTAGAGAGACTTCCAAGCACAATTTCCATGTGTGCTTAGTTTGATTTTAGTTTTTTGGCATGGGGTTTGTTAAAAAGAGAACAGCTGGAGGAAAGACCAAATCTGGGGTAGAGAGACTTGGGTGAGAAGTGCAAAACATGGGGATAATAGGCATATGTGTGATAGGATGGGTGCTTGCTCTACCTCTTTTTCCATCATAAAAGGAAAGGGAAGTTCAAAATGCCACCTGTAGAAAGCAGTTTGCTGTTCTGTGTCCATAGATGCATGGCAGTTAGCTGCTTCTGTCAGCTACATTTGCACCCCTCAAGTGACTCCACTTTGGAGTTCTTTCCTTAAACTCACAAGGCTGGGGTAGTAATGGTTTCTTGAGACCTGTTGCCTTCAGGGACTTGTGGTCCTGTAACTATTGTGCTGTTATAGGACTAAAAGATATGGTTTTCTGCAGTGCTGCATGATTTGTAGTTGTTATACATTTCATTGAGATGCTGCATAAAGTATTTGAGCATTTGTGTTGGAAGTGTCATTTTGAGTAAAAAAGGTTTTGGTTTCTATTTTTCAAAGTCTTCAATATTTTCTTAAGAAAAATGCTCAGGTGCATCTTTCAGAGACTGTTTGGTTTCTAAATGTATCAATTAGGAATGCTTCCTATTTTGGCAGTCCGAACACTATGCACGCTGGTTTCAAATCAGTCAATTGTAAATCATGTTATATTTGCCATTTTATTTTGACACTTGTGTTTTTCTTTCTGGGCTGCCATTGCAATAACTTGGTGCTGTTCTCTCACTCCCACCCCCACCCCCTTTTTTTTTTTTTTTTTTTTAGCAAAGCAATTCAGCTTTCTAAATCATGCCTGAATCAAGCATTTATCATGGCCCTATGAGAATCAACAGTGGTCTTAGGTTTTAATGATTACAGCTCATGTGTCTGGTATAATTTAGTGAAATGTCTTGCCATATTGGCTATGTCCTTATGAGCGTGGACGTTTGGTTGCGCCGCTGCTCTTCGTCCCCAGGGAACGCTTGTGCCACACGCGCTTTGGCTTGCAGCAAATTATCCCAAGGGCAGTAGGGGAGGCTGCGGCCAACACTGAGCTGGCCCCAGAAGCCTTACTTGAGGTCCTGGGGGCCTCTTGGGGCTGCAGCAGTGGTGATCCTGCCAGGCAGAGCCTGGCTGGCAGCCACAGCACGGCTTTGGATGGCCTGGCTCCGCTTAGCATCATGTGCTGCCCATGCGTGTGCCCCACTCACCCACCCCCGTACCTGATGCCGTTGATGCAGTCGGGTATAGCCTGGAAGGTGAGGGCCTGCTCCAACACAGGCTCAGGGGTCCGGGGGGGGGAGGGGAGGAGCTGCACTGTGTCACGTTTTTTTTGTGGTTTTTTTTGACCTCTGGATATCCAAGAGTAAAAAAAAACCCACAAAAAAACCCAGAGCAGCACACGCATGGGCAAGTGCACCCTTGCAGCACGTAGAACACTTCAGTGTGCGGTATGTTGTGCTGCAGATGTGTTTGTGGTACCACATACTGCACAGCTGTGCTCGTCTGGACGCGTCCATTGTGCACAAAGAGAGTACTTGAATTTTTTTGGGCACAATAAACAATTTTTAATAGGGCTTGCCATGATCTTTATAAAGGTGAAAGTTTAATACTCTTCTTATCAGCAAGGATTCTAGCACTAGCATTGCATCTGCTTTAGTTTGCATTAAAAATTAGCGGGGGTTCTTGAGTTGCAATACTATGATGATGTTAATGTGGACACACGTTATAAGCCCTGTACAGATGTGTCTTTTTATTATATTAAATTCTTCAGGCTGTTTTGCAAACTAATACTGTGTGAATACCCATAATTCTCTTGAATTTCCTCATTCTCTCTGCCCTGTGGGCAGTGACTCAAACTTTAGGGAGCACAAAGATATAGGATGATTATTTTCTGGGGGATGGTCATAGAAAATAATCTTTTGTTAAATTCCAGATGCCATTTTCATAAGGATGACATGCTGCAGTCCACTGAGGCTTCCGGTAAACCCAAGTGCTGTAAATTAATCAGTTTTTAGAAATATGAACAAATTAACTTTCATAAGTATTCCTTTTAATAAGTCTTTACAGTTGCCCTGTAACCTGATGTATAATTAGTTAAAACAGCGGCTGTCACCCTCTCATCTATAACTACCACAGAACAAAAGTAAACATTAACTACATTGTAGCCTTTAGAAACAATTGATCCTCTACAATATTTCCTTACCCCTCTGAAATCATATTTAAATTGTGCCACACATTTAGCAGATCATATTTTCTCTTCCAAGGTCCTTCTTTGTACTTGACCTAGCTTTTAAACTATTGAGTTTTTTTCACAAATCACTTCTTTCACTTATGCCTCACTGAGAATGTCAGCACATTAATGTCACTCCCTGATACCTCTTTCCATGTTCTTAAAGTTCTGTAAGTAAACTGAAGAATTTTACATTCAGTGTATAACAAATGTCTCTTGGGCCACTTTGAGATTTTTGGCATCATCTGGAGTAAATCCTGGGATACTGGTTACCCCTTACTACTATTTTTTCCCAGTGGAACAAGTGTCATTTTTTTCCCTAATCCAACTGAATTCTGTACATGCCATTAAACATGCTGAACTGGTACTAGGATTTTAACTAAATGACTTGACCAGCAATTGAAATTTTTTTCTCATTTCTTTATTAGAGATGTGCCCTGTTTCACCATTAGGAACCATGTGTTTCTAATGGATAATCAAAACAAGCTATAAGACTTTACAGCCAGCATCTCAAATATTTTAGTGTAGTTGTTAGTCCATATCATACTTAACAGGTGCTGTATGTGCCTTCAAAATCTCAAAACTAGGTTAGGATGTAGAGTTGGAAATTTTAGTAGGCCTGTGTTGATCTTTTGTTAACATTGAGAGAGTCTATATTTAAAATCTAAACTCAAGTATAACTATTATATCTCAATAATTGGTTCCATTTTTCTTCAAACAGTTACATTTTCAATACACCCTTAATCAGAAAGGCATGTAGTAAAGTTGCCAAACCCCAGGTTTTTTCTTTTACTGACAATTTCTTTAATGTTCTCTGAAGAGGGTGGTGATGATGGCATTTATCAGAATGGCTTAACTTTCATGATTCATCCACTTTATCCAGCACCTTGTTTTACATTTGAATTTGGTTTTGAATTTTAAGGGAGTAACTGATAAAATGGATATGGAGAAATGATAGATATACAAAGGTGTATATATGTAATGTATTTGAATGTGAATGTAATTATACTTAATGTAATGTTTTCCATTAAAAAAAATCTCATATTTTTTCTGCAAGTAACAAAATATTTTTAACTATCAGAACAATAATTACAAACAGCAAAGAGGATTAACACTCCCAGAAACAAGACCCAATTAGATTTAAATTGTGCAAGGATTCTGATCTCTTGATGGACTTTCTTTACATTATAAAATTGCAGGTTTTGCACAAAATATACTTGAGTATATTTATAACTAAGATGACTTTTCAAGGTTATATTAGGAAACTTGCAAAATACATTGTATTTTCCTGGTGTTATGCTAACGGCCCCAAGTAACTTAACAAAAATAGGTTAGAGTTAGACTTATTTTACAAAAGGGGAACCTAGATGCACAGCAAATGAGTTGCCTAAGGTCACAGAGAAGGGAGTCAGTGGCAGATTATCCATAGAACTTCTGAATCCTGAAGCTGTCCTTTGTTCCTAACACTGAGTCACATTGCCTTTGCCTTTATAACATTTGATATTGCTTTCAGAATTAGCAGACATCTAACTCAGCCCTGTAAAATGATTGTGGGTTTTTTGTAATTCTAGCAAAAAGCCTGCTCATTAACCCGTTTTATGGGAATGAAAAAGCTATTTTACTCTCTTATCCCCACATCTCTGTGCTGGGGGGTGAGGGGTGGGGAGTTCAGTACAGTTTTTAAAGACTGACTTGAATCTCTCCCAGAGGAGAAGGAAAGCAGTGTTGTTTTTATAATTTTCTATATATATGAACGTACAAATATTTCTTTATCAGTATTGATAGGTTAGTGATGGCCACATTCATTATCAGTTTCATTATTTTCCTTTTTAACATTCCTAGATTTTCCATGTCAATCCTTACACTTTTACCTAGGCCATCTTCCCTTTAATTATCCTTTGTCCTTGCCATTCTTATAATTTTTCAATCTTTCTGCTTTATCCTTTCCTGATCTCCCTCTCTTCCTCTTCTGCCTTTCCTAATCTCCTCTTCTGATCTCTATGATCTCTTGCTCTGCTTGATTACAAAATGGTAATCCCTCTGGGATTAGTAAAAATCTGATGACTCTATGTACTATGTTAGTTTCCAGAGGACACATTTTCTCAAAATGAATTCATTATAATACGCAAAATAATTATTCCACAGTAATAACTCAGTATTTCCTAACACATGCTTATCTCGTAATGGTCCTTTTTCTAAAGTTCATCCAAATGAATTTTAGAGTAGAAACAGTAATTTCAGTAGGCGATAGGAGTTTCAACACAAGGTTATTTGATCTTAATAGGTCACAAAAATATTTTTAGAATTAGAAAACTTATTACTGGCTTGGCTTAAGGCAGATTTTTATCTGCTAACCAGAGAATTGCTTTTTATGGAGTATTGTAAAATACAACTAAGGCTCCAAGACATATAGACTTCCTTTATTTTTTTAAAACTATCACTGGGAACAGAAGAGATGCAGGGATTGGATTTGTTGGTGACTGTTTTGCTTGTGTATTTTTCTAAACTTGTGACTTAATTGTTGGTGTGGAAGACACAAAATATACACCTTTATTGCATGAATGGATGATTATAGAGTTCACATAGCAGACACACAACTGAAGTCTAAATTCAGCAAAATACTTAAGTATGTACTTAAAGTTAAGCTAGTACTTCAATCCCCCCAAACTGAAGTCTATTTGCATGGCGAAGTTGATAGCTAACCAAACCAAATGATGTCCACAGGTGAGAGACTATATTATTATAGAACCCTCCCTGCCTGGAGGGTGGCATTTGTAGATAAATAATGAATCAGAAATCTTTGAATCCAACTTTGTATGTTAATACTTCTTCTTGCACTTGAGTTCTGTGGATAGATTCAGTCATGAAGTGTAAAATTATAGCAAACTGTTTGAAAGTGTCCCTTACATTTGTAAATGAATTTAAAAGCTTTGTTAATTTTGAAAGTATTTAAGGTCAAAACCAAGGCTGAAAATAAGCTCAGGCCTGTCGTTGTGCTTCCTCCATAGTGCTGTAGAGCCTGTTGTATAGAATTATATGTACAACTACCATTAATTTTCAAAATCTTATCTTTTCTCTGATTTCACTGTGATACAGATACCTTTGACTTTAGTTTGTTTTGCAGAATGAAGTACGCTAATCTGTGGCCACTTTTTGGAGTTGGGCTGGGAATCTTGTTTGCATCTCTTCGCTATAGTTTCATAGCAGAATGAAGCTTCTGATTCAAGTGGTTATTGTACTAGTTAGAGAGAGACTAGATTTGATGTTATAGCTTACAGTGGATTGAATTAATAGTGGACTATTCAGTAGGTGGTTTAAAATGTCATCTTTTTGTCACTGCAGAAATTAGAGATGGTGAAAGTATACCATGCAAGAAATATAAAAGTCAAGATATTACTGTAGTTGGCTCATAATGGGAGGGTAAACTGAAAGACTGTTTTGCGTATGGGAATTTGGTGATGGTGAATTTGGGAGGGAGCAATCACAATATGAAAGAATTCATGATCCAGAGATGGAGAAAGCATGAGGTCAGCAGAACTAAGGTAGTGGATTTCAAAAAAGTTGGATTGCTGCTGACTGAAGGAGAGACTAGGCATGGTGCAGACTGAAAGATAAAGGTGACCAGGAGGTCTGGAAGCAAGGGTACAGTATTGGAAGCCCAACAAAAAACTATTCCGACATAATGGAAGCACAAAGGAATGGCAAGAAGCCAATATGGCTGCATAAGGAACTTCTAGGGTACCTGAAGTAAAATGTGAAGATGGGCAGGTCATAAAGGGAAATAGCAAAAATTTTCAGAAACAAAATCAAGAAGGTAAAAGTAAAAAATGAGTTTCACTTGGCAAGAGAAATGAAAAATGACAACAAAAGTTTCTAAAATATGTTTGCCAGAAAAGAAAGACTAAGAAAACTGTGGGTCCACTGTTAAATAGCAGGGCAAACTTATAGCAAAAGATGCAAAAAAGGTAGAGGTGATCAATAGCTATTTTGTCTCAGTCTTTACAAGAAAATTATGCTGCAATCATCTGAGCTAATAAGGAATATTTGGAAAAGGAATAGAGCAAGCTGAGGGATCAGTAACAGAAGAAACGGAGAATTGTGATGGGTCTGAATGAATTAAAGTCAGTAATGCCTGATGAACTTCACCCCAGGGCACTGAAGGCACTGGCAGAGATCTCAGACCCCTTGGCAATAAGATTTACCAAGTTATGGAGACAGGCAAGGTAGAAAAGGTTATTGGAAAAATGTCAACATAGGTCTCTCTAAAAAAAAGGTAAAAAAAGGAAGTCCCAGGGAATTATAAACAGGTCAGCCTCGCCTTGATTCCTGGGAAGTTACTGGCGCATATCATAAGGAAGTTCACTTGTAGTTGAATGGAAAAGAAAAGGTTGAACATAAGCAGCCAGCGTGGAGTTATTATGAAGAAATCATGATAAAATTTATGTCCTCCTACAAGATAATTACTTGGGTGGATATGGGGAATGGTGTTGATATAGTCTTTCTGGACATCAGCAAGGCTTTTGACAGTCCCACATGACCTTCTCATAAATAAATTGGAGAAAGGCAGGCTAGACAAAACTGTTGTAAGGTAGATAAACAATTGGCTCAATAGCCACAAGCAAAGGGTAATTATAGATGGATCCATGTCAGTATGACTGGAGGCTTCAAGTGAAGTCCCACAGGAGTCCATTCTGGGCCTGGCGCTTTTCAGCCTGTTTATTCAAGATTTAGATGCTAGAATTGAGAACTTCCTGAGCAAATTTGCTGATGACATGAACCTGGGAAGAACTGTAAGCACACTTGAGGGCAGGGGCACAATTCAGAAGGATAGATTGGAAAGGTGGGCTGGAGCTAACAGGATGAAGTTCAATGATGATAAATGCAAGGTGCACTCAGGAAGAATCATCAAAAACACGAATACAAAATGGATCACAGCTTCCTGGATAGTAGCACTATGGAGAAGGATGTAGGAGTTGTGGTGGATCACAGAAAGGGGATGTGATAGCAGTCTTCACATATCTGATGGGCTTCTGTAAAGAAGTGGGAGCACACCTTTTCTCTCCTGCTGCAGAGAGCAGGACATGGACCAATGGCTTGAAATGGCAGCAAAGTAGGTTTAGATTGAATATCAGGAAGAAAAAACTTCATTGTTAGAAAACTGAGACACTCTAATAGGCTGCCTAGGGAAGTTGTGGAATCTCTATCATTTGGAGGTGTTCAAGAAGAGGTTGGATAAACGTTGGTTAGGGATAATTTAGGAGTAGCTATGCCTGGAGTGCCCTGTAAAGAGCAACAGAAGCCCAGAATTCCCTTCCCTGCTCCCCCTTGCCTTCCACTCCCCTCCCCACATACAGATTTCTGGATGGTAATGAGAAAGGGTCTGCAACCTGAAGCAGGTAGATATCAAAGAGGACTCATCAGCAGGAGAGTGAAGCAGAGCTCCACAATCTGGCTTAGTTATGAAAGAAGTTTAAAGGAACTGGGGTAGGACTTATGGAGGGTTTACAGAAAGGAGAATTCTGGCTGTCCAGTAAGAGGGTGTAATATATGGAGTTATGCTTGCTGGCCCCAGGTTGCAGAGCAAAATGACAGGTGTTTGGTATTCCCCATGGTTCTGGGCTTTCCTATTTGCCACATGGGACCAGGAAGGAATTTTTTTCCCTCCTGTTACGCATGTTGGCGACAGGGTTTTTTCCTGGGTGTTAGCTGTGGCCAAGCCTGGGTATTTTGACTGGGTTGTGACCGTGTTCTTGCTGGGAGTTAGCTTCTGCTTTCTGAACATCCTTATGCTTTTTTAAAAGTCGTAACCTTGATATAGTCACTAAAGTATGTAACAATTTGAGTGTGGGCAACCATGTTTTACAGGTGTTTCTGTTTTTCTTTTTTTTTTCTTTTTTAAAGAATTTGGAGCAATTATTGAAGGTATGCCTTTGTGTGCTGATATCCTTGAATTATCTGAAGAAACATCCAGTGTGCTTCTAGATTTCTCAGGCCTTGTACAGAATTTTATAGGCAAAGCCAATTCTGGGGGCTTATAAAAGATACAGAGAACCAATTCAATTTAATTTAATTCTTCTTGATTCATTTTGGGCACTGCTAACCTGGAGTTCAGTATCCAGCCCAGAGAGGGCCCCATAACCCTCAAATTAGCAAGGATTGTGTGCCCCGCAGTAGGAGAACCAGGCTAAGGATGAAACCAGAAGGCTATGTATTAACATAAACAGCTGGTGAGAAATTACATCTTGTGAATTGGCTGTGCAGGAAAGATGAAAAAGATCTGGACCAGGAGGGCCTGATGTCTGAGTTAAGATACAAGCTTGGAGGGAAGGTAGGTTTAGCAGAGATATGCAGGAAGAGTAAAGGGTAAGGGCATGACATGGAGGCCAATGCCAGAATTTACCACCCATGGTTTACTCAGATCCCTTACATGCAAGCTAATGATGCACTCAATGTGCTGCAAGATGCTGAGGACATGTTGTTAATTATACTATCCGATGTTTAGCAAAACAAGTTAGCAATCTGAGGCTAGCAGAAAATAACAAATCTGAAGTGAAACATTTTAGATGGGATGGCAATTAAATGAGATGGAGTTATTATAAAAGTAATAGCTCTTATTTTTTTTTAAAAACTGTTTCAAATCTTTAGTATGCCTCAAATAATTAACCTCAAACTTCAGAAATTTCCTTGACACTTGTAAGAGCCATATTCAGCCATATTTTATTTTGACAGAAGCCCATTTGTTCTTTAAACTGAAATCTAGTTACCACCTTATCTACAAAACTTACTGACCTTTGTCAAATGATAAGCAAATTTGTTCTTTAAATAAAAATGTAGTTACCACCTTATCTACAATGCCTACCAATCTATGTCAAATAATAACCACATCTATTCTTTAAATTAAAGTTTAGTTACAGCCTTATCTACAAGATGCACAAACCTAAGTCAAATAATTAACTCAGACTTTTAAAATTTCTTTGACACCTATACAATTTCAACCAAACATACTTGTTCTTTAGACTGAAATCAAGTTACAACTTTCTGAACAGAGATAATTCTCTACTTCCATAAAACAGGTGAACAAGCCAGGAAGTAATTTAAAAAATCATATTGTTTGTAGCTCTTCTTAGGAGGAAAAAAAACCATCCAAAGATAAAGTCTATATGATCCCTTTGCCTATGAAGTATTTACCTTTTATAATGGCATTAAAATACTGAATTTAAAAAAAGTCTTAAAAACGTACTATGTCCGCCTTCCTTGAACCACCATTTTGGACCGTGACAAACCATGTGACAACTTTGAGAAGTATGGAATGCATCACTGTTTCTGAGGTTTGAGCAAGCCTTCTAACATCTCTGCCTCTTTCTCAATTTGGAAAATAGGCTGTTCAAGGGAATAAATGGTTATTGATTATAAAACACTCTGAGAACTCCAAATGCTCAGTATTATTAGTGGCTACCTTCCATCTGGCTCTGCAGTCTAAGTGGATTCTTGATAAATTTTTCACATTTCTCAGAATCTCAGAATTTTATAGGACAATCTGAATAATATGCTAATATTTACATTCCAATCAGATGCATTCTGCAATATTTTCTCCACTAGCAAAGTCTTTTTGCATCTTGCATTAACTGAGAAATCATTTCCTAATGACTGACTAACTTTCTGACTTCATTACCCAATGTGATAAATCAGCAGCGAGGTTCATTAGCCTTGGTAATGTTCTGTAATATATGAGACATGCAAGTTATTAGTACACATCACTTACTGTGGCTGTATAATTACATTAAAATATATTTTGAAGGCAGTATATCTTAAGCAACCAATTAGTCAAGTTCAAAAGGTTCCAGAGTTAAAATATTCTGGATTTGTTTGTGCTTATAGAGCTGTCGTACTATCTACTTCCAGAACAGCTGTAAATGTTGCAGATTCATTTTTCAGTGTTGGACCATTCAAAAGGACCATTTGTATATTTGAGAGCTCTCTTGGTCAGTGGTAAGGGAGACCAATCAATCATAGCATGAGCAATGTCTCGTTCTCCCACATCTTAATCATGAGGTCTAATTTTTTAAGTGATGCCAACTCTAATGATTGTATTGTTTTGCAGATGGCTTTGAAAATCCAGCCAACAATAGGACTGCATAACCTATTCCTGCTCCATTAAAAATGTTCTGAGTCACGGTCATTAGTAATTAATTGATCCTTTTTTAGACAGATGTGAAGATTATGAATTTCTAGTGACTAGAGCTCTGCAAAAAATCCAGCCAAAAATAATTACATATTGTTGTTTTATCTTTCTATGTATTGTCTTTTGTGCTGAACATAAACCAAACCTCTATACACACAACTTTATATATTCTCTGAGTTTTTCTTTTTTGTTATGTTGTATATATTATCTTGTAAGAGAGTAACGCGAAGATATTTTTTCGTCCATTATTTCCACTACTACTTCTAAATTAGTTCTGAAATGGGTTAAGAAGGTTACCCTGTTACCACATAAAACTACCACCATAATCTGTTCTCTTAGTAATGTTAGAACAGTATTTCAGGTTGAAATAACTTAGATTTCCAAGTGCTTAATATTCAGTTATCCTGAGTGATTGCTTCACATAAATTAAAACCCCAATAATGTGAAACTGAATTTCTATAATCACTTAAAATTCTATGCATTAGACAAAAAATGCAATACAGTTTGATTACAGAATTTTTTTCTTGTATTCAAATTCCCTAAGAGCCCCATCAGAAACTTAAAATTAATGGAAAAATGCTGCCTCCAATACATAGATTTCATGGACATTAGGGCCGGAAGGGACCTCGCAAGATCATCGGGTCAAACCCCCTGCCCAAGGGGCCCAAGGGGCAGAAAGTCTGCTTGGGTCAAATGATCCTAGCTAGATATGCATCCAAGTGTGTTTTAAAGGTGTCCAGAGTAGGTGCTTGCACACTCTGAAGACTCACATGGTAAAGAAGTTTTTTCTTATGTCCAGCCTAAAATGGTCTTCCCAGAGTTTGTGACCATTAGACCTTGTCTTCCCTTGGTGTGCCCTGGTGAACAGATATTCTCCCAGTTCCTGGTGCACACCCCTAATATACTTATAGGCTGCCACCAAGTCCCCCCATAGCCTTTGCTTTTCCAGGCTGAAAAGTCCCATGTCTCTCAGCCTTTCTTCATAAGACTTGTTCTTTTGTCTACTGATCATTCACATGGCTCTCCTCTGGACTTTCTTAAGCTTCTTCACATCCTTCCTAAAGTGCGGAGCCCAGAACTGGATGCATAATTAGTTTTAAGTCAATGCAACCTCTGTAATCATATGAAATGTCTTTATTCTTCTCTCATTTTTCTAATTAATTTGTTTTTGACTACTTTTTTTACAGCTTGGACCCCTTAAGTGTCTGGAAAATTGTAAAACTAGTACTGTCATCAGGTGACCCAAAAATCTTAATTTTTTCACTCTGTAGCAATGCACGTGTAGACGCTGGAGGGGCTAGTTGGGGCACAAGGGTTCTTCAGTGCAGGAGCTGCCCCACCCAGCCCCTCCACAGCACATTCAGCTATGTCAGAGCTGCTCCAGGCTGGTAGGCTGACTTCCTGTGTCCAGTGCCAACTGGGGCTGCTTCGCCCCATCTTAACATGCTGCAGTCCCAGGTGTCCATGTAACCATCACATCCAGGAGCAAGTTTATTGTTCCACAGTAATTGCAGATGTAAACACACCCGTTATGTTCTCATTTGAATACACATCCAGAATAATCTAATGGAAGTGCAAATGAGGGTCTTACCTTACAGTTGAAAAATCAGGTATCCCATTGGTTACAGTTTTTAGTACATGGAGTTCAGCTGTATCCATGCTGGAATGATACCTGTCAATCAGGTTCATTATTAGGTCATTATAGAGCAGTAATTCCCAACCAGGATATTGTGGGATGCTGCACAATGTTAGCACTGTTAGGTGTGCAAACTGCCTATACATTTCACAGGTTAAACCCAGAAATTTCAAATAGGAGTCCATAATATCAAAACCTTTCTGACCTGTTGTGGTCTTGTTCAGTTTTTTGCAACAGAAGAATCATTCTGTTGTTCCATAGTCAAAAACCAATTGAAAGCTAAGACCTGGCATTTTTTGAGGGGTGTCTTATGTCTAAAAAGGTTGAGAACCACTGTTTTTAAGAGTTTGGCTAGCCTATTCCACAGTTTAGCTATCAAGCCTAAAACAATTAGTGTTACTTAATTGTATTTGATAGCAAATGAGGTAGATAATTAGAGAGGTTCCCACCATAGTTACAGTGCAAGAAAGGGTCAGGACTCCATTTGTATTTGTAATATATATATGTCAAGGAAATTAATAATTTCTGTGAGTTGTCTCCTCTTTCCCAGAATTCAAACCAATTTTAACACATTTCATTTACTGTTGTTTACCAAAAAGTGCATGAAATAGAAAATATCTCCCCTTTCTCTTCTTAAAGAATCAGAATAGTTCCTTATTACCACTGTCTAAAGAGAGTCTGTTTTTATCTATAATCAGATTTAGCAGGACAGACTTCGATTGAAATTGTTTATGTATTAGCTGTAAAACCACAGGATATACATATCTAAAGTTCTGTGCTAAGTAAATATACTAAACTACAATACTATTTACAATCCTTACTGCCACTTTGTGTCTTATCTTTCATCCAATGTGTAAAAAAAAAAAATCATCTAGAAAATTGATGCAGCATGATGCAATTAGAAATTCCCAGCTTGATTACTAGGTAGATAAACAGCTAAATAAAATGTATTGTTCCTTCTTCAATCTCTAACTGCTGATCATAAGTCATTATCATTCCTTTATTCTCCTGGTTTCTTCTTTATTATCAAAACTTTGCAAGACTTCGGACAAAGTGAGCTATTCTGATGACACACATGAATACCTGTAAGTCTAACGCTTGTAAG
Organism: Alligator mississippiensis; assembly: GCF_030867095.1. Taxonomy (NCBI): domain Eukaryota; kingdom Metazoa; phylum Chordata; order Crocodylia; family Alligatoridae; genus Alligator; species Alligator mississippiensis. The sequence continues at coordinate 185,188,973 of NC_081825.1, read as the reverse complement.
CTGGGCAAAACAACAGTGAGCTTTGGCCCTTACTGTTCTGAGATGCCTTTTTAAGAAACCATTTCAATCTTCTAGTGTCATTGATGCATGGTGTCACCACTTCCTATGATGCTAATGACCATAGTATCTGGAATTTTTTGAAGATATGACTTTTGTTTCTTTTTGTAACTTTTGGATTTGATTCATGAAACGTTCCTTGGTGTTGAGTACAGAATCCATCATCTAAGTTATTGTTCCTTTTTTGGATAGGGAAGAAAAAACCTTTATGCTATCCAGCAGAAATGAATCAAAATAATTCAGCTTTCAAAAAATGGCAGTACCAGTATTGTGTCACTACTGCAGAATGTCAGTTTTTGGCATGTGGGACCAAGGCTAATACTACTGAGCCCATAACCACTATACAGGATAAAAGGGAAACAAATTTAAATCCTCCACTTAATTGTCACACAAGCAAATTACAATAATAATAATAATCATCATCATCATCTCTAAACAAAAACCACAAAACCTAAAGTACAGGTTGCTAAGTCTCCTAGGCCACGGCCACGAGTGTGTGCATTTGTTTTCCTGGGCATGAGAAGCAGTGGCACACCTTGCGCCACTGCTAGTTGTCCCCAGGGAACACCTGTGCCACATGCCTGGCCCCAGCAGCTTACCTGGGGTCCTTGGGGCCTCCTGGGCCTGCAGCAGCAGCAATCCTGCTGCTCAGAGCCTAGCCAGCAACTGTGGTGTGGTTCCAGCTAGCCAAGCTCCAGTTTTGGGCAGCACGCGCTTTCCCCACGTGTGCCATCCTGCTTTTCTTTTTTTCTTTTTTGCATGGGTCTTTGTGTCCCTGGGATCTCCCATAGTTAAAAAATAACCACGTGCTGCTACCTTGCAGCTTGGAGAATAGTTGAATAATTGGTGTGTTTGGACCATAGATATGTCTGCAGCATCACATACCATACAGCCACTCTTGTCTGGATTTGTCCCTAATTATCATAATATGAACTTCTTGGGCTACACCAAGCAGGATTTTTCCTAACTTTTTCCCATTCTTATATTTTATGGTTGGAGAGCTAGTATTTTTATAGTTGACAGCTCCATCTGCTTCTTGTCAGCATCTAGTTCACTATCATCCTCTTTTCTCAATTTTTCTACTTAACAAGGTCATTCACACCTTATCTCTGTAGATATAATTGTAACAAGAGCTGGTAGCAGTTAGGCAACTTGGACTAGGAGAACTCCCAGGTGACATGCCTGCCAAATGGCTTTGAAATAGCTGTTTGTAATGAAAAGTAAGTCTTTATGTTCCTGCAATCCTCTCTTATTTTCTAATTACAACAGCTTGATTTCTAAATGATATGGAGCTTGTTTATTACCTTGCTAGACTTAGTACATCATCAAAGAAAAGAAATAGTTTTAGACTCTTTGGCTGGATCCAGATGTACAGGAACATGTGGTTTCTGGTGCCTTAAACCTCTTTGTGGTGCCACAAACTACACATGTTGCACATTAAACCATGCATGGCTAGGGCAACATTTTTTACTGGGATTTTCCAGTAGCAAAAAAAAATCCCCTGAAAAGAAAAAGCAATGCAAAGCATGCCAAGTGGCATGTGCCGAGACAAACACAGAGATGGGAGGTGACGTGCACCGGGACAAATGCAGAGATGGCATGGGCCAAGACAAAAACAGAGATGCCTCAGCACAGGGGCTCTACAGTGTGTGGAGACAGGGGAGCAGGCAGCCCCTGTCTCCACATGCCATTCCCCGGCTGCCTGGGGCATGGAGTGCCTCAGCATGGGGTCTACCTGCCAGCTAGCCCTGCAATGAGGCATCATGTGCCCCAGCCAGCACCCCCTGCAGCACATGAAGCAGTGGGACAATGTGTCCCACTGCAAAGCGCATGGGCAAAGGGTTGCACTGTGGCACAACGTAGCGGCACAAATTTGTGCCGCTGCTATTTGTGCTGCTGCAAATGCACGTCCCTGCTAAAATGGACATGGCCTTTGGGCATTTTTGTACAAGGTATTTACTGTGAAGCTGACTAAATACAAGTACTGCCCTGCTCCAGAGGTTTTTTCGTGCACAGCAACACGTGTAGATGCTGACCTAGCTGGATGGGGCATGAGGATGCTTCAGTGCAGGGGCTGCCTGCCATCCACACTGATGCACCCTTGTGCCCTAGTCAGCCTCTCCGCAGCATGCTGAGCTGGGTCAGAGCAGCCCTGAGCTAGCAGGCTGGCCCCTGGGGTCTGCTGTCATCTGTAGCTGCTTTGACCGGCTCTACGTGCTGTGTACGAATAAACTCTGGAGCTGATTTGCTCCCGAGTTAATTATTTCCAGGAGCTCATTCAAGCAGCATGCCTCAGAGCAAAAAACTCTGGACTAATAAGCTCCAGAGTTTACTCATATGCAAAATTTGCACATCTAGACCTACCATTTAAAAAAATCTTTATTCATTTGATGAAAACTAAGAATAAAAAATAAAATATTTAGCAGATGACCTTTCAGACTGATTGCCCCAAGTTGCTTCTGAAGCAGGAATTGAAATTGGCTAATGCAAACTGAACATGTACAAACACATTCTGTAAATGAAAAATCTTAAATTGACATCTAAACTTTAGAAGCTGGCTTAGTGTGTTTTTGAACCATTTGCCCTAGGTTTAAATTACTTTAATCCTTACTGCATATTTGTTCTTAAATCAAGATGCCTTGTTTGCATAAGGGAAGCATTTTTTTTTTTTTTTTAGTTAAGGGTACAGGACAGAATCACTTTCATTTCCAAGTTTACTCTCTTAGTTGGTCAGCAGAGGTCAAAGAACTTCAGGTACATCATACTCGTCCCCTGTGGTGGTAGACAGTCCTTTGGTTCTCAGTACATATGTTTATGAATACCTTTTGGATAGAGCAGAGCTAGGTGTGTTTGGTCAGGCACCCTGAGTTGACCACTTTTACTTTCACTGCTGGCTTTAGCTGAGGACCCACTATTTTGAGTCCTCCCCTCTGCTGTAGCCAAGCTAGGTTGTAGCACCACAAGGCTACCCTGGGTTTATAAGAATGTAAAAGAAAATGAAGTGACAAATAAACTGCCACTTAGCTTTCTGAGTGATTCCTTGCTGGCTCCACATGTCTCTGGCTTTCTGGCTTTCTCCAGGGCTTCACTCTTTCCCCATTGCCTCTTGTCTCTCAGAGGCTTTAAAGGAAGCATGCAAAGCTTCCATGCAAACATAATAAGCATCTAGAAAGAGCCTTGCTCATGGCCCTTCCTGGCACCTGCTTGACCTCTTCTGGCTCCAGACTCAGTGCAGCAATGCTCCCTGCTGTGTTGCCAGCACAGCTGCCCAGATATGTTGCTGCCAGTGATTCTTATTTTCCCCACTGGCCCATGTGGGCTGGCTCCTCCTTATCCCCTTATACCTGGGTGTAGGGCCGTTCAGGCTTCTCCATTCCCATAGTAGCAGGGCTGGGCCCTATTACAATATACCAAAGCCAGTGTTCAGAGAACCATTGAGCATCAGAGGGAAATTCATCACTACCCATAGCGAAGAGCAGAGTCACTTGGGTTAGGCCAAGAGAAAGAAAAAGCCTTTAACCGTTTTTGGTAATTGAAGGGGTCTTCGAACCCTTATTTCCCCCTGGTTCTCTTGCACTTTGCTACAACTAAGTTAACAATCCATCAGTCTATCATAAATCAGAGCCTGTGGAGGTAGATATCAGATCTGGGACGGCATATCCTAGGGAGGGCCAACCTGTAGCATATGTACAGCCTCTATGTGGGATTTGCAAGAGATCAGGGAGGGAACACAAAACAGCAACAGATTTGGCAGGGAGCAGAGAACAGAGCAAAAGACAAGGCAGGAAAGGGGATTGGAGTGACACTCAGAGGGTGTGGGACTAACATTGTGGCATGTCTGCCAAAAAGGTTGTCTCTTACTGGTGGCTGCTATGGCTTAACAGCAGCGTTTCTCAACCTGTGGGTTGCAACCCCAAGGATATATGAACGTGCCGTGAACAAACTTTAAAATGGATCAACAAACTTTAAAAATGACTTTTCCTTTAAAGGAGAAAAACATGGGAAATCGTGGCTTTTCCCTTGCAGACTGTCACAGTTCCAGCCTGCGAGGGGCTGCTTCATGCCCTCCATGCTCCACACCCCTCCCCTGCCCCAAACACTGTGGGGGCTAGGGGCAAGAAGCAGTGGGTCGGAAGTGATGAGCACTGGGTTGGGACTGGCCATCAATGTTTACAAATGGGTCTTGGTCAAAAAAGGTTGAGAACCACTGCTTTAAAAGGACCTTTCAGGTGTTCTCACCACAGCGGAGATAACATGTTAGTGAAGCTTCAAGACCTTCAGTCTTAACACTCTCCTTGTGCTGTTTTCAAAACCAGATAGCGCATGCAACAGGGAGGGGAATAATGATAGGACCTGAGAGTATGAGAAAGAGGTAAGGGGAAAGAAAAAGTTCTAGAGACAAATGATTTCCTCTGCTCTTCTCTTTTACCTCTCTCTCTGGTTACAAATTCACTTTCTGTTAGTTTAGTCTCTAATGCATCGTTCAAAAAAGGCACTAGCTTAACACCTCAGAAGTCATGCAAGGACTTGAAGAGAGCTAAACTGGACAACAAAATATCTCAGTGCCCTTTCTTAATTAGGATAGTTGGACAATCTTTATTCTCTTTCAAATACGTGGGGCCCCTTCTGAGAAGCCCTGGTTTCTAATAAAACAGTAAAACAGTACATGGTACACTGCTGTGATTGTAGGAAGTTGAAAAAGGCATTCCTCCTTCATTCCACAATGAAATGTATGTGATTTCATCCCTCTCCTTTATATTTTAGTAGCTTGTGTTTTTATGGAGCCGTCACATTTTCTTTTTTCTTTCTGCTTCCCAGACTTGACTTTGGTATTACATGTCTTCAGGTTTAAAATTATGATATTAGAAGGATATTTTGCAAAGGTTTTGATTGTTTTTTTCTTTTGTCATGTATTAAGTAAGCCATTTTCTAGATGATATTTTCTACACATTGGATGAAAGATGAGACACAAAGTGGCAGTAAGTATTGTAAATAGTATTGTGGTTCAGTATATTTACTTACCAGAGAACTGTAGATATGTATATCGTATGGATTTACTGTGACTGGTACATTTGGGTAAACACATAAACAATTTCAATCTGACTCTGTCCTGCTAAATCTGATTGTAGACAAGAACAGGCCATCATTAGACAGTGCTAATAAGAAGCTATTCTGATAAATTCCCAGAATAGATAGATTCTGAGTATGCTAAATATAGAAAAACACCCCTTTTATTCCCTGAAACAAACCAATAGTTTTATATAGGAACCAAAGATCCTTCTATTACAGCCAGCTTTATATACATTTGATCAAGAGCGGCAGATTATAGTTAGCAAGACAGATAATGTGACTTTGATTAAGGATAATAAAAAGTTTTGTTTCCATTTGTTTTCAGGACAGATTGAAATACCATACTCATTTTTCATTTAATTTGGCTTTCAGGCTGTTTTTGCCATTTTAGTGCAAATGTGATCAGAATTTCAGAATACCTTTCAAAGAAATAAAATAGCTCTTTAAACCTGAATTTTAACTTTAATAGATGTTTACATGCCTGCCTATATATATCGTGTTAACATTTTCTCCAGCTGTAATGAAACAAAAAATATATACAAATGTGTTTGGGTGAATCACAGGAATTAAAGTGATTGGGCACAGGGGTTGTGGTTTGTTTGGTTTTTTTGGTGGGGGGGGTTCTGCTAGAAAACTGGATTTTTTTTAAAAACAAATGTTGCTAAATGAGAATTTATTAGTAAAAGTCACCTATAAAGAGATTTAAAATCCATACATTAAGTATTTTGTTTTGTTGCCACACTGGAAAAAATGTAAAGCATATGCTTCCATTTCTATTGGCTTTTTTTTTTCCCCTTTGAGTTTTTAATGTCTGTCTATATTACTTCATATTAAAACATAATATGGGAGAAAAATCTGCAGGATACATTCGGTGTTAGGGCTTTCTCATATGGAAATAGAAGCACAGCATTGTGCTGTGTATATTTTTCCTATATTTTTAAAAGTAAGGGGACAAAGTTGGAGAATTTACTCTTCTTTATGAATGCTCACTTGAAATACATGCTTGAATTACACCATACCATCTACATAAGACCTTTACTGCGGAGCTGACTAATTAGCTTTGCAGTAAACGTCTTGCTTCTGTACATGCAGTGCTATTAGGCAGGAGTAAACTAGTTAACTCTACTGCAGATAGTAAATACAAGTACTATCCTGTTGTAGCGTTTTTGTTCCACAGCAATACATACGTAGACCCTGGAGGGGCTGGCTGGGGCATGAGGCTGCTCCAGTGCAGGGGCTGCCTACCAACTTAGCCCCACATTGGAGCACCCTTGTGCTCCAGCCAGACCCTCCACAGTGTGTTGAGCCACATCAGAGCAGCCCTGGGCTGCTCTGGCCCAGCTCAATGTGCTGCACTCCTATGCGCACATGTAAACAGTGCCCAGGAGCAAGAAGCTCCGGAGTTTATTGCTTCGACTTAATTTCCCATGTAGATGAACCCACTGTGATCTTTCTGCTAAGGATAAAGAAGCCATGAGAGAATGCCATCTAAATTAAATAGAAGGAACAAGCTGTCAAATTAAATTGCACATTTTGATAAACAAGCAAATCCTACCAAATATTTACATACTATGTATATGTTAACCAGGTGGCTGTGTTTTAATCAAGTATATCCATGATGGAAATTTGACAAACCTATCTTATATTTAGTTGCAAGACAATGGTTCTTTTTGGTCCCCACTATTATTCTGTAATCTAGAATTAATCACTACATGCTTCTGTTTGAAAACCAAAATCTAAAACACTTTTTACATGCATGACTCCAAAGAGATAAATGGTAAGATTTTACCACCAAACTAATGTAGAATGTTAACATAATAAAGAAGTAAGGTGTTAGCAATTGTATCATTTCTCAGCCTGTTTAGAGTAACATTTTTTGTTGGTGATGACTACATAATTATTTAATGTTTACTATTACCAGAAGTTTGAGGATTTAAAATTCTCATTTGTGTTGAGTATTTTCTCTAAACAGCCACAGGTATAAAGAAGTATTGAAAACATATATTTCTTTTTCATGTTTTTTTAATGTGACTATCATGTTCTTATTTGGCATACCAACAACGAAAAAAAGAATCCTGTAGACTTTGATGCATGCAGTGTTCCTGATGGAGCCAGAAATACTATCAGAGTATTGCAGAATTGGGCTGGTTCTAAGTGGCTTTTGACTTTACTTAGACAGTCTACTATTTTTGACCTTTAGTATTTATAATGAGATAATAGATAGGGGAAGTGAAAGGAACCACCATGTGTTAGAAGCACCATTGCTTCCTGAAATTTAAGAACAAAGAACTTCTTTTTTTCATAGAGGCAAAGGACACTTTTGATGGGGAGCTCTTAAGAGGCTGAAGGAGCATGAGATGGATGTTTTGAGGGGGAACTATTCAGCAATCAGGCCATTGTAATAGTTGGGCATTATTGTGTAGCAAAATTCCTTATCGTTTCAACATGCCTCTAGCAATGACAGGTGACTCTTACCTGCCTTTTCTATCGGCTTTGCTCTCATATGTCATTTTTTGCAGAGAACCTGTGTTAGATAAAGTAAGGGTGTAGATGGATAACACTATTGCGAGGTAAGAAAAATGGTTTTCTGCCTGCACCTTAGCATTGCATTCAGTGGGAAGGATCTAGCTGAGTATCAGCTTTGTGAATCTGTGCTGCCTGCCTCTAGTTAGTTTCAAGTGACTTTTCAAATGAAATTGCTTGCATTTGCATGTAACTCTCCATCTATAGAAATAGAATAGGGCCTGCATTACTTCTTTAAAGCCATCCCTGAGTTTGGTCAGTCTTGCTTACTGAGTTTCTGGTGGGTCTTAAAAGACACTTTGTAAGTCATACCCATGTCCACCCTGACCAACAAGATCATGTGGAAAGTACTGTATTTACTCGAATAGAAGACAACCCTCATTATATAATGAACCCCACAGTAATAAGATTCTATATATTGAAAATTTATAAATTTGTTATAATTTTCCAAGTATAGAATCTAGCTATTGGAGGTTTGCCTTGAATTTGTCCCCCCCCCCCCACTGTAATAGCAGGGAAAATATATCTGGGAGGATCAGGTAGCCCCTTTGCTCCCTGCTTCTCCCCAGTGTTTTCCCTTGGGAGCCCCTTCCCTTTCTCCTTACTGTCAGACCCTGCTCTCCTGGAGCAGATAGAAGCAGAGAGCAAATTTGAAGATAATAAGCTTGAAATTATGCATGGTTGTAGCAATTTTGCACATAGCACCCATAGACTTAGTTCATCCAGAATTGATACATGTTACCTTTTTGGAACTACTGTAGATTTTAGCAGTGATATTACTCCATAAACTCACTTTTGAGCAGCACTTGGGAACCTACTTGTGTGGTATAAACTATTGATGATATTAGTCTAAAGTCAAAGGCTTCTGATTTACACCACACTTCATTGATCTGGGCCCCACCAGTCAACAGCATTTCAAGTCATGGTGGGCCTACAGCTCAGTATTTGCATACTCTAGACACTCCACACAAAGGATCAATGTGCTAATAATTAGTCTCCACTCATGACTGGAACAGGGTGCTTTTGTCACGAGTCTTGGGATCCTCCAAAAATATATATGCAGATGAAGTGCAGGTCAGCCTGGTCCAGCTTCACCTCATGGGGGGCAAGGCCACACTAATCATATGTACCAGACTGAGAGAGGGTTCAACAGAGGGATTCTGGGTGTACTGTTTGGGGCCCCATTTGGTGATGTTTGCCAAGCATTTAAGGCTGGTGAAGAAACGGGAATCATTTGGAAATGGGAAGAACAGGTGCAGCTCAGATGTGGGAGTGAAGAGGAAGTTGAAATATATGCAATGTAGTGGCTCACCATGACACAAGAAAGAGTCAGCAGCAAGGGGGATAGCACTTAATGGGCACTACCATGTGTTTTATTCAGATAGGTTGTACTAATGTATTTTTGTGGTAGGTTCCTATTGTTATGTTTGTCTAATGTAGGCTATGTATTTTTTACAGTCATGTCTACTGTTGGGTATACTTATTCAACTTTGTAGTTGGTTTCTGTTACTGAGCACATGCTGCTTTTGGTGGTAGTATGATGACACGCAATGTATTTAGCAAGTTTTCCTTTTATGCAATTATAAGGTCAGAGGCTTTTCCCATATGCTAATTGGAGAGAAAAACCTCATCATGTGTTTGAGTAAATGCAGTACTAGTCTATTAGTGATGACAAAGATCCTGGTTTTCTCTGTTTAAAAATCCAAAATTCTCTGATACAAAATCCAAAATCTGTGTTTTCTTTAATTATTAAAATGATACACCAGTATATATATATGTTCAATTGATAGCTATATATATTTTTATTTTATTTTATTGATATATTTACAATTTTAAAGCAATTTGGAAGCCTACCAGTACCTCAGTCTTTATAATAAAATAAATTCTAAATAGCTGTATATTTTGGCATTTGATTTTTGTTTTTTATTATGAAAAATTAGAGCTCTCCTGGTGTCCTTCAGTCACCATTATGCAGGTCCAGCTGTGGCTGTCGTTCGTCTGTCCATCCCCCCGTCCCCCACCTCCCCCACTGCTTTGTGGCTCTGAGCAACCCTAATATGCCGCTGCTCTGTGCCTGCCCATGCTGTTGCCCCTCACTCGCAACCCACAGTCCACACCCAGCCCTGACAGTGCCCCTCACTCCCCCTGACTCAGTGCCCCAGCCTTGCTGGTGCCCCTCACTCCCAAACTACTGCCGCATACCTCAAGGCTCCAGGCCCCTAGTGTGTGAGGAAGGGGGTGGGAGTAGGGGGAGCAGAGCAAGGCTGCAACCCTCTGTGGGCACAGAAATCTCAGGATGCATGTGCCCCCCCCCCAGTGTCCCCCAAATGTTGCCTTTGCCCCCCCCCCCCCATAGAATTACGTGGAGGAACCTGCGGGAGCTGTGTTCACCATGCTGCCTGGCTGCCACATGCATGTGTGCACAAGCACATACATAAGGCACCCCCTGCATTCCCCTCCCTCCAGCCCCAAGCTGCCCCATGTAGACTGGAACTCTGCCAGCCTGCAAGGGAAAACCCACAGTTTCCTGGGTTTTTGTCCCTCAAAGGAGAAAATCTGTTTGGCCATATTTTTCCATGGCAAATGGAAAACCTGGATCCCTGCTGAAGTGGAGTCAGTCATGAGTGGAGGCTAATTGTCCCTGTTGATGAACATGAATCATTCTTTTAGATATGGGTGAAAAGGTCCTGATGTCTTCTGTCTTTGAGTCTATTATGTGGCATTCACTGAACCAGTTATGTTACATTGACAGTCTTGTCAATTTTTCACGTATATCAAATTTCCTCTTGAAGATGGTCATTAAGAAGGTTGTGTTATGTAAACTATGGAAACATACTGAGTCAAGTAGAAAGCAGAATTGATTTGCACCTCATAGACTAACTAAGGTAGGTAGGTAGGTAGGTATATATAGTACAAGCCTAGTGAGCCAAAGTTTACTACATCAGATGCTGTGAAAGGACTTGCACAAACAATGTATTAGAAGGAGAGAGAAATTTGAATACAGACAAGGGAGGGGGGAGAGTGCATAAGGTGAAAATCTACCCTGCCTCTTAGTTGACTTCACACTAACACGCTAACTATGTTTTTCAATTTACTGAATCACCGGTCTCCTAAATGTCAACTCAGGGTGTAAGCTGGGCTCAGGAGAAATTGCTTGTTCTGGTTCCTTTCCTCACAAAGAGTGAATAAAAGATGTCTGCATTGGTTTTCTGTTGTTGTTAAATGTTAGGTGTCTTTGATACTAACATCCTAAGGTTTTACTGAGACGTATGCAGTTGTAAGGTGTGGACAGAGTTGTTCTCCATTGATTCAGTTCAGTCCTTTCTAAGAGGCCACAAAAAGACAATGGGGCAATTGGTCTTCCACCCCAAGGAGCTGTTAGTTATTATATCTAAGTCTAGGGCAGTGCTGTCCACCTGGCAGTCTGCGAACCCTATGCAGCCCCTGAGCAATTAGCATTTTCTGCAGGCCCCTATAGTCACTTCTCCCACTGTGGTACAGCAGGGGAGGGCCAAAGGAGGGGCTGCACACCACCAACACAGCCCACATGGCAGGGACTGGGGGTCCACTTGCTACCAGTGCTGCCTGAGGAAGTGAGGTTGAATGCCACCAGTGCTGCTTGCTCAGCACAGAGGAATCCTGGGAAGGCTGCTGTGTGGCCTACATAGTATGCAGCCTCTGGCCATACTGAAGTTGGATAGCCCTGTACTAGGGGGTACTTAATAAGGAAATATGGGTTAATATGTATTGAGTATCAAATCTTACCCACCTGGCATGCTGGGATAAAAAGCTGGATGGAAAGCTGGCTGGACTGTCAGGCTCAATGGGTAATAATCAATGGTACAATATCTAGCTGGCAGTCAGTATCAAGTGGAGTGCCTCAGGGTTGGTCCTGGGGCTGGTTTTGTTCAATATCTTCATTAATGATCTAGAAGATGGGATGGATTGCATCCTTAGCAAGTTTGCAGATGACACCAAGCTGGGAGGTGTAGTAGATACACTGGAGGATAGAGCTAGGATTCAGAGTGACCTAAAAAAATTGGGGGAGTGGGCCAAAAGAAATGTCAACAAGGTTGAGGTTCAACAAGGACAAATGCAAAGTCCTACACTTAGGATGGAAGAATCCCCTGCACTGCTACAGCGTGGGGACTGATTGGCTAAGCAGCAGCTCTGCAGAAAAGGACCTGAGGGTTACAGTGGACAATAAGATGGATATGAGTCAGCAGTGTGCCCTTGTTGCCAAGAAGGCTAATGACATACTGGGCTGTATTGGTAGGAGCGTTGCCAGCAGATCAGAAGTTAATAATTATTCTGCTCTATTCTGCACTGGTGAGGCCACAGTGTGGTACTCTGGAGTACTATTCCAGTTTTGGGCCCTCCACTATAGAAAGGACATGGAGAAGTTGGAGAGAGTTCATCGGACAGCAACCAAAACATTTTGGGGGCTAGGGCGTATGACTTCTGAGGAGAGACTAAGGAAACTGGTCTTATTGCAGAAGAGAAGACTGAGGGGGGATTTGATAGCAGCCTTTAACTACCTGAAGGGGTCTTCCAAAGAGGATGAAGCTAGACTGTTCTCAGTGGTGGCAGATATCAGAACAAGGAGCAATGGTCTCAAACTGCAGCAAGCAAGGTTTAGGTTGGATATTAGGAAAAACTTTCTCAATAGGAGTGTGGTGAAGTGCTGGAACAGGTTACGCAGAGAGGCTGTGGAATCTCCATCCGTGGAGGTTTTCAAGGCCTGACTTGACAAAGCCTTGACTGGGGCTGGTCCTGCTTTGAGCAGGGGGTTGGACTGTATGACTTCCTGAGGTCCCTTCCAACTCTAATTTTCTATTATTCTATGATAAATAACCCAGTTTTGTTATGAACTCAGAGGTTTGCAGAGGGCAAACTGGATGCTGCTTTAATTTAGATGAGATCAAAAAGATTGCAATGTAGGAAGCAACTGGAAGATTTAGTAAGTATGTTTACTGCGACACCGGTAATTGAGCTAAACATCAACTCTTTTCCTCAGGTGTGGGAACAGTATTGCAGTAGTTCTCAAATATTAGGTGGTGTTGGGAAGAATTCAGAATATTAACATCAAAGAAGTTTGCAGGCTTGGGGGGGTTTTTCCATACTTGCTTTTCCCTGACTCAATTTGATCACAAATTATCTACTACACAGTGAATGGATACTACCAGAACTGTCTTGATCAAAGTTTAAATCTAATATCATATAAAGCCAACAGCTTGATGCAGAGAACACTTTAATAAATTTAACCCTAATCTGTATGTACTGAAAGGGAAAAAAAGTGCTGGAAGTTTTTTTTAGAATCCGAAAGCATGAACTCAGCCTGACAGTGAAAATAGCAGTTCTGTCTGCTTTTTTCATGTACACCTGGATCTAAGTCACAGATATTTAATGTTGGAACCTAAATTTTGTTCAACTTCTCATCCAAATATTATTCTAGCTCATACTCTACCAGGTGTTCTGTATATGGTGCCTGATGTGTGTAAAGCTTGAGCTATGTTTAGAAAGAAACACATTTTCTGCTTAATCCCTAGTTACAGTATTTTTCAAAGGTAGAGTCAGTAAGACAGGCTTACTGTATATGTATTGACTTTGATGGTACTCTAGGCAGTCTGGTTTCTGAACAGGAAGCAGTAAAGTTGACTTCACATGTTGTTGCTTGGGGCAAGCTAATTAACCCTGCTGAGTGATAGTGCTAAATAGCCTGCTTGTGGCAGATACTGCTTCCTGCTCTAAGGTAGCCTGTTTAAAAAACCTAAGCAGGCTTGAGGGCACCACCACAGGGACATGTGCACTCACATGATGTGCATAGCGGTAGTCACTTGAACATTGTCCAAAATGTTAGCCTTAAAGCTAATGTTTTTACTTTTAAAAGCGTTTCACTGATCTCAACTAGCTGATTCTCTCAACAAGCCTGAGATCTAGATAAGTATTAGTTTTCTATCATATCAGTGAGATACTGAAGCAGAGACTGTGACTTGTTGAAGACTGCACGGCCAGCTGATTGACTGAGCTGGGAATAGTATTTAAGTTTTCAGAGGCAGTCTTATAACATGTATGTTGTGTGAGTTCATTTAGGATCGGCAATGACTTACTAGGTCTCCTTTTGAATCTTATATGAAAGACCGTCAACAGCAATAGTGTGCTAGCCATCCTCATGGTTTTCTCCCAGGACAAAAGGAGGTTGTTCAGATGTCCATATCTTTTGTCTTGGGAAACACCCTAAAGAGGTTCAAAGGATTAGAAGTGCTAACAGTTTGTCATGGGACATTGTGAAGTGCATCTGAAGAGTCCTGGGATTCCAATGCTGAATCTATGGCAGAAAAATGGCAGTGCATTCAGCCACTCACTGTCCCCAGTTGGAAGAGTGATGTGCGTACATACCAATCTAGGGACTTCTCTGTTCCAGGACAGACACAGGCACATCTGGTCCTGGGACAAATGCAGTATTAGTAAGTAGCCTTCATGCCTACATCCACTTTAGTGTCTGATAGGTGGAATCAAATCTGGCCCTGCATGTCACTTGATAAGCAGTACACTATCAATGGTATATGATAACACAACTTTTGACATTCTTTTCCTCCTAGACATACAAACTTTCTTTAGAAACATACAATCAATTTTTAGTCATTTTAGATTCTGTAAAGATAATATTTCTGTGACTCTTCTCCTTTTCTTCTGGATAGTAGATGTTTGTTACAAGAGTAGCTTATACATTATGCATGTTTAATTTTGAAGGTAAGATTTATTATTTATTATTTGGCATCAGTTATTTAATCTTTCATCTTCTATTCTCAGTCCCCAGTAGAAATACATATTTGATGTTGAAAGTCTTGGTCTTGAGCTGGTCTTGGTTCTGATGCTGGATTTGTGGTGGTGAATGGCTTCCTGGGATGGTAAGAGCTTGGAGCATTTGGCTTGCCCTTCGAACAAGTTCTGTCCATGCACGTGTTGTATAAATAGCATGTTCTGGCATAGCCACTCCAAAACAGCATTGACAGTATGAGCTTGTCTTAATAATCGGGTAATTCTTGTGGTGCAGTGATCTGTATAACCAAGCCAATGTGGTACAAAAGAAAAAATGAGTCTCCTGGGAAGGTGATGGCTTGAAAGAGACTTCAGTCTTCTACCCTTTCTACTCATTCTACACCAGGGGTGGGCAATTATTTCAGGTGGAGGGCTACTTAACAAGTTTTGGTGAGCTATCCAGGGCAGCATGGGTAGCCCCGCCCCTTGACAGTTGCCCCGCCCCTTTCCATCTTGGGGCTGGAAGTCCCACCTCCTAACCCCTGACCTTTGCCCCCAGAAGTCCCTCGCCTTGCCTTCCCCGCAAATATTCCTTTTGAAGGGGGTTGCCATCTTAAAACCAGAAAAAAACCATACACCAGAAGTCAAATACATACTATAACATATTTTAATTTTATTTCAAAAAATATTTTTGTCATGATTTGTGTTTGTGTACTGTATATAGAGGTGACTGCATAATAACTCAAAAATAAATTCTTAGTTTTATATATTGTAAGATATGTATATGTGTGGTGTGTGGGTGTTTGGTGGGTGGATGTGAGTGTATGGTGGGTGGGGGGGTGTATAGTGGGTGTGTATGTGTGTGTGTTTGTGGTGTGTGTGTATGGTGAGTGGGGGGTATGTATGGGGGTGTGTGGCTGTGTGTGGGGGGCTGTGTAGATGCGGGGGGTTGTGGGTGTGAGGGAAGGTGGGGGGTGTGGAGATGCCCCCACACCCCTCCCATAGCACAGCAGCAGCAGGTGGAGCGCTCAGGGCACAGACACCCAGTGGAGCATGGCTCCGGCCAGTGCTGCACATCACAGTGAGGGGCGCAGCCTCCCCCGGGCTGCCTGTATTGCTGATGCTCCCCACCACTCATGCGCAGTGCGCACACTTACACAGCACAGGAGGGAAGCCCCACATGCTGGAACCAGGTGTCTTCCCTCCTGGGGCTGCACAGCACAGGAGAGAAGCCCTGCAGGCTGAAGCCCATTGCCCTCCCTGCTGGGGCTGCATTTCAGGAGAGGGACGCCCCAGGTGTCTTCCCCTGGGAGCGGGGAAGGCAGGCAGCTCCAGCCCATGGGGCTTGTCTCTGGTGCTGCACAGCCCCAACAGGGAAGGCACCTGGCTCCAGCACGTGGGGCTTCCGGTGAGTGCAGGGGCTACATGTGAGTGGTAGGGAACACCGGCAATACAGACAGCCTGGGGGAGGCTGCACCCCTCGTCCCAATGTGCAGCGCTGGCTGGAGCCACGCACTGCCAGGCACCTGAACCCTGAACATCCTGCCTGCTGCTGCTCCGCCATGGGGGGAAAGAAGGGAGGCCCCCACACCCCTACCCTCCCTGGCACCTGCATGTTGCCCACCCCATCTCTGAATTGCCACTGTACCCCAGGCACAGGCCCCGCGCAGCTTCCAGCTCCAGCCCCACACTCCAGGCTCCCTCCCAGCTGCAGTCCAGCCCCCGCTGCTTCCCTACCTGCTGCTACCTTCCCCGACCAGGGAAGCAGAGCAGGTCCCTGGGGGTTGCAGCAGCGAGAGCAGCAGCTCCACCTGGAAGGTGCGCACTGGCTGGTCAAGGCCCTTCAGCCCATGAGAGTGGGAGCAAGGCAATAGGATATATTTGGGGGGTGAGTGTACATGTGGACACCTCACTCCCACACTTGTGGGCAGAAGGGTTGGGCGGGTCAAAATTTGTTGGGGGCCCCTGTGGGCCGGATGGAAGTACTTGGCAGGCTGGATCTGGCTCACGGGCCGTATTTTGCCCACCCCTGTTCTACACAAAAGTTCTAGATCTCAGGGACTGCTGACCTGAGGGGCTTAGGAGGAACAGGGCTGTGTTAAGACTGTGTACATTTATGAGACCCTCATAGAAAAAACAAAGGAAGAAGAAAATTAATTAAAATGAGTATAATTTAACCTTAGCTAGGTCTTTACCTAAACAGTATGAACTTTCCAAAATGTGTGGCATCTCGTTTGAAGTTGGGGTTTCTTGACAAGGGAGACTTCACCATTTTTCTATCTACAACTGTTCAGAGCACCTTTACTACTGAAGTTTGTATGCAGATTATTGTTTTCTTCCCAAAGCAGCCAGGGATTTGCTCAGTAGCCATCATCAATGTTTTTAAAGCATAAGTAAACAGGCCACATCTCCAAGTTTTGCTTCATTCAGTTCTTGGGTGTTCACTTACCTTTTTTGAGGTCTTTTGAACCCAGCTTTTGTTCAGGTGAAGCAAACTACTCTTCCGTTAACTTGTCTGTTGCTGACAGGAGGGTGTCCTTTCTGTTGGCAGCAGATGTAGATGTCCAGACCATATATATTGGCTTTTAAAGGCAAAAAAGTTCATCCTGTCACAGCAGCACAGGCTGTCAGAGCTGAACCCACTATAAATAGAGACTTGTCGAGTGCAGACTGGAAAAACTGACGAGAAAAAATCCCTGGCTAACTGAGCAAATATAACAGAAAAGATGACCTTATATTTTAAGTAGAAGAAGAAAGTTCAGTCTTGAGTTATGGTCAGAAGAGCAGAGACTACTGACAGTAAACTACATAGAGCCTCTGCAGGTGACTGGAAAGCCATTTAGTTAACAGCCATTGTCACAAGAAGTTGGCACTGCCACAAACTAATTGTTCTGATTTTGTAGGTCCAGATAAATACCTTGAAAAATGGAAAGCAATAAGTGAACAAATTAAGTCTGTACCCTGGGAAAAAAATAGGAACTGTTGAACTAATAGCACTATTCAATTTATAACCAGGCATGTGAGCTTTTATAGCAACGCATCACAACTTTATTGGTTGGGAAACTTATAAGACACTCATTTTCTTAAAAGAATTGTTCTTATCCTTATTCATACACCTGTCAAACAGGTTTAAAAACTTAAACATACCAATTTGGACACTATTATGATTTGTTTGGCTTATGTTAGGTTACTAATATCATTTGATTCATAACTAAAAAGCAACTTTGCTTTTTGGTTTGGGTTGTTGAGTTTTTTTCTTCCCTCACTCTTTCATCCTGATCTGTAAAGGAAAAGCTATTTTGGTTGTACCAGTTTGAGAATTTGGTTGATAATTTACTATGAGTGCTATTTTGATGCCCACAAAAATGAAATATATTCATAGAAAATATGAATTTCACCTTTTTTTTTTCAAATGTAGAAATGTGTCTAAATCTAAATCAAAACTTTTTTTATTTGTTCAACAGCATCAAAATGTTTTGCTTGGTCAGTTTGACATTGCTCTGCCCCTATCCAAGCCCAGTAGTCTTTTTGCTCCCACTCTGGCCTCCGTGATATACCATGGTCTGTTCTACTGACTGACCTTCTGTGATGCATAACAGGTTATGCCGTCTAGTCAGAGATACCAGCCAATGGAGGAGCAGAGAGTCACGAAGCTTCACAATAGTTCAAGCAGATGCACTTCAGCGTCTAAAGTCAAAGTAAAATATTTGGATTCAACAGAAAGGATTTATTTCAACAGCTCCAAATCAGACTATTTTTGAACTGCCTTGTTTGTGGAAATGTTGGTGTATCCATTTTTCATCTTGATTCAGATTCACCTAGACTCTTGAAGAATTTTGATTTTAAATTACATACAGCATTAGCTTATTCAAGTCTTCTTTAAATTTAAAAAAAAGACTTATTCAGGCATCCATTTGTATTTGATGTAGTACTCCTTAACATTTAGAAATACAATTTATCGACTGCCCCCCCCCCGCCATTTGTAGAAAGATGATATATTCCTATATACAGGCAATCCCCGCTTAGCACTCTTAATTGGTTCCTGAAAAACCGAGCATTAAGCAAAACCAAACAGTAAGTGAAACCAACTTTCACTTTCCACTTTCTAAAACCACCAAAATCACCAGAATCAGGGCTGCCAGGATTAGTGTCAGTTTCGATGCCAGCTGTACGATGCCCATGAGCGTTATAACAAAACTCGCTGAGCGCTAAGTGGAATTGGGTATCAATGTAATATGAGCGCTATAGCGAAATAGCACTAAGTGAAACAGCATTAAGCAGGGGTTGTCCGTAGTTTGCAGCAAGCAGGAATACCTGTCTGAAATGAATAGGAATCTGTGTGTTTCATGAGACAATAGAATTGCACTGAGTGAGGCATCAGCTCACTGTACATCTGTGCGTGTGTCTATAGAGCCCAATTCTTGAATGACAGTCCCTGCTGCACTTACCACATGTGAAGTTTGTATTGAACAATCCTGAATATGGTATGGGGTTCTTTCTGAGGTTTCTTCTTTCCTCTGTGTGTTGGGCTCCTCTTTCTTCAGAAACCGTCATTCCGTGCTTAATAGACTGTTTCCAAGTGCTTCAGTCCTCAGCAGTCTTCTCCCAGTTGTTTGGCTCGACATTCATTGTCTTCATCTCTCCCTTGCAAGCATCTCTGAACCACAGATAAGGATGCCCACATGATCTTCTTGTAAGAAGTCCTCCATACACAGGATCCTTGGGTGTATAGCCATCATCCATTCTCTGCAGATGTCCAAGCCATCAAAACAGATGGTACTTTCATATTACTACATGGTAACACTAGGGAACTAGAAAATAAGTTTTCTAAATTCTCCTACTGAATCATCCATCACCCTTGGACAAATTAAAGGCCCAGAGATTTAAGTGTCTTTCAGAGGCTTCTATCTTGGGGTCTGTCATGCAGAGTCCCATAATTTACTGTAAAAGATAACAAAAGCCCAGCTTGTGACATTGCATAAAATGGATTACAAAAGTCAGCAAAAGCTGAAGACAGGTTGGATTAGTCCAAACAAATGTCTTTGTCTTAAAAGGAGAATTGAACTGCAACAAGAGCAACAAAAAGCACCAGACTGCCTCAACCAGTTTGTTCTCTTTTCCTCAAAAAGAACTGTTGCCATCTTTAATGACATTTCAAAGACTGTCAAACGGGGCTAGAGAGATTCTTTACAAATGTTCTCTAAAACTAAAAGGAATGTGAAAATTAAAACCTTGACAGTATGGGTTCTTTAACTGTTTTTTTTCCCCCTTCCCCTCCCCTGTTTAATAAAAGATTAAGATTTTTAGTGAGGCTGT
Organism: Alligator mississippiensis; assembly: GCF_030867095.1. Taxonomy (NCBI): domain Eukaryota; kingdom Metazoa; phylum Chordata; order Crocodylia; family Alligatoridae; genus Alligator; species Alligator mississippiensis. Next base: position 185,169,245 of record NC_081825.1, on the reverse strand, counting down.
TGATATTGAAGTAAACCACCCAGTATCTTAGTATTTGACACCCCAAGTCTTTTTAATCGTTGAGTGTTGTACAGTGCCAGGGTCATGGGAATACACCTTTAATGGTCTTAAGTGCATTTATGCTACTAATTTATTTATACAAAGAAATTAGCACAACAGGTCCCAATCCTGCAACATCATTCAAGCACCCAAAATCAGAAAACTCTTTGAAAATCTTTACTATAGCCCTTTGTATCTGTAACAGTCCATAAAATACGGATAACAATCTACCACATGGGAGCTGTGTAAATTAAAATGAAATTGTTTCTGAAGTGTTTTCAAAGCTCCTATCAAGGTCTGTTTTTTAAATAGCAGTAGATATGCCATGGAGGTACCACTGTTAGAGTTCGGCAGAGCAGTCAGTTATTTAGCTAGTGCATCATGGCTGTGGGTAAAATATGCAGTGCCTCTCTGTCTTTAGTTGGCGGAGAGGGGGTGGAAATGTTGACAACAAGTAGAACTTTGTTGAAAAGTATCATCCATCAAGATGGTAGTGAAGTATTGTAGGAAAATCAATTAAATGACTTTATAAAGCTCACTAAAAGCAACACACCCACGGTGAAGCCACCTTCCTGGAAATCTTGGAAATACTATAATTGCCTATTAAAAACTGACAGAATGAAAAATCAGGCAGCAAAAGAGATACTATTAATATAGGAAGAGACTGCTTTTTATAGATTTTTCAGACCAGTATCTGGATCCTTTAGCAGCTGTATCTAAGACACCATACAGAAATGAAAAAAACCCACCCCAAAAAACCCAAATTGGTGCCTTTGAGATAAGTGTTGTGTATATATATGACACATGCAAATGTGTGTAGGTATAGTGAGAGATTCTGCACCCTATATTCAGGGTGCATAATATTGCTTTCTGTCCCTGATTCTTCTTTAAATGAAGTACTCTGCAGCCTAAGTAAAAGGGTTGTATAAGCTGCCCCCAGCACATGCAGTCATTGTACGGAAGAGCAATTTGGTGTTGGTGAAGAACTGGTTCACTTACAATTTCTTTATTAAATTGTCTTTCTGCAAGATAATATATGCTAGTAAACCTTTTATTGGATATTCTGTCTTTATCTTTCAGCTATGAAAATCTGGGCAAATAAAGGCCTGATTCTGCAGGTTCTAAGAAAGTGATATATTGGGAAATAACTTTTGTCTCCTTTTAAAGTTAGTAATTTAAAGTTTGGCATTTTAATGATGACAGTTTTAGCATGGGAGGCTTTATGTTAAGAGGCAGGAGAAGAAGGGGAATGTATTCAGCAATCATGGCTGGACTTCTGTGTTGAAAAGTCACTCAGGTGTTTGATTTACTTTGTATTTCTTGAAGCATAGCTCTTGCTGGGTTGATAAATGCTTTCACACTTCTTTTAAAAACTAATATTTAAAGATAGGTGAGTTATAAACTGTCTATACCTTTCCCAAGCTTTGGTTTTGGGGAATTATTTACCTAATTCTTCCTCCTATTTTATTTATACTTGCTAGAGTCAGAGGCTCACAGTCAGCACTGCTACTTGTCTTAACAGGATTTGGTCAATAGCTATGGCTGGATTCAGTCATTTTGCCAATATTGTCTTAAAGTGATCCTCAAGAAATCTTAGGTCTTCTAACAGTAAGCTTAATAAAATTACCTCACTCCTTTAAGTGTGTTCATCTGAAATCCTGTCTTTGATCACTAGTGCTCTCTGGTGGGTTTATAGGGAGTTGCAATAATACAGCCTCAGCTGCTTTCTGTACTGCTGATCATCCTTCTTGACTTGGTGACTCAGTTGCTATTCCAGGTTTCTACCTAGATCTCTGTTAGTCTCTAGTTTTTCTTCTTCTTTCAGAAGTCTCTTTGGATTTTAGTAATACCCTCTATTTCTGAGGTTTGGATAGGAGAGCCCTGGACCCTGCCTCCTAAGTTACCCCTGTTTTTTTTTTTCAGAACTGCAGTTTTTAGGTTCCCCATTCCACATCCAAAGTCCTCATAAGGCTTCTTGCAGCTGATCTCAGATCCTTGGAGTCTAAGATCCAGCATCCTGAATAGTCTGGCTTTTCCCAGATGTCTCAGACTGTGAATACACATTACATTTATGGTGATACAAAAAGTGAGTTCCCACATATGCAGGTCACCTGTAGCACTATGAAAGCAGAAAATTGGCCACAAAAATGTTCCTTTTCCAATAAGGAAGTTCTCTGTAGCATTGTGGTTTGTAGCACCACATGTAATGCATGAACAGTTATAAGTAGTGCTTTAGGAGGAAGGGAGTGGGGCTTTCTCCCTGAAAGCCTGCCCAGCTGTGGCCAGCTGTTGTGGAGCCCTGCCAGAACCCAGTTGTCACCTCTACTGCCATAGGAGTACCAGCAAGAGTGGCTGCAACTGGAATAGGTGCTTCTGCTGCTACCACTATGGTACTGAGGTACTTTGTAGCCCAACTGATCATGTGTCCATAGCCTCAGTGGTAAATATCACCCAATAATCCCTATAGAAGCTATTTCCCTTGGGACAGACCCCACTTATGTGTTTCTTACCCTTAGTCTGGGTGCCCAAAAGGGGTTTCTCCTTTTCTTTTGGCATCGATGGTGGCTGGTTCTGTCCAGTTGCTCCTGATGAGCTGGATCTGCAACTTTTGAGGCCGTTACAGATGCTCCATTGACCATACTAGAAGACCTCACAGCTCACAGTCATTGAGCATATGGGATTCTCTCTGCATTCTTAGCCCTTCTTGACAGAAATTCCTCTCAAAAGCTCCTCTGCCTCTTTGAGTCTTCTCTCAATGATGCTCCTGCTTCTGAGTTTCAGCCTTCTTCCTCTCAAGATATTGAGGAGCTACTTATTAGTCCCAGCTAAAAAAAAGTGGTTACTTGCCAAATTAAGCTCTGAGCAGTAGGAATAGCATGGGGTGTATAACACTTTTAAAAAACTACCTTTCTTTACCAGCTTTAAAAGAGCAGGGCAAAGTGCTGCCCCTATAGCAAAAGGGATAGGTGAAAGAGACTGATCAGAAGTACTTTGATCTGGAGCTATAAAAGTACTATCCTGGGTAGGATAAAGTCCCTTTTGAGCCTGGGATTTGATTGCCAAGGAAGAAGGCCAAGCTGCTTCTCATATTTTGTTTGAACTTTACAGTCTCAGTTCTTTGTAGCACTGTGCACACCTTTCTGTGAACGTCAATGAATAGTTTCAGTGGTGACTGTAAAGCAGAACATTCAGGTGCAAGACTCCCCTGTAATCATTTAAAAAATGTCACAGCACATCAAACACTTTTAATTAGCTCTTTTGGCCTCCCCCTACCCTTCCATAGATCATTCCATCAACCCTAGGCCATAACAGAGATGCTAGAAAAGGCTGTGTCCTCTCTCTACACAGGAGAATCTATTTTCCTCCATCTTTTTCTTTTTTTCTTTTTAAGTATATATAATATTTTCAGGGTATATAATATTTTCAGGCAAAGCACTTTGAAATGTTCTCAACCCAAAAAAAGGAAATAATTCAAGAAAGAAGTGAGCCATTAAGAAGAAGGTTTAGAATGGAAGCTGGAATTCATCATTAAGTAGAATATCAACACATGGTATATTCTCACTGAAAAAGTTCTCCTGTTAAGTGTACGCATTTGTCTTCCCACATATTGCCCTTTTCATTGGAATGATCCAATTATGTGCCAGCATAGTGGTAAAATAACAAGTGTCTTCCTGGGTGTGAGTTGTCATATGTATTGCAATGAATGTCAGTTGGAAACTATTCTATAAATTTGATTTTGGCAACAGAAATTTAGACTCCCTCAACTTGAAGAGACAGCTTTTTCCATTCCCTCTTTAGTGCATTTCATGAAGAGAGACAACTAGAAACGATTGTAATCTAAGATGTACCTATGTATCAGTACAATTGTGTGATGTAGTAAGGGTCATCAGTGTTCTAAGAAATTTAATTGTTGATATATGAAGGTTTACAGCTATAATACATGATTCCTCAAGCTTAAGTTGGCTTAAGAAAATACTGTGTGTGGATACTTCTAAGACAGGAGTGTCAAACCCACTATGGGCCCCAGGCTCAATCCAGACTGTAGTGCTCCTCCTGGGTTGGATCTATGGAGCTAGCAGCAGATGCAGTGAGTCTAGGGCAGAGGGTGCATGGCAGCATGGATCTGGGAGCTGGCAGCGACATGTGGGGGAGTGGGCAGTAGTGGGGTGTGGGAATGGGTGACAGTGTGGGTCTGGGAGTGGGCTGTGGTGCAGATCCAGGGGTGGGTGCGCAGCATGGGTGGGAGATCAGACAGGAGCATTGATATTGGACCAGGGGCCAGCAGCAGCATGGGCTGGGGAGCAGGAGGCATTGCCAGTGTGGGGGTGGGATCCAGGGACAGGTGGTAGTGCAGATGCAGTGGGGAGAAAGAAGGGAACAAAAGAGTAAGTGATAGTAATGTCCATTAAGGGCCAGGGACTGCTAATTGTGAAGATCACTGGTGGACCAGAAGGAATGGTTCTGTGGGCTGAATCCAGTTCTCCTTGTCCCTGCAATTCCCAGATACTAGTGACACAACTTGAACAGTTCCAAGGAGTCCTGAGACTGGTCACAGGGTGGCAGGAACTGGTGACGCCGCTTGAGCAGCCCCAGCACCTGCCATAAATCCTAGGACTCTGTCCCCTGAACTCTTTATTTGATGGTTGAACATACTGTAATGGGTGCCCAACTCCTTGACCACTGCGCAACAGTAGCTCAGATAGGGCTGGTTCTAGCTATGCAGAGCTTCCACCGCTCCAATGCTGCCAAATTTTCTGATCTTTGGGGATCCCCACGGGCTGGATGCTGTGGCCGGATGTTAAGTACCCCTGGTCTAGTGCACTAGTACATGGGTCTAGCCATATTATTATTGGTCATAGTTACAGAGCTTTGACAGAACTGGCTTAATGGTGCTTGATGACATGTAAGCTTTGGCTTCTCTTTTATTCCACAAAAAGAAATGTGGAAGACATTATATTTCACTGTAGCCTTCCATATGGGTTTGTAACCAAGTAGTGTCAGAGATATGTAACAATAATGAAGTGCATCTTCAGCAGCGATGAAACACTGTGTTGCCACCTTCTTCCTGGCACATGCCTCACAGAAATTTATAGATGGTTTCCTTTACATCTTGAATCTCTTTCTTTACAAACTACCCTTATTCTCAAGGTGGCTTGACATTTTCCATGATATGTTTTCAATAGATTGTAATTTTGTTAAACTTCTGTGCACTCAAGCTGAAAAATGTCCAGGCATGTTGTTTGTGTCCAGTTGGCCTTCTAGTAGCACAGCCATTTCAGAGAAATATGCAGTGTTTAGCCTATGTTAAACTAACTCTATTTTTAAAAGAATAGGAGTTCTATCCTTTTGAGTGAATACTCAAAATTTGCAAGGTTGTTGTGCAGATGTCAAATCCCTTTTGCATGGTAATCCATGCATTTTTTTTTTCCTTTTCATATGCTCTGTAGAGGTTTTTTAGGGACTGGCAGTTAAATTCTCCTAATAGTCTGGGCCGAGCATGTTTCATCTCAGTGCTGCAGGGACAAAATGGAATTCTCTCTTTAATGGTTCCTAGCTTGTGACAGGGGCAACTCTCAGGCCCAGTCACAGTACTGGCCTGCCTGCCTGTCTAGGGCAGTCTGCCTGGTCTCACCTGCCACACCCTTGATGGAATGTAAAATGATGTTACAATCAGTGGGAGGCTGCCCATTTAAGACCCCTATGCCTAGGGGCTCACACACGACTCCAACCTTCCCTTATTGTGTCCCATGCCTCGCAGATGGTATCCTTGAGTTGCTCTATGCTCCAGCTTGAGGCTGGGCCAAACTCAGCCCCTTGCTAGGCCTCACACATACATCCTTTGTCTCTACCCTAATGGGCCTTATTCATACCACTTGCTCTCACCGAACCTCTCACACTCTGGCCACTCTCACTGGGTCTCTTACGCTGCCCCACACTGGGTCACACTCAGCCTACCCTGCTCCCTTGAATGGCTCCCGTAGGCCATCAGGCTTGTCTACTTGCACTCTTTGGCCGACCAGCATGCAACCTCTCAGGCCCTCTTGCGACCCCCATCTGCACGGTGGCTAGCCAATTTTCCTTGCCTTGAGCAGAGTTCAGACCCCAGCCCCTCTCTAGGTCACTCATCAATCTCCCTCCCTGTTTAGGGCTGATTGCTTGCCCACTTGCAGCCTCAGGCATCCGAGGACTTACCTGGGCCTAACTGCTCCCTTGCTGGGGCTTCCCTCCACACTGCTATGACTGCCCACTCACTGAGGCCAACTCCACTACTGCACCCTCGCTGGGTCCACTGGGGTCTTGCACCCCCTTGGGTTCAGGTGCCTCCGTGCAGGATTCCTGGCCCCTTACTCTTAATTGGTTCCTTTGCTTGGACCCACAACACTACCACTATCCCTTCCTGGAGCCACTGGGGCCTTACACGCCCACATGGGTCTCAGGTGTAAGCACACAAGCATACCTAACCCCCTTCACTCTCCCAGTGGGTTCAGGCTTAGGCATGCCTGGCCCCACTACTCACACTGGGCTAAGGTGCCTCCCTTGGGTGTGCCAGGCCCCACTGTCCTCCAGTCTAAACAACCCACCAGATGGTGGGGGCTGGGATTTTAAGGCACCTCTACTCACTTTTCACCAAGAAGGTAACTGGTTTGGGATTGCTGGGGGACTGTTCCACCACAGACAGCACCACCAGACCACCCTTCTCCGGCAGGGTACAGTTTTCCGTCTTATCCAGGACCAAGCAGGCCTATGTGCCCTGGTCTAGTTCCCTCATTAGGGCACCTGGCTAATGTACTTGGGCTTTCTCTCTCATTGGGCCCAGCTCTCTCTCTGGCCCCATTTTGATATTATAACTGCCAGCATGCTGGCTGACTCCTACCCTCTTTGGCTGTGATGTTCCCCACATTGAAGGGACCTTCAGCCTACGCGGGCTCTGGCCCCACCTCCAGGCCAGTCAGGGTGCCAGATAGCTCACCTTGGCCCTCACCTGCCCTTCACATTGGGCATAACTGCCCTTCAGCCATGGCCCTTTGGGATTGACCAGTGTGAGGGATCCGAAAGTCAGCCTAGCAGCTGCTGCCCCCCATACTCCAAAGGGGTCCCTCCTGGGTCTCGCCATAGAGCCCCTGACTTCACCCTTGACAGATCTACTCAAGGCTTGCCTGACCCCTTCTGTAGGCCAACCAGCTGCTAGCCCTATGCTTAGGCTGGGCCTTGTTTGGGGCTTTGGTCCCCACTGGGTCTGCAGAAACCTCCTGACATTCCCATAATTCCTCTCTTACTGCCATGGTGTTCCGTGAGCAGCAGCTCAGCCAGGTGTTGTTGCTCCTTCAGCTGCTTGCAGCAGACTGCTGTCTCAGACCTGAGAGCTCGGATCTAATGTGGCTGCCTCATCAGGGCTGGCCTGTGCCTGCCTGCTCTCAGCCTTAAAGTGGGAGGCACTGAAGGTGCCACATGGCTGCTTTGGTGCCAGGCAGTGAAACTTTTTGGGTGCTCTCTGTACTCCTCTTGGTGGTACTTGGGCAATTTGGGAAAGGAGTAAACTGCCTAAAATACAAGCAATCAATCAGGGAACAGGAAAACTAGTTCCTTCCTTTCTCATGTCCTCGTGACAAGGTATTTAGTAGGGCTGTGCAAAGCTTTGGTAGCTGATTCACTTTGGAGGAGGTTTGGCCCAATTCGGCGGCCAAATTTCCGAATCTGAATCAAATGAGGAGACCTATTAAAAGGCCCAACTCAAATCAGAAGCCTCCAAATCAATTTAGAGAGATTCAGAGACAGTGGCGATGTGCAGGGGGAGCATGGGGGTGCATATGCACCCCCTGAGAGCACTGGTGCACTCCCTGACAGGCAGCACTCCCCACTTAGGTGACAGGCAGGGAGGGCAGGTGGGAGTGCCAGTGCCACTCCTGTGAGCACCGGCCAGGGAGTGGGGGCACCAGGTGAAGTGCTTCTGGCACTTCGGGAGCACCGCTCACACTTCCCGGTTGGTGCGTTCAACTGCAGAGGGAGCCCGCCCCCAGTCGGCAAGATTGGCTGCGGGGGGGCCCCCACTGGTCACTGACTGGTCAGTGGGAGGCACGTGCCCTGCCCCCCCCCCCCCCCCCCGACTTGGGTGGCACCAGTCGCCCATGTTCAGAGAGATTCGGGGATTCGGAAGGCTTGCAGCAAACAGAAAGTGAGAAGAGGGAAGGGGATGGGGTGTTCTTCCATATATGGAAAAGGCTGGGGCAGGGGTGGGAGGGTGGGAAAGACTGCACTGATATTGACATCTGTAGCCGGCCAGCTAGTGTGATCTTACCCTGAGTTCCCTTCCAATCACAGTGCTCTGGGGGAGGGACGTAGGAACAACATGTCAAGCTGTGTCTGAAGTGATCTGTGCCTCTTGTGAGCTGTGTCTGTCTTGGAGCAGCAGTGTTTGAAAGGCTCTGGCTTGCTATCTAGTCTCTTGCTAGCTAGTCTCTCTTGTAAGTTGTATCCAATCCTTTCCTATTTACCCTTGCCTGCAATCCCTATTGTTATCCCTATCTAGTCCTTTCTACTTATTCTTCCCCCCAAATCCTCTTATTTGTTCTTGTTAGTCTGTCTTGATTCTTTCCCCCCCACAAAAAGAAATCTGTGTTTTCCCTGACAGTGTGTCATCAGTGCAGGAAAGCACAACATATATTACACACACACGCATTTTGCAGCTCACCAAACATTATGAAGCATGCTGGAAAGGCAAGTACCAGGTCTTCTGGCAGAGGAGGGAGAGGGGGCAGAGGGAGAGCTGCGAGTTCCCCCCTCCTCAAACATAGACACACTCTTTTCTGGCAGCGATGATTGTTCTGCTGCTAGTGGGAGTAAGGAGGTGGTAGCAGTGCCTGCCCCTGCACCACCAACACTAACACCACTAACCAGCAGCAGCATGACATTCTCCTCCCCAGTTTCAGTTCCCAGTGCCAGAGGAGGAGCTGTATCTGGAAGCAGAGGAAGTGAGGGACATAGCAAAGGAAATTCTGGGGAGGGAGAGGGAATCTGAGTTTGTGCTCCACACCCCTGAGAGTTCCCCTAGAAGCAGGTCTGCTTCTCTGGAAGGCACCTCAGAGGAGGTTGTGGGGGCACATGGCTCAGCTCTTCCTGTTGTTGTGCCTCTGCCTGGTGAGGAGGGTGATAAGGAAGGATCCCCACCCTCGGCCCAGAAGCGGGGGGGTAGTGTAGTGTGGGATCATTTTGAGGTGGCAGATGATCCCAAGTATGCTATTTGCCAGCACTACCAAAGGCAGATCAACCAGGGCAAGGAGGTGAAACACTTCGCCACCACAGAGATGTGGTGCCCAAAAAGAAGTCCCCTTTTTGCTTCAAAGCCCCCATCCCCAAGAAGCAGAGGCAGGCCACCCTGGACCAGTGCGGGAAAAGCGGAGACAAGTGGTGGCACATTCCAAAGGAGAGCGAGATCACCCAGAGCACGGGGGAGATGCTTGCTCTGGATGGCCAGCCCTTCTCCTTTGTTGAGCTTCCAGAGTTCAAGTGGCTAATGGCACCTGTGGCCCCATCATGCCAGGTGCCCACATGCACCACCTTTAGCAGGACGGTGGTACCCTCCCTGTAAGAGGCTTGAGGAAGAAGCTGCGGAAGGCAGGCCATGAACCGTGTGGTGCAAGGGTGGCTTAATGGGCAATGCAGGCTCACCTGCGGGTTCATGGTCACCAACAACAGGGCCAGTATGGTCAAGGTGGTGCGTGATGCCAACTTTGTTGGCATCCGCTGGGTGGCACACAAGTTCCTCCTCGTAGTCAGGGATGCCTTGGAGGGGGACTGGGCTCCCGGTGATGGTGCTGCCACTACCAGCCAGCTAATTTCGAAATGCAGGAAGGTGGTGGACTACTTCCACTGGAGCATCAAGGGGGATAAGATGCTGCAGACAAGCAGGCAGAGCTAAGCATCCCATGGCACAGAATCATGTAGGATGTGGGGACTCAGTGGAACTCCACGTACCTGATGCTAGAAAGGCTGGTCGAGCAACAGAAGGCTATTCATGAGATGGCCTTTGTCGGGGAGATTGGCATCAGTGGCTCCCTTAACAAAACAAAGTGGGATACCATCTCCCAGATCTTGTGTTCCTCAAGCCATTCCTTGAGGTCACTGAGCGCCTCAGTGCTGGCAATGTCCTCCTTAGCCAAGTGATCCCTGTAGTGAGGGAATTTCAGAGCCATGTGGAGAGCTTCCGGGGGATCAGTGTTCCTGGCTGGAGCAAGCCACTTTCACTAGAGGTGCAAGCACTGGTGAAGGAGCTGAAGGAGGGCATCAAACAATGGCAGGATCTGTTGCAGTCCAGTACGGTCTACATGCTGGCAGGCATGTACAACCCAAGGGTGAAAGGAAGCATCTGCAGCACCAAAACCCTGGATCACTGAATGGAGGTGCTGGTGAAGAGAGTCAAGGAGGCAGAAGGGCAGAGGTGGGGGGACGTGAAAGAAGGGGATCCACTTTCCCATGCCAGCACTCCCAACCACAAGCCAATCTCCTCCCCCACAGCCATTGCCAATGTGGGCCAAGGGCATGGCTTCAATTGTTGGGGCCCAGAGGCATCAGACCCCACCATCAGGCAGGTAGCACAGAGGCCTTGGTGCCTACCTATCTCGCAAAGGACGTAGAGCCACTGCACTGCGACCCCTTGGCCTATTGGGCAACGCGCAGCCAGGTGTAGCAGGATCTTGCCACAGTTGCCCAGGAACACCTGTCCTGTCCACCGACCAGTGTTCCAAGTGAGAGGGTGTTCAGCATTGCTGAGGATGTTGTGACACCCCACCACATTTCCTTGGATCCTGCTTTGGTGGAGCAGCTGGTGTTCCTGAAGGTGAATCTCCCACTGCTGAGGATCCCCAAGCTCCATATGCAGACAGAGTGAGTGCCACCCTCCTCACTCAGCACCTATTTCCTTTTTTTTATTTGCTTTCACAACCTTGAGGTGCAGTTTCCCAGAAACCCCTGCATCTATCTCCTTGAAACTTGGCAGGCTTCATGCCCTCAGAAGAGGCTACCATCCCTGCTGTGTTCATCTGGTATAGGTATTTTAGTGATTCTCCATTATAGTCTATGGTTGAATCAGTGCCGAATCTCCGAAGCCGAATTGGCTGAATTGAATCGGGACAGTGATTCTAATCACTGAATCAAATCATTGTCCCTCCAAATTGGCCAAATCCGAATCCAAAGCAAATACTTGCTGCTTTGCACAGGCCTAGTATTTAGCTGAATTTGCAGGTTTATTGGAATCTGACAGGTCATGCCGTTAGCACTTCTGTTATGGCCTTGAACTTGCAACTTCAACCACATGCCTTAGCACGCACACCACCTCAGCCCCCCAGGAAGACTAGTAAAAAGATAGGAACAGAAGGGGCAGTCTGGCAATGGTAAGAGGTGGAGAAAAAGAGGAAAAAGCTGGGGAGGTGATAACAGAAAAGGACAGACTAGAAGTGGGAGACAGGGAACAATATCTGGGGAAGAACTCTGGAGTTGGAAAGGGGCTGGCTAAAGGGAAGGGCAGGCTAAGGGGTAAGTGGCAGTATGTGTAACCACTAGAGAATGCTCCCTTCCAGAATCTGGAATAAACTCCCAAACCGTAACATTCTGCTGCTGTCTGGAACAAAACTTACCAGCAAATGAGTTCGTCCTTCCCTTGGTGACAGGTCCAAATAGTAGTTGGCTATAACTCTCCACCATTTGCTCAATTAGCTCAAGTAGTAGAGGCATATGCTGTGCATCTGAAGGTTCCCTGCAGCTGATCCATATGGAGTCTTTATGGTGCCGTATGTTGGAATTTTGATTTTTCATTTTTTTTTAACTGTAGTTGTTTATACACTGAAAAAACTTTTTAAAATATTGGTTGACACATCAAGCACTCAGACCAGGAATTGATTGAATTAAAGTTACCCAATATTTGGTGCCTCACAAATTCACACTGTGCTTTCCACAAGGCACCTTTCTAATTTAGTGAGTAGGGTAGAGTAGACTCTGGGGATGAATTTGTGTTGTGTAGGGAATAAAACTGTTGTCTGCAAATCTTGCTGCCTTATTTGTTTCAAAAGATGTATAGCGAACCTAGGGAGGAAGAACCAGCAGCATACCTACAGGCTGGGGAACTCCCTTCTCGTCAGCACAGAGGCAGAAAAGGATCTTGGAGTCACTATTGATTCCAAGATGAACGTGGGCCGACAGTGTGGGGACACGGTCAGTAAGGCTAACCACACCTTGTCATGCATCCACAGATGCATCACGAGCGGGTCCAATATGCCCTCTATGCGGCACTGGTCAGGCCGCAGTTGGAGTACTGTGTCCAGTTCTGGGCGCTACACTTTAGGAGGGATGTGGACAGCATCAAGAAGATCTAGAGGAGGGCCACTCCCATGATCCGGGGACAGCAAGACAGGCCCTACGAAGAGAGGCTACAGGACCTGAACCTGTTCAACCTCCACAAGAGAAGGCTGAGAGGGGATCTGGTGGCTGTCTATAAACTTTCCAAGGGGGACCAGTAGGCATTGGGGAGTCCCTGTTCTCCGGAGCACTACCGGGAGTAACAAGGAATAACGGCCATAAGTTGACTGAGAGTAGGCTCAGGCTACATATCAGGAAGCACTACTTCACAGTCAGGGCGGCTAGGATCTGGAACCAACTTCCAAGGGAAGTGGTGCTGGCTCCTACCCTGGGGGTCTTCAAAAGGAGGTTAAATAGACACCTTGCTGGGGTCGTTTGACCCCAGCTTTCTTTCCTGCCCATGGCAGGGGGTCGGACTTGATGATCTGCTCAGGTCCCTTCCGACCCTACCAACTATGAAACTATGAATAAGGCAGAGGATTGGAGGAAGAGAGGGGCTGGTCTCTGCATTAGGGTACTTGAAGACAGCCTGTCCTTGTCTGTCTTACAGGTGCTGTGGTACTGAATAACTCACTTCAACCAAACTTTTCATGGATAACCTCACTGTGGTCTCCCAACCCGAGATATCTGAAACTTGATTTGCAGAAGCATTGAGCACTTCCAACTGCAACTGAAGACAATGGGAACTAAGCTTTGAGCATGCCATTTTAAAGGGGTTTCTTGAGCGTTTTATAGTGTTCCATTACAAATAAGGTCCTTTGTGCTTCTTGTTGGGCATACATATTTGTGCCTTAAATTTGTGCCTCCTTCCCCCATCTCTAAAGCAAGGGTAATAGCACAAACCTTCAGGATGTTGGGAAGATAAACTGGGTTTTTGGTTGTAACTGTGTTGGTCTAAGGACATAGGCAGGCAAGATTCTTTGAGTAGAAGTGATATCTTTTATTCAGTCTAATAAAAGATACCGCATCTACTTAAAGGACCTTGCCTGCCTTGTGAAGATAAATGAATTTTTTGGGCAACATTGTGTTGATCAGTGCCTTAGAGAAGTCCAAGAAAAAAACAGCCCCCACCCACAGCTTCACAGGCAGCCCAGTGCCTCCACTGCCCACCCTAACCTTCCTCCCAGATGGACATGCCACATGGGCAGTCCCTCTCCTCCACTGCACACACAGCTCAGCTCCTTCCCTTGCTGAGCACGCAGCACAGGCACCCCAGAGCCCCCTGCCACTGTGCCACTCCAGGGTGGAGCAAGGAGGGGGAACCTGAAGACCCCAACCACTTCCACAGAAAGAGAAATGGGGGGAGTAGCAGATGGGTAGGATCCTGCAGGTGGCATACTCAGCCTTTGTGAGCCACCAGTTGGATAGCCCTGATCTGTGCATTTCTTCTGGCTATACAGCTCACCATAAATGTACAAATCTGTGAAAGTTGCCATGTGTCCTGTCTGTGCATATGCTGACCATTCTTTAATTCTGTTGGGATTTTTAGCAAAGAATTAAGAATTTCTTTTTCTAATATCCTATGCAGAAAGGGAAAACTATGTGCCAGCAGGAGGCTTGGCTAGTAACACGCTCTTCTCTGAGGTGTATCTGAGCCCACATCATAAACCAGAACTCTTGCTTTTAATGCTACTGTGGCTGCAGGCACAGAATGGAGCACTGTGTCAAGTGCGGTCTGTGAATTTTAAACAGGAAAACGAGATAGTTTCTGCCTATCCGTGTTTGATAATTGTCCCCGTAGCAGTTCACGATTCTGTGCACTCTTTGTGAAAAGAGGTCAAGAACCTTAATCTGGTACTACCTGTCAATGGAAAGTTTCAGTGCTCAGGGTGCTGCATGCATGCTGTAGCTGCTGAAAAGTAATAGCTACTATGGCACAATGTGTTTGCCACCACAGACACTGAAGCACTGCACTTGAACTCATTTTGTGAAGCAGTGGAAGATAGCTTAAACATGAAATGCACTGTATAAATCTAAAATTCTTGTCTCTGCTCAGAGTGGCATTTGAATCATAGAGCGACTGTTTACCAACACAACCAAGCAAAACCGCAGCTGAGGGATGAAAATAGTCCATTTTCAATGGAATGCTGTAATTGCATTCGTAATAATAAGAAAGGAGAGAATAAATCTTTATCACATTCAAATAAGTTTCCCTTTTTTTTTTTTCTTTTTACATGTATAGTCTGATGGTATTTCAGGATGAGCAGGGTCAGGATAATGGTTGATGGAAATCAGTTATACCGTGTTTAGCTTGGGTGATGGAAACTTTTCATTTAAAAATAAAAAGATTTAAAGTGTAATTTATTCCTGTGAATGTTATCATGAGGAGAAGAATTTTGCCTATAATGAGACTTATGTTATAGAAGAGCTGGTTTTAATCAACCTTGCAGAAATAGAGAGAGAAGTCTTAAATAATGCTACCTTAGAATCATATTGTTGCCTGCTGAGTTATCTCCAGGTACAACCATAAAGCAATGCATTGCAAAGTGGGAATGGGTTCAAATCATTGATTCGGTTTATCGAAAGAACACTGTGCTTTCGTTTGGGAGATGACAAAAAGCCCAGTAATGTCCAGTCAGGAATGATACGAATAGAGTTAAAGTCAACCTTCCACCTAGAGAAAGGGAAGCTTTATACACAAGCGGCAGGCTGGCATGCTTGAGAGAGAAAGTTGTTAATGATTTTTATACAGCCCCTATTTCTGTAGTGTCTGAGTATCTCATAGTCTTTTAATTTATTGAGTCTCACAGCACTCTAATGAGGTAGGAAGCACAGCTGTTGCCATTTTACAGTAGAAAAACCAAGGCACACAGAGATGAGGTTTTTGCCTACATGTGGAATTTATTGCAAAGTCAGCTAGGGTATGAATTTACAAGACAATAGCTACTGCAAACTGACTCTTCCCAATTTCACTCTCATAACATCATGTCAGTGGCCATGTCTACACGAGACGCAGACTGTGCAGTAGCTCGTTACTACTGCGTGGTAGCGTCACATGGCACAAAGTGTGATGTGGTGCTACTGCGCAGTAGTAACAAATTAGTGTGCAGTCAGTGTTACCTAAAAGCTGTTTGGTGACACTACTGCACAGTAGCTCTGGTTACTGCACAGTCACTTGATATTTGTGTATGCAAGTAAGAGGCAGTTTGCTCCAATTCCAAAGTAGGAAAGTGAAGTAAGCTACTGCACACTGAGGCTGGCCACACGGGGTGTTAGTTCAGAGTAGCTAGTTTGCCTGTAAATTCATATCCTAGCTTACCACATACTAACTTCCCCATGCAGAAAAGCCCTAAGTGATTTGCTAAGGTTATATAGGCTGTGTGTGGTGGAGCAGGAAATATCCTGGGACTTGGAAGCCCAGGCTCAAACACCCTAACATCCGTCCTGTCTGAATAAAACAAATCTATCTTGAATGTACATAGGTAGGTAGTTAGCTGTGTTAGCCTGAAGTCAGGCAGAAAGCAGAGTAGAGAGAGACTTTATAGATGAACTAAATCAGAATTGGATAAGTTTTTGCCAACCCAAGCATCTGATGAAGTGAGATGCAATAAGTGAACTGGGCAACATAAAGTAAAAATGTGTTGTCCACAGTTCCCAAGCTAAGAAGAAATGCAGCACACATGTAAGCTACCTATTTCAAAAGACCTAGCTAAGCTTTTTATGAAACAGCTTTATTCAGCATCTACCAGTGACATGTAATATTGAATCTTGTTGGAGTGGTGGCCTAGAGATGTGTCTTGCATACTATCAGCTGGGAGAAATGAGTTCAAATTCCTGATTTAAGTGTCCTAGAAACACTCCACAAGGACATTCAAGCACCACAGTGGGTGAGCTACAGCAGAGCCAAATATGGAAATACATATGTGAATACATTCCTGTTTCTTTAAAAAAATATACAGACTTAGCAATCTGCATAACTGGCTTAAAAAATATTATTTGCGACTGATGCATCCAGCTGCTGGCGGGAGGATATCACTGAGTAAACTGTTCAACCTGTTCTATAAACCTTGTATGAGCATGGGTAAAATAGCTTTTTAAAAAAAAAAACTGATTGTTTAACTTTGTTAGTGTTCTGAAAAGAACTGTAATTCTGTACTTGTGATTTTAATTTATAGGTACATTGAAACCCTGAAGGAACACAAACCGAAAATCATTTGGGATGAACAAATAGCTGAACATTATTTTGAATACAAGAAGTGAGTTGCAGTCTTTCCTTACCGTTCTGTGTATATTTGGGGGCATGGTTCAGTAAACACTGAATTGCTGGTTAACTAGAATGTGTGATCAAATTCAGTACACTGAGAGTCTCCCATTTGTCAACTGTGTCAACAGCTAATAGGAAAGAGGGTTTCAGGGAACCAAAATAAGCCAGGCAAGGGTGAATGAAATAATAAATGTAGCTAAAACAAGCTTTAGTCTCAGACTGCACCAGGTCAGATCCTTAGAAGTATGTTGGAATGGTAAGATATGTCTGCAAAGCCATGTTGATTACTTCCCAGCAAGTCATGTTCATCTATGTGCTGAACAATTCTTTTTTTTTTATCATCATTATTTTTTCTACCAGTTTTTCAGGAAGAGAAGTTAGGCTCACCAGCATGTAGTTTCCTGCATCCCCTCTAGAGCCTTTTTTTTTAAATATAGGAGTCAAATTTGCAACCTTCCAGTCCTCTGGTACCAAATCCTGTCATTACTTAGGACTAGGTCAAGAATGGCTTTTCTTCTTGTAGGTTCCAGCATTAAATGCTCCAGAACACAGTCTTTTATAATGTAAAGAAATTTGGTCTCTGCATCCCTACCTGATATCAGATTGACCCAGTCTATTTGTGGATAGTTGAAATAATCCATTCTTACTGTGTTTTCTGCTGTCACAGCTTCTCTCAACTCTCTTAGTATTTCTCCCTTAGCTGATGCTGGCCTGGTCTAGGGGTTGATGGTGTATTCCCAGGTGTACCTTTTTCTGCTGAAACCCAGAATTTCTACGGCATCTCTCTTATCAGTTGAAAAATCAACCCTATTTGATTTGATGCAATCCTTGATGCAGAATTCGAATGCAATCCTTCTGTGGGCAACTGGTTGTTTTTTTTAATTTCCCACCAGCACCATCTCTCTCTCTCCTCTCCCCTGTAACTAAGGCAGTAACTAATGGGCTGAAATATTTTTTTGGAACTCTGAACCCAGCAGTTTCACTTTATTAATTCAATCCCCATTGTAGCTACAAATTCTGAATTTCTCTTGCATTGTTAGACATATTTGCTTCATACCTCTGTTACCAGAACTCAGTAATATTTACTGGTTTGTTCACTTCTTCTTTTAATTCTATAAGGCGGCCTGGGATTTGTCATCTCTCATTGTGAGTTTTCAGGCATCCTGTTTTGACTTTACTTTGCATATGTCAAATGATATCACGGTTCTTTTTGTCACTTGAAAGTCAATAAAATCATGATCCATGTCTACCTGCCTCCATTGTGAAGTCCAGCTGGAGACGCAGTCATAGACAGGCTACTTCTAATAGAATTTCCTTTTCATCTGAATATGAAGACTTGCTCTGAAAACGTAAATCATAGACTCAGAAAATTAGGGTTGGAAGGGACCTCGAGAGATCATGTAGTCCAGTGTTTCTCAACCTTTTTTGTACCAGGACCCATTTGTAAACATTGATGGCCAGTCCCTACCCACTGCCCCCTGCCCTCAGCCCCTCAGTGTGTGGGGCAGGTGGTGGTGTGTGGGGGGCATGGGGAGTCCCAAGCAGCCCCTTGCAGCCTGGACCTATGCCAGCCTGCAAGGGAAAAAGCCACCGTTTCCTGCATTTTTCTTCTTTAAAGAATAATTCATTTTAAAAGTTTTTTGATCCATTTTAAAATGTGTTTGCAACCCTTTCATTCTTGTGACCCACTTTTGGGTCATGACCCACAGATTGAGAGATGCTGATCTACATGGATCCTGGTTTTCTCTGATTTTAAAAAATCCCCAATTTTTGGTTTAAAAAAAAGTAACCCCAAATCCACATTTTTCCATGATGTAATATATAGATAGATATATAGCGATGTTTCATTTTAAATAAGGAAAAATGTGGATTTAGGGTTAGTTTTTTAAAACAGAAAATAGGAGATATTTTTAAATCAGAGAAAACCAGAATCCATGCTGATCTAGTCCAACCCCCTGCTCAAAGCAGGACCATCTCCAACTAGATCGTTCCAGTCAGGGCTTCATCAAGCCAGACCTTAAAAACCTCCTAGGATGGAGATTCCACCAAAACTCTGGGTAACTTGTTCCAGTGCTTCACCACCCTCCTAGAAGGAAAGTTTTTCCTAATATCCAACCTAAGCTTCCCTTGCTGCAACTTGAGACAATTGCTCCTTATTCTGTCAATTGCCACCACTAAGAACAGTCTAGCTCCATCCTCTTTGGAACCCCCCTTCAGGGAGGTGAAGGTTGCTATCAATCCCCTCTCAGTCTCCTCTTTTGCAGACTAAATAAGACCAGTTCCATAAGCCTCTCCTCATAAGTTATGTGTCCCAGCATACAAACCATTTTTGTTACTCTCCGCTGGACTCTCTCCAATCTGGCCACATCCTTTCTATAGTGAGGGCCCCAAAATCGAACATAGTACTTCAGATGTGGTCTCACCAGTACAGAATAGAGGAGAATAGTTACTTCTCTCTGTCTGCTGGCAATGCTCCTACTAATGCAGCCCAATATGCCATTAGTCTTCTTGGCAACAAGGGCACACTGCTGACTCATATCCATGTTATTGTCCACTGTAACCCCCAAGTCCTTTTCTAAAAAGCTGCTACTTAACCATTTGGACCCAAGCCTGTAGCAGTGCATGGGATTCTTCCATCCTAAGTGCAGGACTTTGCATTTGTCCTTGTTGAATCTCACAAGATTTCTTTTGGCCCAATCCTCCAATTTGTCTAGGTCACTGAATCCTAGCCCTACCATGCAGTGTATGTACTACACCCTTCAGCTTGGTGTCATGCATGAACTTGCTGAGGGTGCAATCCATTCCATCTTCCAGATTGTTAATGAATTTATTGAACAAAACCAGCCTCAGGACCAACCCCTGAGGTACTCCACTTGATACTGACTGCCAGCTAGACATTGAGCCTGACAATCCAGCCAGCTTTCTATCCACCTTACAACCCATTTATCCAACCCATATTTCCTCAGCTTGCTTGCAAGAATGCTATGGGAAACAGTATAAAAATCCTGCTAAATTCAAGGTATACTACATCTACTGCTTTACTTGCATCCACAGAGCCAGTTATCTCATCATAGAAGGCAATCAGGTTCAGACATGACTTGCCCTTGGTGAAACCATGCTGACTGTTCCTAATCAACTTCTTCTCCTGCAAGTGCTTATAAATTGATTTTATGAGGATGTGCTCCATGATTTTTCTGGGGACTGAGAAGAGATTGACTGGTCAAGAGTTCCCTTGATCCTCCTTCTTCCCTTTCTTACAGATGAGTAATATATTTGTCCTTTTCTAATTGTCTGGGACCTCCCCCAATCACCATGAGTTTTCATAGATAATCACCAGTGGCTCTGCAATCACATCAGCCAACTCCCTCAGCACTTTCGGATGCACCGCATCCTGCCCCAGAGACTTGTACATGTCTAGCTTTTCTAAATAGTCCCTAACCTGTTCTTTCACCACTGAGAGTTGCTCACCTTCTCCCCAAACTGTGCTGCCAGGTGAAGTAGTCTGGAAGTTGACCTTGCCTGTGAAAACCGAGGTAAAAAAGGCATTGAATGTTTCAGCCTTTTCATCATCATCTGTCAGTAGGTTGCCTCCCCCATACAGTAAGGGGCCCACAATTTCCCTAACCTTCCTATTTTTGCTAACATATTTATAGAAACCCTTCTTGTTACCCTTCACATCCCTTGCTAGCTGCAACTCCAATTGTGCTTTGGCCTTCCTGGCTTCATCCCTGCATGCCCGAGTGTAACAGGGAACACTAGCCATGTTACTAAGAGGCAGGGCTGCCCCTTTAAGACCCGAGTCTATAGGAACACCAAGCACCAGAAGGGTAAGGGTTAATACCCCAACCACCCAGGCCAGTCAGCTGACAGGAAGAGGATAGACTTCTGGGCACATATAAACCCCAGGGCCGAGGCTGGCAAGAGGAGGTCTCTGGCAAGCGGCCTGGGGAAAAGAGCTCCTGCACAGCAGAACTACCCAGGAATACTGTGGCTGCTGGCCAGACTGCTGCTATGGCTATTGAGGCTCCAGGAGACTACAAGGTACCCAGAGCTGGTAGGTACTCAATAGTCGAGGAGCAGTTTGGGGTTTTTAAGGAGTCAGATTGTGGCTTGTAGGATTTGTGTTATGTTATAGCCCAGGGGCTCATATTTATGTTGTTGTTTTATCCAGTGAACTGAGCTGAGACTACTGGAGGAGGAGGCCTCATTGGGGCACACTACTGTGCAAAGCCCCAGTGCCAGGGGGCGTAGCAACAGGGGGTAATCAGACCCCAGAGCTAGGGGGCACAGTGACAAGGGGTGATTAGACCCCAACGCCAGGGGGAGCAGCAACAGGTGGTGATCAGACCCCAGTGCCAGGAGCTGCAGAGACAGGGGGTGGGCAGACCCCAGCACCAGGGGGTGGTCAGACCCCAATGCCAGGGGGTGCAGAGCCAGGAGGCGCAGAGACAGGGAGCAAACCCCAGTGCCAAGAGACACAGCAACAGGGGGTGGGCAGACCGCAGCACTGGGGGCATGGCAACAGGGAGTAAACCAATCCAATGCCCTGGGGCTCAGATCAACATTTATATACCATCTGTGAGGCATGGGCCATTGTGTAGGGGAGGTTTGGAGCAGTGGATAGCAACCCCTAGCATTGGGATAGTAAATGGGCAACCTTCCACCTGAGTAACATCATAATTATTGTTCCATCAAGGTGTGGCAGGCGAGATAGGCAGGTGGGTAGCCCAGAGACAGAGGGTCAGGCCTACATTAGACAGGCCCGGGGATGGTCCCTGTCACACCGAGCAATTTTCTTATACTTCTCCCAAGTTGTTTTGCCAAGCTTCCACTTCTTTTAAGCTTTCTTTTTGTGTTTAAGCTCACCAAAGTGTTCTCTCCTAAGCCAAGTATGTCATTTGCCACATTTGCTATTCTTCCTGCACAGCGGGATGGTTTGTTCCTGTGCCCTCAGTAAGGCTTCTTTAAAATACAATGGTATTTTACAAATCTGATGTCCTGTACTTGAATGGTGGGTTCCTTTGTGTTTCCACATAATCTACTTCCTGAGTGACACCTGGCAAAGCAAATTCGATGAAGGAAAACTTTATCAATGCTGCATAGCCTAACTTTAAAACCTAATCTTGTGAATTCTTATCTGTGAACCTCCTGGAAGGGAGATTGATGCAATGAGTACATTGGGCCTGAAAATCTGTCTTCCCCTGACTACCTTCTATATGCCTGATTGGCAGCGTTGAGGATCAACCTGTCTGCGTGGGTTCAGTTGAGTTA
This sequence comes from Alligator mississippiensis, assembly GCF_030867095.1. Lineage (NCBI taxonomy): Eukaryota > Metazoa > Chordata > Crocodylia > Alligatoridae > Alligator > Alligator mississippiensis. The sequence goes on along the minus strand of NC_081825.1, from coordinate 185,147,383 downwards.
AAGGAAAGGAATATCTAAGAGAATACTTTTTTCCATCACTACTTCCCTTTTACAGAGGTCTAGCTATACTGAATGTTAATGGGATCTTGTTCAGAAAATACATTTCATTAGTGAAACTCCTCACCTGAAAATCTTTGTGTCTGCAGTTCCCAAGAAGAGATCCACTTAAATACAAAAACACCAAGAAAAGAGATGATAAATCATTAAATGGCATATGATAATTTGTGTAACAGCCAAAATCAAAGGTTGCTATTGTAAATCACTGTCAAAACTGTCTTCCTCGATTGTTCTTCAGATTATGTCCCTGTGTGCATTCCACTGTGGTCACACACGTTCCCAAGATCAAAGATGTTGAACGCACTAGCTGCCTTGTGTACTAGTCCAAGGGTGTGCAGGCCAGTATGAAAGAAACCCTCATTCCAGTTCCACCGTCTCCCTGTCTGAAATGGAGCACAGTGTCCACAGCTTGCTTAGCCTGTTTCAACTCCTTTCAGGAAATATAGTCAAACTTTAGACTTAGATAATTGTTTTAGCGTATAGTTTAGTATCGTTTTGTATATTTTAGAGATTGAGGGAGACCCTTTAATTTAGTTCTTCCCATCCCTCCTTTTTATTCCCCCCCCCCCCCCCCCCACTTACCCCGTGTCCACCTTTCAGCTACACACACTCTTCAGTCAGGGACCAAAAGGCCAGGTCTCCTTTCCACCACCTCCACTCATGAAGCTGTGCCTGAGCTGGCTTCAGGGGATACTTAGAGGGATCAGACAAAGCCAGAAGTTCCAAGCATGCAACTCCCTTGTGAGGGATCTGTGACAGCGAATCCTGCACTAATCTATATCGTCTCACTTTGGTGCACCAAGATAGAGAAGGTGCATGCACAGACTGAACAAACAAATAACTGGCAAAAATCTCTGGTCTCAGACATACAGGACCAAATTCCTTTCCAGTTATAAGTAAACTTAGGTACCTAAATATAAATTTATTCCACCATGCTTGAGTCCCTGAAACTGATAATACAAGAAATGGGGAAGTCCTCCTTATTGTCCTCACAGCTTTTTTTGTGACTCAATGGTCATATGATAGTGTGTTATAGAAGTAGATGCATTGATGGATTTTTAGGAATTTGAAGAGGGTGGAATGGAATCACAGTTAGATGCTTAAGTCCATTTAGATGCACAACAGGTAGAGTAGAATCTAGCCTATGGAGTGCATGCGTACCTACAGTTACCACAATGTACCTACTTACCACTAATGAGAAAATAACCTTTCTTGGCTCTTAGCCTAGTAATCGTTGTGTGCCAACAGCACTGTGTTCCCTTATCTTAGGGCCAGTAAAACTTCAGTAAAAAGTCAGTAGTTTTTTATATCACCTAGTGCAATTTTCTTCTTTTCTGGAAATAATGGAACTGTCTTGAAATTTAATTAAATCTACCAACTCCAGTATTATAAATGCAAATGATTTTTTTTTTTTTTTTTTTTTGCAGAAGTAAAGGGGGAAAGCACGCAGTCTTCTACCCAACATTAAAGGTATGTACCTATGCCCCCTCTTCAAATGAGAGGGGGATTAAGAGAAGAAGAGAGGGTAGGTAGGCGATATCTGTTTTGAAGAGCTCTCTGCCAGTTTTTGCAATGGTGACAATATTAATATGTATCTATATAAAGGGGGAAAGTCTAGATAGATAGATAGATAGATAGATATAGATTGCAGGTGTATTGATCACCATGTTTAAATAAGTTCTTGCTAGAGCCAGGCCAGTGTTAGAACAATGGCAGAAGACATTTTGGCAAATCCCAAAGCAGATGCACCTTTGTAATACTGAACTGTGCAGAAAGTTGCCATTTTATATTCTCCTTTTGCAGAATGTTTTTAATATCGTGCTGCTGCAGTATCATCTGAGTTAAGTGCATAATTTCTTTAAATTATTTTGAATAATCATTCCCTTGTGAATAACAGATACTCTACTATGGTGATTTGTGCATTTCTAAATGCATAAGTATATTTTTCCTTCCAGTCTCAACAGGTTGGAACGATAAGGTTTAAAGAGATTTCTATGCTGAGGCAAAGATGAAAGATTGTTCACATAAATGCAATTACGTTGACTAATACCACTCTAAATTATCGCTTATTCCCCTTTCACACTGCAGTTTATTCCACTGCTTCATTCTTTAAGTAGAGGGAGCTTGTCCACTTAAATCTGGTCTCATTCAAATACAGTAGAAAGCAGCCACAAATTCCAAAAGCCAGCAGATGTGCCCATGGTTTTTTTCTAGTCCCTGTTGGAAAATTTTTAAGCATTGCCCTATAATGTTAGCAATTCAAAGATTGCTGCTTTGCTCTTGTGCAGAAGACTCTAAAGGTAAAAATAACCTGGCTAAAAAAAAAAAAAGAGCTTTTTTTATTTTAAAATCCGAGTAAAGTAAAAAACACAAAATTGTAAAATAATTTTTTCTTTCAATAATCTAAAGTGGTGATCATAACATGAGGAAATTTATTTAATACTAATCTCACAGTATCTTTTTAAAATGTAATTTTCTGCATGAGACTTAAGACTTGATGCTGAGAGAGGGACAAATGGGTTGGATATAGAAGACAACATCTTATAAAACACTGATCCCTTTGGCATTTGGCAAGTTGCATTCATTGTCTTCAGTAGTAAAGTCTTTCTTTACCCTTGTGAAGCCCTCTGGAAGAGTTGAAACTGTGTGTGACAGGATTTTCTGAGGGTGTATTATAGCACTGTGTGAATGATAACTCAGATTAAAACAATGCAGTATGTAGCTTTGTTTACTTCTGTGCTGTTCATTTAATCAACTGATTTCTTAGTGGCCAATGAATTATTCCAGGCTTTGCAGCTTCTGCTTCTAAGAAGCAAATGTTTTTAAAAACTGATCATGCATTACTTCTGAAGCTACAAAAGAGGAGAATTGTTTGTACTCAGTAAAACCTAATTATCTTATGTATCCTTTTCTTAGTCCATCCAAGTGCGCTTAGAATTTGCAAAGGAATTGGGCACTGGAATATCCATCTGGGAGCTGGGACAAGGCCTGGATTATTTTTATGACCTACTTTAAAATAAACGAACTGGGAAAGACTTTATTTGCTGAGATTGCTTTATCAATTACTTGGGGGGATTTTTGGGAGAAGGTTTTTTAAAAAATACTGGTTTTTGTAATTTATATTAAATCTGTATTAAATTTGCATTTTCCCAATAAATAAGATGTTCTGAAATACTGTATGGATTGCAGCACATGGTTTTATTCAAGAAAATACATATCTCTGAAAACATACCTTAAACTCCTGCTCTTACCGTCATTACAGTGTACCACCACTAGGAAAATACTAAGAGTTCACAAACGAATACTGATAGTTTGCACTTTCTAACCCAGGTTTAAGATGACGATTTCTCAAATAAGAACTAATAATTACAGAAGTAAGTAGGCAGACCCATCTGTCAGGTTTGTGCATGGTAAGTGAGATGCCTTGTATGCTTCTTGTAGCTTAACTCATTTGTAAACAAAAATTAGTCTTGCTATGGTATATAAAAGCAAAGTATGATATGTAAAAATAAGTAAAGCATAACATAGAGGGGGGCAGGGAGGGGAAGGGGGAGAAGAATGGACATGGTTCCTCCAGGCTGGCAGAAGTTCATACGCTGGGTTATCTCTTTGGTTTTTTATTTTTAGGAAACCCGTAAGTAGGTCAGGATCATGGCAATGTCAACTCCAGACTTTTTTTTACTTCGCTTGCACACCAGAGTAATGCTCTGGTTTCTGTTTTATCCTTAAGCTGCTTCACGGTGTGCTTTGTAATATTTAGTAGTGGTGCATTCTCTATTAGTTATTAGTTTGTGGGCATCATAATATTTAGCACCAATCTTTAAAAGTGTTCTTGGAAAGCAGATTCTGTAAAATGACTATGCATTCGTTAGCTTGATTTTTAAAACTGCTGAACACCTCTCACTTCCACTGATTTCACTTGGCATTGCAGATACAGGGCAGCTTTCAAGGTAAGGCTCTACATTGCTCATCCTACTTGTTAGTGCTTTGGGAAGCCTGAAAAAGGAGCATCTCACAACACTTCACTGTAGTATTTAACCATGTAACTTTTACCCTAAAAGCCAAGAAAATGGATCATAAATATATTCTTCTAAGATAGCATTCACCAGAGACAGAACCAGAGGAGATGCAATGGCATGGCTGTATACCCCCTTTTGGACTTTAACATAACTCAGGAAGCTACGAGGACTTTTTTAAGGTCCCCAAAAGCATGCAGGAATCCTCCCACACTTCCCCTCCATGCTGAGAGGGGAGCTCCATGCTTTACCTGCTGGTGGGGGAAGCCTCAGGGCCATTCCTGCCTGCTCCTGCTGAGCTGTACAGGGCTGGGCTCTGAAGCTTCCCCTGCCCTCGGACAGCAGGGTAAACAGGAGTGGTGAGTGGTGGAAAGGGAGGGGTAGGCACGTGCCTCTGAGCATGGAAAGGAAAGGAAATCTTAGCTGCTTTGGGGGTCTTTAAAAATACCTGGAGTCTCCCACACTGTCTGCCCACATTGGTTGGTGGGGGTGGGGGTGGGGGAGGGAGGAGGTTGGGAGTGGGAGGGCAGCCATCCTTACAGCATAGGTTGCTGCTCCGACACTTCCCCCCCTGCCAAATCCTGGATTCGCCTCTTGTGTTCACGTTTACTAGTTTCTTAAGTTCCATGTACTTGGCAGAGTATTGACTAAAATGAAATTAAGGAGAGCATGCTGGGAATATTAAGTGAGCATCTGGATCACTAGGAGAGATCCAGGCAGTAACAGTATAGATTATGGACGTTCTTATTCCCACTTGTAGCTCTCACAAAGATATCTTTTCAACTTAGCCTGCGCCCAGCACTCCCAGTAATTCATCTCAGTGGGGAATTTATCTACCCCTGTTGGTTTCAAGCAAATAAATCCCATTATAATCCACCACTGATTAAAGAACTATTGATTTTTCACCTCTCTGATTTAGTTCTGACATCTCACAGCTCCACACTGTAAAGTATCTAATAGGGTTTACTAATCAGGTCCCTTTCTTCCATGCCATTAGGAGTGAGGTAATTTGCTATGTGAATCCTCCTGTTCAATTAACCTGAACTTTTAGGTTCAATGGAAAGTAATTTAAAGTAACCTTGGCAATGGTATTTAAAATAACCCAAGAATTACATTCTACTCTTTTTTTCTCCCTACATTCAAATGACTGAACTAGTAGGATTGAAAGTATATTTGGTAAATGAAAAAAAAAATTAACAGGTTGTGATCTAAGATGCACACCCATTTTTATACTGGTTATTAGTATTTTCAAAATTGGAAGATGGTGAAGAAAAGAAAACTTCATCTTAGCTCACAGTGGGCAGAAAATGCATGGTTTTATATAGTCTTTTCTCCCACTTGTTTCATCATTACTATCTTTTATACTCCATGCCTTTTTCACTGTGAAGCAGCTTAAGTGCTGTAAATCACCTGGAAGACAGATGTATGTTTTGATGAACTGTCCTTACAGATGGAACAAATACTTCTCTGCTAAAAAGATCAAACTAACCCCGCCGTTTCATAAAGAATAAATAACAGAGAGGTACACTGTGTAGTTAGAACCATCTCTAGTATAGATGCTTCAAGCTAGGAATGTTGTTTTATCTCTTAGGTGCTATGAATATTTGTTACTTTCTAAATAATATGCCAAAAGCATGAACATTTCCTCAGTACTGAAGTATTCCATATACTGCAGTTGAATGAATTATGTCTTTTGCGTGCCCTCTCCATGTTTCTACTTGTGGGTTGCGCTGACTGTTGCAGCTTAGATAGTAAAATGTTCTCACAGGAATGCTCTTGGAGCATTTACACACATCACTACTCCCTCAAACATGTTGGGGGGATCTGCTGCTACTGCAGTTGTTTCCAGCCACAGAAGTAGACAAAAATTAAGTTCTCCATATCCCTTTTTCTCAAAGAAGATAGTGATTCATACTGTGTTTTAGTGCTTAGTGTCCTGTAAATGCAATGGTAATTTTTTTTAGTTTTTGTTAGTTTTAGCTGTTGGGAATTGGTACCATCTACAGTTATTATGTAGATTTGAAGTGAGAAAAATATTTTAATTGTGCATCATGTATGGCAGTCCTTCTGGCACGTCTCTGGAGGGTACTGTCTTTTGGGATATCCTGTCTGCAATACTTTCATACTGGGATCACACAAGGAACATCAGGACATTGGTAAGCTCTCCTGGGCTGGCTTTTAGTGGCAAAGAAGATCTAAGCATTGTAAAGGATCAGAGCGCAAGATGACAAGATGAGAGGGGCTGTTGAATTCATCTCAGTCAGTGCCGAGAAAGGTGGCAAAAGACATAAAAGGCCTGGGCATCTTCCTTTGAAGGGAATGGATTGTATAGCAATAATATGGAGAAAACATAAATTAAAAAGGAGTACGTGTGATCAACTGCTAGTCATTTAGGTACTTTTTAGTCTGTTAAAGGAGGAGTCTTGGGGCCTTCATTTAGGTACCAGAACAATTTTATCCAACAGTGAGTGCATGTACTACTCAAGAGTAAACTCTACCGAGCACTTGTCTACACATGCAGGGATGTGGGAGATTTGCTACTCCTAGCAGCAGACCACTTCTGCTCCCTGTAGCCCTGCAATGGGCCCCTGCAGCAGCCAGGAGGAGCTCTAGGCTCCCCCTCAGTGCAAGCCCAGGGGGCAAGAGACAGTTGTATCTTGGCAGGGACTGGGACATTGCTCCCTGCCCCTGGAGGCTGCCTGCTGCTGGGGTGGGCTCTGCCACTGGAGCCTAGGCAGGAACAATGTACCCCTGCCCCAGCAGCAGGGAGCTCCCAGCTCCCACTCCATGATCATGGACCCGGGCTGGGAGATCCTTATCTCCCAGCCCCAGTGCCCTGACCATGGGACTTGGGCTGGGCCATAAAGATCTCCCAGTGCCAGCCCCATTACTATGGAGCTAGGAGAAAAGGATTTCCCAGCCCAGGCCCCGCAACCATGGGACTTGGGCTGATATCCCAGCCCCATGATCACGGAGCAAGTGCTAGGAGCTCCCTGCTGCTGGGGCAGGGGGACATTGTCTCCACTGGGCTCTGATGGAGGAGCCTGCCCTGGCAACAGGCAGCTCCCAACAGCAGAGAGCAATCTCCTGCCCCCAACTGACTGGGAGCACATTTCCTTATGGTCAGACATCTACATGTGCACTACTGCGCAGTATGTAATAAGTAAATTTACTACTTGCATTTGCAGGTAGCAAATTTACTCATGATTAGAGCCAATTACTACACAGTAAGAGCCTGCACATGTAGACATGGACATTTACTGCTCAGTAATTAGCTCTACTGCACAGTAAAGCATCTTGTGTAGACGCACCCAGTGTCACCCTCTTATAATTTCTCTTAACAGACTTCAGTTTTCTCAGTAGCAGTCTACTTCTTTGACACAGCAGAGAAAAAATGTGAAATGCTGAATGAAAAGAAAGCAGTATTGCATTTCAACATCTAGTTCAAACCACAGACCTCAGATTTGATGGAAAGATTGGCAGGTCAAAACCAGTCTCTATCAATACTGATCCTAATTTAGGCAAATGGATTCCAGAGAAGATAATAGAAAATGTCTACACAGTTCAGTTTGAGACCGTACTTCCATTCAGACCTCCGGCACTCATCCCTGTTCAGACCCTTCTCACATGACTAAAAGATCAGTTACAAGTGAGAGATGCCAAGAAAAGGCATTCAAAGGTCAAGGCTATTACTGCAGATATTTCCTCATACCAAAGAAAAGTGAAGGGTTTGGTCCAATTCCAAATCAAAGAAATCTCACTATCTTGACAAGGAAATTCCCTTTCTGTATGCTGGTGCTTCTGTCCATCATTTTTTCCCTTTCTACCCCAAGCTGATTTGCAGTCTTTTGATTTTAAAGGGTGCTTTTTCATATTTTTGCTGATCCATGTCACAGAAAGTATCTTCATTTTATAGTAGGCCAACAGCTCATCCAGCAAAAATGCTTTTCTTTTGGGCTGTCTGCTGCTCCCAGGAGTTTTAGAAAGTGCCTTTCCATCATGAGCGCTCATTTAACAAGATGAGACATTTTTGACCACTCTGAGTGCATTACCATTTTACACAAATTTAAGTCATGCAAGATACTTTTCAGGAACACCCTAACTTGCCACAGGTAAAGCAAGGGGACAAGGGCACTGTCAATGTCCTGCTGCCCCAAGAGTTGTTAAAATACACTGGGGAGATCCAAGAAGGAGGACCATTCCCTCTTGCCAACCCTGGCTGCAGAGCAAGGCAAAAACAAGCAGCCTCTGTCAGATAGGTATCCATCTTCATCTAACCACTGCTTGAGTGCCTTTGATTTTCAGGTGAATCTCTGTGGAGGCAAATGAGCTGAGAGCTTTTGAGAAATCTTACATGCTTTCTCTTTGAGGTTGGGGACTGATAATAAAAGTATTTCAATTCCATCTCAGAAAATCTGCATTATAGGGTGCTCAGGAAGGAAGAGCTTTTCTTTCATGTGAATGGTTTCTGAAACTTCAATCTTTTATAATGGTGCTTCACCATTAGTGTGTATAGACAGGCTTTTTTCTAGTGCTGGTGGGTCTAGCAACTTTAGCAGCTTATGTCGCACCTTATATGAAACTCAGGAAAGAATCCTGCAAAACTGACTGTCAATGAACTTCAGACCAAGCACGGATAGCCCGTAAAAACTGTTAATAGGGGTGTGCAAAGCTTCGGTCGCTGATTCAATTCGGAGGAGATTCGGCCTGATTTGGTGTCCGAATCTCCAAATCCAAATCAAATCAGGAGACCCATTAATCTCTCCAAATTGAATCGGAAGTCTCCGAATCAACTCAGAGATTCGGAGAGATCCGACAGTTCGTCCATAGATACAGCTTTATATGTTTTTTCTATGTACCTTGAGGTACCAGGCATGGCTCGTGAACACTGAGATGGTGGGGAGGATGGAACGTCTCATGGCAGCACAGGGGGGTCCCTCACGTGCTTGGTGGAGGACCCCGCCCCCTGGCTCGGCAACTGGTGCCTCCTAGGTATGGGGTGGCACCCAGGGTCCCCCCATGGCCGATCGCTGAGCTGGGGAGGGGTCCCCTGCATGCTTAGTGGCAGACCTGGGTACTTCTGGTCCACTTCCGCCACCGCCAAGCGCACAGGGGACCCCCCTATGCTCCCATGGGACGCTCCATCCACCCCACCATCTCAGCATTCATAAGCTGGACCCGATACCTTGAGGTACATAGAAAAAACATAAAGCTGTGTCTATGGCTGCATCTCTGATTCTCTGAATCAGAATCAAATCTTCAGATTCCAATTTGGCCAAATCAAATCAGGACAGTGATCCGAATCAACAAATTGAATCACTGTCCCCCAAATCGGGCCAAATCCAAATCGAATACTGCCCACTACATGCACCCCTAACTGTTAACTATCCCACGAGATGTACTGCTTTCCTTGGCATAGCAGACAGAGCGTGGCTGTTCTAAAGAGAGCATAGCACGCTTCCAGCAGCAGCTGGGGAACACTTAGCGACTTCCTAACAATGGGAAGCCATTGGAAGTCCCACGAAGAAAGGTTGCATCTAAATATCCTGGAACTTAGAGCAATTTGTCCAGCTCTCAGATCTTTCCCATCTCACATGAATTGAAAGAAGCTAAGGTCCCCAGGGACCACATAACAGAGATGTATTGTTTCATTGAACCAAAGGAGTAGGGCACTCCTGATCAGGCAAAGAAATAGTCAAGGGATTCATGCATCCAAAACGACATCTCCCTTGTGGCCAAGAGATATCATTAGCAAAGAATAAAGGGATAAACCGTTTCTTCAGCCACTGGGGATTTCTCTAGCTGGCTCTCTTTGCTGCTAGACACAATCTTGAAGTGTCACCTGTTTTGCCTAAGAACAGAAAAGGAAACAGCTTATACATATCAGAAGCTTTTCTCCTGTACTCGGGAGAAGACTTGCCCCATTCTTTCTCCATAACCCAAAAGATAAGATGTGACAAGGCCAAAGTGATTTGAGTTACCCCAGAGTATCTGGGTCAACAAAGGTACACAGACCTTCTGTAGCTTTCTAAAGAAGCTTAGACTTTTCTCAGTGTTATAGAGTTCCTGTCCTGAAAGCAAGGCAGATTCTGTAGTCCACATCTCACTGCATGAGCTGTAGGAGGCAAAGTCCAGGTCTACACAAGATATTTGGTATACCCTGGAACAACATCTTCAAGCACACTACACTATTCTGGGCAGACTACTTCATAAACGAGAAGCAGTGCAATGGCATCCAGGTGATGCTTTGGGGAAAGTGACAGCAGGGTGATCATTAACAGTGCTGAGTGACAGCACAGATCAGGGTGCCTAAACTAATTACCCAGCCTACGATGATAAACAGACACAGCTACACTATTTCCAGTTCCTGGAGTAGGGCAGCATGCTTGAGAATACCACTCTAGGGGGTATGGCAAATTTACTGTGTGCATAAGGCCTAAAACAGGGGTAGCCAACCTGTGACATGAATGCTACAAGTGGTACAGGCAGATTCTGTGTGTGGCATGTGGCAGATTGGGAAGGCAGCACAGTGGCAGAAAGGGCATGGAGCAGAAAGCAGAGCAGCAGATAAAAAGGAGGAGCCAACTTGTGGTGTGCCTTCCAAAAAATATTGGTCCCAACTGACCTCAAAGATCTTGAAAGATCTTGCAGCAAGCATTGCTTAACTCTAAAAAAAAAAAAAACAAACAAAAAACCAAAAAAAACCCCGAAAAACCCAGCTGTCAGCTAGAACTTATGTGAGCTGGATTTGTAAAGTGGATGCAAGAATAACTTTCTCTGCCTTTTGTTAGCACCAATCATTGTTCATTTGAGAGCAGTTGGCATACTTTCAACATGCTTCAATCAAAGATCCGCAAGACTGCCATGTGGAGATCTGCAAGTATTTCACAAAACATTACTCGTTGAACCTAGTGTCCTAGATCAGTTGCTCGGTTTGACAAGCAGTATATTAGTCTCTGCTTAATTAGGTCCCCATGTTAAAGGATGATGGCAATATGTGGAAGACACAAAAAAGAAAAAAGGGTTACTTACATGTAACCTGAAGTTCTTTGAGATGGACTCTGTATATTCACACATCCCGCCCACCTTCTTCTGTTTCTCAGAGCTTTATAAAACCAGTCTGTGATTCAGTGGAGACTCAATTCCCTTTTAGCCTTACCATCATAGTAGTTAGGAACAGTGAGGGTCTGCCATAAGAGGGGCATGATTGCTTCAAGGACACTGTTCTTAAAAGATTTCTCCACCTCAGTTACACTGGTAGGGTCTCTGAGTTAGAATATGCTGGGTCCATCTTGAAGAACTCTTAATTTCAGGTAAGTATTCTTCACCCTTTTGTTTAAAAGGAAACAAATTAAACTGACTTATAATGCTGCAGAGAGATTTCATTTCCTCCAAAGGTAAAAATGTAAGCGATTTGGCTGCATACTTTGTATGGGACTGTAACATGGTTCTCCTTCACATTAGTACTCGAGTAAGAAAGGTTATTACTCAATGCAGCCAAAGTTATTGGACCTGTATGACCAGTAATTTGATCCAGCAGGAAAATCCTCTATTCCTGTTACCGGCTATTTCTGCAAATGCTAAAGTGGAAATGTATTTTTTCTCATGGAGCCTTCCATCTGTTCAATTTCCAGAGATACATTTCATAACATCAGTGCTTCCATAGCCAAATCTGTTGCAAGAATATATGTCAGTTCACAGGTTTCAGACATCATGAATATATTATTATGTTTCACTTTGCACCATGTGAGGTAATAAAGCTCACATCTCATACAATGTAGGGATGGCCACAGAATTTTTGAGGGGGCTAAAAAGGAGATGTCTTGATAGCAAGCAGAGGTTTGTTAAAGCTGACTCTTCTACCTGTCTGTTACCCTCTTCCTAGGAGTAATCTTAAGTGCCATGAAGAGAAAAACCACTTCCTGCAGGCTTATTACAATCTTGCTTAGGAGAAGAGAGATAACAGCTGGGTCTGCTGCAATCGGTTCTAAATATGGAGTGAACAACTTTATCTCCATTTCACACTTTGAAACACACTTTGAGTAGTAAGCAAAGCTATGTTTTCTCAGCGCTGTATACAACTAATTGTCTTATTAAGGCAGAAAAGGCTTATCTGATTACCTGGAAGATATTAAGTTGCCATTATTACTGGGACCATTTCATATTATCAAAAGAAAGCCCCATCCTTGGTGTCAGGCATATCTACCTCAAAACCTGGAGCCTCAGCAGAACCTCTGTGATTGTGAAGCAGTTCAAAAGAGCATAGTGGAAGATGATTACACCCTGTGGTATGGTGAGGCATTTCTAGTCTAGGGCTAGAGTTTCAAAGTAATACAGCTCCTTTGTTGTAATACTGTATATAGGTCTCAAACTATAGTATTAATGGCCAGCACAACTAACCCAAAAACCTTTCTTCCTGAGTAGATTCTAGGTAACCAATTTGGGGTAAGGAAGCAAAATGAAGTGAAGGGTAATGAAAGGTAAAAGCCTTCAAACCACTTTCCAGTCAAATGGCTGTAGTTTATTTTGGTTTTATGTTACCCATGGAATCGCTTTTACAATTTGTGTTCAACTATTTCTGCTTTTTTTTGCTGTTCCTCTCTACATGGAGCTAATGATATTTCATCGCATTTAACTACACTTTCTTCTGAAAGTGGAAGGTTAATATTCAGAGCAGGTGTTCATGCCTTCTGTCAAAGGGCAGCGTAAAGTAGACAGATTCTTCTTCTGCAGCCTCGATATTACCTGCTCTCTCTTTTTTAAGGAAGGAATCAATTCTTGTATTGATTCCTCAACTTGCAAACTCTTGAATAATTTCTGATATTAATGTTAGACAATAATTGTGGCTAAGTACAGGCATTCAAGAAGGCTGAAACAGAAGCACTGTAACTTTTAAGCTTTACTCTGAGTGCCCAAGGTTACATCCGGACCAAATACAACAAACATTAGCAATTCTGTGAGGCAAGGCTTGGAGCCTGTCTGCTCAGGTTGAGCCCAGCAGGTGGGGGGGGGGGAGGGGGGGGCTCTCACACACCTACCAAATTGCTCTGTGGGCTCCCTGGGCTGTCAAAGGCTCCTGAGCAGAGCTGAATGGCTGAGACAACCACTGTTTGGCTGCTGGGCACGAGCCACCACACCACCAAGCCCCTGCTGTTATGACACCTGGGTTCTGTGTGTGCGTGCGTGCATGCATGGGACACTTGGGTTCCGTGTGTGCATGTGCGTGTTTGTCCTGGATACCTGGGTTCTGTGTGTGCATGTGTGTGCACCAGGGTCCTGGATGCCTGGGTTGCGTGTGTGTGTGTGTGTGTGCATGTGTGCGCACCCATGTCTTGTATGCCTGGGTTTTGTGTGTGTATCATCTGGGTTCTGTGTGTGTGCACGTGCACCCCAGACACCTAGGGGTGTGTGTGTGTGTGTGTGTGTGTGTGTCTGTGTGTGTAACAGGACACTGGGAGGTGCCTGCTCCTTTAAGAAAACAAGCAGCCTGAGAGATTGCTTGCAGGTGGCAGAGGGGAGCTAATGAAGGGCTCAACTGACTGAAGAGGGCTCAGACTGGAGCTATATACACCCAGAGTCTGCACCCATCACTAGTCTCTTCCCAGCCACCCTGCAGAGAGGAGCTGCTGCAGGGCAGCTGTGTTACACTGATGGTACCTGGTTTCTGGTGGAGGACTCCGCAGACCTGGGAACTGAGACAGGTTTCCTGGGTTACGAAAGAGCGGCCTCTTACAGGCAAGCGGCCTTGGTTTTGTTAACTTTAATAGTAAGATCAAGGCAAGGTGGGCAAGTGAACTAGAGGAAGAGGCTGTAGAGTTTGAGCTGGACAGGAGCTGCAGTTCCGCTAAGAGGTGTCACAGCCGCTCCAGTGGGTTTGCAACCTGTTACAAAGTGCATGCATGCAGGCCTTGGATGCCTGAGTTGTATGTGTGTGTGTGTTTGTGTTCTGTCTGTCCCAGATGCCTGTATTCCCCTGCTCCAGCCCCGCACAAAAGCAGGCTGTCCAGATCCATGAAGCCCTAGCCGACTAGCTCCTCACTCGCATGGACCAGGAGCCCTCCCCAAATGAACAGAGCTGGAGGCCTTTGAGTGCCCCTGTGTTGGCATTAGGCTATGGGTCTCCAGCCCCAGGCTCCTCTGGCTCTGCATCCCAGGCAGTGCTGCCCATAACCCAGTATAACCAGGCACCATCTCCTTTCCCCTCTCCTTTCCCACCCTTGTCCCCAAGGACACACATAGGGGTGTGCAGGAATGCAGTATGAGGAAGAGACATGCCTTGCTTTAAAATGTTGTGGTTGCCAAACTTGTGTTTAATAAGGAAAACCTGTTGCACATTGCCCATGTCTCAACCTAGTCCCTCCTCCCAATTAACATGAAACAGCAAACCTTTGAAGGGAGCAGAGAGGGTTGAAAAAGGGACAACAGAACCTAGAAGAGGGTTTGAGATCAGGGGTAATGCATCTGACATAAGAACTCAAAAAACATGAAACCTTGGAGGGGAGGCACGGGGTAAGGGGGTTTTGACCTGGTACAATACTTTCAGGGGTTTGAAGTCCAGACCAGGGACTTTTCTATGTAGGAGCTAGAGAGCTGTGTGATCCCATGACCTAATATCTGTCTGAGGGGGAGGGGGTCTGGACACATGGCCTTCACCAATGCCTGAGGGTCATGTCAGGCAGCTGACCCAGTCGGGGACTGCCTATCTCCCCAAGGCTGTGCCACTGCTCTGGAGCAGGACCTGGGCCAGGAGTGGGACCATGGGGAGCAGAAGAGCTCCTGTGGTGCGGAGGGAGGGAGGGGAAGGGGATAGACAAGCTGGACCCGCTAGGCTCTACTGGCAGAAGCTGCCCTAGTGACCAACTTTTTATTTCTTTTTTTTTTTTAATTTTTTTTTATTTTTAAGGAAAAAATTTTCGTGTTCCAAGTCAAATCAGCCAAATCAATTCCAAATCCATGAATCATTCAAGAACCAAATGTGGCCCTACTACCAGCAAACAACCTCCACCCCTGCCTGGGGCTTCAGATGCTGGTGGGCGACACTTTTCCCCTCCCCACTTTCTGAGTGCTCTTGCACCCCTTTGGGACTGACCTGGAACTACTTGGGATGACCACCAGCACTCAGGAATAGTGATTTGTGTCTGGAAAGAGGGTGGTGTTCCTCCTGCCACCAACATTGGATCTTGGGCAGCCCAGGGCTGCTCCACTTGCCCACCACTGCTCCCCAGAGCAAGCCCTGCTGGACACCTTCCTGCCTTCTTGGACCATGGGTCAGTGGCTCCTACATACCACATCTCCTGTCCCAATTTCCCCTTACTCCCCCACATCTCCCAGTCAAGGCATGGTGGGGAGTGTTCCCTCTCAGCCACCATCCTGAGGTACCCCCTCCCTGCTTGAGACCCCTTTTCCTGTCCCCCAGGGAAGAGTTCCTGGAGTGGGCCTTGGCATGGCCATGCAACTCACTAGCCCAAGTATAAGCATCCCGTGACCTGTCTGTTTCCCCCATACACATCCCGATTCTTTCCTTGTCCTGGTCTCACAACCTGTGGCCCAGGAGCCTACGATGTGCTTCCAGACCTCAGAGGCTGCAATTGGAGCTTGTAAAGTTGCTTCTTTATTTCACTGGTGCCTCATACGCACATCTTTCCTGCACTCTGCAGATGTTCAGCAGCCAGTTCTAAACCAATCATGCCGTCTGTCACAAGATGGTCTTCTGCACCAGACAAAGGGAGGCATTGCTTAGTTTTCAGGAGTTGGTGTGTGGGAGCAGATCCGGGGCCAGAATGGGGCCACAACTGGAGGAGGGGCTAGGGGGTTGCCCTGATGGGTCAATAAGTGAGTGCCTGTGCTGTGAGAATTATAATTAGCCAGTGCCCATTGCACTTCACCGATGGATTGGAGAAGGAAAAGGAGTACTGTTGGACCTCTTGCCAACTTGTCCAGGTACACAGCCCAGAAGTCACCCTGGCAACAAGAGTTGAGTGGCTAAGATAACAGTTCCCACGCAGAAATCTTCCCATCACATGTGTCCCTTTCCTGGAGTGGGAGAGAGGTCTGGGAGTTTTTTGACAAGAGGTCATCTTTTTCTCCTTCCTGCTGCACCATGACTGCAGTGGTTGTCTGACATAGCTGTGTTCTGTGTCCTGTCCCTGACCTGGGGGTTTTCTCTGCCAAAACTGCTGCTTATACATTTGCCTGCTGAGCTCAATAAATGCTATCCATGCCTTTCTGTGAGTGCTTTTGGGAGAGGGGGAGCTCTTTACACATAAGTGCTTGAGGTATCTGTGCTTAGACTATAGTCTCCCATGGGGCACATCATGGCCCTGGGAGAAATAGCTAGGGTCTGCCAATTGTGCAGGTTTATGATCCCATTGACTAGGAAATGCTCTCTTAAGCACCCAAGACTGGAGGCAGGGGAAACTGGTGCCTTGGCTGGGCTCCAGGCCTTCAGCAAGAGAGCTGGTGCAAATCTTACTATCATGGAACAGCCGGCCCCTGTGTGGGGAATGGTGTCCTGGAGCCTCCTTGTGCCTCCTCCTCCTCTGGCAGGGTCCAATGCAGGCGTCTCCTCTGGAACACCCCAGATCCTGTGGATGTGGGGGATGTCAACTGCCTTGTTCATGGCAAGGAAGTAGCACAAGTCTTTGTAAAATGGCATACTCTGCCTCTGGTCCACAGACTGCTTTCTAGCATTAAGCAGGTGGAAATATTGCCTATTCATCAATGTGGTCTTGGTGAGACAGCGCAGCCAGTGTTTGTTGTGCCCCTCCACATGCATCTGCTGAGCAATGTGTGTGAAGACATCTCTGATTCGATGCTCTATCTGGAGCTAGTGCTGGATGTTTTCCTTGCCCCAGATGGCGATGAGATCCTTTATTTCCCCCAACTCCCAGTTGCATACCTGGTTTTGGCTCATGGCAGTGGATGGGGTAGTACAGATTCCCTGCTTACAGAGATATGCTACCAGCAATCTCTGGAATCAAGGAACCCAAGGTTTCCCTGCTTCCAGTGATTCACCCTGGAGATTGCTGGGGACATATCTGTGGAAGCAGGGAAATCTAAGTAGGTGCTCCCAGGGCTTGAGGGGGGCTGAGCCTGTGCAGGAATTCCTGGAGTGTGCAGGTTTGGGGTCCCTTAAGCCTCAGTCCTGCCTGGGGCAATGGAAGAGTGTGGGCAGCTCCAGCTGCCCACACTCTTCCACCATAATACAAATAGATGACACAGTAAGGTGTCATGGCCCTGTTGTGATGTGACGAAAGGTATGGACATCTATTTGCTGCCACTTTGTGCCTCTATAAAAAATGTTATAGTGGCACAAAGGCAACAGAAAGTAGCATCCTAAGATATGCCATGTTGGGAGAAAACTATCTCCTGTATAACAAGAAAGTCTCCAGTAGGAAAAGGTGAACTAAAACAGAATGTGGTTAACACAGTGGAATGGAAGTTCCATTATTAGTCTTTAAAAAATAGGCCTTACATTATTACAAAATATCATCTCACAAAAATACGTATTATGTATTGTGTTATGGTTGAAAACTATGAATTGTTCTGGGTTGCTGCCAATTGCATTACTTGCTTTTTATGCATATATTTAAATATTTAATAGTTATAAGTAAAGAAAATAAATATAGTCTTTAACAGAAAAATATATGCAACTTTTTCATAGAAAATTGGAAAAGGGCTCTTTAACTGTGATCGATGAAATAAATCTTTGCTGGTTTCATAGCATCCCGAGTTACTTCTTTCTGTTATTTGTCAAGCTTAAGCATCAGTTTAATAATTTTTTAACTGTGGCCTGGCTAGTTTCATTATCCTTACAGTTAGCTGGAAGCAAACTTCAGAACCATCATTATTAAATGGGGAAGATTGGAACCTAATATTTCAATAGGAATTTTTCTCAGGCTACTTGTTGAAATGTATCTTGCCATTTACTTTATGTATGCATTTATTTTTTTATTTTATTTATTAATTATTTCTGACCAAAGAACAGTTGCAGTTTGTGCAGAACTGACAAAAGTTCCACCACTAACAAAATCCAGGCTGGAAATGAAAGCAGATGACCTACAGGCTTATCCGTGAAAGCTGATTGACCCTTACCATTAAAACTTGTGAGAGATTGATACTGATGCCCATTGATGGGAAACATTAGAATTCAGTCCCTTAGGCAACAGTATTTTGATTGGATATACCGCTCAGTATCTGGAGTTGACAGAATCTACTGGTAAATTTCCTACACGTGGTATGCAAATGTTTTTATTTTAATTCAACCAGTATGTTGTATTATAAGAAATGTCTCAAGCATGGTATTATAAATTCACAATTGTCTCGTGTAGAAAAACAGGACACGATGAATTTTACAAACTGCCTCGCTGTATGAGAATTCTCAGTGACTGTGTCTTTGCCCTGCCATAAGCTATAGTATCTGGATCAACAACATCCTTGGATCTGGAAACATACACCTAATAATTAACACCAGCATGCATGTTGCTTGAGAAAATAAGCTTGATTAGGAATGGTTATTTGAGGCAGGGAGGGTGTTAAGATTCATTAATGTTTTTTCTTGTTCTCTTGAATTTTTCTTCATCATCTAAATTGGGGTGGCCACCCTGTGGCACTGCATGCCACATGTGGCACTGATAGTTTTTGTGCATGGCACAGTAGATGTGGGAAGGGACAAGCAGCACAGTGGCAGAGGGCACTTGTATACGTGATGATGTGGCCATGTACATGACAAAAAAAAGAGAAGACATCACCATTTGATTAGCATAATGGTGTCACCATGTACACATGCATGAAGTTTTTTCATGTCAACATTTTTTTGTGTGTGGCAACTTAGACCACCTCCAGTGTATTTTAGTTTGGTTGTGGCAAATTGTCCCATTGTAGACAAAAAAAATCTGTCACATGTACATATCCGGGAAGTCAGAAGGAGGGTGGCTAGATGCGTTCTTGGCTGGAGAAGGCAGCGGGGACAGTGCACGGGGCACTGGAAACCTGGGTGGGCTCACAGAAGCTTGGGCTTGGTGAGCTTCCAGCACTGCTTCCACCATTCCCACCACCTTCTCCAGCCAGCAGCACATCCAGCCGCCCTCCTGCTGCCTTTCTGCTCTGCCCCAGGGGCAAACCAAGCCATTTCTGGGCAACCCCAGGCACTGGGAAGGCGGCAGGGACAGTGCAGAGGGTACTGGAAGCCTGCCAAGCTCAAGCTTCCCTGAAAACACCTGGGCTTCCAGCACTCTGTGCACTGTTGGATTGCGAGTTGGGGCAGCACACACATAGCTAGCACCCTGCCCAGGCAGCCCCGGGGGGCACTGCCATGGCAAAGGGAGGACTGGGCCCTTCTGCAGCCCAGGGACTGCATGACCTGGTGGCAGCTTGCACAGACAGGATCTGCCAAAAAAAAAAAAAAGGTGAGGGGTCAGATTTTTTTTTTTCTCACAGAGCCTACCTGCCTCTCCCATGCCTGGGGGTGAGCTGCCAGTGGCTCCTGAGCTGCAGGGTGTCCCCGGACCTTCCCTACATGGCAATTTGTCCCCCCTCCCGGGGCTGCCTGGGCAGGCTGCTAGCAGACTGGCACTGCCCAGGTGGGCTGCTAGTGGGTGGGTGCTGCCCAGGGATTGCCACCTCTGCAGAGGGAAGGACTGGGGCCCCCCATAGCTCAGGACCTGCCGGCAGCTCATAGCCCCCCCAAAAAAAGGATTGGGCCCCTTGCCACTTTTTTTTTTCTGGCAGAGACTGCATACGGCCGAGGGAATGAGCCGCTGGCAGGCCATCACTGTTCCATAACAGTGACAGAAGTCCTGAAATTGAAATGGTGAGTTTTTAACTGTCACAATTAAAACCCCACCAATTAAAAACCCACTGTTTTCAATGTAGGGGAACTAAACCCCCGGCAGGTGTACAAGCATCCAGATAGAGCAGGAAATAGAAAACAAAGCAGCACTTTGGGTGGAGTGCACAAGGAAGGAATCAGAAAGCAGAGCAGAAATTCAGGCTGGGAGCACAGGGCTAGGAGCGAAAAGAAGTGCAGAAGATGGGGCAGGGGAAGGGATTCAGAATGGCACTTGAAGAGGGTGCAAGGCTAATTTGTGGCACACTTGACCCTGGTCTAGATAAAGCCTTTTCTCATCTCCTTTCCCTTCCTGGAGGCAGTGAAGCTTTGGAACAAGTGTATTGCTCCATAAAAGACCAGTGGTTTTTAGGGGTGCTAGGCACCCATGTAAAATGATTTTACTGCTGTTAAAGGGAGGTAGAAGTGACCACAAATAGCCTTGATGTATGACTCAGATGAATTAATTATCTTTCTTCAGTCTTAGAAGTGTAGGAAATAGAATCATAGAAAAGGCTGGAAAGGACCTCAGGAGGTCATCTAAGCCAACACCCTGTTCAGGGTGGGACCATCCCTATCCAAACCATTCCATAAACATGTGTGTCTAAACTGCTTCTAGAACTATACAATAACCTTGTCCCACAACTGCAAAGTGCATTGCCCCAAATCCCCAAGAACACCCTAACTTGCCACAAGTGAAGCAAGGGAATGAGGGCACTGTCAATGTCCTCCTGCCCCAAGTGTTGTTAAACTACATTGGAGGGATCCTAGGAAGAAGAGCACCCCTTCTCCCCCCTCCCCACCATGCAGCTACAGAAGAAGGCAAATACAAGCAGTCTTTCTTTAATTGTTTAGAAGTGAAGCATCCATGCTCATCTAACCACTGCTTGTGTTCCTTTGATTTTCAGGTGAGTCTTTGTGGAGACAAAAGATCTGAGAGGTTTTTAGGAGATCTTATCAAAACTGCATTTTTTATGATATTTTTGTGGCCTCCTTTTTTCAGCTGCAATTTGAGGGCTGGAGAAAATAGAGCTCATCCATCAACCACTTTCAGGGTGGTCAGGCTTCTAGGCAGCAACCAGTTAAGTAGCCTGGTGGTAACAGTGCCAGCTCCTCTATACTGTTCAAGCTGTTGGGAAAGTGTGCATGGAAGCATTGTGGAGCTACGCTGAGAGGGCTAATTGTACCATTGCGGCTGTCAGCCTTGATTTCCCTGTCTCCATGATACAGCAATGGTACCATCACGGGGTTGACAATATGCAGGCATCACCTGAGCTTAACTTGGCTACATCTATGCTGATTATTTTTTCTGCATATCTTCTGCATATCTTCTGCTACTTTTCTAGCAGTGGTGGGAGCACTAGTATAGACCAGCCTCTTCAGCCTTTTTGTTTTGCTGTTCTCAAAGCCTGCTGTAAGCAGCGCTGGACTAATCAGAGTTTAAGACCCCATGGTGTATCTGTACTTGCACTGACACCAGAGATGGAGATTCCCCAGCTAGAGACTTCCAGAATAATTAGCATAGATGAGCCTCATACATGATGGCTTGTAAGTGGTGTCAGCAACTGTCTTTCCCTTTTCAAGCAATTTTATGTAAGGACATGCAGGGCATATCTACACGAGCTGTGTTAATGTGCATTAGCTTAATTTAATGCATATTAAGGATGTGCATCTACACATGCACACCCTGAATGTGCATTAAAAATGACAAATTTAGGCTAATAATGCCTAAATTTGATACCTGCAAATGCAGGTATCAAATTTAGGTGTGATTAGTTACAGCGCATTAATGCACATGTAGACACGACCCACCACGAACTTTAGTGCTGGGTCTGCCCGGCTACTAGGGGGCCAGCCTGAGCCCAGCCCTAGGGCTCCTGGCTGGCTGCTTCTCCCCCAGGGCTGGGCTGCTTTCTGGCAGCCCTTAGCTGCAGGCTATAAAAGCCAGCAGCCATTGTGTGCCCTGGGGCACACACAGCAGGAGCCTACACAAGACTGCTGATCTGTGCAGGAGCCCAGCAGGCTCCTTGTGCCGCCCTGGACAGGCCACTGGTTGCCTCTGCCTGGCCTGTCCCAAAGGGCTGCAGATTGCTGCACCCCTTGCCCAGCCCTGAGGTCCCCCCAGTGCTGCTGCCTGGCTGTCTCTGCCAGCAGGGCCAGCACATGCTCCCTGCTGCTTATCCCCAGCTGTCTCCTATGCTTTCAGGTCCTGTGATGAAGTGCCTCTGCCATGCAGCTCCCAGTCCCTGGCCATGCCCCTGCACTGGGTGCTGCTGGCAACTGTCCAGGATCGACTATGCAGGGACAGCCATGCAAGGGCCCAGAGACCTGGCATGAGACATCTGTCATTGTCCTCCTCCCTGTCGAGCCCTGACCCTGCCCGCATGTACACACCTGCACCAACCACTAGGGCCCCCAACTGGACCTGGGAGGAGGCGTGCTCTTGTGGTACTCTGGGGCCATGCGATGTGCAGAGGCAGCTCAAGCAGGATGGACACTCGAATTGCCACATTGAAAGAGCCTTGTCAGATGGGATGCAGGAGTAAGGGCACTCTTGGTTGGCACAGCAGTGCTGCATAAAGGTCAAGGTCTTGAGGGCACAGTGGATGGACATGACCAACTTCAATCATCAGTCCAGTCATGCCCCAAAGTATATGCCCTTCAGTCTATGCTCTTCAGTGCATTTCAGTGTCCTGGGAGATAGGCCACACTACTGCGAGTGTCACAAGCAGGGTGGCCTGACTGAGCCCCTGCCCTGCCCTGATGCCTCCAATGACATGACACTGGAGGAGGGGACCTTGGGCCTTCAGCACCCCACTCCATCCTCCTCCCCAGCTGCTGCATCCACTGGCAGTTCGGGGAGCCCTGCCCAGTGGCTGCCTCACCCTCGGTGCACCCCCAGACCCCAGCATGAGGAGCAGCCAGCCATGCCACTGCCAGCCAGCCACCAGCAGCACCATCTCCTCTCCAGGGAATGCCCCTGTCTGGGCCCTAGCCCACCACACACCATGGACCGTGGACAGCAGGCACAGCCCAAAGCCATCACTGATGAGGAGGCCTGCGCTGAGCTGCCAGCCTTGACGTTCCCAGACACATGGTAAGTCCTGGACTGGGGAGGGCCTTCCCAATCCCTGGCCTTGCCCCTGCCCTCACTCTGTGCCTGGCCCACCTGCAGTCCTCTGGCCCTGGGTCCCCCTCCCCCCCCAGCACACAGACAGGCACAGTTCAGAACTTTATTGAGCAGCCTGCGTCCCCACAGCTGGGTGGGCACAGGCCTCTTACACCAAGGAAGGCATTGATGCCAATGGCGATGTCCTCAGCAGTGGGGGCAGGATGTGTGGCAGTAGCAGAGGTTGCAGGGCATCCTGAGCTTGCCCCTTGCACCGTCGTAGCTCAGGGTCCCAAACCAGGAGTGCAGGTGTGCCTGGGGTACCAGCAGAATCAGCAGCAGCAGGGCATAGTGGCTCAGGCACTCCTCAGCCTGGAAGAACAGCTCATTGTGCACCACCCAGAGCACACACAGCAGCGGCATGCTTGGGGCACAGTGGTGGCACAGCCAGGGGCTAGCCCCAGGGTGCCTCCCCCAAAAAGACCCCTGTGGAGAGGGCAGGGGTGCAATCAGTCCCTTGCCTCAGTTGTCTGAGAGCCCCCCCTGCACCGAGCCTGGGCACTGTGGGCTGGGCAGCAATGCAGCACAGTGGTTGGCCTGGAGGTGGGGAGGGGAGTGAGGTTTGGAGCCATGGCAGCAGGTGCTGCCAGCAGCCTGGTCTGGCCCACCCTGGGAAGGGGGTGGGGGAGGCAGGCTGCCTGTTGCCAGTATCAAGAGGGCTACCAGCCCCCAGGGGCACAAGGGGGTACAGGGGACTCAACCGGTGTCTGCCAGGGCCCAGGTCTGCCGATTTACCATGTTCCCTGGGCACCCATACACGGCTGACCCCCAAGCGGAGGCTAGGCACCACACAGCCTCTGATGCAGAGCATCATATCTCTGTGTAACAGGGAACCCTAACCCTGTTTCTAAGAGACAGGGTGGCCCCTTTAAGTCCACAGCCTTCCAGTCACGGCCAGCCGGTCAAGTACGGGTTAAGGCTCAAGCCCTGCCAGCTGGTCAGGTGACAGAAAGAAGTCCAGGATCCTACAAATGGTGAGTGGAGAAGGCCAGAGGGGCAGAAGGGAGGCGGGTTCTCAATGATTATGGTGCTGTGGTTGCAGTCTCTGTCAGAAGACTATGCTATGCCTGGAGCCATCCTCATGATTATATAAAGTAAGCAGGCATGTTGCCCCCTTCTTTAATGTTAACAACCAGTGGTTTGGGTGAGGCCGGGGTTGGTGCACCCAAAATGCTGCGCCCTCTCTGGCACCGGTGTCCCTGCACTGTGGTGGGCCCCCAATGAGGCCTCCTCCTTCCCCAAAATAGCCTCACCCAAACCACTGGGCAAAATTAGACCCCTGGATATGCAAGGGAGGACACAATTGTGTCCTGAAGCAACCAACGGCTCAGGTCCTTCACAGAGATGCTCTGGTAGCCAGCCAGAACATCTCTATGCTTGGCCCTTGCCCTGGTGCTGAAGCACGCTGCCTACCGATGCAGGGTAGGCAGCATGCCAGCCGCAGGGAGGTGGGCTCGGACTCTGTGCCAGTAAGTAGGAGGTGGGGGGGGTCTGGGGGAGGGGACCATGGGGGAACCCCCACTGGCCCTATCCCCTGCCCACTCCCCCATCCCCTGATGGCTATCCTGCCTGACCCATCCCTCACCTGCCCCCTGAACCCCTGCCCCCATCGGTGTCCTGCCCTGCCCCAGCATCCTAGCAATAAAAGACAAAAAAAACCAACCCCTCACCAGCAGTAGTAGCTGCCTTCAGGGTCAGTGGGGCCTTGTGGCAGAGCCCCTCCCCCCAGCAGGGGGCGGCGGCTGCCTGGCACCCACACTGCCACTTCCCCATCTCGCAGATGCGACCTGGATCGGCAGGGTGCCACACAGCTCCCCACACTGTTGGGTAGCTGGGGTTGCTGCAGCTGTCACCCGGGGCCCAGCACCACTCAGCCCAGCAGCCCCAGCTGCCTGACAGTATGCAGAGCTGCATAACGCCCTTCCAACCTGGGCCACACACATGTGATGAGGCAGTGGCAGTATAGGTGCCAGGCAGCTGGGGCTGGTACCCACTGCCCCATGCTGTGCAGCGGGGATCTGCCATGAGTTCCCAGTGACCCTGACAGCAGCTGGTATTGCTGGTGAGTACGGGGCATTTTTTTTTGCTTTTTTTTTTTATTGCCAGGATATTGGAGCTGGGCGGGGTAGCAATGGGAAGGCTCGGGGGGCAGGTGGAGGATGTGGCCTGTGGAGGTCGCCCCATGGTCCCCTCCCCCCTCCTCCAGCCCCTCCCACCCCCTGCTTACCATCCAGGAGGCCCCAGTGACCCCAATGGCTGCTGCTACTGCCGGTGAGTGTGGGGTTTTGTTTTGTTTTTAAGTGCTGGCATGCTGGGGCTGGGTGGGGCAGCCATTGGGGGGTCTGGGGGTGCAAGCGTGGGTGGGGCCTGGTGAGGCAGCCATTGGGGCTGCAGGAGCTGGTGGGGGGTAGGGCTGGGTAGGGCAGCACTCTGGGTTGCTGGGGGAGCAAGTGAGGGTGGGGCACTTGGGCCTTCAGGGGAGGTTAGTAGCCCCTGTTGGGGGGGCTGTGGCCCCTGTTGGGGAGGCTGTACCTCTGTGGGGGGCTGTAGCCCTGGGGGGGGCAATCTGTGAGCTGTGCAGGTGGACTGCACCCTGCAGGGAGCAGGGGACCTACCCCTCCTGAGCAGCACCCCCCTGCACAGTTCCCCCATGATGCACACACCCCACAGCCCCTCACATCCCTTCACAGCCACCCATATACTCCCCCTCCTGCAAACTCTTTCCACCCCCTCCTACAAACTCCAAATCCCTCCAGCACACACCCTGCATGCCCAGCTGCCAGATAGGATGAGACCTGCTGGCAGGAGCTGTGGCTGCAGGGGCAGCTGTCCCCACATCCTGGTTAGTAAAGGGGTCAGGAAGAGCTCTAACTGCTCTATGGTAAGAAAACCAAAGGTGAACAGCAAAACATATAGGTATTTAGAATTCATTTTATTATGATTATAGAGATACTGGTAGGCTTCCAAATTGCTTTAACACTGTAGATATATCAATAAAACATTGCCCAACTGATTGCTGTCTCTCTGTCTCTCGCTCCCTCTCTATATATAGTGGTCTTTTGTTTTAATTGTGGAAGAGCATGGATTTCAAGGTATTTTACAGAGTGACTTTGGGATTTTTTTATCAGGGATTTTTCAGTTTTCAAATAGGGAACACCAGAATTCCTGCTAGGGAGGCAAGTGACAGCACACAGGTAGAGGAGCCTGCTCAGAGCTGGTACCTTGGACCCAGCTGGAAGTGGCTGACCTCCTGGCCAGTTGGGGCCAGGAGGACATGCTTTGACAATTCAAAGCAGGCCACCACACTGGGAACTTCTTCCGGGCAATAGCTGCCCAGATGGCCGGGCAGGGGGCACATGGGAGTAGTGCTGCACAAAGGCCAACTCTGCAGCCACAGCCCACTCTGCTGGCTGTGCAGTCCCCATCTGGATCTGGCAGCCTTGGGGTCACATGCTGTCATAAGTGGCAGCAGGTCACAGCCAGGCAGCAGCCCCCACTGCCAGACTGCTGCAGTGGGTAGAGGGTGCAGGGAACTCTCAGGGCTGCTTCAGCAGATCAGCAGGCACAAGGGGTAGTGTCCCCAGGTACCAATTGGCTGGGCCTCAGAAGCTCCTGAGAGGCAGTAGCCCTGACCTGCTTGCCAAGGCAGCTTTTTGTACTGATGGGGCCAGGGCAGGGCAGCTTTTTACACTGGTGGGGCCAGCACAGGTATTGGCCCCAGGCTGTAGCTCACCCTGGCTGCAGATCCGGGAGGAGCCAGGCAGGGTTATTTTGCTCCAAGTGGCACAACTTGCACCACACCAAAGTGCATATCTGGGCACGTGCGCTGAGGCAAAAAGCCCTGGCTCAAGTTTGCATTACTTCTATTTGAGCTGCTGCAAGTGCATGTGCCTGCACGTGTGGACGCGCCCAAATGCACTAACTTTTGTCCCAAGTCCTTGCATATGTAGACACCTGCCAAAAATCACTTAATGCGCATTAGCTTAATGTGTATTAAATTTAGTCATGCTTATTTGCACATGTAGACTTCCCTGCTGTGTACTTTCAGTACTCTTTGAAGATGCAATTGCAAGAATATTGCAGCTAAAACCCAAGATCAATGGTTTATTTCAAAATGCTGCTGATATTATTAGATTAAATTAAAATTGCCAAGTATTTTATTCAATGACCCTTATAAAATAGCAGCACTAAATGGTCATCTGCTTTTTCATACTGCTTACGCTTCTTAACTCAAAACTTTTTATTAGCATTAAATGACTTTTCCTATTGGTTTGGAATTGCCTTCTTCATCGAGTAATGTAACAGGGTTTCAAATTTAATTTAATTCTTTTTTTCTTTATTTAAAATGATCCTGGAGACGTGGTTGAATACAAGGATTCAATTCCACAGAGGAGATTGGCTGATCTCATACCTGGAGAGCACAATTTAAGAAGTACATTAACTATTTTAGAACTCTGAAGGCTGAGCTATATGCTAAGTATTCACTATAGGACCAGAAATAGCTGCAATAGTGATAGACATATCTTTTAACAGACTCCCTCACTTCCATTTATTACACATGCATATAGTGTTTTAATGGAAGCAATGATTCATTATATCAGAAGTTGTTGACCTACAGTCTATAGGCCAGATCTAGCTGGCAGAGAACTTGAGCCTATAGTGGCTGCAGGGATTGGCAGTATGTGGCAGTGGGGCACCAAAGTGTTCCTGTGCCGTGTTCTGCCTTTACCTTCCCCTCCCTGCTCTCATCCTCTGCTTATTGTTGCCACTGAATTTGTCCCTCTGCATGGTCATTAGCCACATGAATCCTCCAGCACTTCATGGTGGCCATAAGCAGAGGCTGCAGAGCATTCATGAGAGAGAGAGAGAACAAGGAGAATTTCCCGCAGCAGAAAAAAAGATCAATGGACCATGGCAGTGGCTAGGTCACAAGCACCAGCCTTCCAGCCACAAAGGTTGCCAGCATCTGACAAGTAAAACAGGAAGAAAATATGCATTGTACTGAAAAGAAGAAAGACAATGTAGCCTATGATAGGTGTGTTGCATGTCTAAAAAGGAATCATAATGGTTTCTGCAAGTATGAAATGAGATTGGATGTGTATATTTACTATAAGGGAAGATTTGAGAGTATGAATAAAACATTAGATGAGGTATGCTAGAGTGTACTCATGCACAGAAAGGAATTATATCATTTTGCTGCTAGTAAACTTGTACTTCTGTGACTTAATTCTGTTTTTGTTACTATAAAATCTCAAATGGATGCTATGATTAAGAGTACCATTAGTATGCTTTCTAGGATTTCTGTTAAATATAAAAAGATTTGTCTAAGTTATACTCGCGGTCCTTGGCAGAGGGAATCTATTTAAAAAATTTGAATTACAGGCCTCTGACCCTTTGTTAAAGGACAAGGTTCTGTGTTGGAGCTCTCCTACATGATGGTTTGTTTCTATGCTAGCTATACTGCAGGTGCTGGGTCTCTGCTTTTGAGATCTAGGGGTTCTCTACCATTGCAGAGCATCACGTCCATCCAGCCAAGGAGTTAAGTGTTGCATAGAACTATGAGAAATAAACTGTACAGAACAAATGTCCCTCAACTTCACTTCTACGAGGGGGTCCAGAGTCGGGTCCCTTGTAGGAACAGTTTTTCTATTTCATATCCAAATGATGTAAGAGTCAAAATTTGTCAATGTATTTATAGTTGTTTAAGGCCCACTTTACACGTTGCAGGTATTACATGATTAACTGAGACCAGCGACATATGCAAAGTACCAAACACCTTAAAAAGGTCCAACCAGCTGTAAAGGTTAGGATGCCTGTACATGAGCATGGAGGCTGCTCTGACACGTTGTAATTACAGTGTGTCGGAGCAGACTCGATTAATCAAGTCTGCTGGAGCATGGTAATTATCGTGCACCAGTAGCCTCCTGTGTCTTGTGTATTTGCGTCCCCCCCCATTTCCAAATGGTGGTGGGGGTGCTTGAACTAAAGCTTGTTGAACAAGCTTTAGTTCAAGCACCCCTGCTGCCATTTTGAAGTGTGGGGCTGCTGATATATGAGACACTGCGGTGCCTTAATTAGAGCAGATCTCAGAACCACTCTAATTAAAGCGCTGCCACCCCCTCCACCTCTGGAGCACATGTAAAAATGCCCTTAGAGCTCAAAAAATATCTACTAATGTTATAGCTGGTTTCTATCCAATTTTAACAGCAGGTCTAGCAAGGAATGCATTGTGCAATAGCTATCTGCCGGTCCTCTAGTATCCCAGGGTGCATTGCTCCATCTCCAGTGTAAACTTTCCTGGAAAACAACAGAAGGAAACCCATGCCCCAGCACAGATCTGAGCTCCAGGTTCATTTCCCTTACCCAAAGCAAAGGAAAAATTCCACCCATGGCCCCCGCAGACAGAGCAGACAAGCTCAGCCTGGAATTCTCCCTGGCAACAGCCAGCACGGCAGAAGGGGAGGAAATCCCCCCTACACTTCTCCCTAGGCATGCAGGGAGTGGGGGACACCCTGCCCAGCCAGACAGAACCTAGGGTCTCCTGGACAGCAATAAGCATACTCTTGTCTGATGAAGAGTATCTTTCATTCGAAAGCATGTTTAACTCTATCCAACTACATAGTCTAATAAAAGATACCTCCCTAAGAAATCCGTGCCTCGCAATGTATTTATAAGCACTACCTGTTTGGGACATGGTTGTGGTAGTTATGGTAACCGATGTGTTTTTGAGGGGGAAAAAGCAATAAGCAGGGAACATCAGAAAACTTTATACTCATACCTGATCCCACACTGTTATCACTTTCATGTGGCTAACCATTCTTCTATCTCCCATGCTATCAGTCTAAGTCTCTTCTCTTGCTATTGTTACTCCACCAGTCAGGAAGTGACATGCTGATTCAGTCAGTCCTGCTCAGTACATAAGCACCAAACCAGCCTCCCCTCTCTTCTAATGCAGTCATCCCACCTTATAGTGCAGTCGTACTTCCCCACTAGCTTTTCTTTCCTCTCTCTGCCACCTGATTCAGCATTCATTTGGACTGTATCTTCACTGATGATTTTCTAGAATTCACCTGCTGTTCATGTAGCAGCTCCAACCCATGCTTGCAAGAGTGGGAGTGCCAGTGCTTGCATAGACAGCCTGCTGATGTTTTCACTGTTATGTAGTCTAGGTCTGTGATCTGAACTCTGAGCTAAAAAATCACAGTTATTAAGCAATCATTCACATGTTTTCCATGGTATGGAATACAAGCCCTAAATTACAGCAGATTTCACCAATGATTGCTGTTCCTTATTCCCTAAGTGCTGATATAAATAGAGTTGCCAGCTCTTAGTAAGATTTCATAGTCATAGAACCATAGAAAGTGAGGGTTGGAAGGGACCTCAGGAGGACACCTAGTCCAACCCCCTACTCAAGACAGGACCACCCCTGTCTAGATTGTCCCAGTCAAAGCTTTATCTAGCTGGGTCTTGAAAACCTCCAAGGATGGAGCTTCCACCACCTCTCTGGGTAACATGTTCCAGTGTTTTACTGCCCTCCTGGTGCGAAAATTCTTCCTAATATCTAACCTAAACTTCCCTTGCTGGAACTTGAGACCATTGCTCCTTGTTCTGTCATCTGCCACCACTAACAACAGTCTAGCTCCGTCCTCTTTCAAACCCCGCTTCAGGTAGTTGAAGTCTGCTGGTAAGTCTCCTCTCAGTCTCCTCTTCTCTAGACTAAATAAGCCCAGTTCCCTCAGTCTTTCCTCATAAGTCATGCTCCTTAGCCCCTCAACATTTTTGTTGCCCTCTGCTGGACTCTCTCCAATTTGTCGACATCCTTTCGGGGTGGGGGGCAAAACTGAACACAGTACTCAGATGTGGCCTCACCAGTGTTCAATAAAGGGGAATACTCACTTCTTTTGGCATACTGGCAAGATACCTA
Organism: Alligator mississippiensis; assembly: GCF_030867095.1. Taxonomy (NCBI): domain Eukaryota; kingdom Metazoa; phylum Chordata; order Crocodylia; family Alligatoridae; genus Alligator; species Alligator mississippiensis. The sequence continues at coordinate 185,116,391 of NC_081825.1, read as the reverse complement.
CCAATGTAGCCCAGTATGTTGTTAGCCTTCCTGGTAATGTGGGTACACTGCTGGATCATATTCAGTTTACTGTTCACTGTAAACCCCAGGTCCTTTTCTACAGAGCTGCTGCCCAGCTGCCTGTACTGTTGCATGGGATTGTTTCATCCTAAATGCAGGGCTTTGTACTTGGCCTTGTTAACCTCATGAGATTCCTTTTGACCCAGTCCTCCAGTTTGTCTAGGTCATTCTGAAGCCTAGCCTTACCCTCCAGCATATCTACTACTCCCCTCCGCTGGGTGTCATCTGAAAACTTGCTGAGGGTGCACTCTATGCCATCTTCCAGGTCATTGATGAAGATATTAAACAAAATTGGCCCCTGGACCAAACCCTGGGGTACTCCACTTGATACTGGCTGCCAACTAGACATTGAGCCATTGATTACTACTCTCTGAGCCCAATGCTCTAGCCAGTTTTCTATCCACCTTCATACTTGCCTTCAGTCCGTTCATCCAGCCCATACTTGCTTGGCTTGCCTGTGAGAATGTTGTGGGAGACCATATCAAAAGCCTTGCTAAAATCAAGGTACACCACATCCACCGGTCTCCCTGCATCCACAGAGCCAGTCATCTCATCTTAGAAGGCAATCCGGTTGGTCAGGCATGACTTGCCCTTGGTGAAACCACGCTGACTGCTCCTAATCAGCATCTTCTCTTCCAAGTGCTTAGAAATGGACTCCCTGAAGATCTGCTCCATGATTTTTTCAGAGACTGAGGTGAGGCTGACTGGTCTGTAGTTCCCTGGATTGGTGGTGGAGGGGCTTTGCTGTTGGGGAAGGAGGAGGGATGGTCTCTGTTGTTGGGGAGGGAAGGGGGTCTGTTTGCTGTGAAGGCAGTAAAGTGTTTTTTGGAGAGCTGTCCACAATGAACGTGGTGTTGGGGATGGGTGATGGAGTGAGGGGTCTGTGTGTGGCTGTGCAGGTAGATTACAGTGCGGAGTCTGGGATGAGATTGTTGGGCATCATCTCTTGCACCTGGTGCCCTGGTGCCCACTGGAAGGTGTGTGGCTCGCCTGGGGCCACAATGTTGGGTGGCGGGGGGGGCGCTGCTGGGGCCAGCAGGAGCCCGGGGCACTGACCGTCACTGCCAGGGGCAGGAGCTGGAGTAGCCATGATGCAGGAAGGATGAGTCTGTGGTGACAGAGCTGCCTCATGCTGGCTCCAGCCTCTGCACATTGCTCCTGGCCACAAAAATGGGTGACCAGGGAGCAAGAAGTGGGGCTGCCTTGCAAAGATGCCTGCCAGCTGCTAGCACCTGCGACTGGAGCCTCAGGCTCCCCCTGGTGGAAGTTGGGGCCTATTACAAAGCTGCAGGAAGTGGGAGCAAATCTGCTCCCATGTCCCTGCATTTGTAGATATCTGCCTAGGGGCGTTTACTCATGAGTAGTTTACTCACAAGTAAACTGGTTCCAGATCAAATGCATGTCTAAACACACTCTAAGTAGATATAAGTGCCTAAGTGAGATCCTGAAAAACCATTACTGTGTCTACTTTTATAATAAGCTATCCTCTTATCCCTGAACCTAAGTCATAAAAAACAGTGAGGAGGAGGAGGAAGGCCCACACACCTTTTTTAGTGGGGGGGTTTTCAGGGATTGGAGCAGTGCAGAATACAATCACACTTGATCTTGCCTTTCATTGCTTTTGTGCCACCATAAAAGGCCAAGGAAACAGATATCCATACCCCTTTTTGATGACCAAATGCCCACAATTTGTGGCCACAGTTATCCTGGTATCAATCTGTGTTTCTATTTAGCAGGGAAAGTTGGGGTTTCCCCACTTATCAAGACATGCCCACAGATCCAGAGGATGCATCTGGGTAAGTGGAGAAACCCTGACCTTCCTTGCTTCCTGAGATGTACCCCCAGAATCTCTGGGTATATCTCAGTAAGAGAGGGAACCTCAACTTTCCCTGCTTGTGGAAATTGCCCTGGAGATCCTGGGGGGAAAGTGGGAAAAGCTAGGCAGGTGCTCCCAGGGTTCAAGGGCCCAATCGTGCATGGCTATTCCTGGGCTGCCCATCCCCAGCTTATCCGCTTCATTTGGTGAGGTCTCTTTCTAGCCTTAGGCACCTGATAGGTGGATAGGCCCTAGTAAGATAAGACCACTACAGCTTCCCTGTTGCTGCTTCATCTTGTATTGAAGGTCCTAACTTGGCTTGTATTATATGCAATGTCTTGGCTTTGTCCTTATGGCTAGGTACAGACAGTCAAAAAGCCTGAGGCCAAATTGATTCAATCTTTGCAGATTAGTCGAAACTGCAAAGATTGAACTGATTAGCAAGTGAACGGACATTCATTTTTTATTCCAGAAATGCAGCCACATGCCTACAGTGGGCCAGGCCAGAAGCTGGTGGGGGGAGGGTGGGTGTTGCTAGAGGAAGCCTCCTTGCTCATTTGGAGAAGACAGCTTGAGCCAAGGCTAGCCTGCCCACCCTGGTAGGGGAGGTTTGTGGGGGAGGTGCAAAGTATCCTGGGATGCTGGGGACTGTGAGTTATCTTGAATCTGGAGGGGATCTGGGACAAAAGTTCAATTTAACTTATTTAACCAATTTAACCTAAATCAGTTAAGTCTGATACTATACCCATCCAGGCTTTTCTTAAATTGGTTTTGGCCAATTTGAAAGCAGTTAGGTGTACTGAATTTCTGTTGTGTTCCAGATTTGAACCAATTTCCCATCACTTATACCAGTTTATGTGTAATTTTTGTCCCTAGCCTCTTAGCTGGCCAAAGGCTTAAACCCAAGAAGAGCAGGGCTGCCTTTTTGATCCTTCATTAGGTCTTAAGAACAGGTCGCAGCCAGAGGATGTGTGCAGCATTCTGCCTTTGATGGTTCATGTATTCTAGAAACTGAGGTTTCAAGTGTGACAAACCCCCAGTTTTTATGTCCTGTCTCTCTTTTCCTTTGTGCTTTTTTACCACTAGCACAAACTCTTCAAAACACTGTGAGGATGGGTTTTTTTCTTTTTCCCCAGGGAGAGACAGCATTGCACTTGTCACCTTGACAGCTGTCCTCTCAGCTTCCACATGGGAGTTTAGTATGAGATATGACTTCAACAGTAAACAAACAAACAAACAGTACCCCTCCTAAAAAAAACCCTCCGAATTCCCAGCAGCTTCCTCCTGCATTGTTGAGCCTCTCCATTCAGGGAGCCAAAGAAGAGCAAATGGTTTGCTAGGATAGCATTGTGCACCTCACCAGTGCCCAATACATCTGTGCAAAGTAATAATGAAGAGTCTGATGCTTTTCAGCAGAGAGCAAAGCCACTACTGAGTGAATCTAACAGGCCGATCACAAAGTGAATGTTGTACATTTTTAGCAACTTTCTTGGTTACACGTGCCAATGTGCAATTTGAGCTTCAAAAGCTTGCAAGGTTTAAGCTAATTCTTCATGTATATATGAAGATTTTTGCAGCTAAGAGATCTGGGTCTTCTCTGTTAAAAGTAACAGCAGTTTTGCAATGATACCTTGATTTCCCAAATGAAATGGAGTGTAAGCATACAGTAAGAGACAGCCCCCTGCCTCATAGAGCTTACAGTTGAAAGAGGCCAGACAGACGAAGGATGAAGGAGAATTACAGGTGAAGTTTCTTTTCCAAAATCACACAGGATAGCCAGTAGCAGTCAGGAACAGGAGCTAGGTCTCTTGATCCCCCATCCTACACCCTGCCCATTAGACCCACTAGATCAAAGTAGGTTTAGTCCCCTCTGAGCTCTGTTGGCTTTGTGCTTATCGTACAGTTTTTGCTTGAAAATGAATCTCAGCAATACTGAACCTTCCTCTGTATGTATGTGTGCGCGCATACAGGTGTGTGTATGAATAGTGCAAAATAAACATACTTAAGTCCTGACAGATGCAATGAAACTGAGTACGTTCTTCCTTCTCCACTATATAATAATACAAGGAGGGATAGCTGACTGGAAACGATGACAAATACATTTACAAAGGATAAATGGAAATACTTATTTGCACAGTGTGCAATCAGGCAGAGGAATTAACTAACTCAAAAGGTCATAGTGTCAAAGACAGCAGCTGGATATTAAAAAGGGCTGAATAATTGACCAGTAATGAAGTCTGTGATTACCCACCTTGAAGTTTTGTGCTTTAAGATAATCAAGTTTTATTCTTTAGACTGTTAGCTGGATGACTGCCAGGGTGAGGGGAAAAGAGACCCTACTACTTGCACAATGTTTACAGTGTTTTTTTCCACTGGTATTCTTGGTATTTTCTGCATTACCTTCTGAGAAAAAAAATGCTTTATGGCCATGAATGGCACTGAAGTTCATCAGTCCTGTTTAGGATATTCAATAATCTTTAGTCGTCATATAAAACTAAACACAATATTGAATAGGGAGCTGGCCCTTTAATATGTAGGGCCACAAACTCCTGGAAGACGGATTCAGGCTCAACATTAGGAAAAACTTCTTCACAGTCAGGGTATCCAGACTCTAAAATAAGCTCCTTCCAGAGGTGGTGCAATCACCTACCCTGGAAATCTTCAAGAGGAGACTAGACGGTCACCTCGCTGGGGTCACCTGACCCCCAGTTATCTTTCCGGCTTGGTGCAGGGGGCTGGACCTGATGATCTTCTGAGCTCCCTTCCGGCTTTACAATCTATGAAACTATGAATCTTCTGAAAAGTGACTGTATAAGTCTCATTGTGATGGTGTTCCGTGTTTGTAGGTATCTGACTTTCAGGTACATTTTACTGAGGAGTGCTCATACTTCATAGTCACTGGAAGATCCCAGAGGTTATATGTAAGCCTCAGTTACACATCTGGAACCTTGTTGTTTTCAATGGTTTTGCACAGGCATAGCTAAAAGCAAAATCTGCTGATGCAACTGTTGATAAATCTGTAGCTAAAATAGAATCTGACTCACCTCCCCTTAGTTTTGTTGGCTTTACAAGTGCTAGCGGGAATAAAAAACAGGAACATGTTATTTTTATAAAACAGAGACAATTCAGAATACATATAAGCAGCACATATCTAGCATAAGAAGGGGGCATTTGCAACACACTTCATTATCAAGTTAATGTTATATGGTTATAGAACAATAATCAATTTTTTGTGATGGTGCTATATTTCTTAGCTCTGTTTTTCCTTTCCTTTTTAGGGCACCTTGGTTATCATCACTTTAATAACTCTTCTGAGGGAATTTTGGCAGAACATTTTTGAGTCTGAAAGAATTACCTTCTAAATTTTAGGACAAAGCAAAACTGTTTTCCATAGCAATGAGTACAATGCAGGACACATAGCAAGCACTTAAATCTGTACTGCCTCCTTGATGGTGACAAGGGACTGTCAGCTAGAATGATCAGGCCTGCCAACAGAGTGGGATAATAGGCCTGCCAAGTGCATGCTAAAATGTTTTTTAAACTCGAACTAGTTTTAGATGGAAAGACCAGCACTGAAAGTGCACAGTAATTGGTAAGCATGCTAAATTCTCTGCTAAGAGACCACCAATATCTCTCATTTGAAAATGGCATTTTTTAAGTCAACATTGTTCAGTGGACATACAATATGCTGTAAGCCAGTCAAATTTGCCTCATTCTGAGGAATGGCATTCAATTTTGTCATTTTCTGCATAGATTTAGCATCTGCTCACTTTCATGGTTGAAAACGTAAAGCCGAAGTCAAAAGAAAAATAAATGTTGTGAAACCAGTCATGGAGGAAAGCAGATACAATTGGAGCTTCCTGTGTAAATGATGAGGTGGGGAGTCTCTGGCATGCAGTGCACTAAGCTCTCAGTATGGACTGCAACAGTCTGGAGGCCAACGGTCCTTTCGTGGCTGGAAAGCAAATCCTTTTTATTTGTAGGTGTGCATTTGGAGCATAGGCTTGCTCCAAGGGTGTGGGTCTGTAGTGGAGGTCACTCCCCACTTTGAGTGGAGTTCTTTCATTGTGTTTGTTCTGTTTTGCTGGGTTTTTTTCTGTCAAGGCAAAATTAGACTTTGAAAATCAAGTGTGATAAGGGAAGGAATTAAATTATGACAGGAAAGGTGTCTCAGACCTTGTGTCGAAGCAAACAGAAGCAGTGTCAAGGCAAACTTGGCTTTCCTATCCAGAAAGTAGATTAGAAATGGGTTCAATAATTGAAATACCATAAAAAGGCTGAAACACTTATCTCATTGTATTTAATGTATCTTGGATTGTTCAGCAGAGCTATGTTATCAAAGTAATTGCTTTCCCGTGCTTACACAAGTAACGCAATTCTGTGGACCCATTTCACACTCCAAGTGTTTTCTTCATAAAAGTAATTCAAGTTTTTATCTTTTTTCAATACCTAAATGAAGGAATATTTGTAAACATGTTAGTTATAACTGAAGTCAATATTTTAAGGACTGATGTGGAATTGATTTGTGTGTGCGTGCATGTACTGCTGCCCTAAATATGGAGTACAATATCCTCAAAGGGAACATTTGAGATGAGCTAACATGCTTGGAAAGACAAACATTTTAGAAGCCAGCTTCTACTTATTTCAGAAGCTAACCCACGCACCTCACAGTTGATCTTGAATAGCGTTCATTCATATTAACCTGGAGATTGGTCACTTCTAATAGTACTGCTTGTGGACTGCATGATCGCATGGGCTAGCAGTAGAAAAAAGTTTTAAATCCATGTGTTTTTGGTATGTGTAAAATAAGTATACCCTCCCTTCTCTTGGGAAGGGTGATGGTCAGATACAACCCCAGATATGACATCTTTGTGGCCCCTGTCACTCCTATAAATTAAAACCTGGTAGTAAATGTTCATATAGTATATAGGCATTCATGTGTTTGTGACAGAGGAAACAGGTAGTGTCTTTGTAGTTAAGGTTGAATTTCCTAAGTAAAGCAGTCAGGTGTGGGTATGCATATATAATTATATTGCCCTAACACGTTTTCATAAGGGGTATGCCTTACAGGAACAAAATGCTTCTAGAATCCTAAATGTTATTGAATTCTTTCCAATCTTGATCACAACCTTAGGCGTCTGAAGCCCTAGGTATTTTCTGCGCTTTGGAATATCCTTACGTCCTAGCAGCCTCAGTAAATATAGATGATTTACATTTTTATGACAATTTCATTCTTTTCCTTATACATAACATGAAATTATTTCTTTAGGCCATATCAAGCATGGGTATTCATCAGACACATAGGCCACACAGTTCAGGTCAACATGAAGCTGATACCAACACCAAACCTCTCGTCACCAGGGTTCCTTATCATTCTTGGTGTAACTCTTCATGGTAAGACCTGTCTGCATCATTGTTGCAAATACCAGTCCAGCTCTATGTGGACTAGCTGCCTTGGGCAATTTAGACCTTCGCCACATGTTAAATTAACACATTTATGTTGGCATAAATAGCAACATGCCACGCATTCATCCAATTTATGACATCATAAACCAGCCACAAAGACATAGCTTCAAAATGAATGTAACATCTTTGTGGCTGGTTTATATGGCTTCATAAATTGAACACGTGGCATGCTGTATTATCCCAATGACAACAATTAGCTGATTGTCATGAGAAGCAAATCCAGGACTTTACAGAGAGTGGTATGAGGGCAGCTACTGGTGCTGCGAGGGTGGCTGCACCCCACTCCCAGCCTCCTTTCCTCCCCCCGCCCCGCCCTCGGGTGAGCAGACTGCACTATGGGAGCATCATTAAGTCCCCCAAACAGGTAAGAATTATATGAATTATCCCCCTTTCCCTCCCTGCTCAGAGGCATGTCCCATTCCCTCTCTTTCCTACTTGTTGCTGCCACTGTCCCCACTGCCACTGGGGTCAAGGGAGCTTCTGCACCCTCCAGCTGGGCTGCGCAGGAGCCAGGCTCAGCCCAGGACATCAGCAGCAGTGGAGGCAGGCAGGTTCTCCCTGCCCATGCCTGTACCCAGGCTGATATGGAACTCCCAGGGAACCAGGCAGGGAGGAGAACTCTGCCATGTCTGGGGCTGAGCTAAGCCCCTGTGCAGCCCAGCTGGAGTGGGACAGAAGCTCCCCTCACCCTGGAACAGCAGTGACAGTGGGCAGGGATGGGGGAATGGGAGGGGACGGCCCACGCCTCTGAGCACAGAGGGGAAGGGAACTGGGAAATCTTACTTCTTTAGGGACTTAAAAAAGTTTTGGGCTGCAGCTTCTGGTAGCTCATCATAAAGAGAGAGGGGGGAAGGTAGCCACACAACTACACACACTTTGGGTCATCCCCTGATTGGCGGCTGCCCTGGTCCCAGTGCCAATAATCACAGATTAACATAATTGGAATGAGGGCTCACAAGGACCCAGCACCTTAAAGAAACTTTCCCTGCAGATTTGGGATTTTAAACCTCACTGCAGAACAACGAGAAAGATGTTTTACCTCCCTGCTTGCCATCTGACACCTCCAGGGAAGGAATTCTACCTGATCTACACATCAAAGAGTTACTCAGCACAGCTCACAAAGACACTCTCATGGACCCAGAGGGACAGCCTTCCGTCTTCAGCTCCCTCTGTGCAAAAATGAAGTTTATTTCCTACCTATGGGGACTTTTTACCATCTTGTACCATCTACACTTTCCCCAGAGCCTGACAAGGGGACTTTGATCCCAAAAGCTTGCAGAAAAGGGCAGTTTTCTTGCAATTTCCCAGTTGGTCTGATAAAAGGTATCATTTTGGAACCAAGAGTTCTAGTTTTTCATATGTTTCCCTGCAGAACACACTCTTTAAGGTGCTGGATCCTGACAAGCTTCAGGGCGTGGAGCAGCTCCAGGGTCTGGCACACAGCCCCACTCCTGCCCCCCCCAGCCTGATCTTCAGGATCAGACAGGGAACAGCCCCAGGTCTGAATTGGGACTGGTGCTGTCCACTCAGCTGAGTGTCAGAATTCAGCACCAGGCAGCCTTGGGGGGCCAGGACAAAGCTGCCCACTGCCTAATTGCTGGGATTGGGCTGGAGGCAGCTCTGGGTCCCAAATCCAGCTGCCACCTGCTCTAGCCACAGAGGGTTTGGGGCACTTCTTAAAAAAAGGAGCTTTTCCCATCCCCCTGCTCTAAAAAGGTGCCCAGCTGAAGATGAAGGAACTTCTCCATACCCTGATGCTCATGCAAGGCAGCTTGAAACCATTGTGTGCAGCAGAGGCTGAAGGAGCTGCCCCATCCCCAGCTGCACTGTAAGGGGTACTTGAGCCTTACATTGGAGAGTATCTGCCCAGTATTGGACTTACAGTGGCTAGGGACACAAAAAGGGCACAGGGCACATCAGATGAAGGCTCCCCAGTGGTGGACTCACTGTGTCCTGGACCTTTAAAAATGGACTTGTAGTTGGGAGCCCCAGCTGAACATCCAGCTGTTTTTATATATCCCCAGGCTTCCCTGGAAGTAAATAGCTCCAGGCTCTGCAGCTGGTGCTAGTGTGTGTCTGTGGGGGGGGAGCAGCTGGGGAGTGGACAGCTTCCAACCCCCAGCTGCAGGCACCTCCTTTGCTGGCAGTCGTGTGATTGGGGTTTGAAGAATTTGATGTCCCATTCCCAGAACTGCATGCTTTACCATGTATGCTTGGCATGGTAGGTCATTCAATTTGGGGGACAGTACATAAAATTCCTCAGGCCCCAGTCACATAACTACCTCCAGGTCTGCCAGCAGCCTTAGCACACAAACCATCTGTCTGCATCGGTGATACTCAACCAGGGTGATGCAGCTGAGATCAGTCCAGACAAATCAAGTAGGAATCCATAGTGTCAGCTGGGGATAGGGGAGTTTTCCCTACCCCCAGCTGCATGTGTCCCTTTAAAAAGGTCCCCAGCATGAGCAGCTGGGGATGAGGGAACTTCCACATACCCTGCTCCTCATGCCAGACAGCTCTCTCTCTAAACCAATGTGTGCAGCAGGAGCTCTAGGCGAAGGGTTTTAAACCTGTTGTCTGCTGAGAGATTGCAGATGCCATGCAGAGGGCAGGCAGTGGCTAGGTCCCTTGGTGTTGGACTTGAAGTGATAGAGTGAAAGAAGAGCCTTGCTCAGATTTCTCCACTAAGGAAACAACCATGGGCCCTCCATGTCCTTCTGATAAAGAGATCTGAGACCCTCCTCACAGTGAAACACATGAAGGTCAAAGGAAGTTGAAGAACTAAGGCATTTGGGAGGAACAGCCAGTGCAAGGACCTCATATTGGGAACAGTGCTAGCATGGGAGGCTGGGGAGGTGGAGGGCTGGCTGGAGGCACAGGCCCTGCTCAGTGGATTTCTGCAGGTATGTTGACATAGGGGCCACAAATACACAATCTGTTTTGGGTTAAACCCAAGCAACTTTCTGTGGAACAATTCCAAGGAGATTCAGCAAAGGGTCCCACCTCTAAGGCTGGCATTTCCCACTGGAGCAAGGCGTTCACTGTCAGATCAAGCAGCAACAACAGTTCACACTGCGAAAAGCCAAAAATCTTCCTAGAGCCTTCTTTCCCCAGTCATCTCAGAGTCCTGCTAGATTTGAAAGGAGCTGGTTAGAAAAACAGAGAGGAATGTAAAATATATGGCTAACATTTTTTTCTTCCCCATTGGTAGTTGGGGGAAAAAGACATCAATCACAGGAGCTTCCCCAGCAGGCTACATTAAATGTAGAAATATACATTCGGCATATGCACATGAGTTTCTCTTCGCTTATAAATCATACATTATCTCAACGGGACACTGGCACCGTGTAATAACAGGGTAGTGCTGAAGAATCATCAGACCTGCCACTGTTCCCTGGATTCTGTACCAAGCAATTTCTCTCTTGTTCTTGTCCAAGAGCTCCCATCACCATTAATGCGTGTGGGTCCAACTGTGAGACTCTGTCCAACTAAAGAGCTGGTATTTCCAAGACAAGAGACTTGTGAGCTTTTGTCCTTCAGATACCTGTCAATGGGCACTGCATCTAGACAGATGAGGACCGAGCTGTGGCAACACAGCAGCTGCTTTTCAATGGATTAATTACCCAGCCTTCCTCTTAGTTAAGAGATGTTTGCCATTATTTAATCTCTCGCAAAAAGATCTTTTTTTTGGTGGGAGAGAGGTTACTTGGAAAATGTTTATCTTCTTCGCACTATTTTTCAGTCATACAGAAGTACTTAAGATTAAGCCCTTAATATTTAATAAGTTATGTTGTTAGAGAAAAAGTGAGTCTGCCAGTGTGAGATTGGGCTGGCAGCTCACTGGATTAATGGGAACATAACTATGGATTTAAAAGCCCTGAATGATAATCTTCAAATATGCTTAGGCATTGTGGCTCTGAAGTCCCCTCAGGGAATCATCACTTCCTCCGCTTCAGGAACCACATTTAAGGCACAACTGAAACTTCACTACAACTTCCCAGACTGGCATGGTTTCTTTGGAGCACCTTTGCTATTGGTGTTTGGATTCCCCCTGGGTATGTCTGTAAATTTAGACCTTCACCTCATGTACTTTCTCTTCGTATTAGATGATTGCCACAAGAACGATTTTGCTGAGACCCAAAAGAGTTGCAGAGTAGAGATGAGCAACTTTTCTTTCCTGACTCGAGAACTTGCTGACACGTTAAAATGAACAGCCGTTGCTGTGTGGAAATATTAAAGGTGAAGGCAAAGCTAAAATGAAAATGAAGTTAAACTGAGAGATGTGTGCCCCCAATAACCCAGCCAAAGTGGCCTTCAGCATGACAATGAGTTTTAACTTGCCTTTTAAAATGTGTCCCCTTTTTTACTCCCTGAAATTCTACGGCGCATTTCAGTTCACTCACGTAGTCTAGTGTCATATTTTTTTCTCAGTCTCAAACAATACTAGCCCCCACAATGGTATCAATGTGATTACAGTGGATATATCTACACGTGTCACTATGGCAATAGTGTTATTGCGCCATGATGTAGTACTTCCTTTTGTACAAAAGGAAGACCTAAATCACAGTGCAGTAACAGCCCATACTGCACTGTGTACATGGTGCACAGTTATTTTTAGCAGCTACTTTGCTGCAGCAGTGCACCATACCAGGGAAGCGCATCGCTACAGCAAAGTAGCTGCTGGTCACTTGTAGATGCCCACAGACCCTATGGCACCATAGCACGTTGCTACGGTGACGTAGTGTCACGTGTAGATGCACCCAACAAAATGCATTTCAGGATCCCTTTGTGTGAACAATGTCAAACTATTTCACTGTGTTTGGGTTTGTTTTTTTTAAGAGAACTTACTATTATGCAAAATGACCCTCTTACAGCAGGGGGGAGTACAAGCACATATTTCCAGGGATTATCTCCTTTCAGTTTAACTTCCACTTCACCTTTCCTGTGCTATAAAGTAGACGGGCCCATTTTCATTGTCAGTGAGAGCTCACTAAATGAAAATCGAATAAACTTGAGCCTTCAGGACTAGTGACAAGAATATCAACTTGTAGTTCTGTTACATGCTGCAACACCTGCTGCTATACATGAGAATTGAAGGGCTCTTCTAGACATTCAGGTAAAGGTGTAATAGGATCTGATGTATAATCAACACAGCTGTGCCTCCTGCCATGCCACATGTGCATGGCAGAAGGTGTGGCTGTAGGATCCAGCATCAGATTCAATTATGGCTTGTTGCTGGTACAGGGGAAGCCTGGGATCAGGCTCCTGCTGCACCAACAAAGACCAGACTCCTTGGGGCACTGCTGGAGCTGAGAGTCCTCAGTAGGCATGGGGGACTGCTAGGATAGGGAGTCCTGTCAGTCGAAGGACCCCCCAGCCACTACAGCGCATAGTGCACCCCCGGCAGGTGGGAGCCTCTTTAGCTAGTGGGGCTCCCAGAAGTTGGGGGGGGGGGGGGGAGAAGAAGCTACATGTGCAAATTAAAGCTTGATAGAAACCAGCTATAAAGTTATTACACATTTTCCAGCTCTAACTTTATAGCTGGATGGACTTTTTTTTGAGTGATAGTTACTTTGCACCTGTAGCCAGTCTAAAGTAATTGCACAATTAACCAGTTAATTATATAATATATGTAACATGTAGAAGGGACCTAATGTGCTCAACCAGTCATTAATAGATCAGATGGGCTGACTGAACAGTCTTATTCTAATATGATAAAGGTCTTAATCTGTCTCTGTGTGTCTGTCTGTCCATAACACTTTTGGGCAACTGCGTGTGTGCCTCCTACAGGGCTGGCAGTGATTGGCTGTGGGGGCTCTGCCTCCTCAGGCAGGGAGGGAGCCGCCATCACCTCAGGCAGGGAGGCTGGAGCCCCGTTGGTCTGCAGGAGGAGGCAGAGATGGAGGCAGGTGGGCATGGGGGATGGAGAAGCTGCTGCAGCTGCCGCCACTGCCTCAGGTAAAGGGAAGCCCCACTGCTCTGCAGGTGGAGGTGGAGGTGGGCAGGCAGGGGAGAGGGAGCTGCTGCTGTTGCCCCCACTCAGGCGGAGGGAAGCCCCACTGCTCTGTGGGAGGTGGAGGCAGAGGCGGGCAAGCAGGGAGCAGGGACCACCACCACCGCCTCAGGCTGAGGGAAGCCCCAGAGGGCCAGCGGCAATTGGCTGCTGGGGCTTTGCCTCCTCAGGCAAGGAGGGAGCTGCTGCCACTTCAGGCAAGGAGGCAAGAGAAGGCAAAGGCCGGTGGTCGTTGGGGGGAGGGAGGAGCTGCTGCAGCCACTGTCACCACCTCCTCAGGTGAAGGGAAGCCCCGCTGTTCTGTGGGAGGAGGCAGAGGTGAGCAGGTTGGGGGGAGGGAGCCGCCACTGCCGTCTCAGGTGGAGGGAAGCCCCGCTCCGCAGGAGAAGGCAGAGGCTGAGACAGAGGCCAAGGCAGAGGTGGGAAGGTGGGGGTGGGGAGGAGCCGCCACTGCTATCGCCCCCACTCAGGCGGAGGAAAGCCCCACTGCTCCATGGGAGGAGGCAGAGGCAGGCAGGTGGAGGGGAGGGAGTTGCCACCACCACCTCCTCTGCGGGGGAAGCCCCGCTACTCAACAGGAGGAGGTGGAGGTAGAAGCAAGCGGGCAGCGAGGAAGGACCCACCGCGCCGAAGGCTGGAGGAGGAGACGGCAGCGGCAGAGTGACTGCCTACATGGCCAGCTCCGAAGGGTGAGCAGGTGGCAGGGGGGGTGGGGAGAGGGAATGTAAACACTCCCTTAACACTCCATCGTTCATGATTGGCAACTGGCTGGTATGCTTTATAATACTGCTTATGTTACTGTTTTTTTCATAGACATTAGGGCTGGAAGGGACCTCGGAAGATCATCGAGTCCAGCCCCCTGCCCCAGGGGCAGGAAGTCAGCAGGGGTCATAGGATCCCAGCAAGAGAAACATCCAAATGTCTCGAAGGCATTCAAAGTAGGTGCTTGAACCACCTCCAGCGGCAGGCTGTTCCAGACCTTGGGGGCTCAGACAGTAAAGAAGTTTTTCCTTATGTCCAGCCTGAAACAGTCTTGCAGGAGTTTATAGCCATTTGATGTTGTCATCCCTTGGGGCGCTCTGGTGAACAAACATTCCCCCATATCCTGGTGAATACCCCTTATAAACTTATAGGTGGCCATCAGATCGCCCCTGAGCCTGCGCTTTTCCAGGCTGAAAAGTCCCATGGCTTTCAGCCTCTTGTCATAAGGTCTGTTTTCCTGACCTCTGATCATGTGCATGGCTCTTCTCTGGACTCTCTCAAGCTTCTCCACATCCTTTTTGAACTGTGGAGCCCAAAACTGGATGCAGTACTCCAGCTGCGACCTCACCAAGGCCGAGTACAAGGGGAGAATGATGTCCTGGGGTTTGCCTGAGAAGCATCTATGGATCCAAGTCAGTGTTTTGCTCGCTTTACTGGCTGCAGCATCACATTGCAGGCTCATGTTCATCTTGTGGTCAATCCTGACCCCCCAAGTCCCTCTTGTCCGTAGTGCCAGTCAGCGTAGCACTGCCAAGCCTATAGACATGCTGCAGGTTTTTCCTCCCAAGGTGGATAACCTTGCATTTTTTGGTGTTAAGCACCATCAGGGTCTCGTCCGCCCATTTCCAGAGCCTGTCAAGGTCAGCCTGGATTGCCCCCCTGTCCTCAGGTGTGGATGCTTTACCCCAAAGTTTGGTATCATTGGTGAACTTGGCCAGTCTGCTTCTGACTCCAGTGTCCACATCATTAATGAAGAGGTTGAACAAAATAGGTCCAACGACAGACCCTTGAGGGACCCCACTGGTCACAGCGCACCATGACGATTGACTTCCGTCAACCACCACCCTCTGGGTCCAACCATGAAGCCAATTCCCCAGCCAGCGGATCATGGTGGACCTGAGGCCACAGTTGGCCAGTTTTGCCAAAAGGTGATCATGGGATACCAGATCGAAGGCTTTTTTAAAGTCGAAATATATGACATCAATCTCTTCTCCCTTGTCCAGGTGATAGGTCACCTGGTCATAAAAGGAAATGAGATTGGTCGAGCATGACCTACCTGCAACAAACCTGTGCTGGCTAGCCCTCAGGATGTTGGTGTCAGCCTGCTCATTAAGAATGGCCTCTTTAATAAACTTTTCTAAGACCTTCCCCGGGATAGAGGTCAGGCTGATGGTCCTGTAGTTTGCTCGATCCACTTTCCTCCCTTTCTTGAAGATAGGCACCACATTGGCCTTCTTCCAATCATCAGGCACTTCACCAGAGTGCCAGGAGCTCTAGAAGATCCATGCCAGGGGCTGAGCTATGATGCTAGCCAGCTCCTTGAGTTCTCTTGGGTGTAAATTGTCAGGGCCAGCTGACTTGAAGGTGTCCAGCCTCTCAAGCTGTTTCTTCACAAGGTCAGCATTGATGGAGGGCAAGGAACCACCCTCACTTAGGCGTCCCTGTCCTATAATGGGCAGGGGCGTCCCATGGGACTTGTGAAAGACTGGCGCAAAGTACCTATTTAGCAAGTTGGCTTTTTCCTGGGCATTGGACGTCAGTTCTTCCTTTTGGTTTAGCAGGGGTCCAGTGATGCCCTTGCTTTTCCTCCAGCTCCCCACATATCTAAAAAAGGACTTTTTATTGTCCTTGATACTTGTAGCCAGTTGGAATTCAGTCGCAGCCTTGACTTTCCTGGTTTGCTCCCTGCAGGTCTGGACCAGTGCGGAATATTCCTCCTTGGAGGTGGATCCAGTTCTCCATCCTTTGTAGGTCTGTCTTTTTAGATGCAGAAGGACCGCTAGTTCCCTGGAGAGTAAATTGACTCCCCTCTTGCTGCCTTTCCTCTGAGATGGAATAGCCTTAGCTTGTGCACCAAGGATCGCTCCCTTGAGGAGCAATCACTCTTCCTGGACTCCCCTCCCTTTGGGGTCATGGTCCCTTAGGGCCTCACCGACAAATCTCCTGAGCTTGTCAAAGTCACTGCTCCTGAAGTTGAGGGCCTCTGTATTGCTGACTGACTTGGCAGCTTTTCAGCAGATGGTGAAGGTGATCAGCTCATGGTTGCTGTCACCCAGCTTCCCTTCAATGGTTAGGTCACTAATTAGGTCATCCCCGTTTGCCAGTACCAGGTCGAGCAGGGCTTTGCCTCTTGTTGGCCTTTAGACTTCTTGAGTCAGATAGAGCTCATCCATGCATGTGAAGAAGCTTTGCGACTGTTCAGATTTGGCCGAGTGCTCTTCCCATGAGATGTCCGGGTAGTTGAAGTCCCCCATGACAACCATGGACTGGGAGCGTGCGGCCTCAGCCAATTCCCTGGCGAACTCCTGGTCAATCTTTTGATTCTGGGAGGGAGGTCTGTAGTAAACCCAGGTCTGGATTTTAACCCAGAGGGTCTCTAGTCGTCTACCCTGGGTGCTGATGTCAGCTTGTAGGGATGCATAGCTCTCCTTGACATAGAGAGCTACACCTCCGCCCCTTTTGTCCACTCAATCCCTCCTGTACAGGGTATAGCCATCTATACCTGTGGTCCAGTCATGGGTGGAGTCCCACCAGGTCTCCGTTATCCCTATGACATTGTAATTATTTGTGTTGAGCAGGAGACAAGTTCCTCCTGTTTATACCCCAAGCTCCTGGCATTGGTGTACGGGCATGCAAGTGTCCCCTTGGGGGCCCTTGCCTTGCCCACAGCTTGCTCTAGGGCTGGGGCAGGGGTAGGCTCCTTTAAGTGCCTTGGCCTGCTGGCTTTGCAAGGATTGCTCAACCCTTAGCTTGCAAGATCCCTGTACTTCATGCATGTGTGTGAACCCATGACAGGGCTGTCTCTCTACCATGTACTGCATTCTCTGAAATGTCTTGTAGCCCAAGAGTTTCCCCTCATGCTTAACTTACACCCAATCATGCTCATTGCTCCCTAGATCCCATTCTATTTAACACAAATCTTTGTCTGCTGTGGAAACACTAGACACGTGTGGACAGTAAGACGTGTAAAAGTTCGGTGCCCTTGACTTTTTGGTAACCATTTCTGTCATCTCTGCATTGAAGAACAGACTGGGACTAGTCTTAAATTAAAGAGAGGAGGATACCAAAGAAGTTGCAGCAGGAAGAAAGCAGGGTGGACAGAAGAAGCAATATTGCAGCTGATGTTTTTGTGCAGAGCCTTTTATAGGTACACCATAGACATGGTGTGTAACTTTTGCCAAAAAGATGTTCCATGTTGCATGCTTCTTTTCCAAGTCATGTTTCATTGCCCCTTATGAGTTGCCAACTGCAGTCAATGGATTAGTTGTTTTGGACTCCAGTACTAGCATACCAGGGCACTTCCCCGAGCATATCACTGCTCTTGACATTGAGTGGTTCTGAATTAGAGGATGTTCAGATGCCAGAATGTGTGCATGGTGCACAATGGGAGGAGTGCTTCTGCATTAAGCCTAAGGGACCTGCTATTCCTGAGTTTACCAAAGGTTTAAAAAAATCATGGAAGGTTTGAGGGCACCAGTGCTGAGAAATTTGTTCTTCCTGTCCTTCCCTCCTACATTTCCATCCTCCCCAGTAGCACCTGTCTGGTTATTTTGCCCATCTGGTCTCCCTCTCTCTTCTGACTACAAACCTCCCTCATGTACCACCACTCCTTCCCAGTTAGCACTCTCTCTGTGATACACTATCACTCCTCATAACCATCGTCCCTCCAGCCTGGGTGCCCCCACCTCACAGCATTCCCTTTCCACACACTTGTCTGAACTCACTCTGCTACATCTTTCCCTCATCCTGCCATTATACCACTTCTACCTCCGCTGTCTATTTTCTTTGCTTCATCTTGCCTCTTCTCCCCCTACTGTCTCTTCTCTCAGGTACCATTTTGTTCTTCTCCTTGCCTTTCTACTTACTGGGCATATCTACACGAGACACTAACTGCACAGTAGCTTAATAACACTGCACAATAGTGTGCCAGGCAAAAACTGTGCTAATATGCTACCACGCAATAGTATTAGCCTACTGTGCAATAAGCGTCACTAAAAACCTGTGCGCCAGCCACTACTGAGCAGTAGCATGAGTTACTGCACATTGATTTAGTGCTTGGTTAACCAAGTATTAAAGCACAGTGACTACAGTGCATTAATAAACATGGAGATGCACCCTATATCTACCTCACCTATCCTCTCCCTATATACACTCTTTTTTTAACAGCTCTTATCCAATGCCTTGCTTCCCTTCCCCATCTGTATAGCACAGAAAGATCAGGATCTTGGCTTTAAGGATTCCCGAGTTACCATTGCAGCCCAGCATCATCGATGGTGGCGATGGCAATCCCTCAATTCAAGGATGATCCTTACTGTGGCTCATACAGCCAAGCACAGTCTTTTTTGAACCCTCAGTTCAAACTTTACAATGAAAAGGAATGTACTTGTTTACCAACCTGTCTGCCTCACAAGTGTGCCCCTTAAGATGTATTGTGCTTAAACCACTTCACTGAGCTTGGTGCCTTTTCACATTCAAAGCAGTATGAAGAAACAGCACACATGAGGTTAGTTTCTGAATACGGATGTTCACTAGATAAACACAAAGCCTTAGCAAGCAAGTAAGATACAAGGCCTAACTGTACAGGCGCTGCTGCTCTGGTTAGGTTTCATCAGTTTCTAAAACACATATGCATTAGGGCTCTGTGAAATTTTGGCAGCTGTTTCATTTCAGAGGTGTTTCAGGCTATTTTGATGCCCGAAACACCGAATCTGAATTGAAATGGAAGGCTCAAAAACATCTCCGAAATGAAATGAGGCATCCGAAATGTTTAGGAAATTTTCGTAGTTTCAGAGCCAGGCTTGCAGGGAAACAGGTGTATGCTGCTGCCCTGCTGCGCAACTTGGCTCTGCAGGGAGCAGAGATCCATGTCAGGGGTATCCTCACTGCTGCTGCCTCCCCATGCTGCCCTGGCAATGCAGGGCTGTATGGGGCAAGCAGCAGCAGTGAGGAGACCCCGGCGCAGATCTCTGCTCAATGCAGAGCCAGGTTGCGTGATAAGCAGTGCTGGTCCCTGCCACACAACCTGGCTCTGCAGGGAGCAGAGAACCAGGGCTACACAGGGCAGGCAGCAGTGGTGAGGAGACCCTGGCATGGATCTCTGCTCCCTGTGGAGCCAGATTACGCAGCAGAGACCAGCAGGCTTGCTTGTCACTCTGCGCTGCTTCCCTGCCCCACGACCCAGCCTGACAGGAATCAGAGATTTGCGTGGAAATCTCCTCGCCTGCATGGAGGGCAGCAGCCCTCCCCCCTCCCCTGGCTAAGCCACCCATGGCCCTGTCCTGCTCCCCACTGGGGTCCTGCAACTCCCAGCTCCAAGCCCCACCTGGCTGGGTAGGACTGTGCAAAGCTTCCCTTGTAGCCTTTTTGAAATAGATTCGGAGGAGATTTGGCAGAGCCAAATCTTTGAAACACATTCGGCCGAAACAAAACAGGACAGTGATCCAAAACACCAAAACGAATCATTGTCCTCGAAAACAGCCGAATCCAAAACTGAATCAAAACACAGCTGTTTTGCACAGCCCTAATATGCAGCGTGTCCCTAGCTTTATTGTCCATAACAAGCAAAGTGCATTTGAACACACTAGTTCTGAAAAGGGTAAACGTGTAGATTTGGAATTTACATGAGCTATTGTTTCTGCTTATAAGAGATAAGGCTGGCTTATACCATAAATAAAGGTTGTTTGTTTGGGTTGTTTCTTTTTTCTAGGTAAGAATCCTTCCATATCCAACCAAATCCAAATAAAGTTGTATCCAGACCTGTCAGCTGTGGAGTGCGCCAGGAAATTAGCAGCCTGTCGCAGGGCACGTCAGTGCCTGGCTCCTAAGGAGTGAAAAACTGCCTGGGAGAGAGCCCTGGCCGAACATAAGGGGGACAGCTGCGGGTTGCTGGGGCAACTAATGGGAGTCAGCTGGCCAGAAGGGGGCAGGGCCTGGCCCTTATAAAAGGCCAGGGCTGAGGCCAGGCTGGCAGTTCTCTGCCAGCAGCCAAAGAGGCAGGAGCTCACTCAGCCCAGCTATGGGGAGAAGTCTGAGGGGCAAGTACAGCTCATGATAGCCCTGAGAGGATTGGGCACTAAAAGTTTAGCTAGGGGGCTTTATGTTTGTGTTACAGCCAGGAGGCTTGTGTTTGTTTGGCTCTGTTATTACACCCGGAGGCTTGGGCAAGGCTGTAGGGGTTGGAGGAGGCCTCAATCACAAGGACCCCAGAGAGTGTGGGGTGCCCTAGCGCCAAGAGGGGGCATTATTTGAATAGCGCCAGGGAAGGCGCAGCTCACACGCCAGTGCGTGAGTGACTGGTGGCGAGGAGCGCGGCCAGTGGGTCGCGGGCGCAACCGGTGGGTTGCAGACGGGGAACCGAGACCCTGGATTGCGTGCGGGGTACATAAACCCCAGCCCCAGAGAGGGGCGATTGAGCCCAAGTGGGGGCATAGGACTTATAGGGACCTGCAGCAGTGTGCGGGGACCCCAGCACCCAGGAGGGCGCAGCATACGGGGTGTCTAGAGCCAGCCCTAGGGAGGGGCATTTCTGAGGCCCCAGCATGGGCGGGGCGAGCTCCCAGGACGGGGGCCATTTTGTAAGCCCAAGCAGGGCACAGCCAGACGCCAGTGAGGGCGCAGTTTATAGGGGCATAGACCCCAGCCCCAGAGAGGGGCGATTGAGCCCAAGTGTGGGCATAGGGAGCCCAAGTGTGGGCATAGGGAGCCCCAAAAAGGGGGCAGCATAGTGAGTCTCCGAAAGGGGGCAGAAGAGAGATGACAGCACTTACATCTGCGAGGCTTGGGCTGTGGTATTAGGGGAGGTTGGAGCCGCAGAGCCCCCCCCCCCCTCCTCCCCCCCGGCATCGGGGCATTATAATGGGCAGCCTCCCGCTAATTAATTAATTAATTAACATCAAGACGTGGCAGGCAAGAAGGCAGGCGGTTGCCGCAGGAACAGGTGAGCGGGCCGCAACTTGGCTCGGAAGTGATGCTTGTTACACAGCCAAATGTGTACCGGAGAAGAATATAAACTCTCATGAAGTCTCCAGAAAGCCTTAAGGTTAATTTAAAAGCTCATGGTGAATTAAAAGCAGGTAGCAAGTTTTCAGCAACACACTCACGCACACGCACACGCACACAGAGGAGCAACCCTCGTGCATTTTAGCAGGCATAATGCCCAAAACATCAAAAACACTTTACCCTCACACAGGTATAACAGGGGATGCAAATACTGTCTATGTCCTGCCTTTGCAAGGCTAGGATGTAGTTTGTTAAAATATGTGCATAATCTGATAAACAAGTACAATTGATGCATTGAGTTGGGTAAGACACACTAGAGCAATCCAATCTACCCCCACACATTTTGTACAAGAGTAAATTTCTGCCATAAATGTATGCTTGCTTTGACATAAGATCAAAATGTGGTAGTGTCCGAGACCATCTCTGTTTTGACAAGCCAAGGCAGTATAGTTCAGCGGTTGTGAGCAGAGGAATGGCTAATAGCCCAAGCATTTCTTAGCCATGACATCTGGGGAGAATTTAATCGTTTTCTTCTTCTAGCATAGCTGTATGCTGAAAGCATGCAGCTGAGCTTATAGTTCAGAGACCTATGTCTAATGTCTCCCCAAATGGATTTAAATGCCCTCTGATTCACCTATAGTCTCTCTGCTTCCCTGGTGCCAACCTTTAAAATTTAAAGTTGAATTTGTCATAGAGGTGGAGGTAGAGAGTGGGAAATGTGTAGCTCCTCAGGGGATATAGGAAACCTCTTTGTGACTTGTGCTGTCATAAATCATCTGTCTTGAATGCTCCTAGAATTGGTGGTGGATTTCCAAGAAAGCACTGGAAACTGTGACAGCATTAAAGAGCTGGCCCTCCTTCTTATCTCTCTTTTTTTCTCCTGAAGGACTTGTGGCCACTCTATCTTAATTGATTCTGTTAATGGGGTTGAACCCTCTGAGGCAAAAATTAATCAATAACTTGACAACTTGAAAGCCAGATGAAAACTGCTTTCTTTGCAGAATCCTTTTATTGCTACAAGTTGTGTGGCCAGGAACACAACCTGGTGATAGGAACACCATCCCAAATGCATGTGTGGAGGCATGTGAAACAAAACAGCAAGGTGGGGAGGGGGAACTCCTATCTGATCTGTGGTGGTTTTCAGCTTTTCCTTATCCCAGATGCTGATTATGCAAGTCATGACGTAATTTCCAAACAGGTTAATTGCAAATATAGATGATACAGTAGAAGGGCAGCTTACTCAGCTGACCAGAGGGTGCCTATTCTGTTAATCTCTGATGAGAAAGGTAAGCATTGATCCTAGTTAGCAATACTCGATACTTAATTTATAACCAGTAGGAAGTGAGATCATTCAACGTAGGCCAGGTGGGGCCTGTGGTTACTAGATGGCCCCACTCGTGTGAAGGAAATGGCATAGGAGGATGGGCAGTAATTTTGAAACAGCGTGTTTGTGGAAAAGCCAGACAAGGCACATCCGAATAGACTCACAAGCCAGTTCCTGAAATCTCTTTATTTCTGTCACAGTTGCCAGAATGAGTGCTTTTACACCTAAAGCTTTTATCACTACCAGTGTGGAAAAATAAATACAGAAACAACAATACATTTTAACATTCTCTTTTTTTTTTATGTTGTACCTTGTACAAAAAACTATTTTGTTTATATATATATATATGTATAATTATATACAGTTATATTTTTTGTTGGCTGTCATTTGAAGGAAGTTACATACTAACAGTTCCAGAAGAACATAACAGATATTGAATAAGGATTCCATTCACAATTCATTCCTTTATCCCCAAATACAGGGAAGTCTCCACAAAGCACCGTAATAACGAAGTTCTACTCAGCCATGTACAGTACCAACCATTCCTGCAGAAAGAAAGGAAACTTGTGGGTTGATGGGGGGACCACTTTACTGACAAACCACTTCCCCAATGAAGCTGCATATATTAAAGGGAATTGGTGACTATATTGCAATTTTCATTGATGCAGGTATTGGTGAGATCAGTCCTAATGAATGGCCAGCTCTCTGCCTATGGAAGGGAGTGCAACCTAAGCTTTTCATCTAGGAGGGTTTCTACTCGATAGAATAACCTCTATTGGTTTTATATGGAAATGCTTATACAACAAGAAAACACAGCAATGGACAAGAAAAACAGGGTATAAGAATGGCATGTGTGTATGGTCTGTGAACCAAAAAAAAGCAGCCTTTCAAATTGCATCTGGAAGGCAGTGATCTAACAACATGGTTCTTCTACAAGTCAAGCAATTCAAAAAAAATCTAGATTCTGTTATTTGCACCTTGTATTTTTACTGTAAAGGCCTACATTTTGGGCGCACTGGGTGAAAAATTACCCAGTGCAATATATAGGCTGCTTGTGTTGTATTTGTTTAGTCTTTTTTACATATTTCATGTCAGCTATAGGTGAAATCCAGTATTGCCAGGTAGTTTGTAAGAGTTATATCCTTAACCAGTAGTGGTGTTATACAAAGAGATGTTTCATGTGCCTTGAATATCAGACACCAGTTGGCATGCGCCATTGCTACGATAAAAGTATGAGCTCAGTCCAACTTGGTAAGCTTAGAGAATATAACTGGCAAATCAGTAAGAGAGTAATATCAGACTAATAATGCCATAAGGTTAACTTAAATAAATGTCTATTAATGATCATATCTATATTTGAAAAATACAGTGTAAAAATAGGTCTGTGTGGAGGGGATTTCTCCCCTCATGTTGAATCAAATGTCTGAGTATATTTTTAAGTTACCACAATCCTAAGAGTGTTTTGGAAAGATGAACCTTAACACTGGTGAAAGTCAGGTGCAGTTTCCTTTGCTCTCTTCTCTGTCATTAAATCTTACCTAGTTACTCTACTGCCACCTCAGACCACCTCTGGGAAAAGACTGTCAGGACAGTCAGTGCGTGTAGAGAAATACAGTCAGTCCATGGTGAGAAATAGCTATTAGGAATTGTGATAACATCTCTAATGTCATGTTTACTTTTAACAGCCAATTGGATGTAGGCTTCCAGCAATAAGCATCAGTAATAGCTTGGGTTCTAGGAGTTGAATGTGTAGAATCCTTTTCAAGGAAACTTGACATATTTTAGTTGATTTAAAGACCCTGAGCCCAAGTTAATATAGGGTCAGACAAGGTGGCCCCTAGCAGAGGCACTGGCAGCAAAGGTAAATAGATCTGTTAGCAAAGGACTGGGCCAGGATTGGATGAGCGCTGTAGAGGGGTGAAGGTTGCAGTAACAGGCACATTTTAAAAAAGTAGTAGGATGGCAGGAAAAAATGCATACAGAGCTGATTAAATCAGAACCACCTATGCTAACTTAAAGTTTCATAGCAAAAATCAGTGAACTGGAATAGCTGGTGGGGGAGGAGATACTTGACATAATAGGGATTTTGAAACATGAGACAATTTCCCAAATCAATAGGATGCTCTATTACCTCAGTAATAGCCAGGAACAACAGATTAGGCTTTAAATGTGAGGGGACTGTAAGGTGCCTATGAGATGGGAGTTTCCAAAGCCTAGAACCAAGTGGCATGAAAAGGCAACAAGTTTATAATAATGCATAATGAGAATTATGAGACAGCACTGACTGATGTCAACAGCTTTGTTAAATGCCAAAAAAAATACTAGAATTTGTCATAGCTAAATACTCTCCAGTGGAATACCTGGTAGGGTAAAGAAAATTTCTGGAGGATATAAACCTTCCCATGTCTGGGCATAAACCAGCCATTGAACCTTTCAAATGAGGACAGCATTGTCCAATAGAAGGTTTCTCACAACGTCTTCTGAAACATTTAGTTTGCTCCCAGGCCAAGCCTGCCTGCACTACATACTTGTCAGCATATGAAGAGGTGAGATCCCTAAGTGATGTAGCTGTGCAACAGGAACCCCTAGATTAGATAAAGTTATACCAGCAAAAGTGTCCCTATACAGAAGTAGCTAATAGGGTGGAATGAGCTTCACTACAGGACCTCAGGCAGGAGACCTGAATATATGAACTTCAATTTTTGACTTGCTGGAACAATTCCAATGTTCTAGTTTAACAAACAAATGCACAAGGTTTATCTGTGTCTTCTCTTTATTCCTTGAATCCAAGCTACTATTTTTCCTTTTGTTTACAAAATTAACAATCATGTATTCAAGTCCTACTAAACTTAAATCAGGCAGAATAAAAAGACAATAAAAGATTCATATCAGTGTATATTTTTTTTTCTTTTTGCTCTATCAGCAAGAAATTGAGGTAATTTTTTTTAAGGAATATTAAAATCTATAATATTACATCTCAGGTCCCTTAAGCAAGGAAAAACACTATGCATTTACCTGAGAATGGAGAAGTGTAGATTAAAATTCAAGGTAGTGTCTGGGAAATGACAGAAGTGAAGAATGCCATGCAGTTTTTATTGCATAATTGTGTGTGTGTGTGTGTGTGTGTGTGTGTGTGTGTACATGCACGTGTGTAATAGGGGTGTGCGAGAAGGGCCATATTCAATTCAGATTTGAATTCAGCCTGAATTGGGGACAGCGAGTCAATTAGTTGATTCGGATCACTGTCCCAAGATTCGATGCTGATTCTGAGAATCAGTGATTCAGCCACAGACAGTTTTAAATGTTTTTTCTACATACCTCGAGAAACCAGGCATGGCTTGTGAATGCTGTGATGGTGGGGTGGATGGAGCATCCCACAGGAGTGCGGCCCCCCCCTCGCGTGCTCAGGAGCAAACCTGGAAGTGAACCAGTACTTCTCTTCCTCTTCCAGGTCTGCCACCGAGTACACAGGGGGGCCCCCCCACACTCTCCCCAGCTCAGCGATCGGCCGCAGGAGGACCCCGGGTACCCCCCCCAGACCCAGGAGGCACCAGTCGCTGAGTCGGGGGGGGGGGGGGGGGTCACTTCTGGGTGCTTTCACCTGGGTGCTTCTGGTCCACTTCTAGGTCTGCTGCCAAGTGTGCTGGGGACCCCCCCCGCACTCCTGTGGGACACTCCATGCACCCCAGCATTGCAATGTTCGTGAGCTGCCTGGTACCTAAAGGCATGTAGAAAAAACATTTAAAGTTGTGTCTATGTCCAAATCATTCAATCTTTCCAAATCTCTCTGAATTGATTCAGAGGGTCCAATTTGATTCAGAGAGATTAAAGGGTCTCCTGATTCAATTCAGATCCAGGGATTCGGCCACCGAATCAGGCCGAATCTCCTCCAAATCGAATCAGCAACCAAAGCTTCACACAGCCCTAATGTGTGAGTGAGTCTGTGTATGTGCACACATTTGTTGTATATGTATACATCTCTTGATATGTATACACACACTTAACAATAACTGTATATGCATGTACATTATAAAGAATACAAAAGACATTCAGTTGTAAATCTTAAAGAATATTTAATAACTTTTAAAAAATAAATGTATATTTTAAGCGCCATTCTCCACAGGGTTCACAAGATCATATCAATCTTCTTGCTGCAATGTAAAACCAAGTAACCAGGGAGAACTGTCCAATACGATACGGTACAGATGTCAGTCAGATTGAATTCACAATTGAACTCTGAATAAAATTTTTTGTGGCAAGATTTGACTCACATTGTTACTATGAATAGTCCAATATAGTCTGTATAAAGATCAATCAAATCTACTGTGAATCCTCTTGGATTAAAGATAAGAGTTAAACTAGTTTAAAGAACAACACTACAACGATTTTTTTTTTTCTTTTTTCTCCATTGCCTACTCATGGTGCCACATTCACAGCACAGATAGGAAGCTATTATGTTGGCCAAAGGCTTTCAACTGTTTCCACTCTGGGAGCTTCCTTCTGTCTAGCTAGAAGCCTTGTCTTTATTTAGCAACATAGGAGGGATAGGGCTGGGGGTCACAAACCACTGAAATGCATTTGTACAATCTTTAATTCATTTTTGAGAGTCTTTTATGTAGCAACCATATTATAGACACTAGATAATATATTTTCATACAACTTCTGTGAAATTCAGTCTTGTCCTTATTGTACATTATCCATGAATAGATCCAAATGATAATTATATTGCTGGATTCAAGAAAAATCATGATCAGGGTTTTTTTTCTGGAACGGGGAAGCAAGCGGGTAATAACATGCATGGAACTGAAACTGAAGTGAATGTTATTGATTCTGTGCTATAAGATGTAAAATTAAGCAGTCTTTGTACAGGCAATAAAACATGGCCGCTACTGACAGCTGCTGTACCAGAAATAAAACACATACTGTTATGTGTAAATAGACTGTTATGAAGAAAACAAAGCCAAAAGTATACCAAAGTGAAACTTAAAACCAAATTCTGGTTTCAATGATGTCAGCAGGACCACACTTGGCCTTGTGGTCTTGACTTAGGGACATCTTTTCTGTATTTGGTTGCATTGGTCCTCTCTTTAATTGTAATAAGCCTTCATCTCTATGTAAATAAAAGGAAATGTGAGTGATTTGAAACAATGTCGTAGAAAATGTTATAAAACTCCGAAGAGACACTGGAATGATTTCTTCTGTGCTGCTCTGGATACATATATTACAGTCTACTATACTGTATTACAGGTGATTATTCTGGACCTATTCAGTCTAAAGTTACTTGACTTAAAAAGATATGTCTTTTACCAGCTGTGTTGTTTTATGTTAGAGACCTATCATCAAATAAGCTCACTTATGTAGGATTTTTAAAAAATCTGAGGTTCTTAATTGCATTGCTGTCTGCAACATGGGGCAGTGGGTCACAATGGGATTGTGTTAGCAGTGCTTGAAAGAGCTGTCCCATCTGTCTGGTGCCTGGTGGAAAAGTCAATAACAGAATACAAAGACAGTACGTTTGGAACTAGCTACCCAGATCCACCCTAGCATCCAAGTTGGCAGTGTTATTGTGCTGGGAGAGCCTGTTCAAACAAATAGCTATTAACAGCAACCCAGCTGGGTTTTTAACACCTTCACTGCTTTGAGCTGCTCCAACCACTTGGGTTTTGAAGAGGATTTCTCATACCCAGATGCCTTATCTTGGAGGAAATGAATAGTCAGAGTGACAGTTTATGACAAACTGTGGCAAACAACCAGAATCGAAAGAAGTTACCCAGCCTCCTATTATTTTATGGTGGTTCTTTCCATAGGCTTAACTAAAAGCAGCAATCTTCTTTAAGAGTTTGGCAGCACAATTAGGGAATTCACAGGAGGGGATGGGTTGGCCTCACTACTTCTGAGACCATCATGTGGGAAGATGAGAGTAGCCTCCAACACAGTTCTGCCACAAAACGGTGCGCTCTTCTCCGCTGAGCTATCAGGCCTGCTGCCTGCACATTAATTATTAATGGAAGGGATCTCTACAAATAGCCTTGTCTATCTTTTATCTTTTTAAAATCCATGTTTTATTAATGTCTTCATCACTCTGTTATTCTGCTCCTCAGAGATGGGAACCCAGAGCTGTCAGCAGGAACACCTGTGAGTACAACTGTTGTAATGAACTGTGGCAAGAACCCCTGCTAATTGTATGTCTAATTTTGGAGTCGTTTCTCCAGGTGTAAAAAAGTCAGGGGTCAGGGGGAAGAGGAGAAAGGGAAATGCTCAAAAAAAATCCACTGCTGTTTAAATAAATGTAGAAACAAACTAGCAATTGGGTGCTTGATCTTTTTCAGGGCTGGCTATGGCACTGCTGCATCTAAATTACTCTCTGCTTTGCTTAGAGATATAGTTAGAATATGGGGTTATGGACCATGTTTCTGAGATAGGAAAGAATAGCCATTTACTTCAATGGTCAGGACATCACATACCTCTCCACTGAAAATGAAATAGGGATACACAGAAACTGCCATCGCAGTTACTCAGGAAAAAATAATCTGGATACGGAGACACATTTACCCATCTGGCAAGCTCAAGGCCTCGTCCAGCCTCCTGCAATGTAATGGGGTGCACACTGGATTCCTTTTCCTTGAATTAAAATGGGTTTTTTCTTAGTTATGAACCTGAAAGTGGGCCCCTAAGAGCTGTTTAATCTTCCAGCAGGATCCCCCAGTGGCGATAAATGCTCTCCTGAAAACTGCCTTTGTGCAGACAAGGCAAAAAAATCACCACTTAATTTACTTTTTTTTCCCCAGGAAAAAGAGAGAAACAAGTAGTTATTTAAAAAAAACCAACACCCTGTACACCACCATATACCTTTGTGGAAGGTGCCTTGGCAAGCAATCTGACAGAATGAGCTGATGTGCGCAAATGAGACACCAGAGAGCTCCTTAGCCAACATACAGTGCATGACTTCACAGCGTCATCGTCCTTGATTCTTCTCATTCACTGGAAAGGAAAGCAAGTGACCTAGTTCTCTACATACAGCCCTTTCCAAAACTCTTCCCTGCTTCTCTTGCCCTTGCTGCAGATTCACTGCAAGTGCTCCCTTTGCTCCATCAGTTGGCCTCAGCACCATGGAGTTGCTTTTGCACTGGTTCCATGATTCTGCCACTACCCTCAGCCTGTGAGCAGGAGATAGCAAAAGATTTCCAGCCAGGAAGGACTGGAGAGGGACTGGTTCAATTCAAGAGGTCTAATTTAGCTCTTTGTTCCTCCTCATGCACAGGTTCTCCTTTCAATTAGATCCACCCTGTTCATGATTCCTGAGTGCTCTGAGAATTTATACCGCCAGCTCAGGACAGTGTTACCAGTATCCTATACCAGCTCAGGACAGTGTTACCAGTATCCTATGAGAATCCAGTATCCTATACCAGCTCAGGACAGTGTTACCAGCATCATCTGAGTTTTTTTACTGAAGTGGAGGCTTCCTTTAGATCATATTAGGCACATCATGATAAAGTGCCAGAGCATGAGGGCTGCACGGTATTTCCATAAAGCAGCAGAGAGCATAGCACTCCTTGAAAACAAATGCCTACTGTCTGGTCACCCAGACCAAACTGAAGCACGGCACTAAGGAGTTAGTCACTCAAGGCTGCCTTAGCGAACTGCACTATACAGTGCCATAAGGTTGACAGGGTCCAGGGGACTGTCTGTGTTTAGAAGTTTGCTGGCTAAAAAATTATCTTGCACCCTACTGAAATTTCACTCTAGAGGTGCTACTCCGATTGACTCCAGTTATTACAACGGGGAAGAACATGAAAGGAAATTAGACAACTGTTGACTTTTTACTTTTCTGTGAAGAGGAGTTGAGTCACAACTTTGCTTCTAGTTTTGCAAATTCCAGAAGGGCCAAATGTTTCTACCACGCTCCCCTGGGGAAAGGAGGCTTGAAAATTAGGACCTTGAGCTGATGCCAATTCCAATTGGGGACAAAATGGCCTTAGCTGTTATAAACAGGCAGGTAAGCGTGGAAGCACCTGAAGTCACAATAAGGCTAAGCAAACTGAGCAGCATGCAACATGGAGATCCCTATCATACTGATGGGATAATATTATCCCAGAGTAAATTAATGAAGTGGTGACATTCATTGAAGAAACAGCTGACAGCTCTTTATGGATCTTCAAGTGCAGAAATGAGTGATATTTTCTGGCAGGTTAACTTGAAACAGGAATGATAAAAAGTAAAAACATAGCAGAGTGACAGAGAAAGCCCACTCACAAGTTGTTTACTGAGATGAAGATACAGCTGAACATAATTGCTTGTTTCCCAGAGGTATAAATGATTGTGTCTCCAAGAAATAATACTCCATTATTTCACTTGGAATGTAAAATGGGTGGAAAGCTCCCCTCTTCTATTAGATGCTGGCTTATTTTTTCTCCCACCACAATGATACGTGTGCCTAAATTGACATTATACATATACCAGCTGTTATGTACCTGTGAGAATTAGTAAGTGCAACCATGTCCAATAAGACTTTTCCCTTGCCAGCCAGATCTCATAGCACAGATTCTGATTGATTAACACCTGACTTCACAGCACACAAGATTAAAAACACTCCTTTAAAATAAAACACACTTCTGCAGAAAGAAGATCTGCTCCTGGTCACATAGGCTTCTGA
Source organism: Alligator mississippiensis (assembly GCF_030867095.1). Lineage (NCBI taxonomy): Eukaryota > Metazoa > Chordata > Crocodylia > Alligatoridae > Alligator > Alligator mississippiensis. The sequence continues at coordinate 185,085,079 of NC_081825.1, read as the reverse complement.
AGATACTCTGGAGCCAGGCCGGTTGCTTGGGTATTTAGCTGCACACAAAGGCAAGCTGTAGTAAAATGACAATTCCATTCAATGCTAGCAACTCTGTTCCCTCTCTTCCCACACCGAAGAATATTTCCGTGCCGGAGAGTCTTCATTCTCCAAGAATGAATACTGCAATATCTGGGAAGGAAATCTTGCTGGATTCACCAAGCTCTCATTACTGTTTACAGTCTGTTCTTACATCAGCTTGCAAATCAGTTCCTCTTAAGTGGCCATTTCAGTCTTGCCATAATCCATGTAAAGGACCCAATACTGGAGCATCTCTTTTCTTGAATGATAAAGATATTTCCTCCTGCCTATGCCAGTCCAAACACTGACTCTTTCTTTTCTTCCTCTCTCCATAAAGCTAGGGTGATTCACAAAATCTTCAGAGAAATAGGATTATACACAGTTTATATTACATGGGGAGAAGGGGGAAGATCAGATGAATGAGCATGAAGGAGCTTTCTCCTGTGTCCTTTAGAGGAGAATCTGAAAACTGGGACTGGTTTCTATGCACAGTAGGTGTCTGCCTTGACCACCTGACAATACATCGTCATTGCAAATGTCAGTCCAAGAATCTAAAAAAAAAAACCCATATCAAAACATGAAGTACAAAGAAAAAAACAACAACTTAGAACAGCATTATTTATATTACATACCAGGTACTCAAAAGTTCAGAAGTGCCAGAATTAAAGTGACTTAGGCCATGGATAGAAGTTATATTGAATCACGCACACGTGCACTGGCTGAACTAGGAACCTTTCTGTAGTACCGTATGTAATGTGTGCACAGTTACGGGAGGAAGGGAGCAGTTATTCAGTGCGGCCTGGGAGCTCAGCATGCTCAGTGACTCATGGGGGGATGGCAGTGGGCTGTTCTTGACCACTCTGGGATCTATAGCTCTGCTTATCCCCTGCTGCCTCCATAGAGGCAGGTACCACTGTCCACCAGTCACTGACAGCCTGCCCAGTTCCCCTTCCCCAAGGAGAGCAGGCAGGCTGTTGGTGATGTGCGGACAGCACCACACTCAACCCACTCTGTCTTCTTGGGCGTCACCATTGCCACAACCTTCATTCTCCCCCACACCCTCAGTACACATGCATTATGATACAGTCTTTAATTACATGATCACATATTACAGTTCTCACAGGCTCCTGTCCTTGTTCTGCTCCCAGGTCCACTTTGTCACAATCCTCATTCTCAGCATTCACGAGAAGCAGTGAGGGCATAGGAGAGAGGCTGCCAAAGCAGCTCCTTTGAGCAGAATTGAATTTACTTTACAGCAGCATCATTCTCCTGCTCCCCCAGCAGTTTCAGGTCGGTATTTGCCTCCCAGAGTGATAGGTACTGAGACAATGTTTTTATCCTCAATCTTAAGGATCACACATTATTTTTCATGTAATGTTATCAATGCAGCTTCATGAACAAATCATGGGAAAAGACTGCAGTCACTAGGGACCACCTGTGCAAAGCTGGCCACATGAACAATGCACATAGATACGCCCTGTAGGTCTGAGCAAAGCACTGAGATTACTCAAGAGGCTTGCCAGGAGAAGCACTGTATGGTCAGCTGGATGTCTCTGCGCTGGGAGTCAGGGGAACTGAGTTCTTCTGCTAGGGATGTGCTGTGTTGCCTTGGATAACTGACTTCATCTCTTTTTCTGCATTTACCCCTCAGTAAAATGGGGATGTGATAATCACCTTCCTTTGTTAAGTACTTTGAAAAAAGAGCTAAGTGCTATCGTCTTTTCTTCCCTAACTGAGCTGTAATCATTTGCTGTGGGTTATTGTTTAGGTAAGTGTTTATTGTTTAGGACTTCTTCATACAGTATTTTAAAAACGATTAATTTGGCTATTTAAAAACTATATAGTACCCTGCCTAAATGGTGATTCACAACAAAGATTGTTTTTTTTCCATGGTGCTTGAACAATAGACAGGGTAACTTTATGTTTTTTTGCTCTATGGGAACAAAGTTGCATAATATTTAGGTTAAATGTAATATGGCTCTTTCTCTCTCTACCGTCTATAATGAACTAAAACCACAGGTTTTGGTTTGTCTTTTAATACCAAGAGCCTTCTGTTGAATGATGCACCCCTTAATAACCATTAGAAACCACTGACCTTTTCCTGACACCGAGAAAATGAACACTTAGGAGGGTGGCTGTATGGCAGAATCCCAAAGGTTTAATTAATTTGTGTATGTGTCTAGATGAAGGCCCTAGGGTGTCCCAACTGAGAAGATTCTTCTTCTGCATATGGAACATGTCCTTTTGTTTAATATTTAAAAGGTTACTTTCCATGAGACTCTCACTTTAAGTGTCCTAGCCTTAAACAAAAAAAAGGCTTTCATGTAATTATGGCTTTATCCAAATCCCACCGACATAAATGGAGAGAGTCCCATCAACTCTCAATGGATCGAGCATTTCGTCATCAATTAGGTTCAGTCACAAAGCACATCTGGAAACAGCCCCTTGGCAAAAGCTTTTGAGTTCTGAAGCGCTTTCTGTGAATTTCATAACATTTACTAGAAATACAAATAGACTTTTAAAAAATGGTCTAAAATTGTTTCCTAATGGAAAAGAGTCATTAAAATTCATCAAATGTAGAAAATGAGCTTTTAAATACTTTAACTATGATCAGTGTCTTTTGGGGGGATGCTGTAATGGTCCACAGGATTTCTAATATATATTTTAAAGACTCCCTAAATGCTACTTCTTTTACCCAACATTCACCCTCTTAAGTATAGTAATAGATTAGACAGGAAGTCTCAAACACCCTCTACCAAGCTATCTCTTGTACTTATCTGCTTTCTAAAAACTTCTCCCACTAAGATCATATCTGCTTAGTTTACTAAGTAAATGCTCCCCCCCCACAGGTTTCCAATCCAGCAAATCATTAGGTATCTGCAAACCGGGACCATAAACTACCGATCCCATACAAAGTTTAAAAAGTTATTTTGTCTACTCCATCAGGAGACCATCCATGAGCCAAGTTCTGATTCTAGCCTCTCTCAGGCTGGTGCTGATGTACTTTATGGCATACAAAACCCCAACTTAGTCTGCCATAACTGTATGGTTAATTTAGAAAAAAAAAAAAAAAAAAAAAAAAATCAGCCTTTCAGTTCACATGCTGAATGAGATGTAGGAGAAACTAAATCTATGTCTACGCTGCAATTGGGGTGTGATCGCAGCTCCTTAAGATAGATCTGAGATCTTCAATCCAGCTAGCTTGGACACTAACACTGCGGCACCATGAGTTTTAGTGCAGTCTACGTGAGCCTACTTGGGATCCTGGATACATACTTGGAAGCTAAAACCCATGCTGCTGCACCTTTGCTACTATTGGTCCTATTAAATGGCACATTTGTACAAGCTCCCATGATAACTTGAGCCACAGCAAGGGTGGTCAACCTGCAGTAGAGGGGCCACAAGTGGTATGGGCAGCCTCTGTGTGGGACATGCAGATGACTGGGGAGGAGACAAGCAGCACAGTGGCAGATATGGTAGGGAGCAGAAAGCAGAGCATCAGATCAGGCAGAGATTAGAGTAGCATTCAGGGAGGATGCAGGGCTAATTTGTGGCACATCTGCCAAAAAGATTAGCCACCACTGAGCTACAGTATAGACTTAAATACAGGCCATCATGTTTCTGTTCACTTATAGCTACTCCTCCAAAAAAAATCACATTTAAAATACAAATGCAGGCCCTAATCCTGCAACCCCTTCCCCCACCCCCCAAACACACACACACACACACACACACCCCATTTGAAATTAAGTGCATGATAGGGATTTGTGGAACTAGAGCCTTAATTCAAATGCATTCAGTTTGAACCTTCCCTTGTGTAAGCCTCTCCCTCCCCAAAAACTAAACCTAGTATTGTGCTAGGACAGAAGCAGGAGATGAAACCGACCTGCCTATTTTACCAGCTATACTGAGCAACAAAGAATAGTAAATATTGTATTAATTAAATAAATATGCCAATTAGTGCATTAGCTAAAGGGAACTGCATGTGAACTACTCAGAGCTGTTATGCATCCTGTATGCAGTTCTTTTATTATGACAATGTGATTCTGATTTCTAGGTTATAATAAAAAGCTAGAGAGGCTTAATAGAGCTTCATGTAAAATGTGGAAATTATTAAAATAGGCTGGAAAGAAATAGTTCAGGCACCAGGTTTTCTTCCTGCCCTTAGTAATTTAACTGGCATTACCCAGGCAAAGAAATAAAAATCAGAGTACCTGAACCAAAGCTGTGCACAATCCAAAGATCCCCACAGCGAGCAGGTTTTCCTGGAGCCATACTTTTACCATTTCGTAACAAGGCTAGGAAAAAGAGAGCATTGCATTAGCTATAAACGTAGGACTCCAGTCTGCTGGGAATACAAAGACACAGATAGGAACGAGACAGGTCAAACCAAGCTATTAAAAAGCCTGGACTGCCATTTCAGCATCGTAACAAAGATGGCGTGTTCCTGGATGGAGCCTCTGCAGTGTAGAATTGATTGCAATGACACAGAAGGCTGGGCAATTCAGAAGGCCATATAAAAAAGTGCTGCTCTGTAAAAGTGCAACTCCAGTCCATAAAGTGACCAAGTGCAGATATCTGGCACTTTTATTGCCATGTAGAAGCTAAGCATCAACCTTTTGGAACTTAAACAAAAAAAATCTTACTCTTTACCTGGGAATATGGGAAAAGGTGAAAAGACTGAATTGATGTAGTATAAGAAAAACAGTTAAGTATCTCCATGATGAAATGTCTTCACTTCTTCACAGACCAAACATTCAGTTACTATTAAGCTTTTAGAAAGGTGGCAGGGAAAGTACTATATCACAGTTGAATTTTACTTGGGGATTTATAGTTTAAAATTGGCACTAAAATCTTTCCCAAGGTTAAGACTTTTTGGTGAGATGGTTTCTTCTTAAGTAGAAAAAAGGTCCCTTTAGCTACACTGCGTAGTTAGACCCATGGTTCTCAGCCTGTTTAGATCAAGGCTCCCCTTGGAAAATTTTAGCTCTTAACTTCCACTCATTTCTGGACAACAGAAAAATAACAGAGCAATTTTTTTGTTGCAAAAAAACTCAAAGACCACAACAGGTCAGAATGCTTGTGACACTATGGATTTCTCTTTGAAATCTCAGGGTTTGTGTGATGAATCATGCATTGGTGTTTGCACCCCTAGTATTGTGTGGCATCCTGCAGCACCCTTAAAAGGATATCAAAGCACCCCAGGGAGATGTGGCACCCTGGTTGAGACTCACTGAGTTAGACCTAAATTATGCAGGACACTTAAGTAAAATGGGAGTCCCTCTCACACTTGACTGGGCACATCTCTCTCTCTCCTGGTTTACCTTGAAGTACAATTCTGTTTCTACCTCACTGCCATAAACTGTAAGTAAACAACCCTCCAAGATTTGTCATCAGCAGCCAGAAGAGCATGGTGGCAGTCAGGACCATTTCAACTAGGTTTAGAGATGGAATATGAGCACTGAGTGACATTTTCAAAAATCAGCAAGCATAAAATTCCACTTAAAAGTTACCCAAGAGCACAAATGCCATCCAGGTACATACTTTTAAGCAATCTCTTTCTGCAGAAGGAGGCTACAAGAGGAAATGCTCCATGGCATAGGCATCTACACACCATCAGAATTCTCCAGTGCAGATGCATCCTCCAAGAGCTTCTCCCCGCTTCCTGTATTCCCTGGAGCCTCCTCAGCCACTACTCTCTACAAACCCTGCTGGTTGGCTATTTACATGACACAGAGAGTGATTTAGTACATATGGTTGGTTTGTAGAAAGGAAAGTCCTGAGGCCTTACTTAATGGCTTTCACCAAAGTGACTGTTACACTCACTCTGTGCCAGCCCCACAGCTGAGAGACCATGCATCTGTTAAATGTTCAGTCTGTTGGTTTTTCAATATGTATAAAGAAAAAAGTATATATCTGCTGCTGTGACTAAAGAGTTTAGCCCTGTTAGCCTGTATACCCATGGGACTCCAATAAAAGAAAAAGCCATACTTGTGAAAGTTCACTGAAAGTGACCCGCAAGATGGGTTTTATACCTGCAACTTAAACTGTCCAAACTCCCTTTTTCTTCCTCAGTTGCTACCCCTGCCTATGGCCTTCACAAGAGCTACCTGCAATAGGAGAAAAGTCCCAAGACTTATTCAGGAGAGGGGTAGGGTCTAGTTAAATTCCCAGGAAAGAGCTTAATAGGGGTCTAGAGTAGAGGAAGGAGCAGGAAGAAGTTATTACATGAAGGTTTCAGATTCATTAAAGGGAACTGCTGGTGTTCACTCCTTTCTGTTCCCTGAAAGTCAGTGCTGGGTTCTGAAATGCTGCGCCTGATGTAAGGCCCACCATGAGCTGTTCTAAAATTTTGAAAAGGGGGATGCAGATGCTGGGGTGTATATGTGATGGTGTATCATCACATATAAAACAACACATATATTTGTCCAGTTAAATATAAACTAGAAGCTTTACTAATATGCAAGGGCCTATGGCTGCATTAGTCAATTTAAGATTGAAACAAAAACAAATTTATCTTCCTTAGACCACGTTAAAAACAATATGCAGATCTGTGAAACAGAAGCTTCATTATCTGGAGCAGCTAACAAACAGCTGAACTGCAGAACAAAGGATAACTTGATTGTGATACATCAAGACCATTAAAAAGAAGAGAGGGTCATTAAGACCTGTGGACAAAAAAAGAGTTGAGAAGGGATCAGATAGATTATAATGAACCATGAAGTCAATTGACTACTTTAGCAGTGCCCGACTACAAACGCTGCTGCCACTGCCAGGCAGTTGGTTTTAAATTCTGGGTGGAACAGGAATCAGAGGTGGGTGGGTACAAATACACCAATGCACCCCATGGATCCACCATTTGAAGGCAGTAGAAAGTCTTGTTGCCTTTAATGGGCCTAAAATGAGGGCCTCTGTCAAGAATACAACCTGGCAGGAGCTATTGCAGTCATTATGCCTAGTGACTATCCATGCCATACAAACCTGTTCCTATTGGATACTGCACCAGGGCCTGCATACTCATTAAGGTCCGTGGTTTGCCTGTGTCCTGGTACACCTCCATAGGTGTGACACTCAACTGAAAGGCATTATTCTGTTTCTAGTCAGCTTATGCCCCTGTTCACAAGACCAGTGTCAGAGTAAGGCATGTGTCTGGAATGGTACACCCAAACTCCAGAGCTCAGTTCACTTGCATAAGAAGTCTCAGGCCCCTGGAAAACACTGTTTGAGATGCTGGTTTCATCATGTCACAAGATGATCTTATGGCCCTTGGTTGCACTCTAAGGCCATTTTATTATTGACAAGTTTTTGGAGTTACAACTTATATATGTCTGTGACAACTCTGCGGATGGTCAGCCCCTTTCCCATTCCAATTTCTATGTCAGTTGAGTTAAAACATAGGTTCAGCAATTGCCCTTGATGCTGACAGAGAAAGTTACTCACAGCTTTCCACCAGGTCCCTGGAGAATGAAGTCCACAGTTCTCACTGAATTCCAGGCAGCATGAGTCTGGCACCCGTGTAGTATTGTACACTTCAAACCAGTCAGTGTAGTTTGAAACCCCACAGCATCTGAACTGGAAGAGTAAAAAGCCAGGTTGACATTGTGAGTGTGCCCCAGGGTTTAAAGACAAGAACATCTTTAATTAAATAATACCACATGTTTACTTAGAGGAAGTGGAAGAAGAACCTCTCACACACTGTGTTAGGCACAAACAATAGCTTTATTCCTATTTTGCTTTAGGATTAGGCTAATAGGCAGCTGTGTCCTTGCCATTACCTACATAAAAACCTCTCATTGTTTTCTGCCTTCTTGCCTTTTATCCTTTGCTGCTGGGAGTCATGAGTGCAAGATACCTGTATCTTAGATGCAGCTTGAGATGCCAAGCAGTGAGGAGACTGCATTCTGTACTGACAGTTAATGGCAGGCAGAGTCACAACTGGACACCATGGGCATTTATGCACATACATTTTTGTGCAGGGATGTTCCAGAGATCTGGCGGGTCAGAGTAGACTCTATTAATTGAGCCTGTTCTGCATGTGACCCGATATGCGCTGTGTTGCTGTGCATGCAGTTGTATAAGCAGTGAAATGTGCATCAGCACACAGAAAATGGCAGCGGTGAGCTTTTGAACAAAAGCACCTCTGATGTGTTTTTGTTCAAAAGCGCACCACCGCCATTTTTGCAGCGCTGACATGCATTTCACCACTTATACGAGTGCATGTGTACTGCCCCAAGTCACTGAAGCAAATGTCTTCCTGTGTTAGTCATTAATCAACTTTAAAAGTCTTTTAGGAGTAGAGAGAGGTAGTTATCCAGGTTAGTCTGAAGTCATCAGTTTTTAATGGATTCTACTTCAGTGACATAAGACTTGTGGATGGGTGTGACTTCATTTAGTGGCATCAAACTGTAACATTACTGAAGAAATCAGGCCTGAGAAGAAGGGAAAAATAAACTTTAACTGAAGAACAAAGATTTTTAGGCCAACAGCAGGGCATGGAACTACAAGCTAGGCTGTTGTGTATTAAAGTGTATTCCTCTCTGAACCAGTTAGTCTTTTGAAGATGCTACCCTGCCCTGCTTTCTGCCCCGGCATCTTTGTTCCTCATTTGAAGTTTATTTTTCCCTTCTTCTCAGGCCTGATTTCTTCAGTAATGTCACAGCTGGATGCCACTAAATGAAGTCATGTGCACAGGCCTATGATACCACTGAAGCAGAATGAATGAAAGCTGAAGCTCAGAATGAATGAAAAATTGATGCCACAATGAAAGGTTCATTACGTTTAGGTAATGAGATGACAATTAAGACAATGTATAAAGTTTAACAGTAGGAATGGCTCTTAGTTACTTTTCCCCTCTGGGGCTTAATACCTTCCTGGGCCACACCAGTTATAAGCTAAGGCTCACTTGCATTTATTGCCCATTCATCACCTCCCGTGCTAAACCCATAGGTGTGGCATCTGTTTTTAAGCTGAGTGCCTATGACTAAAACGATGAATAAAACATTCATGTCATCCAGGAAGAGCACACACCAACTGCAGAAGTTTCCTTAGCCTGATGAAGGGTTTTTAAACTTGCTAAAAAAATTTTTTTCCAACTATTTAAGTTGGTCTAATAAAAGATATCAGACTCACCCAAAGAACCTGGTCTGCCTATGTCCTTAGACCAATGCAGCTACAACCTGTATGAATAAAACAAAATACCCTGCACTCATTCACAAACATTGGTCCCTAGCAAGCACAGGTCGCAATACTATAATCTAACAATGAAAATACTCAGCACTTCACACTTTTCAAAGCTCTGTACAAAGAGCTGCTAATTAGTCTATGCCTGTGATAATTTATCAAGGTTTTAATTTTCAGGTTGATTTAATATAGGACCTTACACTGGCCTTTTTTTTTTTTTTTTTTTTTTTTTTTTTTAACACAGTGTGTACAGGATATTCATATGGTTTGTAACAAATTCATAGTCACCCAGGTGTCTCCATGATCATAAGCAATGACAAATTTCAGATCCTGCTTCTCACTTGAGAGTGCAAGGGGACTCTCCTTTAGGTATAATAGTATTAGAGCTCATCAGGACTGTGCAGAGGTACCTCTGTACAGGTCTTAAAACCCGCACTTGAGGAGATCTGCCATTCCAAACCAACAGAGGGCAGAGGTGTCACATAGTAACCTGAACATCACAAGATTCATTTTCAGAAACTCATAATCAATGCAATATTTCACCATTCTTACAACATAACATATTTTTCCCCTTAGGAAAAAGAATCAGAAACACTGTTAACGACAGTTTATCCTTTAAGGATCTTACTCAGAATGATATGATTTTTGGCCAGTGCTGGAAATCCTTAGCTTGAAATGTGAGCTTAGAAAAGAGCCTCTCCCCCCAAAATGGACCTTATATGGTTTCTGCTCCTTTTTTCCTTTGGTACTCATGTTTGTCTTTTTCTTTAGTAGTTTAATTATACTTATGCTGCCTGGCTTATATTAGAAACGGAAGGACTTTTTTTTTTTAGCCCCTAGGGATAAGAGAGCTAGAGGGACTGGTTTACGATGCTATAAAACAAGTAATTGAATGAGGAAGGGATTTTTAATTGGGTGGCCTAAAACTGTCTAATTTTTTTTTTATTTTTTTTTTTTAACTATTTGACTCAAATATCTGAGCAATACATGGGCAAGGGAAAGTTTCTGCTAAAGATTTAAATGAATCTTTTCCTATTTAAGTTGATGGCTAAGTAAACTCCAAACACAGTTCTTTGGTTTTAGAGGACTTTCAACAAAAAGGGAAACAAGCATGCTAGTCTATCATTTAACTCGAAAGCTTCCTTTCTATTTTTCTCCCCAAATCCTAAAGAAGTTGAGGGAAACTGTCCTGTCATATTTCTGTACCAAAGAGAGGGAGGGGCTATGTGATCAAGAACTCCAAGCACTGTTGTAGCTATGATGCATTTGGGGAAAAGAGATCATAGAAATGGAGGACTTCCTTTCTGCTGGCAAGGGAGATGGGCACTAGGGAAAGAGCAATGTTTTATCTGTTGAAGGAAAGAAATACAAGGAACAGGAGCCCTAGCTTTCTAGATGGGAAAAGAACAGACAATTGGAAAGGCCTATTATTTATAATATGGTGCCACCTAGAAGCCCTAATTATGGATATAAGATGAGAGACTGGATACTAGTTTTAACTGTGATGCTGGAGAGGAAAGGGCATATCTTTCAAAAGTTATGAAGAAACAATCTGGACAACACAGACAGAATACAAGATTCTAGAAAAGTCCTTGCCATAGATGAGAGACATTATGCACACGAGTGAGAGGCAATAGGGAAACAGCCACTGTAACTGAAAGGAGGCAGGGGACTGGGACTTGGGGAAGATGTTGAACAGCTCTATTGGCCATGTTGAGCTTGAAGTGATAGCTATACATCCATGAGGAGACATCAAAGAGACAGGCTGAGCAGAGGCATGGGCATAACAAGCAGAGTTGGTTCACTGGGCAAACCCTTCAGGACAGAAGGAGGGTGAAAAAACAGGTTTTAAGAGCAGGGAGGGGGAGTTTTACCCATGCCAGAAACTCCATAACAGTCCCCTGTTCAGGAGGGAATGAGAATGGGCATGAAGAAGATCGAGGGATGGGATGGGGCATCACTGGGTTAAGTGAAGGGATTAGAGGAGAGCAAACAGGAACTTCTGATGAAGGAAAAAGAGGAAGGAGAGGAAGGGAAAGTGATGGAGGAAGAGGAGGGAGGGTGATTTCATTTAGCTGCTTTCTCTTGGAAGAAATCTGTGAGCAACTGTGTGAAGTGAGAAATGGAGGCAGGCAAAGTGGGAGAGTTCAAGGAGTGAATCAAAGATAGTGAAAAGGGCAACTGGGACTGAGTACACGGGATTTAATTAACTTGGAAAAGTGGTGTTAATAGCCAGGGAGATGGCTGAACTGAATGAGAGGAAAACAAGTTTGAAGTGAAGAAAATCAGCCTGATCATGGAATTCTCACCAGAGAGTGTAGCATGAGAACAGGAGCAGAGAAGGGAGGTGCTGGAGGGGACCCAGGGTTGGGAGCTAGTAGGGCAGGCCTTGCTAAAGGGCAAAAGAATCAAGGATAGAGGAATGAAACAGTGGGAGACATGACAACCGCCCGAGTGAAAGAAAAGGAGAATTGGTGAGAAGTCATCAGTGTTGGTGGAACAGAAGTCATGGCTAGGCTGAGGGACAGGGAGTCAAGGAGCAGGGAACCTTAGAAACAGATTAACCAGAAAGAGCAATGCTTGGTGAAGATCAGGGGTGATCGGGTATGAGGTAGGGTGGCGAGTCAGACAAAGGCTGCAGGTCAAACGAAGACAGTGAAGGCAAGAAAATGTGTAGGGAAAGGGCAGACCATCAGCACAGAACTTGCGAAGGGGCTGTGGTGGAAGTCTACAAGGCCGGTGAAAGGAAGGGTCTGGAGTCCTAAGGAGAGGCAAGTTCCATGCTGTAATTTTTAGCTCCATCTGAAAAGGAGGCTAATTTTCAGAAAAAAGTCCGAGCATGTTCAGCTAGCTGTGTGTTGGCATCTGTGTCCAGGTAACATGCACTGGCACTGGCAGAAACTCAGGGCCTGTATAGATGATACTTTGTGCTTATTTACAGCAGATCTGTAAGGAACCAGAGTGGAAGGAATCCAGGGCTAGGTGCATGCAGTAGGTGCTGTCTTAGGACAGGAGTGCTCAACCCCCTGCCTGTGGGCCAAATCCAGCCTGCAAGAACCATGGCATCCAGCCCATGGGGCTCCCCATAGGACAAGAAATTTGGCAGGAGGGAGCAGTGGCAATTGATACTGTCAACCAGGGCCGTTCCGGGGGGGGGAGGGGAGGAGCGAATCGGGGTGACTGCCCCAGACCCCATGCTTTGGGGGGCCCCACAGAGCCAAGCAGAGTGGTGCAGTAACTCCGCACTCTGGCTTCACATCTGGCCCCACACAGGCTGATTTGCCCTGGACCCCGCTCAGGTCGTCTCTGCTGCCAACCTTTCTCGGCTGCCAACTTACCAAGCCCCATGTGGCCAGACTGAGGCCAAGCCATGCCCTTTTCCCCCACACAGCCAGACTGGGGCTGGGCTATGCCCCTTTCCCCCTGTGGCTGCGTCAAGGCTGAGCTGCCCTTTACCACCCTCCGTGTGGTCAGATCAGACTTTGCCAGACAGATCTGGCCTGTGGACTGACCGGGCACCGGCCATCTGGCCCTTGGGGCAAAAAAGTTGAGCTCCACCGTCTTAGGATAATTGCCTGTCAGTGCTGGGCAGACTGCTATCTCAAGCTAAGCTGTGAACAGATGATGCTTACGCTGATGTAATTTAGTGGCTAATTAGGTACACTCCTAGTTTTGCTAGAGTAACTACACTGGATTTAAGTAAGTTACATCAGTATAGATCTATACATCATGTGCCCACTCCTTGTTTACACCGGTGTAAATCTGTCATGTGTCCATGTTCTCCAGTAGGTGTAGAGTTAAAGCAGTGGATATCAGTGGCACCTGCACAGTGAATTTAGGTATCACTCTATTGTCTAATTGCCTCATTAGGAACAGTGCCTAAACACCCTTGGGTATCTGGATCTATATCCCTATTGATAAATATATTTGTTGTTTAATGAAAAAGATTTCCTTCATATGGGAGGCTCCATCTCTTGAAAAACCACAACACTCAATTTTTCTCCTTTGTTAAAGAGACACCAATCACACCCCCACACTGACTGCTTGTCTGGCTGGGTAGGGGAAAGCTCCCAAATGTTTTATCAGTATCTAGGAGCTCCAAACAGCAGGAGGCTGCCCAATACGCTGTCTAGAGGGTGGGTTGTTAGGGAGAGCTTTGCCAACCAACAAGCTTTAAAAAGCATTGAGGCTTCCATGACGTATTTATAGAACGCAGCATTTCTCCCAGATAACTTTGTTTCCAAGCTAACAAGCAACTGCTGCCCTAGCATAGGATATTTAGCACTCATAATTAAAACTAACACAATGCTTCTTACTGAAATGAAACATAAAGAAGGTGTACACTTATTATTCAGGGCCTGTATCTATTTTACTGGCTACCCTAGAATGGAAGACAAAGTGGAACCAATGTTTAAAAAAAATTCTTTGGCAAAGTCATAGTCTCTATGGCAAATGCCCGCTAAAAATCATCCAGGCTAGGATATGGCCTCAATAATGCAAGTGAAAAAGCAGACTGTCCCCAATTCTTCTCCATTGTCACCTTCATGATAACCCAGTATATTTGCTTAAGCTCTGCTCAAGACTGGATGCCAGAACAAAGACATTCTGCAAGTTGCTTTCCTTGTGCAATGCCAGTAGTGTCAGTGAGAGGGTTTTCATATTTGAGAAGTCAACATTCCTTATTAAATCACATATTGTTTATGGGCAGTCTGAGTTATCTTTGGCATGCATATGTGGTATCCAACTACACAACAGAAAACTATAGAGGGTCAAAATTTTTACCTTTCATGCTGATATAAATGTGGATTTTCACTACTTTGGATTAACAACAGTAAAAGCTGAATCCAGTTCCTTCTGCATTTCCCCACATGTTTCTCAAACAGTTTAATTACTGACTAGTTAGGTAAACACAAAATGTCTCATAAAGAACATAAAGGGTGTTTTTACATGTGCTCCAAGGGTGGTGGTGGGGGGGCGCTTTAATTAGAGTGGGTCTGAGAACTGCTCTAAATCAAAGCACCCTCAGAGTCTTGTGCATCAGTGTCCCGGATCTTCAAAATTGTTGAAAGAGCTTTAGTTAAAGCATCTCCATCGCCACTCTGGAGCATGGGAACACTGATACAAGAGACATGGAGGCTGCTGGAGGCATGCTAATTAGCACGCTCCAGCAGACTCCACTTGATTAATCAAGTCTGCTCCGATGCACTGTAATTACAGCGCATTGGAGTAGCCTTCCCGCACATCTACAGGCACTCAAAAGAGATACGAGCCAGGAAACAATATTTTACTCTCAACCTTTTTTGACTCAAGGCACCTCTCATTAGGCCCAAGGCACTTCTCTAAAGCTTTTGTGAATTAAGTAGCACCCCATTTCAGAAACTATTTTATTTATTGCAATACTTTCCACCCTTGCAGAGGGACCAAGGGTGAGTGGTCAGACAGAGAGGAACCTGAGCCTACACTTACCTGCTTATCTCCTCAGACCTCATAGCACCCTTCAAAGGATCTTGCAGTGTACCAGGGTACCAGCACCCTGTTTGAAAAATCACTGTTTTACACAGTAATCCCCAATTAAAAGTGAAATCTGTTTGTTTTTGTTATTTTAATTCATCCATTTGTGACGGGCAATTTGCTAGTGTATCTATATCACAAAGACCCATCAAGGCTGAACAAACCAGAGGGAAACATTAACATTTCACTTCTAGAGACTGGAAAGGAAGGGAGGAAGGTTGCCTTTGCCTTGTTCTTGTTAGAGTTATTCACACCCACACAAAGAGGAAGGGCAATGTGACAATTCTGATTTTGGTATATATTTTGCACAAGATTGTAAGTGACTGCTCACAGTACAAGGCACTGGAGAAAAGAGCCCAAACTGAGGTGATGTTTGCACTGCTGCTACCTGTGGTGTTCATTTTCCCTGGATTACCAAAGGAATTCAGACTCTACAGCTGTCCATATGTCTCTTCACTAGTATGCAAACTGTCAGGATCTATTTCTCACATTTAAAATGTGATCCCGTAATGTCCACATTTGGGGGTTTTTATCCTATTTTTGGTTGGTGTAAGTCAGTACTACTCTGTGATTATTATACATCTACAGCAGAAGATTTATTTTGATCTGGGTCACTTAGGGGATTTATACAGGTGCTCCAGGAGGTGGGGTGGGGAGGGGTGCACTTTAATTAGAGAGGCTCCAAGAGCTGCTCTAATTAAAGTGCCGGGAGCATCACATCTCTAATTAGAGTATCACATCTCTAATTGAAGTGCATGGAGCATCCTCAGACTGAAAATGGTGGTGGGGCACTTTAACTAAAGCTCGAATGTTCAGTAATTACCATGCTCCAGGAGACTTAATTAATCAAGTCTGCTCCAATGCGCTGTAAGCACAGCGCGTGAGACCAGCCTCAGTGCATGTATATAGGCGCCTTTAGGTTTCCCACTAGAAACCCAATCTGCCTTTAGTTCATCTTAAAGATAGGAAACAACCATAGAATAAATATAGCAACACCTCTTGTGCTGCATGAATATTTTATTACTTTTTCTGATATTTCCCCCCTTCTACTCTGAAAAAAGAAAGAACTTGATAACTTATGTCAAGATTGCCCAGGGTTTTCACACTTGAGAAAAAAAAAATCGTAATCACCACCCTTCAGGAGCTGTTACATCTGTATGGTAAATCTTCATTGCCTAAGGACATTCCCTTCTAATTTGGGATTGGCCAATTCAGAGACTCCAGATTAGCAGCCACTAGATGGGTTTGTGTTTCTGGCAAAACTAGTTTTTCCTGCTTTAAATATCATGCCATTTCATAGAAAGGCCTTTGTTCTGGTAGGTGTTATAAACACTCCTACTAAGAACCCTTCCTGTCCTGAGTTTGCTGTCTAAACCTAGAAAAAAAGATAAGAAAAATGAAGAAATGTTGGAAAGCCTAGATGTCTCCAGGCCTCTCCTGGCAAGATCCTACAAGATCATCCTTCTGTTCAAACTCTGTGTGATATTGTTACAATGAATGTGAGTGAGTGAGAGTGAGGAGGGAGAAGAAAGGGTGCAATAAAGGTGCCTGCTAATGCTCATGTCTTTTCTGAGGCTGATGTTTGTCATCCTTGGTTGTTCATAGCATATTGCCAAATCAGTGACTGACTGCTCCGGCTCCATCAAAACAGGAATGCTGAGAACTCATCTCTTACATGGCATGATGATGGACTCCAATGGATTTTCTGTCAATAATCCCTAAGGAGCAGCAAGGCTACTGTTAGGCAGACAGTATGCCTGGGCTGGGATCTCCTATTCAATAAGTGCTACATATTCCTAATTCCTCTATAAGTGATTAGAGTCCACTGGTTAGGCAAGTCAGGGGTACAAATTACTCTTCAAGGGAAAAAAAAGAAACTTGGCACTTACATAGTCCTATTCATCTGCAAAGTGTTTTACATAATTAACTATATTGGGATTTGCTCTTGCTATACCACTGCAACAGCCTGTTACTAAATAGTTTTGAAGGATAAGTGTGAAAACCAATTAAGTAGAGCAGTAAAAGCTGATCTGTGGCAGCCTTTTATCATCTTCCCCTCTGCCCAGCACTGAGATGCTGCACATTTAAAAACTATAGCATGGCCAAAGCAATGCACATGAATCTTGCAGTTACCATGCTAGAAAATGAGAGATTTAACACTATTGTGTCTTGCTGTGTAAGATGGAGTTTTTCTATTATCTTCTGGGCTCCTTCCCTAAATATTAATACCTAGTAAACCTTTCAACTAAAGATTTCAAGTTATTCTTCACATTTTACTAGACTTTAAGGCCAGAAGGGACTATTATACTGACCTTCTGCACAATGCAGCCCATACAGCATTACTCAGTAGTGAGTCCTCCATAATGCCCATAACCTGCTGAGTTACAGCATCCCTTTTAGAACACTTCTGGTCTTAATTTAAAGACATTATGTGATGGAAGCTCCAACACATCCCTATTTAAATTGTTCCAATAGTTAATTATCCTCACTGTTAAAAATGTGCACCTTGTTCTTAGTCTAATTTTGTCACCTTGGGCGTCCAGTCACTAGATCTTGTTATACTTTGTTTACCACGTTTAAGGAACTTTCTGCTTTCAGAAGCTTTCACCCCACCAATGTTGGTTCTTAAAGACTGCAATTAATTCATCTCTTAATTTCCTCTTTGATACGTATAGTAGGATTTGCTTCTTTATTTTTTTAATTGTACCAAACTTAAAACACTAAAAAAGATTCCTTCTCCTACCCTCAACATACATCTAATGCTTTTTCAGATGACACTGCAGACAATTTACCTTTCACCACAAAAACTAATATTAGTAGGGGAAACAAATAACTTCTCTTTGATATTTAAAAATATCATGTTATTCTTTAGATTATATGTTTTACCCAGTTAAATTTAATAGACCTCAAAAATATTTATATTTCAAACAGATTAATCCTCCTACTGAATTTTGCTGGGAACCCATGCAGTATTTACCCAATAAGCAATTAATATCCAGTCCATTTTTGATCATTAATGCATAGACAGTGCTGAGATCATCTTAACAGAAACAGAATGACCCTTTCATATGGAATTGTTGGGGTTGAAGAGGAGAACAACAACAACACACACAGAGGAAGATAATCACACCAGCAGGAAATATAATTTCTATATTTTCAGTATGTGTTGGTTTGTTTTTTTTTATTTAAACCAAGAGTCAATGAAATATTTGTAACTAGACAGCCGATTCATAGTAATAGGGTAAAATTGTATTTTTTTCCAAATGTGCTATTACTGCCAGGAAAAAAATGAACAGTAAGTGAAATGGTTACTGCAATTAAACTTGCTTAATTATATATATTTTTAAGATGACTGGCTTCAAAGTCATATAACATTGGAACCTGAAACTGTATATGAAGTTTACTAATATAGATACTTGTGATCCAGGTACCATGACTGTAGGAAGCAAACTTTTAGAAGACTACTGAACTTTCTTGGAACATAGATGAGAATTTTAGCATTCATGAAAAAGTCAGAAATTTATAACACTGGCTATGTGAGAATCTTTCTGGAGTTGTACAAGCTTCTTGCCCATGCAGTTCTGCCAGTGCCAATCTATAGCACTCAGGCCTGAAACCCTCCCTCCCCCTGCTCCACCTCACACTAAGTGAACCCCAATCTGGAGCTCCCTCCCCTCCCACCCTGCAGACAGCACCGGAGTGGGGCAGCGGGGGGCTGAGCAGGGCTAGGGGAGAGAGTCTGCAGACAGGCAGGTCCTCCTGGATTGGCTCCAAAGTGGAGTTCAATTCTTCCTCCCTCCCCACCTGACCCAACATTGAAAGTTGTGGGGGGCATGGTAGAGGGGGTGCTCTAGATTATGGCACTTTATGTGAAATGTCATGAGTTAGAATGGGGAGCTGTACATCTGTCAGCACCCCTGTGTCTAACATAGAGACTGCAAATGGTTGACTTCATATATCATGCACACATCTTTGAACCAAGAACTCCCAGTTCACTCTTACAGCAATTCAGATTTTGTTTTTACTCTCACTATGTGGCTCAGAAAAGCCATTTCTAGGCCCTTCCTGAGCAGGCTTGCCAAACATCTTCTGCTGTATGGTGTAATATCTGTGCACCTAAACAGAGACTAAACTAAAAAGAGCATAATTCAAGATGTCAACTCAGTGTCAAAAGCAGAATGAAGGGTGAAAAGGCTGATTTATCACAGTATAGTTTGATTGGGTACCAAAGGGAAAAAATATGATGGGCTCATCCATCAGCTCACACAATCTTGAGGGGAAGAACTTCATCCTTACAGCCAGTGGCCCTTTGAGCAAATCTGAAAATACTGTAAAGAGGAACAAAGTCCACATGGGGAGGTGGGGGAAGTATTATGTTTAAGTCCTGGTGTGACAGGTGGTCATCTCAGGACCAGATCACAATGTTGGCCTGCCCGCCTGTCTCTGGGCTAACCACCTGCCTTCCTTTCCTGCTATGCCTTGATGGTAATACTTATGATAGATGTCACTGAGGTGGGAAGCTTCCCATTGCTCGCCCTGGTGACAAGGGCATTATACACAGCTCCAACCTCACCTTGCTGTGTCCCATGCCTCACAGATGACAACCTAAGTTAATGAATAGCTCCGGCCTACAGCCGGGCCAAATTCTGCCCCTTGTAGGGCCTCTAACATGCAGCAAACACACAGTGCCCTCCACCAGGCCTCTTTCACACCACCCTCTCTCACCAGGCCTCTTGTACTCTGCCTGCCCTCACCAGGCCTCTCACATACTGCCCCCTTCCTGGGCCACTCTCAACCTGCCTTACTCCATGCAGCACTTCAGGTCCCCCTTGGGCCCTACTCTACATGGCATTTCAGGCTTCCCTACTCACTCTCCAGCCAGGGTGCATGCAGCACTTCAGGCCATCCGGTCACAGACCTTACTCTACATGACCCATAGCCTTATGCCATACTCCGGGCTGAACTCAGCCGCTGGCCCCTCTCACGCACAGCACTTCAGGCTGCCAGCATACACCCAACTCTATGTGGGCCTACATGTACTTCTGCCCCCTCACTGGGGTCAGTGGGGCTCAGGTGCTTCTCCTAAGTATGTCTGCCCCACCCCACAACACTGGGGTCTCTGAACCTATGGGCTCAGGGAACTCTTCCTAGGTGTGCCTGACCTTATGCCATCAGGGTCTTTCACCCTATAGGTTCAGGTACCTCTCCAGTTTATGCCTGGCTCCATGCCTGTCCCTACCTGGGGGCAACCCACCAGGATGTGAAGGCTGAAGTTTTAAGGCGCCCTTACCAACCTTTCACCAGGGAGATAACTGGCCTGGCATTTCTGGGGGACTGTTCGGCCATGAACAGCCCCACCAGGCCACCCTTTCCTGGCAGGCTGTGGTTTTCAGTCATACCAGGACCATGAGCCTCCTGCCATTCCCACAGTTCCTGCCCTTACCTCCCAGATGTTCCAAGGAGTAGCTCAGCTGGGTGTTGCTCTTTTGGCTGCCAGCAGCCAACTGCTGCTCCAGATCTGAGGGCCTGGGTTAAAATGGAGGCCGCTCTGCCCCCGTCCAATCCCGAGGCCCTCCTGGGGTCATGTGATAGCCTCATCAAGGCTAACCCACACCTGCCAGCTGCCCTGCTGCCTTTTCTCAAACCTTAAAGTGGCAGGCACCAAAGGTACTCTGCCACGCTTGGCCAACACCTCTGGAGAATTTTGGATGTGCAGTTAGGAAAGAAAAGCAGAGGAGAATCCGGACTATGCTCATGTACAGATGTTCCTTTTCCATCCCTTAGGATTCAATTTTGACAACAATATCTTTAGAAAACATGGTCTAAAGAGCCTTTCATGGTGTTGCTGCTGTTAGGGAATAAAGAGTAGGTCCCACTAGGCTTTCCTTTGGGGGAACAAGGGAACAGAAGGGAACTGTTTTGCATGTCTATTAAAACCAGGCCATGAAAACCTGCATTAAAAGCAACCTGACTGCTATCCACCTAGCTTTTGTATAGCAGATATTGCCATCATATGAGCATTTCTTTCTATCACTTAAGACAAGGTGGAGAGATCATGCAGCTGCAAACATTCAGCAAAATCAGGGAAATCAAATTGAATGGATCACATACTGAGAAGATTGATGGAATGGATGTGCAACAGAACAAGGAAAGGAAAACTGTGGAGCTAGTGAACCCAGATAACAAGAGATATACCATCCCTGATGAGCTAGAGGGGGAGGCCAAAGGGAGGCAACCACACAGAGAGTAGCCCAATCAACCATTACATGACAAGTACTGATAGGGAGTTATTACAGACTGAGAGAGCACCTTGGTCTTGGTGACGTAGTGAAGAGCAGGCCCTAGGCCCTCAGTAATAGATCAGGGTATAATCTTGCCCTGCAATAGGACAAATGTATGGCTGAGGGAGGTTGCAAAACATATAATTCATACCATCCTTATTTTATGAAAACATTTTGCTCCAGGCCACAAGGATATTACTAGTGTTGTTGAGAAAAAGGCTTGATAGAACTGAGGAGTTATCAAATTGGCTATGTTTGCTTACTTAGTATTGCAGAACAGTGCCTTGCTGCATCCTAATTATTATGTCTTCTAAGGTGCTTTAACCTTCCACCTTGCTAAAAGTGCAACCCCATGTACTGTGATATATGGGTTATGGTCCTTCCACAGAACTAGACACCTGAAATCTAGCATTTCCTAGTGTACTTATCTAAACCTATTCCAGAGCATTTTATAAACTATTTATGCAGGAAAAACATCATTCACCATTGAAGTGTGCCTGTTTCTAAACTGAATATGACTTGGTTGTTCGACTGAAGAAAGCAGTAGTCCATAACCATTTAGGATGGAGATGGGTGAGTATCTCATGCTCTTGAATCTGCAGGGGGGATTTTATGACTTCAAATGCTGTCAAGGTCACTAGAGATAGTTATTTTTCTTTTTCTTAACTATCAAGCTGCCTGCTCCTGGAGTCCTGTGAATACACTGGAATCTCAGCCTTCAGAAAAAATACAGTCCTTGAACTCATGGCTGCAGAGCATGGCTTGAAAGGATACACATCAGTAGCAGAAAGATACTCCAATTACAGGCCATTTTGAATGTGTAACTAAAGACGAAAGGCCACAACTATGGCATACTGAAAGGTAACTGTGAAACCCCTAATCCAATCCTGGGAGCAACCAAGTGCCAGTTTTGCATCTAGTTCAAGTTAGATCAGCCTCAGAGGAATCTCCTGGCACAAAGCTGAAGGCAGCTTTCTAAACCTGTCAGGTACCCAAAGGGGCTGGAGTAGGGCTAGGGGTCTGTCTCAAAGATAGATAAAAACGCCAACAAAATCAGAAAGTATTCACACAGAACCAACAGAAATTGTCAAGAATTAGTTTATCAGAAGTTAAACAGACTGTGTGGTGTGGCTAGGTGACACCATAACATACCATATAGCAAGAGAGGAAGCATTTAGATATTTTCAAGACTACAGAAAGGAGATTAATGGGAAGGTAGTTGAGCTAGGGAAAGTTAAAAGTTAATACCTAGAAAAGCAGGGATCCATTATACATGCTCAAGTTGTTTCCTAGGGGAAGTGAGGAAAGAATCATATAAAACAAGAAGTAAATTAAAAATTTAGTTAGCCGCTCTGTAACAAGTAGTGGAGAACATACCATAGGGAACACTGCTGAAACATCAAGGGGATGGGTGAGGACGAACTAAGATATGTTTGACTTGTTTCTAAATATATTTGGACATTCAGAATCCACTTCTGAATCTTTCAATCAGATTCACTGACAGTTTTTTGCTACTGAGCTAAGAGGTTTCCATTCTCTTTTGCGGGATATGTCGAAAGTAGAAAATCATGTCTCTCTCTTTTCCCCCTATGCTTCCTCTTTTTTTTTGTTCAGAGTCTGAAAGGTGTTTTGAATGTAACATGGTTTACAGTCACAGAAAGGATAGGGCTGAGGGAGGGTGAGAGCAATGACATCCGAAGATGTAACTGCACCATCTATATCATGAAGGCATGTTGGCTGTTGGCAGACATGAAAAATACCAAAAACAGGCTTTACCAAAAGCAGCAGCATGTTAGTTTGACCTGGTTCTGCAGCATTTGTATAGCTCAGATGCATCTGTGGGGTTTTTTGGCACTTTTATATAAAGGTGATTCAATCAGCTATTAGATAAAAGCCCCAAAAAGCAACACTAAAGCATCCAATCTATACAGATGTGGGTTCGATTAATGTGATGCCTCTTCTGGTCATGCACTGGGCTCGATGCAGGAGCATGTGGAGTTTCTAGTGAAGCACCATTTGCGGGGAGTTTTTTACGTCTGTAAGCATTCCATGCGACTATTACCTCTGCCTTGGACAGATACTTCAGAAGCAAACATCTACCTACTAAACCCAATCCCAGAATGGCACTGAGCTAAGTGACACCCTCAGTTGTTTTGTAGCTATCTGTACTGCTGCAGTGTCAAAAGACTCCAGCTAGATTACTTGCCCTCTTAAAAGTTCTTTGGTGCAGGTACTTTTTTACATTATATTTCTTATAAAAAGTTTTCTTTTTTTTGAAGGGCACAAAAGATTTAGACACCCAATTCCCATTCATATAATGTGGAAGTTTTGTTGCCTCATTCCCCTCTGTGCCTTTGACAGTTTTTTCCATGTTTCTAAAACTCCCAAATCAATGGGGTGCTGTATTGATTGCCTTTCAGAGACCATCATAATATAAATAGTCAGAATAGCAGGTGCTGCTAGGCAGGGGACAAACATCAAAATCTCTACCACTAAAAGCCTACAGTGCAATGACTTATGTTTGACTCCGTGTTGCAAATTCCTGGGTTAGCATACGAATGACCAAACCACTTCAGAAACTAGAAAGAAGAGAAGAGGAAAAACAAAATTACTTTCCAGACTTACATCTGTTTGAATGATGCTCCACGCATTAGTTAAGCCAATATTTCCATCTGTCCCGTACAAGTGAAGTCCTTTCTTCAGATCCTGCTGAGCGTACTTATCAATCTAAACACAAAAGAAATGACCTTGAATATGAACATACAGAACATTAAAATTCTCAGTGTCCCACCATCAGGATGATCTCTGCATGAGAGTTCAGGTAGTGAGCTTCTACTGATCTGAGCCAAACTTACACCAGGAACAAAACTGCTAATGTTCCACTTCAGTACTAGGTACTTGAGCCCCTGAGAAAACGGGGTGCTGCCCTTACATTTAGAACTGGTGTACATCATTAAACTCATGGCTGATAAGCAAGTCCTTTTCTATGTCTCAGCCTTCCTCTTCCTCTCTCTCAGCCATCCCTAAGGTTAACGGGTTTGGATTTGGCCTACTGAATATACTCCTATATTCCCTATGTGTTTGCTCAAGCACATTTGGAAGCTGCTGCTCCTTCTTCTGAGTGGCCAGTGCACCTATTTGTGACAGCAGGATTGACAGAGAAAGATGTAGACTGGTGGTAAGGCTGTGAGGGTAAACTATAATGTAGAAAGATTGTAGATGAATAGGACACTGGGGTGCAGTAGCCAAATGGAGCTGCTAAGCTACCTAAATGAATAACTTAAAATACCAGAAATGGTTAACTTCCGAAAGTCCCTAACATTTAAGTAAAAACTGAACCAAGCAGTAGAAACAAGGTCTTGATGTATCAGAGGGCTCATCTACATGTGCAGTTAATGTGCAGGAATAAACTCCAGAATTTATTGTCCCGGAGTTTATTGCTCCTGGGCACACTGTTTGAATGTGAGCCTGGGAGCAATAAACTCCAGAACAATAAACCCTGGAGTGTATTGCTATTTGCACTTTTGCCCTGCCAGCCCGGGACTGCTCCCCCCTGCTCAATGTCCTTTGGAGGGGCTGGCTGGGGCACAAGGGACCTTCAGTGCAGGGCTAGCTGAAAGGCAGCCCCCACACTGAAGCTTCCCCAGCTGGGGCAGCATCTATACCTGTGTTGCTGTGGAGTTTTTTTTTTTACAGAGTATTTACAAGTATTATCCTGCTGCAGAGTGAGTTTACTCCAACCTAATAGGGGCACACATGTAGATGCCAAAACGTTTACTGCACAGTAAACATCTTGTGCAGACACCCCCAGAGTATGTAATGTACTAATCCATATATGGAAAATGCCTGAAAGAATTACATTTCCAAAAACCTGTTCCTGATTTTTGATATGGAACAAGATAAGCCAGGAATGCAATAAATACATTACATTAATGACATATCAAAATGTAGAATGTGAAAATAGTTTCAAGTATTAAAATGTCAAATGACGCACACCTGATATGAAGTCAATATTCTGATTGGCTAGTAAACACATAATCAAAAAATGTGTCTATGCATCTACTCTGTGCATATTAACTTGTGATTGGATTATTTAAGGAATAATGTGCATAAAAAGGTCTTTGAAAGACTTCAGATCCATGTACCTTTAAACCTACCCCCATCTGTCCATTGGCCGGATCCCTTAACTGACAGAGAAGTAAGGATATTCTGGTTTTTACTCAGTGAATTTATACAAATTAGTCAGCAGTAGGACTGCAAGTTGGAAGTTGCACCAGAATGGATGCATTTATATAGTCTTAACACAAGTGGCAGATTCTGATTTAGAGGAACTTGCAGCTGGAACTGGTTGTTCAGGTATAAGGTTGGAACAACACGAAGAATGAACAGTTACTCCACACCATCAGTAATAGCATTTATCTCTGGGAGAGGAAGGAGGGATGGATACTTCAGTGTAACTAGTTAGTCACTCTGGAATCCCTTTGCTAGAACTGTCAACAAGAACACCAGCATAAGATCAAGACTATCTGCATGGACACAGTACAAGGTAACATACTTTGCGTGGATTGTCCTTCTTTTGTCCTGTCTTGACTACACTTTTGAGATTTCCCCACAACCTTATTTGTTCCAGCTGAGGGGACTGCTAGTTTTTAGTTACCACAGATTGTACAGGTGTTATACCTTGACCACTCCAAGGCTGTGATTCTCCATTGCTTTGCTAACTACATTTTCACTTCCACTTGAATAAAAGGGGTGCAGATGGTTCCCCCTGGCTTGAGGGGAGAAGTATTATTTGGTGGCATTTACATTGATACTGAATTGGACATTGAAGGTCTAGCACATCCTTCATCAGAAGGGCCACACTTCGTCATTCCTTTTTCTCTTATTTTTCTATTCCTATGCTAACAAACTTGCTTACCTACACAAGGGGAGCATCTACACATGCAATTAACTCAAAGCAATAAGCTCCAGTGTACTTTGTGCCGGAGGTTATTGTTCCTGGGTACTGCATTTGAATGTGCTCAGGACTGCAGCACGTTGAGCTGAGTCGGAGCAGCCCCAGCTGCCAAGGAGTCCAGGGGGTCAGCTTGCTAGCCTAGGACTGCTCCAACCCAGTTCAACATGTTGTAGAGGGGCTGGCTAGGGCCAAGGGTGCTCCAGTGTGGGGCTACCCAGCAGGCAACCCCTGCACTGAAGCACCCTTGTGCCCCAGCCAACCCCGTCAGGATACACATGCATTGTTGTGCACTAAAAACTCCACCACCGCAGGATAGTACTAACCTGCGGCAGAGTTTATTAGTTTACTGTGACCTAATAGGGCTGCATGTGTAGATACTGAGACATTTACTGCAGAGCTGATTAAGCTCTACAGTAAATGTCTCATGTAGATGCACCCAAGATGTACTACATATTCCTTTGAGCCGTTGATCAAAGACCACTGTGATATGGATAGCAAAGAGTCACTGTAACTGCTTGTACAGTGATTCCAATCACTGTAACTGCCCTGTTAACACTTTGTATCTTGTCAGTATCCTAAGTAATAAATTCTGTACACTCCATCGTATTATGTAAGCAGCTTGTGATTTTGGTTAGAGGCTCTTAACCTAGTTGATATGCTATTTAATTATAAGAGGGAACTAAAGTTGAAGATGGTCAATAAATTTGGGATCAAATCATTATCCCTTTTTCAAATTAGATGATGCTAGGTTTCTGTTCTCTTACAGTCATTTCCTACTGTTGAACCACAGGCAATGTAAAATGGAGGAAAAGCTACCAAATAGAACTAAATATGTAGTTGATCAGCTGGGTGGTTGATAAAATATTGTGCTTTATTTTGTACCTTACAGGGCTGATGGGAGGTGTGAACTAATTGTTGACAGACTGAATTCTCATCTGGAAAGCTTACCATAGAAGTAGTAATAGGGAGGAAGAAACTTATTTTTCAAAGAGAGATAGGGTACGGAAAGGCATTTTGGAAAGCAGGCTTGTTATTCTGGAGACTAGAAAGGAAGGACTACAGCGGTTCTCCATCACATTAGACTCAAGGCATCCCTTGTTAGATTCAAGGCACCCCTAGAAAAATGCCAGCTCTTAGCTTTCACTCATTTTTTTTTACTACAGAAAAATAATAGAGCAATTCTGTTACAAAGAACTCAGACAGACCACAACAGGTTAGAATGGTTTTGACACTATGGACTCCTATTTAAAAACCCTGTGTTTATCTTGTGAAACATGCGTTAGTGTTTGCAACCCTAAAATGCTAGTATTGCATGGCATCCTTAAAAGGATTCTCCCAGGGTGCTGCAGGAGATATTTTTCATTGGATAATTATAAAAGTAACTTTGAAAGCCTAAACAAGAAACCAGTGTATCAGCCTGCAGTTTATATCCACTAATCGGGAACAATGATGAGTGGGTCAAATGAACAAGTGGTGTTGTACCTGAAAGGCAAGTGATGTGCTATTAGAATGTTGTAAAATACAAAGCCTACTTTTCTTCAAACATATCTGCCTTTGCAAACGATTTGACACAGTAGTGCCGTATGATAATCTCTTTTACCAGGACTCAGACATTGCTTTGGTTAATGTAATCTTCATGCCCTGTTTCAGATCAATAATTTTTGATAACCCACAGTCAACATTTATAAAGTGCCTGAAGGATCAGCAGCAATATTTTGTTAGTCTGCGTGTGCTGTAACACATTCTCATTTTATCATAATAGATTGCTTAACCATGCATTCCTGCTCAACATTTCACATGTAACAGATTCACTAATATTCAACTTGTAGAAGCAAAGAAAAGACAGAGGTCAGCTTCTTGTCTGAGCGCCATTTTTCCCCCTGGACAGGAAGCCTGAGAGTTGGAAACTATGAACCTGACTGACACCCTATTTTCAGCACTTGAAAGGTGGATGAAACAGAGGTGTGCCCACTAAGAGACTTGTGACCACTCCAAAATGTATCTATATTGTGTGTTTGGTTATTTCCACCATCAGTTGGATTAAAGGAAGGTGCCTGTTTGCTTCTCATCAGACAAATAAGTGTGTTTTTGTGATCTCATGTTGTCTGTGGGTGATCTTATATTGTCTCGTATTGTCCTTGGCTTGTCACTACCCCCAAAAAGCAGAACTGTTCTACTGTTCTTTAGCCTGGTGGCAATAGTGGTAGCTCAAATACTGTGGGATAAGTACCCCCTAAGTATAAAGAGCACATTAGAGGCCTTGGCATACTGGGCATATGTGCATTCATCTTGAATACAGCCTCCATTATACAACGGTTAGAAGAAACTTTGGGTAATCTTGTCAAGAGATAAACTTGCAAGGTCAGATTCCATGTTTTTGATAATGTTAACAATGAAAGAACTGACTTAAATTTTTTACATCAGTCACACAAACAAAGCAACTAAACCCCATTACTATAAGGAATAGCACTTGTTAAAAGTCAAATGCTAAATCATAACATCTGAGGCCATCCTAGTTATATAGTTCTTAAGTATTTATCATAAAATCTTCACTTAGCAGGGAAGGGGGATCTTCATGATCAACATCTTTCATTAACATATACCAAATCAGATTGTAGATAGATGCATGTTATTAATAACTGTATAGTGATAGTGAGCACCTGTCTGTCTTGCAAGACAATAGAATTATGCCAAGCAAGACTGAACGTAATCCTCACTTGAAAGATAAAGTGAAGCTGGAGTGACCTCTCCATGGCACAAAAGCCTGGGCAGTGTATATCGAGACACTAAGCTACCCATATACCAGTGTCCACCTCTCAGTCTTGCTGGTTTAATTCAAAGGAAAGGCAGGTGCCAGCAGTGTACCAGCTTGGCCACAGGAGGTACCAAAGTAAAGGAGATCATCTATTTGTCCATCCTCTATTAGGGCTCCACTCCTAGACTGGCTACCAACCAAGGTTAGAGAGCCCATTCTACCCCATCATGAAGTGGATTTCAGTTCTACAACTGTTGGACAGCATTTCCGCTGGGGTAGGACTAGAACCCCCCTCCAAGGTGCTCTTCTGCACAGCCATTGGCACACTAGAAGCTTCCAGGTTATTTAACTGTCACCCAGTACTCACTGATAATGGTTTCAGGTAGTTCCATCTACTGTACACTGATGTACACTGATAGACAAGGGCCCATCTTAGAACAATATCAAGTGATATGTCTGTCATGTGCAATGCACTGCAGCCAGTTGGGTCCCTGGCTAGGCTCCAGAAGAATTTCTCTGTGAACAATGGCTTTGGGAAGTCCACTCTGTGCTCCTTTATGTTCTGCCATCAGTAAGTTGATTCTTCTGCAATTTTGAAACTTTAGTGCACGTGTTTTAATCCTGCAATGAACCACTTACCAATGCCTGTGCCAGCATGTGTGTTTGTATATACTTTTAGTAAATCCTTGGAGTTTGCCACTCTAATGAGAGATTCTGTCACCAGGAATGAGTCATGGATTCTGTTCTTTGAAAAGTCTTCAGATGAAAGGATGACACCATCCTTTTGTCCAATCCCCTCCTCATGTTCATTCAGCTTCTGCAACTTGCTCATCCTGGGTGCATCTACATGAGACGTTTACTATGCAGTTGACTAATTAACTGCACAGTAATCTCAGCATCTACACATGTGCCCCTATTAGGGCACATGAAACTAATAAACTCTGTATTAGGGTAGTACTTGTATTCAATGGCATAGTAAACATCTCATGTAGACACACCCAGGGTGGATGTGTTTACAAGTAATACCCTGCTGCAGAGTTTTTGGTGCCCAGCAGTGCACATGTAGATGCTGGCCCACGTGGCTGAAGCACAGGGTGCTCCAGTGCAGGGCTAGCCAGCAGGCAACCCCTGCACTTAAGCACCCTCATGCCCCAGCCAGCTGCTCCACAGCAAAAGGAGCCCATTCGGAGCAGACCTGAGCTGGCAGGCTGACTCCCCGGGTCCCCTGCCAGCCCGGGATGCTCCAACTGGGCTCCACATGTTGTACGCAAAATAAACTCCGGTGCAATAAACTCTGGAGTTTATTCATGTACATTAACTGCATGTGTAGACATGACCCCTTAGTGACAAAACTAAGTTTATCACTACTACCCCTGTTAATACAGCAAAGCCAACAGTGGTGAAGGGCCAAATTCTGCCTTTCCTTGCAGCTGTGCACCTTCACTGAAGGCAGTGGGTATCTACTAATGTAAGGACAAGTTACACAGATCCTGTTTCCCTGTGAGTCAGGCTTGTGGAAGACGTGTTGTTTTTTGCCCTTGCATGGCTCCATTAATCCAGGCTAAGTCTGGCCCACTACCTAATACTGCATTAATTCATGGATCTTCTTGTTCTGATCTTGATGAATAAGGACCCTTGCACTTTTACCAGCATCTATCAGATATTAAATACAATTTCTACTGTTTCACCCATACTATAACTATTGCTCTGACCACATGATATATTATCTGTCTGATGATTTCCTCCTAAATTTTGAAGTGCTACTTGGGGTTCTACTCATGTGTCTTCCACTGACTTTGACAGAAGATGCCATCTGACAAACTCATGCCCACTGAAAATAGAGGGGGTAAATGTTTGCCAAGATGTTCTATTTAATTTCATGCTAATATAAATCCTGTCTCCTTCCAGAAAATGTTTTTAGAATGCTGGAAGCCTTTTCGAATTTCCATATCGAATTTAATTGCATCTTATTTAAATTAAGGATTTACAACAACCTTGAACTTGTAGTGCATGCCTCTTTTTTGCTTTTGATCTGAACTGTTCAGGAATTAACTTATTGAAGATGAAATGCTATAGCAGAGATCATTCCATCCCACTGCTAAATGGCCCACCCGAGATACACCAGTCTGCCAGCTTCATGTGTGTGCTGGATAATTGCAACTAGGAAAGATGCCTACCACAAACCAAAGGTTGAATGTACTGCATTCAATATTCGGCATTTTGAATCCACTGTGTTCACCCTCAGGCAAGTCATGTCTTTTATAATACATGACTCCACTTAATGACGAGACACAATGAAGCAGAATAAAATACTGGCTTGCCTGCTGAGAGATTTTAAATGAGATACCTATTTTTAGCAGTGTGGAATACCAGAGATTTCCTTAGCTGAAATATAGCTTCAGAAATGGATAAGATGAGTGCACCTGTCATCACCTTGGCACTAGAATAGAGACAAATTGTCTCTTTGGGATTCATCAGGCAATGGATCAGACATCCATTTCAGGCAAAGGCCAAATCAGAAATGTGAATTCCCACAACCACTCTGGATTAGTTTGCATGGGAGTCATACCCATATCAATGGATGATACCATATTTCAAAGCAGTTCCTGCTAACCTGTGTTAGATATGGCTTGCCTGTTTTGTGGGTCAGAGCAGATAATCACTTCCTGGAGTAGGGTAGTCATGTCACTAGGAACTTAGTCAGATCCTGTTGCCACTGAACTCAATGTCAATTCTTCACTGACTTCCTATTTCAGAAACACTTTCTAAAACACATGAAATTTCAGGCCAGATGGGCCCTATCCAGTGCCAGTAAAAAAGTGGTATCTGAGTTAAGGAAAGTAGGTAGAAATCTAAGCAGTAGGAAGCAACTAGTATGAGGTCTCTCTGATGCCACAGGACATAGTTTCTCAACCTGTGGTATGCGTACCCCTGTGGGTACACGAGATACAGGCAAGGTGTACATGGATACCCCAACACACTCTCTCTCTTGCCCTCTTTTTCTCTCTTTTTCACCCCTTCCTCCTCTCAAAACTATAGCAAAAAATTTGGTGTGCCACACATTGTGCAGCACTTTAAATTTGAATTCCCCAGTAATAATTTGGCATGCTGCGCAAAGCCCTCCTAGCTTTGGCCAACCCTTGGTTGGTTCAGCCCTCCTAGCTTTGGCCAACATCACCTGTAGCCCAGGTACATACTTGAGTTGTGCACCCATGGTGTAAAAGGTGGCAAACCTACCTGCACCAGATCAGATATCTGTCATATCACGCAGCCTTATATACACAGCCCTTCTTCCAACATATGGCACACATTAGTCTGTAAATATAAAATCCCCTGGAAAATTGAGTGTTGGGGTACTTATTAAAATTTTCAGAAGTCAAGGGGTACTTGCTACTTAAAAGGTTGAGAAACACTGCCATAGGAGGCCTTTAGGACTGAGATGCAGCAGGAGTACTAAGTAATTTAAGCAGAGTTCAGGAAGAGGCCTGGAAAGCAGACTTACAAGTCAAAAGGTTGGGGAAGAGACCATTGGTATGACACGATGGCCAATAAAAAATATGCAGTACCAAATCTTATATAAGCTCATGTATTAATTCAGTCCAAATTAAGGATCAGCTTTTTCACAGATCTCCCGTTTTCCACCAGACAGGTACTTAAATTGTAGAGCAATGTAGCATCTGTTTTACTTTCAGGATGTATCCACTGATAGTTGCTGAATAACTACCAATAAGAGTTACACTCTAGAAGCAGGGCTGTCCTAGGGGAAACAAGACATTTGAAAAGCTCAGATCAAAGCATGAGTCCAGCTATCAGAGCTCTTTAGTGCCTTCAGCACTGTGTAAGCAAAACAGACAAAGATGCTACAATTTTGTCAGTCCAGCCTAATCTAACCATCTCTTGCTCAAAAATGCACTTGACGGAGGTTGGCATAAAAAGTTGCTTCAGCCCAGGTTCTGATGGACTCTACTTTGGATACCTTAATAAAAATGTCTAGGAATTGTCAAGGCTCAGGAAAAAGCTATGTGACAGCAAAACTGCTTAACATTGACACAGCAATGTTCGAACTGCTGTAGAAACACAACATGGCAAGAACTCTGTGAAACAAAGATACTACATTCTTGAAGTAACAGACTTTTTTTCAGTTCTCTTGCTTACTTTCTCTCTCTCTGAAAGAATGGACCCATCAAAGTCCCTGATCATGCCACCTCCTTCTGTCGCACGAAGTGGGGGATATACTACTCCACAAAGAACTCTGTATCCCCACTTATCACTCCAAATGAGACAACAGAAGCCAAAGGCAGCTCTTCAGGTCAAAAGAAACTGAACAAGCTGCAAAGCAATTCAGGTATTACCATTTTTTCTAGTACATAACACATTAGGAATTGATAAAGTATAGCTACTATTAGGGGTGTGCGAAATGAGCCATATTAGATTTGGCCCGAATCGAGCACAGTGATTCTATTAGTTGATCTGGATCACTGTCCCCGATCCTCTTTGACCAAATCTGAATCCGAGGTACCAGGTACGGCTTGTGAATGCTGCAATGCTGAGCTGGATGGAGCATCCCACAGGAGTGTGGGGAGGGGGCCCATGTGCTCAGTGATGAACCCGGAAGTGGACTGGAAGTACTTGGTCCACCACCAAGCGCGTGGGTGGGACCCCCCCCCGCAGCTCCCTGGCTTGGCAATTGGCCCTGGGTGCCCCCCCAGACCCAGGAGGCTCTAGTCGCTGAGCCGGGGGCCCCCCAGAGTGCTCCCTGGTGGACCCAGAAGTGGACCATAAGTGCTTCTGGTCCACTTCTGGGTCTGCTGCCAAGCGTGCTGGTGACACCCCTGTGCTCCTGTGGGATGTTCCATCTGCCCCACCATCGCAGCATTGACTGATTTGTTTCAGATTCAGAGATTCAGCCACTGAATTGGGCTGAATCTCCACTGAATCGAATCAGCGACTGAAGTTTTGCACAGCCCTAGCCACTATAATGATGCTAAACAACATTCATCCGATTCAAATACCATTGGAATAAAAAGAGAGACCCTTGCTGAATTCAATGAGGTTTGGATTAGATGCTTCAGGACTGCCCAATTCTTGGAAGGAGAGGTAGGAAGAAAATCTTGGATCAGAATCTCCATATAATTACTGTGTGAGATAGGCCAGACATCTCTATGGTCAGCCCCACAGTTTAGTGCCCTGGAAGGCTGCACAAATACCACCCAAGCAGAGGTCTCTCTGCAGCAGCAGATGCGCTCGGTGGACCCAGCTGGCTCACCCACCCCAAGTCAATAACTTTTGACTGTCTGGGTGGCTCTTTAGGAGGGTGGGTTCCTGTCTTACCCCGTGGAGAGAATAACCCCAACTGTCACTCCAGAAAGGGAGGGTAACAAAAAAGACAAAACCAGCATACCATACCTCAGGGGTCGGCGACGTTTTTGGGCAGAGTGCCCAAAACACCCACAACCTAGACTTGTAAGATATTGGCCTACCAGGGGCGGATGGCAGGGGAGTCCCAAAGAGCCCTTGTTGTGGCAGCACAGCCCCAGCTCCTTCCCCACCAAGGTACGTGTGCCAAGGTGCATATGCCAAGCAAAATGCCTTCATGTGCCACACTCTGGCACCCATGCCAGGGCTTGCCTACCCCTGCCATACCTGTTTGCAGAGGGATGATCTATTACCAATACTGTCAGGAGTTGATTAACTGTAGTTGCTATAAAAACGCTGAACAGCCTTAGTTTGAATTCTTCACACTATTGTCCCTGCCACTCTTGAAGTAAACAAATAAGAGGGCAAGGTCTGTTGCTACTGTGTGAGGGGAGTCCTATGTTGAGATGTGTATAAGACCCCATTATGTAATACTTAAGTCAGTGCTAGAGTCCTGGACAAGGCTTTAGGGTAAGTGCCCATGGAGCTGGCTGACAGCATTACCTGCAGGTTAGAAACCTAAGGAAACAGGAAATTTTAATTTCAAGCCTCACTGCTCCCTACAGCATCATGAACAAAACAGTCCACCCACCTAGCCCACCAAAAATCACTGAGAATCCAAACAGTAATTTTCAGACTAGACAAAACCACTAAGCAGCATTTCAATATTGGTGAGTAAACACTACTGACCTTTCTGGTGACTGCTTTTCTACATCTTTCCCTCCCCACCGAAGGAGGAGAAGCAGTAAGGAAATGACAAAATATCCAATTGTTTCCCACTGGGCGCAACTTTTAAATTTCATGCCTTGATAATCATTCTCTACAAATAACAGGGAGTGGGAAATTGAATGTAAACAGAAAGTTCCTAATCTAGAAGGTCATTTGTGGGAGGCTTCTTGCCTGCTATGGAAAGATGAGATCAATTGTACTAACAGATAAGGGTGATTATAAAGTGGATATAACTTAATCTAGTATCCATACTTGGCTGGGACAGTGAAAAACTGAGGGGATTATTCTGCAATAGGGATTGCACTATGTTCTGGCCACTGAAACCCTCCTTAATCACACAGGGCCTGATACAGCACTGACTGAGGTGGATAAAAGGCTTTGCATTAACTTAATTTGTGTTTGGATCAGGCTGTTAGGAGACGCCTTAGGAATTTTTCCATCCCGTCCATGGAATGTCTGAGTATGCTAGGGGTCATTAACAAGTGATTAATAATATACACCTTCTATTAAGGTCACTGCTTTAACCTCTTATTCTTCAATAGATGTCACATAAGGAATGAAATTTGACCTGCTTTAGGTTTTTGATCTACTATATTGATTTTGATCCAGTATATTGCAAATAAACTATGGTTTCTAAGGTTTTTGGTTGGAAAAAAATTGTTTATTATGACTAGGGCATTTAAGAGGTTCTGGAAGTTATATAGTCTATAAATTAACAGTATACATTGCCTATCTAACTTTTGACATATTAATTATAGACTCTTCCAAGGACAGGTGCTTCTTTTTTTAGCATTTGCCTATACTTATACAAGAAACGGTTTGGACTTGGGAAATGGAGTGCTACAACTTTGCCCTTTACTGATATGATTTTCATTAATTAATTTTTTGCATAATTTTCCTCCAGTTTATGTATACATGCATACTACTCATGAACATATACAAGAATTAGCATTTACATATGCAGCATAGTCCATTTAACACACCTGCCTCCAACTACACTCTGATGACGGTCAGTTCAATAGTATAGCTCACTCATGATATATGGGTATGATCAATCTTACTTGATACTCCAGTATTGCACCCTCTAGCTCTAAATCAAAGGTTACAGCATTTCTTATCTTACATTTCAGAAATGGTCCAGCTATTATATACACGCTCCCATCCATCTTCCTACCATGAACTGGAATAACAAATCTACGTCATTTACCTGCCTTGCTGGTGCTGAAAATTTCACTGTGCTTTGTGGCCTTTGGTCATAAATAGTCAGTATGGCTTTTCTCCTTAAACCCTTGCAAGGAGTTTTCAGGATATATTCAAAGAGGACCCTGTGTAAACCATCCATATATGAGATGGGGTTTTACTCCTAGGCCTTTTCTTACAGAGGAATGGTGGAACTAGAGATAGTTCTGCTTGTATCCCACTTCTAGAAAGACAGCAACCACAGGACTTGCCATGTTAAATCAGAGCTGTGGTCCTTACAGTTCTGTATCCTATGGCTAATGCCAAGTGCTTCAGAGAAAGGCGCACAAAACCCAGAAAGAAGATAAACAACTCTGTTTGTGCCCTCCACAACTTCATTCTAAATCCTAAAATTCAGAGGTTAAGCACCAGGGTTAAGATAAAAATCTATCTCCTTCAACTTCTTTCCCTTTTTATTTTTGTATTAATAACAAGAAAGAACTCTGGCTACTGTGATCTAGAGAGATGCCCAGTACCTCTTTAGAGAATCATAGGATTGGGTGGGACATTAAGGTTCATCTAGTCCAGTATTTCTCAACCCATGGGTTGTGACCCAAAAGTGGTTCACATGAATATATGAAAGATTTGTGAACAATCTTTAAAAATGGATCATATTTTGCATCCTTTTTAAAAAAATAGATGCTGCTTGCGCTTCACCATATATTAATGCTGTACATACTTAAAAACAAGGATCCAGGCTTTACGTTTGCTGTAGAAAAATGCAGACTTGCTCCTTTAAAGGAGAAATAACATGGGAAATTGTGGATTTCCTATTACAGCAGGGGTGGGCAATTATTTTGGGCGGAGGGCCACTGACTGAGCTTTGACAAGCCATCGAGGGCCGCATGACAGGCAGCCTGGAGCAGATAAATATTAATTTTCTAAATGTTTTAGGGGCCCCGCAGGCCGGATAGAATGGCCTGGCAGGCTGCCTCTGGCCCACAGGCCGCATTTTGCCCACCCCTGTATTACAGGCTGACAGAGTTCCAGCCTGCAAGGGGCTGTTTGGGGCTGAGGGTAGCAGGGGAAGGGTGATCTGGCAGGGGGTGGCACGTGCATGTACATATATTACGTAGAGGCCAGACAGCATGGAAAGCAGCTCCTGCAGTTCCCTACAGGTAAGTTCCCCCACACATGCCCCCCAGATTTATGCAGCCACAGCAGGTATAGGGCAGCATCCTGGCATAGGTAGGAGTTACTTCCATGGCCCAGCAGGTGGGACCTGGCACAGGAAGACAGAGTGAGGTAGTGACACTCACCACTGCCACCAGACCCCCGTGCCAGCCATGCTACCAGCAGCATGAGGAATAACGGACAGGGGTGGGAGGCACGCACTTCCCTGACATCCTCTGCCACCAGCTGCTCATGCACCAGGCCACAGCTCTATCCCACCACCATGGGCCAGCTGCAGCCACCACTGCCACTCCCTTCAGCCTATGTCTTTACCCCGGAGAGGTGGGGTGATGGCCAGCATGGGTGGCCTGAGGGGAGTGGCAGCAGTGATGGCAGCTGGACTATGGTGGTCGCATAGAGCCACAGCCTAATGCGTGAGCAGCTGGAGGCAGGAGGCAGCAAGGGCAGTGCTGCCTCCACCCCGTCTGTTAGTCCTCACACTACTGATGGTGCGGCTGGTGGAAGGATCCTGGCAACAGCAGCAACCAGTCTCGCCACTTTGCTCTGCCCTCCTGCACCAGGTCCTGGCCACTGAGCTGTGGAGGCAGCTCCTGCCTGCACTGTTCCAGACAGGCTGCAGTCCCATGCCTGCTGTGAGCACACAAGTCTGGGGGGGCAGGTGCCTCCCCCATCTCACACACCACCCCCTGCTCCACACAGAGGGAGGCTGGGGCCTGGAGGTAGGAGGTTTGGTAGGTGGGCTGGGAGTGAGGGGCATCAGCAGGGCTGGGGAGGTGGGGAGCTGTGGGTTTGGGATGAGGGGCCAGGGGACTTTTTTCTACTTAAACTATTTACTGAGTTGGGACTGGCCATCCATGTGTACAAATGGGTCCTGGTACAAAAAAGGTTGAGAACCCATGATCTAGTCCAACCTGCCTCATGCATTACTCAATACATTAGTCTTATTGCTGGAAGCTGAAATGGGAGAGAAACAGGCGGAGGGTCCTGAACATGCCCCCCCCCCCCCCCCCACTCCACCACTGTGAGACAGGATACTGGGCTTGAGAGACCGATAGTCTGACTCTGTAAATGGCAGTTTTTACACTCTTATGTTTGTAGTTTCTAAACCATTCCATATAATTTAGTTTTCCTAAATTTTTGGCTTCGAGGACACTTTGTTGCAATGAATACCAAATCTAATTACTTAGGGCATGTGTAGATGAAACAATATTTCCCATTTACATCGACGCAACTGCATTTGTGTTTGCATGACCCAGGATTTCCCACTGCACCATTTAGCACCTTTAACTAACACTACTCGGAGATGTGTTAATTTGTGGAGCTCTTGAGTTACACCGCTCCAAAAATGGATTTGTTCATGCAAACGGCCAGTTAGTGAATAAAGTATTTCCTTTTTACCTGCTTTGAATATGGCACCTTTTGGTTTCACTGATTATTCTCTTATTCTTGTGCTGTGAGAGAAAAGTTTCAAACACCTTTATAATTTTATGTATTATTATAATGTCCCCTATTAGTCATCTCTTTTCCAAGGTAAACCTAATCTTTTCAATCTCTCTTCATATGCAATTTTTCCAGGCCCCGATCACAGAATATTTCAGATAAGACTGTGCCATTGATTTATATAAAGACATTATGATTTTTTTTGGAATGACTTTCCATCACATTTCTTATTTGTTCTAACATCTTGCTTGCATTTCTGACTTTGGTGCATATTTGACTGGGGACTTGTCTATATGGCAAGTTCTGTGAAGTCAGCTAAAGTGTGAATTTACCGTGATGTAGGAACTCCACACTGACACCCTGGACAGACCCTGTTAGGATGTATTTAAATGCCTTTGTATGAGGTGGCTTTGACAGTGTAGTCAGCTACCTTGCACTTCCTTACATTGAAGAGGATTCCCAGAGAGAGTCAGTAAAGGATAGGTAGTGCATCATAAATTCCCATTTAGACGAGCCTTCACTGAGCTAGCTACAATGTCACCCATGTCCCCTTCTTGGACTGGCACAATTAATTTACACTTCAGTAAGATGAATAAATAGCTTAATTCTTCCCCCACTCCTATGCATTAGTTTGCATTTAACAACACAATTTCATTTGCCCTTGCATTGTCCATTCATCCTACATACTTAAAGCCCTTTTCAAATTCACTTTAGTCCTTTCTGTGTTTGACGAATGTAAACAACTTTGTCATCTGGAAATTTTGCTTTCTCTCAGCTCAGCTTCCCAGCACACTTATGATTAGCTCACCCATCATTGGAACTAATAAAACACCTTGAGGCACCCTGCCATTAACCTTTTGCCAAGATGTAAAAAGATCATTTACTCCTGCTCTGCTTCTCAAGCTACAATTTTGTTTCTATTTAGCAGCTTTTTGTTGAATCACAATATCCTAAATGACTAGTAAAACACTGTTTTCTTGTGTAGAAACTGTTTATTACGTACTAGTTTCCAGGTGCTTCATTACTCCATTTTCCATTATCTTTACAATCATTTTACTAGGCACAGGTATACAGCCTGCTGGTCTAAACTTTCAGGAACCACCCCTAGACTGTTTATTTCCCTCCAAAATATAGGTACAATGTTTACTCCTCTCTAATCTTCTGGTAGATCAACCGTCTTAATGTATTCTTACTCGTGGCTCAGGCCTCATGCTCCCTGGTGACTTGTTACCACGTTCTTTCAGGAATTTCTCCTCCGATACTTCAGTCTCTGACAGTACCACACCTTAATGATGCCTCCTAACCTGAGCTTTATCAGTCATCTCCTTAATACCCGTTCACACCCCAACAGATCAAACCAAAGATCACTGCAACTGCTACCTTTCTGTTTTCCCTAAGACTTCTTCAGGTTATTCACCAAATCATATGATATAATCTGGTGAGGGGCTGGGATAAAAGCAACATCTCACTTGTTTCCCTGCTCACTCCATCAGGGTCCTTCCAGTTATTTATGTTATTGAGGACTAGCAAACTAGCTTTGCAGGACTTGATCTTTCTCTGGCCCTTTTCAGAACAGGGTTCAAAAGCCAAAGATTTAAAGACCCTCCCTTAATCTATTATGATTCTGTCCTATACCCTGGGAAACTTGTCTCAGAAGACACTATGAGCTGAATTACGAAGTGTGAATTGAACCATGGTTTTAAAATGGCTGTGGGAGTGCTATAACTAAAGCTCATGAATGAGCTTTAGTTAAAGCATCTCACAGCCATTTTTAAATGCATGGGGGATTAATACACATGACAGTGAGGTATTTTAATTACAGAAGCTCTCTGAGAACCACTCTAATTAAACCCGCGCCCCTTCATCCCCACCGCCAAGCATAGGAAACCTTAATGGCCTGATTTTTTAAGGTATTTAGGTGTCTGATTCCCACTGAAGTCAGGGAAAGTCAAGGACCTAAATCTCATTACAAAATATGGATAACATCTCTCATCTACTTAGACCAGCAGCTTTTTGTTTTCTTGTTTGGAAAAAGATGCTGCATCTAATTTTTGAGGGGAAAAAAAACATTTTGTATAGAGCTTTCATGGGATGTATTTTTCAGAGAGAGAGAAAGAAATAAAGCAGAATAGTCATTGAACAGTCAAGAGCCTGTCATGGGGGCACTGCCTGGGATGTTGGTTGCTTGGAATCAGGAAGTGCTGGGATTTGTGCCTAAGTCCCCTAAATTCCTGGTGGATGTGTGAACCACTGGGCTCCTGCCTAACCTGGGATATATCTCTGTCTCCAGTGGTTCAGAAAAAAATTCAAAAGCTGTTTGTTTTGTTACAATGTGGAATTGGAAAACAAGTTTGAAAAAAACATTTCCCATCCGGTTCTAGCCAGAAAAAATAGCTCCTGAACTTGGTTGTGATGCTCAGATGTTACCATGATATGAAATTATTATTTTGGGGGAAAAAAGGCAACGCTTTTCATCAGATACTTTTCTAAATTCAGGGGTGAACTCTGATGCCCCAGATATAACTGTCAAAACTGCTTGGCAAATGCCTGTTCACTGGCACCCGCTGATATTTGTTATCCCCTTTGCCAATATATACAGGACACCGATATTTATACTGTGCCTCTTATACCATGGAGATGATTTACTATATGCATCACCCTTTCCAGGTCATACCACTAAAGACATGCCAGGAACCAAATAGGACAGACCTTTATACTGAAGAACTGATATTGTGTTTATTTCTACGGGGAGATATTTCCATATCTGAAGTCCTCAGCAGATACAAGCTCTCTACCCAGAGACTTTCAAATAATAAAGCCTGTTTTCACTTGATTCAGAAAAGAACTAATATGAAGCTGACTGGGAGGAAAAGAACCAAAATGGCATTTACATTTACTTGGATAATGGAAAATGAAAAGGGTCTAATAGAATGGGGAGGATGAGGTGGATGAGGCTTTCTTTGAACAGCTAGCAGAAGTTTCCTGACCACAGGCCCTGGATCTCATGGGTGACTTCAATTACCCTGACAGCTGGGAGGGCAATACAGCAGTGCACAGGCCATCCAGAAGTTTTTGAAAAGTGCTGGGACAACGTCCTGGTGCAAGTGTTGGAGTGACCAACTAGGGACCATGCTTTTCTTGATCTGCTGCTCACAACCAGGGAAGAATTGGTAGGGAATATACTAGTGGATGGTAACTTGGACAGCAGTGACCATGAGTTGCTGTCGAGCATGGAAGGAAAGGGAGTAGAATTCTTACCTGCTTTGGGGACTTAAATAAAAGCCCCCAGCTGCTGCCTCTGCAGCGTAGTCTGAAAAAAGGCGTATCACCATGCCACTGCACTCCCTTTTGATCTTCCCATGGGCTAGTGCACCGATTCCATTGCCTCTTGTGGTGCACATGCCAAAGAGACCAACAGGGCATTTTAGATTTACCTCTTTTTCCAATGAGTCTACATACTGCTACCTGGAGACATCATACATTTTAAATGTATAGCTCTACAGGCAGTCTGGTAGGGCAGGCTAGGCATTAGAAAGGACATGCTTGGTTATCCAAATGGCACTATTATTATTTTTATCCAATTTGTGACTAGTAGTATTGTGTAACAAATTGTTATTTTTTCAAACTTCCCTTCCCTTTTCTTTCTTTTCCTTTCAATCCAGTACTACATATTTACTCTTACATCTGATACAGTGATATAACCTGTAACTGTTGGTATTGTATAATATTCTTTTATAAACTGTATTTAATACAATACTGTATCTCTGCTCTTAAGTTGGATACAGCATCTTGTGACTGCTTCGCTTATTCAAATGAATTCAGTTACCTAAATGGCTCATCAGAAAAAGGGTTCAGATAACTTGAGGACATACAATATATGTGATGGGCTCAATGTATTCTAGATGTCAATGATGTGGGGCTGTCATCTCGTGAGTGGTATGGAGGATCCAATGACAAATTGTATGGTGGGTGTGGCACTCTTGCTTCAGCACTGCAGATGAGGGCATTTTTACACATGCAAGCACTGCAGTTGTATAAGTGGCGAAATGCATGTGAGCGCTGAGAAAATGGTGGTGGCGCACTTTTGAACTGAAACACCTCGGAGGTGCTTCAGTTCAAAAGTGCACTGCCGCCATTTTCTGCGCACTGATGTGCATTTCACCACTTATAAAACTGCATGCGGCACTGCACGGTGTGCATCAGCTTGTGTGTGGAGCAGACTTAATTAATCAAGTCTGCTCTGATGCAGTGGATCTCCAGCACATTGCAGAATGAAAAAGTATGTGTATAAATGCTCTATATTCCTGGGCACATAGCAGAAAGTGGAAGAAGAGGTGGCAGCATGGAATGATTTCCAGAGTTCCTAGAAATATTGCAGCTACCATGGAGCTGAGGATGGCATCCCAAGTAGAGGACAACAAGAAATTGTTTTTTAGATATGTAGGGAGTAAAAGGAAGGCCCAGGGAGGAATAGGACCCCTGCTAAATGGGCAGAAACAATTGGTGATGGACAGGGGGGACAAGGCTGAACTCCTCAACGAGTTCTTTGCCTCAGTGTTCCTAAGCGAGGGACACGACAAATCTCACACTGGGGTTATAGAGAGGCAGCAGCAAGGCGCCAGACTACCATGCGTAAACCCTGAGATGGTGCAGAGTCACTTGGAAGAACTGGATGCCTTTAAGTCAGCAGGCCCGGACAAGCTCCATCCAAGGGTGCTGAAGGCACTGGCCAACATCATAGCAGAGCCACTGGCGGCAATATTTCAATGCTCGTGGCGCACGGGCCAAGTCCCGGAGGACTGGAAAAGGGCCAATGTGGTCCCCATTTTCAAGAAGGGGAGGAAGGAGGACCCGGGCAACTATATGCCAGTCAGTCTCACCTCCATCCTCGGCAAAATCTTTGAAAAAAATTATCAAGGCTCACATTTGCGAGAGCCCGGCAGGATAAATTATGCTGAGGGGAAACCATCACGGGTTTGTAGCAGGCAGATCGTGCCTGACTAATCTGGTCTCTTTTTATGACCAGGTTACGAAACACCTGGACACAGGAGGAGGGGTGGATGTCGTGTACTTAGACTTCAGGAAGGCCTTCGATACGGTATCCCACCCCATACTGGTGAACAAGTTAAGAGGCTGTGACTTGGATAACTACACAGTCCAATGGGTGGCGAATTGGCTGGAGGGTCGCACCCAGAGAGTCATGGTGGATGGGTCGGTTTCGACCTGGAAGGGTGTGGGCAGTGGGGTCCCACAGGGCTCGGTCCTTGGACCAATACTCTTTAATGTCTTCATCAGCGACTTGGACGAGGGAGTGAAATGTACTCTGTCCAAGTTTGCAGATGACACAAAGCTATGGGGAGAAGTGGACACGTCGGAGGGCAGGGAACAGCTGCAAGCAGACCTGGACAGGTTGGACAAGTGGGCAGAAAACAACAGAATGCAGTTCAACAAGGAGA
Source organism: Alligator mississippiensis (assembly GCF_030867095.1). NCBI lineage: Eukaryota > Metazoa > Chordata > Crocodylia > Alligatoridae > Alligator > Alligator mississippiensis. The sequence goes on along the minus strand of NC_081825.1, from coordinate 185,040,922 downwards.
AATGCAAAGTGCTGCACCTAGGGAGGAAAAATGTCCGGCACACCTACAGCCTAGGAAATGACGGGCTGGGTGGCACGGAAGCAGAAAGGGACCTTGGAGTCCTAGTGGACTCCAAGATGAACATGAGTCGGCAGTGTGACGAAGCCATCAGAAAAGCCAATGGCACTTTATTGTGCATCAGCAGATGCATGACGAATAGATCCAAGGAGGTGATACTTCCCCTCTATCGGGCGCTGGTCAGACCGCAGTTGGAGTACCGCGTGCAATTCTGGGCGCCGCAATTCAAGAGGGATGCGGATAACCTGGAGAGGGTCCAGAGAAGGGCCACTTGTATGGTTAAGGGCTTGCAGACCAAGCCCTACGAGGAGAGACTAGAGAACCTGGACCTTTTCAGCCTCCGCAAGAGAAGGTTGAGAGGCAACCTTGTGGCTGCCTATAAGTTCATCACAGGGGCACAGAAGGGAATTGGTGAGGATTTATTCACCAACGCGCCCCCAGGGGTTACAAGAAATAATGGCCACAAGCTAGCAGAGAGCAGATTTAGATTGGACATTAGGAAGAACTTCTTCACAGTTCGAGTGGCCAAGGTCTGGAACGGGCTCCCAAGGGAGGTGGTGCTCTCCCCTACCCTGGGGGTCTTCAAGAGGAGGTTAGATAGGCATCTAGCTGGGGTCATCTAGACCCAGCACTCTTTCCTGCCTATGCAGGGGGTCAGACTCAATGATCTATTGAGGTCCCTTCCAACCCTAACATCTATGAATCTATGAGTCTTACAAAAAGAGAGGTTCAAAGTTTTAGGGTATAGGGTGAAGAAGCAATGACTGTTCTTTCTATACGCTATATGAAAGAAAGTTAGTTAAGCAATATGTACAATATTCAGTGTAAGCCTTCATTTGGGTTTACAAATGGCTAAACTAAGCCTCTGGATTCAGTCCTAAGACAGGCCAGGCCATAATTTTGCTCCACCCCACAAGCACCCCTAGGTGAGTCGTCATTCATTCATAATGTCTACATGTTCCCCTCTTTGAAAAGGAAGCAAGTTATTGCGGTCCCTTGAAGGATGTAGCTCGCTTGCCCTCATTCTACATTGTCAGTTGCTCTGGCCAGTGATTATTGAGGCTTGAGCAGAAATTCAACCCGCCTGCTTCCAGTGGAGAGTCCCTGGTTAGCAGGGGTTGCCCCCATCATCGTAGCTAAACAACTGAGTAGAATGAACAAGGAACTTGAGTGAAGCACATGCTCCCTTGTTTGGACAAGCAGAATTAGGGCATGAACCACTCCCAAGCTGAGAATGAAACTTTTAGTTTGCTTCATAATATTAGTTTCACCACAAACACTCACACCCACATGCACACTAATACAGCTTAAAATAACCAGTTGGGATAAAAAAAGGCAGCATTAGTTACATTACTGTCCCTATATTGCCAGAAATGTGTACCAACAGCACAAGTAATTTTGTGCCATTTAAAAACTGGCTCTCAGTGAAAGGAGCAACAAGGATTTTTTACATCTTCCCTATTAGTCCCAAGCAGGTTTGCTCATAAATCCCATAACCTTGGCAGCAAGAGAGCGTCTTCTAGGTTTGCTATATTCAGGGAAATGAATTACATGAGCACTGAAATTCATGAATGCTGAGTTTTGCAATTAATTTTGTTAAAGACTCTCTTTATATATTTAGTTTGCAAAGAGGAGGGAGGGGAAGGTTTATCACTAGTTATAAGACTGAAGCTACAAATCTTGCACAGCCTTCATGTTGAGATAAAAATGAATCTATGTGGCAACCCTAAAAAGCCTTTGTTTGTCTTGTACATTGTAATAATGAGAAATGATGAAGGCAGCAGCACAAAGTGCTGCTAATATCACAATTCCTGTGCTAAATTGATTAGCATGCCAAACATAAAATGTAACAGCATTTGATGATGCTGAAAACTTCATAACAGCATTTATTAGAAAAGGAATGAAGGGTTTTGAGTGACAGCCATTCCGTAGGCTGTAAAATTGACCTCTATACTTTAAAATAAGGGCCAGACTGTGAACTTTGCCAATATGTCACTTCTTCCTAACTCACCTTTTAATGGTATGTACTAAGCACATATATTTTTGCAGCTGACAAGTGAATGCAAAACAGTAGTCTTTATGTGCAAACACTATCTTACATGGACACAACAGGTGCATGTGAATTTTTCATCAGCATGCCCATGAAGCTCCCAGTGGTAAATTTAGCCCCAAGCTTTCTAAATGTGCTTACCTTGCATATCATAGATCCAAAAAAGGAAAAAGCTGCTGTTTGTTTATTTAAAATGCATGGCACAGCAACTTATTTTAATATTCTAATCACAAAAAAACAAATAAACTGACTAAACAGATGCAACTTTTTCCATCAGTGGCTTAAGACCATATCTGTCATGAGCCCAGCTCAGGTACAAACAGGGGCAGTTCCACTAAGGTCAACAGTGCTTTTCAAGGGTTCAAGCCTTCACCTGAACAGAGCCTATTCAGTTTTCTAGCCTCTCTTTTTCTGTTTTTAATTAACTCCAAACACCCATAGGTTTCAGTCTTCTGTTTCTTGATGTTATATTAGTGTAGCAAGCTATAGCCACTTTTCAGCTTCCCCTAACCCAGGGATGTCAAACTCATCTTGCCTAGTGGGCCAGATGAGTTGCACAGGGCTGGTTCACAAGCCAGATGAGTGGCATGGGACCAGTCCATGGGCCCAATCAGGTCCACAGACTGGCCTTATGTGCTGGATCCAATACATAAGGCTGGTCTGGTGCAGAGGCCACAAGCTCCCCAACCCGGCTCTGCGTGCTACATGTTATGTGCATGGCAGAATGGGCCTCACCTACCATGAGGAACATGACAGATCCAGCCCTACACACCCTGTGCAGTGCACAGGGCTTGTCTGGCATGTGCCACATGTGGTGTGTAGGCCCAGTCCAAGACCTATGTGCAGCACAGTGGGCCAAATGATGGGGCTGCATGGGATGGAACCATCCTTCAGGCTGTATCTTTGACACCTCTGCCCTAATCTTCCTTGTAGTCAGTTTTAAATGGCACCTGTGAATCTGGTACATGCCGCTGCCTTTTGACTGCTATAGAGGATTACTTTGCCAAATACTAAGTTTTTGATGATGGTGTTAACCTTCTTTTCTTCTATGCCACCTCCCTCTATCACCACAAAGAGGAAAGCAGACTTCTGCCAGGGCAGTGTAGCAGTTTTTTAATCCCTCATTCCTTTCTTAGACAATAGGGCTATTCACCTCATAAAGACAACTACCCTAGCTCTTTTCAGAGTAACTTAGCTGTCCATAAAGTATATTATTTATCATTCCCATTCAAACAGCTTGTCAGAATATACAACAGCTGCTGGACAACCTGCATAACAATATTGTAAATTAAGTTGTATAAGATTAGGATTGGCAACCTGACCTTTTTAAATCCTCTTTTCCTAGGTACTTGTAGCTATGAGAAGCATAGGGTGTAGAGAATAAAGGAAACATCTGAAGACTTCCTGCCTAGTGTTAGATGCATATGGACTATGAGTGAGCTTTCTGTGTATGTTGGAGGCTCTCAGAAGGCCAACTACCTGACATTATTTTGGAAGTCATGAACATGGGGGACTCTCAGGTACCAATATAATTATTCTAAAATAATAATGCATTTATTCCCTTTTCTAACCATGATATACCTCCTGCCCAGATCAGGGGGCCTCAATTAAGTTGAATTCATATGGGGCTGCTAAAGACTACAAGGAGATTGAATGACATATGTTGGTCAGTATGTCCTATTTTACTGACTTTGGGGGTTCTTATTTACTTTTTTCTAGGAGAGGAAGGCTTTCACCTCAGTCCTCTTATTCATAAACTCCATCATAAAACCTTACTATTTCCACTTTTTCTTGATTCATAGATTCTAGGATCAGAAGGGACCTCAGTGGGCCATCTAGACTGACCCCCTGCCCCTGGCAGGCAAGAAAAGGGTCACCAAATCTGGGATCATGTGATCCCAGCCAGGTGCCTGTCCAGTCTCCTCTTGAAGACCCCCAAGGATGGGGCAAACACCACCTCCCTTGAAAACCCATTCCAGTTCCTGGCAGCCCTGACCGTGAAGAACTTTTTTCTAATGTCCAGTCTAAATTGAGTTATGTTTGGATTTGTGTGTGAATGCCTGGATTTTAGAAGGCGGCTCTAAATAGTTAGAAGCTCTGCATTGAATGCCAATGGAAAGAGCAAAGGCTTTCTCTGCTTGATTCTCCCAAAAAAGGTCACCCACCTTTGGTAGGAGAATTTTCCCCACCCTCACTCCTTTCTATCTCATTTTATTATGAGTCACACTCCATTAGAGCCGTAATGTTTCTATCAGTAAGTTATCTATTTGCCAATGGTGATTTAAGTTTAAAATTACTTGCAAAAACTTAATGAAGCCTGCAAATCATGAATTAGATTTAAAAGAAATTGCCTCTGACAGTTAAAAACTATAGGGCCACAGTAATTTCAAGGGTGGATTTTTGCCCCCCCCGCTTATAAGTTATGTATCAGGTCAAATCAGAAGTGGTCATACAGGAATTCCTTATTTTTTCAAAAGGAATTACAATTTGCTGCTTGCCATAATTACATTCTCCCCTTTGACGGCTGTGGGGATGGGTAACTCATTTCTCCAGAAAAGTCCATCTTGGATGAAGTTGCTTGTATTGACTGACAACATAATTTTAACCTCCATTCCCAAGTGGTTTGCCTAAGGCGCAAGAAAGTTAATATTTGCCTAACTTTGCCATCCCACATGTGGGCTTTCCTTCCCCTTCCTGGTCTTGTGTTCTGGTCACACATACCCCCTCAACAATTATAAAACAAGTCTCTCTGGGTACAGACATACACATGTTTGAAGCTGTTTCAAAAGGGCATCATCTGTTATGTTCTAATTGTTATGTGCAGACAAGCTGTAATGCAAATGTAGCAGAGCCACTCCACCTTTAATACTGCATGAAACAGTGTTCAAGTCAGGGTGGTTTTGCTATATTCGTATTGTTCCCAACTTGTCCACATGTAGCAATAACAAGGGAACAGCTGCTGCCCTTTTGAAACATTCCCTTTTTGAAATGGCTCCAAATGCATGTTTGTCCATACCTTCTGATATTATAATTCTCTAAGATGGGCTTAAGGGTCCTTAACAGGTTTAAGATGTTGTTTTCATCAGTACAGGATCTTCATAAAGTCCTTGTGCAGGACCTAAGTTATTAAAGTTTAAAGTGCACAAGGACTTTATGAAGACCCTGTATATATGGGCATAGCTACACATCACCCTATGACAATGTACTAACGAGCTATGAAGGCATAGTGGCAAAATCTAAGCATATGCCATACTGCGCCGTGCTTTAGTACTTCTTTTGAGCTTACCAAATAAATTAGTTTGTTAACAAAAAAAAAAAAAAAATCTCCACATCTTATATCAGGGATTGAGAATGAAACTGTGATTTTTAAGACGGGCTTGAATTTCACAGGGTGCTTTGCACTTATCTCCTTATGGTTCTTCTTCATATGCCCATAGCCTAAGGAAGACTAGCATGTACATTTACAGCATGGCAGCTGGCTGTAGTTGTGCTCTTACAACATGGGAAATATAAAATAACCTGCCCTCCTGGAATAAACATCCTTGCATTTACCTTTGGGTAAGAAGATGCACATGGGCAGTTCCTGCCCATTCGCTGCCACTTGGAAAACACATACCCTAGCTTACCTCACAGAGATCTGTGGGTCCATATTTTTAGATTTTGGTAAATGCCAGCAAAGATTCTATAAATGTGTGTGTAGAAAGTTTTTGTCACTATTGTTGTTTTTAATTTTGCACATACTCATGTCTTCCCATTTGTTTGGGTTTTATCATGAGTGAAACAGACTTTCCCATTATTCTGTAAATTCCACATAATCTCGTCTCTCCATGTTTTTGGTCTCAACAGTTCTTTTGATGAGAAACCCTGTCATCTGCATTAGTGGAGAAGCTATTTTCTCTGTGCAGCAGTAGAAGGGAACAGCTTCTTGTTTTATTATGAAAAGGGGAGAAGAAAAAGCAATTAAATACAAACAACCCTGAAGCAATCATGTATAGTGCATATCCATGGAGGAGTTCCCAGGGCCCTTGTCATACATGACAGATCTAGCCTTTTCTTCAGTCTCTGCTCATCTGTGAGTGATGAGATAACTCACCATTTGTGACAGAGACCATTTCTGAATAAACTTGATCATAATTGATGGTGTTTCAGTCTGCCTGGACTACCATTGGAATCTATTCAGTGCAATTTTCCAGGTGTGATACTTGAACTGAACGGGCAGAACAACACTGGGTCCAAGTATTCTACCCTAGGCAAAGACAACATCCTTTTGAAATGATGGAGGCTCACTTTGACATTGCTGCAGTAGTGGATGTAGTTGTTTTCAAGAGCGCAAAGTGGGCATAAAGCACTTCCAACCTAGAAAAAAGTGTTTTACCTCCCACATTTTGCACTGGGATAAAAGGGCACAGTGAATGCAGAGCATGGGAAGATTAAGCCCATAATGCATGTCTGGGTTTGTGCACTTCATCTGATTTCCCTTCCCTGGGGAATTCTTAGTCAGGGAGGGATAGCTATAATGCAACAGTACCCTAATTGTGCACCTCCTCTCCCATTGGCACATTACATAGGTACCAACTTTAGTTTTTTTCTGGTGGGTGCTTTTTTTTTTTTTTTTTTTTTGCATTCTCATTGTGCCCAGAAGAGGAAGTGCATTATTTCAACCCGACTCTCCTGACATGGCTCATGGGTGCTGAGCACTCGCTAATCTTTTTCAGTGGATGTTTGAGCCCTAGAGCACCCAAGGAGTTAATGACACATTGCATGTGGTAGTGCATATACACTTGCAATTAATTCAAAGCAATAAATGCCAATGCAGTTTGTACTAGAGTTTATTGCTCCTGGGAATGCTGTTTGAACATGCACCTGGAACCACAGTATGTGGAGCTGGGTCAGAGCAGCCTTGGCTGGCAGGGGCCCAGGGGTTCAGTCTGCTAGTCCAGGGCTGTTCCTGCCCAGCAAAATATGATGCAGAGGGGCTGGCTGGAGCACAAGGGTGCTTCAGTTTAGGGCTAGAAGGCAGGCAGCCCCTGCACTGAAGCATCCTTGTGGCCCAGCCCGCCAGATCAGCAGCTACACATGCATTGCTGCACACCAAAAGTCTCTGCTGCAGGATAGTACTTGTTTTTACAAGTATTAACCTATGGCAGAGTTAATTAGGTTACTATGTCCTAATAACACTGCACATGTAGAAGCAGAGATGCTTGCTGTGGAGGTAATTGGGCAGCTCTGCAGTAAATGGCTTGTGTAGATGCACCCTACTACTGGTTGGGAGTAAAGACTAGTATAGAGGAAGCATAACAAAGCTTATTGCTATCTAAAATTTCCCACACACACTTATGGGGGAAAACAGCAGGAGCAATATGAATGTGTCAAGAAGTGTAGAGTTACTTTTGAGAGTCTGGTAGTTCTCTATGCCTTACTACTACTAGAACTGCATGATGTACTTCCCCATTTCAGCACAGACATCCAAGAAATACCAGTATTCTTTTTCCATTTATTTCTCTATAATAGCAGATGTACCTCCTGTTTCTTTTTCCTGATGCCAGGTTCTAATGGGATTTTCCAGATGGTGCCTGTGAATTCCATTCTGTTGGTACTGCAGGTGATCATACAAGCATCTCTCTGTTTGTTAGACCTGAGGTCATTTGCCTGTAGATGAAAGCTTTAGTACTTCCAAATAAAGGATAGAGGGTGTGCTGATGTCATCCACATATGACCCAGCATGAGGATCTATTTTCTCATCTCTTGATTATGTGGGCTCCATTTGCCAATGGAAACTATTTGCAAAACTATTCTGAGAAACCTCCCCCCCCCCAGAAACAGGAATAATATAACTTCATCATGCAATTTGTACTATAACTGCTCTTTATTTTATTGGCTACTAGTATTTTCCCCACTACCACCTAAAGTTTCTAAGAACTAGTTGTTGATACTTGAAACTTTTAGGAGAAACAGTGGCCTGAGTTTTGCCAGACAGGTTTTCTGTATTTTATGTCAGTCCATTTCTTCTTCCTTTCTTCATTAAGAACAGTAAGATATCTACTAGTGAGGAGTATGCCAGGCATGCAGTATTAGCAGTTATTACAAGCAACAGGTGAGCCCAGAAGGAGCATGTAGAATTCATCTACCTATGACACTTCAGGGCCCTAAACTTGTCACTTGTACTTCTACTAATTTGGGTCACCTCTCTGCTTTTGGCTTGTTGCTGAAAGGAAACAGCTTGTTTGGGGATTATAGCATGACAGACATGTATGAAAGTGTCATGAAATGTTTCCTTTCCAAGGTGCCATGGAATCTGCACATTTGGCTTCCATTATGGAAAATCTAACAGAGATTGGGAGGAGGTAGTTTGAGAGCTCTCAAACCAGAATTTATATAGCTGGCGAGATGCCTATGGTGTTTGACAGGCCGAGTCCTCATTGCTTTGATCAGTCAGCCTGGTATATCTGGCAATGTTCTCATTGCACAAAGTCCCTCAAAATCTTTCCTGTGCATTTTGTAAAGCTAATGAGGAAGCTAAGAAAAAGACTGCTGTAGGCTTAACACAATAAATGGCACTGCCAGATTCCTCCCCAAGTCAGAAATACTTGAACTGTGTGTGGAAACTAACATTTAAAGCCTGGGATAATCTCTGTGATCACTTCCATGTCAAGATGCATATCCCACTCAGAGTGAAAGGCTAGTAGTGCTCTCACCAGTCAGGAGAATTTTTTAGGGCATGAATTAAAAATAGGGTGTGGGGGAAATGGAACAGTTCAGAGACTGCTAAAAGGACACGTAAGCTTTCCCCTAGGATTGTATTCTCAAGCAGTATATTCCCCAAACTTTGCTATCCCACAGGCAACAATACTGAGCAAATAACGCCCCACAGGCAACACTGTACTTTTATCTTCCTGTCAACCTCAGTTTCTACTACGTACTTAATTTCCCATACCTATGACGAAAATCAGGTGGTCTTGTAGGCAATGCATCACCCATGAACTACCGGCTGGTGTTTGCTGCATGAGAGCATGCTTTTTAACTCTGAATTGACTGATCAACAGCTACTTGAATCATTTTGCACCTCTGTGTGAGCCAACAATGGACACTCCCAAAATACATTTGCCAAAATAATTATTGCTTGAGATGGATCCTAGAAGTGAATTGCAAATATTTTGTGTAGTGGCAAGGCAACATTTTACAAGTGCATCAATACCTCTAGGTCAGAGGTTAGCAATCTCTTTGGACTGGTAGACCAACATAAGACAGCTTGATCTGAAGCAGGCTGGGGCTTCCAACCAAGCCACTGAATTGGCACAATCATGCACGCAACCTGGCTACCATCAAATGCTGCAGAATCCTCTCTCTGATTAAATGCTGCCAAATTGCCCCACTGCTGAAATGCTGCTGTTATCCAGGCATTGTAGGCTGGGTAAGCTCCATGGGCCATAGTTGCTGATCCCTGCTCTAGTTAATGGGTAGTCAGTTAACTCTCCAGTGCAGGCCTCCTCAGCAAGGACCCTCATTTAGATGCAGCCCAGGGTTCAGAAGGGATGGGAATTGGGAGCCATTTAGAGGCAACTTTTGGTGGACTACATGATTTGACTTGGTCCAGTTCGTGATGACCACAATCCATTTGACACTATGTGACAGGGGGCCTCCCGGGGCCGAGCTCTGTGGCCCGCCCGCCTGTCACCGTGACAGCAGGCCTACTCAGGACCGAGCTCTTCATGGCCCGCCCACCTGTCTCTGAGCAACCGCCCGCTTATCTCGCCCGCCATGCCTTTGATGATAATTAGTTCAATTAAGATGATAATTAAGCAGGAGGCTGCCCTTTGACTGCCCTGATGCCCAGGGGCGCTCTGCGGCTCCAACCTCCCCTAATACCGCAGCCCAAGCCTCGCAGATGGCATCATGGTGTTCAACATCTCACCGGCCCCACACTGGGCCCCAGAATCTTTTATGCGACCCCACTATGGTCTTCCCTACTCAGGCGGCCACTCCGCCGTCATCTGGGCTACCTCACCCCCCCGAAGCCTTGTTCCCCTCTCGGGTGTGGTTCCCCCGGAACCTTCGGCTACCTAGCCCTGGCCCACCTCAAGGCCAGTCAGAACCCCAGGCCCCCGGCTCTTGGGCACCCCTCGCGGTGGGCCCCCAGCCCTTTTGACCCTCACTGGTCCTGGCCCCAGCATGGGCCAGTCGAGGGGACTCTCCCCTTCGGGCTGGGTCTCTCTAGCCACTCACTAACACCAGGCCTCACCGTGCCACTACTCCCTTCCTCCTAGGAGGAACTGCGGCACCTCGCCCACATCACTCCCACTCTCGGGGTCCGCCCTCTCTGGGCCCCTCACAAACACTGGCCCTCTCGGCCCTCATAGCACTGGCCCTCTCGGCCCTCATCCAACTCAGGGGTCACCCACCCGGTGGTGGGAGCTAGGGGTTAAGGTGCTCCAACCCGCCTTTCACCAGGGTGGTAACTGGCCTGGCATTTCCTGGGGGCTCCCGCGCCACTGAGAGCCCCACCAGACCACCCACTCCCGGCAGGGTGCAGTTTCAGGTCATGACCAGGAGCCTCCTGCCAACCCCTTGCAGCTCCCCCTTACCTCTGGGTAGCCACAGCAGTTCTACAACCAGACAATGTTGCTGCCTGCCCTCCTGCAGCCCAACTGCCTGGTTTATATAAGCCTCAAAATGGCTGCTGCAATCAGGCACCTGGAGGCTGCCAGCTCCAGGCCCTTAAAGTGGCAGGAGCACCCTATGCTCCGCCACACACTACCAGGCTTTTCTTTATTGCAAACTTCTCTGCTTGCTCCTAGAGGTAGCTCTTTCGGGTTCAAATTAGAGAAGCTTCCCAGCCTTGGCTGAGAGCTGTATTTTTCTTGTTGCAAAACACAGGCTTTCAGTTTCCGAAGCTGTCAAGCTGGTGCCCTTTGCAAATGCTCAAATTCAGCAAGGGGTGAGGGGGGAGCTTTTAAAATGGCAAAGTACGGTATCATTTTTAAGTCAATATGTTTCCTCTTCCTGTGTAACAAAGTTGTTTGTTGTTGGATGAGATTCCTAACACCAGATTGTATCTTTTCCCCCTGTGCCTTCCTCCTGTTTGGCTGAGACCCAGAAGCTGCACGGTATCTTTACACATTATGAAACCTCACACCAGCTTGTCTCTCTGTTGGAACCCCTGTGAAGAGATAGCTGAACCCTGCCTCTATGACAAATGCTGACTTTGATATCTAAACACACAGGCTGTGCATTGCTGTCGACACAGTGAAGCAATTACAAACGGAGTTGGCACCTACCCCGTGCAATTCTAAACACAGCATCTGCTATTGTCAGGGGGTACCGAGGCTGCCCTCTGCTGCTCCCCTTTCATGTTCTCTGGGATGGGTGCCAAACCTCTAGCCAAACTGCAACTGTGTTTGGCAACCATAAGACGCACATGTCACATTCTGGAATATAGTTCTTTTCAGAAGTAGCAGCTTGATATTTGGCCTTTTCCTCAACCCTTTCAAAGTTGATCCTTTGAGGCACATTCGCTGCCCTCTTAGGATGGTTTCTGTTGTTTACATAGCAAATGCTGCCCCCCGCCCCCAACCATTTCTCCTGCATAGGGAATTGCGGCCTAGTTCATTTTGCTGTTCTGGGTGGAAAACCACTGTCTCTTCCAAACTATTGCCCACAAGGGAAATTGCCACCTGTCCCAGTTAATGTCTTGGAGAAATAACTGCATGTACTGATCCAGTCCCAGCCTGTCACCTTGACCCATACCATTTCCAGCTTCCCCCTAATTTTTATTTTTAACAATGGAGGTAGATGGAAAGTTTCCATTTTCCTGATATTATTATACTTATAATTGGTGTAATTAACAGCACGTTAAAATGTACTGTTATACTATGACCTTCAATGAGATGAAAGTCCAGGACGGGCAGTTGTTCCTCAAGGAGAGGATCATCTAAGCTCAAAGGGAGTCAGTTCCATTGCGCACCAAGGGGGGCAGGAGTGCTAAAAGCCCCCATGGTTCGGCAAAGGCATCCAGGGATGCCTGAGGGCAAAAAAGGAGGTGCACAAACAGTGGAAGCAAGGGCCCATCACCAAGGAGGATTACACCTCTGTTGCTCAGGACTGCAGGGAGGCGGTGAGGAAGGCCAAGGCAGAGATGGAGCTGGGGCTAGCGACCAGAATTAGGGATAACAAAAAGTCCTTTTTCAAATACATAGGAAGTAAGAATAAGGCACAGGGAATGTGGGGCCCCTACAGGATGGGCCTGGCAATCTGGTGATTGCGGCAAATGAAAAAGCTGATCTCTTTAACAAATTCTTTGTCTCTATATTCCTGAACAGGGACTGGGACACTCCCCCCACTAGGATTATGGATGGACTCAGGGGAGGCACCACCACACCTAGGGTCAGGGATGACCTAGTTAGGGAAATGTTGGAGGGGCTGGATGTGTTTAAATCAGTAGGTCCAGATGCTCTTCACCTGAGGGTGCTGAGGGAATTGGCAGGGGTCATAGCAGGGCCCGTGGCACAGATTTATGAGCACTTGTGGGGCTCTGGCCAGGTACCAGAGGATTGGAAAAGGGTCAGTGTAGTCCCCATTTACAAGAAAGGGTGAAAGGAGGACCCAGGTAACTGTAGGGCAGTTAGTCTCACCTGGGTCCTTAGGAAGACCTTTGAGAAAATTACCAAGGAGCACATCTGCAGGGGACCAGCAGGGGAGGTAATGCTCAGGGGCAAACACATGGGTTCACTCAGGGCACATCCTGCCTTACTAACCTTGTTTCCTTTTACAACCAGGTCACAAAGTCCTTGGATGAGGGTGTCGAGGTGGATGTCATCTTCCTGGACTTTAAGAAGGCCTTTGACATGGTTGCCCACCACATTCTCTTGAAAAAAACTAGGTGACTGCAGCATTGATGCCTACGCAGTCAGATGGGTGGCAAATTGGCTAGATTGTTGCACCCAGAGAGGGGTGGTGGACGGGTCATTTTTGACCTGGAGGGATGTGGGCAGTGGAGTCCCCCAGGGCTCGGTCTTGGGGCCTGTACTGTTCAACATCTTTATCAATGATCTGGATGTGGGTGTGGAAAGTATGCTGTCCAAATTCACTGACGACACCAAGATGTGGGGCGTAGTGGGCATGCTGGAGGGGAGGGACAGAATCCAGCTAGATCTAGACAGGTTACAGAGGTGGACGGATAAGAATAGGATGGAGTTCAATGGAGACAAGTGCAAGGTGCTGTATCGAGGGAGAAGGAACCAGCAACACACCTACAGGCTGTGGAACACCCCTCTTGTCAACAAGGTGGCAGAAAGGGATCTTGGAATCATCGTTGACTCCAGGATGAACATGAGCCGCCAATGTGAGGAAGCGGTCAGGAAGGCTAACCGTACTTTGTCATGCATCTACAGATGCATCACAAGCAGGTCCAGGGAGGTGACTCTTCCCCTCTATGCGGTGTTGGTCCGGCTGCAGTTGGAGTACTGCATCCAGTTCTGGACACTGCACTTCAAGAGGGATGTGGCTAGCATTGAGAGGGTCCAGAGGAGGGCCACTTGCCTGGCCAAGGGGCAGCGGGTTAAGCCCTACGAAGAGAAGCTGAAGGGCCTGAATCTATTCAGCCTCCACAAGAGAAGGCTGAGAGGGGATCTGGTGGCCATTTACAAACTCACTGGGGGAACCAGCGGGAATTGGGGGAGGCTCTGTTCCCCCGGGCATGACCAGGGGTTCCTAGGAGTAATGACCACAAATTGTTAGAGAGCAGGTTCAGGCTGGACACCAGAAGACATTACTTTACAGTCAGGGCTGCCAGGCTCTTGAATGGACTCCCAAGGGAGGTGGTACTCTCTCCTACCTTGGGGGTCTTCAAGAGGAGGCTGGACAGATATTTGGCTGGGGTGTTATGACCCCACACTCATTCCTGCCTGGGGCAGGGGGTTGGACCTGATGATCTGTTTACGTCCCTTCCAACCCTAAGCACTATGAAACTATGAAACTATAATAAGAAAAAACATTTGAATAATGGCAACTTAGTTGATGCATTTTCAGTGCCTGAAAATTAAATCATTTCTTCCAGATAGAATCTTGTTTTCTACCAAGTGAAGTGAAGAGCCATAATGTCTCCCTTCATTAAAGCAAGGGGGACATTTAATAGCAGTGACTTTTGTTTATATAGCTCCTTTTATCTACAAGGATCCCAAAGTGTTTTACAGACCAATTTACAAGCATCTCTTTGTATGAGATTTACAATCCACCACTGAGATGCAACTGCATATTGGATGAAATATATTAACAATAGTTCCTGGTGAAGTTGCTTGAGATGTTGTTCTGGAGTCGGAAGTTTTAACGATCTTCTGCATGGGGTAGTGGAACCATATCTGAGCTGTTACAAGTATTATCTGAGAGATCCTTAACTGTTATAAATTCAAGCAGCATCACTGACTGTAACAGTGTTGGTTTTACTACCTACTATGAAGGTGAGAGAGGTAGTTGGCCACACTAGTCTAAAGGCAGGGTAGATCTGCATCTTATTGACTAACTAAACAAGAAATGTACGGCATAATCTTTCATAAGCGGCAGCTTACTTCATTTGATGCTTACAAAAACTTATGCTATACCCCTCTGATTTAGTTAGTCTATAAGGTGCAAATCTACTCTGCCTTGTACTATGAAGTTGTTAGAGAGGAAAGCCAAAAGGCTTCAGGGCTGGTTTACAGAGCTAGAGCTGATTTAAAGCAAATTTGTATCTGATATGCTTCAAGAAAAAGTAGACAGAAGGGACACAGCTCAATACTCATCAGTGTTCCCCAATACCTAAGAGCTTGCAGGCACATTATCCATTGCCTCCCAACTCAGATTAGGATGCAACCATCACTGGCACAGTAAATGCTGACAAGGACAAAGGTAGTCATGGTGTTACTGCACTGATTCTGATGGGATTACATCCCCCATCAGCAGAGCCTAAATCTTGAAGCTGGGGCTTTAGTGAGGAAAGGAAGTTCAGTAATCTGTTTATAAATATATTTGTAATGTATTTGTAATTTACACCAGCTGCTGCCCTGACCCACCATCTTTTCTGCAGTAGAATCTTAGCATAATGGCCCTCCACTCAGCTTTATTTTTTTTAAGTTTTCCCACTTCCTGTTAAACTAAATAAATGTATATATGAATGAATAATGAATAATGTAAATCAGCAAAGTGAAGGTTAATCCCATGGGACGGCTCCATCAAATGGCTTTGTGGGCAAGTGGCCAAGTGCTTGTCTCCACATGTAAACTATCAGTCTTTTCATTTCCAGTTGATAGCACCTGCAAGGGATTATATGTTCCTAGTGAAACTGTTCCACCTAATATGTTATTGCACAACGGTCATTAGCTCTTACAATGGAAGTGGCTTGTTTCCCTACTTTGATTTGCCTCTGCACATCCTAAAGCTTTTGTGGCAGCTAATTGGATCTCAGCCTCTATAGACATGTGCATCCCTAGGTTGGTGGCTTTTTTTGTCTGCATAGATGGAGATAACAGGTTGTTAGCACTTGAAGCACAAATGGAGTCCACCTTTCATGTGTCCTGGCAAACAAAGTCTCAACAGCATGTATTACGTTAATTTGCATTATTTCCAGTTTACTTATCGGAGGTTATACTGACGGCTGCTAAGGACAAATGGAAGTGATTATCATAAAACAAAAACTCATCTGAATGCAGTTTGGAATTACTCCCAAAATAAAGGACAGGTTTTGAGGCTGCCTTCCCTTCACTCCACCTGGGATGTACAAAGTGTGTTTCACCTTGGTATCCATGCAGTACAGCAGCAGGAGAAATAACTCAAATTAAAATGCAACAAAGAGCATATCATGACTCTTTCAGGATGTGTTGCACCTCCCTATGACCATCTCAGAGTGTTTGTTTGATCCTGAAGTCTTTGAAGTTTACAGCAAAAATACCATTCACATTGGTAGGTTTAGGACATAGTGCCAAGCGCAGAGGGAAGAATGTTCAGACCTGATTCCAGGTCTCTGTTTGGAGGCAGTCTGAATGGGTCTCAGGGCAGCACAATAAACAAAAAAAGGGGGAAGGAGAGATCAGGTAGGTTGTGGACACCATAGAAGCCAAAGTTATAAAAGCAGGATACACCAACAGTCATAGGGGAAATAAATGTAGAGCTTGGGAGAGTAGGGGAGGACAAAAAGAGGTAACAGGGGATTTGTTTTTCTCTTTGTATTTTTTAACTCACTCAATTTCATAGAAGGCAATCAGGTTGGTCAGGTATGACTTGCCCTTAGTAAATCCATGCTGACTTCCTCATCATCTTTTCCTCCAAGTGCTTAGAAATGGATTCCTTGAGGACCTGCTCCATGATTTTTCCAGGAACTGAGGTGAGATTGACCAGTGTCTGTAGTCCTCTGGATCCTCCTTCTTCCCTTTCTTAAAGGAAGGCACTATATTTGCCCTTTTCCAAATATCTGGGACATTTCCCAATCACCATAAGTTTTGAAAGATAATACCAGAGGCTCTGCAATCACATCAGTCAACTCCCTCAGCACCCTTGGGTGCATCCCATCCAGCCCCATGGACTTGTAAATGTCCAGCTTTTCTAAATAATCCCTAACCTGTTCTTTCACCACTGTTGGTTGCTCTCCTGCTCCCCAAACTGTGCTGCCCAGTGCAGTAGTCTGGCAGCTGACCTTGCCTGTGAAGACTGAAGAGAAAAAGGCATTGAGTACTTCAGCCTTTTCTATCTCATCTGTCACTAGGTTGCCTCCCTTATTCAGCAAGGGACCCACACTTTCCCTGACCTTCCTTT
Organism: Alligator mississippiensis; assembly: GCF_030867095.1. Classification (NCBI taxonomy): domain Eukaryota; kingdom Metazoa; phylum Chordata; order Crocodylia; family Alligatoridae; genus Alligator; species Alligator mississippiensis. The sequence continues at coordinate 185,024,037 of NC_081825.1, read as the reverse complement.
TGTTGCTCCATATCTGTAGAAACTGTTCTTCTTATCCTTCATGTCCCTTGCTAGCTGCAACTCCAATTATGCTTTGGCTTCCCTGATTTCATCCCTGCATGCCCGAGCAATACTTTACACTCCTTCCTAGTTGTTCATCCAAGTTTCCACTTCTTGTAAGCTTCCTTCTTGTGTTTTAGCTCACTGAAGACTTCCCTCCTAAGCCAAGCTGGTCTTCTGCCAAACTTACTAGTCTTCCTTTGCATCAGGATGGTTTGCTCCTGTGCCCTCAGTAAATTTCTTTTTAAAGTACAGCCAGCTCTCCTGGCCTCCTTTCCCCCTCAGACTGGCCTCCCAGGGGATTCTGTCCATCCATTCTCTGAGTCAAAGTCTGCTTTTCTGAAGTCCAGGGTTCTTATTCTGCTGCTCTCCTTCCTTCCTTTCCTCAAGATCATGAACACAATTAACCTTCCTTTCCATTTCCCACCTCCACTGCCTGTTGCTGCCACTGTTCCCAGCTGATCTATGGGTGGAGGAGCTCCAGAGCTGTTCTTGCCCACTCCAGGCTTGCACAGGGAGCCAGGCTCTTGCCAGGCTGCACAGAGAGCCAATCTCAGCTGGGACAACAGGGACAGCAGTGGTCCAAGGGTTCCTCCTTCCTGCCCAGCCCAGGAGCAGGCACAGTGACGGGAAACCTGCATGCTGCCACCACTGACACTGTCCTCAGTGAAGCCCGGGTCCCTGTGCAGCCTAGCTGCAGTAGGGTAGGAGCAGCTCTGGAGTTCCCTCTATCCTGAGATCACCTGAGGACAGTGGCAGTGGCAGGTGGGAGACATATCTCTGAGCATAGAGGAAAAGGGAGGGAGTGCTGAGGGTGTGGGTGTGTGTGGCAGGGATGAGACATGCCTGATCAGGAGCTTAAAACATATCCCTGGATGCTGTTCCTGTGGCATGGTTTGGCCATCCTGGCTGGGGGAGAAGCTGGGAGTGAGGATGCACCCCTGAAGCCCCTGTCACTGCTCCCATACCCCCTATTACAAGATCCTGGATCTGCTCATGTACTAGCCTCCACTTTTCCAGTCCAGCCAACTGTCACCATGGGCACATCTACTGGTTTTAGGAAGTGGAAGAAACTGGATGGGCATTTTTTGCTTTTGCACTTGTATGTTCAGGTGGGCAGCTTGGCCTTCCTAATGTTTTCCAGTACAATTCACCTTTTTTCCCCTTCACTCACTCCCTGACTTTATAAATCTGTCTTGTCAAAGGATTTGACTTGTCTTACATTATTCTTTTATTTCTGCTTGAAGCTGAGGAAAACCAGTTCCAAAAGCACTGGGCATGCTGTTAGTTTATGAGAATTCAAGAAATTGTAAAACAAGTGGCCCAAAATGGTATACTAACTACTGTGACCATATTTCTCTATAAAGCTTTCCTACAGCATAATGACACTCCAAAGACTTGGCACTGTTATTACTGAGTGCATCTACACATGATATTAATGTGACACAATAAACTATGGCGCAGTCTGCACCAGAATTTATTGCTCCCAGGTGCCACATTTACACCTGCACCTGGGACTGCAGCATGTCAGCCTAGTGGCCCAGGGTTGCTCTCCCCCAGCTCAACGTACTGTGGAGGGGATGGCTGGGGGACAAGGGTGCTCCAGTGTGGGGCTAGCCGGAAAGCAGCTCCTGCACTGAAGCACCCTCATGCCCCAGCCAGCTCCATCAGCATCTACATGTATTGTGGTACACTAAATAACACCACAGTAGGATAGTACTTGTGTTTACAAGTACTATCCTATAGCAGCATTTATTAGTTTAATGTGGCTTAATAAGTCCACACGTGTAGATGCCAAGACTTTACTGCAGAACTAATTAGTCAGCTCCACAGTAAAAGTCTCATGTAGATGTGCCCGCTGATCACTGACCTAACAAAAAAGGATCCATTATGTTACTTGTGTCCAGAAAAGGAACTTCCTCAGATCCATTACTAACTCAGAAAACCTTGTCTCACAAAATTTCCTGAGAAGGAAGGAACCATAAAGAGAGATAACACAATACATATCATGAGAACGCAGACCCAGATTTTCAAAACTGACTGGTGATTTTGGGTGTCTAACCTTAAATATCTTGAAGGGACCTAATATTCAGAACCCATCAAGCAAATCAAACCCTTCTAACATGTCTCAAGATGGAGAACTAAAATTTAAGGCACCCCAAATCACCAGTCACTTTAAAAAGGATAGCTTGAAAATAGATATTTGTTCATCCTTCTAAATTAACCTCACTCCTACTTAACCTGTTTCCTCTCTTCATTTAGGCTAGGCACAGACATTCAAAAACCCCAAGGCAGAATCGATGCAAGTTATGTAGTTTTCTGTAAGTGGTGTAGTTTAGATTGGTAGTGAACAGAATACACATTCACTCTTGGGGGGGGGGGGGGGCAAATCATAGACTGAATTCCACCATTTTTAAACCAATCTACGTGTGCTGAACTTCTGTTCTGTTATGAGTATAAACCAGTTTCTGATCACTTATACTGGTAAAAGTGTAATGTCTGTACCTAGCCTTAATCATCTTTTTTGAACCTACTCATAACACTATTAGTTAATGTATGTAGATCCTATCACTGATATATTTCTAATTCTTACCATTACATGTCCACATTCAAGTAGAATGTAAGTTTTAATGTGCCTACTTGCCTCTTAAGATTGCTACCTGGGTAGTGTTTCAAGAACTCTAGGGATTTAATCAAAGATAACAAGGTGATCTGCAAATAGGAAATAACCCAGGGACATTCTGCTATTTAATACTCTTTTTGATCTGCTCAAGGATTAAAGTAAATGGTACACTACAACTTTTTAGGGAGTCATGACATCTAATCCTGTGGATTCATTGTCAAGCTTGCAAAAAAAAATCTTCAAAGAAACAGAATACAACAACTCACTTTATGATCAAAGAAAACTTCATGCAGAGTATTTTATGCTCTTATCATCCTTGTTCCTAAGTCACAAATCTTGACATTATGTTTTAAAAGTACCTACACCAAGCATAGATACTTGGCTTTGTTTTCTCTTCCTTTTCTCACCCTGATGTGATAAATGAGTTCCTTCTGGCAAGGGTTGGCCAGCAAACCCTAGAAATAGAATAAAACTTGGAAACCTTGAATCTAATGTGCAATAAAAAAAAACATCAATGAGATGTGAAGACTTGTAACAAAAAATCTGCAGGGTAGATAAGGACTCAACAAATGACCCTTGATTTGCCATAACTCTGTAGTATCTTGCTAAATTCATTATAATCAGAAAAGAAATAAATACGCCTGGCCTGTAAAATACTTGATTTAAACTTCTTCTTGCTTACCACATTTTCTTACATACAACATGAACCCTTCACCCCTTGCAAAATCAGGGTGAATGTTTTAAGCAGGGAAGTGTTTTTTTTGCTGGAAAAGAAGCACTCCTGGAGAGACTATGTATGCCATGCATCTGTCAAGATGGATGCTGTGGCAGGCCAGTAAGGGGTGCTCCTGCACCAAGACACCCACCTCACTGTGCCTCACCAAAAATCTGGCTTTGGATGCCTCCCCAGGGGCAACAACTTCTGGTCAACCCCCTTTCTGGAGCTCACCCCCAAGCCTGGGGTGCCGCTGCCACCACCTGGACTCAGGCCTTTCTCTGAGCCCTGTGCCACCTGGGATACACAGGCCCTCTAGACCTTGGGATCTTGGAGTGCTTCTATTAGCCTGAAGCACAGAAAGTAGCCTACCTTAGTCAGCTGAGCCAAGGTGTGCCCATTCCCTCCCAAACATGTACCACACAGCTTGCTATAGTGGATAGCTTTATTGCGTAGAAAGGGTAGGCTTGGGGAGGGGTAGGAGTCAGAAAAGTATCAAAAGAATAACCCAAATCAAGCAATATGGCTTGGTCACCATTTGATACACTTCTGTATTACAATACGCTATATTTTTAGATAAGTTTCAGATAAGTTACTCACAAGTATCATCCAGAGGCTGGTTGAGCTTCCCCTGGAGGCAGGCAGTTCATGGTGTGTCAGTGAGTTTCAAGATGCCTCTTCCTCCTCTCCAAAGATGGAGGGGCCCTTAAGTAACCTTTCTGACCTCATTCATTGGACCAATCATAAACTAGTATTCTCAGACCATGGCTGACATTGGTTGGTCAGTTTAAAAAATGTCAGCACCCTCAGGTGAGAGTTTAGGGTTACACAGGACAGAGGATGAGCAAATTCTCCCCGCTCCCTCAGGAATTTGCAACCCTGCTACCATGGAGACCAGGTGCCTCCCGCAGCCAGAGTTTGTAACCAGAGTGGGGGGTTTTAGGCTGTAGCCCTACATCAGAGAGACAGGCAGGAAGAGAGGTATTCCTCCATGGATGCGGAGATGGCAGAGTCCTGTGTTAACCCCCTCACAGTCCTAGCTATTGACTGCGCATTGTAACTTGTGCCTGAAGCAGCAAGTGAACTGCTGGTAGTATCCTGATGAGGCTTCTGATGTGGAAACAACACTTGATTTACAGGAACTCATATAAAGAACTTCTTATAGTAAAGAACTAACAGTTTTGCTACTGCCTTTGCAAGGGTCTGGGGCCTGACCTTGTATGACACAAAATAAGTCCTCCTGGAAACATAAGAGTGTCCAGGAAGTGTGGCATCCCAAGAAAGAATCTAAGTGAGGTAGTTGGCAGCAGGAGCTTACTGGTGCCACCCTTTCTGAACTCTCTATGTTCCCATGAGCACTTAATCTATGTCACACAGGGTGCATCTACACAAGACTAATCTCATGCACAGTGACGCATCGCTGTCTACACATGCACAGTAATTACTGTAAAGTAGGTTAATCTAGTGTGCTATATTTTCAATACAGGTACTAGAAACTGGTGCATTAAACCAATGTACTGAAGCACACGTGGACATGCTGACAGGGGCAAATTGTTCCCAGTCAACCTAAGCAGAAGGGGGCCACAGAAGGTGGAGAGAGCTGTCCCTGCTTGGCAGAACACTACCTGCCAGCCACATGGAGATCAGGACTTCTCCTGATCTCCACGGGGCAAGGAGAGCTGTCTTGGCTGCCGGGCAGCTGTTTCCCACCCAGGTGGCTGGCAGGCAGTGGGATGGGTCCCAATTGCCATGTGGCTGGGAGGCAGCTGCCCAGCAGCCAGGACAGCTCTCCCTGCCCCGTGGAGATCGGGACAGGTTCCTGTCTCCAGATGGCTGGCAGGCAGCTGCCTGGCAGCTGGGACAGCACTCCCCTACCCCACTGTGGAATCAAAAAAAATATATGTCTTAAACTTTGATTATTTTAGTTATAAGATGACATAACCGCTTTGTATAGAATTGCTGGCTCGGTACAATAAAACAGATAAGGACAAGTGTTTGTTCTTTGTAACTCTTCTGCAAATGCTTCGCTCACCGCGGCCTTGAAGATAAAAAAAAAAAAGTATATACAAAGTAGATTTCCAGGTGCAAGAAGGAGGTTTGTGAACTAACCCTACCTCCCCCATAATTCCCATCCTGATAACAGCAAAGAAATAATGAAATAATATTATAGCCGCTTTTCATGCTAATTTCACTATATGATCACGTGAGTTATAAACAACTGTTAAAAAATATATAAGCCTCCTGATTTTGCTCTTGGGGGGGGACCCCTTCCAAGTGCTTGGAAAATCCATGTCACTTTGGAACTCCCCCTACAGCTGTAGTTTCTTTTAAATAAAAGCTTCTGCTGACCTGACCCAAAAGTACTCTGTGTGTGTTTCCACGACAATTCCTGGTGCCGTGACTCGGATCCAGAACACAGGCTGAGGAAGGAGGACCGCAGGCTACCCCCCCCCCGAACCCTGAGGCGCCAAACTTGAGAGGTAAGAGACCTAATTCAAAATCTCTATTGGGGTTTCGGAGGAGGATTGCCTGTAGGCTCCCAACTTGGCCGTGGTAACTGGATCTGAACCTTGTTAAAACAGGTCAGTCTGAACCTTACTGCCAGCTAAAATTTTCTGTCTGGTAAAGGATCCCATTTTGTGTCTGGTAACGTACGTTTTAGGGAGAAACTGTTTGAGGCACCTTCATCCAACAGCACATCGGGCTTGTAGTTAATTAACTAAGGCGGTGTGGGGTAGGAGGTCTGGCTGACTGAATAAATGTGCATGTGTGTGTGTATTTAAAAATATGAGCCACTGACCAGGACTGAGACTACGGTTGGGCTCAGCCGCCCCAATTCTGCCTGACAGGGCAGTTTTGAAAGCAAGGGGGCCCAACTGAAACCTCGTGACCCAGTGGACAGGGCTTATTGAATGAATGTGTGTGTGTATTTAGAAATATGAGCCACTGACCAGGACTGAGACTACGGTTGGGTTCAGCCGCCCCAATTCTGCCTGACAGGGCAGTTTTAAAAGCAAGGGGACCCAACTGGAACCTTGTGACCCAGTGGACAGGGCGTCTGAGTGATTTTGTCTTTTCCAAACCCCTCGTCCCAGTAGCTTCTGCCGAAAGCAGGAGTGAAAGAATCCCTCTAGTGTTTCCCTCCCCATTTCCATTTTATGAGCCGGTGTCGGGTCAGAAGCCTTTTGTCTGGGCAGTAAAAAACTGTAGGGCAAGGCACTGAGCGGCCCGGACATCCTAAATAAGCCTCTCCTACGTCTCCCTGTGTGACTGAAAATGGAAACAAGTCAGTCTAAACAGGTTCCTGTCCCCCCTAAGGGGACTCCGGCGTACTTTATGTACACACACTATTCTCCCGAGACTTGCAAGTACCTGGATAAGTGGAACTGGTATACTAGGGATGATCCTGTGAAACATTTTCCACAGGAAGGAACATTTGATCAGGATAAAATAGTGCACTTGAGAGGGGCGTTAGAGTCCCGTGGATCCAAAACACCACAAAACCAGTGGGACGCGTTCTTTTATTGGTATGATGAAATGTCCAAAAGGCGGACAGAATCTCAAACTAGGAGCCTAAAAGACTCTCAAGAAAAATTAAAACAGCAGTTAAAAGCTGTTCGGGAGAAATTGGCTGCTCCCCCAAATTACACGCTGGCCACCGCTCCGATGTATCCAGCATTGCCCGGGGCGCCCCCACCACCGGAGCCAGCAGAGGATATCCTTGACCTTTGTTCGAACCCTGCTCTCCTGGGACTCCCACATCAGCAACAACCGGTTCAACATCAGGCTGCAGCCCAGGCTAATAACCCATTAGCTGAAGCTCCTTCAATAAATCCATCCACGGAGCTTAATAGTCCGGACTCATCCACCATATCTGCCACTCAATCATCACCAGTGTGGCAATTTACTCCTGGGTCACAACCCACCACAGGTGTATTTAAAAGAATGGGAATAGGCATGGAAAGATCTCCCATCAATCTGAGATCCCGAACTGCACAAGTTTACCCCCTAAGACAAATGCCAGGCATTGGCACCGATGAACAAAATATAATAACTGTGCATGCACCCTGGACTCCAGGTGATCTCTACAATTTAACTCAAAAGTTCCCAAAAATCAGGGAAAACCCAGAAAAATTTCAGGAAGAATTGCAGACTGTTATAAATTGTTATAATCCAACATGGGCTGACATTAATCAGCTCATGCGATCCATTTTGCCCAAGGAGACTATGCTACGTCTGTACGCTGCCTGTACTTGGCCAGATCAAAACCCAGGGATTGGCCAAGACTTTATTGACAAGAGAAATGCTTTGGTTCAGGCAGTTCTCACAATTTGCCCAAAAAAGGCAGACTAAACCAAAATAATACCTGTAAACAAAACAAAAATAAACACCCCAGTGACTATTTAAAACGCCTCAAACAGGCATTTGAACGATACTCAGGAATGGATAACCCAGTCGGAAATGCTAAACAAGCAATAGTGACAGCATTCGTCCAGGGACTTAACCCTAAAATTGCTGAAAAAATTCAAACAGTAATTATTGGCTGGGAAACTAAAGATTTGACTGAAGTCCTTGCTGCGGCTAACCATTTTCATAACAAATTGAAACGGTCTAAAGACAGTGCCGAGTTTAAGTTAATGGCCTTACAGATTTCTCAGTTGCAGGGTCCAGGTAGAGGAAGGGGACGAGGACGGGGAAGGGGAGGCCCGGGTAGATTCAGGGAAAGAGATAGATCCTTGAGCCCACAAAACCCAGGCTATGGAAACCAATGTCATTATTGCAAGCAAGAAGGACATTGGAAATCAAAATGCCCCAACTGCCCTGGCCAAGAACCCAAACCCCAGCCCCCACCTCCACTTCCTGTCAATTTTCCCAGTGTTAAATAGGACAGCCTGAGGGACACTGACATCATTGCTCCTTTGCTTGCTACTGACCAATCTGGTCCGTTTGTTGAATGCCTTATTTCTGGTAAACCTGTCTCCTGTCTTGTCAACACCGGAGCGTTCCGCTCCACGCTAAAGGCTGCTGAGTTTCCTTTTCTACCTTATTCTCCTAAAACTGTAAATGCTGTCGGTATAGGCGGACAACCTATCCCACATCCCGTCTCTAAACCTGTCTCCATCTCTATTGGCCCTTTGTCTGAAAATCATGCCTTTCTTCTTAGCCCCTGTGCACCTGTCAACCTTCTTGGTAAGGATTTGCTGTGTAAATTGGGATGCGTGATTTATTGTAGCCCAGATGGTGTTTACCTTGAGGTACCGGAACATAGGGAAACCGAGCTTGTGGCTTTGCTAACCCAGGAGTACTCTGATCCTGACACTTCCTTCTTGCAAGAGGAACTGTTGACACGAGTACCTCCACAGCTGTGGTCCACCCATGCGAATGAAGTGGGGCACATGCTGAGTGCTGAACCAGTGCGTATCATCCTGAACCCTGCCAAGCCACTCCCTCGTGTCCCACAGTACCCCATCTCAAAGGAAGCTGAGGAAGGGATCAAGCCTGTCGTTTCCTCACTCCTTGAGCAAGGGATTATTGTCCCAATACGCTCCCCTTGCAACACACCTATCCTACCTGTCAAAAAACCTGGTAAAGATACGTATCGCTTTGTGCAAGATCTTCGAGCTGTAAATGCCGCTGTGTTACCCACTTTCCCCGTGGTCCCTAACCCTGCCACTGTTCTTTCCTGTATCCCTTCAGATGCTACATATTTCACAGTAGTGGATCTTTGTTCTGCTTTTTTCTCTATCCCCGTTCATAAGGATAGCCAGTATCTGTTTACATTTACTTATCAGGGATTTCAATATACCTGGACAAAACTCCCTCAGGGATATACAGAGTCCCCAACCCTGTTTTCCCAGATCCTAAAAAAAGATTTAAATCCTATCACGTTCAAAGGGGGGTCCACCGTTGTTCAGTACGTTGATGATCTATTGTTAGCCTCACCCACTTTAGAGGCCTGTGAGCAAGATACTTTAACACTCCTCACAGCTTTAGCTCAAAAAGGCCACAAGGCCTCAAAATCTAAATTGCAGCTCTGCAAGTCTACGGTACATTATTTAGGGCATGATATCTCAGCAGGAGAACAACACCTTTCCCCTAGTAGAGTTGAAGCTATCCTCAACATTCCCAAACCTATGACTAGAAAACAGATGAGGGGATTCTTAGGTGCAACGGGTTATTATAAACAGTGGATCCTGGGTTATGCTGCTTTCGCAAAACCCTTGCAAGCATTCACTCATGATACCACCCCGGAACCCCTCCCTTGGACTCCTGAAGCCGAACAAGCATTTGTGGTCCTTAAGCAAGCCCTCACTCTTGCTCCTGCTCTTGAACTTCCTAATTATAAGAAACCCTTTACCTTGTTTTGTCATGAACGGGAAGGAATCGCTTTAGAAATACTCACTCAGCTGCATGGTAAAAAGCATCGCCCAATTGCATATTACAGCTCTGCCCTTGATCCCGTAGCTACAAAACTTCCTCCTTGCCTCCGTTCAGTTACAGCTGCTGCCTTGTTGGTTGAAAAGGCAGATTCTCTAGTTTTGGAACACTCTTTAACCGTTGCAGTTCCACATGCTGTGATGGCCCTTCTGCTCAAGGGCAAAACTCAGCACATTTCCAATTCCCGTCTTACTAAATATGAGAAACTTCTACTGTCAGCTGCAAATGTAACCTTAAATCGCTGTTCAATTCTGAATCCTGCGTCACTTCTGCCTATTGCCTCTGATGGTGAGCCTCATGATTGCCTGTCTATCACAACTCAATTGTTAACCCCTCGAACTGACCTCAAGGACATTCCTATCCCGAACTCTGACCTTGTTTTGTTTGTTGATGGTTCCTGTCTTAGAAATGATGCAGGCAAATTAGTTGCGGGATATACAATATGCACTCAGTATGCTGTTTTAAAAGCCTATTCTTTACCCCAAGCTCGTTCTGCTCAAGTTGCTGAACTCATTGCTTTAACACGTGCTTGCATTCTTGCAAAAAATCAAACCACAACCATTTATACTAACTCTAAATATGCTTTTGGTGTTGTTCATGATTTTGGACAAATCTAAAAACAAAGAGGGTTCCTCACTTCATCAGGAACCCAAATCAGTCATGGTTGTTATATAAAAGCGCTCTTAAAAGCTGTTCAATTGCCTCTTGCTATTGCTATTGTTAAATGTAAAGCTCATGAAAAACCCTTTGATAATGTCACATGAGAAAATGATCTGACAAACCGTTCTGCCAGAAATGCGGCCCTTTCTGGCCCACAGGCTCCTAACTCTGTTTTTGCTTGTTTTTCAGCAAACCAGTCTCCTTTGGCTAGCCTTTCAAGTCTGGCCCTTCTTCAAAATCAGGCCCCAAAAAAGAAAATAAATAACTGGCTGCGTGCAGGATGTTCACTGCACCCCGACTCTCTCTGGCGCTCCCCGGACGGCCGCCTGGTGGCGCCTAGAGAGCTTTTGCCACATCTTGCTCGTTTAACCCACTCTGTGGCCCATACGAGCAAAGGAGGAATGATTGCTACAGTACAAAGAAATTGGTTTGCCCCAAATTTTCCTTTCATGGCACAACAGTACTGTAGCTCCTGTCCCATCTGCTTAGCTCACAACATTGGGCAACGGGTAAAAACAACACCCGCAGCCCATCCCCCTCCATGGGGACCGTTTATAAATCTGCAAATTGATTTTGTGCAGCTACCTAAGTGCTGTTCTTATAAATACATTCTTGTTATTATTGATGTGTTCTCTGGATGGGTAAAAGCCTACCCATGCGTACGTGCTAATTCCATCACTGTAGCAAAAAAATTGCTCAAAGAATTCATCCCTAGATTTGGATTGCCCCTCACAATAGATAGTGACCGTGGCACCCATTTCACAGGACAGATAGTAAAAAACATCTGCCAAGCACTCAACATACAGCAACACCTACACTGTAGTTATCATCCACAGTCAAGTGGTGCTATAAAACGTAAAAACTCTGATTTAAAAACACGCATTTCGAAGATTTGTGCTAAAACAGGCCTCAAATGGCCTGATGCACTGCCCATTGCTCTTATGCACATTAGAAACACTGTTAACAGAAAACATGGCCTAACCCCTTATGAAATACTCATGGCACAACCCATGAGGATGCCAGCTACACCACCTGTTGCCCCTCACCAAACAGACCTACAATTAACTGATAAAACTGTACTAAATTATTACAAGACATTAATAAAGTATGCCAGGTCTGTTCATTCACAGGTCCAAGAAGCCTTACCTCAACCACCGGATGTTCCCTGTCACAACCTCAAACCAGGGGATTGGATCTACATAAAGGTCTATCAACAAAAAAACGCACTTCAACCCAGATAAAAAAAACCTTTCCAGATACTTCTAACCACTAATTCTGCTGTTCGTTGCCAAGGTCACCAAACGTGACTCACGCCTCGCACTGCAAAAAGGTATCACCTCCATTGGACCCCGAAGCAGCTGTATTCCAACCAAGGTTGGGATCTTTCCCTGAGGCCAAGGACAAAGACCCTCAGGACCTCACTCAGGCAAGTGAGGAGCATCAGGGTGCAAGTGCTAGTAACCTCTCCCCTGCACCCAACACCTCAGCCCAGCCGGATTCATCAGTTAAAAAACGAAGATATCATCTTCGGCCTCAAAAAAAGTAAATGCTCCCATTCGGAAGATCACCACCTCGATCAAGACCAAGAGCCGACATTATCAGTCCTTTAGGTAACTTGAGCCCAGAGGACAAAAAAAAACTTTGGCTGCCATCCTGGGTTTGGCTGGTAGTGTTCTTTTTCTTACTGGTGCTGGTTATGTTTGTTGTTAAGATTCTTTGTCCCTCCTGTATCTAAAAATGACACTGATATCCTTATATATCACACTTGGATATCTCAGTATCACCCAAGGGGGGTGGGAAAAAAATTTGTATTTGCAGATCTCCCATGCGGTGGCTCAAGCTAGAAATAAAAGTAACTGCTGGATATGCTCTCACAGCCCAGCACACCTACACCAAGAAATCCCAATGATCGGAGTACCAATATCCCTCCAGCAATGGAAAACAATAAACGGCGGCTTCGTTAGACACTACTCGTTAGCTGCCCATCGGTCCGCTCCTAAAAAATGGAGGGCCGCCCCTGCTAACTGAATAATCTCCCCAAGAATAGAGGCGCCTTTCTGTTACAGATCCAACAACACCGGAGCTTATAATAAAGCCACACCTGTAGGACACTACCCTCATTGCCTAACTACTCTAGATTATAGCCCTAGTAACACCAGTGGAATCCTGTTGGATAACGTACCCTCTCTCAATTGTACAGGATTCATGGTCTACAACTTTTCTAAAAAACCTCATGTTGCTCTCATTGCAAACAGATCAAAATTTTACATTCACTCCAATTTTACTTCTTATAATATATCTCGGTCCAGCAGGATAGCAGCTAAACGTAAACCGTCCTATACGATACATATCAATCAAAAGTGCCGGATAGGGCACAACAACTGTCGAGATTTGAATACCCTTTCTGCCCCAGGCCTTTACTGGCTCTGCGGAAACAGGGCTCATAAAATCTTGCCCTGAAATTGGGTGGGGGCATGCACTCTTAAACGTGTTATCCCTGGTTTCAAAATACATAGTGCAATATATCTGGAACAAATAAAAAATTTCAACCATCACATGAAAAGGGCGGTTAACCCCTTAGCTACCAGAAACACAGGGTTCCATCGATTTATAAAAACCTTCATACCGTGGCTTAGAATAAAAAAATTGGAACTAGCCATAATTAACATTTCAGCCACAATAAAAGCTATAAAAAATGCCACTGTGGATGCAATTCAGGCTCTACAAAAAGAGATCTCCCAGATCTCACAAATAACTATACAACACCGCATAGCCCTAGATTACCTATTGGTATCCCAGGGAGGAATATGTGCCTTAATAAACTCCACCTGTTGTGTCTATGTCAATCAGGACATGCGAATCAAAACTAACATTCGCAAAATCCAAAATCAGTTAAGGGTCCTACATCAAGTGGCCTCAGAAAATACTGACTGGGGTCTAAAAAAAATGTGGCCTTGGCTAACCTCCTGGCTCCCAGATTTCGGGGCCCTTGGCAAAAAAATCCTGTATAGAATATTGTTTGTCTTGATAGTTCTGATAATGTTCTATGTCTTAATGCAACTGATCCTCTGCTGCGTAAAAGCCAACAGGAAAAGCTTTAGCAAGACAAAAAAACCCACAGCAGAGTCTAAAATAATGGTGTTACAAAAGTGTAAGCAGATTAAAAGAAAACATAAAAGGCTACATGATAAAATAGAGGGGCTCATGAGAATAAAAATTTAAGGCTAAAGTGAGACTAAATAGTCTCAAAGGGGGGGGGCTGTGGAATCAAAAAAAATATATGCCTTAAACTTTGATTATTTTAGTTATAAGATGACATAACCGCTTTGTATAGAATTGCTGGCTCGGTACAATAAAACAGATAAGGACAAGTGTTTGTTCTTTGTAACTCTTCTGCAAATGCTTCGCTCACCGCGGCCTTGAAGATAAAAAAAAAAAGTATATACAAAGTAGATTTCCAGGTGCAAGAAGGAGGTTTGTGAACTAACCCTACCTCCCCCATAATTCCCATCCTGATAACAGCAAAGAAATAATAAAATAATATTATAGCCGCTTTTCATGCTAATTTCACTATATGATCACGTGAGTTATAAACAACTGTTAAAAAATATATAAGCCTCCTGATTTTGCTCTTGGGGGGGGACCCCTTCCAAGTGCTTGAAAAATCCATGTCACTTTGGAACTCCCCCTACAGCTGTAGTTTCTTTTAAATAAAAGCTTCTGCTGACCTAACCCAAAAGTACTCTGTGTGTGTTTCCACAACACCACAGAGATTAGGACCAGCCTCTGTGCCCCCTGCCAGCCAGGGCTGGCACCCGGAGGAGCCTGGAGCTTCCCCTGGCTGCTGCAGGGAGGCAAAGCAGGGCAGGAGTGTCCCTAGATTAAAGCAAATTTGCTTCTGACAGGGACACGTTCAGATGCATTCAGTTTAATGTGCCTGAATTTTCTACACAGAAAATTCAGGTGCATTAATTGCATATGTGAATGCACCCAGTCAGCCATGACCCTGTAAAAAATCTATGTTTTTTCCACATTTTGCCTTCTAAAACTAAGGTGTATGTTTTATCTTGAGGCATGTTGAGTGTGAGAAAATGTAGTATTTGCTTTGAATTCACTCCTAAGGTTCTTATATGGACATAAAATGACCAGAAGTAATTAAAAAATGTTCTGTCTGCTGCACAAGGAACATCAAAAGTTACATACTGGGGTACTGCCATGAAGACCCCTCTAAAGATTTTTCACGCTGAGTGCAGAATGAGATAATGCCAAGCAGATGGCATTTGGAGTACCTCAAAGGTCCAGATTTGTTGTTCAACTGAGAAACAGACACTAGTGGGAAAAGTCCTTTAAGTCATATCTGCATTTCTGTGTGTCCTGGAGAACATACGGGGGAGAAAGGGAAGAAAGGTTGGGTTGACCCCTTAAACAGATTAGCTCAACCTCAGGGAGCCAAACAGTGATTCTGAATGTCTCACACTGCCCAATAAATCCTTCTTACACCCCAGGACTCTCTCTCTAGCTGTGAGTTCTCTTTACAGTACTGAGCAGTGCATAGGGTCCAGAACAGAACACAGAATTTGACCCAGACATGGATCTACATGGCCACAGATCCAAGAAAGTGGGAGCATGTAGATCATGTTCTCTGGCTGCCCATACATAGCAGCAACTGAATACATCTGGCTTTGGGGAGTATGAATATGAAAGCCAAAACAATGTATCCATATTCCACTGCAAACAAAAAAACAAACAAATCAATAAATGTGAGCAGAACAATCAATAAAATCCTCACATACTCCAACACCAAGTGGGTACAGCTGTAAACCATTTCTCCTTTGAACAGCTAAAGGCATGAACCCCCTGGTAATGAAAACACAAATGCATAAAATAGGTAGGAAAAAAGGGAGAATGAGATTAGTTAGGAAAAAACAAACCACACAAACAGAATGCACAAAGAAAGTTTCTAATTTTTGTGTTCTCTCCCTGCCCAATAACTGTGAATTCATGACACACATGCTACTGAAAAAAATATTTTCTTGCCCTTAAGTGCCCTAAATAAAAAGTAAAAATTGAAGCTTGAGACATATTTTATTTTTGCCTCTGGCAAGAGTTCAAACAGCTTTTTAGATGACGGCAGTTTCGAACAAGTAACACGGTGCAACATTAAGAGTTTATCACACAAGAGGATAAACACGACACAAATGAATACAGTCATTTGGACTTCTTTGCTCAGTTATTACTGACTTGCATCATGGACAGAACAGCTCCCACAGATAGTGAATGCTGGCAACGATGATTAAACTTCCTGCTCTTCACTTAAGAAACCACGCATCCCAAACCCATAGTCTTCCCCACAGACATCTCACTTAGCGATCTTTGAAATATTCACTCTATATGACTTCTAAAATTAACTAGCTTTTTTCTTTCTTTTTAAAGAAAAAAAAAAAGAATGGCATTAACATAATAAAGAGCTGGTTAACCAACTCATAGGCAAACTGTAATGGCACATTGTTACTGAAATCGTCACTGCACACTCCATAGCCACTGATTCAGAATGAAACCTAGCATTTCTATCAACAGGTGACAAAGAAGATGTGGCTTGGTCTTTGCTGAGGACAGATTAACACCTTGCCACAGTACTGTGAACATTGAACTCTTATCAACTTAATACACAGTCTTGCATTTAAGAAAGTGCCACAGAATTCCAGAGAAGGTGGAAAGAGGCCAAATTAAGTAGGGAAAGTAAGCCTTAAAGATAAAATCTTGGGTTCATGGAAATCAAAGGCAAAACTTCCATGACTTCACTGGGGCCAGAACTTTATTTCAAAGGGGATGTCTGTCTGTCCCGTTTGTTTATTCCTTGAAGACTGACACCTGACAGTACCTGGAAAGTGAAACCTAGGGCTGTACTAAAATGAATGCCATACAGCTGCTGTCATAATAAGAAACACAGAACCATTCTGGTCTCCTGGTCCTCTTCCTGTAATTGTCTTTTACCTATAAACTGACACTTGGAGTCAGGGGAGACAAGAGACTTATGATCAGCTATCAGCAAAGCAATCCTCACTCGCTGCTCAGTGCTCATCTGTGATAACAACGGTCATTATGGAAAGGCTTCCTCTGCCGTTTGTACATAAATCAGTGTCAAACAAAGCTCTAACCTCCAGAGACAATGAGCCAGCTTTCCATTGAGCACATCCTGCCATCTGAATTAGCACCTGACTGCTGAATGGCCAGCACTGTCAGCAGTAGCAGTGGGAGCAGCCCGCTGACATTCAGTTAAATACCAGGTGATCTTTTCAACAGATTTGGAGGTGCATGACACACATTTTCCTTCTGTTTTCCTTATGGCCCCCAAAAGAAAATCAATTTCCTTCATTCCCCAAGCTGCCTGACCTTGAAAAGCCCATTGCCTTGCTTTGTTTGAATGTATTGAGCTGCTCTTCTGCCAACTACAATACACTCCCTATTCATCAAGAAGAAGGTGGACCTGAAAAGAATCTGCATGATCCATTTTTTCCTAGTGTTGTATAGGGAATGTTGCTGGTGCGCCTCACTTTTGACTGTTCCTTAAACGGTTTTGGCTAATTCAAGTCTTATTGTAACTCTTTTGGTCCCAAACCTTTGAAGCAAAGACTTTGTACCTTACGTGAGGAATCTAACTAATATCACACTTCTGGTCATAAAATCTTTTCTCTTATGTGTTTCATGACTTTCACTTCCATTAATCTCAAGAGAAAGACTTTTTGTTGTTTTCCTAGGTGACATAAATGGCATCTTGACTCGTCTCCATTTCTCTTCAATCTATTATGCTTAATACTTCAATTTGTGTGTGTTCAGGTGCATCCAACTGAGAATCTAGAAGTGATTCACAGTAGATTCCTCCTATCTGCATAGCTCTTTGTCTTCTCCAAAAAACTATGCAAATAAATGGACTATACTAGTCAGTGGAACAAGAGGAGAAAAAAAACTGGAAACTGGTAGCATAATTCTTGATCATAATGTGACATAACACTTCATGTCACTCTATCTATTTGAATAATGAAAAGAAAATTCTATATGTAACAAATCAGTTATCCTTTTCTTAGACAGGACATTGAGTGAATGATTTAATATGACCAGTATGTATGGTGATTAATGACAGTAAATAAGTATGCATAAACCCCCCTTGAAAATTGTTTATTAATTTAAAACAACAAAAAGCCATATATAATCATTAACCAGATTATAAAAATGCTTCACAATTTGAAATATTATGAGAAATTATCTTCTGAGAGCATAAATCTTTCTGTGAACTATTCAAACTTTGCATTGTTTAATTAATCACTCCTTTCTAGATTTGGCTTGTGCAATCAACTGACATATACTAACAACCAATATGCAAACAACTGGACAAAATTTAACTAAATAGATAGTACACGTTTTCATTTTATGAGAAAGTATGCAAATAACCAAATATATATAAACAGTCAATGTGCAGTAAAGCAGAATATATTGTATTATGGTCAGGACTTAGTGAACAGATGAAAAATATCAGCATTACATCTTGATTTGGAGGCATAAAACTGGGGCAAAAAAAAATCTCTGATGGAGTAACCATTTTTTTTCCATGTGACATTAATATACTAAGGTTATGTCTCTATACTGCTTCTGTAGTGCTCCTTGAGTATGTCCCATATACCCATCTCCACTCACACACGCTAAACCTAAAAGAATGGTGTTGCAGCTGCTTCAAGGGCAACCCCTGTAGCTGCTCTTGAGACTTCTGTTTCCAGGGTGTTTGAGTGTAGCCACAGAGTGGCCCTGAACAACTTTATGGCTGTATCTCCAAACTTGGTCCATGTGAGTGGGAACAGGTGCAGGGGAGTGTGTTCAAGAATATCCATTCTCTGGGAGTGCAATGGAAACAGTGTAGACATACCCTAAATGATGCTAGAGAAAAACTTGTATACAAATGAATATTTTGATTAAATAACTGGTCACTGGCTGAAGAGACTAAGAGATCATCTTGGAGATAGAAAAGTAACTAATTAAGAGGGTGAAAATTAAATGAATGATTTGCAAATCAGATGACATAGAATCAAAACCTAGGCATGTAAAAAAAAAAAAGAACTTTAAGGAAGGATTTTTTTGTGATGGAAGGAGTAATAATGGGTATATACCACCTTGGTAATATATTACATATAGCATAAGTAGTGGTAAGGCATGTTTTCACCAGATAACTGAAAATTAACTTTGGTGGTAACTCATCCAGTACCTAAGCCAGGACATTGCTGCAAATATTTACTATATTATTGATCTGTCAAATACATATTTTATAGTAAGATATTCTTATTGTTATTGGTATTGGATATTATCATTATAATAGGATATTATTATTATAGGATACTATTCTTCTGATTTTCAGGGATGCTTAGAATCCACAAATACAGGTAAAAAAAGAAAAAAAAAATCAAGATACTTCTCCAGAATAAGTCTTATATCAAAACCCTACAAATCCCTCCCATGTTATCATGCATGTTCCACCATGCCATTTCCAAATTGGAGCCCTGAAAATACTGCAAAGATACATGTATCTGACTCAACTGAGCCAAAGTAACTTGCCCATATCAAATGCCATTTAGGATGTGCCTAATTGCAATCTTGCTGGCTACATCCCCTACGCACCACAATTTTTGCTTCTGCCACCATCTGCAGCTAGTGTGATTCCTCACACTTCAAGAGGGCTGGTAGGATGTCTTCCACCCATCTTTGACACTGGTGGGAAGGATTCAGCTTCTTTGACCATGGGCTGATGTTCCTAGAAGGACTACTAGGGAGAGATGGGAACCATCTGCCAAACAAAGGAAAGAACATCTTCACAGACAGACTCACTAACTGAGTGAGGAAGGATTTAAAGTAGGTTACCTGAGGGATGGAGACCAAAGCCCTGAGGTAAGTGGGGAAGCAGGAGACCTGGAGGAAGCACAAGGAGGAGAGGGCAACAGGGGAGGCTTCCTCATTCTTCCTGACAAAGTACGGCAATCGGCTAGTTACCTCAGGTGTCTGTACACAAATGCACACAGCCTGGGAAACAAGCAGGAAGAATTGGAAGTCCTTACATAGTCAAGCAACTATGACATGATTGGAATAACAGAGACCTGGTGGGATAGCTTGCATGACTGTCATGGATGGGTACAAACTGTTCAAGGACAGGCAGGGGAAAAGAGGAGGAAGAGTTGTGCCATATGTAAAAGAGTTGTGTAATAAAATCCTCTCCCCCTCTCTCTGACCCTCACTTGGGTCAGCCAAGGTGACCCCTCTCTCTCCCTGCTCCTCTTGGATCAGACTGGTCAATTAGGTGACCTGGCCAGATAAAATTCCTAGGAGGAGTGAGCAGCTCTCCTCTTCCTTCTGGTGGGCATTTTAAAAACTACAAGCAAGTACACCAGGCAATGGCCTGATGACTTCTGTAAGCAGAAACCTGGAAACCTGCCAGGAGTTAGCAAATATGTATAGGCAAGTGGCGTCTTAAAAGGGTCCCTCTATGCAATCTCTGTAAAGACTCAAGTTGCTTTTGTTTGCTCAAAGTGTATTCTGACTTCCTTGTTCAAACCCCCTCCCTCCCCAGTCAAGAAAATTGTTGGGCACTGAGAGAGAGACCTTTCACTCCCTGCCTGGCCAGCAAAGTTTGTCTTTTTATTTTCCCTCAGTCCTTCCTTACCCTACCTTGGGATACTTTGGGCTGAAAGAACCACTCAGAAATATTAGTGTGGGCAAAGCATCCCCTAGGTTCATGGGGTCTGTGTGCCGTGGGCTGCACAGAGCCCTGAGACCAGTGCCCGGGTGGTGGCAACATTAACCCAGGCTTCCAGGAGTTCTCCAGGAAGTGGGACAGCTGGCTGTAGGCTCCCTGAGGGAGACTCTTAAAGCAAAGTTTTGTGCCTGGCACAGTGAGGTGGGTGTTTCTGTGCAGTAGCACCCTCTACTGTGCTGTCACATGCTGTATGATGGCTCACAGCTCCAGCATGGAACTGGAGATAGTCCTGATGAAAATCTCTGAGGTAAGGTCAGAGGGGACAGCAAAAAGGGTGACATCATGGTGGGTGTCTGTTATACACCACCAGACCAAGAAGATGAGGTACATGAGGGTTTTTTTTCAGACAACTAGTGGAAGTTTCCTTGCCACATGCCCTGGTTCTCATCAGGGACTTCAATCACCCAGACGTACACTGAGAGGGTAATATAGCAGTGCACAGGCAATCTAAGAAGTTTTTGGAGAGTGCTGGAACAACTTCCTGGTGCAAGTGTCGGACAGACCAACTAGGGGCTCTGCTCTTCTTGACCTGCTGCTCACAAACAGGAAAGAATTGATGGGGGAGGTAGAAATGCAATTTGGGAAGCAGTGACCATGATCAAGTTCAGGATCCTGACAAAAGGAAGAAAGGAGGGCAACAGAGTATGGATCCTAGACTTTAGAAAACCAGACATCAGCTCAGAGAACTGGTGGGCAGGATCCTCTGGGAGGCCAGTCTGAGCTGCGTAGGAGTTCAGGAGAGCTGGCTGTATTTTAAAGAAACCTTACTAAGGGGACAGGAACAAACTATCCTGATGTCCAGAAAGAATAGCAAACATGGCAGAAAACCAGCTTGGCTTATCAGGGAACTCTTCGATGAGCTAAAACACAAGAAGAAAGCTTACAAGTGGAAACTTAGACAAACAGCTAGGAAGGAGTATAAGAGTATTGCTCAGGCCTGCAGGGATGAAATCAGGAAGGCCAAAGCACAACTGGAATTGCAGCTAGCAATGGGCATGAAGGGTAACAAGAACAGTTTCTGCAAATATGTCAGCAACAAGAGAAAGATTAGGAAAAGTGTGGGTCTCCTACTAAATGGAGGAGGCAACCTAGTAACAGATTATGAGGAAAAGGCTGAAGTACTCAATGTCTTTTTCTCCTCAATCTTCACAGGCGAGGTCAGCTCCCAGACTACTGCACCTGGCACCACGGTTTGGGGAGAAGGTGAGCAGCCCTCATTGGTGAAAGAACAGGTTAGGGACCATTTAGAAAAGCTGCACATGTCTATGTCCATGTCCATGCGGCAACGCTTCTGAGGGTGCTGACGGAGTTGGCTGATGGCAGAGCCACTGGCCATTATCTTTTAACACTTCTGGTAATCAGGGGAGGTCCTGGAATATTGGAAAGGGGCAAATATAGTGCCCATCTTTAAAAAAAGGGGAAAAGGAGGATCCAGGGAACTACAGACCAGTCAGTGTCACCTCGGTCCCTGGAAAAATCATAGATCAGGTCCTTAAGGAATCCATTTCTAAACACTTGGAGAAGAAAATGATCAGTAACAGTAAGCATGTATTCACCAAAGGCAAGTCATGCTTGACCAACCTGGTTTTGTGGATGCCAGGGAAAGCAGTGGATATGGTGTACCTTGACTTTAGCAAGGCTTTGATACAGTCTCCCACAGCATTTTTGCAACCAAGCTAAGGAAGTATGGGTTGGATGAATGGACTGTAAGGTAGACAGAAAGCTGGTTGGATCATCAGGCTCAATGGGTAGTGACCAATGACTTAATATCTAGTCGGCAGCCGGTATCAAGTGGTGTGCCCCAGGGGTCAGTCCTGGGGCCCATTTTGTTCAACATGTTCATTAACAATCTGGAAGATGGGATGGAATGCCTGCTTAGCAAGTTTGCAGATGACACCAAGCTGGGGGGAGTAGTAGATATGCTGGAGGGTAGGGCTAGGATTCAGAGTGACATAGACAAATTGAAAGATTGGGCCAAAAGAAATCTCATTAGGTTCAACAAGAACAAGTGCAATGACCTGCACAGAGGACAGAAGAGTCCCATGCAAAGCTACAGCCTGGGGACTGACTGGCTAAGCAGCAGCTCTTCAGAAAAGGACCTGGGACAGTAAGATGGATATGAGTCAGCAGTGTGCTCTTGTTGCCAAGAAGGCTAATAACAGATGAGGCTACATTAGTAGAAGTGTTGCCATAAGATCAAGGGAAGTAATTATTCCCCTCTATTCTGCACTGGTTAGGCCACATCTGGAGCACTGTGTTCAGTTTTGGGCACCCCACTACAGAAAGGGTGTAGACAAGTTGGAGAAAGTCCAGTGGAAGGCAACGAAAACAGTTAAGGGGCTGGGACACATGACTTCTGAGGAGAGGCTGAGAGAACTGGGCTCATTTAGTCTGCAGAAGACTGAGGGGTGATTTGACAGCCTTTAACTACCTGAAGGGTGGTTATAAAGAGGATGGAGCTATACTGTTCTCAGTAGTGGCACATGACAGAACAAGGAGCAATGGTCTCAAGTTGCAGCAAGGGAAGTTTAGGTTGAATATTAGTAAAAACTTTCTCACTCAGAAGTTTCTAAAGCACTGGAACAGGTTACCTACAGAGGTGGTGGTATCTCCATCCTTGGAGGTTTTTAAGGCCTAGTTCAACAAAGCCCTGGCTGGAATGATATAGCTGGGGATTGTCCTGCTTTGAGCAGGTGGTTGGAATAGATGACTTCCTGAATTCCCTTCCAACCCTCATTTTCTATGATTCTATGTTCCAAGGTATACGTATCAAAGGCAAAGTATCTTGTAATGTGGTTATTTGCAAGATCTGGTGTAGCTCTTATCTAGTGGGTAAAAGGGAGTTTGGATAACATAAGATATCCCTACCATGTTCTAGCTTTCTGGCTTCTTCTCATGGTCTTATATCCTTTGACACCTCCACTTATAAGAATCAAAGAAGCTAATGATGATTTGAGAAATGCATGGTGAAGAGTATTCCCTCTTTTCATTTGGAATTTAATCCATGTGTATCACCGCTGAGTTAAAAAGGGAGACGATGAAGAACGTCATCTACAAATTATGTCTAATAAAGTGGTCTATTCATAGCATTCTTTTCAATGGCAGTTGACAGATATCAGACGAGTAGTGCATTCCATTGGTCTGATGAAAGTCAGGTAACACAAAAAGTCATTTTCTTCCATCTTTGGTATATATAAAATGTTAAACATTTAGTTTACTGTCAGGTTATAATGTTGTCTTAAATATATAGTGACACTTCAAAAATGTTCTTAGAATGAATAAAAAATGTGCTGTCTGTTTCAATACACCACCCCAGTCATTCCTTTTCATTTGATGCAGTTTATTTTTAAATAACTGGCTCTACCTCAATTATTTATTTTATCAGCCTTTAAGAAATCTATCTTGCCTTTTAACTAGTCCTTTGCTTCTCAGGTGCAGTGCTAAAGTGAGGTGCAGCATATCCCGGAAGTTAAAGTAAAGAATATTAGAGGCAAGAGGAACTGGTTTAAGTAATCACGTAGGATCAGTCAGATGATAATATAGTGCACTCACTCTATTCTTGTTCTACCCAGAGATCATAATTGGTGTATTAGGTAACCAGAGGTGACTCACTTAAAGAACCATCCCACAAGATCCTGGATACTAGGGGTGTGCGAAACGGGACCTGTTCGATTCGGATTTGGCCCGAATCAGGGATAGTGATTCAATCACTTGATTTGGATCACTTTCCCCGATTCAATTCAGCCAAATCCAAATATGGTGATTCGATGCTGATTTGGCGAATCAGCTATTCAGACACAGGCACCGCTTTACAAGTTTTTTCTACATACCTTGAGGTAGCAGTGCGGCTCATGATCGCTGTGGTACTGGGGTGGATGGAGTGTCCCACAGCAGTGCAGGGGGCTCTCCAGTGTGCTTGGCAGTGAACCCGGAAATACACATACATTTAGGCAGTTATTTTTACCACAGTAAGCTAGTACTGACCCAGGAGGCACCAGTCACTGAGCCAGGGAGGGGAACATGTGGGGGGAGCCCCCAGCATAATCCCCAGTAGACCCAGAAGTGCTTCTGGTCCACTTACAGGTCTGCTGCTGAGCGCACTGGAGAGCCCCCCATGCTTCTGTGGGATGCTCCATCTGCTCCAGCACCACAGCAATCATTAACCTCTGCTACCTAGAGGTGTGTAGAAAAAAACATTTAAAGTTGTCTGTATGTCCAAATCGCCAAATCTGTCCAAACGACTAAGAGGGTTCCAAATTGATTCGGAGAGATTAACGGGTCCTCTGATTCAATTCGGATTTGGAGATTTGGCCACCAAATTGGATCAAATCTCCGCCGAATCGAATCAGGAACCAAAGCTTCGCACAGCACTACTGGATACATCTACATGTACCATTAAGGTGACATGATAAACTCCAGCACAATTTGCACCAGAGTTTATCACAGTGCCTTAATGGCATGTATAGATGTTTAAATTGCTGCACTCCAGGGCACACATGGAGATGCTTTGCTTGGGACTGCAATAGTTTGAGCTGGGACAGAGCAACACTGTGCTCCAGGAGGCGGCAGAGGGTGGCACTGGGGCTAGCTGGAACACAAGAGTGCCCCAGCATGCACAGCCCTGTGGCTTGAAGGCAGCAGGGGTGATGACTGGGTGCAATGTATGCCCACGTGAGTGTTTACACATGCATTTAGGCAGTTATTTTCACCACAATAAGCTAGTACTGTCCCTGAGACATTAGTTTGCTGAGGTCTAATACTGTCACAACTGTAGACCATGATGTTTTACACTGCAGCAAATTACTCTACTGTGCAACTAAGTGGATGTGTAGATACACCCACTGAGTGCCTCCCAAGAAATATGGGGAATTCTTAACTCACATTGGCCTTGATGGCAATTGAGAGGGCTCAGCATTTATTCGTAGGTATTAGGTATCTCATGAAATCTAGCCATTAACAATATTTTTTATTCCTGTGTTCCCAACTCTGTGAAATGGAATACATTTATGCACCCATCTATACTTTGAGAACCTTGGATAAACAGTGTGTGTTAGTGCAAAATATTAATTATTGTTATCATATTGCAGAAGTAACTTTGGGAGAGGCCAACTGAAGACATGTGGCTTTGAGCATAGTTGCTGCTTGCCTTTGAAGGAGTATCTATTGGAAAACCTCCAGTGCAAGGTACACATCTAGGAACCATTTAATGTAATTACAGAAAGCTCCCATGATAAAAACACAAAAAGGTGCTTTTCTCCCTAGATCATGCTTTATTCAAGTAATCCGTGCCAGGCAAGATGATGGCATAGGAGGGTCAGTCTCTGTTGTCTGATCATGATTGGTACTCAAACAAAACCCTGAAGTAAATTTAATCTTTCTGAAAGTAAGGACTTGATCATGATAGCTCAAGCCACACATAGCTCAAATAGTATTTATGCAATATTTCCCTACACAATGCTGGAAGTAACTAACCTTCTAACCACCTAGTCTGATGTCTTATGGGCAGAAGGGGAGCCTGAACTGTTTTAGTGTTTTGGCAGTATCAATAAATATGCAGTGGTAACTTGGACGTGACAGGTAAGTTCATTTTGACTTGCCATTTAGGCCTATAAAGGTGACTGGCTACTGTAGTAGCCAAGGCCAACAATCTGGACACTAGTATTAGCCATGGAGTTACGCTTTATTTTACTTTGAAGAGCTGGATATTTTTTGTGGTGAATGGTATGTGTATGTGCGCTCTACCACTTTATTTTAAAATTCAATTGATCCTGAGCACAACAGGTGAGGAATTCCCAGAAGGGAGGCCTAATGCATTTTATTTGTTATTATTGTTTGTGTGTATGTTTTGGAATAACACCTAATTATGAGTGTGCACTTAATACTTGTCATCAGTACTTTGCTATCCTCAATGACCAATACTAATAGCATTTTGCAGTGGAACTTTCTATCAATTCCTGCTGTGACAAATGAATTAGAGAAACTAAGAGATTTTTTTATTATGTTTGGTATTTCAAACGTGCAGGCAACAGCTTCCCCCAGCCTCAAAATAAAACCCTAAAATCCTATGTTAAGGTTTCAAGACTCCAAGCATTATGCTGCTAGTATTATTAGCTATTCATCCCTTAAGTGCTTTATAATAAATGAAAATGTGTTAAATGCTGTTAGATTCCTTACGGAATTACATATGTGACCCATTCACTCGGATGTCCAAGTCACTATGACTAGCATTTCCTCAATAAGGTCCAAGTTCTGTGATGCATGTAAATGAGTATATTGATTTTGATGAGACCTGCATGAAAGATTAAAGTTAAATCACATGGACTTAGGCATGTGCTTAAGTACTTTGCTAAGTAGAGATGGATTTAAAAAACTACAGTTAAATGTTGTGCTGAACTGGAGACAAAACGACTAGGTTACAGCTCACTGCTCATGACAACACTGCTGCAACTCCTGCTGAGTGGCATCACCCATGAAATGCAAATGAACTGATGAAGGTTGATAATGTTACCAACCAAAATAAACCATACAGGCAACTCTTCCTGTCATTTCTATTTCAAACATGTCATCCCTATAATTCTGTTTTTGGTCAGAGAAGTACAGGAGGTTCTTGATCAAGTTCTAATGCAAAAATCGTGGAGGACTCAAAACACAGTTTCTCTCTAAACCAACCTGCTTTTTTGAAAAGTTACTCCTCCATTATAATGGACACTTCCATGAGGTTCTGGATATCAGCACTTACTTGGTTCTCTCATTTCAGAATGCTGCTAAGAGAGGCAACAGCTCTATGTTACAATCTGTTCAGAGTGTACAAAGAACTCCTTTAAATGCAAATCAAGTGGAGCTTTTAACTGGGAAATAAATGCATTTGCCAAGGAATAAGCAGTCTGTTCAGAAACCATCTAAATGTGTTGGTTTTAAAACATGAATGATCAGAAACAGTTGTAAAGATGTTGTATTACTACAGCAAAACCCAGGCAGAAGCACGCACTGGAATTAAGGATGGCCTGGCTAGCAGTCATCCCCATGGTCTCCTCCTCTACTCTGATGAACCCAGGTATTCCCCACTGTAGTAATTTTCTTAAATAATCCCCAGCACTGCATGACAGCAGATGAAGATACACCAACTGTAGAAACAACAGGAGGGATAGCTCTGACAAGGTTCCATTGTTTTTACCGCAATACAATTTAAGTATGTACATATGGCATTATGATCAAAATGCCAGCAGGCACTAGCAGCTGGTCTGAGTGAGTGCTTTCACCACTGCTATTGAAGGTAGAGATTTGAAGATGCCAACACAGACGAGGCCTTGCCAGGATTTCAGGAGCTAGGCTGGGGTGGGGACAAGTTGGTAGGAAAGACAGGGTGTACAATATAGGGAGTAAGACAGTGACCAAGCTCTCCTGGCTTCTTCTAGGGCTCCCAGGACATTTTGACGTTCATATGTTCTGTCCACTCTACAGTGAGGCAACTGCTATCTGTCCCAATGGGATGATGCCTTAGGAACTGTATGGAAACTTGAATGCTTTCCAAGTAACTGTAACTCTTGTGCAAGTTTCTGTGCTAGTAGCATGGCCTAGCTCTTAATGAATCTCAGTCTGCCCATCTGTGAAAAGAAGTTCATAGAAACATAGAAAAGCAGGGCTGGAAGGGACCTCAGGAGGTCATCTAGTCTAACCTCCTGCCCAAAGCAGGATCATCTCTATCCAAACCATTCCACACAAGTGCTTGTCTAAACTATGCCTAAAACTCCACAACTAATCCTGTCAAAAACACTAATAGCTCCTTAACCTACCACAGGTAAAGCAAGGGAATGAATGGATCTTCAGATGGTTGGGAAATGGAAAATTGATTCTGCTGACTTTGTAGTATAGCTCACATACTACTCCAGTGCAGGTATATAGAAGCTGCGACTATTTAGAGAGAGGCTCCAGTATATAGGCTAGGCTGTCTGAACGAAGGAAACTGGAGAAGAGCCAAGCTTGAGAAGGCATGAACTGAACTTTATTGCGTTATTCATTTCTTTGGTTTTGAGTGCAAACCCTTCCTCACAAGCTGAGATCAGCCTGAGATGAAAAAATTATTCCTCATCCACTTAAATAAGAAATTCATAACTTGACTCTTTGCTCATAAAGCCATACACCCAGAAGGCCAGTTTGTACTGTGGCCAGACTGTGTTTGAGGATTGGGACCTGGTAGTGTATGGAGTAACCACTAAGTGCTGTGTGTTTCAGGTGTTATTTTGGATTAACATCTGCAGATAAGAATAGATTCCCCCATCTCCCTCTTCTTGCCCCCTCCCCCCACCTTGCAAAATTTTCTTCTTGGCATTTGTAATTCCAAGGGGAACAAGAACAATAAGGAATTAAAACTGTTAATCTTTAAAGATACGGAGTCAGAAAACATGTCAATCTTCAGGCCATATTCTTTATACTAGAGTAATAAAAATTATAGATGAAATCGTTACGATTTACTGGAACAGTAGAAAATTAAAGCATTTACACATGATAACTACTGAACATAGAAGCAACCATTATTTTTCAAGTACATACTTTTATGCTCCTGCTGATAATTTTCACTGCAGTTAATGGGTCACGGAAGCAAAAAGAGACCCAGAGGAGTTAAGTGCAAACCTCTCATTCAAAACCCCTAACCTTAACCATCAGTTCCCAATGGAACTACTTGTTCTCATATAATCAGCTTCCCTATCCAATGATCTTTTAGTGTTTTTATGCCTTAAAATGGCTTGTATTATTTAGTTTGACATTCAGAAAAAAAACCCTTACATTTGTTTAGTCATGTTTTTCCATTTGTGGGTGTTAAATAGAGGCACCACAGTTCTACCTACAAATCAAAAGAAATAGGGACATTTGAATAAACAAAACAAAGAAAAAATAATATATCATGGTTCAAAAGAGTAAATCAGGATTTTCTTTCTATGCCTCTAGGAGAATGATCACAGTAAAAATAAATTCAGATGTTTAAAATAAGGGGAATGAATAAGATATAACCAGTACAAGCACTGTGCATCTTTTTAGCACAATTTACATTCTGATAAGGTACAATTGCTACAGTGCTGAGCACTGTTGGGAGTTGGTGGGGCTCAACCCATGAGCACCTCTCTGGATTGAGCCATAATGAATTCCTTTGTAAAACTTTGAAGTTTAACCTCTTCACTACTTCACAGATTTCTCATCAATACCTACACATCATAAAGGCTAATTCATAACAATGAGTCCAATAGATCCAATCCTGCTATATCCTGACGCAAAATGAATCTTAGTGATTCTCAAACAGTGTCATGGCATGCTGGAGTACTACCAGATCCTTTGAAGGGTGTTGTGAGGTGGGAGGAGATAAGTAGATAAGCACAGGCTCAGGCTTGTTCCTTCCTGGCTGATCCCCCACCCTCACAGCCCAGCCTTTCTGCAAGGAGGTAAGCACTGTAATACATAAATTAGTTTTTGAAATTAGGTAGTACTCAATTCACAAAAGTTAAAGAGGGGTGCCTTAAATACAATGAGGTGTGCCTTGGGTCTAAATAGGTTGAGAACTAAGGCTGTGAGAAATTTTGCCAGCAGTTTCGTTTCAAGGCTGTTTCAACTCGTTTTGAGCTCAAAACAGTGAAATCGAAGCGAAACAGAGAGCTTCGAAACAGCCTCAAAACAAAATGAGGCAAGTCAAAACGTTCTGAAATTTCCAAAACATTTCGAGTTTCAAAGCTCAGGCTGGGCTTGCCTCCAAGGAAACAGAAACTAAAGTAAGGAGAGCTGTCATTATTGACTGTGCAGCTGGCCAGTGACTGTCATCCTTTCCTGAGGTCCCTTCCAGTCCCAGTGCTCTGGGGGAGCAATTAAAAAACTGCCTCTCTTTCCTGGGGGCTGTGGGACTCTCCATTTGCCCCACCATCTCAGCATTCATGAGCTGCACCTGGTACCTTGAGGTATGTAGAAAAAACATTTAAAGCTGTGTCTAAAGCAGGAATAACTGATGTTATGTGACTGCGTGTATGAGAGAGAGAGCATACAGAAATGCCATTGCCAGTGCAGGGATGTCCCAAGAGTAAGGGGTGTTCCCTGCAGGCTCACTCCTCAACATACATTTGCAACTACTGAGCAGAACTGGTAAGCAATCTCTTTGCTGCTTTTCATAGTTCCATAGTAGTTAGGGGTCAGAAGGGATCTGAATAGATAATCTAGTCTAACCCCCCGCCACTGGTTGGAGCACACACTGGGATCACATGACCCCAGACAGGTGTTTATTCAACCTCTTTTTTAATTTACCCAAGGTAGGAGCAAGGACCATTTCCCTAGGAAGTTGGTTCCAGATCCTAGCTACCCTGACAGTGAAATAGTGCCTCCTAATCTCTAACCTGAACCTATTCTCTAGCAGCTTCTGGCCATTGTTCCTCATCACCCCAGGTGCTGCTGGGGAGAATAGGGCTCTTCCTATTTGCTGCTGATCTCCCCTAACGAGTTTGTAGGCAGCCACCAAATCCCTCTCAGCCTCTGCTTGCTGAGGCTGAACAGGTTCAGGTCCCTCAGCCTCTCCTCATAGGGCCTGCCCTTTTGCCCTCCAACCAAGTGGGTGGCCCTCCTCTGAACCCTCTCAAGGCAGGCCACATCCTTCTTAAAGTGCAGTGCCCAGAACTGGACCCAGAATCAGATGGAAGAATTGCACTGTGCTTTTCTCCAACCTAGCCCAGCATTCTTTTCCTCCTCCTTATGGGAACCACTCAAGGGGTTAATGTCATGTAGGTGACTAAATAGGCCATCAAGAGAAATGGTACAGGAGGAATGAGCTCAGACTCTGCAAGAGAAATACGCAGTGCAGCTCTAAGAGGAGACATTAACGCCTTAGTTTCTTCTTCTTCTTTAATTCCTAAGCTATGTATTGATGAGTTGTTCTATGAGTCTCTCTTGCTTTACAGCATCACATATCAAGGAATACAAGCATCACATCTCATGGAGAGGGCCATAAAGCAAAGGGGAATACTTCTTTCACCCAACCTAAGACTGAGATAGGCATATTCCCATACAGAAGGGAGGCAGAGGAAGGGGGGAAGATATTCATCCTAATGCCTAGGGGTTGCCCAATAACAGAAGACACAGAGAGGCATGGCTCCCCTGTCAAACAAGGGTGGAAAGAAAACTATGTTTTGACTACCTCCCCCCTCCTGCCATCCTGGATGCTGAGGACTCCAAAAGTTGGTCTTGCTCATCTGCATAGCAGCATTCACTCCCAGAGCAACAGAGAGACAGCTCTTGCCCCCAAAATAATCTGATTGAGAGTGAATTTGATTTCCCTGCTGCTATTTAACAGTTAACATGGTGCTAAATTGTGAGTCATGGTGATTTACGTAGAAACAGTCTGCTCTGTAGTCCTGCAGACAACTGTAAGTTAATGTCAACGTGCAGCCAAATGCAGCATCACTTCGTCTCTCAAAAGGCACCACAATCTGTAGTTTATCACTGTGCACACTCTGCTCTGGAAGGCTTCATTCCATGGACGTGCATTCTTAAATCAGCCACGGGAAACAGCACTGCAACTGGCTCAGTTCAGTCTTTCCACTCTTTTGCAGGATTTTTTTTCTTTCTTACATCTTATGATTAAGTCAAAGCACAAGGTTCTAAACTTTGTGCTGACACCAACTACTTCTGTAGCCCAGGGCAACTGCTCTGCTTCAGTCTCCTTTTCTGATTGGTGATAATAATACTGGCCTCCTTCACAGAGGATTGTGAGGATTGATTAAAGTCTGTAATGAAGGAAGAGAGCCCCTGCTTCACTAATTTTGCACATGGTGCAGAAGGTTCATCAGGGAACTATTCACTCCTTCTTTAGAGATAGCAACAGGGAATAATGATCATTTCCCATTCTATATTGAGAAGAATTTTACATGCACGCACACGTAATCAACAGACGGCCTGTGGGTACTACAGAGACCTGGTGATCTCTGAACACTGAGTACACAAGAGCCTATTGAGTCTGATTTGTTTTTTTGAAAAAGGCATGCAAAGCTAATGCTGTTTTCTTTTGATGTGTGGGTGTTCATGCACTAGCTCAGTTAGAAATATTTCAAGGAGCAGCACTAACTGGATAACCCTGGCGAGGAGATGCAGGCTTGTCTGGGTGAGCCACGTTCCTCACACTGGCAAACGCAGCAAATTTTTCTCTCAGATCAGTAGATCTGACACACAAATCTAAACATGTTATCGGGAAATATTAGTTTTAGGCTGCTGCTGTTTACTTATGTTTGAACACGTCCGGTACAAGGCAGAAACACAGGAAGTGAAACCCATATGCAGACAATTGATTCACTTAATTTAGCATCTGAAACTGAAATATTTTGAGGTCAGAAAGGATCATTATCTGACCCTTATTGGAACACTTGCATGCTGCACATGCCATGCCATGCCACCTCACCCAGTGATTCCAGTAGCGAGCCCTATAACCTGGGGTTGAGCTAAAACAGAACTGTCTAACTGCCTAGCCTGCTGCCACACTTGTCCCCCATGGTTGTTCCTGCCTTCCCAGCTAGGAGGGGACTGGAGTGCCTGAGCTGTGGCAAAGAAGAAAGTGGCCTGCCACATACTGCAGGTGGGTGGTGCGTGTGCTGGAATAGGGGGAACAAGGGCTGCACATGCAGCAAGAAGCAGCTGGACTGCCTGTGTTGTCAGGGGGAGCCTGCCCATGTGGCACACATGGCCAAAAGGCGTGGCATTGCAACATGCATGATGGGGAGAGGGGACTGCCTGAGTTGTAGATGGCAGGAGGGAGATGTTGCATGTGGTGCATGTGGCTGGGAGAGGAGGGGAGCAGCACTATCTGTGCTGTGCAAGCAGTAAGGGGATACTGGGCAGCCCACACAATGGGAGGGAGCAGCCTCCGGTGCCTGGAAGTTGGATGGCCCTGAGATACAGCATGGGTTTTAGAGTAAGACACAGTAGGAACATCTGTAAGTGCTATTAATGTGCTTCAAGCCTACTGGCACAGTAAACTTTCCCTGGGAGCATATGCACATGTGCGCCCAATGGGAGCAGTTCAGTGCAGGGCTACTCCTGCCTTCTCTCCTCCCCTATAGAAGCCAGGTGGAGCTCCAGGCTCCCCTGGGTGCCAGCCCTGGCTGGCAGGGGGCACCAGGGTCAGGCCAGGGCTCTGGGGAGGCAGGGGAGCTCTCCCGCCTCCAGGGCAGCTGCCTCCATGCTCTGATTGACAGGGGTGGGAGCTGGGTAACAGTCCCCTGCTCTGGGCAGCTGCCTGCATCCCAGCCCCATACCCCAATCAACAGGGGTGGGGGTCTGAGAAATAGTCCCCTGCCCCAGGCAGTTGCCTACCTCCTAGCCCCTCACCCTGATGGGCAGATAGGAGTGAGGGCTGGGACACCATCCCGTCCCAGGCAGCTGCCTGCTTCCCAGCCCTACTCTAAGGGGCAGGTCAAAGTGGAGGCTAGGACCCTGTCCCCTACCCCAGACAGCTGTCTGCTTCCCAACCCATGTTCCCTGTTGCTTAGACTGACTGGGAGCAATTTGCTCCCAGTTGGCTGTCAACACATTTGCTACTGGTGCAGTAGCTACTGTGCAGTAAATCAATTACCTGTATCTACAGGTAGTAGCCAACTATGCAGTAGACTAATTTACTGCACAGTAAATAATGCACACATGTAGATGATGACATTTTACTGCGCTGTAGATTAGTTTACTGTGCAGTAAAGCGTCTCATGTAAATGTGCACAGTCCTGAATTTAACCTTATCGGTTCCACCGCTGGCCTACAGGAGATAACTTAGAGGAAGGTGAGCTCTCCCTCTGCCTTCAGGAATAACACAACCAAAAAATTCTGTAAGACATGTGCAGAGGAGGACAAGAAACTGAGATTTCTTTTTGACCCTGGTTTCCAACCACATTTGGCTTGAAGAATTAGGACTAACAGCCCTGGTAATTATTATCCCAAGCAACATAACAGCATGGCTTGCTTTATTTACATAAGTATCCAAGCTTTTTTTCCTTCTTCTCCACTCATACATATTTTATTAAATTATTAGCCTCAATAATATCTCATGGCATTGCATTCTACAGGTTGATTGCATATAGCATAACAAGTATTTTTTTCTCCTTTAAACATGCTACTTTAAAAATTCAAGTACTTCCTTCCCTTGTGCTTTTATCATTGGCTTTCACTATGTTATTCATTATTTTAGATAGCTATGATCTCCCCTCTTAACATTTCACCTTTCCCATACCAAATCATGATGGTCTTTTTAATCCTTCTTCATATGGAAGTCCCCGCTCCCATTGGTTCAAATATTTTTGGTTGCCCTTTTCTGAGATAAAGAGATCGGAGTAAAGCACTCAATTCAGTGAGGCCATTCTATCAATTTACATAATGGCATTTATTTTTTTCTGATGCCCCTTCTTAATAGACCCAAGTGGTCCATTTGTTTTTTTGGAGTACTACTGCACATTAAGCAGATGTTTTTATTAAGCTGTCCTCTCAAACCAACAGAACTTTCTCCTGAGCAGTTACAGCTAATTCAGAATCTATCACTACATACAAGTGATTTTAAATAGTCCTTTATAATGTGAATTATCTTCCAAGTCAACTGAAGGGTTTCATCTGCCATACTGTTGTCCAATAAACTCCTTTCTGAGACTCTCTTAAAGTAATTAGTAATTATTTACCAATTAAACAGTTTGGGGATTCGAAAAGACATGTTGCCACTTTGTTATTCTCTCTATTTGTAGATTATTATTAAACTTAGTGAGCAGCACCAGGTCAAAGAACCTGGATATTAACATTTTTCCATTCTGAGAACCTGCCACTGATTCTGTTACAGCTACATTTCCTTGATGGTAACATATTTTATTAGAAGCTGATTGGATACATATAGAAATGATATCTGATGATTTTCCTGGACTATTTTTAAAGCCTTTTAAAGGAATTTGAGTATGCTGAGGAGATGACATTTGCCCGTAAACTAGCTGTCCTAGTTTGCCATAGAAACAAAGGGATGGCCATACTGGATCAGACCAGTGGTACACCCAGGTCATATTTGAACCCAGAGGTGAAAGGTTCTTCTGCACTTTCACCCTGGCCTGTGACACTATCTAAATCTTACAACACTAATTTATCCAAAAAAAGAAGTTTGACAGAAGATGCTGTTTACCTCTGCCTTTTATACTTCTCCCAGCCATACGTTCTTTTTAACAATCCCAAAAGAACTTCTGAAATGTGAATATACTCAAAACAGTCTATTGCTCCTTTTATTTCAGCTGCTCAACATCCTGCTGTGATTAGCACCTGTCTATTAGGTCTCTCTCTCCCTTTTATTCCCACCCTGGTGAGGTTTGGGATTTTTTTTCTTAAATCGTGATTGTATTGGTAATCTCCCTGACCTTGAATTGTACAAAAGAGCAAGCGAGCGTGAGAGAACCTGTGTCCTGGAAGGTTGTTTATGTATTCTGAGAGCACTTCTTCTAAGAGGGGTGTCTCAGGGAAGAGGGAAGCATGATGTGCATACCAAGGCAAGAGCTTCATGATTTATTTATAAGGGAAGGGGCATAAAAAACTTCCTGAAGGGGAAAGAAGAGAGAGAAAAAATCATACGTACCTTGTCGGTGTAGACGAAGAACAGAATCACAACGGTGAGCTCCAGCAGGAATACAATTAACAGCATGATAAAAAACTGTCAAGAGAAGAGGGGACAGGGGGAAGAAACAAAAACCCAGAAGCATCAAAATCTGTTTCAGCTTATTCTGGCTGCACAATAATGACATTCAATAGGGCATGCAAAAAAGGCAGCTGTTGTCTCATAGCTAGCATGGTACTGAGTTGCCACTTATAGCCAAGCTGGGCATATGTGCTAGGCAACACATGAAAATAAGTAAAAGGCCAGTCAGACACATTGGGTGTCCAGACACACACGGGATCTGCTTCTGTTCCTGCTGACTTCAGTGAGAGCAAAATCAGCCCTCACAGCAGCAGTCATTTATTAGGCCCTGAAATCAATGTATAATCCTGGTGCCTTGGTAGCTGCCCTCTTTGATAGCAACACCTCAAGGATCTCAAGCATATTGACTTTTCCTTGTGTTTAACCAAATCTTTACAGTTAATAAAATGGCTTTGACTTCTCTAGTTTGACTTCTTGTTTTGTGGAGAGTACTTCCATGTGGGGAACAGTGCAGCTGGAGGTCATTTTGGTTAGCCGGGGAATAGAGCAGTTAAATTGTTTATACCCTATGTTAGTCTGACGGATCCTTTATACAGTGAACAAGTTGAAATTGGAGGTTTAAATTGGAAGAAGCCTCCTTTGTATTTCTAGCATAAGAGCAAAATTGGTCTGTTCCTTGTTTCTGAGTAGAGAAACATCTAAATTCATCCCAGTAGTAATTAAGCTGCTTTAGCCATGAGTTTCTGGATTAGGAATTTTAGATACAATTTTCAAAAGCACTCAGCTCTCATTGACTTCAGTGAGAACATAAAAGGGCCAGTGCTGAATGCTTCTGAAATCTCATCTCTTGTGTTTTATGATGTTAGGAAAATAAACTAAGCTGTGAAAATTTTGAAGGGTCTGTGGCACAGCTACAGCTGAACAGCGCAGTAGCAGTCAGAGATCGAAGAGAGCTAGTAGTAGGCTATCTTTGTCGATCTCTGTGATGTGTATACATTATGCGTGATGGTTCCCTACAGTACCTGAGTCTGACGCAGAGTCCCCTGAAGCCAACAGAAGGACAGTTACTGATTTCCATGAACTTTGGAACAGCCCCTACTATTTGAACAGTTCATAAACCAGATTTTGAAAAGGTGGATGAGGAAGAAAGGGTCATTTTGGAAAATGCTAGGTTCAAGAGAGAATGTGAGATTGCTCACAGGCTCCCCCGTCCCCTACAACACAGACACACAAGCCCCTACTTGTATGTAAGACTAGAATTTTAATACTGAGCTACACTGATTTGATTGAAACCACAGTCCCGGGGTGAAAAAGCTACTGCTCCTTTTGCTTTAGCCACTCAGCTACAAACCTATAAAACTTTAATGGCAAGAAGCCTTATCGGAGCTTTCTCCTTGCCTGACAAGTGGAGACTGAACCCTTGAACCCACAAATTTCTGTAATAAAATACAGGGCAAAAGATCGGAACAGGTGGAAGAGTCTTCCTCCATCACAATTATGTTCTCCACGTATTTTATTGCATTTGGACCTCAGAGATTTAAATTAAGGTTTACTTTCAATTCTCCTTCACTGGTATCTTCAGACAAATGTGACTGTAATACTGAAACCTATTTCCCTCATCAGTTCCAGTTCACGGCCACCCATACATGACAGCGACCTCCCTGGTTCGCTTGTATGTCATTACCATCCCAAAGTGGCTCTCTGCATGATGGTGAATACTGGCCCAGGTGCAAACAGCCTATGCTTTTAGATTTGAGCAAGTATTCAAGGAGGCAGAAACAGTATATCACCATGTGCAGGGATGTGGTACTATAGGTGCACCCTGTCCTTTTAGGTTCACTGGAGATCTTACCCTTCATCCATGATGCATGGTATACCCATAAATTATACATAAACTGCACTCTGCCTTTGAGACTGTAAGGGATCATTAAGGCAAAACCTGGTACATACATAAGATAGAAAATGCTGGTAGCACTGCTATTTTTAAAGTTGCCAACACTCCCCATTGTAAGTCCCTGTTTTCAGCTACTTATAACTTTTCCAAACTAACTGTTGGAGGTGTCAAGTCAAGTGCCTGATAGGCTTACTGTTTTTCAGAAGTTTGAAGGAAAAACAGTTCAGTCACCTGCAGGAATGAGGAAAGAATATGATGCTTTGCCCATGTTAAAAAAATCTGGTGACTTTCACTGAAGTCCTGTTACACCTAATGCTTTGGAGCAAGGACCTACAATTTGTCAGAGGATGACTTTGCGTCAGAAGTATGCATTTTCTGTCCTCATGTAAATCCACCCGTATATGATCAAGTCATGCACCTTTTCAAAACACACACACACACACACACACACACACACACACACACACACACACACTCTCTCTCTCTCTCTCTCTCTCTCCATACATATTCAGTGGAGACTTGCTAGAACTTCACTGCTAATCTCTTCAAAGATTCCAGCCCCACTGAGCATGCCATATCCGACAAGACACAACTATATCCAACAAGAATACATATGCCATCTCCATAGAGCTACTAATCACCCTCCATACCCTCTCAGCTCCTACATCTGACCAGAATGCATATTTATCCTTTCTGCAGAGCAAATGACCTCCAGCCTAGGATTCAAGGACTCAGGAAGACTTTCCATGTAACTGCTATTCTGAGATGGAGTGGAACTGAGAGCCAGACATAAGACGAGACAGCCCATTTTTAGTGTGCTCAGACCTGGAAAGAGGAAGCCACATGATTCAAATGTAGATGGGACAAATCCTTGGCCAGTGAGGAGGGAAAAGAATAGATTGGAACAAGAAGCATGGTGAGACTAGGACTAAAATGAGCAGTGGATCTGTGAGTACCAACTGAAAGGAAAGACCTAGACTGAGTAAAAGGACAGGTTAGTTGGGATGAAAACCAGTGAAAGTGAAGAAGTGGAGCTAGTAGCCAGTTGAATGGAAAGGGAGGCAAAAAGAGATGAAACAAAGAGGAGGGGAAAGGGGAAGGTAAAGGACTGGGTGGACACAGAGAATGGACCTAAGCATGAGTGACTGGTGCCTCCTGAATCTGGAGGGGCACCCACAGAAGCCGCCGATGGCAGCGGCCCTACCGGGGGGGGGGCACCAGCCCTACTGACAGCATCAGTGTCAGCTGTCGGGGGGACACCGGCACGTGCATCCCCTACCAGTCACCTATGGACCTAAGAACCAGTGAGAGGAAACGGGAAGAGAGGAGAGGCAGGTCTGACGTGAAACTGGGTGCAGGGGAGGAAACTGGGCCTGGCTTTGCAAGAAAAGAAAAAAGAAAAAAAGAAACAGAAGCAGTAGCCAGGCAAAGTACAGGGAAATCAAGAAGGAGAAGCTTAGGAAAGGCGGCTGGGACTGACAGCCAGTGGTGGGAGAGGGGTGAGAGTCTTTGACTGGAGTGAGAAGCCTGAGTCCAGAAATGGGGACAGTATAAGCAAGGAGAATGGGATTGGTATAAAAAGCCAGGGCAGGGAAGAGAAATAACTAAGTCTGGTTAGAAAGAACTATACAAAAGCAGTGATGCTTGAGGGAAACAGGTAGATTCTGTGTTCAATAGAGATGTAGTCCACATTCAACTCAAAATCTTTGAAGGGAACCAAAGGCCCTGGAGAGTCACCATTCCTCTGTTGTCACCAGACATCTGTACAACTCAAAATTCACTAGCAAAATGCATTTCCCTCTCATCTAGTGCTGATCCCCACAGAGTACAACAACCATGGGCAAATCCAGAATTTGAGGTGCAGATGTCGAGGTGCATCATCACATACAAAACAACACACATATTCTCCAGTTAAAAATAAAGTAGAAGCTTTACTAAAATGCTAGGGGGCTAGGGCTGTATTATGCAGTTTAAAATTGAAGCAAAAAACAAATATAACTTCACTGGAATGAGTTTAAATATCTGCAGGGATGTGAAATGGGAGCTTCATTATCAAGAGTAGCTAACAAACAACAGAATTGCAGAACAAAGGATAGCTTAACTGGTGGAATATCAAAACTATTAAAAAGAAGTGAGGGTCATTAACACCTCTGGAATGAAGAGTTTAGGAGGGATCAGCTAGATCATAATGAGCCATGAAGTCAATTGACTCCCTCAGCAATACTTGACTAGAAAAGCTGCTCCCACTGCCAGACTGTAGATTTTAAACTTCAGGTGGACCAGGAATCAAAGGGGGTTCAGGTGCACTAGGTACCCCTCCCTGGATCTGGCTTGATGATGACAACCAATTATTGATTTTGGTTACTCTGGTAGTTCAAGTAGCAGTGGGGTTGGTCTGTAAGTGTGGTTGTAAAAGTACCAATGCTGCTGATGAACTGAAAGACTGTCAATATAATGCCATATGATCAAAAATCGTGATTTTTTTTCCCAGTTTGCTTTTTTAAAGAGTTTGGAGAGCATGTTTGTGTGCATGTGTGCATACATAGCACACAGAGACAAGCGATTGCTTAAAAAACAACAAACAAAAAAGCATCTAAAATTGCAAAGTCAAGAACTCAGAAGTCAGAAAACATCAGATTTAAAGTCCCTCTACTAGTACTTACGTATTATGATGGTCTTTAATTATGTGATCCCATACTATTTTCCATACCCCCAATAGGAAGCCTGCCTTATTCAGTGCAAAAGATGGATTTTCTCTGGTTGTTTAGTAAAGGAGGCTCATGTTTGTAGGCTCCCTGCTTCTGCTCTTGCAGAAGGTGAGAAATTGGTAGCACACCATAACAACACAAAACCTTTTCAGAGGTGGCCGCTCCAATTAATGAAAATTCCTTGTTATTTGCAGTTATAAGTGCTCAAGAGTTATATATTAGGCCCCATGATCTCAAGCAGGACATTCAAATAATACAGTGATGAGGGAAGCATAATATACAATGTTCCATGGGGAAGTTTCTCCATCCTGAAGCCAAAAAGTTCTGCAAAAGATCATTTCCTTTTGCCACAGAAGAGCAGCAGGGCTTTTTAAAAAAACTTTCTGCCTTATG
Organism: Alligator mississippiensis; assembly: GCF_030867095.1. NCBI lineage: Eukaryota > Metazoa > Chordata > Crocodylia > Alligatoridae > Alligator > Alligator mississippiensis. The sequence continues at coordinate 184,983,110 of NC_081825.1, read as the reverse complement.
CTTCTTACAGCTTGTCTTCGCTGACAAAAAAGATGAGCTTTTTACCTTGAGATAACAAACACACATCAGAGATCCAGCTGTAAAAAGAGAATGGAGACAAGTCACTGCAGGTTAACTGTTAGGTAAAGTAGAAAAGGTCAACTCCCAGGTGTTTATAGGACCAGTACTGATTACACCTTTGCTTAGTATTTCCCAGAGATGAAACTATTTAGTGTGTCTGTGATGAAGGAGACAAGGTGAGCTGGATTCTAGCCTATAGTTCTGGTGGGGAACATTTTGGGGGCTCAGTGTGGGAAGGCTTTACTGTAAATAATGTATGTGAGGAGTTCACTAAAGTAGTACATCCATATGCCCTTTTTCCCCTAAGGGCAGATGGCAATCTAAGCCTGACGCCAAACCACAGAGACTGCTTTTGGACTGGTTTCCCATGACATAATGTCACATTGTATTGAGTGAGTGTTGTCCTGCCTCAAGACTATAGTTTTGTAACTGCTTTGTTGCAAATATGACTAATTCGGCTTGAGAAGAATGACTGAGGCTCCGAAAGAGCTGGGCAGGGGGAGATGGTACCAGTGCTAACAAGGAGAGTTTTCCTAGGGCAGACCGAGAAAGAAATGGGAGCCAGAGGATGGACTGGGAGAAAAGAAATGGTCCCACGGAGGACAGACTGAAGTCCTCTGAGTGAGGACAGAGGGAACTGTAATGGCACAATAAAGACTATTTGCTGTGGAGCAGTCTGTTGCGCTGTCAGAGACCATCAGCCCTCTTTGATGCTCGTCATCTTTAAAAGAAAAAAAAAATCCCTCTTTCCTGGGAGCTGATGGAAAAAAGTTGCTCACAGAGGTGGGGATGCTACGGGTCACCAGGAAAGCCAGGAACTGAAAAGAGCCAGAGTCTCAAAGCCAGAGGCTTTCCCCTGGTGAAGCCACGCTAGAGTTGGCTGCAGAGGATCCTTTCAGGGAAATGGAATAAGGCTGCTTCTTTGCAGAGTCCCAAGGAAGATCTTACCCTTTCCCCTTGAAAACAGGCAGTTTGATCCTTTTCATGACAGTGTTTTCTCATTGTAAAAACAACAGCCATCACCTTTTTAAGCAGTGAAGATATATCTGAATGTCCCCTAGCTGCAGTGATATTTGGGAACAGTCCTGTCCTATGGACCTATTGACTGTAAGAGCCCATTCATATAAATCTGCTCCTTTGTGTCTTTCCCTTTCCTTGCTCTTCACACAGATCTATTTTCATTCCATTCCAGGTGAAATTAAGTCAGACCTAGGAGCCATGGCAGGCTTGACATGTAACTGCAAATTTAAGTGGAAGAGGCACAAGACCACCAAAGGTAACCATGGTTTAAGTGGTGAACAGGACCCCAGCTTGTCCACTGAAAATCCTCACTACTGCTTTTTTCAACTTCCTTTCAAGTGAGCATCCAAACTTGTGTGATAAATAGAGAAGAGAATAAAAATGAGTTTTTGCTGTGGTTCAGTGGGACTGCAGGGCGTTGATATAATAAAGATTTATGTATTGAGAAACAATGATCCCAAAGCAAGGCATTCACGTAGAACTCCATAAAGAAGATTAATCTCACCCTGTTCTGAGAGACACTTTACTACAGCACTTGTCAAGTGCTAGAAGGCTACCAGGAAGTGGTTCACAAGGAAAGATGCATGCCGCATTGCTGCTGGAGTACTGGGTAGCAGTCCAAGGATTAAGCCAAAACAACTCCTCTAGATGCTATGACTCAAGGCCTGGACACAGAACACAGTTACACTGGTATAAGAAAAAGGAACGGCACATAATACGTAACACCATAACTTACTAGAATCTGGTGACTAGTAAAAATAGAAAAATATAGCCATAATATATGCACTTATCCCAGGGTAGCCACTGATGCTAACCAAAAAAACTAGTCCCTACCCCACCTAGTGGCAAAGCACAGTAATAGTACATATTGCAGCAGGTGACCTGGGATAACTGGCTGTCTGTCCCTTCCAGATCTTGCTATAACTTATACCAGTGTCAAAAAACAAAGTACATTACACCAGTGGTAATGTGTCATGGGTCCAAGCCTGCAATGACCATAAGGAAAAGATGAAAAGACATGTCCTCACCCACATGCTGCTGCTATCCAAGCTCTAGCCTAACCCCAGTACAGTTTCTCAGTTCCTTCTTTCCCTACCTTCATATGGTGCTCCCAATGCTTTCCTGCAAAGCAGTCTGTGAGGAAGCACAGGGGAGTTTTTCAATGGGCTACAGAGCCTGCTCTGAAACCTGAGTTTTCCCAGTGTGGAGGAGGGTTAGTAGAAAAGAAAGGAAAGGGAAACACTCCCTATTTAGTGTGGTTATCCCTCACCTAGCAGACCCCAACCTTTGCATCATCAATTCCAACTGCATCCACAGGGCTCTGCGTGGCCTCACAACTCTCCCAAGAAGCTGGGTAGATACATAGGTGGCTTGCTGATGCTAAGGCCTACCATGGGCATCCATTGCTAGCAGTGGTTAAGCTGGTGGGTTCAAAGCTGGTTTTGGTACGTCAACACAAGCTGAGGTGATGCTGTGAAGACATACTCTTAATCTTAGACCTCACAGCACATCTATAAAATGAGGATAATACTCCCTGGCCTCACAAAAGAGGTTGTAAAACAAATTAATGAATGTTGTCTGGTGCTACTCTGACACTGATCTAGTTAGCAAGTAGTTAAATGGGCTGAGGGAGAACAGTTTTGCCCTGTGGCAGCTGCACAGCAAGGAAAAAAGAAAGGAGATTTATACACCATGGATTAACACAGTGGGGGCCAACCTTCTTCGCAGACATACCGCTAATTAGCACTGTACCCACCCCAATCTCTTTCTCCTAATGAATACGGTGCTTTGCTTTCTGCCTCTTGCCCTGTTCTCCCAGACTAATCTGATGTTCTCCTTTTTGCTCCCTGCCCAATTTGCCACTGTGTTGCCCGTGTCCTTCCCAATCTTCCATGTGCCACACACATAGGCTGCTCATGCTAGTTGTGGCACCCATGCTGCAAGTTGGCTACTCCTGGGTTAACCCATTAAATCCAGGCTAAGAGCAGCTTGTGAACTGATCTGAATAGACAAATTGCGACTACCCAGTTTGAGTGTTGTGTTTGCTACTACTGATACCTAAGCTGACAAGCACCCCGCACACTTCTGGAATTCTGAAAACTTTCTATCTGCAGATAACATGATCCGAACCTTTCAAATAAGCTCTCAAAACAGTTCTTTTGATTAACTGGAATGGAATTTATTTTGCCTTGCGGTGGAAAAGCACACAGAAGCTGGGTGATTTTTTTTTAAATTTAAATGTTAGCTCAGTCAGGCAATCAAAAAATAGTCAATAGTACTCTCTCATAAGAAAATGGATGGCTCACTTTAATAAAGAGCTAGCATGATCTACTTGGGCAAGGACAGAAACAGAGCTTCGGAGACCTGCAGTGTAATCTTGGTTCTGCCACTGGTTTACTGCTGCTTGGGCCTGGGCAACTCACTTACTCTCTGTTTCCCCTATTAATTAAAGTACCCACCAATTTCACTGGGCTGTGCTGAGTATTAATTATCCTGATGTGTACACATAGCTGGGAACACATTGCCCAGTGGTATGCAGGGACTTTTATTTCCAGATTCATGTCAGAGTTGTTCATGTGTGGTTTGCAGTTCTCTCAGCCATACACAAGATGACATTCTTACTCTTTGCAAGGTTCCCGAGCCATATGCAAGATGACATTCTTACTCTATGCAAAGTTCCTCACCATCCAGGATTCACATTCATACATGCTTTCCTTTTTTGTGCTCTTGTGACAAAATATTTAACAGAATTCACAGATTTGTAGAAAGGTGACAGACTGTGCTGTAAGCACTTCTGCTATGGCCTTGAACTTGTGACCTCTGGGCTGTCAACCATGGGCCTTCGCACCCACACCATCCCAGCCACCAATCGTACATTTAAATACACTAATATACACCTGATACACTACATGGAACATGCTGCCTAATATTAGAGTTAGTACTATCCCTGGTGCTAAAAATCTGTTTGGCCTTCAGATCAAGCATAGAAAACAAGTATGGCTGCTGAAATGAAAAGTTCCTTGGTCTGGAAGTGGATGATGTCCTTCTTAGCATTTATTCTTAAAAAAGGAAATGGACAATTTCCAATACTTTAGGCCTAAAGTATATATTCTGTTCAACAAGGTTTTATAAAAATATTTTGAGATATGAAGAGCAATATTTTCATCATTTAAATAAGGCATCCCTAGACTTACACATTCTCTGTAATATTGTGGACTTGCACCCAACAGAACTATGGGAACCATAAAATGAAGGTAACCAATGGTAGAAGATAAAGAAAAGCACAGCAGCTCTGGTAGAGGACCAAGTGGCAGTGGCAGGGGTCCAGCTGTGGTGGGCCACGCAGCTGCAGGGAAAGCAAGGTTGTCACAACAGGTCTCCTTTGTCCCCAGCTGTTGATGGCAATGTCCAGTAGGGCCCACAGCCCCTGAATACAGATGCAGGACATACTCCCTAGATAATCAGTGGTACCAGGCAGGAGGCAGCCCCCAGTGTGGAAGCTGATCAGTAGGACCGGGCAAGGGGCAGCACTCCTTGACAGTTCACTGCTCAGCAGGCAATAAAAGAGCCCAGGGAAATAGGCAACTCTGCTTCACTTATACAAGGGAAACTTGTTTAAGCTGGAACCATTTCCCAGTTTGATGCGATTCCATTTTAGACAGGTTTCACTGTATATTGAAACAGCACCTACCAGCTTTGACACGTCTGATGCTCCATAACATTGGTATTGTGCAAACTGACAGCATAGACTCGGACTCAAAGAACTTAGAATCATCGGAAAGTAGGGCTGGAGGTGACTTCATGAAGAAGGCATCCAACCCAGCCCCCTGCTCAAGGCAGGATCATCCCTGACTAAGCCACCGTAGTCAAGTGTCTAGCTAACCTGTTTTTGAAAATTTTCAAGAATGGAGATTCCACAGTTTCTCTAGGTAGCTTGTTCCACTGCTTGACCCTTTAATAGTCAGGCAATTTTGCCTAATCTACAACCTAAATTTCCTCTGCTGCAGCTTGAGGCCTTTGCTCCTAGTCTTGTCCCCTACAACTGCAGAAAAAAGACTAATTTCCATCCTCTCTATAATTAGGAGCTAGTTTGAATCATGGGCTCAGCGTTGGAGCAGACTTGATTAATTGAGGTTGCTCAAGCATGTAAATTGATGTGTGCTGGCAGCCTCATGCATCACATACATCAGTGGTGCAGCATGCATCAGCGCTGAAAAAACGGTGATGGTGAGCTTTGAACTAAAACATGTTTGATGTGCTTTAGTTCAAAGCGCACCACCGCCATTTTCTCAGCACTGACGCGCACTGTTCCCAGCACAGCACTGGGTGCTTTTAATTAGTGCAGCTTGCTAATTAAAAGCGCCTGGCGCTGCATCAGAAACACACGTAAAAATGTCCTCGGTGACTACTCATGCAGCCCTACTAGGCTGCAGGAAACTAATTAACTCCGCTGTAGGTTAGTACTTGTAAACACAAGTACTAGCCTATGTTGGCATTATTTAGTGTGCAGCATTGCACGTGTAAATGCTGATGGGGCTTGCTGGGGCACCGGTGCTTCCGTGCGGGGGCTGCCTGCTGGCTAGCCCTGCGCTGCAGCATTCTTGTGCCCCAGCTAGACCTCTGCAGCACATTGAGCTGGGTAGGAGCAGCACTGGGCTGGTAGACTGACCCCCCGAGGGTCCCAGCCAGCCAGTGCTGCTCCTCCCTGGCTCAATGTGCTGCACTCCCAGACGCACATATAAATGCAATGTCTGGGAGCAATAAACTCCAGTGTGATATGTGCCCGAGCAACCTTTCAGTCCCAGCATCCAAATCATTAATGAAGATGTCAAATAATACCAGACCCAAGACAGATCCCTGGCGAATCCCACTTGATACCTCCCCCAACCAGACATTGAGCCATTGAACCTTTGGAACATGATGATCCAACCAGTTATATATCTAACTTGCAGTAGTTTCATCTAGTCTGCCTTTTCTTAATTTCTTAATGAGAATGTCATTGGAGATGGCATCAAAATCCTTGATAAAGGTATATCGCATCCACTGCTCTCCTCCTATCCATGGAGCCTGTTACCTTATCATACAAGGAAATCATATTGGTCAGGCATGACCTGCCCTTGGTGAATCCATGTTGGCTATTCTTGATCACCTTGTTCTCCTCTGGTACTTCATAGTAGAGTCCTTGAGGACTTGCTCCAGGATATTTCCAGGTAACAAAGTCAGACTGACTGGTCTGTAATTCCCTGGATTGTTCTTTTCCTTCTCTTAAAGATAGGCACTATATTTGCCTTTTTCTAGTCATCTGGGACCTCACACAATGCCACAAGTCCTCCAAGAAGAAAGTTACCTTAGCCACTTCCTTTAGTACATTAGCATGTGTCCCACCTGGCCCTGCCAACTAGAAAGCATCTAGCTTCTCTAAGCAATTCCTAACCTACTCTTACACTACTCTAAGCTATTTGTCTCTTTCCATATCTTGGCTGCAAACTTCACTCAGTATCTGGTAGCTACCCTTATTTGGGTAGATTGAAGTAAAAAAGGCATTATATACTTCAGCCTTCACTGCATCATCTGTAATCAGATCCTTTGGTCTTCCTTCTACTCTTGGCATACTTGTAGATTCTCTTTTTACTGCTTTTTTATATCTCTTGCCAGTTGCATCTCAATTATTGTACTTTGGCCTTCCTAATTTTTTTCCTGCATATCTGTGTGATACTCTCATACACTTCCACAGCAATATGAACAAATTTCTACTTTATGTAGAGTTTCAACTGATTGAAGAGGTTGTTGTCTAGTCAGGCTGGTCTCCTGTTCCACTTCTCTTTATTCCCTTCCTGCCCAACCAAGGCTATTTTCAGGTGTCCTGTAGGATGTCTGTGTGTGTATGCGTGCGTGCATATTCACGGAGCTGGAAGCTCTGCTCATTCCCCTTCCACCCTAAAGGACTGGGCCTGGGGACTTGCAGTCTAAGGTCTCAGTCCTGAAAAGGCCTATGCTTAAGCATGATATATATTGAGAATTTATGGTTTGAAGTGCCTGGTTGATGTATTTCTACGTTACGCATGAGTTGAAAAATAAAAATTAATATACACACAGCCATGTAGCACAAAAAAAGGTGTAAAATAAACTAAATAAAAATGCATGCAGATTGAATATATGTTAAAATATAGACAAGTTGGTATACTTTTATATTGCCTTCCTGGCCATCTAAGTGTCCAAATTTGTTGTCTACATGACATATTTGGTCATTCAAGTAGCAAAAATACAACTTACAAGCACGAAAGAATTCTATTCCTGGAAGATAATTTCATATGTGTGCCCACTGGGCATAAGCAGTAGGCTATGCACTGGCTGGATATATAGCCAGGGACATACATGGACCTTTTGAGTGTTGTCTAGGACTCAAAAACATAGTCAACCCTCATGCAAAGGGAGTTTGAACCTGGGCCTCTGGCTTCTCAAAACACTATTCTAGCCACTGCACTGCACATTAGGTATCACCCACTCCCCCTCTCTCTTGCTCCTTCTGAGAATGAGCCACTGTCACTTACATTAGCCAGTCACTGGAAAATGGATGGTGGGTAATACAGGGGCATGGGGAAGCTTCTGATTCACAAGAAGCAAATGCCTAACTTGAAACCTGGCCCTCTCCCTGCCAGACCAATAAGGACCTCACTGAGCCATTTACCCTATGGCGTATTCTCCTGACCATATCTATCTCCATCTCATGGTTACCAACTTAAAAAAAACCCCAAAAAAACAAACTCCAAAAAACCCCCACCAACAAAAACTGTGGAAAATGCTGGACGTGTGGTGTGGTAATTAGAGCACTATGCTGAGAAATCAGGGACAGGCAGCTTCAAATGCCCTCCGGGTGAGGCAGCCCTAGCACCCAGGTCTGGCTTCCCAGGTGAGTGTCTTAGGCACTGGAAGCAAAAGATAGGAAGGTCTAGCACCATTTTGTTGCCAGTGTGTATGCCTGGTCTGTACATGCACATTGAATTCTTATCGGTTCATATGTGTCATTTTTTATCACTTAGATGACAAAGTATGCTATGTAGGACCAAAACTTGACACTTGGATGACCAAGAAGGGAACAGACTGGCATTGTGCACTGATTTCAGAAGCTTTCTGTTGAACTCACCATTTTCTCCATCCATCTAAAGATCATTAGCTTTTTTAACAGAACTGCAACCTTTCAGATTCCTTTGTGAGATACAAGTTAGTAAGTGAAAGCATTTACTGTGAGCTAAAACCTCAGACTGCTGGTTTCAATTACAAGCTTTCCCACAGAGGTCACCAAAAAGTTACCCAAATTTGTCTTCTTGAATATAAACTCTTTAAGGTAGACAAGGTTCTCTGGGTAAATCCGGTATTTTTTATTAGACCAACTAAAATAGTTGGAAAAAGTCTTCTTTGCAAGCTTTTGGGTACAAACATCTTTCTTTAGGCAGAGGAAGTGCCTGCAGCTGTTGTGTGCTCTTCCTAGATGGGATAGTAGCCAGTATGCAAGAACACCAGTCAGCAATTTAAGGAGGTTTTTGCCTGGTTTACTCATTCATTATCCACAACTGTTTGCAAAAAGAAAAAGAACTTGATGCTTCTGTCTAATTGCGATCTTTACTTAGATTAGAAACTTTGTGGAGCAGGGCGCCGTATGCTGTGTATTTCCATAGCACCAATCAACAGAAGTTTTGACTCTGGCTCTTAAGTGACTTCTATGATGGTCAAATTTTCAGAGGTGTTACGCACTGACAACTGTCCCTGATTACATATGTGCTTCATGTCTCTGGAAATCAGACCGCTTATGTAAGAAGCCAAAACAGCACCAAATGAGATCAATAGAAGCAGTCTCACTGACTTTGCAAAGCACTGGATCAGATCCTAAATATCAATTTATGTGCCTACCTTTAGGGACTAGTGCTTGAAAATACTGGCTCTGTCTTTAAAGACAGGGAGAAATAAAAACCATCCTGATGATTTTTTAAAGCTCCATTAAGTAGCTCTTTGTAATGTAGCAGTACATGACATAAGCAGAATAGAGAATGGTGTGGTGTAGTGTGACGATTTTGTGAGTGATTCTAACTTTTACCATTTTTAAAGCAAAAGCATTTAATACATTGCTAAGTTTCATAAAAAAATTCTTATTTTGTATAATTCCCAGAAGGCATCTTGATCTGTTATATTAATAGAGAACAGCAACATCATGAAAGATGTCTTACATCTTTAACTTGTCTTTGATATTTTATAAGTACCTAGGGGTAGAGAGGAGGAGAAGGAACAGGTGTTCTCCTTGCATCTTAAATATACCTTCCACTGTAGTCTAGAAAATTTCCAGAAAAAAAAAAATCAGTACATGATACGTTAAATGGGGATGCCCAAGACAGGAACAATAATCAAAATTATTGTCAACAGCTACTAAAGCCCAACCTACTGACTGGGACATGCACTTTACTACAAAGGAGAAAAGGCAGCTGAACTCCATTGCTTCCCCTTGAAGCCTGTTCCACACCTGATTGTCAGAAACATTTTGCTGACATTCAGTTTAAAGTTTCCCTCTGTTCATTCCATGCCACTGCTCCTGCTTATAACCCTTTGTTATTCTGCATAATTTCTCACCAACCATAGTATTTATACTCTTCAAATATTTATTCATAGATTCATAGATGTTAGGGTCAGAAGGGACCTCAATAGATCATCGAGTCCGAACCCCTGCATAAGCAGGAAAGAGTGCTGGGTCTAGATGACCCCAGCTACATACTCATCTAACCTCCTCTTGAAAACCCCCAGGGTAGGGGAGAGCACCACCTCCCTTGGGAGCCCGTTCCAGACCTTGGCCACTCGAACTGTGAAGAAGTTCTTCCTAATGTCCAGTCTAAATCTGCTCTCTGCTAGCTTGTGGCCATTGTTTCTTGTAACCCCTGGGGGCGCCTTGGTGAATAAATACTCACCAATTCCCTTCTGTGCCCCTGTGATGAACTTACAGGCAGCCACAAGGTCGCCTCTCAACCTTCTCTTGCGGAGGCTGAAAAGGTCCAGTTTCTCTAGTCTCTCCTCGTAGGGCTTGGTCTGCAGGCCCTTGACCATACGAGTGGCCCTTCTCTGGACCCTCTCCAGGTTATCCGCATCCTTCTTGAAGTGTGGCACCCAGAATTGCACGCAGTACTCCAACTGCGGTCTGACCAGCACCCGATAGAGGGGAAGTATCACCTCCTTGGACCTATTCGTCATGCATCTGCTGATGCACGATAAAGTGCCATTGGCTTTTTTGATGGCTTCGTCACACTGCCAACTCATGTTCATCTTGGAGTCCACTAGGACTCCAAGATCCCTTTCCACCTCTGTGCCACCCAGCAGGTCATTCCCTAGGCTATAGGTGTGCTGGACATTTTTCCTCCCCAGGTGCAGCACTTTGCATTTCTCCTTGTTGAACTGCATCCTGTTGTTTTCTGCCCACTTGTCCAACCTATCCAGGTCTGCCTGCAGCTGTTCCCTGCCCTCCGGCGTGTCCACATCTCCCCATAGCTTTGTGTCATCTGCAAACTTGGACAGAGTACATTTCACTCCCTCGTCCAAGTCACTGATGAAGACATTAAAGAGTATCAGTCCAAGGACCGAGCCCTGCGGGACCCCACTGCCCACACTCTTCCAGGTCGAGACCGATCCATCTACCACGACTCTCTGGGTGCGACCCTCCAGCCAATTCGCCACCCACCGGACTGTGTAGTCATCCACGTCACAGCCTCTTAACCTGTTCACCAGTATGGGGTGGGATACCGTATCGAAGGCCTTCCTGAAGTCTAAGTATACGACATCCACCCCTCCTCCTGTGTCCAGGCGTTTAGTAACCTGGTCATAGAAAGAGACTAGATTGGTCAGGCACGATCTGCCTGCCACAAACCCGTGCTGGTTTCCCCTCAGCATAATTTGTCCTGTCGGGCTCTCACAAATGTGAGCCTTGATAATTTTTTCAAAGACTTTGCCAAGGATGGAGGTGAGACTGACTGGTCTATAGTTGCCCGGGTCCTCCTTCCTCCCCTTTTTGAAAATGGGGACCACGTTGGCCCTTTTCCAGTCCTCCGGGACCTGGCCCGTGTGCCACAAGTGTTCGAATATTCCCGCCAGTGGCTCTGCAATGATGTCGGCCAGTGCCTTCAGCACCCTCGGATGGAGCTCATCCGGGCCTGCCGACTTAAAGGCATCCAGTTCTTCCAAGTGACTCTGCACCATCTCAGGGTCTACGCATGGAAGTCTGGTGCCTTGCTGCTGCCTCTCTACAACCCCAGTGAGAGACTTGTCGCGCCCCTCTCTTAGGAACACTGAGGCAAAGAACTCGTTGAGGAGTTCAGCCTTGTCTCCCCTGTCCGTCACCAATTGTTTCTGCTCATTTAGCAGTGGTCCTATTCCTCCGTGGGCCTTCTTTTTACTCCCTATATATCTAAAAAACAATTTCTTGTTGTCCTCTACTTGGGATGCCATCCTCAGCTCCATGGTAGCTTTGGCCCGTCTAACTGCCTCCCTACAAGCACGAGCAAAGGAGGTATATTCATCTTTGGTGATCTCTCCCTGTTTCCACTTTTTATGTGCTCCCCTTTTGGCCCTTAGGCTGCCCTGGATTTCTCTGGTCAGCCAGGGAAGCCTAAACATAATTTATGAAATTATGTTGCATCTGAACCTTCTCTGAGTCAAGTTGTGTATATTTGGCTCTTTTAATTTTGCTTCAGAAGTAAATCTCTCCAGCCTCCTGATCATTTTTGCAGCATAAAAATGATGTTTGCTCATAAACTGTAAAAACGCAGTAATCTATTTGGGCAAACCCTCTGAGCAAAAACTCCATTATTGAAAAAGCATATATCTGAATTTGGTTCATCCACTAATATTCTGTAGAAGCCTTAATAGTTAAACCATTAAGATCATGACAAAAGATGTCCATGCTTGGTACCTGCTAGATGTACAGTACAGTTCTGTGTATGTTTATATATTTTGTACATGCACAGACACTCCTGATCAATAAGGCTGAATTGAATCTGCAATAATTATTTGCATGAAGATATCAAATGAAGAATGATGTTTTTCTGTACAGTCCACAAAATTATTAATACAGTCACTAAAGTTGCCTTCCCTTGTTAAACAGAGAAGACAATATGATTCATTTAATCAGGGACTCTGGTATTCCAACTATGTATCTATCTAAGTTGCGCATAGAAATGGTTGTGTATAATGTCTGAAAACCTGGATTTGTGTGTCCCAGATATAACCCTAATTACCATATTTTCTCACATAAAAAACATCTACCCTTTTTCCAAAATTTAGCTGCTGGAAACTGGGTGTGCATTATAAATGTGCATTTTATTTGGAGGAGCAAATGTGAGAAAATACGGTATTTGTCCATATTGCAAAATCAAAAAAGGTCAGGGATTGATTGATTAGCTGAGGTGTTGCCAGGTACAACTTGAGTGTGGGACAGCAACAAGAAGGGAAGATGTTGAAGGTCTGGAATGAAATCCATAAACAGGGTCATCTGTTGTAGAATAAGGACTGCATTATGCTTCCCTAAAAGTTGGTTATGGCAAACTTAGCAGACAATAGTGTGCAAGACACACCAGCACTCAAGGGGTTAAGAGAAAGACTCAGATGAAAAGAACATGTAATATATCTGAAAGCTTTCCATTCTAGTCTCATTTGTACTTTCTACTTGAATCAGCCAGTCTTATTAGTTTAGCAATTTGGAGTCAAGAGTGTGGTCTCTTGAACCATACATCATAGCAGTTTTAATTGGCATTTTGTGGCATTTCTAGTCATTTATGAGTTTTGTAAAAACTGACTCCAAATCAATGAAATATCATAAAATACCAAAGTCATGTATCCCTGTCATATCGCAAGTGCAGGCTTCACACAATCTCAGCTAAACCTAACCCCAGAATATAAGAGTGTGGCTTAAAAGATCTCACTGGGCTCTGACTTGGGGGGTGGGAGTGGGGGGTGGGGGGCAGTTATCACTTCCATCACCTTGAGGGAATGTCCCAATATAATATGACTAGATTTGCATGCTCATTCTATCTAATAAAATCCCACCATCTATCATGCACACAACTGTATTTCTAAACTCCTGGTCCTGATTACTGTAACTGGCTAGCATATGTGCAGCCATCCAACACTTCCACAATCAAAATTTCAAATGATCCTACAAAATTAGGTGTCAAAGTCCCATAGAAGTGGAATCTGGCTGTTTTCCTCTTTAAGACTTCTTTGGAAATCCTTGAATTTTAGTGAAAAATACGGATTTATAGTACTTTGAAAAAACAGTTTATATAAAAAAGTGTCACAGCCTTAATTATGGTGAATCTGCAGCACAGCTCCATAAGTACATTTAAGGGCTAGACCTTTATCTCCTGAAAATTTGTGTAGCTCCATGGAAGTCAAGGGACCTGTATTTATTTATTACCTGCTAAGAATACAGCCCTAGAAATAAGTTAATATGGTTCTTGTAAGAATTCTATAATTGCAGAGTTGTTATTGACATTGGTCCCAATCTTGGAAACCCTCTGACTTGAAACTCTAACTGAAATCAATAGATGGTCTCATGTATGGAGGGGTCTATAACACTGGCCCTATGGTATTTTGAGTGTGCACGATGCTTTGGGAATAGGCAAAATACATTAAGCAGAAAGGAGTGAAAACCCCTGCTTAAAGGATCTTAGCATCTTAAAGGGGCAATTGGGTAAGACAAGAGAGAGACAAAGGAATTATCAGCGAAGGACAAAAAAGTTTCAGAAAGTTTCTTACAGAGTAACAGAGATATGGCCCTCAGGTAAACAGTAATCAAGAGCCTATTCCAAGTGGAAGGATTGATGAAAAAAAGATGGGCAGAGGCTGGACAAAATGCACTCAGGATAGCCATCTCTCACACTTCTCCGCCACTTCTCTCATCCTACATCCAATTGCAGGAACACAAACAGCAGAAAGCAGAGAGCTGGCCAGTGTCACGGAGTGCAAGGCATTCTGGGAATCAGAGTTCTCTGGATTGACAGCAGAGTTTGATGCTGCCAGGGAGGAAATATTCAACCTATTATTTTTGCCACTGACGCCTATGTCCCAAGGACAAAAAGAAAAGTTGAATTCAGCAGCAAAAAATGTGGGTCAGCTCTCCCTCCACCCTGCAGCAGCAAACTCTACTGCTGTTCTGTTCTGCAAAACTGTGATTTCCAGAATACCTTGCACTCTATGGCACACATTGCCCATGCTGACATGTCATAGAGGAAGGCAGCAGTGAGGCAAGTAGTGAGCAGTAGGCTCTGGGTGAGGAACCCAGTATCTTAACTTGCTGGAAGCGACACAAGCCATCATGACCAAAATTTAGACCCAAAATTCTGGACCGAACCATTTAGGAACAGAAGTCTGATGAAGTTACTCATACTGGCTGCATCTACACAAGACACTTTACTGTGCATTAGACTAATCTACCGCGCAGTAAAGCATCAGTGTCTACACATGTGCAGCAATTACTGCATACTAGATTGGTCTAATGTGCCATTTTCAGTATATGTAGATACTCGAACTGTATCAGGACCTGTAGCTATGGCTTTAGTATTGACCTCCTGATACCAGAACTAGATCAGGATGGGTCCCAATCTCCATGTGGCTAGGAAGCAGCTACCCAGCAGCCATGACAGCTCTCCTTTGCTCCTGTGCCCCCTGCCAGCCTGGGGCTGGTGCCTGCCTGCCTGCTGCAGAGGGGCAGAGCAGGTCAGGAGAAACCCTAAACTGAACTGCTCCTGTCAGGAGCAAATTTGCTCTCAATAGGCCCACATTCAGATGTGTGCAGGGGCCTAATTTAATGTGCCTGAATTTTCTGTAAAGAAATTGAAGTGCATTAATTGCAGATGTAGACATGCCCACTGAGTACTGTGATGCACCATGCCTACCCTGCTAAAATCCATGAAACTACTGGTGGAATACAGTGCTACCTAAGACAAGTGACAGGATCAGAATCTGGCACAAAGAATGCCCCAGTAATGAAACAGCAGCTGCCTCAGTCCACCAGAGAAGTCAGACTAAGAGAAAGGCACAATACAGCTGAAAGCCCCTGGTTCTATTTGAATCCAATACCCGTCCTTAACTGAGCACACAGATCCTCAATTAGGGTGTGTCCACACATGCAAGCACATGTGCTTGCAGCAGTTCAAACAGAAGCGGTGCAAATTTGAACTGGGGCTTTTTGCCTCAGCGCACGTGCTCAGACATGCACTTTACTGTGGAGCACTTGGGGCAAAATAACCCTGCCTGACTATAAAAGCTGCCCTGTTCTGGCCCCATCAGTACAAAAAGCTGCCCTGGCAAGTAGGTTTAAGGCTATTCACTCTAAGGAGCTTCTGGGGCCCAGCCAATTGGTACCTGGGGACACTGCTCCTTGTGCTAGCTGGACTACTGAAGCAGCCCTGAGAGTTCCCTATTCCCTCTACCCACTGCAGCAGTCTGGCAGTGGGGGCTGCTGCCTGGCTGTGACCTTTTGTGC
The DNA here is from genome assembly GCF_030867095.1 of Alligator mississippiensis. NCBI lineage: Eukaryota > Metazoa > Chordata > Crocodylia > Alligatoridae > Alligator > Alligator mississippiensis. Next base: position 184,967,515 of record NC_081825.1, on the reverse strand, counting down.
ACCTGCCAAACCCAAATGAGGCATCTGCCCCCCTGAGCCAGCTGCCAGTGGGCTGTGGCTACAGAGTTGGCCTTTGTGCAGCACTACTGCCATGTGTGAACCCTCCCCGGCCATCTGGGCAGCTATCACCTGGAAGATGTTCCTGGTGTGGTGGCCTGCTTTGAACTGTCAAAGCATGTCCTCCTGGCCCCAGCTGGCCAGAAGGTCAGCCACAACCAGCTGGGTCCAAGGTGCCAGCTCTGAGCAGGCAGGGTCCTGCCACTGGCCTCCCTAACAGGAATTCTGGTGTTCCCTATTGGAAAACTGAAAAATCCTTGATAAAAAAATCCCAAAGTCACTATGTAAAATACCCCCAAATCACTGTTCATCCACAATTAAAACAAAAGACCAGTATAAAGAGAGAGAGAGAGAGTGAGACAGAGAGACAGTGATCAGTTGGGCAATGTTTTATTGACATATCTACAGTGTTAAAGCAATTTGGAAGACTACCAGTGTCTATCATAATAATAAAGTGAATTCTAAAAACATATTTCATGAATACATGAATATATATTTTGCTGCCCCCCACAGGGGCTACAGCTCCCCCTCTCAGGGGCTACGGCCCCTCCACAGGGGCCCACATGTCCCGCCCCACCCCTGCTTGCTCCCCAGCCCCTGGGTTGCTCCCCCACCTCCCCCATCCCCCGCCAGCTCCTGCAGCTCCCCCGGATGGCTGCCCCCCAGCCCCACCCCCCAACCATTGTGTAGATGGCTTGCACCCCCAGCCCTGCATGGATGCCCCCCCCAACCCCAGCCTCCAGCACTTTAAAAAAAAGGAAAAAGAAAAAAGAAATAAAAAAAGGATCTACTTACTGAGCAGGGGCTGGGGGGGCTCCGGGGCCGCTTCGCAGAGCCCCCCCCAGGCAGCACAAGGCAGTGGGGGGCAGCAGAGCCCAAGCTGGGGCCATCACCCTGCCCTGCACTGTGTGGGTGGAGCCCCAGTGACCCAGATGGCAGCTCGAGCTGCTGGTAAGTGCCAGAGGTTGGGTTTTTTTGGAGCGGGGGGGGTTTTCCCAGTGCTGGAGTGTGGGGAGCAGGAATTGAGGGGGCCCAGGGGAATGGGGGGGATGGGGCTGGGTGGGCAAGGGAAGGGATGAGCAGGGTTAGGAGGGTGGGGCCAGGCAGGGAAGGGATTGGGGGGCTCAGGGGGATGAGGGGGGATGGGGTTGGGTGAGGAAGGGATCGTGGGGTCCAGGGGGATGGAGGGATGGAGGCAGGCAGGAAACGGTTCAGGGGGCTCAGTGGGATGGGGGGGGGGGGGAAGGGACCAGGGAGCTGGGGGAGCAGATGGGACCAGCAGGGGTCCCCTCACGTGGTTCCCTCCCCGCTCCTCCAGCCCCCCGACCCCTTACTTACTGGCAGTGGAGCCTGGGTTCAGCTCCCTGCTGCTGGCACGCTGCCAGGCGGCGTGCTTCAGCACCAGGGTGAAGGCTAACCATAGAGATGCTCTGGCAGCCAGAGTGCCTCCATGGAGGACCCAGCCTCCGGTTGCCTCAGGGCATGGTCTGGGACCATGCCTTGCCCCATTTTTTTTCTGTGTGGGATTTTTTGACCCCTGAATATCCAGGGCTCTAGTTTTGCCCCCGCGCTACAAACTTGCAGTCCGGGGAACATTTTCTTATTCCTGTACATGCCTCTTGTAGTGTCTGCAAGGGGTTTGAGATGCTGCAAGAAGCACGTATGGGCTCATCTGGACGTGCCCTTAGTGTCCAAACTCGCACCCTTTAATGGATATTCAGAGAAATATCACCATATGAACTTCAACGTGAACTTCCTCTCTCTACTACGATTTCCCAAGGTTTCCCTCCGATCTGGAGCTCCCAAGCTAAAGGAAGTGGAATGATTTTGCAGGAGCCTAAGGAAGCAGGAGAGCAGTGACTGAGCTATGCCCTATTGCTCTGTCCACTGGGAGCTACTGCAGCTGCAGAGCTGTAGCAGCTTTAAACATGGTTCTAACACCTGCTTGACCCACTCTGTCAGGAAAGGCAGAGCCATTACAACAACTCTAATTTTCTTGGAAAAAAGGTCTGAGAGTGCTGCTCAGCTGACAGCATGAAAAAACAGAGCGAGAGGAGTTGAAAAAGAAAAATGGCTCTCCAACTCTTAAGCTTTCCATATTAATTTACACCACTGCTATCTAAACACTCCAAAATAGTTTCCTGCTAATTATAAAAAATGAGGGGAATCAACCAGAAACACACCGCCTGTGGAAACAGACCCTAGGAGTAGTGGTTGTGATATGTGTAAGTGAAGGAAAGCAGTAAGTGAGTGGGTAGGTGGAAAGAGGTATTGGGAGAAGGAGCATTTTCTGTCAACATGCAAATTCAGGTCCCATCATAGCAGTGTTAGTTCTTCCTTAACACAATTGTGTTCCCTATATTTTGCTGTTTCCTGCAAATATGCTGCTCAGGGAGCACTGTATAGGGAAGGGAACAGTTAGTCTGGCAGCAGCTTAAAAAAAGCCAGTGACAGCAGCTTATTTCTATTAGCTGCATCTGCTTTCATGCAGGGAAGCATTTTCTCATAGAGAAGTTCTCCCTGTAGCTTATTTTGGCCTCACCAGCAGTCTGCCTGTCCATGGTGACCTTACACCTTGCCCTGTCTGTACCTCAATTTTCTCAGCTGCAGAAACAGCAGTATTTACCCAGCTCCCAGGAGCCTTCTGCAGCTCAGGTCATTCAGATGCTTGGACAGGAGAGAGAATGTTTTTCCATAGTTTTTAAAGTAGTTCTAACATGGCACAAATGGTAAACAGTTATGGGGCAAGATCTGGCTGGGTTTCTGTGCTGCCTCTTGAGGTGAGCTGGGCCCAGGTTTCCAATTTAACACAGCACTAAGTGATAGTGAGGTTCATTGGCAATGTGTAGGGGGTGTACACGGGTGCATGTGCACCCCTTGGAAGTGCCAGCCACGAAACCGGAAGTGCCAGTGGAAGTGCACTTCCAGTTTTGCCGCTGGTGATTTTGGGCTTGACAATTGGCCCCTAGGAGACTCCTCCAGTCAGCAATTGGCCACTAGGGGACCCCCCTGGTCAGCCACTGGGGAACCCCTCGCCAGCAATCTGATACACTCCCAGACTCGGGAGGCACCAGTCGCCCATTGTGAAGTTAGTACCTAAACAAAAATAAGGAAGAACTTTCTAATTAGGAGAAAGGTGTGGGCCAGATCTTCAACTAGTACAGACTGGCCTGCTTTGACTGCAGTCAGCACTGAGGCCTTTGAGTGTGTTCAGGGTGTTTTAGGAGCCTACTAAAACAAGAGACTGCCAGCAACTGAGAGCAAGCGGATTATCTTAATTTAATTCCCAAGATTTAAAGGAACACAGAAACATCAAAACAACCCCTTAGACTGGCAACATATGGCCCATGGGCTGGATTCAGTCCACAGAGCCACTGGATCCAGTCCACAGAGGGCTGGAGGGCTTTGCCTGTGGCTGGGACCAAGCCCATGGCCATGCCCATGCCTGCATGGCAGGGGCTTTCCCCACAATGATGCTGGGTCCAGAGAGCTACCACCACTTCTCCCTCCTTTCTCCCCATCCTGCAGCATGGGTGCAGCTTCCAGCCCTAGGGGAGCTGTGCTGGGACCAGGCAGCTTTGATCAGTACCTGTGCTGCAGCCAGGAGGGGGAGAGGGGGAGCAGGGAACAGCAGCAGCAGCTCAGACACAATTTGCAGAGACCTGGTCTCAGTGCAGTTCCCCACCAGCTGGAAGCTGTGCCCACACCATAGCTATGGAGCAGGGGCTGAGAAATACAGCGGCAGCAGGGTGCACTGCCTAGTTGCTTAGCTTAGGCATGGGTGTGGGGAAAGCCCCCTGCCCCTGACACATTACTGAAGCCATCTGACCTACATTGGGCTAGAGCTGGTTTGTTCTGGCCCACAGCTTGCAGAAGCTTGTTGGCCCCTGCCTTACACAGATAGGTCCAGATGTCAGCTGGTGTAAGCTAGCACAGCTCCACTGACATATATATATTACAATACTGGTGTATTTGGTTATCAATAAAAGAAACCTCAGTATTCATATTATAATTATAAGCATAACAAGCACTATTAATAGTACATCAATCCATACTAAGAAAGAAAATATGACATTATTGTGTAGAAGAGACAGAAGTTATGCAGAACTTAAGAGATACTAAGGTTACATTTGGGACTACAGATTTGTTTCCCTTTTCTCTTCCTGATCATTTGATAGTCTTTGCCTGCCAATTGTCCTGCTTGCAACCGAGCTTTCCTTCTGCTGCCTGTCTCAGATCATTAAAAGAACAGATGCTGAGACACTAGACAGGAATCAATATCTACTACTTGGTCTGTGGCAGAAAATTATTGAGAGGAAGTCATTCATCAGGCTGTTTTGCCCCCCTGTTTAGTTGACCCTAGATAAATTCTCTGTCAAGAGAGTTTCAGTTGTCATTTCCTTGATAGGGCACAGTGATGCTGCTGAAAACAATATTTTTTATTCTTTAATTTTTCCTGAGTCATTAACTTACTTTCTTATTTTCTGTATCTCTATCTCTGTCACATGAGTTTTGTGGTTGGATTCAGAGAAGCCTCAAATACACAAGGAGCACCTTCTGTGCCACTCAATTTCCCCAGAGCCAGTTCCATAAATAAGATCCTCTGCTATGTGACAACATTTGTAAGCCTCTTGGTCTAGGATCTTTCCACAATCAATGCTGACTAAACAATATCTAGGACTGATTTTATACCAGTGATTTTAATGGATTAATTCACAGTGGGCAAGTCTATATGTTCATTGATGCACTGTAGTTATTGTGCATTAAAGTTTAGTATAATTAAGTACTAAATCAATGTGCAGTACCTGGTGCTACTGTGCAGTAGCGCCAGCGCATGGCTTTTTAGTGATGCTAACTGCACAGTAGCCTAATACTATTGCGCATTAGCATATTAACATGGTTTTTTGCCCTTAATGCTAACGCGCAGTAGAATTAGACTACTGTGCAGTTAGCATCTCATGCAGACGCGCCCTGTCTGGAAAACAGGACCTGTGGTTCCATCTTTTAACAACTCTTCTCTATTTTCCTCTCCTAATTAACAATTCATCATCTACCCTTGTTCCAGTAATCCCTTCAATAGTATTCAATTTTGTGTGGGTCTCAGGAGCCCAGGTGCTAAGGCTCATGGTTGACAACCCAGAGGTTGCAAGTTTGAGGCCAAAGCAGAAGCACTCACAATGCAACCTGTCAAATTCCAACAAATCTGTGAATTCAGCTAAATACCTTGTCACAAGGACATAGGAAAGGAAAGTAGTTGTTTTAAATGAAACACCATTTAAATGTATGTGACCAACGTATGTAGGTACACCAGAACTCACTGGAGGAGCAAACATTTTCCAGGATATATTGTGCTCAGTTTTAAGCTGGGTGAAATACCCACATACGTGCAACTCGAGGCAAGGGGACACAGGATGGTTCTAAGTCTTTTTCCTGACTCCCTCATCCTGGATCTAACTGGGGACTCCAAAACTTGTGATATAACTCAGGCTGTGACTCAAGTAGTTCACTAGAGATAAGGATAAGTGTTCTACATAGAGTGCTCTCCCAATTTCCCTCTCCCCACCACACCAAGCTTCCTGAAGCCACTCCACCCCCATTCTCCCCCGCCAACACATCCTCAGGTGGTGGTGATGGGGACAGGAGGGAGCTGGTGATATAGAACCAGCTATGCCAGCGTTAAGTGTCTTTGTACACAGGCAGACTCCTGTCCTTTCAGATCAACTTACTGCTCTCAGCCCTGAGGCAGAGGATTCAGTTTTCTGTGCACTGAAAATCCAGGCAACTTGAAAGAGGAGAGTGAAAGAAAGATTCATCTGCTAAACGACCTTGCCTCCTTTTTCAGACAAGTTACTGTTTGTATTTAAGACAAAAATGGCTCCAAGCACCACTGTAGACGCATGTTCACAGGCAATTAGACTTAAATAACTACACAACACCTTCCCTCACTAAAGGTATGAACAGATAAAAAAGTTAAGCTGAGTTAAAGACATGGGTAGAAATTCACCATGTGTTTGCTGGTCCCTGGTAACACATTCCATGGCTCTAGACCATGGCAAGGTAAGCTGGGGCAGTTTACTCCTGAATGAAACAGCTGCTATATTACCCAGTTTATCTACCTCCTCTCAGAGTGGACACACAAAAAGATTATTGCAAATTAACTTACATATAGTGAATTCCCTCCTTCTTCCACAAGCCCTTTTTAAGCATGGGTTAATTGTTTCCTTGGTCCATATGCCAGAACCTTAAGTTTACTGTTGATTTTAATGACTTAGATCTAGCCCTGGATTCCTATTTTCAAAGGTTTTGCATTGCACAATGTTCATAAGCTCTTTCACAAGGCTTCTTTGAATCTCTTGTTTCACTGTTAATTGAGGATGGCTTAGTAGAGACAGCTTGCAGTGGAGCTCATGGCAGCAAGCTAATTGAGCCAATTAGGTACTTTCAGCAAGATAAAAGCAAGAACTAACTCTGCTCTGGGATATTTACTCATAATTTAGCTTTAAAACATTCAAAGAGACATGAAAATATTTGTCATTGTTCTTCTCTCTCTTTTTGTCTTTTAAAGAAAACATGTATTAATTATAAATTTAAAACTCAGTGCACTATATTGGGCAGCCCAGAACTCATTACTCCATATTCAAAAGAAGAACTGTCTTGTGATTAAGGCACTGAACACAGAGATTCAAAAGATCTGGGCTCAGTTGAGAGCTGTTTTGCAAATGCCCTCTGTGATCTGAGCAAGTCACTTACTCTCACTGTGCAGTAGCTCCCCATCTATCTAATGTGGATTATGATACTTCCCATTTGTCTTATCTATTTAGATAGCAAGCTGCACAGACCAGGGCTGTCTCTCACTATGATCTGGCACAGAATCTCATGCACTAGAGTTCTGATGTTATTCAGCACACTTGTAATACACTTATTAAATGATATAATCTGTAGTTATTCAAAAACTACAACTGTATTAGGATGGTAAAATTACTTCATGGCTGCATACCATCAGGTATCATAGATTCCTGCTAGCTACAGATCTGGAAAGCATTGACAGGATGTAGACAATTCAACTCCTTAAAAGGCAGATCTTTAGCAGTTACCCTAAGGGAGAAATTTTATTACCTGTCACTAATTGGTAGGCTAGCCACTGCAGGATGACCAGAACTGACCAAGCAAAAATATCTTTAGCAGAGAGCAACTATTGATATGCATGCACGGGCAGGTACACATGTATGCACACACACACACATACACACGCATTGCTAATGTTTGCCCGTGTTTTAAGGAAGCCAAGGTTATTCTTTTTTGCCCTCCCCTGTTAAATTGCTAACCTCCCAATGAAGTATTCAGAGAATTAGATATATCACTCTTGATCACTGATGAGAATTCAAGTGTGAAGCAAAATGAAGAATGTGAAAACCAGGCTTTTTAAACCTTTTATTAAAAACAAAAAACCCCACAAGGATTTGGGACTAGGCACTAGCATCTTTAGAGAATGTCACTTTTCCTGCTTTAATACATGAAAACTTATGGCAGGCATATTTCAGATAAACACTCCCTGAAATTTAGCTTCCAAATGAAATTAAAGCAAGAGCTAACTACTAACACTGAGTCACCAACAGTTTAAACTTATCTTCATAAGCTTAAATTTTAAAAAATAGTGCATTGTGTCTTGTGACAGATGCAGGCAAGGTTAATAGAATCCTGTCATGACGGATACATTTGGAAACAAGGACAATAGCTTATTTTTTTGCCGAGAAACTACAAATGTGGCTTTTGGGCATGTTCCAAGTGTTAGCTGCCTGCCAAAGACTTGAAGATCATTACAAAGGTCCTGGGCATTTCTGTCAAGAGATGTCTCTTCACCAGGCTTTCCATCTGCTAATGTTTTGTTAAAATAATGCATGACTGTTGTACTTTTTTGCTGGGCAACCTCCATGTGTTGGAAATTCATAGATTCATAGATTCATAGATGTTAGGGTCGGAAGGGACCTCAATAGATCATCGAGTCTGACCCCCTGCATAAGCAGGAAAGAGTGCTGGGTCTAGATGACCCCAGCTACATACTCATCTAACCTCCTCTTGAAGACCCCCAGGGTAGGGGAGAGCACCACCTCCCTTGGGAGCCCATTCCAGACCTTGGCCACTCGAACTGTGAAGAAGTTCTTCCTAATGTCCAATCTAAATCTGCTCTCTGCTAGCTTGTGGCCATTATTTCTTGTAACCCCCGGGGGCACCTTGGTGAATAAATACTCACCAATTCCCTTCTGTGCCCCCGTGATGAACTTATAGGTAGCCACAAGGTCGCCTCTCAACCTTCTCTTGCGGAGGCTGAAAAGATCCAGTTTCTCTAGTCTCTCCTCGTAGGGCTTGGTCTGTAGGCCCTTAACCATACAAGTGGCCCTTCTCTGGACCCTCTCCAGGTTATCCGCATCCTTCTTGAAGTGTGGCGCCCAGAACTGCATGCAGTACTCCAACTGCAGTCTGACCAGTGCCCGATAGAAGGGAAGTATCACCTCCTTGGACCTATTCGTCATGCATCTGCTGATGCACGATAAAGTGCCATTGGCTTTTCTGATGGCTTCGTCACACTGCCAACTCATGTTCATCTTAGAGTCCACTAGGACTCCAAGATCCCTTTCCACTTCCGTGCCACCCAGCAGGTCATTCCCTAGGCTGTAGGTGTGCTGGACATTTTTCCTCCCTAGATGCAGCACTTTGCATTTCTCCTTGTTGAACTGCATTCTGTTGTTTTCTGCCCACTTGTCCAACCTGTCCAGGTCTGCTTGCAGCTGTTCCCTGCCCTCCGGCATGTCCACTTCTCCCCATAGTTTTGTGTCATCTGCAAACTTGGACAGAGTACATTTCACTCCCTCGTCCAAGTCACTGATGAAGACAAGCCAAACACCATAAACTCTGTCATCAAATATTTGACAATTAGTAGGTTCTCTCAGAGCAGCAGTGCTCAAAAGTTTCTTTCTCTGTTCAGCCCCTGTAATTGCATCAAGTTGTTATTGCTCAATGATATATCCATATCTACACATAGAAAAGCCTCTGTAGTGACAACATTTCTTCTTGTTTTCTTCTGTCAGACCCATCAGAACTATGAGAAGAAATAAAACCTTCCTTATTAAAAAGGCTGGTTACAAAAGTAGGAATATAGATGTTCTGGTTGGGATGACCATTCACAATTAGAAAATTCTGATGCTAGCTGATTTTAGAAATTTTAAATGTTTGACTTGGATTTAAGTTATTCAGTCTTCTTTCAGCTTTTCTTTTATTATGTTCAGCTCCAGAAAGAATTTTGGGTTTTCAGAAAAAAATGTCACTTCCACATTCAATTTTGGCTGTTGCAAATTGAGTCTGTCACTGCAAGCTACTAGCCAAGTGCCCATGTACACAGACACAAGCTAATCCAGGAATATCTAAAGCAACCAAATATAGACTCTCTCATGCAAACAGGAAGTGCCGCCTGCCGTCTGCAGTTGTCCAACAGCAAGTTCTTCTGAATTTGCCAACTTTTCAGTTTTCACAAAAAGCAATTATTGCTGGCAGATAATAGAAGTTTCACATTTGCCAGACTCCTTTTTCGTTGCCCCTTGGCTTCTCACTAGGGAAGCTGGATCAGTTATTTAATATGCACATTTGATACCTATTACAGGTGTACATCAGGTATCTACTTCTAGACATAATTTAGGCTTTTAAGTGATGCTGCTGCAGGAACTGGGTATCTATCCCTCAGGATCAGGTGATGTCTGTTTCCATCCTCTGAGTCCCTTGGGATGATTCTTGCACATAGGTTAGGGAAACAAAACCATCTCTTCCCACTGGGTTCAGCCCCTTCTCTTGTGTGCTTGCCCCATATCCTCAGCTCCCATTGGTTCCTCCTCACCAGTGTTGTGCTCCACACAAGGAAGTGAAGAGAAATTACTTTCTTACCTCGTCATCTCACTTTTAGGCCTAAACAGAGCCAATAACATTTTTGCTTAAGGCAATGAGGAAGGATTATTATTGTATAGCAAGAGCAGAATAATTATTCTATCTGAGGGAAGGAAGTGGAGGCGATGTATCTGAGAATGCTGTGCTTGGTTGGTTCTGACTAAGACCTGTTCAAATATTTAGCAAGGAAAGAAAACCTCCCCTCATTTGACCTTTTATATTACCAGCAGCTGGTAAACTGAGGTTAGTCTTTATATTTCACTCTAAGCCCCACAGCATTTGAGCATCTCTGTATTTATCCTGACAAAACGCTTGTGAGGTAGAGAAGTTCAATTATATTCCTTTTACAGATGAGGCACAGAGACTATGGTCCATAAATACCTTTGACAGTCTAGGTCAGGAGTTGGCAATGTTTTTGGGTAGACTGCCAAAAGAGCCGCAGCGTCTACTTGTAAGATTTTGGTGTGCCAGGGAGGGGTCTGATCCCTGTTGTAGCAGCACAGCCTCAGCTCCTTCCCCACCATCCACCCTGAGGTGCATGTGCACCCATTGTGGCAATGAGCTGGGTCAGGGCTCTGTGGACCCTGGTGCAGCTACTTTCAGTCTTCCATCTGCCTGCTGTAGCCAACCTGAGCTCTGTGAATGCCGCTGCCACCCACCATGGAGCCCAAGCTGCTTGCAACAAGAGGCAGGGAGGCTATAAGCAGCTGTACCAGAATCCACAGAACCCCAGTTCAGCTTGCTGCTGGTGGCAGGTGCACATGTGCCTTGCAGCAGATGGCAGGGAAGAGGCCAGGGCTGTGCTACCACAAGGATCAGGCCCCTTGCAGCTCCCCCGTCATCCACCCAAAGGGCTGGCATGCCAAGCAAAATGTCTTCACATACCACACTGGCACACATGCTGGGGGGATTGCTGACCCCTGGTCTAAGCCTAACTGGCACTGATAGAAACCAGTATCAGAGGAAGGAACCTTAAATATTGTTGGGAATCTAGGCCTAAATGACTTGCCCAAGATCACACAGGGTGCTTTGTGGAGAGACAGAAATGAAGTCCTACATTTTTACAGCCCAAGTGAGTGGTCTGATGACTGGCACATTCTTCTTCTTGGTGACAAAAGCTCCACCTAGCAAAAGCAACGACTAGTATTGTACCTGAAATGGGAGTACAATGCCTGAGAAGTATATATTGTCAGAAATGGTGATGGGGTGGGGGAATGGAAGAAAGAAAAGAGCACAGAAAGACTGTATATTTCACTGACTGTCTTTGGATGAAACCACATCTCTAGGAATTTCATGGCAGTAACTAAGGGTCTGATCCAAGGCACACTGAAGAAAATGGAAAGATTATCATTGCAGTTTCCTCAATAGGTTTTCTGGATCAGACTCAGCACAAATAACCTACATTTCCATTGTGTACTGTGACTTAACTGTGATGGGAGAACAGGTAGACTAAAGAACCTGTTTGATTACACACACCATGCTTTTTGATTATACACACCATAAACCATGATTTAGGTAGGTCCCTATAGATATTAAAGAGAAATTAATACTAATCAAGAGTTTACTGGTGTCATAAGGTTAGCAAGACCTTGCTTCCAGCATTTCAATACTCAGGAAAAATCACAAAAAGGAGACAGGCTTTTCTGCCAATGTGATGCAAGCTGAAGATCTTACTAACATGTTTGTCCCATCCACACTTCTGTTTGGTAGCCTAACTTGAATATGGGGAAATGATCGAGAATCAAAAATGTTGCTTATGAGCTACTGTATATAAAGCCATGCTCCCTGGATCTACTAACTTGGTTAATACCTTGAGACCTAAGGGGATGTGTCCACCAAAAGGAAATGACTAGATGCTTTTGCAGACACCAGGTTTTGTTTGGATTGCAGACCCAGACAAAAGTGGCCCCAACAAGGGACCCAGAAGGGCAGCTTAAGTGTCCTCCTTACAGTGATGAGGCGGATCAATCTAAGCTGTGGGAGGAGCAGCCCCAAACCAACCCCTGAGGACTGATTCCAAATATCATTGACCATTTTAGAAAGAAAGTGGAAGTGCACTGACTGTGGAAGTCAATGATTGGAACCAGGGAACAAAAAAGCAAGCTGCTGAGTGGCCACACACCAGGAAGCTGTCTCTTCCTCACAGCAAATTAACTTTGTGATCATACAACCTGTTGCACCAGCTGCGTATCAAGGCAATCATATGAGTGTAAACATAGTGTGCATTCAGTGGAATTCACTCAATGGAACCACAATATGCAACTAATTTAATGTGAGATGACAGAGGGGTGGAGGGACACCAGGACTGCCTGTGCCACAGATGAATCCTAGGTGGAGCAGTGCAGTTAGGTGCTAGCAGGCAAACAGATATAAGTGAAAGTCTCTATGATGACTCCCACTGTTCCGACTGGCTGCAGTCAATGTGGACACCAGAAACGGCCCTGGGAATGTTGAAGGATATTCCTTTTATTATGTTTTTGGTGAAAGATAGAAGTTGGTTAATATTAGAGCATTCCAACACAAATGTGCCAAGGCCAGATTCAGAAGCCCACTATGTGAGCCCACTGCCTACTCTTAAAAGGAAAACTACATTTGGGGTAATGGTTTCTACAGCCATGAATCCTACTGGAAGTTAGGAAACTCCAGTACAGACATGTTAGGGCTAAGGGCCTGCACCCAGCTTAGGGCCTGCTGAGAGCTGTCTCTTGAGTCAGTTCAACTGTGCCCAATCCCTCTAGGCTAGGGACAGCCATTCAAAAATCCTGAGCCTGAACTGATTCAGTCTTTGCAGGTTAGTCTAACTGGGCTTGGCTAAACCAGTTCTGTAAGCAGACAGACATCCCAAAAATGCAGGCACATGCTTGCAGTGGCACAGGTTAGCAGACAGGGGGTGCTAGAGCAGCCCTTCCTTCCCTTCCACAGCACTGAGCTGAGGGGGCAGGGGGCGTGGCCACGCCTGGGAAGGACACTCTAATTAGCCCCGCAGGGTATTGATACAACAGTGTTTATCATCCATAACTCAGCGTTTATCACCCCATCAAGAAAACAACAGAGGGGCATTACCAGCTACCTGTTGACTCTACCTGTTGATTCAGCACAGACTATATCCAGCATGTGGTCTGCTAGCTAATACACAGACACCTCTCCACAAGGCAGAAAGAAGGAGGGAATTCCTGCTTAACAGGGAGTGGTGAGGGGGAAAGGGGGAGTTTCTGGAGCTGCAACCAGGGAGCAGAGAGGAAGGGCCAGCCCTGCTGTGAAGCAGAGAGCCCTGCCCAGCCCAGAGAGCATGCCAGGATGCTGGGGGTCTCTGGTTTAACTCAAACCAGCAAGGGGTCTGGGACAGACATTGCATAGACTGGTTTGACCCAAATCAGTTAAGTCTGATACTACGGACTTTATCTCAGACTGGTTTCAGCCATTTTCAAACTGGTTTATGTGCACTGAACATCTGTTCTCTTACAGGTTTAAACCAATTTCTGATCACTTAAACTGGTTTATGTGTAATGTCTGACCCTAGTCCTATTGGCTGCATGCATCCAAGATCTGTTATAAACAGGGCCTAATTTAAATTGCAGGGCCAGCTTGTGGTGTGGCAGCTCTTTTAATCTTGGAGTTCCCCTTGTGTGTGCCCTGCCACTGGTTGGCAGAGGGGCCCCATTGGCCCCGCAGCTTGCTCCTGATGGCCAGGAGGCAAAAACCACAGCTTTAAATATGCCACTGGTTTTGCCTCCTGTTCAGTAAGCAGGAAGTGACAGGAGGCAAAAACCACAGCATATTTATAGCCACAGTTTTCACCTCCCAGCTATTAGGAGCAAGAGGAGGGGCCAGTGGAGCCCCTCTGCCAATCAGCAGTGAGGGAGCACATGGCGGGGAACTCTTAGATTAAAGGTGCTGCCATGCTGCGAGCTGGACCCATGACTTAAACCAGACCCTAGTTATATACCAGGGGTTGACAATGTTTTCAGGCAGAGTGCCAAAAACACTTACAAACTCGACTTGTAAGATGTTGGCATGCCAGGGCAGATGGCAGGGAGGAGCTGTGAGGGGCCTGATCTTTGTTCTGGCAGCACATCCCTTCCCCACAATCCACCCCAAGGCTCACTTGCCAACCAAAAATCCTTCACATGCCACGTTCTGGCATCCATGCCAGGGGTTGCCTACATCTGCTGTGAACCCAGTCCTTCCAGCTGAACTCTGGTGGTTGAACACTTTACAGAACCACAGCTGTGCCTGGTCTCTGGCTATATCCTAGCCTTTTTTTCCCTGCTCTTGTTCTGTCTCCTGCCTCTGCCCAGTTCCTCTCTCTTGCCCTCACTCCTATCAACACCGAATGTGCACAGCCGTTTCCTTAAATTTCCTTGGATTCACCTAAAATGCTGTTCACACTTTATTTTAAGTTTTCATAGTGCAGAAGAATCTTATGAATGGGTCTGTTTTTTCCTGAGACCACTGAAGTGGTGACAATGACTGATCAGGACAACGAACAAAGAAAATGGGCTGGTATAAATTAAAATTGCCCCACTGGAGTCAGTGAAGTGGTGTTGCTTTAGACCAGCACAGGAATCTGGCTCAGCATATTAGCACGAATGGTTCATGACTACAGTACCCTGCCATGCAGAACCTACTTGTGATAACACATTTAATTCCTGCTTATGCCTGTCTGCTCCCTCTCTCCCCAGCTATTTAAAGGACTTCCTCTCCCCTCTTCCCTGCCAGACTCAGGCAATTATTATTATTTATACAGAAAACCACAGGGTCCTTGCACTCAGGAGATCACAGTCTTGCTCTGACAAACTGAATCCCCGGGTCATATACTCCCACTCCGGCCCAACATAGATGATAATAAAAACAGATTGGATATGCCTCTTCTCCACTATCACTGCTTCTCTTCTCTACTGCTCACTTCCCCTATACTTCAACCACTTCCCCCTGACACACCTCTCTGATCTTACCATTCCCTCTTTTTAGTACATTTGAGGAACAAGTTCTGAACCCCCACCCAGATACACAGCATTTGGTGCCCACCACCATGCACGTTCAACACACAACCAGGTCCAGCACCCCGCATTTCTTCCCTTGCTCCTCTGCTCCCCACCTCCAGCTCCCCACTCCATCCCCTTCTAGCTCCCACATTCCTAGTATCTCCACTTTCCTGGTTCCCTGCACCACCCACTCCAATTTTTGCTTTCTCAAGCACTCAAAGACTGCATCCCTGCTTACTCCTTCCCTACTTTCTGCCCAGTGCCTACAAGCTGTTTCCTCGCCTTTCTTTCACTTTTGAACACCAGTATGGGAACTTGTGGGACTGGGCTGACAGCCTCTGCCCAGGACTATTGGAGTTCTCTCCATTCTCTGAAAGCTTAGAGGCAGCTAGCAGGCAAGAGGTGAAGGAAGCAGCTGCTCCATTCTAGGCACAGGAAGTGCAGGTAGCACCCACAACAGCTCCAAGTGTCGCTTGGGATCACCATGCACATACTCCCCAGCATAATCCCCATCTTGTCCACAGCTGTGGCTATGAGAGGTCTTGAAAAACATTCCAAGACCTGGACCTTGATGGAGAACAATGAGAGGAAGGCAATGAAAAGTTTAGAGGAGAGCACTTTATGGTTAAAGCAGCAGGAGGGTAAGCGGATTTTAGTATCAGGAGGGCTTTACTGCTAGTAACAGTTAATATTTCATGATCTCATCTTCCTCCCATACAGTAGTAAGGGGAGAACAGAAGTGGGTAAATGAAATACACTATCCAGAAATACACAGGCATTCTGCTGAGTGGAACCAGCATCTCTCAATGGATGTGTTATCTGTACACCTGCCAACATGCTATGCCACTACAACATTCTTGGAAATAATCCTCAGGTTCTAATTACAGCATCTCTTTTCCTTTACAGCTTCCCCAAATCCTATCTCAGCAGATTCCAGCATCGGCAGAACTTGCTTCTGATGTATTCTGCGATGACACTACCCTCTGCTTCAAACTACCCCCCTGTTTTCCTTTTCCATTTGACCTTTCATTTAGTAACTTCCCTGCTTTGAAGCTCATCAGAGACTTGCTTTCAGCTGTCCTCAGAGACTTTGTCTATCTCTGGTGTTTTCCCTGCTTCCTACACTTGTCTAGCAGAAGCTTTCTCACTGATGTGAGCCTTAGATCTGGTTGAATACTAGAAAAAAGTTGGTTAAATACATGGTCCAATAGCAAGGGATGATATTCCTCAAATAGTGTTTTCAATTTATACTATTAAACCGTCACCATCAACGCACCATCTTCATTGAACCCCACTTAAGACCTCTGTCCCCTCCCCCAGTACTACTAATTCTTAAGGTTGGCATTTCTAAAGGAAAGAGATGAAGGATGTTAGGTGCTCACATCTCATTGAACTTCAACAGGAACTGGATGTATAAATCTCTCAGACTCCCATTGAAATCCCTTCCCAATTTTTTATAGAGAGTTAGCAGGAGAGATGCTATTAAAAAAAGTTCTACTGTGTTGTCTACTTCCTAAAATTTTGGCACCGACTCTACATGTGGACATATAAAGTCACTTCCTGTGGTGATGTCTCATTATTATCCAGAAATGACCATCTCCAGGAATCACAGGCATACAATTAATAGAAATCCAAGTTGAGGCTAGAAATAAGGCTCATTTTTAAGTGGTGTTTAAGCACCCATCCCTGTACGGAATGCTAATCAAAAACCTGATGCAGACAAGAAGGCCAACTCTTAAGTGTTCCCTTTACCAAATTTACATCCTGGTACTCTGCTGATTTGAATAAAAAGTTAGTAGTAAAAGGTTGCATCGGTCCAGCTACTGAGAAGATAAACCAAAACTCATTTTGTACACTTGGGGGCAGAGGACCCAGAATTTTACAACACACCCAGAGAGATCCTAGCAGGAGCCCTCTTTGGCAGAATACAGGGTTGGAAGTAACTATGAAAAAGGACTTCTGGATCAGGAAAGGGTGATTTTGTCTGGTGTCTGCACATGTGTGGATGAACAGCATTGTACTCAGTTATCTAGAGGAGGGGGAATAATACAAAGCACCTGGTTCCAAGTTCTCCAGTCATCAGCCATGATTTTAAAAGCACTATTTCAAAACAAGCCAAACAAAACCAGTGGCCTGAACTGGAACGTACATATAAGAATAGTAGAAATAGACCCATAAGATGCCCTTTGTCCCTTTCCCTCCTTTGAATCCTGGGGAAGCAATAATAAAGTAATGTATGATAGTTCAAGATCTCATTGACATTCAGTAGCGGTTGGTAATTAATGGCTTATCTATACAACGGCATTCATTTAATCAAGATTATCTACAGCAGTGTTTTTCAACCTGTGGTCCACAGACCCCTGGGGAGTCACAGATTATATCTAAGGGGTCTGCGAAAGATGACTACGATCAATCAGAAGTATGTGAACTCACACTTACAATTCAAAGGGGTCCACACCTCCATTCAAAAATGTTTAGGGGTCCGCAAATGAAAAAAGGTTGAAAACCACTGATCTAAAGCATGAAATCTAAATGGATTAATTAAACTGCACTGAACCTCTGTGTGGACACTAATTCAGAATTAAAATGGCCTTAATTTGATTGATCTGAATTTACTCTGGAGATGAAGCAAGTCAAATAAGTAATACCCTTTTCAAAATTCTGATTAAATAAATCTAAACCAGGGTTTAATGCAGTTTAACTAATCCACTTTAAAAACTAGTTAGGATGATTGTTTGAGCGTCCCCCAGTAAAGAAGCCCAACATTTTACTCCTGTAAAAATCCCAGCCTGAGTGAACTGGCAGTCTGCATAATGTCCTGAGGGCAACAAATACAGGCAGTTTTCTGCAATGGGGTTTGGTGGATTAAGATCCAAAGGTAAGGTTTCTTCCAGAGCAGGGCTGTCCAACTTCTAAGCTGCCAGGAACTGCACTCCCCTCAAGCCACACTAGCAGCAGTTGCATGAACCCTGCCTAGACTACGTGCCTGGGTGCCCCCTGATTGCATTGTATGCCTCCCTGCTGCACCACGCACCCAAGCACCTCTGCCACTGCACTACATGCAGGGTGCCTCCTCACTGCACACTTGGGCACCCTACGGCTGCATCTTATGTTCCCCCCTCCCCGCTGCTGCTCGCTCACCCTTAGCTTCCTGGCTATGAGCTCCCCCTGTGTGCTATAATGACTCCAGCACCCCAGGCTGCAGGCCCCCCAGTCCTCTGGGGCAGGAACCGGACAGAGAAGATGGAGAAAGTGGACGCTTGAAGCAATTGGGGGAGCAAAGGCTGGGTGGGATACCAGGGGCTGCGATTAATCCCTTGTAGGCTGCAAATGGCCTGTGGGCCACTAGCTGGACAAGCCTGTTCCACAGGAGTATCACTGAGGTACTGCCCTGACTGCTTTCACTAACTGTAGCTGTGCCATTTGACTGAAAAGAAAATATCATCTCAACCCACACAGATTAGTGGGCTTGCACTATTGAATCATGTGCAATAATATCAATCTAGCTTATTGCTACACAACCTAACAGCATAACGTTAGCTCAGTGCTAACACACGAGATCAAGAGTAGCTAACAACTGAGATCCATCCTACCCTTGATGCAGGAAAGAACTTAAACTGGTGCTTAACCTCAGGTATGAAAGAGATTCAGCACCTTGCCAGGCCACAGTGCTGCTGAACTGAGCTAGTAACCACATGTCTTAGACCCCTGCATTCTTCTGCACAGATTTTACAATATAGCTGGGGGATCAGTTCAGACCCATTCCAAGCTTTACCCCCTTTTGAGCTTAACCTTACTGTCCTCAATCCAGTTTTGAGGTGAAGAACCTTCTACGTTTCAGGATGAATAAACAGCAAGTTCATAATGCCACCACCTTACTGATCCCATTAGAACAGACCTAGCATTTGACAAAACAGATTGTTGCTGATAAAAGTGTATGCCTCTCTGAACCAGTTAGTCTCTAAGGGTGTCTTTACACGTGCTCCAGAAGGTGGGAGGGGGCACTTTAATTAAGGTGTCCTCAGCATCTCATGTATTCAGCTTCCCATGCTTCAAAATGGCGATGGGGGCACTTGAACTAAAGCTCATTTGCCAAGCTTAATTAAAGCACCCCTGCCACCATTTTGAAGTTCAGGGACACTGAATACACAAGATGTGGAGGCTTCTGGAGCGTGCTGATTAGCACACTCCAGCAGAGTTGATTAATTGACTCTGCTCTGACACGCTGTAATTACATGTCTACAGGCACGCTAAGGTACCATCCTGGCTGGCTTTCTGACTGTTAGAATTAGTCACCCATCACTGATCACGATCAGCACCAGTTGCAACAAAGCAAGTGTAGCAGTGGCATCAAAGTGAGTTTTGGTAACACATGCTAAATCACAAAGACCTTACTAATGTTTCATTTAAGATCAGTCATTATGCTGGGACCTTTATCTGCTGACATCTCATGTTTTCACTGTTAACTACTGCCAATCCCATTTAGGCTAAATTCAAAATGCTCTCCCTCCCTTGTCTCCACTGCTCCCTGTCCTAGGCCATCACATCACCCTCCCCCACCAAAGTAGCCACAGAAGGATGAAGCTGTCAAAGCTGAGGGAACAAAAATAAGGAACTCAAAGTCATGCTGCAAAAGCCATCTATATAAATCCTTCATGCTCCCAACAGTACCAGGGAGCCCCACCCCTATTAACTTTTCCATGAGTCTCTTATCCTCAGCGGAAGAGTGTAATAGAAGCAGGTTTGGTCAGGCAAGAATAAGGTGGTGGTTACCCACACTCCGCCTTGATCAAAACTGACCAATTCACTGTTTAAAAATTGTACATTGCTCTTCATGCATTGCAACAACACTCAGACAACTGGTAGCATTGCTGATTAGGCAGTATTTTTATACTCACACTCAGCAGGAGGCACTTATTTTCTTTGATGGCACCTATACAGCCGACAAAGCCGATGATCATCACGAAAGTCCCTGTGACGATAAGCAGGTTGGCAGCCGAGAGGGATGGGAAAGAGGAGGAGAGGGTAGCAAAGTTTCCTTGGGTAACAGCCAGCCAGATGCCCACTCCAAGGATCCCACAACCACCAAGCTGAGAAAAAAGGAAGAAACAAGTAAGGTCAGTCATAGCATCCAGGCAATTCTTATCACCATTTTCTATATCCCAGTGGTGGCTAGCAGTCCCACTGGGCTAGGGTCTGCATATATACACACTAAGAGATCCCAAGCCTAAAGTGCGTTCAGCCTCAGCAAACAAAGGGTAGAGGAGGGCACCTTTATTTTCCAAGCTTTAAAGATAGATAGGACACTCAGGCACAGAGACAGTCACAAAGACAGAGGTCTCACTGAGTGTGCGACAAAGTCAGTCATAGAAATATCTGTAACTTAAATCTCTTATTCCAGAGACCAGATTCAGAGGCCAGATCATGGGGGGTAGGTAGCTCACCCGTATCAAAAATTTCAATTACAGTCTACAAGAAAAGAAAGCAGATGGAAAAGATGGTCTGAAAACTTTTGAAGTTGGAAGAGGCAATGATGCATAAACCGTAAAGTGAAGATGATGATTATGACAAAAGGTTATAAAAAATTTAAAAATCAAATTCATCTTCCACAGTGAGGAATGGGTTCAACTAGTAAGTCCTAATTCTTTGTCTTAACCAAAAAACCAGGCACTTCCTTTCTTCTTCTTGAGGGAGCAAAAAACATGTTCAGGAATCAAAGGTGGTTTGTGGTCTGGTTGGAGGCTAAAAGGATACGGGTACAATTTAGGTAACTCTAAGAGCTGACCTTACCCTCTACACTACATCCACACAAGCTATTGCCTAGACATGTCTTCCAACCCTTGTACACATTTAAAAAAGACTTGCATCAGAACACCATACTTCTGTCCTAATGAGTGCCTATGTCAGAGAAATTTTCTTGATCCAAGGAATGAGGGTTTATAGCATGAAGGGGCCATAAGAGGAAAGAAAATTCTCCATCTTTCTAGTATTACAAATGGTAATAACACTCATTCGTACTGTGGCTTAGTTAGTTTGTCAGGTTGGTTCTCTGAGGAGAATATGAAGACTTCTTATTTGGTCTATGAAAGCACAAGGGGAGATGGAAGAGTACATGGTTCCCAGGTTGCAATGCCAAGAAGGGCCTGACTGAGAGGCAGGTGCAGCCATCATGGGAAGGGTAGGGAAATAGAATTGATAGCTATGTCCCACAGGGGAGCTTTTTAAAAATGCTCACATTTATTAGCCTGCTGCTTACAACTTAGAGAAAGCCTGCAGAATGGTAACAATTCAAGCAATGCTGAGCAATTAAATAGAATTAAACCAAAGGGGAATTTTGCATTATAATAGTCACACAGCAGAGCATCACTTAGCTTTCTTTCTTTCATTATTTCTTCTTAAAATAACAATTTTTATGGAGCTTTATAATTGCACTTCATTATTCAAATTATTAAATGCTAAGAAAGAAATCGCATTCATAAAGTAATAAGTCACATGTAGGAGCACATCACTTAACTGTCTGCATAAAATGGATGAATACAAGAAGATTATGAACCAAAACAAGGGAAAGAAACACAGCTAGTATGAAACCCAGGTACCAGACCTTGAAAATGGATCAGGGAAGAGAAAACCAAGGAAAACGTATCTCTCAAGCGCCTCTTGCTCCCATCAGTTGTTTGGGATGGTCTGTACTGTTGCAATGGCTTTATCTTTCACCCCATTCCAGTAAAAGGCAAGGCAAGCCACAGAGCTCAAAGCAGAAATAAAGGGGAGCATGCATAAACTTAAATGTATTTTCCAATAGTTTAATCTGTTCCCTTTGCAGCAGTTAGCCTATTTTTGCAGGAAGCTTTAAGAGTTGTGACCAATACCTTACGCCAGCCTTTTGGGATTGAATTGGTGTCACAAAGAGGAAATGGAATACAAGTACCAAAACTGGATTCATTCCTGGCCCTTATATGGAACTCATCTACGTCAGAGAGCTCGTTATGTCCTGTCTCCTGCAACATGCCCTGGACAAGCACCAGGGACACTCTAACTCATGCTAGCTCAAAGATATCCTGCTACATGTTGGCATCACCAAGGTTTCTCAGAATGCCTAATTTGACTAATTTATGAACAAATGGGCTGAAGTTGCTCTGATGGGCATATCTCCAAGAACTGATGAGTGGACTTTGAAAAGCTATTAATAGAAGCAATGAAAGTGAACAATGGCCTCAGCCTCCAGCATGAGAAATTAGGCTGGATATTTGAAGGAACTTTATGACCATGAAGGTGCTTAAGCATTGGAAAAGGCTCCCTGGAGAAGTTGTGGATTCTCCATCCTTAGATGTTTTCAAGAGCAGGTTAGACAGACATTTTACTGGTATGGTCTAATGAGGAATGATTCTGCCTTGAACAGGGAACTGGACTAGATGACTTTGTGAGGTCCCTTCCAGCCTTACTTTCCTGTGATCCTATGAGCAAAGGAAACACTAATTTGCCATCTAGAAAAAAAATCTTAAGAATTAAGGCCTATCCAACTGTAGAACAACATCTAAGGAAAAGTGGAGTCAGACCAGATGAAAGGGCAGGAGTTAGGACTAGTCAAAATATCAGCTAACCCACTCCTGGGAAAAATCCTCAACTAGCAGTGGAAATAAATGCTAAGACCTTGCAGTTGGTTTTTTTCCCTCTGAATTTCATTATTTTATGTCTCAGCATCAGCCTCTGAACCCTGGGCACTCTAAGGCAACACAAATGTCTCAGCTAGGCCTCCCAAGTACAGACGCCCAGGAGCAACAGAGATCTCCATTTTCAAAACCTTCAGCTAGCATCTTTCACATGGTGTTTATGAAGCAATTTGATGGCACCAATACAACTCAAGGTATTTCAACTCCTTTAATGTTGTCATTGTTATTTAATTGCTTTGTCTGATACTAAATGCATCCAACTATATTTTGTAGAATATGGGCTGCATCTCGCTAACTAGAATTGTTCTTAAACAGGCTGCAATCCTGGCTTCTGTAATACCTGCTAATTTTTTAGGATATAAAGGATATCTTAAGATATAAAGTCATCCAAACACGATTTCCCTTAGGATAGTAGGTTTCCCCAGGGTAATCTTCCTCTCCTCAAACTGGCATTTAATTCCACAGGGGCCTCAGAGCCTTTCTAACATCAAATTTTAGCTGTTAGCATATTGTTTTTGTTTGTCAAAAAAAAGGTCAATCACTGCAGATCCAACAGCCATGTAAAATCTCACAAGATTGCATGAAGGAAGAGAGAACAGTCTATGTAAATACTACAATTTGTCAGCCCACAGCTCAGAAGTTTTTGCCAGTTTGTTAGCATCGGGGTATCACCAGTGTATACCAGCTGATGATTGGGCCCATTGTCTTCAAAGGGAAGGGTGGAGCTGTTCATTACATTGATTGATCAAAGGCTGACAGTCTACAAACACTTCTCACAGCATTCCAGTGTCTTGGGAAATGACTCTTTCAGCAAGCAAGCCCAACTCATTCCCCCTGACTCATACCAGAGGATCACAGAAAGTGCTTCTAGCTGGAAATGGCATCACACGGAACAGCGGCCATACTGTCTTAATTCAGTTATGTTCATTTTCCGTGAATTACAACTCCCTCCTTGAGGGCCCCACATTGAAATCACCATCTACTAAGTTCTGCCTGGAGTGGCAAGGACTCCCAATCAGACCCAACCATACTACTCTTTCAGGTGTGGATGTCACAAAGCACTTAAGACACATTTAAGTCCCCTTTTATAAACATAACTTGAAATAAACTTTTAAGCACAGGTTTAAGTATTTTCCTGAATAGAAGCCCAAGGAAGCCAAAGTCCATCAAGGTCAATAGGGCCGTGTCCAGACAAGCACAGCTGTTTGTTTCCCTGGGGACAAGTAGCAGTGACACATCTTGTGCCACTGCTACTTACCCCCGGAGAACCCACATGCACTCTGGCACTCGGCTGGTTATGCCAGGTGCAGTAGGGAAGGCTGAGGCCAGCAACTATATTGGTCCTAGCAGCCTTATCAGGGATCCTGGGGGGCTTGGGGAGCTGCAGCTGCAGAGTTCCTGCAGCTGAGAGTGTGGCTCCAGCAGGCCAGTCTCTGCTTTTGGGCAGCGCTTGCTGCCACCTCTGCTTTTTTATGGAGTGGAGCTTTTTGACCTCAGGATCTCTCAAGGTTCAATCCCCCTTCCCCTCCACCCCCAAATGTTGCAAGGTAGCAGTGTGGTGCATGCCTGCATGCGCAGTGTGTGGTGCCACAGAGTGGTCTGTGGTGCTACATACCGCACATCTGCGCTCTTCTGGATGCGGCCTAGGAGTCTTTCTGTTGACATCAGCAGAGTTAGTATCTAGTCTCCATTGACCAAATGAACCAATGATGAGTAACTTGAAGTAGGCCCTTCTTTACCAGTCTCCGAGTTTACCAGTGCTGTTTCTCTCAACCAAAGACTCCAGGATTGAGACAGGTCTCATTTATTTACATTAGTGATTTTGGAGCAATGAGAACCGAGTGTAAAAATGTTGTCATTGTTTCTCTGCTGCCTGCCTGTCTGTTTTGATTTCTTTCTCTTGATGCCTAAGAAGATCCAATTTATGGATAATTTTACTCAGTTATTTATGCTGTTCTTTGCCTCTTTTTTTTTTCTCTCTCCCTCTGCTTGTTTGTGCCAAGGAGCTGGCGGAAGAGTGATGAGATGATAGTTCCTGACAGCTTTCAGAGCTTGCTGCAATGTGAAATAAAACAAAAACAAAACCACTAATGGCGCTGCTTTTGATAGCTTTACTGCATTCAAGAAGGCCCCCAAATTGTCACAGTGATAGCAGACACTAATCACTAAAACAAAAGAGCAACAGAAAGACTGCAGTAGTGGCTTGATATATTGGCAAATAAGTACAAGTCTGCATTGATTTCATGTGGTGTGAGAGAGCTGGGTCCTGTTTATCAAAGATGACACCTTCTGCCAGATCACTGATGACAATAGTATTTGTTCTTTGAATTGAAAAATTCATAATGCTGTTTTGCCCAGTTATTTCTGGTATCTTACTCCTTTGCCAATGATATCCCCAAAATAATCTGAAGGCAAGGTCTGAAGCTGATCACACCTCCTTATACCAATGTTTTGTTTCAATATTAGTAGATATTTTATCCTTGTATAGCAACTTTCTTTCAGAGAGTCAACAGTGGGACAGAGAAAGAGAATAGCTTTGGCATTAAAATACTGCTGTAGGACTCAACAGCTCTGGATTAGATTCTTGACTCTGCCACAGACTTCCTGATGCAAATCAAAATAGCTGTATTCCTGTGAATTTGAGTTTTCCATCTGTAAACACTCATTCCTTTGTCTGCCTTGTCTGCTTTTATAAAAGATCATATGCTTTTCAGAGCAGGGATATGTACAATGCATAACATATTTGAGCCCTGATCTTTAAAGGATCCCATAGGCACCACTGAAATCCATATAACAACAACAAAGTATATCACAACAAATAATAAATATCTAGCCCAGATGGGGGTGTCTGTGTGTGTGTGTGTGTGTGTGTGTGTGTGTTATCCTTATGAATAAATGAGAGCATAGTAATGCATGCTTGGTCCCATAAAGTCTCAGTGGCAGACCCTCAAGAAAGAATCTACTTGCACAAAACTGTTCTCACACCAAGAATAAATTCAGAGAAGCTCCACTGACAACAGCCAAGTTTCACCAGTGTGAGCATGATCAGAATTCGGCTAAAGTGTCCTGATTCCTTGTCCCTATTCTCTAATACACAGAGCACACCTCCTCCAAGCAGCCTCAGGATCTCAGCCATGTTTAGACCTCAAATGCAACACTTATCTTTGCCCAGGTAGAATCTGATTTTGTGTATATCTATGAACCACAGCATGCATTATGTTCTTTCCAGCAGCATACATATAGAGGGCTAGATAAATAGTAAAAAATCAGATCTAGTTCATGAAACATGGGGAATGTTGTGTCTGTACAAGGAGTCTTTGCATGGAGACAATATAAAGCATGCTTATCTTTCCAAAGACAGCTACTGGGAGACTGAATACAAGCTGAAAGTGTGCGTATCAAATCATGGGGAGACCCATCAAATTAAGAAACAATTGTGCTGAATTAAATGGAGCTCTATCAGAATCAGATGAACCTGGAAGAGAAATGAAATAGGCCCTGAATATTTGTACAAGGGAATCTTCTGTACTGAGCAAACTGAAGAGAACAAAGAGGAAAAGGATTTACATCTTGGGTGAATAAGCAAAAACAGAGGCAAGAGTTTATTATTTGTGCCTGAACCAGACTTCTTTGAGTTGGCTCCGGATGTACTCTCTCCTTTGAAAGTCTGTAGTAGAACTGGAGGTAAATGATCTCTGTGGGCAGGGGGTGGAACCAGCACAGAAAAAAAAAATCAATTAAGAAGTCAAGTCCCTTTCCTAGATTTTACTTTTTTCACTCTGAACAACTGAAGTCAAGTTTCTTGCTGGGAATCTGGAATATGGCCAACTCCCTTTCTCTATATACACCATCAGAAGTGAGATGCCTTTACCTTCAGGATTTAGTTAAGACGATTGCCTTATCCCAGCTGAGGCTCCCCACTCTGGCCCCTAGCACAGGTTGCACTTAAGATGCGATTCACCAGTTCATTATGTGGTAAGTTGTTACATGTCACAAATTCAATCAATTAATAGTGTGATAAAACAAGGAATAAGCTACAAAGTTATCACATAAAAATGCATAATATATTTGTGGTTGGTTCCTATCACATCATTAGCTGAATGTGTGGCCAGGCTAGAGCTCCCACTCATGGAGTGTGACCTTGTGGCTGGAAGCCCTGTCAACTGATGGGGTTCCCAGCTGCACCATGCACCCCTGTGGCTGGAAACTCCCAGCTGTGAGACCAAGGTGTGCCCTATAGCCACAGGAAGTCTGGATCAGCTGGAGGAGCAATCCAGCAGCAGAAGCACATGATGCACCTCTGTGACTGGGAGACCCATCAGCTGACAGGGCTCCCAGTCACAGGAGCCTACTACTTGCCAGTGCAGGAGGAACCCAGACTGTAGGTTTCCCAGATTGTAGGTTTCCCCTACATTGGCAATAAGGTGTGATGGGACCTGATACTTGACCCCACAATCACACTTCCTGCCATGCACATGTGGCATGGCAGGAAGCATGATTGTGAGGACAGCACATCAGATTCCATGGTGTCTTTACGTGCACATCTTCCATTTCACACCCAACAGTACACATCCACACAATAAACATATATATCATTTATGAGAACAATTTCCATAGGGAAGTTGGGGCCCTCCGCCGAACTTGCCCTGTCCATAGCCCATATTCATATAAACCTAGGGAATTTCTTGTCTGGCTCGTTGCAACTATCTGGCTAAACAGTTGGGAGAGGAGCGCTGGATTTACAAAATAACCAGTACTGAAACCCATTAAAGTGAATACTCAAAACTGCACTAAGAAACAAGCTGTCAGCAAAGGCATTTGCTGGTGTACAGGAATACTACAAGAATCATGGCTAAGGGCTGCTTTGGCGCTTTGCAATATGGCTTGTGGAAGATGGGGGAAGCATACAGCTGCACTGTCTTAAGAGCAAAGCAAGGGTCGTATTGTGACTCCAGGAATCTGTGCCAAACCTTCTGCACAGATGTATTCCTTCTACTTCTACACTAATGCTAGTGTACAAGCTGTCATATTATGTGGGAACAGGACCAAGGCACTGTCTACTTCCCAACTGTGACAATGCACTTCCAGGTAACTGGAGGAAAAGATGAGGGAAAGTAATAACTTGGTAGTGAATACTTTGCCCTCTAAACAAGTGCTTTATACAACAGAAAAAGGGGATCTTTATGTCTCTTTCTCCTGCACAAATGAGCTTTAAGAAAGCCAATGTATTTTTCCTCCAAATGAGTTTTCAAGCGGTCTTCATAGTTATTTACACGTACAGAATATAGCAGTAGTTTATTCTGGTGGTCATAAAACTTTGGACAGTTGTAACAGGGTCCAAAAGTAAAGGTGGCAATCTATTCATGAACAGTTTCTCTTTCTCTCTCTCTCTCTCTCTCTCTCTCTCTCTCTCTCTCTCTCACACACACACACACTCTTTTGGTGAAAAAATGGCTCATAGAATTACATCTTTAGAACTGTTCTAATGGCTTAGCCAATAAATTATTCAGACTGCAGTGCGTACATTTAAAATTGATCTTACAACATTGTAAACAAAGTAATCCCAAACAGCCCCCAATATGCACATGCAGTTGGAGGAATTAATTATGCAGCGACAGCTACGCACTTACAATAGAGCAGGAGAAATTGCCTCATTGTTCATTATAATGATCTTGGTATCCTTAAGTGATTTTTTATTGGTTTTATTACATAGAAAGTGCATCTAATCAAGGATTCTAATATTATATCTGATTAATATTCCTACACCCTAGCTTCTCATTTAGATATAGTCTGTTGTCCTCTACCAAAAAAAAAAAAAATCTACTGATATTGGTAATGCATTACACTTGGATTCTTTCATATTGCAGCAAATTTAATTCACGTATTCAAAGGTATTTTTTTTTAATTACCATTTCTAGACCAACACAAGAATTATGCTAAGCTCTTACAATCACACTGGCTAAAAAGTTAATTTCCTGTATACATACTATATGCCATTGCCAAGTACAAAGCCAAATAAAAGTAGACAATGGAACAATAATGTCATGGTACTAACAAAATCACAGTAATAATTATCCTAGTAATCTAATGGATACCTAAACAATTGTTTCTTTTATTCCTCCAACTGTTCTTGCTTGTCAAACACACTGACAGCTGCAAAAGCACTGAATATCCTGCACTAAAACAGTTTTTTTGTATTGTAGTGAGCATAGGTTGCTAGAGAAGAAAATGCAAGGGACTTATCAGTGGTTTAGCCACATTTTATTGACTATTTACTTTAGAAAACTAGTGTTTGGCGAGAAGAGCACACAACCAATGTTGGGAATCTAGGCTCTAGTAGCAATAAAGGATAAGTAGGCCAGGTATGGTAGACTCAGTGTAATATCCTTGTGGACATTTGTTCACACCATAAAAAATCACTACATAGTTTGGTGCTTCTTTTTTCCACGTGGATCTAAGACAGAAATAGCATCAAGTGGCACATGACATGAACAGAATACTTTGGCAGAGGTAATAAGGAGGATTGATGCTTGTACAACACATGCAGGCATCTGGGGCACTCTAGAAGGAGACAATTTTGCTGTGCTCATTTCAAGTAAATTGAATAAATTTGTCCCTCGGGCCCCCCCGTTACAAAGCACCCAGGCTATTTGATAAAATGAACCACATTAAAAGACAGGAATTCTTTCCTTCCCACATTGAGTAATTATTTACTAAAATAACTGTACCTGGACACAATATTTGGAAGATTTAGAAGAGGAGCCTTCAAGACATTAAACACTATGTAACTTAGTATATCTAGGGAAAACCAGGGAAATTAAGAGAATGGCCCTGAACCCTAGGCAGCATGGAGTGGTGTCATTTCACTGAATTGGGCATTTGGTATTTGAAAATAATAACAATTCCCACTGCAGAGAGAAGTGATGGTACCAGTTCTCTCTCCTATACCTACTCCCCGCTTTATAACTTACGATTTCAATTTGTCCAGTACCAGCCTATTCCCAGGGACAGAATAGTATGCAGGCAGGGAGAGCAACGAATCAGATAGGTCTCCTAATTTTCCTCTGTAGTTAGTTGTCACTTGGCTCTTACTGTTGTACCTCTTAATTCAAACAAGAGAAGTCCCAAGTCAAAATGTGTTCCTTAGATCCTTTAGGTTTATAAGCCATCTCTCTATTGATGTGGGCAAAGACTCCTACTTAGGCTCATCTTGCCAAATCTAAGGGAGTCCTCTGCTAGCCTATTATATAACATTTGCTAGATTTTTTGCATTCTTGACCTGTCACATTTGCAAGCAAATCCTGGACCAGTTACTCAGGAGAAATGAATTCCAATTATTTCCCTCATTCTGAAAGTCACTCTTTGAACTACAAATGAAATTTGCACAAAATGTGTTCTGCATGGAAACAGAGATGTATTGAACAAACTAAAATGATTTTCTGTCTGCAACCCTCCAACATGGTATCTCCTCCTTTCTCCTACAGTCTCTTTATTCATAGATTCATAGATTGTTAGGGACTGGAAGGGACCTTGTAGATCATTGGGGCCAGTCCCCCTGCACTAGGCAGGAAAAGACAACTGGGATCAAGTGACCACAGCAAGGTGACTGTCCAGTCTCCTTTTGAAGATTTCCAGGGTAGGTGACTGCACCACCACTGGCAGGAGTTTATTCCACAGTCTGAACACTCTGACTGTGAAGGAGTTTTTCCTGAAATTGAGCCTGCAGTGGCCTTCCAGGGGTTTGTATCCATTGCTCCTGGTCTTCCCCAGGGGTACCCTGGTGAACAGCGGTTCACCAACTTCTTGATGTACTCCCCTGATGTAACAGTAAGCTGCTACCAAGTCCCCTCACAGCCTTCTCTTCTGTAGGATGAAGAGGCCCAAGTCCCTCACCCTCTCCTCGTATGGCTTGTCTTGCAAGTCCCTGATCATACAAGTGGCTCTTCTCTGGACCCTCTCAAGTTTTTCCATGTCCTTGTTGAAGTGTGGCACTCAGAATTGGACACAGTACTCCAGCTGTGATCTCACCAGTGCAGAGTGCAGTGGAAGTATCACTTCCATTGTTTTGCATGAGATACAATGGTTAATGCATGCCAGAGTGTTGTTTGCCCTGCTGGCCACAGCATCATACTGCTGGCTTATGTTCATACAATGGTCTATCACTACCCCTAGGTCTCTTTTGGTCGTGGTGCAAGTCAAATTGTTGCCACTGAGCCTGTAGGGATGTTGGGGATTGTTTTCCCCCAGATGGAGCACCTTATACTTCTGAGTGTTGAACTTCATCTGGTTCTGGTCCACCCAACTCTCCAGGCTGTCCAGGCCTGCCTGTATCTACAATCTATTTTCTAGCATGGCCATGCTCATCCATAACTTGGTGTCATCCACAAACTTGGCCAGTGAGCTTTTCACCCCCACATCCAAATCACTGATAAAGATGTTGAAAAGCATCGATCTAAACACAGACCCCCAAGGGACACCACTGGCCACTTCTTGCCAGGATGATACAGATCCATTCATGAGAACTCTCTGGATCCTATCATGTAGCCAGTTTTCCACCCACTGAACTGTTGAGCAGTTAAGCCCACAATCTTCCAATTTTTCCACAAGAATATTGTGGGATGCTAGATCAAAAGCGTTTTAGAAGTCAAGGTATATAATACTGACTTTCTCTCCTGTGTCCAGGTAGCGGGAGACCTGTTCATAGAAGGAGATGAGATTGGTAAGACAAGACCTACCCACAATGAAGCCATGCTGGCTGTCATTCAGAATCTTACATTCAAAGAGAATATTGCACATAGATTCTTTAATGAGTTTTTCCAGGATTTTCCCTGGGATGGAGATTAGGCTGATTGGCCTATAGTTGCCTGGGTCCTCCCTCTTCCCCTTCTTGAAGATGGGCACAATGTTGGCCCTCTTCCAATCCTCAGAGAGCTTCCCTGTGAGATCCTCAGGGATCTCTCCTTCTGCTACACTATGGCAAGGATATTCAAGCATACCTGGAGCATATCCTAAGCAGATGTTAGCTATTATAGCTCCATCAGACCTGATAATCTGATCTACAGTTCCCATCAAAATAAATGAGAAATGCATCCAAAGAGTCTTGGTCATCATAATAATCCCAGCTCTTGTTTATAACTGCAAGGACATGGCACAGCTTCTTGCTAGAAAGATGTTAATCTGCAGGTGGGTATGGATGCGGCAAGAGACCTGGTGGGGCACAATGATTAATGTCCTACCTTTTCTACTCTGAAATCCACCTGCACTTGTAAGTAAAAATGAATCTGGTAGTCTCCACATACTTCCTGGAAGACATTTATTCAGAGGCACAACCAGACCAAAAAATCTCTCTAATCTATTCAAGCCCAGGATTGCAACAAGGTGCATCAGTGCAGCTGCATAGCACTTTCAGGCAATCCATCCCTCACCAAGTTCATTTTGGCTCTTATAGCTTCATTGCTTCCAAGATACTCATACTCATCTCTGAATGAGTGCCAACTCTACCCAATGCGTTGTCCCTCTAACAATAATGCTTTGCAAAGCAGATACTGTCCTACTATCATGTCTGGAGCTTCATGTTAAAAGCAGGATCTATTCCTCTCTGCCTTTTCATTGATGCTAATATGTTTTTATTCTGTTGCAATGTGATTTCTCTCTTGTCCTCGCTCACTGAGATTTATCACAAGCCCTAGTAAGAAGTTTCCAAAGGACAGAACTGCCATTCCTTGCAGCTCTGCAGATAATAAACAGCACATGGTGATTAAAAGTTTAAAGCTCTGCAAGACTAATTGTTTGGTCTTACCATGCCACTTCCTTTTCTTCTAGGTTTAAACACATTTTGCAAGAACCCCAAAAGCTCCTATTTGACATGCTGACAAAATTGAGCGCTGCTATTTTCAGAAGCAGCAAACAAATTCCTACAGAAATTACTGCACTGAATTATCAGCTGAAAGAAATCAACTTAGCTTTGCTGGACTCACTATGCTGATTTATACCAGATGAGGATGTGGCTCATAGTGATGTTTTGAACTTTATTTTAGCACAAAATGATATGCTGCCTTTCCTGTTTCCCTCTGGGATTACACACACCACAGTGCAGTCTTGTGCTGTCCGTTGTACTGAACATTATTTATCAAGGTGGTGTCAAATGTCATTATCCATGGTTCTGAAACCAGCTATCCTACAAGATGCGTTGTCCCAGTCTAACTAATGACCTCTGTGACTGAACCATTGCCCTGTTGGTCAGCACAAACCTACCACTAGTCTTGCTGATCCTGCTGGCAACTATTTCAAGAAAAGTCATAAATTTATACTGCTACCTTTATCTTCAAACCAGTGGTTCTCAATCACGATTCTGTAGCACAGGCCCCTGACTGTTACTACTGCCAGATAAAAGTGTCCTGTATGCCTGGTGCACAGCCAGAACAGGAATGGCTGCAGCATAATCATGGACTCCTGCTTGTCTTAGGGTTATCTGATAGTCTGAAGCAGGCAGGAGCACCTGCTCTTGCTATAGCCCTTTCTGATCGGAAACTGCACGGCATCTCCCAGAAACAGGAGTGCACGGGGCAGGTGAAACTGTTCTATTTCCAAGAGAAGCACGGTGGTATTGGGGGTGGGGGCACAGATTAGGAAAGTCTGAGGCCATAGCAGACATTCCTGCCTGCTTTAGATTTATCTGGCTGTGCATAAGGAGTATGGAGTAGCTTCGTGGTGGTGGTAGAAGCAGCATCACCCAGCTGAGAACCACTGAGAAAAGCTGAGGCAGCCCAACAGTGGTGCTCAACTAGGGATTTGCCAAGTACAAAGAAGTTATGGAGGGTACTCTGAATTTAAAAAGGTTTAGAACCATTGCTCTAACCTATATGATAGGCTTTATTTTAGTGCCTTTGGTATTTTCCAGGGCAACACTCTGTAGTAAGATCCATTAACTATTATAGGAATTCTACAAAAGATTCTGCTGTCAGAGGGCAGGCATGATTCAGATGCAGGATCCCCAAAAAGGCCATGGTTTTGCTGAAAACAGCAGCAATATTTGAAATTGTGCTTTTCCAGTTTCCCCAAGTTAACTAGCATCTCTTTTGGGCATTCATTACTCTTCTTCTACCTAATTAAACCTTTCAAATTGCATTTCAATGTAATCAAAGTGTGCTTGAGTAAAAAATGATGGCATCAAAATAAAAGAAAGAAAATGGGAATATTTTGCTCATATTGCCAATGGGGAAATGAACTGAAAGTTATTAGGTTGATGCCTGATGTTGCATTAGTAGCATTCCCTTAAGGTAGGCATATTTCTATAAGTTATATTTGTTATGTGAATCACAGCTGACACAAAACCAAACTCCAATTGTTGTGACCTAAGGATATTCAGTCTAAAATTTAAATGATTTTTCCCCCCAAGTGAAAACGCACTGAAGTACTCTTGGTTGGACTCATCCTGTCAAATTCAGTAAAGCAAGCAAACTGTTGAAGTCTACCTTTATTGAGAAAAGTGCTTAAGCATGTTTTTAAGTACCATTGACTTTAATAAGTAGTTTCAGTAATATGCTTAACTAAACCATATCAGAAAGCCATATCACTGGCCGAGGACATAAAAATGTCAAAACGGTAATAGTGAAGATGGCCTGCAATGACAGTGTCATAGATAACAGACTAAGAATTACCTCAGAATGTTTAAAATTGATTATTAATGCAACAAGTGCCTAATTTGGAAATTTGCCCACATTTTACTTCAAACAGAGGGGATTATAAGTAAGTCACTGATTTAATGAGATTTTAACAGAAAATGCAAAGCAAAGGCATTTATTGGAGAGAGTTGTATGTGTGTGAGGGGAGGGGGTGGAGAATACAACTCAAGGAAGAGATTATACATCTGCTTCAGATTCTAATTTTAACTCCTGCCAAACTGAAAATGTTAAAGCGTATTCATTCACTCCTCAAATGTCATTTCCAAATCCACCTGGGTTGATCATAATGAAATCAATACAGTTGGGAAGAAGGATATGTGCATAAGCTCCAAAATCACAATCTAGCAGATGAATTTAAACCTGTTTTGAAAAGCCAATCAAGAATGGAAGGAGACAGACTGTGCAGTGAAGCTGCTATTCTCTGAAAGGTGGTCTCTAACAATTAATACAAAACTTTTTAATGACACCATCACATATACTAGTAAGGACATGCATAGAAATCTAAACCACATTCTAGTCATTCAAACTTTAAGAAAGCTATAGTGGGATTTAAAAGAGAAAAAGCAAACAATATATTTTAAGGTCAGAGATGGACTTACATATAACGTGAGCAGCTTGATACCTGGAAAGGAGATGAGAACGAGGTACCTTAGTAAAGGTATTTGGTGGGCTTTTGAGAGAAAATCAGGTTCGTGGGGCACTGCCCAGGGATTCTGGAGGACCCAGTTCAATTTCCTGCTTTTTCAATGTTGCTTGGCAAGCCATGCAGTGGCATTTATACAACCGTGCTTCTCACTATCACAAGGGTGCATCTACACATGAAATTAGTGCATCTGAATAAACTCCAGTGCAGTTCATGCCAGAGTTTTTTGCTCCCAGGAATTGCCATTTGAAGGTTTGCCCAGGATCACAGTAAGTGGAGCAGCCCCAGCTGGGAAGGGACTGGGGGGAAGGTGGGGGGGTCAGCCTGCCAGCCCGGAGTTGCTCCATCCTGGCTCAACATGCTGTGGAGTGGCTGGTGGGGCATGAGGGTGCTACAGTGCAGGCCTAGCCAGCAGACAGCCCCACACTATAGCACTCTCGTGTCCCAGCCAGCCCAGTTACCACCTAAACATGCATTGTAGCAGAGTAAATAACTCTGCCATAGGATAGTACTTGTGTAACACAGTATTATACTACAACAGAGTTAATTCATTATCTCCAGGCTAATAGTATCACACATGTAGATGTAGACACTTTACTGCAGAGCTAATTAATCAACTTCATAGTTTCATAGTTGGTAGAGTCGGAAGGGACCTGAGCAGATCATCAAGTCTGACCCCTTGCCATGGGCAGGAAAGAGTACTGGGGTCAAACAACCCTGGCAAGGTGTCGACCTAGCCTCCTTTTGAAGACCACCAGGGTAGAAGCGAGCACCACTTCCCTTGGAAGTTGGTTCCAGATCCTAGCCGCCTTGACTGTGAAGTAGTGCTTCCTGATATCTAGCCTGAATCTACTCTCCATCAACTTATGGCCATTATTCCTTGTTACCCCCAGTAGTGCTTGGGGGAACGGGGACTCTCCCACTGCCTGTTGGTCCCCCTTGGCCAGTTTGTAGACAGCCACCAGATCTCCTCTCAGCCTTCTCTTGTGGAGGCTAAACAGGTTCATGTCCTGTAGCCTCTGCTCGTAGGGCCTGCCTTGGTGCCCCCTGATCATGTGAGTGGCCCTCCTCTGGACCCTCTTGATGTTGTCCACATCCCTCCTGGAGTGCGGCACCCAGAACTGGACACAGTACTCCAACTGCAGCCTGACCAGTGTCGCATAGAGGGGGAGGCTCACCTCCTTGGACCTGCTCGTGATGCATCTGTGGATGCATGGCAAGGTGAGGTTAGCTTTCCTCACCATGTCCCACATTGGTGGCCCACATTCATCTTGGAATCAGGAATGACACCAAGATCCTTTTCTGCCTCTGTGCTGATGAGAATGGAGTTCCCCAACCTGTAGGTAGGCTGCTGGTTCTTTTTCCCTAGATACAGCACCCTGCACTTGTCAGTATTGAATCCCATCTTATTCTCATCCACTCACCCCTGTAACCTGTCCAGATCCAATTGCAGGCTGTCCCTCCCTTCTAGCGTGCTCACATCCCCCCACATCTTAGTGTTGTCTGTGAATTTGAACAAGGTGCTTTTCACCCCCTTGTCCAAGTCGCTGATGAAGATGTTGAACAGTGCGGGCCAGAGGACCGAGCCCTGGGGGACCCCACTGCCCACATCCCTCCAGGTCAAAAATGACCCATCCACCCCCACTCTCTGGGTGCGGCCCTCCAGCCAATTGGTGATCCATCTGATTGTGTAGGCATTGCCACCACAATCTCCTAATTTCTTAATGAGAATGGGGTGAGAGACAGTGTCAAAGGCCTTCCTAAAGTCCAGAAAGACTACATCCACCATGACACCTGTGTCCAAGGATTTTGTGACCTGGTCATAGAAGGCCACCAGGTTGGTCTGACAGGAGCTGCCTCTAATGAAAACCATGTTGATTGCCCCTAAGAATAACCTCCCCTGCGGGCCCCTCGCAGATGTGCACCTGGATAATTTTCTCAAAGAGCTTCCCCA
This sequence comes from Alligator mississippiensis, assembly GCF_030867095.1. Taxonomy (NCBI): domain Eukaryota; kingdom Metazoa; phylum Chordata; order Crocodylia; family Alligatoridae; genus Alligator; species Alligator mississippiensis. The sequence goes on along the minus strand of NC_081825.1, from coordinate 184,930,589 downwards.
GGACCAAGATAAGACTTCCAGGCCTATAATTTCCTGGGTCCTCCTTCCTCCCTTTTCTGAAAATGGGAACCACATTGGCCCTTTTCCAGTCCTCTGGCACCATGCCAGTGCACCACGAGTGCTCATAAAGCCATGCCAGGGGTCCCACAATGACCTCTGCTAATTCCCTCAGCACTCTGGGGTGGAGATCATCAGGACCTGCTGATTTGAACATGTCTAGTCCCATCAGAAGTTCCCTGACTAGGTCCTCACTGACCCTGGGCCTAACAGCACCTCCCCTGGGACCATCGGGGATCCTGGTGTGGGGGATGACCTGGTCCCTGCTCAGAAAAATGGAGGCAAAGAAATTGTTAAATAGGTTAGCTTTGTCATCTGGTGAGACCACCAGATTTCCTAGCGTGTCCTGCAGAGGCCCCACATTACCCAGAACCTTCTTTTTACCCACTATGTATTTAAAAAAGGATTTCTTGTTATCCTTGATAACAAACTTCAAAGTAAAGCATCTTGTGTAGATTCCCCCACAGAAGTGATGCATAAATAGACTCGGGTCTGCAAAGTGCTGAGATGCAGGGATAATGGTTGGGGGAAGGAAGGGGAGGGGGAGAAAAGGAAACTCTCAAAATACTAAAAAAGAAGTAAAATAAAAACTCAGAGTATGAGCAAGGCACTTTCCTTTTCATCCATGCACAAACATGTAAGTTATTCAATTATGTTGAAGAGGCAGCAGATGTAGAACAAATAAAAGAAATATTAATTTGTGCTGCTTGTATAACCAACTTCCAAAATTACTGAGATCTGATGGAGCTGGGGGCTGTAGAAAACTCCATAATGGATGTAGAGAGGATAAAAATTTAAAAGCAAATTAATTTTAAAAATATAAAAAAGATAATGACCTTATAAAGAATACACAGCCAATGTCTGAAATCCTTCCCTCAAAAAGCTTTTAAAAAGCACACACACATGCACACGTTAAATATAAATCAATGACTGAATAGCAAAGATATCTGAATAGAAGAGTCTCTTGCAAGCAGACTTAGATTGAAAGCAGGGTAGATTTGCACCTTATAACCTAACTAAGTAAAGATATATTACATAGCATATATTACATTCGTGGGCTAGAGCTCACTTCATCAGATGCTGTCATGAATTATAGGGGAAGGAGAGGAGGCTGCTTGCTAAGTCTGGAAAACGAGGATTTTTTAAACTCCTGTCCATATATTTAATCTTCAATAGTCTGCCCATGATTTTAAGAGCCTCTAAACCCTAGATCATCCATCCTGTTTCAGCCACATTTTAATTTAATTATTGTACATTCTTCCTTACAGGGAAATTATTTGCATTTGCAAGGATATGGGCTTCACAATCTAACAGGGCTTTTCTGACTCATTTACCAGTAATAAAAATACTGCTCTTGTACATTCCCCTTTCCAGATTCCAGGTCCAGGAGTTTATTAGCTTGCTTGGAAGTCCAAAGCACTGCTTGAAAGAACACCCTGCCAATGGAGGTTACCCATCAGGCAAAATGCAAACGGTTAAGCCAGCAACCTGGGCAGCCAAAAAGGGTTTAAGAGTCAGGGTCAAGTTGAAATGCTAATGTTAGACAAAGCCTACTGCACATGATACAGCCACATATGGGATGGAGAATGAGCTGCCTTGATTTGATTGTGTGCTGTGTGCTGACAGTGACTTCATACTCTTGCAGAATTGTTAAATCTCGTTCTCTATCACCAGCTTCACTGGGGCATGTGATAGATCTTTAACAGGAAATTTCCATTCATTGGGCATGTCTACACATGCATTTTGGCATGCCTAAATATAATACGCATTAGTTTAATGTGCCTTAAAGTGATTTGGCTCGTGTCTACACATGCGCGCGTTAAAGCGCATTACCATTGTGTGCAAAGACTGATGTGAATAAAGTTAGTCCCAAGTCAGTATCTATACAGCATTAATGCACCTTAATGCGTCTATGCATGCATCAATGCACTTTAGCTATTTGCACCTAAAATTGCCATTTTTAAGATGCATTAAGGGTGCGAACATGTAGACACGTGGCTTTAATGTGCCTTAAACTGAGCTAAAGCGCCTTAAATCAGCACGCGTCAATGCGCCCACTGTTCCTTCATTCTTTTCAGAGCTTCACCCATCACTATTGCAGACATTCCTTTCCATAAAGGAACTTAGTCCACCCTTCCCAACCCTGCTGACTGACACAGCATTGAACTTTGGGGAAGAAGGTGTACAGCTTGCTCACCACATCAGTCCCTGGAAACTAGGAGCCAAATGAAACTGCTTTAGCAGGGGCTCTCAGTTTTGTGAGAGCCACTGCTGATAGTCTGACACTTACTAGAATTAAGAGTCATGCTTATGGCAAACCTACAGATAAATTCTGATTCATATCTCAGTGAATTATGCAACAATAAAGGGAAAACTAAATCAGAAACAAAATCTTAAATCCAAGTATCAGGCATAATTTACTCTCTCCTTTTCTGTAGTACTGAGAATAAAGTGACCACGTCAAAATCAGAGACCTAAGTGAAAGGGTTAGAGTCCCAGTCAATCTAGTAAAATACAATGGAAGACTGCTACAGAAGTCATCTGCCTTCTACTTTTCTCCTTGCCCTCTTTTCGCCTCCCTGCCCCCCACAGCATAAATCCTATATTTCCCACCTATAAAAAACTATAACTCTATAAGATTAAACATAACCCAGCCCTCTGCCCAAGGCTTGCATACATGTTTTTCTAAATTACCTCAGATAGCAAGGACCCAGAGATACAAATGTGTATATAAATCCATGCAGGACAACCAATACACCAAAAGCATCAATAATAATAATAATAGCAAAATACATGCAATAAAATAGGATGCAGACAAGGATTTCAATTTCTGAAGCTTAGCCCTTTACTGGGAGGGGGAAGGAGAAGGAATTCTCTGTCCCTGAACTTGCTTTTTATGAGGAGTCAGTTTTTAAATGTACTCATCAATCAATGCATAACATTGTGAACTGTGGCAAGCTGGGCACCTGCACACTGAAGCATTGATCCATGGATCAATAGCAGCCTTGTGAACAATAATCACACTCTAATAACAAGCAAGAAACACGTCACAAAGCTCAAGTCTCCTCTGATAGCATTGAAATTCAGAGGGCTGAACAGAGTTAGATCAGAATTTTGTTGGGGGGGGGGTCTCTTTTTACTGAATCCTTATCTGTGTGCCCATATGAACATTATTATTATGATTAAATAATGGCAATATATGAAGAAATCCTGAACTGTTTCTGTCACTGGAATATGATCTCTTGGATTTACAGCCAAAGTGTCTGGCATGCAAAACTACTTTATTTGGGTGAGAGTGAGCAAGAGAGATCACAGATTGCTCCCTCACTTTATTTTTAATGGTACCATATTTATGTTGGATTCTGCTGTGCAACAACACATCTGAAGCTGTGCTGCACACTTAGTGCTATTTGTGGACAATGGCCCACACCCTGAGCCATCTATCCGTGTGGGCAGTGTAACACTCACACCCCCCCAAAATAATTATTTTTTTGTGCTTGCTAACCTCAAAGGAATGAATTTACTCTACCTCATCACTATCCAAATAGCTTGGATGGATGTAGTTCCACTGCCCTCAAGTAAATATATTTAACTAAACAAATTATTCATCAGCAACTTCAATCATGTATGGTGTTCACTTTCAGACTGTCTTTTGGACATTTTTCTTTTATTTGTGGGAAGAAGAAAGTGGGGAGGGAAGTGGAGAACTGAGTAGATTGCTAGGAGTATCCTAAAATCCCTGAAGTAAAATCTGTATAGATCTTCACTGAGTTTGTCCAAACAAGCAGCTTGAACCAAACAATCATTCCTTTAGCCAAATAACTGACATCACAATCTGCACCACAAAAGCTTCACAGATTAGCTTCCAAGTTATCTTGCGACATACATTATATTCCATGACAAGTTATCGTGGCGTAGCAAATGCCATTTTTAGAGTCATATCTTGACGCCTCATAATAAAGTTAGTGTGGACAAGTTAGCATGAAAGCTTTCTTCTTCTCTTTGCAATAGGAACGGAGCATTTGATAGATGTTATGCTAGCCCCTTTTTAGCACAGTATATGTATAGTAGATGTGGAATTTGAGTTCTGTATGTTTTTAATCAGAGTTTTCCAATTTGTACCTATGGAATGTGTTTATGTTCTTTAATACTGAATCTGCACGCTGCTGAGTACTGCTTAATAAAGGAGTGTGACTGACACTCATTCATGGATTTTTTTATTACTTTGCCCCCTTCTCTTATAAATTCATGAAGCAGTTGTAGTTTATTACATTTTTATGTTTCTCAGTTTTATTTACATGCTCTCCTTTGCCATCAGAGGGAAGAAAAAAAGGACTGGGATTTCTGGAGATCCTCAATCATTCTGTGCCACAGCCTCATATGAAATAGAAATGAAGAGTTCCAGCCCAACTGAAAATAAAGCAACACCTCAAGTGCTTTGTCAGCATGACTTCCTATCATAAAGTAGCGTTACATAAATATGACTTTATAAGTTATATATCTAAAGTCTTTGCAAGCTCACAGCAGTTTACCAATAAATGTTCTGCAATACCTGTTTAAGGTGGGGGGGAATAAAGGCATAAAATCATTGCCATTGCCAACAATGTTAAATTATTACAGCTTAATAATACTTAAGCTGACAAAGCCTAAATGCTTCAAGGTATGCTATGATTTAGATGCCACAGAAAGAAAAATAAAATGCTTTACATACAGAGACAACAGCTGTCAGCAAAGATAAGGCAACTTGTAGAAAGGTCTTATGATCCCAGGCTGACCCCAAAAATAGAAAAAAGGGTTGGAGATTTTGGTGCAAATTAGATTGTTTTGTTTAAGAACCAAACTAAAACTGAGTCCCAGGCAAAGACCAGATTCTTTTGTATGAACAGTGGGTATGGACAAATAAAACAGCTTCCAAAGAGAATGATAGCATACCTTGAGTCATTTAGGCTTTGTCAGCTTAAGCAGGAGTGCTGCTGCTGTTCTGACCAGTGCAGCAGCTGTTATGCCCTATGGTGCATGTGCTTGATCCTGGAGCCATAAGAATATAGCAAAACTGCTTCATCTTTAACTCTACTTCATCCGGGGTCAAAGCCAAGGCAACTCATTTGTATAGGACCATGCAAGCAGGTACTACTGCCTGCTCCTAAGCAGCAGCTCCCCATCTCCCTTGAAGACACTCCAAGCATACATTTATCCATGCCCTGAGATATGTACATGGCCATGCATTAAAGAGGACTAAGTACAAAAAAACCAGGAGGAAAATAAGAGAAGTCTGAAGCAATGAAGTGTGGGGTTTCCTCTGAGAGAGCTCTAGTTCTATTAAAGAGCCTGATTCAGCTCTCCCTGAAAGCAATATGAGTGTTTCTATTGAGTAAAGTCCTGTGCACCATACTGTGCTCTAGATCCAAACAAATGAAACAGCAGCAAACTCACTGGAACATCATAATAACCACTTACAGCCTGAAAATAAACCATATAATGCAAGTTTTTATAGGACACTTTATAGTTTTTTCACATATAATATCTGGGGAGATCTGTAACGCAAACTGCTCCCATATAAGTTAGCATTATTCCCATGCTATTGATAATAATTACAATTCAAGAAAATACATCACTACTCTTTCTGTAAGGGCTGTGTTTGTATTTATAGAGTATCCACAGATTATTTTTCAAAAGCCATAAATAAAAAAGACCATTTCAAATTGACATTTCAATACACAGACTTAGAAGGAAGGCAAAATTTGAAGTTAAGGTGTTGGTTTGGGACTTGGAAGATCTGGGTTTAGTTTCACATTCTTCTAAAGACTAGCTGGGTGTGTCTACATGTGCAATTCATGTGCAAGAATAAACTCTGGAGCTAACTGCCCTGGAGTTTTTTTGCTCCTGGGCACCATTTGAACATGTGCCCAGGAGCAAATAACTCCAGAGAAATTAACTCTGGAGTTTACTCATGCGCAGCACATTGAACCTGGTCAGAGCAGCCCTGGCTGGCAGCAGCTCATGTCTGCTCCAACCAGGCTCAACATGCTGAGGAGAGGCTGGCTGGGGCATGAGGGTAGTTCAGTGCAGGGTAGCTGGCAGGTAGCCCCTGAGTGAAGCACCCTCATGCCACAGCCAGTTGGGCAATGTCTAAATGTGTGCTGCTGTGCATGAAAAAAAAAACTCTGGAGCAGGCTCGTACTTGTATTTATGAGTATGAGCCTGCTCCAGAGTTTATTAGTTTTGTGCACCCTAATAGGGGTGCACGTGTAGATGCGGATATATTAACTTCAAAGCTAATTAGGCAGCTCTGCAGCAAACATCTCGTATAGATGCACCCACTGGGTAACCATCCAAATCACTACAGCTTGCTCAGTCTCATTTCCACATTTGTGTACATACACATTTATAAAACATTTACAGTAGCATTGCCTTTAGCCCACTCTTTACAGACTAAATGGATAATCTGTCCCTTATTCCTTGTCTGTATGACACAACAAGGACCCTAATTTCAATTAGATTCTCTAGGTATTAGTGCAATATTAATAAATATCCACCCAACAGAAAAAAAATCACTGTTCTCAACATCACAAGAGATGTCAGAATGCTAACATACCCTACTGTGACGGGGTGGGGTGTCTTATGGAAAAAGACAACCACATAAACACCTCCCCCTCTTCCCCCCAAAATCCCCAAAACAAAACACCATAATTTCCATCAGTGAAGACTGAAGGGTCTCTCAGCATTAAGGTAATCCTTACACAAGAGAAAATGCAAAGAGGAAATGAACTCATTGCATGTAACCTCTTACCTGACAAGAGGACAAAAAAATAACATGAAAACCAAGGCAAGCCATCCCCTCCGATTGACAAATACGTCATCATCTGGCCATTTACTGTCTGCAGCAGCCCTGTGGAGAACCTGCTCCTAATTAATGACCCTTAGCCACTTAATGCTATATGATTGATTTCACATTGTAAATGAGCCAACCAGTAATGAGAAAACAGCTCCTGGTTTCAAAGGTCTCCATTCCAACTGCATTAATATTTAGCAGGAAAACCACAGTAATAGGATGAAAAGCTCTTACACCATTCCTTCTACCAATTCACCTTCAGATGACTGGGGCAGTCCCTACAGGGACACCGTCTTCAATACCTTGTCTGGGTCTTTAAGAAAAAAATCTTTAAATATCGCTGGCTTTGTGGTAATTACTATACGCTGTGCAACAAGAGACCAGCATTTTGATTGAGAGAAAGGTTGCCTGCTCTCCCAAAGGTGGACAAGTCAGATATCAAATAATAGCAAAATCTGCTAGCTAATTTAAGTTCTCTCCCAAGAGCTAGGGCTTAAATAGTAGGAGTGTGCGAAGCAGGCCCTATTCGATTTGGATTCGGATTTGGGCTGAATCGGGGACAGTGACTCAATTTGTTGATTCGGATCAATGTCCCCGATTCAATTCGGCTGAATCCGAATCTGAAGGTTCAATGCTGATTCAGAGATAGATAGTTTAAAAGTTTTTTCTACATACCTCAAGGTACCAGGCGTGGCTTGTGAGTGCTGTGATGCTGGGGCAGATGGAGCATCCCACAGGAGCACGGGGAGGCGACCCACGTGCTTGGCAGCAAACCCAGAAATGGACCAGAAGTACTTCTGGCTCACTTCTGGGTCTGCCAAGGAATGTGCTGGGGCCCCCTCACCTGCACCCCCTGGGTTGGTGATCAGCTGCAGGGGGACCCCGGGTGCCCCCCCAGGCCCAGAAGGCACCAGTCGCTGAGCTGGGGGTGATGAGAGGCCCCCTCTTGTGCTGCCCAGTGGACACAGAAGTGGATCAGAAGTGCTTCCAGTCCACTTCCGAGTCTGCTGCCAAGCACACTGGGGACCCCCCTGCGCTTCTGTGGGACACTCCATGCACCCCAGCATTGCAGCATTCAGAAGCCACCTGCTACCTAGAGGTATGTAGAAAAACATTTAAAGCTGTGTCTATGTCCGAATTGCCAAATCTTTCTGAATCTTTTAGAATCAATTCGGAGGATTCTGATTTGATTCGGAGAGATTAAAAGGTCCTCTGATTTGATTCAGATTTGGAGATTCGGCCACCGAATCAAGCTAAATCTCCGCTGAATCAAATCACGGACAGAAGCTTTGCACAGCCCTAGTAACTAGGGAGAAAGAATTGTGTGGGGGCAGGGGAGGAGGTGAGGGAACAGTCAGTTTTCAGGTGCTCCAAATCATTTCAGTTCCTTTCCTTTTGCAGTTTAAGTCCTTGTGATGGATCCTATAGACTCTTTGCTGGTCCCAAGAGAGCAGCAAAGAAGCTGTCAACAAGGCAAGTCCTACCCAATCAGAACATGAGCCCTATGAGTATTACAGATGAACAGTGAAGGGTTATTTGACTGGGAACCAGAGAGGTAAAGAACAGCCAGCACAAAGATCAGACATGCCTGGAATTGGGAAGGCTGTAGAGCCTGAAGAGGAGGATTAGAAAGGGTTGCTGAAATTTCAAAATGACCCAAGGAAAAGATTGTCAACTCCAAGCATTGGTACAGATCTATTGTCTGCTCAGAGCTTTACAGACTGAACTGATAACAGGGGAGGAGTCGGTTTAAGTATTTGGGCCTGTGGGGAAATGGAGGAGAAGAAAAAGTAAGAGACCCTCCTACCTGAGGTACTCAATGAGACTCCTGTTCAAAAGGCCCTTTTTGCAGATGAGAGAGGTTGGCAATCAGAAAGAGTGGGTCAACTGTTGTGAGAGGTAAGGGTGAGCAGGAATCTGTGCCAGTGGCATCATCAGGGTCGGGCAACTGGGGCAAACGCCCTGGGTACTGACTTGGGAGGAAGGGTGAAAAAAAGAGCAGATATTGCTGTAGTCACAGCCTCATGATCACACTTATATGCACGGACAACCACAGGTCATCACTGCCACTGTGCGTGGCAAATGCTCTGGACACCTGGCTGTTTTGTAAACCTCTGGTCTGTACAAGGACTTTCAAATAAGAGTAAATCTCAGGTACGGAAACATCAACTGAAATTCTCCTGTGTGCATGGCCTACTCACCTTGGCTAGATTCCTTGCTTCAATGACCTAGCTGAGTCTTTCTGCTGTGTCCACCCAAGATGTGGCTCACAGACCTCATCATCAACAATTTGTGCAAAGAAGGCAATAGAGCAATATCACAGGAAAAAGCTCAAAGCTAAAACAAGTCCTGCATGACCAGTTCTCCTTTTTGAGATTGTCCATAAAATGTTTCTGTTTGGTTCTTAGGTCTTTGCAAGCTGGAAAACAATTGGCAAAAGTTGGGCTGTGAAGAAGTGATCTTCTTACTCTTTTTCCAAGGTCTCCATACTGACTGCACTGCAGAGATGCCAGAAATCACTCAAACTGCTCCAAAGGTCTCTTATCTACCCTACGTAGAAGATGACACAAAAGTGCCATTAGACAGGGTAGAAGAACCTGCCGCTCAGTTGTTAATAGGCACTCTTTCTATTTGAGCCCAGGCTCAAATTGCCACTGCAAGCAATCATTCACTCTCACTGATTGCCCCTCTGTCAAAAAAAAAAAAAAATCTGCCCCCCTTCTCAAATAATGCTCAGTAAAAATACTAAGCACTTCTCTGTGGGTACCAATCAGCTACCGAGTGGGAAGCAGAGATGACTTCTGCTCCTTGATCAACACTTTGCAGGTGCTAACAAAATGAGAACATATATAATTTTGGCTCAAGATGGAAGGAGAGAGGCTGAAAAGAAGGAAAGAAAAGAAAAAAAAAGATGGCGACATTTAGAGGGAACTAACAGAAAAAAAGCCAAATGCCGGCCTCTCTGCAGACAGCTCAGGATAGGGTATACATTTATGTAACTGGTACTGCTAAAAGAACAACAAAGACTAAGTTGTGCTTTGGCGCAAAGGAATTCAAAAATAGATTAGTAATCCTTAAAAATGTCCTGGGATAAAATAAGTGAATAATTCTGTCCTGAATTTCAGAGGTCCTGAGCATCCACAATAGTCACTGAAGTTAATGGGATCTGCAAGCACTTGGCATCTCAAAGAATTCAGAGGACTCAAATTAGCTATCTAGCCATATGCATTTAGGACCAAGATTTTGAAGAGTGACTTGTGAATTTTGATGCACGCCTGCCTTTCAAAGGTCCTGTTCTCAGAGGATGGGTGTTAAGGCTCTTCAGCTTGGATTCCTAGTCAAACTGGTCATTTTCAAAAACTTTGGCCTAAAATTAAGCACTTACATCTGAATTTTAAAAGCTTAGCAAGTAAACTCAGCAGACTCAAAAGGGAAGAGTCCACAAAAAATGGAGAGACCAAGATGCAAGGCAGACCTGCCCTTTTATAACCATAGAAATGGCTTCCTCCCTGGTTTGACAAATCTCAGATGTCCCCTTCCCCTTCCCCTTCCCCTTCTCCTTTTTTAAGGAAAACCCATCTATTTTCTCCCTTTTTTCTGGAAGAGGTAGCTGTGGGATGTGCTTAATTGCCTGACATTAGTATGAACGATTATGAGGAAGTCCTCAAAACCTATTTAGATCTCTGTGTTACTGACATGTTGCAAATTCACTCTGGCCCACAAAGCCCATTTCTTACAAAGAATATCATTAATTGTGACAGCCACGCCTGATGCAAGCACTTAGGGTTAAATGAGGTGGTTCTGAAATGCTGAGAGAGACAAATAAGTGCTCCTGGGAGGATCTTCAAGGAGCTGTGATCAAAGTGCAACAACTCTGTCTGTCTCCAATTCATGTCATGCCTCCATCCAGGTCAACCTTATATATTACATTGTGTCCAACTCTCCCAAGCTGAATACAGACAAAGCCAAAGTGCTAGAAAGCACAGAGGCAAGAACAGGCACTGGAATTAGCATACCACACCAATATTGAAGGGTTTCTAACACTTAATGTATTTTACTCAAGGAGGCTAGCTAAGAGAAGATACTGAAAAGGAGGGGGAATTAAATTCTCCTTTATGGATGCTCAGTGTTAAACAGATACTTGAGAAGGAAGGAAATGTCTTTTATTAATTTGCTCAGAAATAATTTCCTCTTTGAAATAATGACTTCTTCGGGGGAGGAAGGAATCTGTCCAGATTCTTCTCTCTCCATTCCAGTTCCTGGTACCCACTTGCCTATGTGTGGACACAGCGCTGCTTCCTTTCACACTGAATCAGAGAGCTCCTTTAGGCATTTCACTGTTCCTGTCATCTTTTAATTCATTCAAAATTGGATCATTTCCCCTTAAATCAACAGACCTTGGGACCAACTATGCAGAGTGTAGCGAGTGTAGGTATTTAAAATAAACCAAAAAAATTCCAGCAACTCAGAGGCACAATAAGCTTTTGTCAGCTACCATATTCAACACTCTGCAGGGCTTTCCCTCCCAAAAGGGGTTTTGACAAATAAAGCATTTGGCTTCTCTCTTTCTCTTTTCCTAGCAGATTGACAAAACAAGCACACCATTACCTCAGAGCCAGCTGGAAAGGGAAAATTAACTCTGACAAAGGGACAACAGATTCACAGGGAAACTTTCCTATCTCCTAAGCATGCACAGCCCCAACAAAGCTGGTTTTATTATGGATACAATTGACTTACAATGAAATTTTGCTGTGGGCAAGAGAAGAAATAGCATAAAATCATTTCCCCCTGAGACTCTCTACTCAGGGATCTTATTTTTGTTGCCACATCTCACTGCAAAACAATGACAATATTTATATGGAGAACAGGTGTGCTCAGCATCTGCAGTGAAGAAAAAATCCTCCCCCCCCCCCCCCATCTCATGGGCCCCAAACATGCTGGATGTTGCGTAGCTCTATTATGAGGATGTAGAGGGGGAAGGATACAGGATTTGAGGTGCTACAGAGGAAGTGTATGCTCCTTGTGCTCTGGGGGGGCCTTCCTGGAGATGCAAAGATAAAGGCTTAGAGGTAGGAGAGCACTGGTGTGTTTGCTACCATTCAGAGGTATCGACAATTGACTTCAGTGGAGTGTGAAGCTCTGGAAAGCGGAGGCTATCCCAGCTCTGAAGCTGGAGTAAGCCACAGGACTGCAGCCACTCCCCAAGACTTAGAGAGATTCCTGAACTTTTAGGGCAAGGCTGGCAGGCAGCCCGTGTGTCTGGCACATGACAGACTTGGGGAGAGGACTGGCAGCAAAATGGCAGGGAGAAGAAAATATGGCATCAGATCAGACAGGAAGCACAGAGCAAGAAGCAGAAAGCTGAGCAGCAGATAATTGGGGAGGGGAAAGGGATCAGAGTGGCACTCTGGAAGCATGACGGGCAAATTTGTGGCATAACTGCCAAAAAGGTTGGCCCCGCCACTGTTTTAAGGGATTTTATAGGACCATTTTCTTGACCCCATGTGCAACATCTGACTCCCAGACCCCTGGCAGACATTACACTTAAAATGTGATTAACCAGTTAATCATGTCTTAAATAGTAACCTGGCCACATGTTAATGCAATTCCACAATAAAACAAGGAATAAGCCACAAGCTATTACACAAAATAGGTGTAATAACTTTGTGGCTGGTTCCCATCATCACACCTTAATTTGCATGGCATTTCCTGATCAAAGCTCCAAGCCGCAGGGGCACATCAGAGTCAAGGGGTCCTGCAAACCCCCAAGGCTGTGAGCAGCAGTTAGCTGACTGGTACTCCCGGCCTCGGGGAGGAGGCGCACATTGGAGCCCTTGATTCTGATGTGCTCTGGAGGTGAGAAGAAGGGATCAACTGACTGGCTTGCCACTTGATGCTGCAGGGGGGCCTGAGATCATGAACCTGGGCTCCCCCCTGCACTGGCAATATGGCATGATTGGGATCAGATCCCCTATCCCACAGTTGTGCCTCCTGCCATGCACATGGCACCTTTAACTGAACGCATTTGCCAGCAAACCAAGTGCTAAGTTGGACTTCATCATAATGCCTCCCCCAGCTATCTAGTCCATCTGGAACAGACTGATGCGAGAAGAGCCAATCTCCTTCTGGCACCGACTTGGAGAATATATTAGCCAGGTGACAGATATGGAGGTGCTCACGGCCATTCCAACTCCACTGATCCCAGATGAGACTTTTCAAGCAATTTAGGTTTGGGAGTAGTCAGTTATTAAGGCAAGCATTGGTTTTTGAACAGAAATGCTTGTGAGGGAAAAACCACTGATGTGTAATTTTCTGCTCATCATATGAAACTCATCCTTCCAAAGTCAGAGAGTATTTTAGAAGTGTGTAATTCATGGACAAATTGGAGACAGCTTGCAGTTAAGCATTATATGTCCCCTTCTCCCTCCCCACCATCCCTTTCCCTGGACTGACTTCAAATGACTTGTTTATGAAAGATTCTTTGCATTCACATATGACATCTTCTGCTTAGATTTAACAATAAGCTGCCAACATTGTGGCATTAATATAGATACATACCACAAGCCTGAAAGCCTACTAGTTAGACTTTGATCAATGAAAATGCCTTTTCCCTGGGCTTACAGCTATTTTATAATGGATATGTGATGGAATCGAAATGTGCCCAAGGAAAGTTTATTCAATCCTGATCTGCTACAAATAGTCTCTCCTGTCCACCCATTATAATGAGTTAAGCTTGCAGTCTGCCAAAACACATGAGAGAGAAAGAAACAAAACTAGTTACAGTGTCTTCCATGCTACAGAACATACTAGATAATGTCACATTTAATGCAGTAAGTATTAAGGTGAAAGGACAGGAATTGCTAAAACAGCAAATCTATTGAAAACCTGCACACCTTCCTACACAGATGCACAAAGGGAGACTATAGTATTCACACTCAGAGATCATGGCCCCAAAATCTGAAGTAATGTAGCCACTCCAAAATTTAAAGCACAGACCACAACTTAGCAGTAGTGGGGCCACATTCTTACCACATGGGGTTCAGTAAAACCCCACCTGACTGCAGTGGAGCCATGCCAGCATATAGCAATGGATTTATTTATATAATTTATTTATTCAATCTATATGCCGCCTTTCTCAACAAAGGCTCAGGGTGCTTTACAATAAGAAAACAGAATAACTTATAAAATGGGAGAGTGACAAGCAGAACAAAACAACTTAAAAGAGAGCTAGAATATCAACATAAAACAGAGACACCCTGCCCCCCACAAACAATATCTCAGCCTAGTTTTGTTTTCTAATTGCCTCCCATATAGGAAGGTCTTACAGTAGTCCCAAGAGATGTCAAGGCTTGGGCTGGAGAGTCTTATCATGTGATCCACTTCCCTGTTTTAAATGGGATGGCACAGCATCATTACATGGAACACAGCAGTTATTTGCACAGAAAAGCAGTAGTTATGTATACTGAGCTATCTTTAATTACATTTCATTGTGGGAGATGCCATGTAACCAGCGAGCTCTTTGTAGATCAGCAAGAAACATTCAGCAGAATGTTGGTGACAAACTGGAGCTTTTAACATCACTGATTTAGGATCTGATCCTACTTCCACTGAAGCCAAAGCACAGCCCTTCATGTAAGAAGAAAAAAGATCATCTGAAAAAAAAAAACAGATTCTCTAGAGTGCTCTGAGTGGGAGTATAAAAACTAATGAAGCTAAGTGATTTTCATTTATTTTCCCTTTTTAAACAGCCACCTTATTTCTATGTTTGTTCAATTGACTGTACTGTCCTTTTAAAAGGAGAGGCAGAGCTGTACATGAGATGTATGGAGGTGCAGAGACACAGCTGAGTCGAGATCTTTATGAAGTTGTGCCTTTTGAAAGGAGCTTGCTCTGATTAGACCGAGGACTTGGCACAAAAGAAAAGGATTGTACTGGTAGGCTTCTCCTTTCTTTGTCATCTTCCCACACTGCTTGGGCCAAGAGGCTGAACAGCCAGCCTTGCTTTGGAATGATGAATGCATGAATGAATGATGTTATTAGGCAGGACAGGGAGAGTTAGTAGAAAGAAAGTGATTTACTCTCTTTCTCTTTTGCTTCTGTCATTGAGTGTTTGATAAGTCATATTAAAATTCAGGAAAGGAAATGTAACATTATGTATACATATACTTTGACCTGCACAGCAGGCCTATGACAAAGGGGATTTGGTTTTGCCTGGGATGGCAACAGTGGCATTCTTACAGCTATTTTCCCCTTCAAACTACTTGACAGACAGTAATCCTTGCAACCCCAATATAGTCTATAAATGGGGAAACTGAGCCACCATGTCCCTGCATTCACTTTCCCCATAAGAGCTGTCTGACCAATATTCTAGCTGGAGAAAGAGGTTAGATGATTTTTCAGAAGTTGCAAGTTCCTAGCCAAGATTCAGACCATGCCACTGTCTGGGCCTGGTCCAAAAAATTTACTTCTGTTGGCTTGACACAGGTTGTCAGTCATTAAACCTTAGTATGGTCAGTGATAATTAGGGTTAGGTATTGGACTGGTCAAATATTAGTCAAAAATTGTAAAAAATTGCCAATGGGTCCAAATAATACACACAGAAAGCACAAATATTCCATTAAGAAATGTGTCAAAAACAATTAAAAACCATTTCTGTCAAGAAAACTACAAAAAATGTAGTTTTTTGTAAAAGTGCTATAATTTATGACCAATCGAAAAATATGCAGTCAACTGACAATATTTGACTGGCCCAATTGGTCAATTGACTGGCTCGCCAGCCCTAATGATAATGCCTTCCTGATGCCTAGATTAGTGTAAAACAACATTAAAAGTGGTGGGATGGCACTCATAAGGGAACTCCAATTAGCAGAAAAAATGCTAATTCCACTTCACCCTATAGTTAATTTTGGGTAGTAGAATTGCTTGTCTCTAGTTATTTCCACCATCATTGACACACTCAGTTAATCCCTAATCTGCAAAACTGTCAAGTAGCTATTTTAGGCTCCCAGTTCAGAGACCTTACAAGAACCAGTCTTCAGAAGGCATGTGCTCTACATATTCTGAAAGACAGGCTCCTTTCCAATTTCGCAAGCCAGCCTCCCCAAAATCATTAGTCAGTGCTGAGCATTTTACCCAATGTGTGTCTTGCACTCTTTATTATGAATAATTGGCTAATCTGTTCACGTTCATATACACTGCCCTTAGGTTCCTTATGATTCCCAAGTAGTTTAACTGCATCTTTCAAAAGGAAACTGTTTGATGGACCGTGTTTATTCTCAGTTGTTGCAAAATGCTTCTGTATTGTGTATTCTATAGGTGGATTCATGCTGAACACTGCTGTGCAGCCTCACCATAGGAAGGAGTCTGCTTCCCTTTTGTTTGACTTCTTTACTTTTGTTCAGTGGGAAAGAAAAAAGCAAGATGGAAAAAATTATTTGTCTTATTATCATGGTTGTATTTTTTTTTGGTTGTTGTTGGTTCTGGGTCTCATTTCCCTTCTGTAAAATACAGAACCCAATAGGCAAGGGTTTTCATTGTGTTGTCACAATAATGACATTTTTATTAAAAATAGCAGTTCAAAGTACCTTACAAGAAAATAAAGCAGTAACAGGATGCAGCAGAATGAGAATGGAGATGCAGCTCCTTTCGTATGCATGCACAAGTTTTGTCAGCTGTTTCTGAAGCCTTGAATATCTTTCAGCAGGGTGCTCCAAGCATAGCTGGGTTGAAGAAAAGAAAGATGCAACGACCCACTAAACTCAAAGACTCCTCTGACAGTCTCATTAAAAATTCTCTACTGCTGTTTTAGATATTAAATGCGGTGTATTCGAGAAGTCTGATAACACACTGTGGTAATCTACTGTACCTATATTAGGGTAATTGATATATCCTTTAAAAATCATTTAAAGGAAAATGGAAAGTAAAATTAAAGCAAAAAATAAAAAATAAAAATAAATAGGATTAGGATGATACTATAAATACAAACAGGTGTTTCTTATGTGCAGAAAACACAAAGAGAAAAATAGGGAAACATATGGGACAGATCCTTAGCACATAAAATGCCACAGCTCGACAGACTTCATTGGATCTGTGTATGGTCTTGCCACCTTTATCATGGGCTTCCCATATCTCACATTCTTCATCTATTAGACAGAAAAAACCCCTGCCTAAAATAAATCCCATAATCATCATCATCTTCGTCTCTGAATCATCCATGGGTTTCTTCTCTAGTGTATCTCTGAGAAAGGTATAACTGTGTCTACCTCAGCTCTGCCTCCTCCACCAAAAAAGACCACTGCATATTATTCCACCATACCTTATACCTTTCCTCACTCTTCACATATTCAGCTCCCAACTTTTTCCTTATATGAACCCATCCATAAGAAGCATTCTCTCGCCAAAGCCCTTCAACTATTATCCACCAGAGAAGATATGGGCTTGTTTGTTTTTAAAAAATCATCTGCATGGGTATGATAGGGTCCTCATCTAACTACCCTGTGTGCTGTGCTTTCAATAACACTTGTCTGTTGCAATTACAAAGGAAGCCACTTGAAACAAGGGTCATGTTCTCCTCTAGAGCACTTATGGCACCTACTAAGTAAGCAATCATGCAGTAAGGAATTTCCTTCATCCTCCTTTTTACCTTCACAATCTCCCCCCTAACCAACATTGCTATATTTGACTGTTTTTAACCTCATGTGTGAGATAGAAATATGAAAGGAAAAAAAACCCCACAGTCTACTGTATAGAAACAAAGCAATAAAAGCAGCTGCAATCAAACCTGAAAGATGATAGTGTAGGGATGGGCAATTATTTCAGCTGGAGGGCCATTTAGTATGTTCTGGGGACTTGTTGAGAGCCACATCCATCTCTCCCTGTCTCTTCTCTTCTCGGTCTCTCTCCCTGTCTCTTTCCTCTTCTCCTTTATCTCTCTCTCTCAATGCCCCCTCTGCCCCACCACTTTTCCTCCCCTCCAGAACCTGGTTGGAGCTGCAGTTCACCAGGAGCCCCAAAGCTCAGCTGTGGGCCCAAATGGGGACTTCTGCACACCCAGCATGGCAGAAGCTCCTGCCTGGGTCCACAGCTGATGCGGCAATATCAAGGGCTGAGGCTGCTGGGTGGAAGCAGTCCTGCCTGCCTGCCTAGCATCATGCAGTGGCTGGAAATGCCCATAGGACAGATCCAATTAGTTGGAGGCTGTCCACCTGTGGGCCGAATCAAAGCTGTTGGCTGGCCGGATCTGGCCCACGGGCTGTATTTTGCTCACCCCTGCATAGTGCTTTCTGTGTTATGCATCATGGGCAATTTAAGAGAATGTTATCCCTAAAATCGCCATTCAAGGGGAGCAGATGAGGCAACAGGTCTTGTCTTGCATTATTATTTGCTAATGCTATGCTGTGGTAAATGGAATTATTAACACCTCTGGCCCATATCATATTGGCCCAAATGATCTTGGTAGAATTTTCTTTTACACCTGTGGGATCCACATGACTTCATGGAAAGAACGACTTACCCACTATGTCCTGTACTTGTTACTTTCATATTTCAGGAGGGGAACTGGATGATAAACAGGAATTCACAGATCTCTGTGTTCTGTCTGATGGGGTCAACTGAACCTTACCAGTTTCATTCCTTCTCTAGAATTACCTACTAGCCATACCAAAAGAGAAAACCAAACATGTCTTGGTCTAAAGGGATGAAACACCCAAGTGTTCCATTTTAAAGGAAACATTTTTTTGGTGCCATGTTGCAGTTCTTTAGAATACATCTATAGCCTATTTTAATGTGCATTGAAGCAGCACATGCAAAACCATGCTATTATGCTAATGCACAGTAAAATAGGCTACTGCGCATTAGCACAGCCTAATGCACATGAATTTAGTACCTCACATTGGAGGGTGCCTGCACATGAATGGGGAGGCTGCTACAATGTGCTGTAATTCCAGTGTATCAGAGCAGACTCTATTAATCAAGTCTGCTGGAGTATGGTAATCACCGCACTCCAGCAGCCTGCTGCATCTCATGTATCAGCATCCCCATGCTTAAAACTGGTGGCGGGGGTGCTCGAACTAAAGCTTGTTTGCCAAGCTTTAGTTCAAGTGCTCCACCACCATTTTAAAGTGTGGGGGTACTGATACATGAGATGCTGTGAATCTTTAATTAGAGCGGCTCTTAGAGCCGCTCTAATTAAAACACCACTCCTCCCACCTCCTGGAGCATGTGCAAAAGTGCCCAGAGGTAATCTATTTAATGCATATTAGGAAAAGCACATTTATGCATGTGTAGATGGACCCAGGGAGTTAATAAAGCTGATGGCTTTCATTCCACCAAAGTTTTATTTTGACCTTCTATTTGGTAGCAGGACGCTTGACTATGTTGTGGGACCCTCAACAGGTTAAAAACCAACTTGATAGAATATATTTGCATCCTCTCCTCCCCCAGTGAAGCTGTTTACTTGTTTTAAAAAGTTGCAATCCAGAGCTTTTAAAAAGCTTCCATTTTCTTACATAATTACAGAGGCAGCAAAAGTTAATCTCACACCTGTCTCAAGATTGACAGTAGCCCAAGTCATTCCACTCACTGGAAATAAAGGTTCTACTAAATGAAAAGCTCAAATAATTGCATAGTACAATGGTGCAATGAACATGTCACCAGCCTCAGCATTTTTGGCATTGTGCTGTGGTACCCAACAGGGATGCGCTGCACAGAGAGAACTGCCATCCTTAATCATTTATTTTCTTTGGATCACCATTGGGAACCAGATGAAATTAAAAATGGCAAGCTGCACTTTCCAGAAAATGAAGGTGAGCTCACTAGTGTTCTGGCTGACATTTGTAAAATGCAATCTGGCTCCTTCATGAGGGCTGAACCCTGGAGCCCTTACGGGAATGGCCAAGAGAACAACACACTTTAATAAAAACTCCAGTGTGTAAAGTAGAAATGCAGAAGCACTTAGCAACAGTACAGTAAAGGAGAAAGTAAGATAGAGATGCACCTTATAGACTAACTCAGGGCTATCCAACTGGAGTAAAGGATTGATCTGAGGTCCATGGCAACCCCCCCCCCCCCCCCCATCATTCTGGCTGGTGCTACGACCAGGGTTTCTGGGTTTCCACTTCCTGCACCCACCCCAGGAAGTGACACAGTGTGGCAAGGTGCTGGGGAAGTCCATGGCCTGGTACAAGAGGACAGCACATAAGTGGCCAGTGAGCTGAGAAGGGGGTGAACACATGCAGTGCCATAGTGATGAGGGAAGTGGAGACCCCCCTGCCTCCATAGTGCCACAAAATATCTCCACACCCTCTGAGAGTGCCACTCTGATCCCCTTCCTCTGCCTGACTGGCTGCTTTGCTTTCTGCTTCCTGCCCTGTGTCCCTTGCCCAATCTGGTGTTGGTTTGTGCTCTCTGACATATCTGTCACCATGCTGCCTGTCCCTTCCCCAGTCTGCCACATGCCACACACAGAAGCTGCCTGTGCTGCTTGTCGCATGTGTGCTGGAGGGTAGCCACCCCTGGCCTATAAGATTCATAGATGTTAGGGTCAGAGGGGACCTCAATAGATCATCGAGTCCGACCCCCTGCATATATAGGAAAGTGTGTTGGGTTCAGATGACCCCAGCTAGATGCCTATCTAACCTCCTCTTGAAGACCCCTGGGGTAAGGGAGAGCACCACCTCCCTTGGGAGCCCATTCCAGATTTTGGCCACTCTGAATGTGAATAAGTTCTTCCTAATGTCCAGTCTAAATCTGCTCTCTGCTAGCTTATGGCCATTATTTCTTGTAACTCCCAGGGGCACCTTGGTGAGTAGAGCCTCACCAATTCCCTTCTGCAACCCCATGATGAATTTATAGGCAGCCACAAGGTCGCCTCTCAACCTTCTCTTGCGGAGGCTGAAGAGGTCCAGGTGCCCTAGTCTCTCCTCGTAGGGCTTGGTTTGCAAGCCCTTAATCATATGAGTGACCCTTCTCTGGACCCTCTCCAGGTTATCCACATCCCTCTTAAAGTGTGGCCCCCAAAACTGCACGCAGTATTCCAACTGCGGTCTGACCAGTGCCCGATAGAGGGGAAGTATCACCTCCTTGGTTCTGTTCGTCATGCATCTGCTGATGCACGATAAAGTGCCATTAGCTTTTCTGATGGCTTCATCACACTGCCGACTCATGTTCATCTTGGAGTCCAGTAGGACTCCAAGATCCCTTTCCACTTCCGTGCCACCCAGCAGGTCATTCCCTAGGCTGTAGGTGTGCTGGACATTTTTCCTCCCTGGGTGCAGCACTTTGCATTTCTCCTTGTTGAACTGCATTCTGTTGTTTTCTGCCCACTTGTCCAACCTGTCCAGGTCTGCCTGCAGCTGTTCCCTGCCCTCTGGCGTGTCCACTTCTCCCCATAGTTTTGTATCATCTGCAAACTTTGACAGAGTACAATTCACTCCCTTTCATGCAAGATGTACCTCTATCTTCCCTTCTGCAGGACCTCAGACTAATACGGCTCTCTATAGCAAAGGAGGAAGCCAGATTTATTATAAGGTACTTGTAGAACAAAAAGGGTCCTGACACCAATGCTCCAGACTCACCACTGAAGTCAGGAATGTAATCCCTTGGCTGTCCTGGAAAAATGGGATATTGAAGCCTTAAATGTAATGCACAGTTTTTTCTTAAATGTTTTAAAAGTGTTCTTGCCTTTTGTGGCTCGTTCGGTTTCCCTGTGGTACATTAGGAGACATGTTCTTTACAGTGAAGTGTTGTGCACAAATGTTACAAAAGCATAAGACATCACAGCTGTCATTTGCACCAGCTTCTGGTTTCCATATCTGTGAACTGCCTGCCGGTCATGGTAAACTGCATATTGGAAAAATGGCTATGGGGAAAAACCAGAGCCTATGGTTTACATTTGTTCAGGAGCACAAAATAAATGCAGCCTAAGTTGCCCAGTTCACTTGTCTGCATTTTTATAAAATAACCTGGTCTAAAAATATCCCTCGCCCCTGAATGTTTCAACAGATAAATGCTAGAAAGCAGAAGCTTCAGTGAGGTGACCCAATTCCACATTCTGCAAACCTCAACTCCTCATGGAGACAACCCTGTTTCTCTAATTCAGAATGGCACTGGGACGTACTGCAACACCGAGAGGGCTTTAAAAGCACTGAAGGGCACGTGGGATGTAAGGCTACATATTGGAAAGATGTCCCTATTAAGCAGAAGCAATCCTTGCTGAGGTGAAGTTCCAAGGGACTTCTTAAAGAATTGGAAGTCAACCCCTTTGTAAAATGGAACTCCCTTGCTAAGTCACAATAACTCCAAGCACAGCCCTAGGATTTCCAAAAGTCTGACCTGAATTGAAAAAGGATAAGGGGGTTAGCATGGCATTGCTAATGTGCTGCACTATGATTTGCAACAGACTAGCAGCTGTAAATCAAGAGTCAGCATATTCTGCCATACTTTTAAGTCTGCAGTTTTCTGAGCTTTACAAGAATTAACAAATTGAGCCAAACAGCTGAAGTCAGTATCACTATCTCCTTTTTATAAATGGGAAAGTGAGATGCAGAGAGGAGATATTGAAGGGAGTCTGCAGGCAATACCAGGAATGGGGGCCCAAATCTCCCAGCTACTAGTCTTGTGCCTTAAGTAGAAGGCCAATCTCCTCCTCAACGAAGTGGGAATTCTCACAATAAAATGGGTTGCCACACAACACATTCAGCTTCCCTGGTATCCATAAAAATACTAGTTTCAAATAAGCAGTTTAGATGACATGGCCCTTGTGGTGACCAGGAAGCATGTTACTCTAGGTTATGGTTATGTTACAGCTACATGCAAGGTCACTTGGGCTAGGGACAGACATTCAAAAAGCTTAAGCCTGAATTAATTCAATCTTTGCAGGTTACTCTAGCCTGCCTAGGTTGAACCAGTTTCCAACTGCTCAGACATTCCCTCTGGACTGAGGAAATGCTGGCACATGCCTGCAGTGGCTCAGGCTAGAAGCCAGGAAGTGCTAGAGCAGTCCTCCTTTCCCTTCCATACTGCTGAGCTGAGGTGGGGCATGGCCAGGCATCAGCAGGATGCTGTGATTAAGGAGGGGTGTAAACCCTCACCCTGCCTGCACCATCCCAGGCTTTTCCCTGCTCACTGCTCAAGGGGTGGGAGTGTTGCCAGAGCCCAGCCCCAGGCTAGCCCTCTGAGGCAAAGAGGGGGTATGTAGTACATGCATCTGTTGAAAAGCTCAGTATCATCAATGTCCCTCTCCCTGATTCTTTATACTGTTTGCAGACCTGACAGGTGAGGGAGCCAGCAGGGAGCTGACAACACAGAGTTTATCAGCTCATCAGCAAAACAAATGCCTCTCTCATTAGTTCAAACTCTTTTTAAACAGCTTTTTCCAAGGAAGGAATGGAGGGACATTACCAGCTGACTTGTTGATTAGCTCCAAAAAGCCCTAAATGGACACTGTTCTGTCTGCTTGTCCCAGTGAAATTGGACACACACCTCTCAGCATTAGCTAGCAAACCACATGTCTAGGGGCCATGGGACTGGGGTCCATGCTGTGAGAGAGGGAAGGGGGGGGATCCCTGCTTGAGCAGCAAGCAGCAAGGGGGCAGGGGGCCAGGGGAGCCAGGCAGACCCTGCTGTGCCTGCAGTCTCCACGGAGCTCTGGCTAGGGAGCAGAGGGGCAGGGTCAGCACTGTTCTCTGGAGCAGACAGCCCAGCCCAACCCAGTCCAGGGCTGCAAAGCATCTGGGATGCTGGGGGGGCTCTGGCTTAATTTAAACCAGGAAGGGATCTGGACAGACATTGCATAAACTGGTTTGACCCAAATCAGTTAAGTTTGATACTACATTCAACCAGGTTTATCTCAAACTGGTTTCAGCCATTTTCAAACCAGTTTATGTGTACTGAACATCTATTCTGTTACAGGTTTAAACCAGTTTCTGATTACTTCAACCAGTTTATGTGTAATGTGTGTTGCTAGCCATGGTGGCCTGGACTTGAGCTGGAGGGAAAGTAAGGCCTTCCAGTATCAGTTAACTAAGACTGATTTTTAATCAGTTCAGTTAAATCTGTATTACCTCCTGTGTGGATATTCTTAAATTGGCTTGAACTTGGCTTACAGTGATTTAGCGTAAGTTGCTTTCTTACTGATTGAAGTTAGGGGCATACTAAGGAAAGGAAGGAGTAGTCTTACTGTTAGCTAACATGCAGTAACATCCTAATGAAGATAGGGTGGTTTAAAGTTGCCACATGTGCTAGCAGGCCCAGGTAAAGATTACAAAGGAGCTCATGGTTTTCCTTGCATAGCTAATACATAGTAATATGTCCACAGAACTGCTTTGTCGTCAGTGAAATGTTATCTCACATTATTGACTATGTATTAGCTTATACAAGGGAGGGGGAAGGGAAACCCATACCCACTTAACCTTTTTGTCTAGTGGGGAGAAGGCTGAAGCTAAATCAATATAAACCATATTTATGATGCTTTAAGAGAATCTATGGGGGAGTTTTCCTTGGTTTAACTAGATCGACTCAAACAAACATACATCTTCAGTTAAAACTGGTGTGTGTTTCTTGAAAAAGCCTCAAGAAGGAATTGTCAGAAGAGGCATGTGTATGAACTGCATTCTAAATTGTGACAACTTAAAAACAGATGGCTAGTGCATTAAATTGACTGCTGAGTTTGGCTAACCCACTCATTCCAGACACCTCAGTCCAGTGAATGCTGCTGGAAGTAACCCTGGGGGTGGTTATTTTTTATCATGTCCCCTGGAGAGTCAGATATTGACCCAGTACCAGCCACGTGACATCATACATTTCTTCTCGACTTTGAAATACCCTCCATGCAGATGTATTTGCCTTTGTAATTGTGGATATGAAATTTAAATCTTTTCCTCCTTCCCTGGACAATATTTTTTTCTTCTCTCTGCACAGTATATAGCACAGCTCACTTGCTTTGATATTTCTTTTAATAACTTGTGTTGTGTCTGGTGCTTTGGGGAGTGCCTGTGACAGAAAGCACTTTATTACTTCTCTGTTTGAGTTCACTGCAAAAGCACTCACCAGTCGCTATCGTACAAAACACGAGTCGAGGCAGCAATTTAATCAAGCCACAGCTGAAAAATTAAAGGTGCAAGTGATTAATATGGATTTAGGACTTCTTTTGTTTGAATAAGTTTTAGTTGGAGAATATGGCAATTATTTTTTTGGAGGGGAGGGTGGGATGGACAAACAAAGGAAACCTCTTCAGGCAAATCATTTTTCTCTTCTTTTTATTCAGATAATAGAAAGTGGAAGAAGTTGCTCTACAGCATGCAACATGTATGGTTGTCTTTGGAAACTGCTCCCTGCTAATGGGGAACACAGAAGTTTCCTAAGATATGGCCTGTGGGTATGTTTGTTCCTCAGAGCAGTTCACCTCAGGGCTTACAGCCATGCATTCCCATTTTGCCTTAAATACTGGTGGCATGGTCAAAAGACACTAGAATTGAGGGCTGGGATCACTCAAGTAGGGAAAACCTCCTACACACATGTATGAGACAGAGGGTTGCACCCCTGTTCCTGGGGAAAACCTGTGGGACAAAGCCACAGTGCTAGTTCCCTTTAAGGTGAGGAAGACCTTTTGAGCTGGTAGATTGCGGAGGTGGAGGCTGTATAGCAGAGTACTGAGCAGTGGGACCCTGCAGTAATTAACTCTCAGTGGGTTGTGATTGCTTGCTTTGAGGCCTGGGATCTGCCAGGGCAGCAAAGGCTGCCCTGGCAGATTCATTCAGTGGAAACCCAGAAGGGACAGAATTAGGACTGTTAGCTAGGGCCTGGACCCAGCCACTGTCAGCAGCAATATAGATAAGGACAGGGTGGTGACACCTGGCTCTAAATCCACTTATTTAACACCAAAGTGTGGCAGGCAAGTAAAAGGAGAGTATGGGGCCAGTAGCGGATGGAACCCCTGGGGTCACCTACCAGTGGCACCCTGCAACGCATATTCTTTCAGGTTTTCTGGTCTACAGAAGTCCAGGACCAGCCAGGAGACCATGAAAAACTTTAAGTCCAGAGCCAGGGAATAGGAACTGCCTCGTAAGCCAGGGAATAAAGGAAATAGGACAGCAGAGGATAGGGGAAGAGTCTGTTTCTTTATCTTTTTAAGCTTTACCTTGCCTTGCCTTGCCTTGCCTTTATATATGGGGAAGAATGGGATGAAAGTGTTTTAGGCCTTGACGCCTCAAATTGCGCAGTCTACGTGATGTAAAGATAGCTTTACGCGTTCAGAGGGGCATAGTCGATGCGTGGGAGGGGACACGAAGGGGGGGACACGTCCACCTGACAGGGCCACCGCCGCTGGCGCCTGCAGGTGCTTACCAGCTCTGGCCTCACCACCACCACTGCTGGCTGCACCTGTGGGCGCCCCACCGCAGGCTCAGGAGCCACCAGTCACCCATGCAGAGGGGTCTACCCACATGGTAACTGCCAAGATGGAAGACCTTTGGTTTTAGACCTTGGAAAGACAGTTTTGCCTAGTCCAGTGTTTCTTAACCCTTTTAGACCTGAGGCACCCCTCCATAACTTTTGTGAATTGAGCAGCACCGAAATTTCAAAAACTATTTTATTTATTACTGTGTTCAGCTCCTTGCAGAGGGGCTGAGCAGTGGATGCAGGAAGAGAGCCAGGAATTGAGACCCTGAGCTTGCCTTTGTCTGCTTATCTCCTCACACCTCGCTTATCTCCTCATATTTTCTGCAGCACCCTTCAAAGGGGGCCCCCAGGTGCCCTGTCACCCTGGCTGAGAGCTTTGAGCCTGACTAGATGACATTGGCTTTGAGCCTGACTAGATGACCACAAAAGCCCAAGTTATCAATGCAGCTGAGTAAAATGCAGGGATATTGTTTATAACCAGATATTTTCTCTGGGCATAGCTTTTCAAGCATACAGATAGTACTAAGGTCTTTAAAAGCTGATGAGAAGCCCTGAGGGAAATGAAATCCCTTCACCCCTCTCCGTCCCCCAACAACTCCCCTCTGCTAGCTGTGAATCCCACTGGACAGAGACAAAATAAGCATGTTGAAATGCCCCTAATACGGTCACACAACACTGATCTGCATACCACCATGCTTCTGAGTCCACTCTTACTTAGCCATTCTCCATTTCAGCAGAAAGTATGGGTTATATTCACGTTGCAGTAGCAGAACTGCAATGTACTACCATTGTTTGACACTAGTGCAAATAACTACAGGAGAAAGATGAATTGGCTCAGTTTCAGAGGTTGAGAACTAGGGCTGTGTGAAGCTTTGGTCCCTGATTCAATTCGGAAGAGATTCGTTCTGATTCGGTGGCTGAATCTCCAAATCTGAATCAAATCAGAGGACCATATATAATCTCTCTGAATAGAACTGGAACCCTCCAAATTGATTTGGAGAGATTTGGAAAGATGCGGCAATTCAGACATAGAGGTAGCTTTAAATGTTTTTTCTACGTACCTCTAGGTAGCAAGGGCTTGTGAGTGCTGCAATGCTGGGGCGCATGGAGTGTCCCACAGAAGTGTGGGGGGCTCCCCAGTGTGCTCGGCAGCAGACCCAGAAGTAAACCAGACGCACTTCCGGTCCACTTCCAGGTCTGCTGGGGAGTGCGCAGGGGGACTGTTACTAGTGCCTCTTGGGCCTGAGGGGGACACCCAGGGTCCCCCTGTGGCTGATCACCTAGCTGGGAAGGCACGGAGGGCCCCCCAGCATGCTCCTCGGTGAACCTAGAAGAAGACCGGAAGTACTTCTGGTCCACTTCTGGGTTCGCCGCCAAGCATGTGGAGGGCCCCCCGCACTCATGCTGGGGCACATGGTCCGTCCCACAGCACAGCGTTCACAAGCCACGTCTGGTACCTCAAGGTATATAGAAAAAACTTTTAAAGCTGTGTCTATATTCGAATCGCTGATTCTCCAAATTAGCATCCAATCTTCAGATTCGGATTCAGCCAAATCAAATCAGGGACAGTGATCCAAATCACCAATCACTGTCCCCAATTCAGGCCGAATCTGAATCAAATAGGGCCCACTTCGCGCACCCCTTCTAAGTCTCCATGAAGACACACTGGCTGCTTGCACATGTGACAGGGATTTAGTCCCCTAAATTGAAATGTTGGGTTTTTAATTGCAACTACTAAAATCCCACCATTTCAATTTAGGGGCTTCTGTCACTATTACCGTGAGGGGCCCAATCCTTTAATTTTTTTTTCAAGGAGCCTGCCCATGTCTGCTATGGCCAGGGGGTGAACTGCCAGCAGATGGAGCAGCCCCTGAGCTGCAGAGGCCCCTGGTCCTTCTCTTGGCGGTGGCAGCACCCTCTGTGGCAGCCTGAGGGGGCTGCTAGTGGGCAGATGCCATCTCGGGGACACTGCCACCATGGAGGGAAGGTCCAGGCCCCCCCTCAGCTCAGGGCCCACGGGCAGCTAGCCCCCTGGCCATCAGAGAGGCAGGCAGGCTCTGTGGAGAGGAAAAAAAAAGGATCAGGCCCCTCACCACTTATTTTCCCCCCACTCAGCAGGGCCTGCCCATGCAAGCTGCTGGCAGCCCATGTAGCCCCTGAACTAAGGGGACCCAGCCCTTCCCTTCCCTCTGCAGCGGCGACATCCCCTGGGCAGGCTGCTAGCTGCATGGGTGCTGCCCAAGCTCTTAGGCAGCACCTGCCGGATCCAACTCTTCCTTAAGCCCGTGCGCTAGAAGCCCATGTGGAGAACAGCACCTGGCAGGCTTCCAGTGCACACACTCGGGGAAGAATTAGATCTGGCAGGTGCTGACTGTGAGCTGGGGCAGCACCTACATAGCTAGTACCTAAACTGGGCAACCCTGGGGGCACCACCACCATGGAGGGAAGGACTGGGACCTGCTGCAGCTCAGGGGCTGTATGGCCCACCGGCAGCTCATGCGGGCAGGCTCCACTGAGAGGGGGAAAAATAGCAGCAAGGGGCCTGATCCTTTCCCCTCCCCTCTCCTCCCCCCCAGGTCTGCCCACATCTCCCAAGTGGGCAGCTAGTGGGCAGGTGCTGCTCCAGCTTCTGATCCAACTGTTCCCTCAGCCTGAGCTGGGGCAGCACCTGCCTGCTAGCAGTCTGCCTGGGCAACTCCAGGTGTCACTGCTGCCATGGAAGGAAGGACTGGGGCCCTCTGCAACTCAGGGGCTACTCTGACCACTGGCAGCTCACCCCCTGGCTGTGAGAGACGTGAGCAGGCTCCGTGGGAAAAAAAAAAAAAAAAGGATCAGGCCCCTCACTGCTTTCCGCCTTCAGCCTGCCTCTCCTGCAGCAGGAGGGCAAGCTGTCAAAGGCTGCAACATTACAAATAACTATGTTGCAAAGTAAACTACATGCAGATATGGTTTAGTTTGCAACATAGCAAACTCATTTAAATCATAAAAAAACCCTGCATATGTACAGCGTGACAATGAAACTGCAAAAACGGTCAATTTTTGTCACGTGTATAAGTGCCCACTATCTCTAAGCTTTGCTTATAAATGCCTGCATAAGTCACATCTTCTGAATTGAATAGAGGGAGCCCAAGCAGAGTTCTTCCTCTGCTTAATTTAATTAAAAAAAACCATGCTTCTGGTTAAACTGTGACACCTTTGTATGTGACCTAAGATTTAGTTTCTACTCTGGAAGAAACTATTTATATTAGGATGCCACACACACACACACACACACACACACACGCATGCACGCACGCACGCACACCCACACACACATTTTGAGTCCTTTATACAGTGATGCAGAAATTTAAAGAAAGACACACAACCATACACCACACTCAAACAAAGAAGGTGATTTGTTGAATATTAAAAGAGCCCTTAATCTCTGCACAGACATTACAGTTTTCATTTTAGCTAACGTTTCCATGCTCTTCCCACTCCCTCCCCAGCTTGCTGGCACAGAACAGGTGATTCACTACCCATAGGAACAATATTCACAAATTCTGTCTCTCTAGTTTTGGTGTGAAGAAGGAGGTTATATTAGTAATAGACTTCAGAGGAAACTGGTATCTATATTCATAGGATTTAGATTACTTCAGTCTTGGAAAGAAGTGAAAAAAGCTGACAAAGAAAACAGCTCTGGAGGTAAGTATGCATCTTGAAATAACTTTTGCATTCTTACACTTATATAATTGTGTCAATCCCATGCGGTATATATAATTGAATTAGGGTATGTCTGAGTAGAGGTGGGAGAGTTGGGAAACAGACACCCTATAATTCAATCCCACATACCCGTGGGTACATGCCTAATTATATTATAAAGTCATTTTGCCAAAATGAAAAACAATTACAGAACAATATGTAGTTTACTGTTTATAATTAAGGAGGCTGGTTTAATTCTTCACATACATATGTGCCAGTAAATGTAAAGTGAAACAATTCAGGGAGCCTGGGTTGGAAATACAATAATGAAGCACTTTATATCCCTGAATCAAAGGTTTCCTAACTCAAAGCCAATAAAGTGCTCTAATTGGATGAATGTTCTTAATCAGTTCATAATAATTCTAATCAGAAATTTAATATTAAGGTAGGCTACACATTACAATTCTGCAAGAACCCAAATAAAACCAAAGAGCACTTTATGACTGTGATTGTTTCTTCACAGGTTTTTTCTTCCCTGCATCAGGGTGTCATGTATGAAACCAAAGGAAACCTGATCAATTTTGTGCCATTCAGGACTTTAGTAGTTAGAACAATTCTTACAAAGCATGAAGACACATACTAATACCCAACTTCCCATAGTAAGTAGAAGGAACACAGGTAGAGATAGTGGAGAATGGAATATACACAATGTTCATTATGTAGGAAATATGCCATACTGAATATTATAGCATTTATAAAGGACAATTTGAATTGTATCAGTTAGAGCAGGGAGGAGGAAGCAGAACAGTGTCCAGCGTTGCCATCCATTACCTTGGCTTGCAGAAGTCCACCTATGCCAATGTGTTCAAGAACAGCCTCTGACTTTTGCCTGGCTTATGTTTCATGTACCCAAAGTCGGACATTTTCTGCTTTCTCAGTGTCAGGCATTTCAGTTAAAGGCAATGGAACGTGAAAACTAGGCCTTTACATACCTAGCTTGAGGTGCCTTAAAAACCTGTAGCTTCTAAAAGAATCAGTTAATGCTTTTCAAAGCCTTGGCCTTCAACTTTACATGATAGTCTCCCCACCTATATGCTGAATTTAATTATATTCCACTGCCATGAAGGGCAGATTGAAGCTCAACTACTGTGTGTAAAGCATTTTGAGCTACTATGAAAGTACCAAGTAATTATCACCGAAATACATAGGTGCAATTCAATGGCAAAAACTTCTTTGAACACCAAGAACTGCCCTTCCCCAAAAGATATACCACTGGTTAGAAGTATCCATAAGGTAAATGATGACAGGAGCTTGCCTTCATGGAACAGACACAAGAAAAATTACATGGAAAATTACATTCACGCCCACTTGTACTGGCAACAGGCTGTAAGTTTGGTAGGTAGGTTCATTTCCCATAAACCAAACAAGACCTGGTAAGAAGTGTTCTGGTTTGCTGTCAACATTATCATAAACAATGCCTATCATGTGGCAAGGTGCAGCCTGGCAGTTTGCTGAAAGACTTGTAAATTAGCCGTTTGGTTTGGAAGACACTGCACCTTCTCACTGATGAATTGCTCCTTGTGGTTTAGGTAGGGATGGAGAGTAAGCAGAAGAGGAGACCACAGCTCTGGAATGTCAAAGCAGGGGACTTGTGACACCACCAGTGCTGTTCCCTATATGAAAATGTTAAGTGATGCCACTAGAAGGGTGAAGACTTTGTTAAAATTAGAAATTGGCTTTAGACATGTCCTACAAAAAGCACCACAAGAAAAGTCCACATACAATTGCATATATGAATGCTCTGCAATCATCTGTATAGCTAAACTGATTTAACTTAGGAAGCATTTCTCAGTAAAACTTGCCTGACAGGTAACAGCTGTTCAAGAGGGTCATTTCATTAAGGTTCTCTTTGGGCTAACCAAGAGGTTGTCACAAACTGATAGAATTGGAGCCACAAGAGACTTGGGCAACAAAGGACTAGAGAACTTGCAGCCATCTTCTGGTATATTTTCTAGAATAGTTACACTCCTAGAGCTTCACCTTAGGGGAGCATCTCACCATCTTCCATAAGGAACAAACTCCATAGCAGCCAGGATCTGCCAGCAATTGGGTCATCACACACAAGATCATGGCTACCAAAGAAAATCTCTATAGAGTTTTCTCAATTTGGTTTTCTTTAAATTGACATCCCCTGTAATGACCCCTATTAGCAGTTGCTTCCTCTCTCCCTCCTTTTTATTGCCTCTGCTTTGCCTTTCAGGTCTGATAGACATGGGCGAATTTAGCATATCTATGTGCTGATTTGTCAGCCTCATGGCCCATTGAACGAATGGAATTAATACACGCATGCACCGATCTGTCACTATGGTTTGAACTTTATTGCCCGTTAGCATAGCTCTGTCAATGACTTACCAATGCATCCTGTTCACTTCCTCCACTTAATGCTTAAACAGGTCTTTTGTTCCCTGCTGCCAAATACCTTTTCTTGGCCCCTAGGGGACCAAAAAAGGAGGAGAAACTTTGCTCTTCTCAGCCTACCAGTCAATGTTACTGCTTCACTATGAAAAATTAGAGCAAGTGCATGGTGCAAATTGTTAATCTCTCTCTCTTTCTCTCATAAAAAAGGCACTGCTGGTACCAGACTGCTGTGCCTCATGCATAATTCATCAGGTTCCCTAATGTGCAAAGCTCTCTTCCCTAGTTCTTTTCTCTACATAAAAGTTAGCCATAAAATACAAGTTCCCCATGAAAAGTGAATAGGATAACTGCATTTTAAGGAGCTCACTGGCTACCTCAATTTCCAATTTCAACAAATGCGTTAGGGGGCAGGGTGTGTCCTGGCAATTGTAAGGTGAAAGGCCAGGGTGAAGGCAGAATGACAGGGGACAGACGAGAAATAAGAATGAATGACACAGCATTGGGCAGCCGAAGCTGTAATGCATGGTGGTTGTTTGGTTGCAAATGATGTTTTGAGAAGATGCCTTGTCTGAAATCTGATGTTGCCAGACACATACAGAACCAGGCCCATGCACTCAGGAAGAGTACCACAGATTTATAACCACCTCTTAGTTTTACTTTTAGCTTTAATAAGCTCGTGCCAGATATGCAAGTAAAGGCACAATAGGTTCTTAAGCATGATCCACATAATCGTGCTTCCTGCCATCACAGGAGATGAGACTGTGGGATCTGTGCGGGCCGAGTCAGAACCCGGGCCCTTTCGTCGCTCTGCAGGCGGGCTGTGGCCGGCAGCCCGGGCAGGCCGGGTCGGAGAGGGCGGGCGCCGAGCTAGAATTAGGCACAGACACTTAATGGTTGGTTTTAAGATTGTTTACTTACACCGAGATGGTTGCGGTGCAGGCTGAAAACTTGCTTGAGTTGCGGTTACAAACAGAAAACACGAACAATCACGTGGAGTTTGCTAGGCTCCACGCAGACAGAACTCCGGATGTCCAGGACAAGCGCGCATAAAGCTCGTCGATACGTCTTATAGAAGGTTCTGCTCGAAGACGGGAAGAGGTGGGCGGTGGATCAGGCCATCAAACTCCTCTGAATAACACACAGGGCATCTATGACCCTGCCGCGCACCCAGAGTCCCCACGAGATGGATGTGGAGTCCTCTTCGGCTTGGGCGGAAACTGCTCAAGCCTCTTATACGGCTAGCAGGCCAATCGCTAGCCGCCACGTGGGAATAATTTAGCACTAGCCAATAGTGGGACACAAATTTGCATACGAAGAGCGGGAACTCCTTTGCACCGTGCATTTCTGTGTTGCAAAGAAAATGCACCCTGCAAAGACAGCTGCAAAGTGGCGGGAACTCTCTCCTTTGCACGCGGGTTCTCTGTGCAGCAGAACTCCACCGTGCAATGAAGCTGTAATCCCACGGGGATAATTCTTAGTGCCGAAGCACACACAAAAATCAGACCTTTGGGTCATGACATCCCCCCTTGCTGAAGGCACAATAGAATTATACGTCAAACCTATCATCCGGGTTATTAACAGCTCTGTCAATGGTTCGCAAAACTAAACGAGCAAAAACAAAATCAGCTAACAATAAAAGTTTGTCCTCAAGGGATCGAATCAAATAATAGCCAGCACACACACATATACACAGAATCACATCCATAACAAAAAACTGGACGATCATGGCTTCAGTGGGCGTCATGGTGGAATCGCGCGTCAGGCCTTCGCTCCTTTCGGTGATGTTGTCCCTCTCGGAGCCTCTCTCCACCACACACTCCGAATCCCTGATCTGTAAAAGAACTCTCTTAAAATGGTTATTCCACTACTATTTACAAAATCACACAGGACCGCACGATAATGCAGTCGATTAAACTTATTATCACTTATTAAATACAAATATGTAAACACGATTCTATACTGGACAGTTCTTTCTCTTTTCACACTCAGCAACTCGACGAAATCGTCGAGGAGTCATCGTCGCCTTCTTCTAGAAAGTGAAAACCTAACTCGTAGGCTAGCTGCCATTGTCCCGCGTCTCCCAAAATCCGAAGATGTCGTTTATTAAGTCCAGAACACTGTAGGAGGAATCCAAACATGTATCGCTCCTCTTGCGTTCTCTGGCGTAATACTGGACGTTCGGATTCGCGGCATCTTGTGTTCTGAGCCTCAGTCGGGCGTTGACATTCCTGATCACTGGACAGTCTTGGCTCCATTAGGACGCGCAGTCTTGACAACTGATGAAGGAGACTACTCACAGGATGATCGACCAGTGGGTTCAGCACAATTCGCAAAACCACGATGTTTCGTTGCCCGTAGACTTTAAGACAACTATCTATGCTGTCGAGAGTCACTGGAACGGTTCCAGGGTCTCGCAGGTGACGGTGAGGCCACGGTCGCATTCGTTGGAGCGGTGTTAGTCCCAACGTACATATTCATGGGTTCCAGGCGCAATACGAAACTCCGATAATAGCCAGTAAAAGCTGTTCTGCACCGGTGTGCTCTGGTCGTCCGTCGTGCCATGCGTGGGCCTTCTGTTCGATCACTCCTGCCACAAGCGCTGGAATTGGAATAGGCCAGT
This sequence comes from Alligator mississippiensis, assembly GCF_030867095.1. NCBI lineage: Eukaryota > Metazoa > Chordata > Crocodylia > Alligatoridae > Alligator > Alligator mississippiensis. Next base: position 184,895,586 of record NC_081825.1, on the reverse strand, counting down.
GGACACTGAACGCCACCATGTCGATGTCGGTGACATGTCGCCTACTCCATGAAGCTTGTCTCACCAAGAAGCTTGCTTCTTCCTGGTCCAGGAGATTGGACCCAAGTTCCACGACCAGATGTCCCAACCACACAGCCAGAGTTTCTTCGGGTCGGATCCTGGATTCTCTACACAAATTCTGCAGTTCGGCTCTGGAGCGAGCGTAATAGGTGGTAGCATGAACTGCACTCTGCGGACTGAAGACTTGGCTGCTTGATGCTGCAGGCTGATCAATTTCTTTGTGAGTTGTTGTTGCTGTTGCTGTTTCTGTCGGAGCTGTAGTCATTGTTACAGTGGGGGTTGTTGTTGTTTCAGGCGGGAGGGGCGGATGCACTCCTCTGCTTGACTCCCCCTCCCTTTGGCAGAGGGGCGTGGTCGGCAGAATCGACGCTGCGTCGCTGGGCGGAGTCACCGGCCGAACCCTCGCGGGCTCTTCCGAAGCTCCATCCCTCTCTTCCGGCTTCTCCACGCGGTCTTCCCTCTGCTCAGCGCCATCTTGTTGGGGCAGTTTAAGATCCCCTCTCTCAGCTGCTTCTCCAACCGCCCGAATGGCCATACGCAGCTGCGTTTTCAAACTTAAAGTTTTATTCATCAGATCTGTCATAGACTGAAAAGTTGCATTTAATTCTCCCCCCTTGTCGCACCGTAGGACCACTCTCTCATCTACGGCGTGGTCCTCCGTCTCCGGGTTTTCGCGGAGCTCAGACGGACGATCACGACCCCTCAGTCTGGGTATTACCATGCAAGGAGAAAGCCATCCGATCGGCATCAGCTCTCCCATCTCCCGGGCACACCGCGAGCAACAGACACACTCCCGGGTGGGGGTCGGGCTTACTGCGCTCGCTGGGTCGACTTCGGCAAGGGTTACAGCATTGAGGGGCCTATACAGGACCCGCTCATCACCCATGATACACCCGAACGCCGCGGGGTGAAAATATACTTCTTTCCCTTCTAGGGCTCCGACTTCGGAAGCTCCTTCTTCTCCCCTTAGTGAAAGGTGTCCACGGACACATCTCCGGCCCGTTCCGCCCGCCTGATGGTACGCGATGTGCGCCTCCAGTTCTGCAATGCTTGCTACGCTGCGCCTCCCACTTCTCCAAGGGCAGTTCTCAACTAATTCTAACTCTAGCGAGACCTCTCCTGATCCCATCCTCGTCGCCATGTGCGGGCCGAGCCAGAACCCGGGCCCTTTCGTCGCTCTGCATGCGGGCTGTGGCCGGCAGCCCGGGCAGGCCAGGTCGGAGAGGGTGGGCGCTGAGCTAGAATTAGGCACAGACACTTAACGGTTGGTTTTAAGATTGTTTACTTACACCGAGATGGTCGCGGTGCAGGCTGAGAACTTGCTTGAGTTGCAGTTACAAACAGAAAACACGAACAATCACGTGGAGTTTGCTAGGCTCCACGCAGACAGAACTCCGGATGTCCAGGACAAGCGCGCATAAAACTCGTCGATACGTCTTATAGAAGGTTCCGCTCGAAGACGGGAAGAGGTGGGCAGTGGATCAGGCCGCCAAACTCCTCTGAATAACACACAGGGCATCTATGACCCTGCCGCGCACCCAGAGTCCCCACGAGATGGATGTGGAGTCCTCTTCGGCTTGGGCGGAAACTGCTCAAGCCTCTTATACGGCTAGCAGGCCAATCGCTAGCCGCCACGTGGGAATAATTTAGCACTAGCCAATAGCGGGACACGAATTTGCATACGAAGAGCGGGAACTCCTTTGCACCGTGCATTTCTGTGTTGCAAAGAAAATGCATCCTGCAAAGACAGCTGCAAAGTGGCAGGAACTCTCTCCTTTGCACGCGGGTTCTCTGTGCAGCAGAACTCCACCGTGCAATGAAGCTGTAATCCCACGGGGATAATTCTTAGTGCCGAAGCACACACAAAAATCAGACCTTTGGGTAATGACAGGATCAAACATCAAATCCCATTACACCTTACTGCTGGCACAGGGGAAACCCAGGTGTTGGGAGCTGCAGCATGTGTTCCTGCAGCTGGGTGTCTTGTCAGTGGATCTGTCAGGCCCCTTATCTGCATATATGGACCAAAGTGCCTACTATAGTTTAGATTGTAGGAATAATACCACCTGTGCCTTATTAACCAGCCATTTTGGAGCAGCTGGAGGAAAGCCATTACTAGGTGGCATGAATGCTGCATGCCCCCAGTGGCTGGGGGGGCATGACGAGCTTCCACAGATGGCGGAAGTGCTGTTGGCAGTGGGAGATTGGCGGTGGCAAGTGGGGAGCTCCCACAGGTGGCCACGGCAGTGTCAGCGGCAAGGGGGCAAGTGCCAACCAGCAGTCACCGACTACTTGCAGACGCCGCCAGTAGTGTCGCTGGTGCGGGGGTCGACCACCTGCAGGCACCGCCAGCAGTGTTGGCGGTGCCTTTTTGGGGGGTGCACCACCATGCTCAGGGGGTGTATGTACACCCACATGTACCCACTATGTGTCACCAATGCTGGATGGTTTTGGTAGCTTTCTTTATACAGGTCATTGGATTAGCTGGTAATAATGGTCCCTTCCGACTTCAAAACAAACCCAACCAAACCATGGAAGCTAATGAATTCTGCATGCCATGCCAGATTAGATTCCTTTTCCCTGTTTGTCTCTTTTTACAATAACATTTTCACTCTTTTCCCCCCAAGTTGCCCCACGTAAGTAGACCACCTCTATGAAGTAATACACAAAATCACTGTTTTCTTTTTCAAATATTTCAGGCTAAAAACAGAGGACTAGTTTAATCCAGGGCTGATGGGCCTAGGTTTTGACTTGCATCAAAACAGGCCCCTGGCAATTGTTTACACATTCAGCTTAAATGGCAATTACCTCCCATGATCTTTGATTGTCTTAGGACAAAGTGTTAATTTGGATACTTCACAGGTACTATAAATGGAACAATAAGAATGTACCTATGACGGGCCCCAGGATAAAATTATTTGTCCTATGTTTTAGTCTCATTGATACCTTGCCAAGAAATATCAGTTTCATTGAGGAGGATATGAGTTTGGCATGTACATGTGTGCCCTTCCAATAAGGTTTTAGTGAATGGTTGAATACACTGCCACTTTTCTGCCATCGATTCAATGAAGAAATCCTGTAACAACTGTTCAGATGAACTTTGAAATGTCCCAGGACAAATCATTAGTATGTCATATCCTATGAGTTTCTTCAGGTTTTGTCCTGGGACAAAAGACATGGACATCTGAATGATTACACTTTGCCCCAGGCTTCTTCCAGGACAAATGCAATGTCTGTCTGTAGCCTGTTGGTGCATCTACAGATGAGCCCGATGGTGCAGTTGTTACTGCGCAGTACTTGTTTTTGCAAGTACTACATGACCGTGCAATAACCATCAGTACTTCACAGTCCCAGTGCCGCACAGGTTGTTTCTGACCCTACTGTGCAGTAGCTCATCACTAAGGTGATGTTGTGTTTTGTGTAGACATACCCTGTGTGTGGAAGGCAATTGATGCTAATTGTTATTTATAATTGAGAGTTTATTGGTCTATACACACAAAAAAACAAAGGGCTGCAAAATCAGTTCCTCAACAGTCAGGGAATGCCAGAATTAAGGTAGTCTGTGCTGCATTAATGGCCTTGTTACATGTTGCACTTTGAGCTGCTCAAATGTTGATCAGTGTCAGTGCTAGCTGGAGTTTGGATCAGTCACACCTTCAGGATAAAAATTTATCTGACTGTCCCCATACTTGCAGAGCTGTGGCTTGCCACTAGAGGGCTGTCAAACAGAGACCAGACTAGGAGCTAGAGGTGAGTTGGCAGTACAGGGCTGGTGAGCCAGGATAGGCCTCTATCCCTACTCTAGGTGTTGGTGTAACAGATGGGCTGGGAAGGGAACAAGAATGTGAAGCTTGGAGGTGGAAAGTTAATGGGATCGGAGCAGGTAATGAAATGGAAGGTGGAAAGGAAATGGAGGTTAGGGGTAGGGTGGTGAAGTGAAAGAAGTCAGCCACTGGAGGGTAAAATAAAAAGTAAATAAAGAAAATAATTTAATAAGAAATAAAAGAGGAAGTAAATTAAAGAATGTTCCATGTTTTAACAAATTGAGGTGTGGGGTACTAGTCATGCTTCCCAGGGTGGCTAGGATGTGAAAGCAGTGGGGGAAGGTGCTTTTGGGAGAGGTACTACTCTTGCCCCTGGCCCAGAAAGGAAGCCCCAGCTAATGGGGACCCAATCCAGCTCCTTACCTTGTTCCCCCTCTATACTTCCCTGACCTCAGTCATGCATCCATTCATGTTCTGCAACCTGGCTAGTTGGCGTGTGCCAACTCGGTTGATGGCTAAAAAATGATATTTAGATGTTTGCTTTTAGGAAGTGGCTTGTAGGTAAAGTAGATATTGCATTAGAACAATGGCCTGGGGGAATGGTAAGGGTTACTTGGTTTTTAAAAGCCTGTTTGTGAGAAAGTTTCCCTCCAGTTCCACTGTGTCGGAAGCCAGCAGACATGTAGGCTGGAAAATTAAAGGCATATACCACACTGTTCCATGACATGAGGTAAGGTGGCATAAGGTCACAATGCCCAACTGCAGAGCCCTTAGGATTTCTGGTTTTGGTGATCAGACCAAATTAAGACACCAGTAAATAACTAAATTAAGATGTGTATACATGATGGATTTGTACGAAGCAAAGAAATACGCTGACAGAACAGATTGTGGACAGTATGCTGACCACAGGGAAACCAATCAACAATGCCTGGTATGAAGAGATATCAGAGGGGAGAAAGAATACAAAAAAGGAGGGATTTCAGAGTAGAAAAGGGTCTCCAATAGGGGAATCCAAGACCACCATGGACAGAGGGCACACCACCAACCCATCTAACTCACCCCACTATTGGAGGGGTGGGTCTCGGCCCTTGATATCTGACATTCAAGAAAGAACCTCAGGGTCAAGCATGTGTACTTGCCAGATGTACCTTCCCTCTGATAACAACTCTAGGACTGGTAGATATAGAATTTTTTGCATTATTCTTATCTGCTATCACTGTGTATCAATAGAATTAGCCTATTATTGAATGGAGAAATGTGGTTGGTCTGAGGGTTTGGGTCTGCTTGGAACAAGCTATCTGCATAATAAATCCAGTTCTGACATAGGTCATACACTCAGGAGTGGGAGGGGGATTTAGCTTGGTGCCAAAACCACCCACTGGGCAGTAGTGTTCATGGGGTGGAAAGTTTGTCCATACAAAACAGTAGGGTGGGGGAGGGGACACTGCAGTCTTTCAGCATCCGAGGATGCAACTTGGGCAGCTCATCTGTGGGGAGCAGCCACATGTTAATGAAACATGAGCTGGATAACATGGATCAGAGATAAGCCTGCCTTGGAATAGTATAACTTCAAGCTGCCTAAAGTGAGCTTTAAACTAGCTTCAGGTGTTAATGTGTGGACAGTCCAGGGGTTAAGAGCTCCAAGAGCCACCTAAAATTAATGTGTAACAAGGCTCGAAGTCATTCTGATTGTGTCTCTGCTTTACAATAGTTTTTAATTATGTGATCAGTTAATAATTTTTTTCCACAAGACTCCTGCCTCATTCAGTGAACAGCTATTCAGGGTTTTGATTTCTCTTCATTGTTTAAAGCACAGTCCCATGGCTTATTTACCATATACTATTCAAACCATGCTCAGATAAGAAATTATTCATTTCCTCCTTGCCTGTTCCACAGTTTTCATCAGTATAGTGACTCAGGACATTACATTAATTATTTTATTTTCAGCACACTCCTATAAGACAAAGAGGTACTATTATCCTCATTTTACAGATGCAAGGTAAGGCACGGAGAAATTAAGGTCAAGCGTATTAACTACTTTTGGATGCCCCATTTGGGGCACAGAACTTGATTTTTCAGAGGTCATGTAGCAGTTTCTCTAGTCAAAGCATGACTTCCATCAACTTGATTTGCAATCATGACAGGTCAGCAGTTTTGCCAACCATATCCTTGAATCTCAGATTAGACACCCAGGAAATTAGGAAAACAAATATATTTGTAATCATATATGAATAGTATGGCCTCAGTGACCTGCCCAGTATTACATAAGAATACTGGGACAGAGACAATGACAAAATCCAGTTCTCCTGGCCACAACACACCTACCTTACCCATGGGACTGCTTTTTCTTTTCCTATAAACCCTTCCCCACCCATTTCACAACTTCCAACTCTGCAAAAAGAGAGACAAGGGCTCTACAGACAGGGCATGTCTATACAAGATGCTACATCACTGTAGTGGGCATGAACCGTGACACAGCCGCTACTGCACAGTAGGGTCGGAAATGACCCATGCAGCACCAGGATTGCGCAGTATTGGCAGTTACTGCACAGCCATTTAGTACTTGCTAAATCAAGTATTAAATGACTGTGCAGTAACAACTGTGCAGCCAGGTGCATGTGTAAATGCACCCACAGTCTCCTTCACAACATTCCTGATTCAGCCCCAGAAAAGGTGTATTCTATGTGCTGAATGACTGAGAGACAGGTCCAGTGAGGAAAATACTAGTAAATGGTTGTGTAATTAAAGGCTGTATCATAATGTAATCTATGACTTTGAATGCAAGAAAGAGAGACATAACATTTCTAAGAATTTAAAGAAACTCTGTCTCCTAAGGATTTAGAGAAACTTGGTAACTTTATTGCAGAAAACTAAAATGGCTTCCAAAGTATCACCAGATTTGCAAATTGACTTGAACTAGCACATCTGAAAGCTAGAAAAGCCTCTAGTATAATTCCAGAAATCAAACAGCATTTCCCAGGTGAAAGAATATAAGAAAGCACTGTAATCATCCTGTCCATACACTATGGCTTTCTCTACATTTGAGACTCAACCACTGGTACTCAGCAAGTGCCACTGTCTTTAACAACAATAAACATGGAAAGCAGCAATGTTCTCCAGTTCATCTTGCCAAAAATTGAAATAAGCTCCGCAAATATAAAGCTCCATAAGAAATAAGAAACAGTCTCCATGGGTATAAAAAAAAGAGAAAAAAATCTTTCTGTGTTTACACTTAAGGTTTGTACTGCTTCAGATCTATTTGTTACTGGCCACTAGTGAGAAGAAGCAAAACTGACCCCACATAGAGACAATATCTCAATTTCTGCCTGGCACACTGTGTCACTTTATGTGTTTGTCATTTGGGTGAGCACTTGAAAGAAATGTTCCTATAACGCAGGGAACACCAATGCTGTCAGCAACAAAAATAATGTGACATTTATTTAACGGTAATGAAACAATTAAGAACTAATACGAATTGAACAAAACAAGCAGCACACGCTTGACTGTACACAAGCCCAAGTAGAAAATATTTTGCAATTAGTTTCTCTGCTTACTGAAACAGCAAGAGCCTTTACCCTAGTTTTTAAGAGAACAATAGAAGCACTTCAACTTGGAAGCTGACCATGAAAACCTAACTTTTTTCCTCCCTGTATGTCCAGTTGAGAACTCAGTCTATACTTAATTTATTAATACCCAATGAGATGCATCATGAATGGTGTTACGCTAGCTATCCCTATTATATGCTTAGGGATAATATATAAAACTCCATCAGCAGTTGCTTGTCCAGGAAGAGCATGGGACTAGGAGTTAAGAAAGCTGGGCTCTACTCCTCTCTCTTCCACTGACTCCCATGATCATTTGTATACGTCTACACAGCTCAGTGCAGTGCCATGCAGAGAAATCAGGGTTAACTTGGTATCAGAAACAGTATAGGATGGTACTCTACCCAGGTTCATAAAGCCTTTCAGAGAAGCAGGATGAGCCCAACTGAATGATCAGTTATCCTGCCTCCTGTACCTGAGCTAGCTCATAGAGAGAGCAAAAATGAGAATGGCAGGCTAGCACAGTACTGTTGCATGGCACAGCACATCCTTTCTGTGCAGGCAGCTTAAAGGTCTCACTTTCTCAAGTGAACAGAATCTGAAATCATATCCCAAAATCCAAAGACCTAAGCTTTGGGTCTTTCCTCCATCTGGGTGTCATTACTCCATGCCCCTGTAACTTCCAGGGCTGACACTTCTTCCTCCTTAGGACAGAGGAGATAGGGAAAGCCAGTCCTACCTTCCCCATGGAGGTCCACCCCAGGGGCCCCATGTTAAGCACCTGAGGAGTGTTCTTTCCTCTCCATACTTTCCTCAGCTGTCCTACCTTCCCTGCTTGCCAGCCTTTCCCCTCACATCACTCCTTCCATAGTGTGTCTCACCCTGTGGCTCTAAAGCCTCCCCAGAGCAATCTCCAGCCCCACCACCTGCTGCCCCAGTCTGTCTTAGACTCTCTAGTAACCCTTTCTAGGCACCCCATTCCTAAAAGGAATATGGAGGATTGGTGTATATACAATCAAACCCATAAGAAACATCTGGAAAATTTAGCCAGGCATTGGCATATCTCTGGTGAATAGAGTGCAGATGTCACAGCCCTTATGGTGCTTGCTGTGAGGCATAGGCTAACATACAAGTATTAGCTGCATCATGGCACCTTATCTTCCTCCTGACCCCTGCCTAGTTGGGCATGGACGCAGAAAAAGAAAGGGCCTTCTCAGTCCTGCTGAGTACTGATAACCTACATCTGCTAGAGCCTCTCACTTGTTGCTGCTTGCTGTCTTACAATAGGAAAATGCAGATGCCACTTCAGAAGAGGCCATACCTCTGCAGAAGCCACATCTTGTTACTATGATCTAGGGGCCTGAGCTTGGGCTGGGCCTAGGGAGTGACCTGAGTATGCGATCTTTATGATGCTTAGTAGAATAAGAATGAGCTGCTGCTCATATGAAAGGATGTGCCTGAATCTGGGATTGAAGAGTTGAGGCTGGAGGAACCATTGTAGCTACCTGTGACTGATGGAGGTTGAACTCCATAGCCACCTCCACACAAACATGGACGTTTGCTTCCCTGGGGACAAGAAGCAGCAGATATCCAGGGGTCAATCCCTGCCACTCCCCTTCCCTCCACCCCAATCACGCTGCTCCCTTGCAGTGTGGAGAACAGTCTGCAGTACCTTGTAGACAAGGAAATCCCCACCACACTACACCTATCAGAGAATCTGTCTCATAGGTGTAGTGTGGGAGAACAGGAGAGAATAGCATAAGAGAACAGGAGTTTATCTAAATCATCTCCTGTTTTGTAAAGAGAATAAGGAGCAGGAAGATGAAATCGACAACAGACCCAGTAGAGAGACATAAGCATTACATTGGATGTTATTATATCTGCAATGATTCCTTAGGCTATGAGACTCATACTTTCAGAAGAGGCATGGATACTTTTTTCTGCACGTCCATTCGCTTAAAAAAAGTCATTGTTTATGGACAATAAAGAGAAGTCAGTCCTCTCTGTCTCTGGATTAACTGATTGCATCAAGTCACAGACTGGAGTTTTGGATAAAATATGGTCTTCATTCTTTTACAGAGTTGTGCTTCAGTTATTCGGCAGTCTTGGATTCACTTATTTCCACTCTATTTCTGCCTATAGGCTAGATCTTCAGTGCAAATCTGTATGACTCCCTTGATTTTAAGGAATTATATTTTGATAGTCACTTCTCAGCTTTGGAACTCTCCCACTTCAGGCCTGTCAGAGCCTTAAGCCTAGACATCTCCATCTTTTTATCTGGGTAGGATTTCAGCAGAAGGGTTGAAGCTTTGGGGCACTGTTTGGTGAGTTTGTTTCTTATCACATATTATTATATTTTAATATTTTATCCGTTTTATAATTTTTTGTTTATTGTAAGCTGCCTTAAGCCTTTTCTGGGGAGGACGGTACAGAAATCTAATAAATAAATACCATTTTTTTGCATACAACATGCCCCAGAATAAGAGATGTACTTTGTTTTTGGAAGGCAGAATGAAGGAATACAAATCTTTCCTTGTTGCAACTGAATATCAGCAGCTAGGAAGCCAAGTCTGATCATTGTTCCACACTTCATGCATCACATGCAGAGTTACTTTTGCTTTAACTGGCAGAAGCTTAAGTGGTAGAAACTGCTGTTACTGTATATCTTTGTTTATAATGTGCACCCCAAGGAAAAAAGGTGTGTTGTATGCAGGAAAATATTCAGCTTTGCCTATGTGTGTTCTTGTAGGTGAAGGTAAGGAAAGATGAGCTTCTTTAAAAGTGGTAGATGGGTGGGAAGAGCAATATCAGCATGCTTTACAGATGGCTGGCTAATCTTTTCAATTGAGGTTGTTCTTTGTAAGTCCTAGATCAGTGGTTTCCAACCTTCTTAAGTACCAAATAACTTTTTAAATTAAAGTCTAACCCAGGATCTACTGCACACTACCCCCTCCCCCTGCCCAGCAGGTCAGTCTGTTGGGAGGAAAGGGGAGGGCAGATAAGGGCAGAGGAAGAAAAAATTATTTGAGGGGGAAATTATTCATGTGTGTCCACACCTTCCCCCCAGCAGCTAAGTCTGTGGGAAAAGGGGCAGGGAGAGGGGAAAGGGCCATGGTGGGGGCACAGATCAAGGCCCCAGTGGTGAGGGAGGGAGTGGGGCGCAAGCAGGATCAGGGGCTAGGATGAGTGGGGCCATGGCCAGGCCAGGTGGTGGGACAAGCGGAGGCCTGGGTGGCACATGCCCCCAGATTTGTGCGCTGGGGAGAGGTGGCTGCCACCGCACACTGGGCTTTGCTCCCTGCTGCAGCTGCCCTGTGCCCCCTGTCTGCCCAGCAGTGAGATACATGTGGTATTGCACAGCTCTTGGGGCAGTGGAGCTCAAAGCCCAGAACACAGTGGCAGTTGCCTCTGCCCCACGCACAGATTGGGGGGGCACATGCCCCCCAGACCCCCATTTGTCCACCACCTGGCCCAGCCAGGGCCCCAATCCCCCCAGCCCCTGCTCCTGCCTGTGCCCCAGTCGCTCCCTCACTGCGGGGGCCTCAATCTGGCCCCTGCCCCTTCCCTCCCCCACAGACTGACCTGCTGACCTGAAGGGGAAGTGTGTGCATGCATGCGTGCATGCGTGCAATTGACCAGTCGATCTCGATCGACTGGTTAGTGACCACTGTCCTAGATAATAGAAAGAGCATGTGGAGATGATACTATGCATGGATACCAGAGGTATAATAGCTGGGTCTGTGCCCTGGGTGGCAGCATCAACAGGGGTGGCAGTAGTGACTGTGCTGGTGTTAGCTACCATTCATTAACCCTCTAAGTGGGCACCCAGGGCTGGTACCCTGGTTACCCACAGCTTGTTACACTATTGGTAGATGTAGGAAGAGATTGCTTTCAACAGATGGTCAGGGAAAGCCACAAAACCCAACAAGTCAGCAAAGAAGTAACAAGTCCTGGATGGTGGCTCCATTTCAAAGCACTACAATCTACAGGACATGTTCAGATTTGTCTCTCTGAGCTGTATTTTTCTCCCACTAAAATTCCCTTTATAATGCCAAGATAGCGTAAAAGTGTCTTTATAGAAACAAGAACCAGCTCTGATGTTTCTAAATCCCACAAAAGACAAAGAGTTCTTAGGGTGATACCTTTTATTGGATCAACTGTATGGCTGGGATGGAGTTAGACAAGCTTTCAAATGCAAGACACTCTGTGTACCTGTAGACGTGTGGAATGCCAACTCTGGTGTGCTGTAATTATAGTGTGTAGGAGCAGACTTGATTATTTGAGTCTGCTGGAGTGTGCTTAGCAGCCTCAGTGTCTCATGTATTCAGTGTCCCTGCATTTCAAAATGGTGGCTGAGGCACTTTAACTAAAGCTCATTGAATTGTTTCATAGTTTCAGAAGGGACCTGAGCAGATCATCAAGTCCGACCCCCTGCCATGGCAGGAAAGAGTACTGGGGTCAAACGACCCCGGCAAGGTTGCCCCCACCACCATTTTGAAGCATGGGACACTGAATACATGAGACACTGCAGGCACTTTAATTACAGTGGCTCCCAAGAGCTGCTCTAATTAAAATGCCCCCCCACCCCTGGAGCATATGTAAAGATGCCTTTGTCAGGTATGAGTAGAATAAACCAGACACAGCATAGTAAACAGTTGTGGGAGGGGGTGAGACAAATTCCCAGGGGTAGCAGACACACAATTAGCAGAAGAAAAGAAGCCAATTACTAGGAGATCAAGGCCTATCAAAAAGGAGGAGGGTCATTCTCATCTCTTGTATATGGAAAGAACTCAGGGGTCAGGTAAAATATATTGCTTCAATATCACTCTTACACTCCCTTTTCTAAATTCTGACGTTTTAAAATCCTGAATATCTTAATTCATATCCCTTTCTCTTCCCCTGCCTCTGCCCCAAAAGTTCCTTCCTTTAAAAATTGTTTCATAAAGATGGAAGGCATTTAGTTGGATAATGTCCATTTCTGTGAGCTTGTTATTGTATCCTAAGGCAGAGTAGATTGTTCATTTTTAGCCAAGCATAGGTTACATTAAGTATGCTGAATGCCTTGCAGCCTTTCTGCTAAAAATACACCCCTGTCACAGCGAAATTTATTTGTCTTTTAAAATGACTGGAAATACTCATGAAACATATATCATTCCCTTTCCCCATCTAACCCCTCAAACTTCATATGTTTTAAAAACAAATGGATATTAAAATTATACATAAGGTAAGCTTTGGCTGCATTTAAGACACTTTGGCAGGTAAATTATAGTCTCAAAAAGCAGGAAAAAGACTTGTGGCACATGAGATATGTGGTGGCATGAACATCAAAAGCAGGATAAATTAAAGCTGAGGTAATTTAAAATGTTGGATGCTTTCCAGTTCCCCTGCTACAAAGTCAAATGGAACAAGGGCATTGGAACAATGTGTCGCACTGGAGACCAAAAGCAGGAGAAGGTTGGATGCAGAATCTACATTTAGTTTATTATTTTCTCAGCACTTAAACTGTCAGTTTAACTTGGCTTTTTGCCTTAATTTAAAACAGCACAACTTTGCAGTCTAAGTGCTCTGTTCTGTCTCATGGGACTTACTGAAAACAGCTACACTCCTTTTTATGTCACAGTAGATCAGAGAACCAGAAGATCTCTGAGCAGGATGGAAATCTCCCCTACAGGTGGGAGTTTAGGGGAAGGAAAACAGAAAAGGAAACCGTAAAAGTTTGATCTCCCCCATCCGCAAAACCAACTCTTAAGTTCCCAAATCAGCCATAGGAAAGAACTGAACTATCGCTTGAATACTGCAGCACCAACATTTCCTTTTTAGACACCATGATCAATATCCAGAATGGTAAAATACAAACCACCATATACAAGAAACCCATGGACCAACAGACATATCTACACAGAACCAGCAATCACCCTAAACATACCAAGAAAGCTGTAATATACAGCCAAGCCCTCTGATACAACCAAATTTACACTGAGGAATACGCCTGTAATCATCTTCTCACAAATCTCAAAAGGATTTTCACTCAACAAGGACACTCTTCCAGAGAGATAGATCACACTTTTGAAAGAGCCATCCGGATATAACGTGAAGAACTGCTGCAGTACAAAAAGAAAATCCCCATGAAATGCACACCTTTAGTTATGACATATCACCCCCTCCCTGAAACCTATACAGAAAAGCTTCAAACAATTGCAACCCATACTAGAAGAAGATCCAGTTCTTAAAGAGAGCTTCCCAGAACCATCCATCCTAGCCTTCAAACAAGCACCGAACCTTGCTAACCTCATCAACAGAAGCAAACATCCTATGGCCCACTGAATGGATCCAGACCATACCATGACAAGAAATACAAAACCTGCCAACAAATCTGTACCACTCCCACAATAAGTACACCCCACAACAGAACCATCACCATTCCTGAATCTTACACCTGCATCTCCAGAAATGGACTATATTTCACTCAGTGCACTAAATGCCCTCACGGAAAATATGTAGGAGAAACCAAACAACTGTGTACTAGAATGAATGCACGCTGAAAATCTATCAAAGACAAGAATACCCAATTACCCATGGGTGCACACTTCTCAACACTCTCTCTCCAATCCCCATTCTAATCCTCAAAGGGAATTTACAAAACACCTTTTGTAGACAAGCCTATGAACTTCACTTCATAAATCTACTCCATTTTCACAGACCTGAATTTACATACTGGATTCCATTCCATCCAGGAGAACACAAAACAACAGCCAACACTCCCTATGCCTGAAGAAGGGTGTTTGTGCCCGAAAGCTTGAAATGAACTATTTTTCCAACTATTTCATTGCTCTAATATAATGGTATCACATTTACCCAAAGAATCTTGTCTGTATTATGTAGACTTAGCACGTATTAATACATTTGCATTTTAAATCTGAATTAGTTTCTCTCGTATCTACAACATTTAGTGTTTCCATGAAACAAATGGGATATAATCAAGCTCCTTAATAAGAGCACAGTGCAGAGAACTCTTCCCAAATGATGGCAGTGCCAGCAGCTCCAAAAGTACATTGAAACCTTAGATGTGTGTCTGGCCAGTATACTCCTTAACAATAGGAAGATTACTAGGGTTTTCACTCAAGTCTTGATCCTATAACACCATGGTAGCCTTTCCATCCTCAGTGCTCCTGATCCTGCAATGACTTACACATGTACTTAACTCTGCACCCTACAAATAGTCCCAATGACATGCAGTCCCTATACTTCAGCTGAATGTAGCATAAAATCAAAGTTATAATTAAATCATTGTGGGATCAGCCCCAACTCCTCCCACAGCGTCCTGATAGGTTTATTTATTATTGTGGCTTATAAAGACTGTCAAATTATGAAGATCACCAAAAATCCAAATAAATAATCGATAAGGCTTGTTTAATCTCCAAATACAGCTGACCAAGTGTTTCAGTCCAATTAGCGTGGCCTTCTCCATTGGTTTACCAGCATGCAGTATAATTCATGACCTTGATCTTGGGCTACCAGAAGCCAAACTCCACCATACACACCACCCACTACCACACTCCACCATATAAGCCAGAAGCCACATTCCACCGTACATTCCATCACACATACAATATACAAGAGTAAGACTTTATTTTTGAGTCATTATGCAATCACCTCTATATACACTATGCAAACACAAATCGCAACAAAAATATTTTTTGTAATAAAACTAAAATATGTTATAGTAGGCATTTGACTTTTAGTGTATGATTTGGGTTTTTCTGGTTCCAAGATGGCAACCCTCCCCTCCCAAAAGGAGTATTTTTGGGGGGCAAGGGGAGGAACTTCTGGTGGCAAAGGTCAGGGGTGGGACTTCTGGTCCCAAGTTGGTGACCAGGGCGCGGGGCAAACAGCAAGGTGTGGGGCCACCCATGCTCCCCTCAACAGGTCACCAAAGCTCGTTAAGTGGCCCTCCAGCTGAAATATTTGTCCACCCTTGATCTAAAGGATACCTGTTCAGACCCCACCAGCTACAGTGTTGGACCCTGCCTCATTGCAGTATTGTTTCTTCTGAGTGTGGGGTATCAAGGTTGCTGCAGTGAGTGTCTAAACCTGAAGGGCTACGGGTGAGATTCTGTAGCAACGTGAGCACTTTGACCCCTACCACTACAAAGCATTTTGCACATACTTAAAGTTTAATGAACTTATAGAATCATGGAAAACCAGGGCTGGAAGGGACCTCAGGAGATGATCTAGCCTAACCACCTGCTCAAGGCACTATCCTCCTTGTCTAAATCATCCTAGACAAGTGTATGACTAATTTATTCATAAAAACTCCAGGAACAACTCTTTCACAACTGCCAGGCATTATTGTTTTCACCAGCTCTCAGGGACATAGGCCCCTGCCAGACATGCAGGTAAAATGGCATGATTGGATTTTATGTGCAATCCAGACAGTCACACTTCCTTCCAAGCCACACTTGTGTGGCAGGAGGTGTGATTGTGGGATTATGCTTCAGATCCCATCATCCCTTATTGCTGGTCCAGGGGGAGCCTAGGATCATGGTCTCAGGCTCCCCGTGCACCAGCAAGTAGTAAACTGAGGGGGCTCCCAGACACAGAGACACACCAGTCAATGGTGTGATAGAAACCATCCACGAAAGTTATTACATGTTTTTTGTGGAATAATTTTGTGGCTTATTCCTCAGGTGATGATACCATACATTGAATGTATGGCGGGGTCACAACTTAAGATATGATTAACTGGTTAATCATGCCTGAAGTATAAAATGTGGCAGGTGCCATAGCGAGATCTTTGGCATGTTCCAGTGACTAGTCTTACCCAGTCACCTCTGTTATTGTTGTAACTCTGAACATTTTAATGGGTGAGGAGGAAGGAAGATTGGATTTTACTCACATTACACAAAACCAGTAAGTGACTAGGGGCAAAAATTTTCTGTCACTGGGTTTGGTATTTTATCAGTGGTTTGGTACTCTGTAATGCTGTGTGCCACAGTTGGGGAGGGTACTTTAACTCAAAGGCACTTCTAAGCCCATCTGCAGTCTAAGTGAAGCCGCCAAAGGATTCTATATATGTCATTTTAAATATTCATCATGCAAGGTGCATCAGTCATGTGTCTCAGTAAATGCACAATTTACAAGGACAACCTTGGGCTTTCAAGGCAATTCCTCTTAAAAAATAGCACTCTCACATGCGAGCGCCTTCCTGTGTACTGCAACAAGAGCATATGCTGCTGCTTGCAATGTTAAACATTATTCACAGGACTCATTTTCACACTGTTAACATAAGAGTACACACACTGAAAAGCCTTATGCCCTCATTCATAGATCCAAGAGGAAGCCTTGTTATACAGTCCACTTTGAGCTTCTCAAAAGTTGATCAGTATTCATGCTAGCTGGAGTTTGGAGCAGTCGCACCTTAAGGCTAAAAACCTTCTCTAATTGTTCTCGCACATACACAGCTGTGACTTGCCACTAGAGCAGTGGTTCCCCACCTTTTTTGATCTAGGACCCATTTGCCAAGATCAATGGCTTGTACCAACCCAGACGCCCCCTGGCCCTGCTGGTACCTGATCCACAGTCCCTTGGCAGCACCCCTCACCCCCAAGCTACAGCTCCTTGGCCCTGCTGGCACCCTTCACCCCCAAGCCACAGCGCCCTGTCCCCCATTCCCCCCGGGCCATGCTGGTGCCCCTCACTCCTGATCTGCAGTCCGCTACCTGCCCCCATCCTGCTTGGGCTGGAGCATGAGCAGTGGGTGTGGGCCCCGGCATGTATGGGCATAGGCCCTGTGCCACCCACCTAGACACACAGCTCCCCACTGTGAAGAACCACCCCCACCTCCTTCCCCTGCTGAAGGGACAGATGCCTTCTCCTCACCACTCCCCCTGCCCTGCTGCAGCCCTGCATCTGGCCACCATCCCCAGCACCCATGTGCACACACATACATGCCCCTCCAGACAGTCCCTTGGACTTCCATCCCCCACTCCCCATACACTTACCAGCGTCCAGCAGTTGGGGCTGCTCCCACAACCTGGCCTTGCTGTATGCTGGCCATGTGCATCTGCATGCACAAATGCACATGTGCCCACTGCCTCCAATCATCCCAAGCAGGGATGCCAGCCTACAAGGGGAAACCTGAGCTTTTGCGGGTTTTTCTGGGACTTCCTGCAACCTGGCTAGTCAGCATATGCTCTTCAAGTTTTTTGCAAGGGATTTTACCCCTGGGGGTGTGAAGGTCACATTTCTGGAGATGGGAGCAGGGGGGTTGGCTTGGTGCCAGAACTGCCCCCTGGGCAGTAGGGTTCAGTGGGTGAAAAGTTTGTCCACATAAAACAAGAGGGTAGGGGAGGGGACACTGCATCCTGGGATACTGGAGGACTGCAACTTGGGTGGCTCATCTGTGGGGAATGGTCACACATTAATGGAACACAAGCTAGGTAACACAGATCAGAGATAAACCTGCCCTGGCATGGTGTAATTTTAAGTCACTTAAAGTGTACTTAAAACTAATTTCAGGTGTTGGTGTGTGGATAATCCAGGGTTAAGAGCTCCAGGAGCTGCCTAAAATCAATATGTAACAAGGCCGCTGGGATAAAGATTTCTCCCTCCCCCATCTCTGAAATGACTTAGCCAGCTATTACAGCATAATCTTTCCCCCTCACATCCCATAAAAAACAATATCCTAAAGAGATATTTATTGCTAGACTCCTATAAGACTATAATAGTTCCCTGTATCTTATCTCCTGTGCATTGGTGCCAAGCAAAAAAAAGCCCTTGCTGCTCTATGGATGCACTCTTCTTTCTACTGTAGCTAGTTTCCCCATTGATGTTGTCAATTAAACTAGACCTACTTAGAACAGGCAAGGAACATATCCTGAAAAGGGAGACTGGGGGAAGAGAGAGAGAGAGAGAGAGAGAGAGAGAAAGAGAGAGAGAGAGAGAGAGAGGAGAGAGAAAGAATCAGCATCAGTAGCTCTTTTTAAAAGAATCTTCCTGCATTACTGCAGGAACCCAATGAATGGGAACGTGAGATCACTACAAAATGAGAGCAACTGGAAATGTCAGTCTGGATCTTCTATTTTGCTGAACATGACTACTGAGTGCTATTACTCTACACTGTTCCTAGCTGCTATTGCCACCTCCACTGTTTCCTGAATGTGCCAGTTAGACCTTCTATACTTCCACTTAATTATTTATATTTGTGGCAACACTCAGGAGTATGAGTCATGGGCTAGAACCCTGCTCCCCTCTTCCCCCTTTATGTCCGCCCTGCCCTCCCTTCCCCCCCGCTGGGGGCTGGCTGTGCAAACACAGAATAGAAGATGGCCCTTGCCCCAAAGCATTTAAAATCTAACTAAAAGGCAAGAAGGCAACACAGACAATATACAGACCGACAGACTGGGTCAGCAAAAAAGGCACGTCTCAGTATACCAACTGCCTAGTTGTTGTCTAATCCAATTTACCTTTTTGGCAAAATTAACCCTACACTTTCCTCAAGTGCCACTCTGATCCCCTGCCCCTGCCCAAATTGCTGCTCTGCTTTCTGCTCCATTCCCTATGTTCCCTGACCAAGCAGCTGCTTAGCTTTCTGCCCTCTGCTCCCTGCCTGCTCTGCTACTATGCTGCCTGTCCCCTCCATCAGCCATGTTTCACACACAGAAGCTGCCCATGTCACTTTTGGCACAGGTTACTCACTTTTGACCCAGCTGTGGATAGGCACCCCACGAAGGAAATAGTGAAGGAGAACACTTATCCTCTATCAGTCTCCTTTCCTCCAATGTTTAAAACTCATTCCATATATATTGGGGGTTATTCAGCATTGCTGGTCCTTTATGTATTTCCTGATTTAAATCCCATGTATGCCAACATGAGTATTTTCACTAATGTTCACGGACTTCTGATCAGACCCTCTAACACTATACAGAATTTGCAATGGAAAGATAGGGAAATCAAATCATTTAATACACTAACATATGCAGTGCAATTGGTCTTTGTTTACAGATATACATTGATTCTGAATTCTCAGTTATTTGTATAACTCTATATTCATTCATCCATGAACTTACTGGAAAAAAAAAGTTTGGTCACGTTTAGAACAAGAACATTTCTGAAAAGAAAATGAAACATAGGATGCTGTAACATCTAAAATGTTGGACATTTCATCTCGCCTTCAGCCTCTGTCCCCCCCCCCCCCCCCCCCCCCGCATATCTGGCATTATAAGATTTAAAGGTCCATTTGATATGAATTGCTCATTGAGGTTATGCCTGCAGATGAAGTCTGTCTTAGCAATAGTTTTATCCTTTGCTTTTCATTGCTCTGAAACAAAACAGAACAGAACAGAAGCCCCATACTTTGTGAATCTTTGAAAGTATGTGAATACTGCCTCTGTCATTCCCAGAGGGTCAAATTAAAAGTGCTAACAGAACACAGAAAGGTTTTTCTCTGCAGCTACAGAAACACTATTCCTGGTATAAGTGCAGAAAAGAAACCCTGTGCATTGGCACTATATCAGAGGAGGAACATGACATGGTGTAACAGTCATAATTCTTAAAAAGGAGACTATTCATTCAATCAAGACTGATAGGTCCCTGTTCATGCAGAACTTGATTTAATGACAAAGGCCTATCTGTCTAAACACATTCTGGTTCTCATCAGAAACCATAGATTTGATGAAGGCTGCTTTAAAACAAAACACTGTCAGCTAACTCGCCTCAGGAATGGCATGGATAACTGAGATTATAGATTGTTTTTATTACATCTGTAGAAGACAAAGTGCCAGCACTAAGCCTCTGCATTGGTTTTTCCTTAAACAACAAGTTCAGGAATCACATCTCAGTTACTAAAGCCTTCCAAGCACTTGTCCGTTGTGACTTACCCCATGGGCATTTTACACGTGCTTTGGGACTTGGCACCAGGCACTTTAATTAGTGAGCCACGCTAATTAAAAGCACCCGCGCATCACATGTATCAGTGTCCCCACACTGAAAAAATGGTGGTGGCATGCTCTGAACTAAAGCTCATTGAATGTGTTTTATTTCAAAGCATCCTGTTGCCATTTGTTAAGCGTGGGGACACTGATACACATGACGTGGAAGGCACATCGTTTTTTTTTTAAATTGAGCCTGCTCTGACATGCTAGATTTCCAGCGGATCAGGGCAGGCTTCCCGCACATCTGTAGGAGCCCTTAAAGACTCCCTGTTCAATGTTTTCCAAGAGGGCTATAACATACATGGATCCTGGTAGTCAGAGCTTTGAAGACCTAGTTTCTTTATCCTAGGTATAATCGTACCTATTTTCATTTCTCACATTGAGCCTTTTCCTTCCCTCTCATTCTAATCAAGGGAGGACCTAAACATGTGTTTTGAGCCCCTAAACAGATTGAAAAAAATAAGGCTTCACCAAGTTTGCTCCTGTACCCCACAAAATCAGAATTTGAAATTTGCCAGGCTGCTTTGGTTCACACTGGCACCTCCGATTACAAAAGGTCTGTGCTGAATTTAGTCAATGCTCCTGTAGCATCAGCTGGAGAAGCACAAAACACTGTTCTGGGACAGTTTCAGAACTATAGAGTCTGGCCCGTATGGCAAAATCCATAGAAAATGTATTATCTTTTCTAAGGATACATTTTCAAAGGCACAAATGGCAAACAGACAGCCAAGTTCTTCTACCTGTCCCCTGTGTTTTTAGAAATCCTACCACTATAAAGTATGTTTTTTCTTTTTTTCAGAGCTTTCTGTGTAGAAACTCAACAGCATTACTACGGGACGGAAGGATGTGCCTTGCAGTGACACCACTTAAAAATCTCTACAAGTTCAGTTTGATCTAATCTGATACTACAAATACTATAATTCCTCAATCAGTTTATTCAAGGTGCCCTTACTATGAAGACATTTTTATTTATTTATTTATTTGATTTATATACCACCCTTCCCAATAAGGCTCAAGGCAACTTACAATAAGAGAAACAGAATACTTACGAAACAAGAGAACAACAAAACAACTTCAATAGGAATTTGAATATAGCATGAAGCAGAGACACCGCCACTTCCACACACATTTCTCAACCTGGCTTTGTTTGCTAAATCCCTGTCCAGATAGGAAGATTTTACAGCACTTACTATGGTCCAAGCTTGGGCTCTATGTGGCCTCAAGAGGGAAGGAGTTCCAGAGGTGGGAAGCAACTGAAAATAATTTCTCCTGTGTTTTCACTAAGCAGACTTGGAGAATTCATGGTACTTCAAAAAGGTTGCTCTCAGCTGACCTAAGGGATTGTGATGTGGTGTAAGGAAGAAGGCAGACACTTGGGGCCCAAGCCAGCCCCTTAAATTGCACCCAGAAACCTATTGGGAGCCACTGCAGACCTTGGAATACTGGAGTTACCTGCTCCTGGTGATCCACCCCTGAAGCTGTCAGACAATCTTCCCCACAAAAAGCACCTTGCAGTAATACATTTAGGATTTCCTGGGTTCCTAACACTTAATGCATTTCCATAAGATAAATGCAAATATGTTAACTTATGTTCAACCATAATGACTCTTTATAATGCTTGCACTGGAAGATAATTGCAATGTTTCTAACCTATTCTGCCCTAAGTCACTGAAGTTCATCTGTGCTCAACCTTGACTCCAATGCAGTTCTTGTCTGCATGCTGTTTTGTATGTGACCATTTTCACAACACCGCATTATAGCGATAATGCTAGCCCGAGGACTGTCATCTCCACTGAGGCTATGTGTTTTCCTTACAGAGTTTACATGAGACAACTCCTTTTGAATTAGCCTAGTACATCAGAGCATCCTAACTCAGAACTAATACTCAAGCTTGACTGAGCAATTAGATTACTGCAGTGACTGCTGGTGGCTGACAGGTTGTGCTAATTCAAGTTTTAACCTATACCTCCTGAAGGGCCAGTCAGTTCAACTAAAAATGCAACCACTGAGTTAAGACTTTCTGTATGTAACCTGAACTCAAGTTTGGGGCAATACTTGAGTTAATATTGAAGTGAAAAGAAGCCCTGGGACACAAGGTGCATTGGCCAGAACTCACCAGCTAGTTTGAATTACAAACTAGCTTTCTGCCTATTTACAAGGGTTATTTTGATCTCACAGAGTACCTGATTAATAGGATGCTAGAACCTCTGGTTCTTTATAGCCAGGTAGCTCTGCAAGGGCTGCCAGGGTGGCAAAAGGATGGAGCTCCATCCATGGTAATTAAAGTACAGGGAATCTACAAATGCAGTGTCCCTATACCCAGACCCCTGGGCCAGCACACCCAGGCATAACCCACACAATATGTACAAGTCATTTTGTATTGCAAAGTGTGTTGTTGCATATGGTTTTAGTTAAATATAATTGTTATATATATATTTCCTGCTGCATGTACCCATGTTTTCTATATTTGAGTACCTTGTTTTCTCTCCCTTTCTTGGGGAAGCTGGGAAGGGACAGGAGATACTGCCCGTAGGCAGATACCTGTGGCTTTTGTTAGACCTATTGTCTGTGGATTTCCCTGTTATGTACTATAAATAAAAGGGCATAGGGGGTGTCAGTCACATAAGCAGGAGGCATCAGACCCCTATCCCAGCTGGTTAAACTGGGCAATGGCCCTTAATTCTGGGTGCGGTCACCCTCCTCCCCAAAGCCACTATGTAGAAATGGAGATTGCCACTCTATAGCTCCCAGGGAGCAATGAGGGGTCCCTTGCACAGCAGAAGGATCCACACTCACTAGCAGGTCCCCGAGACACAGTGAGATCCAAGGAGCAGTTTATAGGACTCTCCTGCTGAGTAGCAGGTATAGGGGTACAGGCCCCCAGGAACTAACCCTTTGGGTGAGCTCCTCCCCATGTCTCAGACTGTCTGGGCATGGGTGGAGTCTCCCCAAAAGGGGTCAAACTAGAGACTGTACATTGTAGTTGGTCATGTTTTAAATTGCATTTTGTGTTTTCCTTTGTTTTCCTTGCCTTTGTTTCCTATAATAAATCTGTTTTCTGCATTTATTCTGCTTGCAAGAAGGGGGTTTTGTATATGCGGGACACCCCAGCCAAATTCAGTGATCCTGGATTTCTGGGTGAGGACTTGAACCACAGTGAAAGCTTATTTAGCACCTTGAAATTTGAACCCAGACCTTGTTGCTGCCAACCAGTGCCCAGCAGAAGGGTTATACAAGCTTTCAGTCTGCCTCTCAGTCTTGACAAAGCAGAGCCACATACAACTAAACTTTCAGAGTCACCTCCATATTGATGCTGTAGTTAGACGTTTGGCATTATGATGATTTTTTCAGGCATAGCCAAATTGACCTTAGCACTTGACTAATTTGAACCTCTCTGGAATCTGGTTCCTTGTGTGTTGCGGGACATGTCTATTCTTCTTGGGCTGCTCTGCAAAACTGTTCTAAATTTGCCAACACATTTAACTGAGACACTCATAACTTCTGTCCATTCCAAGCTATGGATCCAACATGAGTGAATGAGCTGCTCTCGATTGTGGCTGCACTATTTTTTATATAAGATACAGTAAAATGGTATGGAAGACACTGGAGAGCATATCAAATCCAATTTCTAACACTCAGAAGGTGGCAGTGGGTCTAAAAGAGATGTTCCTTAATGGTTAACCAGAACCCCGGTGCACTCTTATGGCTAAATAACAATATACTGGGACAACATCATCCAACGTTGTTTGGAAGCATTGAGCTGAATACTACAGAAATGGAGCAGCAGATGAAATGATGAGATAAACACTGACCAGATGTGTCTATAAGCCAGCTTGTGTATGTAAGAGGCAAGTGGATAGAAGTCCAGTTCAAACTGTGGGATACCTCAGCAGGACCATGCAAAGCTCAGGTCTGCTTCCCAGATATTAAACAAGTCCTCGCTGTGAAGTGGGCAGATCAGAGGCTGCCTTGAAGAGAAATCTGGGCTTTAGGCCACACCTTGAGCCATGCAAGTGAGCTTGGGTTCAAAGCTCCTATAAGCTTAGGAATAAGTGACAAGGGTCAGAGGACTTCAGAAACCTGAGTAAGAACCAGAAGTAAGCGTGCAATGTATATACAGTCTGCATGGAACAATGTTAATAAGCTGAAACACTAGCAGCAGCTGGTTCGCTTGGAGAAGTGTAACCAGTGTCCAGGAAGGAATTAACAGACTCTGCGGGCTTGAGAAGAAACAGAGGGGTGTTCTCCCTGTCACATTTCTATTCAGGGCTACAAGAGACCTTTTTATCCTTTAGTGGTTGGATACTGGGTAAATAAATGAATTACGTGCCTTTTGAACATGGTTTTTCCTTTGAAGTCTCACCTCCTGTACTAGTTGCCTCTACAGTCCCTTTTTTCAGAGGCTATTCCAATGGGATGCCTAACAAAATCCTGGCTGAGTTATTTCCCTTCTTCTTTCAAAAAGAGACAAAACTTTTGCAGCTTTAGATTTGCTATGCTTGAAGAAGCTCCAGGGTCTTCATCTCCCCAGTCACTAACTATAATGTTATCTTAATAAGAGAATCATCGGGAAGTAGACCTGGAAGGGAACTCATGAGGTTATCTAGACCAGGTCCCTGCTCAGGGCAGGATAGTTCCCGAATAAACAAACCCAGCCAAGTTTCTGTCCAACCTGCTCTTGAAAATCTCCAAGGATGAAGATTTCATTAAGGTCCTTCTCTTCCCAATTTAAATTTCCTCCACTGGAACTTGAGGCTATTGCTTCTAGTCCTGTCCTCTACAGCCACAGAGGAAAGCCCACCTCCATCCTCTCTACAATCACCCTTCAGGTATTTGAAGACTGTTAACAAATCCCCCTTCAGTCTTCTCTACTCCAGACTAAATAACCCTAGTCCTCTCAGCCTTTTCTCATAAGTCTCATTTCCCAGGCCCTAATTATTTTTGTCATTCCGCACTGGACTCTTTCCAATCTGTCCACATGCTTCTTGAAGCGTAGGGCCCAAAACTGGATGCAGTACTCCAGGTGACGCCTCAGCAGAGAAGAATAGAGTGGAAAAATCACTTCCCTTGATTTGGAAGTGACACTCCTGTTGATGCAGTCCAATAGGCTGGTGGCTTCTTTTTTGCAGCAAGAACACGCTATTAGCTTATATTCAGCTTATGACCAACTGTAACACCCAAGTCCTTCTCTCCAGTACTGCAGCCTAGCCACTCATTCTCAGTCTATACTTGCTTATGCAATTATCCCTATTCCAAGTACAGAATTTTGCACTTGTCCCCACTGAATCTCATCAGATTGATTGCAGACTATATTTTAAGTCTCTCTGGGTCATCCTGGATCCTAGCTCTGCCCTCCATTGTGTGCCTACTATACCCAAATTGGTATCATCCACAAATTGCTAAGCATATTCAGTGCCATCATCTAAATTATTAATGAAGATATTAAATAATACCAGGCTGAGGCTACTGGGGAACCCCACCTGATACCTCCTGCAAGTGCCAACTAGACATTGATCCATTGAGGACTACTTGTTGAGCATAATGATCCACCTATGTTACAGGACTTTTGTCCAGTCTGCATTTACTTAGCTTTTAATGTCATGGGAGACCAGGTCAAAAGCCTTGTAAAAGTAAAGGTTTCATTCACTGCTCTCCCCCCCATTCACAGAGTCTGTCACCTTATCATAGAAGGAAATCAGGTTGCTCAGGCCTGACCTTCTCTTGGTGAATCCATCCTGGCTGTTCCTCCTCTTTGTCCTCCTTTAGGTGCTCCTTTGAGGACCTGGTTCAATGAGGGGCATAGAGTCCAGGCACCTTCAAAATCCCTATCTTACCAGATAAGTTCTACTGCAATAGGTTTCTTATAGACAAACTTTCCCTTCTGGAAGGGGAGGATAAGAGCCTATAGAACCTTCCACTTAGGAATGATTTAAATTCAAAATGATTAAAAGTAACATACTGATTAGTTCTGCTTTGATAGGGATCTCCTGCTTAATACTTTGGTGAAAAAAGAAGAAAAGAGTAATTTGAATATAGAAGAATTTTCAAGAACCTCATTTTCTGGGTTCATTTCAAGGCTTGGAATTTTTACTTAAATCTACAAGACCTAACAAGCCAACAGAAAGGACTTGGGCTGATTTATCACTATGTACAATGGATTTGTGTTTGGTTGTTCAGATTTGGTCACAAATTGGAGTTTTTATTCTCAAATGAAACAAAAAGCTCAGATGGGGGAAGAAAGGTTAGGGCAGGCAATGAAATAAAGCAGCAATAGTAAAATAAATAAATAAATAAATAAATAAAAATTGTACAAACTCCTGAGAGCTGAAACCTCTGCCTAAATCTTAGTCATGTACATTCCATGGGGAATATTCATATTCAACTTGGAAACATTCTTTTTGTAAAACGATTCTAGTTATCAAAGAACGCCGTGTTCATTATTTTAAAATAACTTTTCTTTACTTGCTGCTGCTCATAACAACCACGTTGCAAGCTTAAAGTCAAAACCAATTTCCTCCCTTACTGATTGCCTTTCTCTTCTGTCATTATGCATGCACAGCAGCTATCCTACCATAAAGCTGTTTTCTGCTGCCTGCATTATTTTAATTTTTTTAGGGAAGAGATGGCTGACTTGAAAATAAAGTGAGAACCTAGTACACTTCATTCCAGGCTTCTATGCAGCTATTAGGGACATTATGCACAAATCTTTCATAAGATCAAGCTAAAATGGAGCAATATATAAGTGGGATATAAAGATGGGTTGCTAACTACAATACATACTTAAGATAAAAGTTGCATCAGTTTTTATTAAAGAAACATAGTTGTCAACCTAAAGACACGGCTATTGCAAAAAAACCTCTTATCATGGATTTCCTCTGTTTTAGAACTTTTCCCAACAAGCTTTTCTAACAGCTGATCCTTCAAATTTTGAAGAGAAGCACCTGCAGTGTTGGAATACTCATATGGCAGACTGTTATTCCTTGCTACGTTTCATGCCATTCTACTTCCTATTGTGGTTTTTCCACCCTTCATATAAACCAACATATCATGATGCAACAAAGAGGAGTGTGGAAGAAGTTCCAAGCTATCAGAGCCCTAGATCTGAAGTTTGCTACTTAGACTACTGTCTAGTTTACAGTGTTTTAGCTGTAATCGTTACCCACTATGGGCAAGATCCCAGATCCCATCAAATCACTGTCACTCCTTTATACCATATGCCTTCAGTGACTTTTCAGCCCTTTGCACTGCAGTACTGCAGTAACCTTCCACTTCCACAAAGAATTTTGTCCACCATTATTGCTTATACACATGTATGAAGAACCCATTCCTGCATCCCCCCCCCCCCCCCCCGGGTGCACCTATCCCTCCTGTTTTTTACTAGTTATACTGGCAATAAAGTACTTAAACTGTGCAACAGTGGTCTAATTGGGTTCTAAGCAGCGAGAAATATCATAGACTCATAGAATTTTAGGGTTGGAAGGGACTTCAGGCAGTCATCTAGTCCAACCCCCTGCTCAAAGTAGGACCATCCCCAACTAGATCATCCCAGCCAAGACTTTGTCTAATCAGGTTTTGAAAACCTCCAAGGATGGAGCTTCAACCACTTCTCTGGGTAACCTGTTTCAGTGTTTTACTACCCTCCTAGTGAGAAAATTCTTCCTAATATCTAACCTAAGCTTCACTTGCTGCAACTTGAGACCATTGCTCCTTGTTCTGTCATCTGTCACCACTGAGAACAGTCCAGCTCCATCCTCTTTTGACCCCCACTTCAGGTAGTTGAAGGCTGCTATTAAGTCCCCCCTCAGTCTCCTCTTTTCTAGACTAAATAACCCCAGTTTCCTCAGTCATATCCCCCAGGCACCTCACCATTTTTGTCGCCCTCTAATGGACTCTCTCCAATTTATCCACATCCTTTCTGTAGTGGGGGGCCCAAAACTGGACACAGTACTCCAGATGTGGCCTCACCGGTGCTGAATAGAGGGGGATAATCACTTCCCTTGACCTACTGACAACACACCTACCAATACAGCCCAGTATGCCATTAGCCTTCTTTGCAACAAGGGTACACTGCTGGTTCATATTCAGCTTATTGTCCACTGTAACTAATACATAGTTAAAAAACATGTGCTATCAAAAATCTCAGCCAGCATCCATGCCCTCCCATAACAGTTCTTCTTTTGCTCATACCTGTCTCTGTCTGACTACTATAAGGGATCACCCCTCCTGGGTTACCTGGGAAGTTTAATTCAAGCCTCCAAGTCCAGAGAGTACTGTACACTTGAGTCCTGGACCCCTCCATAAGCTCACTAGTCCTTGACTGTATAATACTAGGAACCTCACTTATATTTCAGGAACAGAAAGGGAAAGCCAGGCTCACCCTCTCCTCTAGGCCCAGTCCACAGGCACTGTGGTAAGTAGCTAAAGGCCATTCTTTCCTGTCACTGGCTGCTTCCCTCAGTCCTTTCCACCACACAACTCCTTCCATGACTTCTCTCAATGGGAAGCATCACATTCTGGTTATGATAGTAATGCTACAGAAACAAATGAGTGAGAGCCCAACCGCAGTGCATTAGCACCTCAATTAAAAGCTGCAGGAGCACACAAACCAGATTCTGCTCGCATCCCATGTACCAATTCAAATACTTGCTTATGTAGATTTATAAGTGCTTTTAAAAAGGAACCTTTCCTTTAAGCATCCCTTACCTGAATTAAAATATGTAACAAAATTAAAGCAATCTAAGCCCTAGAATCAGCAAGCACCCACACATGTTCATACCTGTATGTAAGTGAGTTGTCCCTCAAACTTGATTGGGCTATTCACATACAGAGATAGTGGTGCGCTGGCTTGCAACTCGGAATGCCTGGGTTCATAGATTTCATAGACATTAGGGTCTGGAAGGCACCTCATGAGATCATTGGGTCCAGCCCCCCCACCATAGGCAGGAAGTCAGCTGGGACCAGATGACCCCAGCAAGAAATATATCCACCTATTTTCTGAAAGAGTCCAGAGTAGGTGCTTGCACCACCTCTGGGGGGAGTTTGTCCACACCCTGGGCACATGAACTGTAAATAACATTTTTCTTATGTCTGGTCTAAATCAGCCTTCCTGGATTTTATGGCCGTTAGACCTTGTTATCAATTCCCAACTCTGTCAGTGGCCTATTGGGTGACTTTGAGTAAGTCACTACCCTCACCATGCCTCAGTTTCCAATTTGTAAGTTGGGGGGACGGTGGAATGATACGGACTTTTGTAATGCATTATGAACTCTAAACACAAAAAAACACTTTCTATTAAGTGCCAGTAGTATTATTGTGTTCTTACAGGCTTGCAGGATCAAGGCATAAATACTTATTCATCTACAACAGTAACAAAAACCTACCAGCTAATATTATGATACTACAATAAACCCAAATCCTTGGGCATCTCTTCTCATAAAGCTTAGAAAGAATTTCTTCCCTATCAACAAAATAAAGAAAATGAAACCATAAGAAAAAGATCCTGGTATTATATTAATAATGCTTCAACAGAAGATGCTCCAACTCAGTGAGACAATAAAAGATTATCACACTGTAATGGACCATCAGCCATGTTGACCAATACAACACAAAGTAATAATAATGTCTGTAATTCCTAACATTAATTAACTCCTACCACTCTTTGCATGTATTAAAATTAATAACTCCTACCATTAATTATTGTTATTACACTGCTCTTTGTTTGTAAAGTACAAGGACGTGGGAGAAATAGCAAGTATTCTTTTTCTCTCTGCAACACACATGTAATTTCCCAGATGCTTCACTTCATGAACAGTTCTTCACTTATGAAACTAGTTTCACTGCAAGCTACTGCAGACCATGCATCACAGACAGAGGAAGAAAATGGGGAAAAAAAAACAACACATGGGTCTACAAGACTGGTATAAGGTGGAAAGGTCTTTAAGTACTGCCAGTACTTATATCTTTTGCAAGCAATCAGGAGAATTTGTCTGAAAATTTTGCATTTTCCTTCTCTGTCTTCTCATAGGAACAGACAACCTGGACATGATTTCCTAAAATGTTGAGCATTCATAACTCCAACAGCAGTTGAGAAGAACTGTGGATACTCAGCACCTGCCGAGAATCAGGCTTGTCAACAGAGCTTGAGTGACCAGAGTTGAGACTTCCATGAGGATTATATACATGCTAGTGAATTGCCCATCAAGAATGACTGGGGGGGAAAGGGGAAATGGAGCGCTGCCACCTACCACCCTGCACCACCGCTGCTGCCTCCCAGGAGAGGGTTGGGGAGAAGCTTACCCCTCCATCCCGCTCGGCCAGCGTCCCGCACAGCTGCCACCTCCAAGCTTGAGAGTTCCAAGAAATCCCCCACCCCGTGTCCACCCATCTGTCTGTGTGTCTGTCTGTGCAGAGCACTCTGATTGGTTATTTCAGTGAGCATTTTGATTTTCTATTCTAAGGCAATTCAACTTATTCTCCAAAAGCTATCATCAACCAGCAAAGGAAGAACTTATACTTGCTGATGATGGGGCATCTGGAATTGTCAAAAAGGAGTAATGGACCAGCCATTAAGGGAATCATTTAAAGCAACTACTAGTCCCATGTCAGGTGTTTCCCCTAAAGAAATGACTGGATGAAGAGACACAGACAGTACAGGAAAGGCCGTGGTCTTGGGGAGGAAGTTTGGAGAGAAACCCACCTGCTATCTTTGTTTAGGGTCTGAGACTAGTTGTAAAATGAATAGGCTGGAAGTGTTGTCTGCCTTTCAGAACTGAGCAACCAAATTGTCATCAGATATTTCCGAGGTCTTTTCTTACCAGACCAGGGCACAGAGGGATGGGCCAAGTTCAGGTCTGTATAGTTTGATTCATGCTATTTATGGTCCCAGTATTTGTGGGTCCAGTTACATGAAAAAGGACCCTTTTTGGCTCAGAGTTCTAAAATGATTCCCCAATAAAATACGAGGTATGTACTGAATACATGATAGGGTACTATAGTACTGAATAAAGGTTTTTTCAGCACTTGTTTGGGATGATATACATAACTTGATATAGTCATAAAACTTTTGCCAATAAAAGTCATGGCCATAAAACTTTTGCCAATAAAAACCTTTAATACTATACCATCAAATATTCTCTTGCTCTAATTATCTAGAAATAAAATAATATGATGAACCGGTAGATCTAGACATAAGATATCACTATGAGAGAGTTCTATTTTTAAGTTAGATGCATTACAAGACATAAACCAGTCAAAATCCAACTAGCAGTAAGTCAAGGGGGTTTAAAATTGTTATGGCCAAAGGATCTGCGATTATCACACAAGAGCTGTTGCCTGCTATGCAATTAGTTTGTTCTTACAGTGCTAGACTGTGGCTTATAGACATTTGAGCCAGGATAAAATACTCTTGGAATGGATAGGCCCATGTCGCAGTGCTTTGCATTATAACAGATTGGACAGGAGAGTCATTTCTTTAGCCCATTGTGCAGAAGTTTCTGCCTTTGGAGCCAAGACCCTGGGTTTGCATCCTCTGCCACCACTTGATGCTATATACACACAGCTGGCTAATGACCGTGTTGTATTATGTATACAGCTACTTAGTGTTATACACTGATGCTGCTAATGTACTGCAGGGTATTTCTCTGTGTAAGGTGCAACTCTGGGAAACATTAACACTGGGCTGTATGAAAACAAGGGCAATTCTGGACCAGGCAGCAGGAACAAAGTGACAAAGTGGCCAAACAGTTTCATCTGCTTGGAAAACAAACAGCCTTAATTCATGTCTTCTGGCAGAGTGCATGTACATGTGGCTGGCTTACTGCTCTGACTATTGTCAGAGCTACTGTCAAGGCAAAGATACTTTCAACTGAGTCTAGGAGTTAATAGTCTACATGCAGACCACACAGAAATGGCACATCCTGTCTAGGGACCTCCTAAATAACCTCCTTTGCAGCCAACACTCCTCATTTTATTGCTGCACCCATCAGCCTCCACCCAGTTTTGGCAAGTACTTTGTACTGTTGCAACCTGTTTCAGAAGAGGTGAGGGCACCAAATCCTGACATAATCCAACAGAAGCCAGTGCCCTCTAAAGATAAACTGAGCCATAAAAGTGCTCTCAGCTCACAAGAACACTCTCTTTCCAATTCATTACCTTATCTATAAATTATGTACAAACCAGAGGAATGATAGACAGACAGCCCTCAAGTGCTCATGGGCATGTGATTGTGGAGATGGCATAAAAGTATTTGTATCTTTTTTAATTTTTTGTCTATTATGCAGTATCAATACTAAACTTAAAACTCTTTGCCTCTCCTAGTCAGCCCTAACAAAGCAGAATGCACCTGACATTGTTCTACCCAAACCTATATATACACAGAGGTCTTAATTTTTCACATTGTCTGTACTCTTATTTTCCAGCAGAGTGTTGGATTTTGTGGCCTGAAGACTCAGCACTAGAAAGGTCACCAAAATGTTGAAAGCTGCTGTGAATGTGCATTCAAAAAATGGACCACTCTCATTTTTTCTGTCTTAGATTTCTAGGAATCACTAAGTATAAATATCATTCATATCTCCGACATCAGATAGCAATGGTACCTGGTTTCACTGTTCATTGGTATGATGTAGCTGAGAATTCTAGGTCGCATGTCCAGCAATGCATATATAGCATTTAGAATGACTGATTTGGATGTTCACATTTTCCAAATATTTATTCACCTGGTCCTTATCAGTAGCCCTGTCTCCTTGGCTATAACACATGGGGATCATTTTTTAGGAATGAGGGTGACTGCAGCAATGCAGATCATTGGGTTGGTGTTGTGCGTATGAGGTTTATTACCAATATGTCACAGCTCAATCAGTGCAGCCACTGTGTGTTACTATTATCTGAGGTCTCCCCTTAGGCATCTTGGGACTGGTGTGGCACTTCCAACTTGAAGTGCTTTATGTGAATCCAAGTTTCTTGTCCTTCTTAAATCAAAATGAAACATCGTGCTGTGGAATATTGCCTGCCCTCAGACTGTGCCTTCACATTAAAAGTGAGACCTGCTGCAACTTGGACAACTTGCATCATTATATGGAAATTAGATGCAGTCCTTGATAAATACCAGAATGGCCTACATTTGTGCAAAGTACACAATCCTCCAAAGTACACATTTGCTTCATACATGATGTGAATTTTTCAGGGTTGACCATTGTTTTAGCCATCTCCGTAGCTTCTCAAGTAGTCAGGCATTCTCCAGGAGCACTGACCTTTGTACTCCTTGCTATTCCACACATGCAATACTCCTGGCATGCAGTCCAATGTAAGCAAGCGAACTACAAGAATGTATTCTTGCATTGTGCAGCTGTAAGGGACTAGGTCATGGGTAGTCTGGCTAAGTACTTAG
Organism: Alligator mississippiensis; assembly: GCF_030867095.1. NCBI lineage: Eukaryota > Metazoa > Chordata > Crocodylia > Alligatoridae > Alligator > Alligator mississippiensis. Next base: position 184,861,904 of record NC_081825.1, on the reverse strand, counting down.
GGCACTCAAGGAAGGCAGGGACCAGGAGGTGAGTTAGGATTAGAAAGTCAAATTACCAGATCCAAAGAAGAATCCAGGGGCAGGGTCCAAAACACAGGCCAGAGTCAGAGCCTGGGAATCAGATGCCAAAGTCCAATAAGTGAGCCAAGCAGGGGCAGGAAACAGATCCAAGGGGAAATCCAAAGCCAGAGTCCAGGAACAGACCCAAGCTATGGTCAAAAACCAGGAGTACCAGATCAAGGAGGCTAACCAAAGCACTGAGGAGCTGTGCCCTGGCTCCAGCCCACACTGTCAGAACTGCTGGCTGAGCTGGAGTCTACTGCCACAGCTGGGACTAAATAGGTAGGCTGTGTTCCCAGCAGCCAATCAGAAAGCCAACCAGTTAATTCGCTGGGGCATGGCTCATCAGCTAGCGACTCTAGGTAGGTGTGGTTGCCTAGGTAATTAGCCAGGGCTAGGCTGCTCATTAGGACCTCCGATAGTGGTACATGAAAACTATTCAGAGATTTCCATTCATTAAGAAAGAAATTGCTGGCTAGTTAGTGTGCTTCTGCATGGAACCCATTACACCTGTGCTCTAGGTGAATAGTTTGGATGCAGAATAGTTTGGAAGTATAACACCCCAAGCACTTTGCTTACAAGCAACATTAAAGATAACTGCTCTCCTCATCTCAGACTGCAGAAGCTAGGATTGACCGTAATGCTAAAGCAGGGGTGGGCAAAATGGTGGATCCAGCTGGTGGCTGGACTTGATTTCCCAGCAGCCCCTGCCCACATTACTGTGGCTGGTTTCTATGGACATCCCAGGAGCACCAGGACCTTGACAGCGGGGATCCAGGATTTCCATGGAGACTGGTCCAAGCAGCACTGGCAGGGCATGCAGCTGGGCAGTGGGCTGCTCCAGGACTGGGATCTTGCAGTGGTAACAGTGTGGTCCAGAGCCAGGGCAGAGCCATGATCTGCTGCCTGCATGCCCCTGCCCAGGGTATGTGGGCAGCAGATCACAACTCTGCCCTGGCTCCAGCCCATGCTGGCACCGCGGCAAAATCCCAGCCCCAGCCCTGGCCCTGGCCCTGGAGTAGCTCCTTGCCCAGCCACGTGCCCTCCTAGCACTTCTTGGGTCAGTCTTCATGGAAAACCTGGCCCAGTCTGGCCCACAAGCTGGACTTTGCCAGCCCCTGTGCTAGAGAATCGGAATCATGCCACAAAACCTATTTTCCTGTACTTCTGAGAATAAAGGAGGGGTGCTAAAGAGATGGTAGTCTTATATTAATCCTGATTAGGTGAGACCAAAATGTGTGAACTTTTAATACTGGTATTATTTGCTGATGTATTTTAAGAGGTAAGTAGAAGGATTAAAATCCTCATAAAACTACAGCTTTTTTAAAAAAAGATATAAATTAAAAAAAAAATGCTGGCACAAAACCTAATCACCTTTGAAGAGTTGTGACACTTTTGTATGAATATCATTATACAGAGATAATGCTAAAAATCCTTGCCCCTCATATCGTTATAGAGCAACACGTTACATTATATTGTGTTACACATGCTCAGAGGGTAAGGGGGGCTTGTTCTTTTGTGTGTTGCTAGTAGGACTTTTTCTGCGGCATCCTGTCACCCTTGATCCCTTTCCTAAGGAAGAACTACTATGAGGTATCATCTGTAATCAGTACCGGAGCAGAGAAAAGGAATGTGTTCTGGATAGAGGAAGTCTAGAGGACAACTGTTACGCTTGTTTTGGATGTATGCTTTGGATACCATTTTCATTATGTTCAGTGATGTGCTTATGACAACACTGGCAGTTGCAGTTGCACTTGCCCATGCTTGTGTACCCTAAATAAATGATGATCAGTGCTTCAGTTAAAACTAAGCTCTATTACAAGATTGTTCAAGAGGATATAAGGTAGTTCTTCTTTGCAGCATCCTATTTATTACCAGTTTTGGAGATGCAGATTGATTTTCCTGGCTCAGGATTACAGTGTCACACCTGCCTTGAAGTGGGAATAGCTAGTACTTTGATTAATGAATCAAGAGGTTCTCTAGTTTCACTGTAGTTTCTGTAAGTACCTCTCTATACCTGCTGAAATCCCAACTCTCTTCTCACTGAATCATATCTGACATCCCTGCATTGACGGTATACTAGCAGGACTCTTGCTTTTGTTCTGTTTTATATATACCCTCTCCCCTCCTTCTACCTGAAGTTATAAAACACCAATCACAACAGCTGTACAGATAGAGAAATTTGTCCCTTTCTGGACTTTCACTGAGTCATGAGGCCATAAGAGCAGGTGGGGGAGGGAAAGGCCTGTCTGCCAAAATACCAAGGACCTGCAAAGTGGTAAAATAAGTAGATGACAAAATCAACTGTGTTTATTTCAGCATGTTGAGTCTTGGTCTTTTATTTTAAATTGCAGCCATTAAACAATTTCCTTATAGTTTATTGGGGCAGTTACTAAACACTTATTATTCTACGTACGTATTGCAGATTGTGAGTGATTTTGACAGCGATAGCTGTTTTTGCCTGAGGGATACTGTAACTACTGAGATTATGATACCCCATAATGCCCAAAGCTGATTATTACACAACTGAGATAACTCTTCTGCAGCGCAAGAATTGGTTTGCACAGCCATGGATCAAGAAGTTATTTCACCCTCTGCTATAAATATGAAGTAAATATTACTTGGAGATTTCTCTTAAACAAAGCCCCATGTGCTGAGTCAGCCATTTTGAAAGCACAGCATGACTGAGTGTGCACCATGAGCTGTTACTTGTCTGATAAACTACTGCTTGACTGTATTGCAGAGGCAGATTAGAACTAAGGAAAATAGGAGGGAAGGTAAAGTAGGGAGGGTTGCAAAAAATACATCTGATTTACAGCAGGAATTTGTCCAGTAGTATCCCAAAAGAGATTCATCTCCTTTGTGCCATCATACTATACTGTTGCATTTGCCCGAGCAGCACCGTGTAAGGATATACACAAAACTGGAATTCACCAACCTAAGGAAAATTCATGATATATGATACCCCATAGCTACCCAGAAACTGGACAGGTTCTGACAAATACAGATCCACATAATCCAGCAGGAATGGCATTTCTGATATATATACTGTTTGTTCTATTTCCTTGGCATTCATTTAATTATTATTAAAGGACAACAAAGTTAGCTTTCTTTTTATTCCATTTGGAAGGATTTGGAAGGGTGTACAGGAATGCAATGGAGGAGATACTAGGTGCGTCTACACATGCAATTAGTGCACAGAAAGCTTACCGCACAGTAAAATACTGCACAGTAAGCTTTCCTTGAGAACATGTCTATATGTGAGCACACTGGGAGCAAATCTGCTCCCAACAGGAGCAATTCAGGGCAGGGGTATCCTCCTACCATATGGCTCTAGGCTCCCTTGGATGCCAGCCCTGGACTGGCAGGAGTACCAGGGTCAGGCCTGGGCTCCAGGAGGCAGGGGGAGCTGTCCTGCCTTGAGGCAGCTGTCTCCCTCTGCACCCCTGCCCCGGGAAGTTGCCTGCTGGTGGATGGGCTCCAATCTCAGAACCCCGGAAGAGACAATGTCTCCTTGCCCCTGCAGCAGTCAGCTCCCGGACCTGGCTCTAAGATTGGGGCTGGCCCCAGCAGCCAGCAGTTGCCTGGAGCAGGGGATAATGTCCAAGACCTGGCTCTGATCTTGCAGCCACGGCTGGGAGCTGCCTGGTGCGGGGCAAAAAGACATTGTCCCTGCCTGAGTTCCGCAATCAGAACCAGCCCCAAAAGCAGTCACTTGCTAGGGGCAGGAGACAATGTCCAAGCCCCAGTTCTGATCTCAAAGCTGGGGCGAGAAGCTGCCTGCTGTAGGGGCAAGGGGACATTGTCTCTTTCTGGGCTCCATGATTGGAGCCAGCCCCAGCTGCAGGCAGCTGCTGGGGACAAGGGACAATGTCCAACCTGGGAAGCAGGTAGCTGGCTGTGGGAGGAGAGAGTTCTTCCAGCCCTTGCTGCCTGGGCTGACCAGAAGCTATGTGACCACGCACTACTTTGCGGTAGCTATTGCATGGTGAATCTACTACCTGTATTTACAGGCAGCAGAGAACCATGCAGTAGACTAATCTACTACACATTAGCTCCTTTGCATGTAGTATATTAGTTTACTGTGCAGTAAATTGTCTCATGTAGACACATCTACTGAGGGGTGCATCAGATTAGTTCAGTAAAGACATTTGATGAGTATGTGCTCATCAAATTGAATTTTTCCCAAGGTAATTAATCTCCTTCTATCTCCACCAGAATAATATCCCTGGTCAGAAAAGCATTCAGTCTCCCAGTTCAACAAGATACTAACCACGTGCCCAAGAGTGTGCCTATGCTTCAAAGTAGTTAGTCTACGTTTAGGTTTAAGCTGCAACATGACAGACTAGTACCTGATATCCAATCTAGCTAGTTTTAATATGTCTGTCCTATGCTACAATACCTTCTATCACTTGAGTACAGACATACCCTAAAATCAAAGGGTAAATCTTAAAATCAGTCATGTGTTTAAGAAACTTTGCTGAATTGAAGTCATAAGGATGAGCTTAAGTGCACTTCTATTCAGCAAAGCATTTCAAATAGAACTTAATCACCCATTTAATACTATGGGCGTAAGTGCTTTGCTGAATAAGAAAACTTTAAGCATGTGTTCAAAGTCCTAACTGAATAATTATTTTCTTTACTAAATTAAGACTTATAGACCTGAATCAATGGCCACTAAAGTCACTGACAGTCTTCCTGTCAATTTTAATGGGTGTGGAAATTGTGACAATAACCCTGTTATCTCACAGCCGTGTCTTAACAAAATTGGACCCATGCTGTGTACACCTTTTACAGTCTTTCCTGTCCTCTTTCACTGTCCCAGAAAACTAGATAAATAACAGATATATGAGGGGAAGTTGAAATAATTCAATGTGTGTAGTCTAGGAAAAAGAGAACTCAAGGGGAATATGATCACAGTCAATAAATATCTTCAAGGCAACAACATAAATGTATAAATGAAAGAAGGGAATTATTTAGGTCTCAGGAGTTAGTAGGTAAGGTGAAAGGAAAATTAGGAAAACGGTAATAGGAAAGGGAAACAGACTGTCAGAGGAAGTAACCTAGGCACCCTTATTGCAGATATTCAAGAACAGGTAAAATCATATATTAGTGGGAAAGATGCAGGGAATAAAATCCTTGGCACCAGACTAGACAATCCAAGTGACCTTTTTCTGGTCCTATACCTTGCATGCAGAACTCTAGTATTTGAGGAATGCCTCTCCTTCTTCCAGCATAGGCTATTTACACAGGTTCCTTCTCTCTCCCAAGTTGTGCCATCTGTAGTGGCTGCCATTACATCTTCTTAGCTTACGCCACAAACACAGCACAGGCAATATCCTCTGACACTTGTGCCTTTTCCACTCCTTATATCAGATGGAAGAAGGCATTAGGGTCTTAATTCAACCAAACATTTAAGTATAGGCTTCAATGTACCTTCTTCAATTAACCACTCAAATGTATATTCAAATTTAAGCAGGTGTTTAAATTGTTTAAACGCACACTTGCTGGACTGGGTTCTAAATGAATAAGATGTTTACTTTCTCTTCTCTTTTCATCTTACCTTCATATCTATAAGCAATATCCCTTTTCTGCAGTTGCAGCTTTTTGCTGTTTGTCCTGCATTAAAACATCATTCTACCTTAAACCTTAGTACTTTGTACTATGTAATAATCATGTTGCCCTAGGATTCAATCACCTCAAGCAATGTTCCAGTCACCCTAATGGCCAAACAGGTAAAAGGTACAGGAGGTAGGTGATTCCAGTGGAAATCTGGTTCATCTTATCAAAATTGTGTAGCACTGTCCCAAAAAAGTGTCTTAATAAAGCAAACTAAAAATCAGACAAAGAAAACGGTCCACTTGTAAGCTTAAATGCAGCTGGTTAACTAACTACATAGGGAGGCAGATGTTTCACTGAATCAGCACCAGACACCCAATTGATAACAGCAACAGCTTTAATGACGTACTAATGTGGAAGATAACCACAATGTTGATACAAATTCAGATTTGCTAATAATGCTATTAATAAACACTGAGCCTATCTGCTTCTAATCTTATTGATATAAATAGTGTTATTCATTCCATCAGGCAGCAGCACTGATGCTGAATGACACTAGGTATAGTAATCTCCCTTGATGACTTTTTATGTTTATAAAGAAATAACACCTTTTTCCAGCTGCACCTGGCCTGCCTCAGGCACCAATCACATAATTGTCTTTGCTTCCTGTCAAATAATGAATTTGAGCCGCAATATTTTTATTATATTAAAATGAACCCTCCCCCCCAAACAAAACCCTTGCACTAAATGAATATTAAAGTCCCAAAGCCAAGAACGACTTAGGTTGTCTATGCAACCTTAATTTGCCTTCTAGTTCAGGGATGCTCAAACCCCTGCCCACAGGCCAGATACAGCCTATGGTGTGGGTCCAAAATTTTGGAGATGGGAAAGCAATGGCAGTGATCCCCCAAATTTCTGGACCTGTGGGGAGCTCTTGGTCCTGTGTGCTGGATCAGGTACCAGATACCAGTATACAGGGCCAGGTCGGGGTGGTGCCAGTCCCCAGGGCCCAATCCCAGCACATGAAGGTCAAAAGCAGGTGGTACCAGGCCTCTTGGACCTAATCCCAGCATGCTGTGGTAGGAAGGGGTGGTGTTAGGCCCCTGGGGACCAAGACGATGGGACAGGATGGTACCAAGTCCCTGGGGACCAATCCCAGGGCACTGGGGCAGGAGGGGGCACTGCTCAGCCCCTGGAGACCAATCTTGGCACACAAAGGCAGGAGGAAGCATTGCCAGGCTCAGGGCCAGATCTTGACATGTGGGGCTCAGTTTAGCCCATGGACCAGCCCCGCTTCACTCATCTGGCCCACAGGGCCAAAACGTTGAGCACCACTGTTATAGTGCATGTGCTTTATATGGTACATTGTCACACACTACATTTTCCACAGAATTCACGCCTCATTTAGTGAATGTACAGTTAATCAATATTTCATTTCACCTTCTACACTCTGCATGTGCCCCTCTTTATGTGATTTTCATAATAGCATCTGTGTGTGTCACAGTCATGGATGCATTTCTTTGAATAACACTCCTTATACAACTTGCTGAATTTGGACAATTTTTTACAGGAACAACAATGGGCAAATCAAGGTGTCCCTGGGATTCATTACACATCCCTGGTGCAATACTCAGAGGTACCAAAGCTTCACAATGAAGTGGTTCTATACTTCTTATCATGGATAAAACAAAAAATCATTCCCTAACTTCATGCTCTAAAATGGTGGAACCATTTTATCTGAAACACGAAAACAGCCTTAGGCAAATGCCCACCATGGAAGATTTTTGCCCCAAATATCACATTTACTCAAATCTAAGATGACCCTGAAATTGAGACACCCCCCCTAAATAATTAGATCCTATACATGGAAAAATTATAAATCTGTTATAATGCTGCATAGATAGAATCTAAATATTGGAGGATCAACTTTAATTCATCCCTCCCACTTTTGCAGGAAGGCCAGGCAGTGGGGAACAGGTGGTCAAGCAGCTTGCCCCTGCTTGGGTCTCTCCCCCTGCCACCTCTGCCCCCAACCTGCTCTCCCCCCAGCCTCTGGTCCCTATTTCCCCACTAGCCTTTGCTCCCTCCTTCCCAGCAGTCTCTGCTCTACACTGGCAAGCTCTATCCCCATTCTAGCCTGGAGCACAGAGCATGCCTTCAGCCCAACCTCTGTAGCATCTATGTGGGCTGCACGCTACTACTACAGGCCAGGCTAGGGCCATGCTCAGTGTCCCAGGCTGCAGAGTAGATAGAGCCTACCGACATACAGCAAAGGTAAGGGGGTAGGGAGAGGGGCAGGTGGGGGAGCAGAGGCTGTGTGGTGGGGGGAGATGGCAGGGTGCAGAGGTGGGGTGGGGGCAAGCAGCAGTTGTGGCTATGGCCCCAACCCCAGGTAGGGGCTGAAGCCCAATCCAGAGCAGCCGCCTTCCCCCCTATATGTGATTCTAAGATGAAAGGCTTTCCCCCTATGTGGGGGGGAGGGGACCTCATCTTAGAATCAAGTAAATATGGTAGTTAGAAGTTTTGCTAAATTCTAGACATTGGAAACAGGGCCTTTTAAAAAGCAACTGTTGGACAGCCCTGGTAGTACAATCCACTCTAAATAAATGCATACTATTTGGGTTGAAGTAGGGAGAGAGCTCCCATTATGAACTAAAATACCTCTCTTCTGGTCCCTGTAAAAGCATATGTCCCTAACTTAGAAATCCTTTTTTTCCTGATATCTCCATCATGTGATACAGGGGCAGAAAGATCTCAAGTCTAGAATCAAGGCAGAATCTTACACACTTGCATGTAAACACTGAGTGGCAGTGGTATGGTGGAAAAAAGGAGGACTTGGAAGGAGACCACAAAGCCCCTAATGCCATATAATCAGCAGCAGCATCTGATGATCTGAACATTAGCTCATGAAAGCTTGTGCTATATACTTGCAGAAAAGGACAATTTTCTTGCCATTTTCTAGTTGGTCTAATAAAAGGTATCATTTTGGAACCAAGAGTTCTAGTTTTTTGTATGTCTTTTTGTCTCAGACCAACACAGCTACCAAGTACACCCCTGAAACATGGAAGATGCCGAATTTTAGCCGATTTTGGATTTAAAACTTCACTGCAGAACAACAAGGAAGTTTTTTTGCCTCCCTGACAGCCATCTGACACCTTCAGAGAAGGAATTCTACCTGATCAACACATCAAAGAGCTACTCAGCACAGCTCAAAGACACTCATGGACCCAGAGGGACAGCCTTCTGTCTTCAGCTCCCTCTGTGCAAAAATGAAGTTTATTCCCTACCTATGAGGACTTTTTACCGTCTTGTACCATCTACACTTTTCCCAGAGCCTGACGAAGGGACTTTGCTCCCAAAAGCTTGCACAAAAGGACAATTTTCTTGCCATTTTCCAGTTGGTTTAATAAAAGGTATCATTTTGGAACCAAGAGTTCTAGTTTTTTGTATGTCTTTTTGTCTCAGACCAACATGACTACCAAGTACATCCCTGTGCTATATACTGGTATGTATACCTACTTTAGTTAATCTGTAAGGTACAACTATACCCTGCCTTCTCTTTGGCATTAATTTACAGCAAGTCACAATCCTAATAGGCTGATTTGGGCTTAAGATCCCCTGTTCAACCTGCATCCTTTAACCCTCTGCCATAGGTTAGTGGGTTCAGTTGCCCCCCAAATATAAACCCTTTCAAGTTAAACCTAATTTTCACCCAAATTCCACATGCCTAATTGATGTTCAGCATTCCTGAAAAGATGACCAATTCCCCTGTTTCAGTCAGAGGACTCTGCAGCCTCTGCTATCTCATTCATGGGCTGTTCCCTGAGGAAAGAAGCAGAGTGGAACATAGGCTGCAGGAGCATGCAGAAACACAGTGAAATCTATGCCAATGCTCATCTACTATTCATTGTCATTTGACCTAATATCCAATAAAACCTCATTCCCAACAAGATTTTATTGCAGATAATCACACCAGGTTATGCAGCCACTTTTTAGAAGAACCAGAAAAATCAGCAGTTTCCTTTCACTGGCCACTATTAAATTCCAGTGTCAGTGCAAGAATTGATTATTTCCCCTACCAATTACATCTGGAAATATTTCATTTTAAAAAGAATGGTTATGGATTTTCATCCAACCTTTTCACACTATTTTACCCATTTTTGAAAGATTAATTAAAAGGCAAAGCCTAGAAAACAGTTTTCCTAATCATTATAAAATACAGATTTCTTCATATGTAGGACCTAGAACAACATACACATTGGTGTTTTATTTTATTTAATGAATTCCATATAGAAAGAATATAGAGAAAACCATTTATAGAGTGAACTGAGCCACAATCCAATAAAAGGCATTTGAATATAATTAAATGCAGGGCAGCATATGTGGAAACAAAAATACAGGCTGTAAATACAACAGGAAGGGAGACTCTCAGAAACTAGTGATTCAGAGAAAGATGTAGAGATTGTTTTAGATAACTGCTTCCACATGACCTCCCAGACCAAAGTTGTTTGCCCAGACCCGGGCAAAATGATTTAATGGAAATTCTGAGATTATACAAAGGGGAATGTCAGGCACAAGGAAGGAAGTTATCTGGCCTCTGTGCACCTCAGTGATAACTAGGATCATGTGTCCAGTTTTGGTGTCCACACCTCAAGGAGGAGATGGAAAACCTAGAGAGTATGCAAAGGAGGACCACAGAAGGGATCCAGAGACTGAAAAACAAGTTTTAGAATGTGACGTTTAAAATACTTGCTCTATACAGTGTGTCAAAGAGAAGGTAGAGAGGTGACCTGATCACTGTACAGAGATAACAGCATATGGAAACAATAGTGATGGGGAAGTTTTTCAATCTTGCTGAAAAAGGCAGAACAAGATCCAAAGGCAGGAAGGTGAAGTGAGACAAATGCTGAAGACACACATAACAATTAAACCACTTCAAATATCTTGGAAATATCTTGTTTTAAAGGGCCAGCTAGACACATGCACAAGCCCTCTGAAATGCTCTATAATACATTCCAAAATAGTAACCTGTTTACACAAAGTGCTATTTTGGAGTATCTGGGCAGGGGGAGGGAGGGAGGGAGAATGGCATGGGCAGCCTTCTTGCTGTCCAACTACTGGATCCTGCTCCAGTTTCTGGTGTGCTGCTAGGTCCCAGCTGGGACCCCCATCCCTGCCAGACTCAACCCCACCACTGCCCACTTGGCAGGCTCCTGATAAATCCTGGGGTCCCCTGCCACTGGGCACTGCAGCCCCAGTCCCCCAGTCAGATTCCCATTGGCAGGGCTAGGGAGCCCCTGACACCTCCCTCCCCCTCTACCTCTACTTCCCATCACAGCAGCCTGCTCTAGGACCCCCTGGTTGTTGCCAAAAGAGGATGCAGTACTCTGAAACATTGCAGGCAGAATCAAAGGCTGCAAACACTTCACTTTGCTTCCCACTCTCCAGGTGCAGCTTCCATTGGTAACTGGAAATGTTAAAAAAAGGGCATGAAGATAGGGCTCCCAGCTGCACACTAGCCTTTTAACAGTCTGGGGCACAGTTGGGCTTACAGTGCCCCAGATCTTTAAAAAGCAGGTGTGCTGTTGGAAGTCCTGGTTGAACACCTGCCTGCTTTTTTACAGTCCCAAGCACCAAGAGCCTGTCATCAGTTCCCCAGTGTTGAGCTCATGGTGTCCCCGGTACCCTCTGGAAACAGAGCAGGGAGCAGCTGGATTTGAAACTTGGAGCTGCCCCAACCCAATTCCATTGGGCAGGGGTGCCTTTGTCCCAGCCCCAGGGCTACCTCATGTCAGACTCTGACATTGAGGTGGAGGTCAGGATTTGGCACTAGGCAGCTCTATCCCAATTCAGATCCAGACCTGTCCCCTCTCTGATCTTCAGTCTCTTTTAAGGTGCCAGGCTCCGGCAAATCTATATGCCTATGCCAACAATCAGATGATGGCATACCACATGTTCAATTTATGGTGCTGTACAAACCAGCCAAAGATGTTACACTTTTTGGGGGTAATATCTTTGTGGCTGGTTTGTGATTTTATGGTACCATAAACTGCATGAACTTGTGGTCAGTTGCTATTTCTGGCATAATTAACACTCTAATCCTGCCAGAAATAAAACATGTGCCTGGGGCCTTAGTCTATCTATAGCAGAGGTGGGCAAAATGTGACCTGTGGGCTGGATGCAGCTCGCCAGGCCATTCTATCCAGCTCACGGGGCCCCTAAAAAATGTAGAAAATTTATATTTATCTGCCCCTGGCTGCCTGTCATGTGGCCCTCGATGGCTTGTCAAAACTCAGTGAGCAGCCCTCCGCCTGAAGTAATTGCCTGCTCCCGATCTATAGGCACTGGGCTCAACATACGGATAGCTGGGTGAAATCTGGCAGTCTACGGGAGTTTAGATTGGATGATCCCTTCTGCTCTGAGACTCTAAGAAACAACAAAACAGTTAAAAATAATTCAAATAATTTGACACAAGGATGACCCATCATCGCCATGAGAATGTATTCAACTTGTAATGCCTGATAAAATGAATGCTCCATAATACACAAAGGATGAAATTAGTTATGGTAATATTTCTTGAAAACACCTTTTCCTTTATAGCAGAGCCAGGGTTTCTGGAGCATTGAGAGCAATTCTGAAGCTGTGTTTCAATTTGTTAAGCTCTTTGTAACGGTGTCTCTGCCTGCTTCAGTTCTAAAGGTCAATTTACTGCTGACTGACAATACTGAGAAAAGACAAGAGACTCTGCTGAGGCAGAGCTATTTCAGCCGTACCCGAGCCTTTAACCATTGCTTGGAGTAGAGGCAGCCTACTTTGTGTGAGATTAGGAAAGATTCTAGTTCATGCTCTAAGGGTCCATTGCTTCAAGATTTAAGTTTTGCAAAAATCTGCAGGGGAATATTATCCTCCTCTGTCAGTTAGAGATAAATGTAAGAAGAAATCAGAATTAAAGAAGCTGAAGATCAATATTAATTTCTTTAGCCCATGAATGCCAACTCTGGCTCCCTACACGGGTCTGTCAGGCCCACACAATTATACAGGCTGTTGTTCTAGAGTAGCATGTGGTCAGAACCACTACCAGCAGGCTGCAGCATGACAGCAATCTTTGATCTATTGGCAGTGATGAACTCTTCTTTGCCCTTATAAAATCCTTTGCTACGACCTTGAGCTTTATTTTTATCTTTTTTGCAAGTGTGCATGTGTGCGTATGCACTTGTGTGCACATATGTATGCACACACATGCATGCACAATTCCCTTACATCAGGCTGGTGATCTGATTGACAGCTGGGTGTATTGTATTCCATATAGGGCCAAAATAAACAACACAAAACTCTCACAGAGAAGCCAGATGGGGAGTGAAAAAGGAGTTGTGCAGATAAATTTAATGCAGTAAAGAAACAGCCTAAAGTGTCGCTTTTCATGCACGTTTTGTCGAGCTGCCAACTTCTTTTGATGTGCGTTCTTATAAAGAACGTTTTTGTGCGCCACAATTTCCCTTGTGACAAAGTGCCTGGCAGCAATCTCCCCTCAAAGAGGCTGGGCAGCAGGATCTCTCTCCCTTGAGAGCTCTCCAGAGAGTGCCTTTTGCAATGCTGACATTTCTACAGTGTCAGAAACGCAGGCGAGTCACCCAGCACAGGATGGGGATCAGCTTTTCCAGAAATAGTGGGTTATCTGCTACAAGAGGCAAAACTCTTCCTCATCAGAAACTAGGTAGGGAGAAAGAACCCAGGATACAGATGGTAGCAAAGATAAACTACAAAGCTAGGTAAGTTAAATATCCACCAACTAGTGCCTGCAAAACTTCCCTGAGCCATAGGACACACCGCATTTTCTATTTCTAAACCACAAGTGTAGATGTAAGAAGTGACACCAGAGCTGCACAACTGAGATTTGATTCTGGTTGGTTTTATTTGGAGTATGTAACTCTTGTCCAGGACTTTCCCAGGTTGGACTACCTCCAGTCCACAGACCTGTGTTTTCAGGTTTCCCTCTCCCTAGCCCATTTTCATGGAAGCAGAAAAGTAAAGAAGGAAAGGCCCTAGGAGCTCATCTAGTCAAACCCCACTCTGGCTCAAGGCAAGAGCATCCCTGTCAAAACCATCCCAAACAAATGTTTGTCTTACCTGCACTTAAAAATGTCTAGTAACATAGATTGGGCCACTTCTCTAGGTAATCTGTTTTGGGATCTTACTCTAAAGAAGGATTCTTGCTAAAGTGTTGACACTCAGCATTCAAGTTGCAGGCTCTCTCCAGGCCTGTGACTCTACATGCACTGGCATGTGTCCCTCTTTGCACTGGCTTCTAGTAACCACAAAGCCTTACTTCCTCATTCCCTTCCCAGTCACTCCATGTTCTTTCCCTCCACTGGCTTTCACTATCATAGACTCATTTAGATCCCCATCCTTCCCCCATTCCCAGCTACCCCTGGGATGATGTGGATCAATTAATGAGACCATGATTTCAATCATGAAGCTACTTAGCAGTAACCACCTCTCACTGTACAAATGAAGAAACTGAGTCATGAAATTGTGCAACATAAATTTGTGCATGAAAAATAAATGAAGGAAATGGCATTTTGAGGACTGCAGTGTGTTATGGGGTGGCAACAAAGAAAAGTCATTTCTATGCCTTAGGGCAGGGGTTGTCAATGGGAATATGTGTACCCCCGGGGGTACTCGGACTGGTCCTAGGGGGTATGTGGGTGGGTACAGAGCACCACTGCCTCCCAGTTGAATTGAATTGTAAATGTGAGTATTTACATACTTTTGATTGATCATACTCATCTTTTGTGGACCCCTTAAACATAGTCTGTGGACCACCTCTGGGCTAGGGACAGACATTACACATAACCCAGTTTAAGTGATCAGAAACTGGTTTAGACCTGTAACAGAACAGATGTTCAGTGCATATAAACCAGTTTGAAAATGGCTAAAATCAGTTTGAGATAAACCTGGTTCAATGTAGTATGAGACTTAACTGATTTGGGTCAAACCAGTTTACACAATGTCTGTCCCAGACCCTTTGCTGGTTTAAGTTAAACCAGACACCCCCAGTATCCTGGCATGCTCTCTGGGCTCAGCAGGGCTCTCTGCTCCACAGCAGGGCTGAACCCTCCCTCTGCTCCCTGGCTGGAGCTCGACACAGACTTGCAGGCACAGCAGGGTCTGCTGGCTTCCCCCTGCCCCCCTCCTCACCATTCACTGCTTAAGCAGAGATCCCTTCCTCCTCTCTGCCACAGCACGGACCATAGCCAGCATGTGGTAAGCTAGCTAATACCGAGAGGTGTCTGTGTGCGTGTCCCATTTCACTGGGATAGACAAACTGAACAGTGACCGCTTAGGGCTTTTGGAACTAATAGAGGCTACTGTTTTGCTAATCGGGTGATAAAAACTGTTATCAGCCCCCCCACCCCACCCCCGCAGCTGGCTTATGGTAGTATGCTGCAGTATGACAAAAGCAGGGAAGGAGATTGCTGCAGATAGTATGACAAAAGCAGGGAAGGAGATTGAAAAGCTCTGTATCATCAACAGATGAATGCACTGCCCCACTTTGCCTCAGAGTGCTAGGCCAGGGCTGAGGTCTGCCAACACTCCACCCCTTGAGAAGCCAGCAAGGAAAAGCCTGGGACAATGCAGGCAGATCTCCCTAATGAGAGAGTCCTGTTGGGGCCTGGCCATGTCCCCCTCAGCTCAGCTCCCTGCCAAAAGGAAGGGAGGGCTGCTCTGCTTCTAGCCTGAGACACACTGCTTCTATCCTGAGCCACTGCAGGCATGTGCCTGAATTTCCTCAGTCCAGAGAATGTCTGTCCAGTTTCAATCCAGTTCAGCCTGCCCAGGTTAGACTAAACTGCAAAGATTTAATCAATTCAGGCTCAGGCTTTTTGAATGTCTATCCACAGGCCAGGTGTCTGCAGACCACAGATGGAAAACCACTGCACTAGGTTAAAAAAAAAAAATCAGACATATTTCCTTCTTCCAGGTGGTGTGTAAATCCCAGGCGGTGAATGCAGGTGTAAATAGCTCTCCCAGAAAGGAAACCACTGGACAGACCTCCCAAACCATCCCTGTTTACTCTGCCATGCAATCACAAATAGGGTGCAATGTTTGCTACAGCCTTCCACAATAGCAACTGGTTGTGTCACCAGATATCCTTGTTTGTCTGTTTTTTACTAGAGTGTTTTAGAATGGATAAGAATATTGTCTTGATCCCACCACACAATTAATTTTTTCAGGCAAGCTGTTGGCTACTGACAAATGATGGGAACTGTTGGACATAATTTTCCTAGGGAGCGTTATCCCCATTCCGCAATTGTTAAAATAGTGTTTAGAAAGCCTTTTCTCTGGCCCAGTTCTCTCCCTTCCTCTACACAAGGCAGGAACACAGCTCTATTCACACATGACATCACCAATCCAAGAACCTGTGATAGGTACAATGGGTATGTGGAGCATCCACTCCATGCTCTCTACACCCTCAAGTGTCTGTAGCATAACCATTTTAGTACAGCACTGAGCATATGTGCACACACTCACTGCCTTGGATATGCTTACTGGCAGTGCCATAGCAACATGATGTGGCTATTCTATACTGGTTTAAGGCATAGTATGGGGAATTGGTGGACTGTACTTCAGTGAAGTGCTTCCTAGCATGGTCCAATAGGCAGGCTTTCAGGCTGATGGAAAGAATTTACCAACAAGTTAAAATAATTAGTGTTGTGATCAGTCACTTTGACTGGGCTTTTATATAAGCTTTAACAGCTGTGAAAGAAAACAAGAGAAGGTGATAAAACTGTTTTCTTTATTCCACTCATCTTGAGAAAAGGCAACCAACTGATACAGATTACAGAGAGGAAAGTCTCTCGGATCAGCTTGCCTTTGGGTAATACAAAGCCAACAGCAATATTGTCCTTTTCCATTCCCCAATACACCTCTCAAAAAAAAATTCAGGCATAGCAAAAAGGGTGTGTGAGAAAGGAGACTAAGTGATGCTGCTGTTGCTGCTCTATCACAGCTGCTCATCATGGTTAGTGATAACTAAGGCAAGTAACAGCACACAAAATGACAGTCACTTGGAGTTCTCAAGTGAAGATATGGATCCATATTCTGCAGCCCAGAAAGACACAAAGCATTGAAATCCCAAGGCATCAGAATGAGCAAATTGCTGAGTGATCCAGGTAAACTAAAGTACCTTATATACCCATTTCCCAGTAAAACTGGTGAATTTATAGTTGACTGATTATTTGATGGTTCATGAAGTCAGTTAGTAGCTGTAGGGATCAGACCCTGCAAAAGAGTTATCACTATTGACCCAGACATTTCAAGATATGTCCTATTTGATTTCTCTGTTGTCTTCTTCAAAAATTTCATTTTACTTGTATCAGCGGACAAATCAGAGCATTGATATCTGTCTACATCAAGGGATATGGACAAACAACAGGTGAAACAGTATGTACCATTCTGCCTAGGTTCTGAAGGGAAGTAAGGAAATAAGAGTAACTAAGGGAAAGAAATATTTAGGGGGGCAGCTAAATAAGGCTCCAATCCAGCTAAATACTAAAGGACATGGCTAAATTTAAACTCTTACTTCAATCTCATAACTTCAGTGGGATTTAAGCACATGTTCAAATGATTTGTTGATTTAGGGCCTACTGCTATGTTGTGAAAGTGAAATGTGACTTAAGTTAACTATCACTGTATGGACAGTATTTTATTATATATTATATTTTATTATATATTATCTGTATGACAGGATAATAGAGCTGGCTGAAAAACAGGAATGCAATGGCATTTAATAAGTAGAAAACTTACTTTTTTAGTGATGATAGTTAATGTTGAGATTTTAAAGGCTTGGTCCAGCTTGGATCTAGATACAGCATGCCCAAAAATGTTCTTAGAAACAAATTCAGTGTGAAGATTTCATTCAGGAAAATATAAATGGAAAATAACCTAGCAAAGCACACGGCTGGCTGTTCTTCAAAATTCTAATATTCTTACCTGCCAATATTTTAAAATTCTACTTATGATAAGTGACCTTTTAGTTGACTTCATTACTCTGAAGTGATACATGGTGCCAATATGAAGTAATTTTAATTACCTATGGGTCATTCTTGTATAAGGGTGTTCCATTCAATAGGATCTGCATGTCTACATCCAGTGACAGAATTTAGCTTTGCACATTGCTGAATTATTTTTTTTTTAATGCATCATACCTCTTATATTAGACAATATACATGGACCGAAGAGGCTGCAACCTTCTGCCCCTCTCTTCATAGGTTTATTTGTAATATTTGAAAATAGAGAAAAGATCACAAATTGTGGAATCAGAAAATTATCACATCCTAGGTGTGAATCAAAGCAGGGCTCTTTAGAGCCTGTCTAGATGAGACCCATTTCTCCCTGTCATCTCACCACTCCCCCAGCTTCAGAAAATTTCTTCTCTTCTGCCTTTCCTGACACCTTTAAACTGCTCATCCCCAAGGTTTAACCTCTTTTCTAATTATGCATGTCCTTCCTGCCAAACTTAAAAACTTCTCTCTCTTTTCTTTTACTGATTTTCTCTCCCTTCTGAGGCCTTCAGCCTCATCTCCTCTAATTCCCCACTTGTTGACATGTTCAGATAGTAAAAAAGAACCTTCTCTGCTCTCACTTTTCACTCCTGCTCTGTGCCCCTTTGAACCCTGAGCAGAGCCTCTCTCTTACTCCAACCCCCACCCCCACAAGATAATAATACCCAAATCAGAGAAGCTGAAAACATTACCACTTGGACCCAATATTTTGCTGCTGTTCAGTGACTCTTCTGACACACCCTTGACCTCTAGTGAGACATGAAAATGTGGCTGCACCAAGAAAAGTCAGAAGACATAAATCTGAACAGCTAAACAAAGAGACTTGTGCTTCTTGGGCTAGGGACAAACATTCAAAAAGCTTGATCCTGAATTGATTCAATTTTTGCAGGTTAGCCTAACCTGCCTAGGTGGAATCAGTTTGTAACGGCACAGACATCCCCTCTGGACTGAAAAAAATGCAGACACATGCCTGCAGTGGCTCAGGCTAGAAGCCGGGGGGGCACTAGAACGGCCCTCCCTGCCCTTCCTCAGTGCTGAGCTGTGGCTAGGCCCCAGTAGAATGCTCCAATTAGGGAGGTGTTCCCCCTTCCCCCTCACTGGTAAGCGAGGGAGCTAGCAGGGATTTACACAGCACTTATCACCCCATCAGCAAAACAAAAGGATCCCTCATTAGTTCAAGCTCTTCTTAAACAACTTTTTCCAAGGAAGGAACAGAGGGACATTGCCAGCTATCTGTTGATTAGCTCCAAAGAGCCCTAAGCCACTGTCCTGTTTGCCTTTGTCCCGTCTTCCACAGCATGGAAGTAGCGAGCATGTGGTATGCTAGCTAATGCTGAGAGGTCTCTATGTATAGCAGATGGGAGCAGGGATCCCTACTTGAGCAGGGAGTGGTGATTGGGGATGGGGGAGAGGAGCAGGAGGAAGCCAGGCAGATGCCCTGGATCCGCAGTCTCTGCCAGAGCTGCAGCCAGGGAGCACAGGGAACCAAAGCATCTGAGGGCTCTGATTTAACTTAAACCAGGAAGGGGTCTGGGACAGACATTCAATAAACCTCTTTGATGCAAATCAGTTAAGTCTGATATTACATTCAACCAGGTTTATCTCAAACCAGTTTCAACCATTTTCAAACCAGTTTATGTGCACTGAACATCTGCTCTATTACAGGTTTAAACTGGTTTCTGATCACTTAAACTGGTTTATATGTAATGTCTGTCCCTAGCCAAGATGTCTCCTATTGTGCTTATGGCAACCCCTCACAGGGCTGGGGGAGGAAGGGAACTTTGTAGTGTACAGCCAAAAATGCCAGACAATAGAGATAAGCACCAGGAGTTAATTTATTCCATACTGCTTCTTTGCTTGCCTGTAAACACCACTTCCTTGTATGGGTTGTTCTGCATTAGAGTTGAAACTGTGCAATATATTGGTCATTAGAAGCTGAGTGGAATTTTATAGCCACAATTTGAACTCAATTCTACCCTCCTCAAAAAAGTTTCTCTGCTTAATAAATTAAATTTCAAAGGAAAAGAAAAAACTAGCTCATTGCCCTCTCTCTTCTTCTTTCTCTATCAAACACATTACACAGAAAATAACTTTTTGCCCGATAATCAATAACCATCAGGTTCAGAACCTCGACTTCAAACAAGTGGCTGAAAATAATCCTCAGATTGATGATGCACAGCAACGCTTTACTAGTTTCTCTGGATTCTAGAGGTTAGGTGTTTGCACGAACCACTGATACACTGACTTGCTGATCCAGATCAACCAGGCTTTCAACACATTGACTTGATAACCCCCATAAAACACAAGTATTACTGAAAACTGCTGATCCACACTAATGCACTTACTTCATGAAATAGTGCAATAAAAATACTAATGCACAAAAACTGCTGAAACAGTACCATTAAACAGGGCTTCTTTACCATGGAGATGCCCTGGTTATCTTTCCTGCAAACAGGTCTTTCAGAACAGGTTGGTCTCTAGTGCCTTGAGAGAGGGAATTTGTTATGTACCTCTGCTCCTAGGCAAGGCCACAGAACCTCAGAAAGGGTCTCATCCTTGTTGCTTGGAGTCTCGATGAAAGGTAGAAAGTCAAACACCCTGTAGTTTAATTCAGATAAAAGGTAACAGGGATAGTGCATGCTAAGGTAACTATGCTCTGGGATGGAAACAACTCTTTACCATTTTTTCACATTACTTTCAGTTTCTCTCTCAGAATATGCGGGTATATTTGCAAAGGGCATTTTCTTCAGGGACAATATTACCTAAGGTATACAACATAGTGAGCAGAAGGAGATATTTTAACAACCACTAAGGATCCTGCACCAGCCAAAGGCATTCTATAACATGAACATAGGTCTTACAGCATTGCCATTATGCAGCCCCACCAATGTTGAATAATAGGTCTTTAGGGAATGCGGCCAAAAAGAATACAACTTCTCTTGTTGAGGGGGCACAAGGCAGGGGAGAAATGGTTCATTCTGAACTGGATAAGCTTTTCAAGTGCCTAAAGCCATCCATCTAGATAATGTATGACTTGGAAGGGGCAATTCCAGCGTTACCATCACATTCCAAAGGGACCATTTATTTATCACCTTGAAAGGTGATGCTGAAGCCAAATGCAGCTGTTAGTGCCCTTGTTCTGTCTAATGGTATAGTTTGTCATTGACAGATGTATATGGTCCTGCGTAGACAGTCTTGTTGTTAATACATTAGTTCAAATAAATAAATAAATACATTCCAGAGTTAACCAAAGGTAGGCAAAATTGCTTCCAAAAAGTGACAGGATAAGCTGTGTAAACAGGGTACAATTAATAAGGTTCACAAAGAAAGCATCTACTTTAAGGACTATTTGTCTTCTTAATCAAAATCAGCATTAGTGAAGATGGACGTCTGAAGTAAGTGGATTTTAAATGCCCTTTTGGGGCTCCATAAGGAACCCCATTGCTAATCTTAAACAATGACATGAAATCAGCTTTAAAAAAAACAACCCTCTGGCCCTAGTTTAAACTATATTCACAGAACTGAATGGTGAGACACTCTGTAAGAGGGAGATAGCATAAATAACTACAAAATATTCTCTTAGAGTAAACTTTTGTGGCTGCACAAGCAAGCTCAAAATCACATGACACAATAATATGAGAGGGAAGGATTTTCGGGGGTGATATCTTTTATTGGACCAACTGTATAACTGAGATAAAATTAGACAAGCTTTCAACTGCAAAGCATTCTTCTTCAGGTCCAATAAAAGTTACCACCCAAAATTCCTTGCCTCTCGCATAATTCCTGGACTATCCTGGCTACAACATCACTCTAACACTACTACAACAGCACAATGTAAGCCATGACTTGAGCAAACATATAAATTCCATACAAAACATTTAAGGAATGTTGTGGTTACAAGGTGAAGCCCTTGAAGGCAAGAACATGAAAAAGTGAAACTTGCCTGTACTAGGCTGAAATGGTCCTGTTGTGCACATACACTGCAGTAGATTTTTATGAAATTACTAGGTGCTATGCTTCTTGCAGGACCTCTCCCTCATTCAGTGCAGCAAATAAATGAAGGGACTTGTTATACCAAACACTGAGCTGCACAAATGTTGATGGGCATTAGTGCTAGCTCAAGTTTGGAGCAGTCACACATTCAGGCCAGCAGGGGAAGACTGAAAGGTAAGAATCCCTCCCATTCCGACTCCAGGCTTCCAACCTGCCCCGCAGGGCTCCACCTTGCCCCTTGAGTTTCCCCCTTTCCCTCTCTCTGCCCCTGGGTTCCCTCCTACCCATTTCCCCCTCTCCCTGCTTACTTGTGGCTGCCTGTGCTGTCTGTCCCATGGGAGAAGGCAGGAAAGAGTTAACTTTCCTGCTGTCTGGTTTTACACTAAGGTGTAGCCTACGGTGGCTATACCTCAGTGTACACAAGCTGGATAACATGGATGAGAAATAATCCTACCCTGGTATGGCATAACTTTGAGCTGCATAACAAGTGCTCAAAACCAGAGGTGCGTTGATACCTTGGTCCATATTGGAATGGCACCAATAAAAGGAAAATGGACATTATTGGCACCCGGCTTTTTTTGACCGATGTACCTGATAATGTTACCGATAAATGCCATGTGCATGTGCACAGCCATAGCACACACATGGCCAGGAATGCAGCCTGGCAGCTGGGAGAGCAGCATTCAGCTGGTAAGTCTGTGGAGGGGGGGTGGAAGTGGTGTGGGGCAGGGGGCAGATAGAGGCCCCCACGGTGAGGGAGGGAATGAGGCTGGGGCAGGCGCTGCCCAGCCAGGGCAGGGTGCAGGAGGGAGCTGTGGGCAGTTCATCTGGAGGGCATGGGGGGAGAGCAGGAAGGGGATGGGGTATGTGTGACCCCCAGATTTGTGCACTATGTGAGGACAAGCTGCCCGGTGCAAGCTCAGGGCTGGGGGCTGTGCCAGCCTCTTCCTGTTGGGGGCGCTGGGCCAGGGTTGTGCTCTCTGGCAGGGTGGGGCAGGCAGTGGTGGTGCTGGGAGGGGGGCTACAGGGTGACTACATTGAATTTTGGGGTGGTTGTAGCCTGCCCTGTAGCCCCACTTCCAGCACTGCTGCTGCCTGCCCCACCCCCACCTGCCTGGAGCACAGCCCTAGCCCAATCCCACCCATTGAGAAGAGGCTGGCACAGCCTCTGGCTTTGAGCCTACAGCGGGCAGCCCACCCTCAAGCCGTGCACAAATCTGAGTGTCTGCCCTGCCCTAGTCCCACTCACTCCCTCACCATGGGGGCTTTTATCTCCCCCCCACATGCCCCTTCCCTCCTCCTATGCCCCTTCCTCCCACAGACTTACTGACCAGATGCTGCTCTCTGAGCTGCTAGGCTACATATTGGCTATCAGATCAGTATTGGCCAATATGACTCATTAATAATCGGCCTTTGGTATCGGCCAAAAAACTTTACTGGTGCATCCCTATTTGAAACTAGTCTCAAGTGTTAATTTGAAGATAGTCCAGGTGTTACAGATGCTCAAAATTACCATGTAACAAGGCCCTAAGCTGTGTAAGCTAGGCAGTTGATTAATATTTCTATTAATCATCACTGTTCAACACATAACCTTTGAAATCATTTATTTCCCCACTATTCAACCCTTACTCTGTAGAAAACATTTAGGATTCTATATCGCTCTCATCCTTGTCATAATTTGAGCACTTCATATATCTTGGTTAGTTTGTACTCAGCATCCTTGCAAAGTGGGGAGGTATCATCATCTCTAATGTACAGGCGATGCAGTGAGCAAAATCTTTACTGCCCTCCCTTTACTGCCCTAGTGCTAACACATGCAAAAATCCACAATCTGACTAACAGCATTAGCATACTGAAAATCCATAGTTTATTATTTAACATTTTTGTACTTAATTCAGACTTTGAATTAGTAAATTACCAATACACAGATATCATACAAATATAAATAAACTAAATGTATGAAACACTAATCGAAGGCCCTGGTTATAAATCACTAGCATACTGACTTTTAAAATGTAGATTCACATAACACTGTAAATTTCATATTTATTTCCCAAAACAAGCCTATTCAGTTTTATGAAAACGTTCATGTACAGCATATTTACTACAAAATGGGCAAAATCCAGCTGAGAACACGTTGATGGCTTATGAAGACTGTGTGCCCACATGTTACATAGGCAATGATGCCACAAAACTGCCTTCATTACCCCAAAACAGGCTATGTGCTATTATTCAGCAAAGTAATAATTGTTATAAAACATTTACAACTGGACACAAGCTGAGACTCTGGCTCCCTCCCTTGTCTCCAGCATTATCTGGAATGTCGGGAAGCAGAGAGAAGAAAATAAACTGAAAAATGAAATAACAAAACACAGAGTAATCCTCATGTTTAAAAAAAGCAGTTGAAAAGTATTTAGAATTTGGATTCAACTGATAATGTAGATTAAGGATGCTCCCGTTGTTATGAAGAAAAGCAGCATATAAAAATAATCTCATATTTTACATTCTTGAGCTCTAGAGACTGATTACTTTTAATTATTTCTCATAAACAATATTTTCTTATTTTAAGAAAGATTTTATTTTATTTATTTATTACATAAATATTTATTTAATAATTTATTTGAAGAAATCTGTTACCTTGCATTAATTCTTAAGAAAAAGTTATAAAATATTGAGAGGATGCCTCTTAGAAACAGCAACTACTGCCTATAAACAGAAGAAGCAATACAAATCTGTAACTAAAGGAAACCTGTATATCTTTCTCTTTATCTAAAGAACAACCTTGGTTTTCCCTGGAAACTGAATGCTATAGCCAAAGGACTATAAAAACATGACTTCTGCCAAAGCAGTATAATCATTAGGGCTATGCAAAGCTTTGGGTGCTGATTTGATTCGGAGGTGATTCAGCCAGATTTGGTGTCCAAAACTCCAAATCCAAATTGAATCAGGAGACCAATAAAAGGTCTAAATTGATTCAAAGCTCTCTGAATCAATTCGAAAAAGATTCAGAGATCTTCAGAGATTTGGGCAGTCCCAGCTCGTTACCACAGGAAGCTGGACCTGGACTCCATGCTAGTAAGTAGGGGGTGGGGGCAGGAGGGCTGGAGAAGCGGGGAGGGGATCATGGGGGGGGACCCTCACCAGGCCCCATCCCCTGCCTGCTCCCCCAACCTCCCTGAGTGCCCCCTGACCCCTGCCCACTCTCCCAGCCCCCCACCCAGGGCTGCCCTGCCTGGCCCCAGCTCCCAGCTATTTAAAAAAAAAAAAAGTCCCCACTCACCAGCTGCTGCCAGGGGGGAGGGGGGATCCCCACTGCCCCCCACATTCCCCCACGCTCTTCCACGAGCCCCCATCCCCTGCCTGCTCTCCCAGCCCCCACCATGGCTGCCCCGCCCTCCCCAGCTGCTGGTTCTTTAAAAAACAACAAAGCCCCCACTCACTGGCTACTGCAGCAGCCTTGCAGCTTCTGGGGGCTCATGGCAGAGCTTCCCACACAGCGTAGGGCAGGAGGAGGCAGCAGGGATTGCCCCCCCCCGGCCTGGCAGCAGCTGGTGAGTGCCAAGCTTTTTTATTTAAAGAGCCAGGAGGCTGAGGCTGGGCAGGGCAGCCATTGACAGGGCTGGGAGAGCGGGTGGGGGATGGGACCTGTCCAATTCAGAGATTTGGCTGATTCGGCAGCAGCCAAATCTCTGAATCAGATTCAACCGAATTGATTCGGGACAGTGATTCGAATCACCGAATCAAATCACTGTTCCCCGAATCAGCCAAATCCAAAGTGAACGCTAGCCGCTTTGCACAGGCCTAATAATCATGATATTATATCTCTTTTAGAGGAGTAACAATAAAAATCTTCCATTTAAATTTGTGCAGCATTTACATTGGCATGCTGCGGTCACAATCACTTAGGGTGCCTATACACCTGCTCAGGGGTGAGAAGGGCTCATTTTATTAGAGTGGTTCCCCAATGGCCACTCTGATTAAAACAGCTCACTGTCACGTGTATTAAGACCCCTCCCCCCCCCCACACACACATTTTTAAATGACCATGAGGGCACTTTAACTAAAGCTTATTCAATGAGCTTTAGTTAAAGTGCCTCCATGGCCATTTTAAAATACAGGGCGGGGTTAACACATATGACAGCAAGGCAACTAGTTCACATTCTAATTAAAACACAGAGCAGACTTTATTAATCAAGCCTGCTCATTTGCATTCTAATTAGAACACAAACAAGCACGTCTATAGTCAGCCTTAGGCTGCTGACAGACATTCAATTAAATACATAATAGGATTTGATCCCAATAATTGTCATACATGTATAGCAGGAGGCGTTACTGTGGGCTCATGGATCAGATGCAGATTGCCGGTGCAAACAAAGTGCAGGATCACGATCCTAGGCTCCCCCTATACTAGCAAACAGTGCTTCCACAGCTGGGAGTGCTGGTCAGCTGATGGGGGCTCCCAGCCATGGAAGCAGGTGGAGACCTGGGATCTGATGCATTTCCAGCCACATCAGAGCCAAGGGTCCAAGTGCTCCAGTGGCTGGGAGCCCCCATCAGCTGACTGGTGCTCCCAGTCATGGGAACTCAGTCATGGGAACTCCCAGTCATGGGAGTCTCGAAGGAGCCAAGGGGCTCCATGTACTCCCATGGCCATTATATGTTTTTTATGTAATAATGTTGTGGTTTATTCTGTTTTATCCTGCCATTAATTGAACGAACATGTGGCTGGGTTAGTATTTTAAGATGTGATTAATTGGCTAAATGTAATGTCTGCCAGGGGCCTTAAATCTATCTAGGATTTCTCTGTCCATATACAATAGAGTTTCTAACAGCCATTTAACTATGGATTTTCCCCACAATACATCCCAGCTATGATTTACTTTCCCTGTGATATTGTTCTTACCACCTCATGGATACCGTTTTATAAACATTACTGCTCCACAAGGTTGCTTTAACCAGTCTGGTGTTTCAATACAAATTCCATTGGAAGTATTGGAAATAATGTTGTTATGCAACCTTCTGTGAGCCAAAGCAGAGAACTGGGAGTAAAGGTCAGTGGTAGCCATTTTACACAGCATTTAAATGACCCAGCATCATCTACAGTACCATTTGTACACCTTTGGTTCTGTTTGTGCTACCTCTTATGCGTTTCTTATGTTACATCCTCAATTCATGAAAAAAGAATCCACTCCTCTGCAGAAGAGCCAACACAAGACTTATAAACCACCAAATCCCAGATAATATCTGTTTTGAGGACTTGTTAACCCACTTCACAGAAATTAATTCAGCTGAATTCAAAGGAACCATATAGAAGATTCTGATGTTAATGGGAATTTTTTTTTCCTTGAGAGTCGAGAAGCATTTGTGAGGATAGATTCTAGGTAATTTCTTTATTGTTTTGATAAATGACATAGCTGAAAAAGCTTGCCTCTACCCCACTGATTCCTTTCGCTTTTTAGACCAACACAGCTACACTACTGAGTTGGTCTAATAAAAGATATCGCCTCTACCACACTGACTGGTATAATTGAAAACTGTTACTCTCAAGCAAGGGTGCAGCCCAAAGAGGCACTCAGGATTCTGCTAGAAAGATAAACATGGCTACGAGCCCTACTCTTGATGAACAGTGTGAACTTATAACTTTCTGCTACCAAAAGGCTCCCACAAATACTATCTCCTTTCCTTAACATGTATATTCTACTGGTTCTTTCATATGAAAGTCTCAGAGCATTTTATAAGAAAAAACCCCACTAGAGCTGAATTTTAAGAATGAATACTAATATAACAAAAGTTAAATTCCCTAATGAAACATATCACTGTATAAGCCAGATCCCTTGGAGATGAGTGAAGCCTAAGACTCTCAAAAGACCAGAAGGAGAACAGGAGATAGACAAAGTTACTGGAATGCAATGCTTGGGAGAGGGAAAGAACCAGAGAGAATGTAGTTCTATGCATGGATAAAGTGAGTGGAAAGGTAGTAAGAACATTAATTTGTTTCTTAATAGTTATGATTGTCCTTTCACTAGCTTAGAGCTTTGGTATCTAAGGGCTTTGTCACATGTTACACTTAGAATGTGTTAACTGCACATAAAATGCAAGTGTCCATTCATTCAAGGAGTAAAAATGCTAAGTGCAACTGTATTGTGATAAACATGATCATACTGTAGAAAAGATAGGACTTTTTGGGAAGGAAGCATCTCCAATCTGTATTAAGTAATAAGTGTTCAGTCATCATTAAATTTAGGGTTACCATATTTCCAGTATCAAAAAAGAGGACACCTGTGAGGGGGAGTGGTATATGATGGGGGCAGTGATATGCCCATGCCTTACCTCTGCCCCTCACTCCTAAGCCCTTGCCACTCCAGACCTGCCAGGGTCCCTCACTCCTGACCTGCAGCCCTCTGCTCCCCAGCCCTGTTGGTGCCCCTCACTCCCAGCCCACAGCCCCCTGCCCCCCAGCCCTGCTGCCCATGCAGCTCCCGTGTGCATGCTTGCCTGCACACACACACACACACACACACACACACACACACACAGAGTGTCTCTTTACCTGGGAGTTTGCTGGGGCCTGCACATGGAGCATGTGACCCCAGACACCCAATCACCTTGCCCACTGCTCTCAGCCCCAAGCAGCCAGCCCAGAAAAGCAGCAGCAGAGCAAAAACCTGGATATTTGCTTGCATTTTAAAAACCCACCCAGATATGAGGACAGGGGGGCAGAAAAAAGGACATGTCCAGGAAAACCTGGACGTATAGTTACCCTATTTAATTGCTCCATGGAGATAATGCTGGTTGCTGGTCCCAACCTAGGCTGCTGTTTGTTGCCACAGCCCTGGCATCACACTGGAGTCTTGAACTGGCTCTGGTGCAGTGCTAGAACTGGGACCAAAAATCAACTGATTGTTGGCCCAACCCCTGCATAGCACTAATTCTATGCAGCCTAGAACTGATTCTATGCAGTCTTCCACTGTATCACACATTACACTTAGAAACTGTTGTAAACATTATGTGCAACTGCTCAGAACACATTCTAACTTTTAATATGACATGCTAATACTGACCGTAATCTACATAAAATGTGCACTAAGTGTCCTGTGTAAAAACCCCTAAAAACCATCAGCACTAATCCATTATGAATGGTGCACTTTGGTTGGAATATTGCCTTTTCATTCCAGACTGACTGCCCATGCCCTCTATTAGACCTTCAGCCTGTCAAGTGCTAAGCAAATGTTCCTGGGAACAAAGAACTTATAAAGGCCAAAACGATAGCTTTTTTCTAAAAATGTAATGTGATATTTAGCCTCAGATACTGAGAGAGGCATGCAGAAGGATAAGTAACAACTTTACCTAAAACCCATTCAGCTTCATTAAGCTATGTCTGCACTAGCAAGCTGACTCTCAAGATAACTGGCATCAGTAATGTGTCCAGAAGAACCAAGAAAAAGCAGAAAGAATCAGGGTGTAGTTCAGGTCTGGGTATCTAAGAGTTTCCATGCCAACTCCAAACCAAAATCAAGACTACTCTGACCTCAATTATTGGATCCAGTACACTGATGCTGCTACACTGTGTGTTCACTAAGAAGCAGACCTTCAAGCAATTCTTGATGTCTTTACCAAGGCATACAAGAAAATGGGACTGATACTTAACATTCAGAAGACTATGGTCCTCCACCAACAAGCTCTGAATGAACAGTCCCTAGCTCCAGTAATCCAGATCCATGGTAAGACTCTGGAGAACATTGAGTATTTCCTGTACCTTGGAAGCCATCTCTCACATAAAGTTGACATCAGTGAAGAAATCTAACATCGCCTCAAATATGCAAGCACAGTCTTTGGATGCCTGAAGAAACGGGTGCTCGAAGCTTGTGACAAGAGATCTGAAACCAAGCTCATGGTTTATCAAGCAGTCATCATGATCTCCACCTTGCTGTACAGAGCTCAGACACAGACAAAATACAGGAGACATCTAAAGTTGTTGGAGAATACCATCAATGCTGGTCACAGAAGAACATCTGAACCCAGCGGAAAGACAGATGCACCAACATTAGTGTCCTCTTAAAAGCAAATACCATGACTATTGAGACAATGAGCATCTAGCATCAACTTCATTGGGCTGGGCATGTCATTCAGTTGTCTGACTCCAGGCTCCCAAAGAAAGCTTTATTCTCCCAGCTCAGCCAAGGCATACGCTCAAGAGGACGGCAGGGAAAGTGCTTCAGGGACATCCTAAAGGCCAACTTAAAAAAATGCAACATTGATGTCAACGGAGATTATTGCCCAGGACCACATCAAATGGAGGAAGAGTCAGCTGTAGGGATCTCAGTATTTTGAAACCTCACAACAACAACAGGAGATGGAAAAGTGGCAGCAGCAGAAACAGTATGTTACAGAGCAAATCAGGAATCCAGTGCCACCCACACCATATGGAAACACATGCCCAAACTGCAGTAGAGTCTGTCAATCCTAGATAGGCCTCATCAGCTATCTTCAGACACATGAATAAGACAACCATGGAAGACAACCATCCACGACTGCGAGGGATTGCCAAAGAACCCTGGGCATATGGACACATTTTAACTGCTTTAAAAGAGGAGAAGGAGCTGCTGCCTGGGAGCTTGCATTAAATCTTACAATCTAATCAGTTACATGTTTGTGGTTCTTGTAGGGCGCATCTACACATCGCCACATGGCAACGTTGGTACGGCACCGTGCTTTAGTACTTCCTTTTGGAAGTAGTAAAGCACAGCACAGTAACTGCCTATACTGAACCACGTGTTAGATTAGATTTGCTGCTACGTCACTGTAGCAGTGCACTAGAACAGGGGACTGCGTTGCTACGGTGACATAGTTGATGATCACATGTAGATCCACATGATCGCTACATCACCGTAGAGCGCTGTATGGCGATGTAGCGCATGGCTACATCACTGTAGGGCAACAAGTAGATGCACCTATACTGACATTAGTGAATTAAACTGCTCCAACTACAGCCCTCAATGAAACAGTTAAAGTTGCAGAAGTTTTGCTACACTTGTACTACAACAATCATGTAGATAAAGCAGTTACACTTATATTAGTATCCTATTCTTTTACTATTGATAAATTTGTAATATCGGTCTATATATCGAGTTAGTAATATTAGTCCTTCACTTTAAAAGCATCAAAATCATATATTGTATTTTCTCACATACAATATCCCCTGCAAATAAAACTCGCTTATTTTTGGAAGGTGGAATGTAGAAAAAGAGATTTTTCCACTCCTGGCTGACTGTGCGACATCCTGCTGGGTGTGGCAGGAAATTCCTGCTCCCTCTCTCAGACTCTCTCCTGGGATTGCAAACCTCTTGTACACTCAGTGTTCCTAGGAGGACATACTCTGTGTCATGCAAAGTTAGGCCCCAGACCTCTGCAAGGGTAGGAGCAAGACTGTTAGCTCTTTACTATAAGTAGTTCTTTAGGTAAGTTCCTGTAAATAAAGTGCTTCTGCATCACAAGCCTCAACAAGATGTTCCCAGCATCTCACTTCCTACTGCAGACACAAGCTACAGTGCTCAGCCAATAGCTATGGCTGTGACAGGTAACATGGGGCTCTGTCCCTTCAGCTTGCTAAGTCAGACACAAGTGGCAGCCATCTTGGCAACTGCATTACATATACATTGTCTCCAGTTGTGCTTCTTTTCTAGCGAAGGAAGCAATTTCCCCACCTAATGCACATCCCAATTCTGGGGTCTGGTTCTGGTGGAAAAGGTGCTTGTTGCATGCAAAAATTATAATACTTTTAAGTGTGTGCGGGGGGGGGGGGTAGGCTGTGTGAAACACCATCGTTTCGTTTCAATGTCTGTTTTGCTGTTTCAAAGGGACAGTGTTTCGATTCGTCGTTTCATTTCATTTTGAAGCACTGTCCCATTTTGTTGCATCAAAACTATTCCGCTATTTCAACGCATTTTGACCTTTTGCCCATAGGCTATAATGGGGAATCATGAGAAGGCTGCCTCTGTCACCTGGGACCAGCAATGGGCACAGGCTGCACCCAGCACCAAAGGAAATTGCTGCTGCCACTTGTTCCTATCTTCTTGAAATTTGGCAGACTTTGTGGCCTCACCAGGGGCCACCACTCCTGCAGTTTTCACCCCCCTGTGGTGTAATACATACGTGTAACATGAGTTTTGCTTTCAGGAATTTGGGGTGCAGTTTCCCCCGAACCCCTGCACCGATCGTCTTGAAACATGGCAGACTTCATGCTCTTAGTTGAGGCTACCACCCCTGCATGTTTCATCCAAATCATACAAAAAAACCGAAGTTATAGATATTTCATTGATACCCCATAATACCCTATGGCCAGATCTCCGAAGGAGCTCTAAAGCAGTTTGGAAGCTCCAAACCTCTTCGGAAAGCTTAAAGCCAACGCTTTGATCCGGACATGATGCTTCAGATGCCAAAGTGTCTGAAGCTTCTCCGGATCCGAAAAACGGTCCAAAGCCTCGCGCAGCCCTTGCGTTCAGCCTATGCACTGAAGGAGGCAGATATCCTGCCAACAAGATAACGTGTAATCGTGTCATTAAAGACTTTTACTGAATTGATACATATATATGGAAGCCACAACATTGTTGTAAAGACTGTGTGGGCCGGGAGCGATCCGGGCCCTTTTGTGCACGCGGGCTGTGGCCAGCAGCCTGGGCACGCGGGGTCGGAGAAGACCGGAGGCGAGCTGGAATTAGTCACGGACGTGTAGTGGTTGATTTAAAGATTGTTTACTTACACCAAAGGTGGTCATGGTGTAGGCTGGACAGTTTTCCAGGCACAGCTCCACTTAAATCCTCATTAGAGGACTACGACAAATTCGTTCTTTCCTACGGAGTTGTTGAAGCTCCGTGGGTTCGGTAGTTTCTCGTGCAGGAAGGGATATGTCTAGGAATCTATCGGCGACGGGGAGAGGCTAGAGGCTGTTCAGGCCTCTGTTGCCTTTTATGAAATGCATTGGGTCCGTAAGGATCCGCAGCACTTAGAGATCTTCACGCAAGGCGAAGGTTTTCTTTCTCTCTCTCACTCCGACTTGGGCGGAAAACACCCAAGCTCTTTATACGGCTAGCAAGCCAATCGCTAGCCGCCACGTGTGCGTATTTTAGAACTGGCCAATAATGTGGCACGAATTCTCATACAAATGGCGGGAACTCCTTGCACCGAGCATTTCTTAGATGCAAAACAAATGCACCATGCAAAGAAAGCTTCAAATTGGCGGGAAATTCTCCATTGCACCGGGGTTCTCTTCTGCAGCAGAAAACTCCACCGTGCAAAGAAGCTGCAATTTAGCGGGAAAAATAATTTAGCAGTGCCGAAGCACACACAAACAAAAAATCACAACTTTGGGTTGTGACATCCCCCCTTGCTGAGGGCATAGCTAAATTATGCTATACACTTATCCAGAGCTTTGTCGTAAGTCGTCAAACGAACAGATAAGCGAACAAACAAATAAACAAACATAAAATTCTCTGTCCTGGGATTGAGTTACATAATAATCAAGAAACAATAATCAACACAAACACATAATCTGATTCATAACAAAACTGCACGATCAGGGCTTCAGTGGGCATCATGGCGAAGTTGTACGTCAGGCCCTCACTTCTTTCGGTGATGTCATCCCTCTCAGGGCTCCTCTTCGCCACGCACTCTGAATCTCGGATCTGTAAACAAAAACTCTCAAAAAAATAGGTTAACACATCTTCAACAGATTTACAAAATTTTCATGGCTTATATTCTCAATTGGACAAAATCGTTGAGGATCCATCATCTGGCTCCTCTAAATAATGGAAACCTAACTCATAGGCCAATTGCCATTGGCCTGCGTCCCCTAAAATCCGAAGCTGCCGCTTGTTGAGTCCAGAACGCTATAGGAGAAATCCAAACATGTATTGCTCCTCTAGGGTTCTCGTGGCAGTGGTGGAAGATCGGATTCATGACGTCTGGTGCCTTGAAGTCCGGTCGGGTGTCGACAGTCCCGATCAAGAGATAATCTTGGCTCCATCAGGATACGCAGTCGTGACAACTGACAAAGAAGATTACTCACAGGTTGGTTCACCATTGGGCTGAGCAGAATTCAGAGGACGACGATGTTTTTTCGCCCATAAATCTCGAGGCAACTGTCTAAGCTGTGAACGGTTACTGGAACGGTTCCAGGATCTCGTAGATGACGGTGAGGCCATGGTCTTATTCGCTGGAGTGATGTCAGTCCCAGCGCACATGCTCTGGGGTTCCAGGCACAGTATGAGACTCCAATAATTGCTAGCATGAGATGCTCTGTGCCGGTATATTCTGGCCGTCCTTCATGCCATACGTGGGCTTTTTGACTAATCAGTCCTGCAACAAGAGCTGGCAGTGAAATAGGCCAGTGAACGTTGACCGCTATCATGTCGATGTCAGTGACATGTCCTCTACTCCACGAAGCTTGTCTAACGAGGAAGCTTGCTTCTTCCTGGTTCAGCAGATCGGATCCAAGTTCCATGACCAAACGTCCTAACCATATAGCTAGAGTTTCTTCAGGCTGGATTCTTGATGCTCTACACAAATCCTGCAACTCAGCTCTGGTGCGAGCATAGTAGGCAGTAGCAATTCGATTAGTCGTTGTTGTAGGGAAAGCTGCTCTTTCGGGAGTTGATGTTATTATAGGCTGAACTGCTGCCGCGGGAGTCACTGCTGCTGTTGCTGCTTCAGGCAGGAGGGGCGGATGCACTCCTCCGCTTGACTCTCTCCTTCGTCGGCAGGAAGGCGTGGTCGGTAGGGGCGTCGCTGCGTCGCTAGGCGGGGTTGCCGGAGACGACGCTGCGTCGGTGGGCGGAGTCGCTGACCGGACTCTTGCGGGTTCCTCCGAAGCTCCACCCTTCTTTTCCGGTTCTTCCACGCGGTCTCCCTCTTGTTCGGCGCCATCTTGGGCTGGCGTTTCAGGCTCCTTTCTCTCAGCCGCTTCTTTGACCGCTTGAACAGCCATCTGCAGCTGGGCTTTTAAACTTAAATTCTTGTACATTAAATTAGTAATCGTACGAAAAGTTGCACTTAACTCTCCCCCCTTGTCGTACCGCGGGGCTACCCTCTCATCTGCGGCACGTTCCTCTGTCTCCAGATCTTCGTGGAGATCGGATGGAAGCTCGCGACCCCTTAATCTAGCCGCCAAGAGGGGAGGGAACCAGCCGATTGGCACCGATTCTTCACTCTCCCGAGCATATCATAGGCATCGGGCACACTCCCAGGTGAAGGTCGGGTTCGCTTCACCCACCGGGTTAACTCCGGCGAGGGACACAGTATCGAGGGGCCTGAACAGGACCCACTCATCTCTCATTATACACCCGAACGCCGCGGGGAGCAAATACACTTCCCTCTCTCTCGGGGCTCCGTTTTCGGAGACTCTCTCTTCTCCCTTTAGCGACAGGCGTCCGCTTACAAATCTTTCACCCGTTCCGCCTGCCTGGTGGTAAGCGATACACGCTTCCAGTTCCTCAAAGCTTTTCACTTGGCGTTGGTTATCGCGCCAAGGGCAGTTCTTAACCAATTCTAGCTCTAACGTGTCCTCTCCTGATCCCATCCTCATCGCCATGTGTGGGCCGGGAGCGACCTGGGCCCTTTTGTGCACGCGGGCCGTGGCCAGCAGCCTGGGCACGCGGGGTCGGAGAAGACCGGAGGCAAGCTGAAATTAGTCACGGACGTGTAGTGGTTGATTTAAAGATTGTTTACTTACACCAAAGGTGGTCATGGTGTAGGCTGGACAGTTTTCCAGGCACAGCTCCACTTAAATCCTCGTTAGAGGACTACGACAAATTCGTTCTTTCCTACGGAGTTGTTGAAGCTCCGTGGGTTTGGTAGTTTCTCGTGCAGGAAGGGATACGTCTAGGAATCTATCGGCGACGGGGAGAGGCTAGAGGCTGTTCAGGCCTCTGTTGCCTTTTATGAAATGCGTTGGGTCCGTAAGGATCCACAGCGCTTAGAGATCTTCACGCAAGGCGAAGGTTTTCTTTCTCTCTCTCACTCTGACTTGGGCGGAAACCACCCAAGCTCTTTATACGGCTAGCAAGCCAATCGCTAGCCGCCACGTGTGCGTATTTTAGAACTGGCCAATAATGTGGCACGAATTCTCATACAAATGGCGGGAACTCTTTGCACCGAGCATTTCTTAGATGCAAAACAAATGCACCATGCAAAGAAAGCTTCAAATTGGCGGGAAATTCTCCGTTGCACCGGGGTTCTCTTCTGCAGCAGAAAACTCCACCGTGCAAAGAAGCTGCAATTTAGCGGGAAAAATAATTTAGCAGTGCCGAAGCGCACACAAACAAAAAATCACAACTTTGGGTTGTGACAAAGACAACATTAATTCTGGCATTTCCTATCTTTTGAGTGCTTGAATTTACTACCTTAATACATCTTTCATGTATGTGTAAGTGATACATCAAGATTTACATTATTCATGTGGAGCTTTATTGTGCTAATTAGAGGATTTTTGGTCTAATATTATGTTGTGGAGCATCACCTAAAAATCTGCATGTCAGTAGTGTTCTGGATCTCATCAAATCTGAAAAACTAACTGAACATAGGAAGGATGGCCCGGTGATTTCAACACTAGCTGGAGACTCAGGAGATCTCAGGTCTCTTCCTTACATGCATAGAATTTGAAAGCGTGTGTCAAACTCATCTGGCAGTGTCTGGTGCCTGATTCCTCCAGAGTGCTGGCCAGTAGCCACATGCACTCAGACGCTCAGTGTTTTTACACCTAGAGCTGCTACAAAAGACAACTGCAGAAAGCTATTATAAAAGCAGAAAGTGTGAAACAATAAAAATGTCATATCCTGTAATTGTCTTTTATACATTTGCTTAAAAAAATACAGTAGACTTACTGATGCTAGCTTTCAGAAGGGACTTAAAGAGCACTAGAGTTCCACAGACCAAGCTTCTGACTTCGCTGCAGTTGTTGAATCTCTCCTGGGTTTCTGAGGGCATATATGGTCTCGGAATATATGAGCACTTGCAAGTGCACTGAGTTAATTTTTCAGCACTTGACTTTTCATGAACAGCCATGTTCTAACATCATACACCTAGAAAGACTACATGCACAAATGAACACGCATACAGTAAGGATTTTAAAAATGAGAGGAATTTTTTTTTTAAGTATGAATGATGTCAGTCCCTCAGTGACAGGCACTTTTGTAATTTTTACCTACAGTTTACACTCTTTAGATCAAATATAGATATCTCAAGATAATATAGCTATCTCAAGGTGACTGGCTTGATTTTCAAAAGTTCTAAGACCTCTACAACTCCTATTCAGATGTCTGATTTCTCAACAATTTATTTTCCCTTAGTAGGATAGTTTTGGTTATTTGAGTACAGGCAGTCCTCGACTTACAATGTTTCGAGTCACAACGTTTCGCACTTACAATGTTTATAAATTGATGCCCTGTTTCAACTTTACAATGCCAGTTTCGGCTTACAACACTTGATCCGATGCAATGCCATGCCAGCGAACAAGTTCGCTGTGTCGCTCATCTCCCTGGAGAACATCTGTTCAAACTTCCTTGGACACTTTCTTTAAGAAAGCAGACAAGACTCCAGAAAAACCTACAGCCAAGACTCCTGAGAAGACTCCACCTGAGAACCCTTCAAAAAGTCCAACCAAGAGCCCTTCAAAAAGTCCAGCAAAGTCACCTCAAAGAAGGCCTTCCAAATCAATACGATTGCTATTTACAATATAAATATATTAATGTAGCTATATTACTCATCTATAATTGATCGAGTACAAAATTCTGGGGTATTTTTGGTGAAAATAGGGTATTGGGCCTTGGTTCAGGAACAAATCCCCCATTTATAACAGTGTTTCTTATGAGAAAATTGGTTCCGAGTTACAACATTTCGACTTAAGATCCGGTTTTCAGGAACCAGTTGTGTCGTAAGTCTGAGGACTGCCTGTATAGCATTTATGAGAGAAAATGCTACTCCTTGCTGAGGGACAGGGAAAGATTTGCTGTTTCCCAGACCAACAGTCCAAACCAGAACAAAATGTAGTCCTTGGATCAATTACATTTCCAATGTGGCTTCTCTCATCTTCCTAAAGCATGGCTCATCACAGCCCAGATGACTTGAGACTGTGACCCAAACTAAACAAAGATCATTTCAGAAAAATGCAAATGGCCCCTGAACCCATCTGAATTCTTGGTCAGGGCAGCATGGACCAAAATGTTGTCTTCTATAAGGAGTGCTGCAATCAGGGCTACAAATTCTATGTGCATGGAAAATGCCTAAAGAATATATATATTTAAGGGGAACTCCTCTCCCATATATGGCTTTACATGGGAAGGACAAGGGTCTTCACAACACCATCAAGATATCATTTCAGGCTGGTCTTAAATGACAATACGTGTACAGAAAGACATTCCGATGTCAAATAAAATGATACCTTGGTCACTCTTTTGAACTACGCAGCCAACAAAGAACCAAAAATGTCACAAAGGCCCTTGAAATTACCAGTGAGGGAGTCCAGGGAAATAAAAACGGATCTAGACCAAACAAATTTTCTTTTTCCCCCCATCCTTCAAACAACAGATTTATTAAGGAATGGCCAGGTCAATTACTGTGAGAAGGCCAGGTCACAATATATCAATTGAATTACTTTCTACCTCATTAAAGGTGAAAATAAAAGTGATTTGAGCAACAGCAGCCTCTCACTGATGAGATTCAAGATTTGCTATTGATTTTCAGAGTGGAGGCACTTAGTTTGTCTTACTTTGCTGAAAGGACATTTTGTCATTAAAATGAATGACAAAAAAGGAGAAAAAAAGCCACCCGAAACAAAAAACGCAAGCCATTTCCACCACAGATAAAGTTAAAGAGATACAGAATTTAGTAATATTAAAGGTGCCATCTCTTGGACACATTATTATAAAGCTCTCTGTGACAGGGGGGTGACTAAAAGCTCTGTCCTCGGGCCACACATATCATTGACCTGCCCCCTGCCCAGGGCAGTCCACCCTGCCTCGTCTACCACACCTTTGATTTTACCATAACAATCATTACATGTGGGAGGCTGCCCTAATTGCAGTCCTGGCATGCTGGGCCAAATACACAGCTTTGAACCATCCCTACACTGTGTCCCATGCCTCGCAGATGGCATCCAATACTCAGCCTATGGCCCAAACATGGCCTCAGGCCCTGTTCTGTGGGTCTGGACCTCCTGGCCTCTTCTCTAGACCACACTATTCCACCCTACTCTACATAGTCCTTCAGGACCACCCAGGCCCTGCTCTGCACAGACCTTTGGGTTACATCCTCCACACACACAGGCCTGAGCCTGTGCAGACCTTCAGGCAACCCTCTGCCCCTTAATGGGCCTCTACTCC
Source organism: Alligator mississippiensis (assembly GCF_030867095.1). Classification (NCBI taxonomy): domain Eukaryota; kingdom Metazoa; phylum Chordata; order Crocodylia; family Alligatoridae; genus Alligator; species Alligator mississippiensis. The sequence continues at coordinate 184,822,855 of NC_081825.1, read as the reverse complement.
GTCACTGGGGCCACTACTCCTAGGGCTGTATGCCCCTTGGACTTCAAGCCCCACTCAGTGGGCCTTGGCCACTATCTCAGGCTCTGCTCTATGGGCCTGGACCTTGCCTCAGGCCTCACTCTATGGGCCTGGACCCTGCGCTTTTCTGTTGGGGTGTGCTCCTCTAGCCTTTCCCCTCCACAGGGTACCCACAAGGCATCAGGGACTGAGGCTTTATGGAACCCTATCCTCGCCTTTCACTGCGGGGAGACAGGTGTGGCATTTCTTGGAGACTGCCCCACCACAGGCAGCCTCAGACCAGCAGGTGCAGTTTCAGGTCTTACCCAGGACCAGGAACCTCCTCCATCCCCATAGTTCCTACCCTGACCTCCAGGTGTTCCAGGAGCTACTCTCCTCAGGCTGGGTAATGCTGCTCCACTGGCTTCCTAGATGCAACTGCTGCTCAACTCCTAGGGCCTGGGCTTATACCTTGGCTACTCAATCCTCATCCAATCCAGTGGTCCCCTTGGGGTCATGTTACCACCTAACTGGGCCTAACCCCACCTGCCAGCTACTCCACAGCCTGCTTAAACCTCTTAAGGTGGCAGACACAACTTGTACTCTGCCACACCTTGCTAAGCAATGGTGCTTTTATTTGTTTGTGAGATGGAGGTTCCTTGGTAAGTTCAAAGACCTAGGGAGCTCTAGGACTTTTCAAAGATAACTAAAGCATTAGAAAAAAAGGACTTTATATTTTTCTGAATGGTTGGGATGAAGAAGGAGGATTTTAAAACTGGAATGCAAATCCTGTGGGAATTACGTTATATTAGACATTAAAAAAAGCAAATATGTAGGGGTAAAAACTGGGACAGCTACCCTGGCAATTCTTCTTGCAGAACGGATTTTTCTAGACATTAGAGACCAAATCCTGCCAGCTATCCTCATAGACCTCAAAGGTACCACTCACAGAATACAGGACTACTTAAAACCAGTAAATAGTAGCAGAATTTCTTCTTGATCAATTACACCTGGATTGCAATCTTGAACCTGAGGCCTTAATCTTCCTAGAGCTTTCCCAGGATTGCCTTCCCATTTGCAGCTACCAGCTGATGGACAGGACCTGTCTAAGCTCTACATTAGCATGCCGAGCTCCACTCTGTTGACCAGCCATCCTTGATGGTCCACTTCTCTGATTTAATGCTATGAAGGGGAACAGGAAGTAAGACAGGCAACTAAAGGGCTCCTTCTGAGCCTTGATTGTGCTCCTACAAGTCATTTTTTTCCCTTACTATCTGGTTCCTCACAGGGCTAGCTCCTGAACTCTACTCATCAACCCTGACTGCTGCTTTGGCTTCTAACTCTGAAGCTATAGTTTTCTGTTATCCAATACTCCTGTTCTTGAAAAATTTTCTCCTTGATAGTTATTATTTGCGTTACAGTAGTGCCAACTGTGGGAGACGCTATAGGAAGGCACAGTAAAAGACAGCCTCAAAGGCCACGTCCACATGTGCACGGATGTTTGGTTCCCCAGGAACAACTAGAAGTGGCCCACCTTTTGCCGCCGCTAGTTGTCCCTGGAGAATGCCTGTGCCACACGTGCTCTGGCACACAGCAGGTTACTACAGGTGGAGTAGGGGAGGCTGGGGCCAGCACTGGGCTGGCTCCAGAAGCCTTACCTGGGGTCCTGGGGACCTCCCAGGGCTGCAGCAGTAGTAATCCTGCTGTGTGGAGCTTGGCCAGCAGCTAAAGCGTGGCTTCCAGCTGGCCAGGCTCCAGTTTTAAGTGGTGTCCACTTTCCGCACATGCACAACCCTGCTTTTTTTTTTTTTTTTTAAAACTATCCAGGGATCAAAAAAACCCTCAAAAAACAAGCTCTACATTGCTCCTTTGCAGTATGGAGAACAACTGAATGTGTGGCATGTGGCGCCATGGACATGTCTGACACCACATATTGCACAGCCATGCTTATATGGACTCAGCCAATGGGATTACAGTTTAAACATAAAGGAAAGACTAACTGTTTTGAGGGAATGGGAGGGATGAAGAAAAGGTCACAGAGCAAAGAAATGACTGGCCCACAGTCATGCAATACATCTTTAGCAACAGCAGAAACAAACAGCCTCTGACCCAGTCCTGTCCATAAGAGTGTATGGCCTGAGATAGAGAGAGCTAGGAAAAACTAGCTAACAGCTAGAACTGGTTTTAACAAGGGAAAATACAGGTCCCTCTCATAAGGAATTGATAAAACATTTGTCTTCATAATAGTAAAATCCCTCCTTTGTTAAAACTAAGCTTTTTCTTCCAGAATGCTGCCTTGCAATTTGAAAAATTGGAATGTGTCCTAACTAAGAAAAATAACAGAAGTGCATCTAAGGGGAAAAAAATCAACCCAATGCTATTTTCATTGCTATATGGCAAACCAATAGGCATGTACCCACTTCTGCCTGATTCTTAGAAGTAGGCACCCAAGGTTTCCACCTGGGAAACTGAGGGTTGGCAGAAAACACTGGGGTATTTTTGAAGCCATATGTATTTTCAGTGTGATGTTTATATATGTAAAATAGTATGTTCTAAGTTTTTCCTGCTTTGTCTTATTTGCCGATTAGAGATCCTTGGGATGCAAAGAGGATGGAGGAAGTAAAATCCCTATGAAAACTACACAAATGTGAGCTTAATAACATGGACAATCTTCTTTCTTTGTGAGTCTTTATCACTGAACTCAATAGTGGGGAAAGTCCATCAGCATCCAAGAAATCAACAAAATGATAGTGATGTTTTCTATCATGAAAACAAGCATGTAAAAAAGCAGCCACTTTATCACAGAGTAGGAATACACTGTGCTTAGCAGATCCCATCAGTTAAATTGGACCGAAGCAGAAACCACATGACTTGCTTTGACCCTCCTACTCCCAGCAACACAGGATAAATTCTTCTGGTTTAGCTTCCTTTGTTATTTAAGGACTAATTGTAAAAAGAGATAAAATTCTTTATACGGTAAGTATTTCAGGTGTTGAGCAAAAAGTAGCACGTCATTAATCAAGTAAATTGCTAATGTCTCATTTTGCAAAGTAAATTGCTCAAGTTGTATTTCTTTGTCTAGCAATCTAGTTAAGGAGACTGAAGACAAAAATGGGAAGGACATTCAGCATCAATATAAAACAAAACGTCTGTTTTTTGCAATACCATAATTAATCTATGGTAGGTTCACTAGATTTAGTTGTTTGTCTTTTGAAGAGGCCATTTGCCTTGCAGAAATTTGCATTTCATCCTGAAGAAAGTTATTTTGATTTCAACAATCAACACAGACCAACATGTAGGTCATATAACATATGCACATTTGAACCAGCAGGAATAAAATCACTACCAAACAATGATATAAGATACATATGCTGTGGAAGTGTTGTTCAAAGTGAGACTACTGAGGGTTTGCAAATCAAAGTTCTTGCTCAGGACTAAGATTTCCAAAGAAGATAAGGGAACAATGTACCCAAATACAGCCAGAGCCGAATATTTACACTCCATGAAGCTCCTTTAACATAAATCAACCTTCATAGGTGTGGCGGCGACACACCCCCACAGGCTCGAAAGGTGAGGGAGAACACCGGGGGGCCCAAAACCCAGAGACAGACCCCCCGAGGGAGGGACTTACCTCCATCCAGTTCGGCAGCGCAGGAGCCAGGACCGTGGTGGCAGCCGCAGTCACAGCTGCAGCTGCACAAGCCAGCATTATGCCAGTTGTTTAAGCAGCTGTTCCCAGCGCAGGGAGCAGCTGGACCAATCGCGGTGACCGGCATGGCAGCTGTGGGGAAGTTTAAAAGCCCCGACAGAACCTGCAGGGAGGAGAAGGAGCCAGAGGGAGAGAGAGTTGGCAGGCAGCACGTCTGGCGTGCTGAGGCTCCCGCTGGGAACAGGCACAATGTAGCCGGCGCAGCACCGGCAAGAGGGGTAAGGGAAAACTTTGAGCCCCCGCCCAAGACAGAGCAGGGGAAGTACTGCCACTCCCTGCGAGAGGCTGACCAGGAGAGGCAGACGCACCCCCTGGAAGAGGTAGAGCAGGGGAGGGGTTTTGAACCCCTGTAGACAGCTGGGGAAGAGGAGGCGGCTCCAGATCCCGCTCCTCCCCAGAAGAATATTATTTCTGAAGACTACAGAAAGACAGAAAAAAAGAACGGAGGAAAGTCCAAGGGATAGAAAGAAGGGACACGAGCCGACAGAGCCATTCAGCTGAGTGCTCTTCCCTCCACCCGAAGCAGACTGCGGGCAAGCCCGCAAGGCCAAGGCCAAGATCAGTCCAACACATAAGCGGTTGGTGAGTGGACGGGGTGTAGGGGAGGTGGAGCCCCGTGGAACATCGTGCCTAACAACTGTGAGTACAGCCGTTGTCGGGAAGCCCCTTCTGAGAAGATCTCCACTGAAACCCTCTCTTGATAATTTAACAGCAAAGTTGTGGCAGGAAAGTTGAGGGGAGGGGCTACCTTACTGACAAGCCGTATCACCCATAAGGCCACAGACACCACAACAGGATAATGCATGAGACCATGTTGAAAGACTCTTATTTGCTTGATCACATAGGACAGAGGTTCCCAACAACTGGGCCACGAAGAGTTGGTCATGGCACGAGCCCCTCCGCACGGACCCCTATCTGTCCGCCTGGGTAAGCAGCTTCCAGGTGAGCAGCAATCACATGCTGGGTGGGAGGGGAGCCCCTGGAGGGAGGCAGCCGGCTCCGTGCACCCCGTCTTGCTCCCATGCCAGTCCGCAGGAAAAAAAAGGTTGGGAGCCACTGACATAGGACATCAACTTCTATTGATTGATTGATTGATTTTTGCCTCAGTCTTCCTTTTTACTATAGTCTTGTTCCCATCTGCCTACCCCATTGCGTCTTTCACCCAACCCCTGTCACCATCACAAATTAAGTTAAAATAACAAGACATGAACTCACGATCATCATAGACACTTTACTTGCATTGTTGTGTTGCCTCAAATTCTTATGGCCAAGGAACAGGCCTTTGTCTACAACCTAGCACAATGGGACACTTTGACTGGAGTCTCTGGATGCTAGCATAAACAATAGCAACAGCAATACAGGCACAGTTTTGGAGACCTTTGAAAATCTGGCCCATATCACTTTTAAGGTGTTATAGCATGCAAGATAAAATGCAATTTTAAAAGTCCTGTTAAAATAATCCTGCTGGAACCTAGACTATCTTGTCTTCTTGTCTGCCTCTCTTTTACTATATGAACCTACATCCCACTATAGATGCTAGCATAATGAGGTTTCTATTGGTTTTTCTATCTTATTCCACAGTAAAAATATATCTTAATAATAATAGAGAGGCCCTATAACGGCATGAAGGGGTGAGCTAAGACAGCTCTGCAGGCACAGCAAAAGTTACACTCTAGAAACTGCCACTGCAAAGACTCAGTTGTTCATTGGCTGCATGACAGAGGAACCTCTCAGAGGTAGGTGCTGTCAGAGAATAGATATACGCCGAGATACCGTTTCTATTATAGCCAAAAACACAGTCCTTCATTGCTATCTCAACCATGCTCCACAAACAAAGTCTATAAACAGATGCTGCATTTATCTAGCAATCATTCAGCTGTCCATGTCTGTTGTCCTGGGATAAATCCTAAAAAGAGTCATAGGATAAGTTCTAACAGCCTATCCTGGGATATTGCAAAGTACATCTGAACAGCAATCCCAGGATTGCATCATTGAATCAATAGCAAAAAAGCCACAGTGCATTCAGTAACTCATTCAATCCTGCTTAGAAGGGTGAAGTGTGTACACACCAATCCTGGGATATTTCTGCTCTGAGACAAACAGGGGCAAACCATGTCCCAGGAAAAAGGCCATGCATGCTCCTAGCATAGGAGCCCTTTCATTCTCCATTATGTACAAGTCACAGTATGTAAAAACTAGAGGGAAAATGTTCATCCCTTGGAATATTCCAAAGTCATTCCTCCTCAGGACAGCAATGATGGGCAGAGGTGGCTAGGAGCCAAATGCTTCCCTACTGTTAAAGCTATTGTTCCCCATTACTATCACAGCTAAATCAAATCAAAATAGGATTGGATTAGAGAAGAGCAATTGAGTTTCAGTAATTGCACAGAGGCCCTTTCTGGTTAGATCCAGTGCTCCATAAAACAGTAAGAAAGCTGCAGGGGATGAGAGGGAGGTATTGGTGAACGGACTGAGGGGAGGGAAAGAACGGGAGATGGGAAGATGGTTGCTATCTTTCCAGGGTTTGTATCAAGTTTATGTTGCTATTAGTCAGATGCTAGAGACAGCTGCACCTGAACCTCTCTCTCTCAGAAGATGATGCCTTAAGGTGTCAGAGATGCTTGTCAGAAGCAACAGATGAGAGGCATTTTAAACAGCTTTCAGATGGAGGAAAAGAGGAAGGGAGGGGCTAGGGTTTAGCATTAACAACAAGGGTCACTCTTGGCTGAATAGGAGCATGTTAGAAGTACACAGCAGGAGATGTGTGACATAAAATTAGTCTCAGAGTCTGCCCTGTGTCTCTGGCCATCCCAGGAATAGAGCTGTGGCACAACCATGCATGCCCGAGGCTACTGAAGACTGTAAACATCAGCAAACTCACAAGAAACGAAAGGCCAAAATCTCTAATTTAGATGAGTCATAATTGTGTGACAAAACTTAGGGCTGAGGCAGAGAAATAAAAGGCTGAAATATGTGTTGTTACTTAAGACATCCTATTAGCTCCTTTTTTTAATATATACATCAAAGGGAAAATGTCCAACAAGACCTCAGGAGCAGAGATCAGCAGAGTGCTTCCTGAACTTTGAACAACTATGTCCCCACTTCAGGAAAATGAAACCAGTTATGCCCTCTTTCCACTCCTTCCCCATGGATTTTTAGAAAACGATTCCCCGAATATCCAGTCTTTCATGGCCAGTTGGCAGGAGTACTTACCCAACACAAAATGCCAGCTTAATAAAAGCACATTAAATTTGGGACTTGCAGCTTACAGCATTAAGCAGATATATGTATTCTCCAGTGTATGCCACTGAATGCAAATAACTTAGCACAAGACAATATACTGTTGTCACAGGCATATTCCCTCTTGTGGCTTGATTGTTATACTGTGGGTTACAGTGTGTTCATTCATACATACGCACACATCCACTGTACCAATCAAGCACAGAAGGATTATGTCTGTGATAACAGGATATAGTCTTATGAGAAGCTACTTGTACACACTGGAGAGGACAAAACAGAACGGAATAGCTTCAGAGACCTGTGAAATTGTGCTCTGCTACTTCTCTTTTTGGAAACCACAATTATTGCCAAGATATTGTTCAGAATTCTTTAACCGAGAACAGGATTCTAATCTTGCAAGAGGTCTTTGTTTCAAGCCCTGTGCTGCAGAAAGGTGGTGATGGAGAAGAGATGAGCAAGATTTCAATTTAATAATCAGTTTTCCATAACAGAGATGATAAATTAGCACAAAGCATTAAATGTAAGTAACCACTTAGAAATAATCATTTCTAAAGCTCCTATACTACCAACAAGCTTGCTGATTCAAAAGGGGTGTTGCTAAGGTTCTGCTATTAATCTCTTTTTTCCTACCTAAATTACAGTAGCACTCTTACATGAACTCTCTCTTTCACTCCCACCCCTCTTTATTGACCAGAAAAAAGACTGAAACAGTACTACACAACGTACAGAACGTACAGACACATGGTCAGCCAAGGTGACCATTAGAACACGAGGGCTTGAGTTTAGGATGCTTGGGTTCTTCTGGCTGTGCCTCTTATTCAGTCACCATGGGCTACATCACTAAAAGGACACTGGAGGCAGGGGCAGATCCAGCAGTGTATGGTGGTGTGTTTGCATCTTCCCTTCCATCACTGCTGATTGAGGCACAGGGGAGACTCACTGAGGCATGAGGAAATCTGGTTGTCGCACCAGACAAGGCTAACTTATTTAACGATTTCTTTGCCTCCATTTTCCTGAGCAGGGACTAGACCAGCCCACCCCCTGGGACCCCCTCAGGCCCCAGGGGAGGCACACCCAGGCCTAGGGTCACTGAGGATCTAGTCAGGGAACTTCTGGAGGGACTGGACGTATTTAAATCGGCTGGTCCTGACAACCCACCCCAGAGTGCTGAGGGAATTAGCAGAGGTCATTGCGGGACCCCTGGCATGGCTCTACAAGCACTCATGGTGCTCTGGTGTGGTGCCAGAGGACTGGAAAAGGGCCAACGTGGTTCCCATTTTCAAAAAAGGGAGGAAGGAGGACCCAGGAAACTATAGGCCAGTTAGTCTTACCTCAATCCTGGGTAAGCTTTTTGAGAGAGTTATCCTGGCGCATGTCCACGAGGGGCCTGCAGGGGAGGTTATGCTTAGGGGCAACCAACACAGGTTCATTAGAGGCAGGTCCTGTCAGACCAACCTGGTGGCCTTCTATGACCAGGTCACAAAATCCTTAGACGCAGGGTAGCAGTGAACGTAGTCTTTCTGGACTTCAGGAAGGCCTTCAGCACTGTCTCTCACCCCATTCTCCTTAAAAAACTAGGGGACTGTGGTATCGACACCTACACAGTCAAATGGGTCGCTAACTGGCTGGAGGGCCGCACCCAGAGAGTGGTGGTGGACGGGTCATTTTCAACCTGGAGGGATGTGGGCAGTGGGGTCCCCCAGGGCTTGGTCCTCGGACCCGCGCTGTTCAACATCTTCATCAGTGACTTGGATGAGGGGGTAAAAAGCACTCTGTTCAAATTTGCTGATGACACTAAGATGTGGGGGGGATGTGGGCATGCTAGAAGGGAGGAATAGGCTGCAATTGGACCTAAACAGGTTACAGAGGTGGGCGGATGAGAACAGGATGGGTTTTAACACTGACAAGTGCAAGGTACTTCACCTGGGGAGGAAGAACCAGCAGCAGACCAACAGGCTGGGGAACTCCCTTCTTGTCAGTGCAGAGGCAGAAAAGGATCTTGGAGTCATTACTGATGCCAAAATGAACATGGGCTGGCAGTGTGGGGACGCGGTCAGGAAGGCCAACCACACCTTGTCATGCATCCACAGATGCATCTCGAGCAGGTCCAAGGAGGTGATCCACCCCCTCTATGCGACACTGGTGAGGCTGCAGTTGGAGTACTGCATCCAGTTCTGGGTGCGGCACTTCAAGAGGGATGTGGACATCATTGAGAGGGTCCAGAGGAGGGCCACCCACATGATCGGGGTCAGCAGGGCAAGCCCTACGAGGAGAGGCTACGGGACCTGAACCTGTTCAGCCTCCACAAGAGAAGGCTGAGGGGGATCTAGTGGCCTGTTACAAACTAGTCAGCGGGGACCAGCAGGCATTGGGGGAGTCCCTGTTCCCCCAAGCACTACCAGGATTGTCTAGAAATAATGGTCACAAGCTGGCAGAGGGTAGATTTAGACTAGACATCAGGAGGCGCTACTTCACAGTCAGGGCAGCTAGGATCTGGAACCAACTTCCAAGCGAAATGGTGCTGGCTCCTGCCCTGGGGGTCTTTAAGAGGAGGTTAGATGAACACCTTGCTGGGGTCATTTGACCCCAGTACTTTTTCTTGCCATGGCAGGGGGTCAGACTTGATGATCTGCTCAGGTCCCTTCCGACCCTACCAACTATGAAACTATGAGACACAGGGAGGGGCTCAGAGCTGCTCCTGCCCCCTCCAGCTAGGGGCTGTGGCTGTGTGGGATGCCAACTATGTAGTGGATAGCAGTAGCAACAAGCAGGTTTCCTCTTCTTGCACCTGCTGGAGTGCCTCACCTGCAGCTCCCCAAGCCCCCCAGGATCCCAGGTAAGGCTGCTGGGGCCAGCACAGTTGCTGGCCCCAGCCTCCCCTACTTGACCCAGGGTAACCTGCTGCACACAGGAGTATGTGTGGCACTTGTGTTTCCCAGGGACAAGTAGCAGCGGTATAAAGTGTACCATTGCTATTTGTCCCCAGAGAAACACATTCCCATTCATGGGGATGTGGCCTCTGGGTTTATCTTGTCAATCATGTGTAACTAACTGTTTGCACTTTTAACAATGCTAATATTGGATGACACCCTTAAAAGCATCTCATGGTACTCCAGACTGTTGCAGCACCATAGCTGAAAATCACTGCTCTAAGGTAAGACAGCAACTAGGTGGGAGTTTAGAGCAGGGGGGCTGTCAACCAGGGGTACACGTACCCCTATGGGTACTTAAGAAGGTCATAGGGCATATGCGTGGGCGGGTGGGTGGGTGGGGACAGAGCACACCCCGGGGCGTGGTGGTGGCATCTCTCCCGACACGTTCCCACACTTAGCTTCTTACCCGGAGGAGGGACACTCTAGGCACCGCCAACCCCACACAGCACATCATGGCGCCTCCCCACCTCCCACCCAACCTTGCTGTCCTGACTGGCTGCTGGGCCGCTACCCGCAGCCAATAGCAGACAGTGAGGAGGCGCCACAGCCACCCCCTTCCCGCAGAGTCACGAGGGTCTGAATGGTGGAGGAGGAAGTGTGTTCTGTGCCCAACCCCGGTGGCACACGATTGGCCAGGCAGGAGGCCCATCAGCAGCCCACAGAGCCACATGTGCAACCAGCCATAGTAAAGCGGGGCAGTGAGTGGCCAAGCGGAGGCAGCAGCAGTGGCCACAACGTGCAAGCCCTCTACCCCTTGTTCAGCCCCTTGCCCAGCACCGCTACTACGTGCACTCGTGGGAGGGCATGAGGGGCATGTGCCCCGAGATCTGTGAGGGGCCGGCCAGGTTGCTGCTGTGGGCTGGTGCCGGGGCTGTGCTGGGCTCTTGCCAGCAGAGGGTTGAGCCGTGCTGTGCTCAGGGTGGGTGGCAGCAGCACTGGGAGGGGAGTTGTGGGGGGCTACAGTGAATTCTGGAGTAGCTGCAGACCCTCCCATAGCCCCCCTCCCAGCACCGCCACTACCTACCCCAAGCGCAACCCTACCCGGCCCCCCCACTGGGAAGAGCCCACTGTTGCCCCTGCCCCAGTCTGCCTCATGTGCAGATCCAGGGGCACGCATCCCCCATACCCTCCCGGGGTGTGCACAACAGTGGGAACCACCCCCCGCCCCACAACTCCCAGATGAGCAGCTCACAGCTCCGTCCCACATTCCACCTGGCTGTTCAGTGCCTGTCCCTGCCCCATACCCTCCCTCACCACAGGGGCCTATAGGAGCAGGGCTATGGGGAGGGGGCTACAGTCATTCTAAAATTTGCCATAGCCCCCTCAAACCCTGCTTCCACTGTTGCTGCTGCTGCTGCCTGCCCCAAGCACAGCCTGGCCGAGCCCCTGCCGGGAAGAGTCCAGGGTGGCCTCGGCCACAGCCAGCAGCCTGACCTGCCCCGCACACAGATCCAGGGGCACATGCCCCCTGTCCCCATGCTCTCTAAGGGGTGCACACAGTGACAGAAGCTGCCCTCCCCGGCTGGGCAGCCCCTACCCCTGCCTCAGTCCCACTCCCTCCCCCACTGCTGGGGCATCCCACCCCACCCCACATGCAGATCCAGGGGCACATGCCTCCTATGCCCCTCCCAGGGTGCGCTCAGCAGTGGGAGCCGCCCCCCCTCCCCACATCTCCCAGATAAGACACTCGTGGCTCTGTCCCACACCCCGCCCCACCCCAGCTGTGCAGCACCTGCCCCCACTCCCTCTTTCACTGTGAGGGTCTCAATCTGCACCCCCCCACTTAAAAACAAGAACAAAATAGAAGGGGGTACAGGAATTGAAACTTTGAGTCAGAAGGGGTACACTTATTTTAAAAGGTTGAAAAACCTTGGTTTAGAGGATCTAAATTTTCAACTGAAGTAGTAATTAGGAAGAACTTAGGCACCTGTCTCCTGTGGATCTAGTCCTGTGTCACCCTGCATGAGTCTTTTATTTGTTGTCTCTCTATTTATTCATTTATAAATGTAATATAATAGCTACACAGGACACTTAATCTCTGTTTGGAAAGCACTTTAACATTCTCAGATTACAGAAGTGCAAACTATTATTATTCACATTTTAAAGACAAAACAAGAAGCCTTAACTGATTTGGAATGACAGATTAACAGTATGCTAATTTAAGAGGGTTAAATGCACAAAACCATTTAAAATTACCAAAATAACCCATAGCTGTTAGAAAATTCGGAATTAAGGCTACATTTAAGAGCAACCAAAATATGTGTCACTAAGGAATTGCTCCAATTTCCCCAGACAAAGACACATTTAACTGTCACTGCAGCAACACCAGGCCCTAGCATTCTCTTCTTTGTTTGCATCATATCTGTTTTGCAGGCCATGCTAATTTGGACTCAGGGACTTTTTCTAACAGCACAGAGCTGATGCCAGAGCTGTGGAGCCCAGCACATCTATTTGCAGCCTGCCCGCTGCTTGCTGCAGCTGCCCTGAGCCCAGGCTGGCTACAAACAGCTGTGCCGGGCTCTGGAGCCCAGCCACCAGTTCTGTGCTGGGAGCACGGGAGAGACCGGGGTTGCACTGCCTCAGGCCCCTCCCCCACCGCCTGCTCTAATGCACAAGTGCATGCGCCGGTACAGAGCTGATGCCAGGGCTCCGGAGCCCGGCACAGCTGTTTGCAGTCTCCAGCCGGGAGCCCAGGCTGCTCCCAGCAGGCAGCTGGAATGCTACAAGCCCTGCTGGGAGCAGCTCAGGCTCCAGCAGCTATCCAGAGCCAGGGTAGCTGCTGACAACTACAGAGCCTGGGCTGGGGGGCAGGTGCAGCAGGGCTGGGGGGCAGGGGCTTTGGGTGGGGGGCAGGGGGCACACACAGAGCATCCTGCCATATTACCCCCTGCCCTCATGTTGTTTTTCTGGCATACCAGCACTCTGGCACCTTCCAAGGTCGGCATTGTGGGGGTTTTCGGCACTCCCACCAAAAAACGTTGCCTGCCCCTGCTCTATACACTGTACTAGTTCTCTAGTCATACCATAAACATCCTCCCATCTTCTATGTCTTTCCATAAAGCTTTAAAAAAGTCTTAAGACATCTTGAGTTTAGAGGAGGCATTGTACTCGTATAACTTATACAGACAGTATCGAAAACATGCACTGAAAAGCATTAGTTCCATTTCTGAAGGTCCCCAGCTCCAAGTGTTTCACCACCACATCAAACTCTCCTTCCATCTTTCCTGAGAGGCACAGCTTATTGTGCACAGCACCAGAATAAATTGGCTGCAGTACTATTTCCGTTTCAGAAAGTCACACATGCACAGCAGCATGCTGTGTCTCTGCATGGCGATCCCTGGAACTATGCTGGAACGGTAGGGACATGCCCTGCATAAACCAACCATCTAATGCAATGTGGCAAAACCTCTGTTTCCTGCTATGCTCCTGCCACCCAGACTGTGGACCCTGGAAGACACTTATTATCTTTCCTAAGGCAGACAGAGAAATGGAGAAAGGGAGGAGAAGAGAGGAAAGAGGAAAACTTGAGCTGATCTATGAAAATAGTGACCTTGAATAACTTTGAAATAAAGTAACTAGCCACAAAGTGTAAGGACACCTGTCACATAGCAGTCACTGGGAGGCATTACTGGAGCTCATATTTCTAGAATAGAGACAGGACTGACAAAGCAGGGAGTCTGCACTGACTACAATGCAGAATGTCAATGTTGAATGGGTGAAACTGATATCTTTTATTAGAACAACTTAAATAGTTGGAAAAAAAAATTTAGCAAGCTTTTGGGTTTAAAAACCCTTCGTCAGGCTGAGGAAGCCTCTGCAGTTGGTGTGTGCTCTTCCTGGATGGAATACCAACTGCAGAGACTTCCTCAGCCTGACGAAGGGTTTTTAAACCCGAAAGCTTGCTAAGAGCACTTTTTTCCAACTATTTAAGTTGGTCTAATGAAAGATATCAGATTTACCCAAAGAACTTTGTCTGCCTATGTCCTTAGACCAGCATGGCTACAACCTACACCCCTGAAGTTCAATGTAAAGCTCTCTTATGCTGTCATTGGCAAACTAGTTTCAGAAAAAGGGTTCTTGCTTCAGACTGCTGCCAGGATATAGCAGCTAGTTAGAGGAAGCATCATCCTAATCACTTACTACAGTCTGAAAGGCACCCTTAAGATTTCTATTCACCACCCTCTGCCCATGTAATGACTACTATCCTGTTTAATAATAGATAGCAAGACTGGAATTTCATAGTTTCATAGTAGCAAGGGTCAGGAGGGACCTGAACAGGTCATCTAGCCTGACCCCCTGCCACAGGCAGGAATGAATGCTGGTTTCACAAGAACCCAGACAGGTGATCATCCAACCTCCTCTTGAATTTGCCCAAGGTAGGGGCGAGGACCACTTCCCTGGAAAGTTGGTTCCAGATTTTGGCCACCCTAACTGTAAAATATTGTCTTCTGATCTCTAACCTATTCTCCATCAGCTTGTTACCATCCAAAAGTGTCTAAGTAATTGTTCCCAAGTAAGATGTCTGCAGATTCTTCCCTATGGGTCTGGTATATGAGTGACTTTTCTAATGACCATGTGAAGCTCTTAGTAAGGTTAATATGACCTAGAAGCCATAAGAAGCCCAAACAGGTCCTTTCTAGGCTGCCTGCTCTTTGCCTGCCAGCCTGGGGATGCTCCAATCCAGCTAAATGCAATGCAGAGAGGCTGGCTGGGGCACAAGGGTGCTCTAGTGCAGGGCTAGCCAGCAGGCAACCCCTGCACTGAAGCACCCTCATGCCCCAGCAAGCCCTGTCAGCATCGACCAGTGCTTTACAGCAGAGTAAATAATTCTGCCATAGGTTAGTTAGGGTTACCATATTTCCAGCAGCAAAACATCATGAACATCTCCCTTCATCACGTTCACATCTCACTCTCAACTGATTTGCAAGGTATAGCATGAAAGTATGTGATTAGGGACATTATGTGATCAGCCAAGCAGTTTGCAATGTCAGGGGAATGGGACATTGATCTCCCGAACTACCACTCTCCTCCTGCATTAGGTAAGGCATCACTATGTGAAAATGCAGTCTAGCACTAAACTGACCCAAAATGAAGCATTTCATGTCAGAACCATAAACTGGAACAAAATATTATCAATATGTTTTATTTTGACTGATAATGAAAAAAAAAATGAATGTTTTTGGATATCTACTCCCCAAACACCTTCAAAGTATCAAAATGTCATCGGAATTTGAGAGGAAACCAAATTTTCCCCCAGGCTGGAAATTCAGAATTTTGCTTAGTATGAATCATTACCATTTTCTGTCCCCAATTTGTCCCTCTGGTGATTTCTTTACTTTTGAAGTCAACCCTGGAATCACAGAGCACAAAGGTGTTACCTGTTTCTTTCAATTTTCCCCAAACCACCAAGCCAAATCTGGGTTCCATCCCTTATTTAAGCATCTAAATACATTTTAGACAGGTTGAGGTCAGAGGACAATCAACTTCATTAGAAAACAATTCAGGCCATTTTAATTTGGGTTCAGGAGCTGATCTATGGAGGTTTGGTGATACAGTTGCACTCCTGCTGGTCACCCAGTGCAGGAGGAGCCCCAGGGCTGCTTGCCTGCTCCTGTCTCACTCCAGCAGCAGAATGCAGGGAGATGGTGTGCAGAATGCCAGGCTCTACCGGGAACAGCAGCAGCAGAAAGTAGGTTTCATCCTTCCAGTGCTTGTTCCTCTCCACTCCCCAACCACTATCCCTGCTGGCTGAGAACAGATTTTGGAAGGAGAAACTGGCCCCCTGCTGCCACTGTTCCCAGCTAATATAAGCAGGAGGGGAGCCTCAGAGCTGCTTCTGGCCCAAGCTCCAGCTGTGGGGAGCAGCTGTGCAGGATGCTGGGGCTCATCCAGAGAAAGTAGCAGTGGCCAGCAGGTTCCTCCTGCCACTGCCTGTTCCCAGTCAGCGAAAGGCTCTTGTGGGAGGAATAAGGTAGAGGTAGAGAGCAGGCACTGGAAAGAACCACCACAACCATCCATGCTTGAACACAGCATCCCACAATCCACTGCCCACAGCTGGAGTGGAGAAGGAGCAGCTCTGGGGCTCCCTCCACACCTTGTGCCCAAGTCAGCAGGCAAAAGCAGCAGCAATGGGTGGGTACGAGGGCTGTGCGAAGCTTCAGTCCCTGATTTGATCTGGTGCAGATTCAGCCCGATTCAGTCGCCGAATCTCCAAGTCAAAATCGAATCAGAGGACCCTTTAATCTCTTTAAATTGAATTGCAACCCTCCAAATAGATTTGGTGATTCGGATATAGACACAGCATTAAATGTTTCTTCGACATTCTTCTAGGTAGCAGGCGGCTCGTGAATGCTGTGATGGTCGGGCAGATGGAGCATCCCACAGGAGAGTGAGGGGCTCCCCAGCGCGCTCAGCAGCAGACCCGGAAGTGGACCAGAAGCACTGCGCCCCCCCGGCTTGGTGACTGGTGCCTCCAGGGTCTGGGGGGGCACCTGGGGTCCCCCTGCGGCCAATCGCCGAGCCAAGGGGGCGTGGGGGGGGGGGGGGGGGGGCCCTGTGTGTTCCCCAGAGAACCTGAAAGTGGACTGGAAGTATTTCCAGTCCACTTCCAGATTCGCCACTGAACAAATCCCCCCCCCCCCCCCCAAATGCTCCCATAGGATGCTCCATCCATCCCAACATTGCAGCATTCATGAGCTGCACCTGGTACCTTGAGAGAAAACATTTAAGCCTTTGTCTATGACCAAATCAATGATTCTCCAAATCAGCATCAAATCTTCACATTCGGATTCAGCTGAATCAAACTGGGGACAGGGATCTGAATCAATAAATCAAATCACTGTCCCTGATTTGGGATGAATCCAAATCCAAATTGAATAGGGTTTTGCACACCCCTAGTGGGTACCACCCCCTTCCTGTGCCTGCTTCCTGTGCAGCTCCCTAGTGTCCCCCACCAGTTCCAGCCAAGCCTTACCCACACATCCCCGCCGTAGTCTGAAGGGAGACATGCCACATCCGTCTTTAGGAAATTCTACATTTGGATTTATAAACATTGAACCCCATGCCCAACTAGGCACTTGAATTTGAAAATCAGGAAGACATACTTTACTTTGATCTGCAGAGGAGACAAATCTTTCTGTCACCTCTGAGTAAAACCACTCTGCCATCTCGTCTTTTTCTCCCCTATTATGTTACGAACGGTCCATGCACTACCACTCACTGGCACACAAAATCATTTTCCACCCTTTGTGAATCAGGAAGGAAGTCCTTGCCCTTTTGCCCTGGGTATATGCATGTATTCAATCCATATGCCACTGACTTGGTCTGAGTAAATCTGTAACCATGACAGGCAATCAAGCACAAACAGCTACGCAGAGGACAGTGGCTGTGGGGAGCTGCTCAGAGCATGGCAAGCTCTGACTGTTCCTAATGAAACATTTAAATGCTGATTTCAGGGAGGAAAATGACATTATGCATCTCCCAGGCAAGCAACAAGAGATGCCGGCTCCCCAGGCTAGTAACGCATCTTTTCCGCACTTCACACAACTAATAGCACAAGGTTCTTCAGCATGAAATAAAAGTTCCCAGGAGGACGACTGAACTGGTTGGATTCCATTATTTCCAGAGACAGCCTCTGATTTTTCTTTTAGGCAAAGACCAGAGAGCTCTGTTGGACCATGTCTTTCATGCTGATACTCCCAAACACTGGGTTAACTGCTCTTTCTCCATCTCTGTTAGTTCCACTAGCGTTCTAAAGGTGACAAGTTTGATGTTAGGTCACTTAAAATATAAGTGCTAGCATTTCTTGCTTTCATGGGGTGATGCTTTAAAACCCTGGGCTGTTCAGTACTTAATCCAGTATTTCTTGGAACGTTTATGGCAGCCCATTTTATCAGAGCAAAGGAGTTTGTTCTCCTCTTTCTTGTGCACTAGAGACAAGGTTCGTGCAGACCAGCTACTGATGGGATAGGAAAGTACATATAACTAAAAACAGTCCACAGTTAGCAAGATAGAGGCATCTGTTACTGGGCATGCAGAGCTTAGCTAGACTGGATAGACCATCCAAGACTGAAAATGGAGAATAAGCTTCAGACCTTCGCAGGGGTTCAAGTAAAAATAGACATCGGGAGATGATGGCTTGAGAAGGAATGGGGCTTGAGGTGACCCTACACTGCACTCTTCATGTTCCCTTACATCCCTCATATGTCCCTGTCAGCAGTAACCTGATGGACCCAGCAACCAGCATTTCCTCAGCAACTACAGGACACCTGGAAAGAAGCAGAGGAAAAAAATGGAGTTTTGGCTTGCTTTTATTCATGACCTCACTTTGCCCCAGGCAACCAATAGGCTCTCTGCTGGATATATGAGAGACCACTGTCAGAGCTAGCTCATGCCCATAAGGGCATCTCACAGAAAATCCTTGGCAGTCATTTGCATTTTCAGATATAAAAACCAAAACATTTTGGGCCCCAGTAAGATGCTGGCCTGGTCAGACCTAAATAGTGGTACTTGGCCCTATAGAAGAACAAAGCCTCCGAACTAGAATTCTAGCTGTTCACCTTCTTATGCCTTGAAGAAGTTGCCCTTCAAAGGTGTGTACTTTGAAACAAGTTTTCAGGGACAGGACAATGTCACTAACAATTTGCCACACAGCAGCTTATGGAAGATTTTTGCTTTGGTTCAGGGACATTTCTCTTTTGGGATCTGAATGGCTACATGGAAAGTTCCTCTTTGTAAATATCTGCTGATATTTGGAGATATCTGCAGTTGGTTCTCGAAAAACATGGCAAGACAGAGCATTGTTTTGGTAATTCTCTATTTACTTGCTTTTATAACTTAGCTATTTACTGTTAGCCACATATATCTTTAGGCAAAAACATCCAGCACAATATGGTCTCATCAGTCAGCAGAGGATTAGAGAATCAACAAGCTGAAGCTGGAGGCATTCAATCAGAAAGAGCAAAAAGGACAGGTGGCTCTATCACTTTTAGAAAACGCCTAAGGGGACTGGATGAATCAAACTAAGGGAAGTAGAAGTCCTTCATCTTTAGGTCACCAGTTCAAAACCAGCTCTGCTCCATAGTGGCTGAAAGTCATTATCCGCTGAAGGGTATTTAGCAATCTATGTGAAATGAATTGGTGGATTCAGTTCTTAAGAGACCTGGCATCACATTGTTTTACTGGCAGTAAGTTAACCTCATCTCAGAGGCATCCACTATCAATGCATGTAAGCTCCACATGAAAGGATTAAAAGAAAGAAAATGAGCACCTTTGTTTGCAGTCTGGCTACCAGAGATTAATCCTGATCAAAAAGCTACTGAAACCAACAGGAGTTTTTCTTTCGACTTCAATGGGGTTTGAATCAGGCTCTAAATGAGCAGACTGAAGGGTCCTACTAGAACCTTGAAAGTAAATTGGATGCATCCTGGAAGGAAACCTCTGGGGAAAGCCTGACCAGTTTCTGCTTACTCCAGAGGTCAGCAATGTTTTTGGGCAGACTGCCAAAAACACCCACAACTTCAGCTTTTAAGATATTAGCATGCCAGGAGTGGACGGTGGGCAAGCTGCGAGGGCCCCAACCCTTGTTGTGGCAGCACAACTCTACCACCTTTGTAGAGGCATGCATGCTTAGCAAAATGCCTCTATGTGCCATGCTCTGGCACACATACTAGGAGTTGCCTACCCTAGCCTACACTATGCCTATTTAACTCAAGAAGAGAAGCTCAGTCTCTCATCCAAGAGACCTAGGAGTAACAGAGCAAATAAGCAAAAAATGGGGACAACTCTCTGAACTCAGATGAAGAGAATGCTACACCTTACATCTTCCAGAGTCCAAGCAAATAAAAAGAGGGAAGTGTTTAATCTCCCAATATACTAAAAACTGAGCACTGAGGTATCTCAATTGTGGCCAAAATATTCCTTCCACAGCTTAGAAACTGCCAAAACATCTCCTAATATCTATCTTTGCTTTGAAAAGAACATGGGGTAGGGAACATGAACAACAAGTCAACATGATTGTTGTGAGTGAGACTCAACTAGGGGGTGGGTTTTTGTTTCAGTTCACAAGATGTGCTATAAGCAAACAAAAAAAGGAACAGGCCAAAAATGTTCTCCTGCATTGCAGACAGCAATAAACACACATGAAGTTACTAAGGAAGCGGGTCTGAAAGAACACTTTAAAGAAAAACTAGGGAGATGAATAGGCACAGTTTAGTTAAATGAGTAGATAATGCTTGATTCAAAGCTCACTGAAGTCATTAAATTCAGCGGGCTTTGGATCAGAATCCTAGTGAAGAAGCCGGAGGTTGGTATTAAAATAAACCAAAACACAGCAGGCATGTTGAGGGGGCTGGATTTTTCTCCCTCTCAATTTCCTTGACTTCCCATATTATATTAGTAATATGCAGAGCCTTTGCTTCCTGTCAAACTAACTACTCAAACTAAAGCATCTTTAATGTAGGAGTAAGGTACATGCAATGATACTGCTGTTAAAGTCCAGCTACAGCAAAACTACATGAACAACAGAACAAGAAAATAAAAACCCATAAAGACAAACTGCTCCTTCTCCAACAATCAGACACAATTATGATAAGGGGTCTAGAGGGCCGCCTGGCAGGCCATGCCATAGATGCTCCTAGACCCAAGAAAAAGGGCCTCCTCCTGTGTGTGTGGCAACTGGATGTACAAAGCTTTCTTCTGAAATCAATCAATAGCATCAGAGCAAAGCATCTGGTGCAGTTGAATAGCATGAAGAACAATGACAGCACTTGGTACCTTCAAGCGATAAAGATCTTTGGTTCTATAAGCACTTCTACCAACTGGTGAGCAGAAAGTGAGGCTGAACACAAAAGCAACATTAACCCCACCTGATTTGAAGCCAATTTTTAAAAATTTGTGTCTTGGAAGTATATATACAGTCCCATCTGCAAACATGTTCAACTAACATATTCTAAACTTGATTTTCATTGAGCCTTACAAAGGTGAACTTTGGTTAGTTAATTCCAGCAGGTTTTTTTGAGCTATTAACAATAATACACACATGGACACATAGCACCCTGGAAGTTTTAGTTAGAGAATTCAGGTAAAGCCTGGGCTGGGGGGGGCGGGGAGGGGGGGAAGACACTTTAAAATTACTTCCCATTTTATTATTAGAGTAAGACCAAAGTTTCTGGGGGTTACTTTTACATGTGTTACCATTTGTTGGGAAAATCTGTTCAAAATTTGACAACAAAAGTAACTACAGCAAAATGTAGTTATTGGATTAGTTGCTCTGTACTTCCACTTGTTGCCATCAGCTATGTCTGAATGAGGTGTTTGCTTTCCTGAAGATGATATTACACTGTAGAGTAAGGGGTGTGCGAAACAGGCCGTATTCAATTCGGATTCAGATTTGTTCCAAATCAGGGACAGTGATTCGATTCGTTGATTCGGACCACTGTCCCAATTTGACTTGGCCCTATCCAGATCTTAAGATTCGATGCTGATTTGGAGAATCATCGATTCGGCCATAGACACAGCTTTAAATGTTTTTTCTACATACCTCGAGGTATCAGGCATGCTTTGTGAATGCTGCAATGGTGGGGCAGATGGAGTGTCCCACAGGAGCGTGTGGGAGGGGAAGGGGGGGGGCACATGCTTGGCGGCGAACCCAGAAGTGTATACTTCCGGTTCATTTCCAGGTCCACTGCTGAGCACATGGAGGACCCCCCTGCCCCTCCCCAGCTCGGCAATCAAATGCAGGGGGACCTCAGGTGCGTCCCCAGATGCCAAACCGGGGGGGAGGGGGAAGAGGGGTCTGTGCAGTCCATGGTGAACCTGGAAGTGGACCAGAACTGCTTCTGGTCTACTTCTGGGTCTGCTGCCAAGTGCGCTGGGGACCCCCCCCCCCATGCTCCCGTGGGATACTCTATCCATCCCAGCATCTCAGCATTCATGAACTGCCTGGTACCTTGAGGTATGTAGAAAAAACATTTAAAGCTGTGTCTATGTCTGAATCATCGAATCTTTCCAAATCTCTTGGAATCAATTCAGAAGTTTCCAATTCAATTCAGAGAGATTAAAGGGTCTCCCGATTTGATTCGGATTCAGAGATTCGGCCATCGAATCAAGATGAATCTCTGGCAAATCGAAGCAGTGACCAAAGTTTCACACAGCCCTACTGTAGAGCACCAGCATCATCCATCTGTTATTATGTCATTTCCAGTATGTGACACTATATTTGGAAACCCATCAAAAGCCAAACATGTCTCAGCTCCCAAGAAGAGCTCAGTGTAATCACAGAGGGATTATCTGCAAATGTGTGGCATGGACAGAGCTGGCCAGAAATACCATTTTGTGAAAAATACTCGAATTTTTCATTTGCTTGCACTTCAAAGTATTTGAAATGAGCCTGTTTTTATCTAAATATCTTGATGTTTTGATGTATTTAATAATACATGTTTTTATATAGCACTGTAACAACTGGCCTGGCCTTTCATGGGGCTGTTGCACCACTGGCAGTCTCACCAGGCCACCCATGAAGCAGTGGTGCAGTTTTAGGTCATGCCCAGGACCTGAAGCCTCCTCTAGTCCCAGTCCCAGCCCCAGCCCACAGACCTCCAAGCTGTTCCTGGCCTCAGCTCTGCCAGCTGATGTCTCTCTCAGCAGGCAGCAGCAAACTGCTGCTTCCCCTATATAGCCTGTGTCTCAACATGGCCACCACAATCAAGCACCTAGATGCTGTCAGCTCCAGCCCTTAAAGTGGCAGGCACCAACAATGCCCTGCCACAGGCACTTTTCATTAGTTGGATATTTAAAAGCATCACAGAGGAGATCAATATTATTATCCCTGTTTAATGTAAGCAGAAAATTGAGGTGCAGAGAGATAAAGCAACTTTCTTACGACCACCCAGCAGGCCAATGTTTCCTGATTCTCAGTCCTATTCACTAAGGAATGCTGCCCCTTACTCTACAGTTTTTTTAGCCAATACTAAAAAAAAAAAATCATATAAATAGTATTAAAAACTTTCATCTGTTAAAATTCTAGTGTTTGGTAAAAAAAAATGTTTTCAATAAAGTTTAATAAAAAGGCACCCCAATTTTTGTAAAATGCGTATTAAAATGGTAAAATTTTGTTTTAGAGACAAAGGTGTCTTTTGACAAAAATTTTTATTTTGGCCAAAAACATCAACAATAAACCCATTTCAACTAGTCATGTATTAGTCCAGTGGTACTCAACCTTTTTTGCCCAGCAGGCCAGATAAGCAGTACCCAGTCCATCCATCACTCTGTGGTCCTGGTCTGGTACCTGGTGGGGGGGGGGGGGGTGCGACACAACCCCATTTGGTCATTGAGGATGAGGATGAGCATGAGGATGAGGTGGGGGAGCAGCCCCACCCTGATCCAGCTGCATGGGAGAAGGAGACTTAACCTGGCTCCACTAGAGTGAAATATCAATTGAACTGAGACCACTAACCCATTTCAATTAACATCCATCTTATGATCCCCAATGACCTAGGCTGGATTTGAAATGGGAAACAAGTAAGGAATCCAAGACCTCCCTCATCTGGGTCATCCAATCTGCTGTAATTTTTTATTTATACAGCCAGGTCCTCCAGAATAATTTGACTTTAAATTTGTGCAGCAAGGATCATTCTTGAATGCAAGTCATCTTCCAGAGGTGTTTCAACACCTCTCACATTGGATCTCATTCAGAATGCTCTAATATTGTGCAGGGAGAATGACCACGCACAGAGCAGCTCCTGGGTCATGGTGGAACACTAAGGAAATGCATGATTCTTTTACACATCACTCCCTAACATATGCTATGTCTGGACACAACAGACAATTCAGTCCATCAGTATCACATTTCTTCTCTACTATTTTGCTAGATGATAAATGTGTTCATTCTATTAAAGAACAATCCCAAAAGACCTAGGATTTATTTTTCCCAGTCTTTCTTGCCACATCTTTAAATTAAGCATGTTGCAGTGAACTTCTCTCTGTCAAATAAAGGATAGAATGTGTTTACTTCAGAACAGGAGAATCATTGCTCTTTTAGGCACAGATTTGGACAGCAGCTGTTTCCACCGCTCCAAAAAGCTTCCCTAAATTAATCACACAGCTCCCCAGCACTCTCTGTGCCAACTGGCCTGGAGCATAAAACTTAATTTTTGATCTCAATGCAGATCTCACAAATAACTATATTGCCACTGCATCCAATGGACCAAAGTCTCTTTTTAGTTCTAATCATCTGGTTAGATGCTGGTACTAAAAATGTTAAATCAGAAGCTCTTGTTACTGCCAGCCAAAGAAATTATTGCTGCCAAAACCAACCCCCAAAACTTGAAGGAACAACAATATAACAATTAGATTCAATACAATTTAGGTTTTTGCTTTCGAGGTCTGTGATCTGAAATGCACTGAAGATGGTGAAAGCTTTTAGGTTGATTTGACTAGGTTTGGGATTAGAACCTCAGTCTCCAAATCATAACTGGTTTCATCCCTTAATACTTTGAAAACCTTTTCTTTTTGACCCTTCCTTATTCCTTTCACACACCGTAGGATCACCTGTAATATTTATGGCCATAATTACTCTGCCTCTTAAACAGTAGCAAGCTATGGAGGCTGCACAGAAGGCCAATTCTATATTTTACTTTAATAAGCCCCATGAACAAACCTGACTTAATTTAGAATAACTGCAGCCTCAGAATTATAGAATTGGCAGTCCAGCATGAAATCCCTGGTGGCTTATTTGTTTCAAAAATGATTTTTTGTAATACCAATGCCAATGCATATGTATTACACTTGCTACTGCTGTTTGGATTGTAAAGTAAAAAATATAAAGGTAGGAAGAGGGTTTGATTCCCACCCCCCAGTTTACTAGTAATTATGGTTGAATAAAATATAAAACAATAGGAGTGAATTTGCAGTCACTGTGAAAGTTATCCTTGCTTTTTCAGAACACTATACTTTGAGAGATACTAAACAACAACAAAGAAAAATCTGGGAGATTCCTCTCCCACTGATGATACATTCTGCTAACACGGCGAGTGCTCCTGAAGTTTTCTACCCAACAAAAAGCAAACTGCAGTGATAGGAAGTATGGTTGTGTAGTTAAGGGGCTCACCCAGAACTCAGGAGATTGGAGTCATTCATAATCCTGATTCTGTTATAGTCTTATGTTCATCTAGACACAACACTTCATCCACATGTGTAACTAGCAAGATTTGTTCCCTGGGCAAAACCTCATAGGGGTGAAGGTGTCAAATACAAGGGAAGAGGAAGAGAGGGAGGTTGTTCCCCTTGAACAACCAGGTCATATGAAACCTAACTGACTAGAAACCCTCTTGGCTAGTCTTTCTGCACATCCTCATTATATCCCATTTGATATGGGAGTGTCAGGTCCCCTCTACATGTTACATGTATTGTACAACTAACTGGTTACTTCTGCAATTACCTTGAGATCAGCTACTCATGCAAAGAAGTTATCACACAATAAAAAGCTCCAACCATCTATAAGTTAGACCTCAAAAATATGTATGAACTTTATAGCTGGTTGCTATTGAGCTTTAATTTGTATATGTAGCAGGGTCTCCCCTGTGGCTGGGAGCCCTGTCAGCTGACAGGGCTCTCAGCCTCAGGGACGAACTTTACTCAGCTCAGGCTATGAGTTGCACAGCTGCTGAGGACTCAGTCCCAGTGCTGAAGAGGCTGGGTCCCTGCAGTATGCCTCTTGGCAAACCCCTGGGGTCAGAGGATTGCCACTGTGGCAATCTCCCCATCCTGGGTGTGCATGTGGACAGCCAGGGCACAAGGATTGCTTCAGGGGTGATTCCCCAGTCTGGGGTGTGTGAAATCCCTGCAGCTGGGAACCCTTCAGCTGGGGTGCATGGGGTTCCCAGCCCTGGAAGCTTGCTTCTTGCTGCTGCAGGGGGAGTCTGGGATCAGGATCAGGCTCCCCCTCCACCAGCAATGTGGTAAGATGGGATCTACTGCACAATCCCACAATTGCACCTCCTGCTATTTGAGCATTAGATCCTATTGTGCCTTTACCTGCATGTGCAGAGAGGGCCTCAAGCATGCACCAACACAGAGGGCACAGATCCTTTTTAAATCACACTTCCAATATTGCTGCCTTAAAGGGGCTGTGGGCCCTGTATACTATCTGTAATAAATGTTAAGGAACTGAGATCTGCTGGGGAGCAGTCAGAGCCATGGTTTTAAGACCCAGCTGTGCACACAAAAGTATTGGTATAACGTCCATTTTTCCAGGGGATCTGTACTTTAGGAACCACTAATTTCACTGGTCTAAAATTTGGATCACTAACTCACAAACCAATGAGTCCCACCAAATATCATGGCAATCTGCTTATTGAAGATCTGACAGCATTTAGAAGACACCCTTGGAAAAGTTAGTCCTTTTCAACCTTAACTCTTGTGGAACTGGCAGCCAGTATAGCTTTACAATTTAACACATAATAGCCCTGTTTTTAGCCTTGGGTATACTGGGTGCAATAGTTTTTCTGATACCGACAAACAGTTGTTACAGGTCGCTTGTACCTGAGTGCTTAACTGCCCCTTTGTTCATGTAATTACCCAACACTGAACTAACAGCTTCCTGGAAGTTTAACAGCTGGATGTTTGTGGGTTTGCAGTTGCTTCCTTCCTACATTATAAATTTGCTCCGTGCCCCATACAATCATCTACGGATTACCAGTTAACCCAAATTTATTTGCACTCTTACTGATGAATCCTGTTGAGAGATGTCTGAGAAGCCCATTTTGGCTATGTATTTTTAATTGATCTTTCCCATTTCCTCCTATTACAAGTAACTCTGCAGTGCACCACTACATTTCGTTTTCACCAGATTCTTATGCACTTCTGTGAGGAATTAAAAAACAATGCTAAATCATCATCTTTAATGCTCAATCACCATTCTGGGGGCAGCTTGGTGCAATTGCTTTTTTATTGTAGCATCATCTGATCATGGGAAGCTGGAGATGAGAATGGAAGCACCTGCAGGTGTCTGCAAGCCTGCCTTATTTACACGCTCCATTATGATTATTGCATGAAAAGGATATTATCAAGTAGTGTATGTCCCAAACGTATGCTTGCAAATAAAAGCTCCACATTCTTTCTTGTATTCAGGTCATATCACTTACAGAAAGCAGCCCTAATACCAGTGTAAACAGCCACAGAAGAGTCACCTCAGTGTACTAAGCCCTAGTGTAGTACTTTCGATGCAAGTCTTCAAACAGACATCAGCTGGTATATGAGAGATGTCCTTATGCCCTTCCAGTTCCAAGGCATTACAATCATTTGGGGCTCCTCAGTATTGCCAGCTCGCATGATTTTATTTCAGGTCCCATGCAACCTGTTGCTTTTCTAAAGCTCCTGGAGTCAGGTAAAAGCATGAAAATTTTGGTTTCTAAAAAAATGTAAATTGTTTGTCCTCATGGTTTCAGAGACAAGCTTGAAAGGGAGAATTTTAAAGTTAAAAGAATGAAATCAGAGGGGAATACCTCCACCCATTTATTATTTTTAAGGTCTCATAGTTTCAATGGTCCAGACTCGAGTTCTGAACCCTTGGCAAAACTGATCCAAATGCAACCAGTATAAATTAAAGCATTGGTCACATATGATGGGGATCATTTAGGTAAAAATTTAGCTTATGTCAAGGAGTGGAAGAGCACAGAGAATGTCAAAAACCTGCTTTGTATGCTGCTAGGTTTCAACCTGTATCCTGCACTGAGAGCTGCAGGTGAGGATCTAAGAGAAATTGTAAGCATCTTAGTGAGAAGAGAAACTTCCTTCTTTTTTCTCTTACAGGGTTTTTTTTAAATAATCCACAAAACAGTACTGAGAAATAGATTCATTTTACACTCTCATCTTAGACCAAATACTGAAAGTGTGAAAATAACAGCAGGAACAGCTTTCTGCTGTAATAACCTAATAACCTGTAATAACCCCAGTCATTCGGATCATGATCCTGGAATTTAACTAAATGATTTTTATCTTCACAACATCCATATAAATCAGCAAAATCCTGCAGGAGATTTAAAATGCAGTTCCCAAGCAC
The DNA here is from genome assembly GCF_030867095.1 of Alligator mississippiensis. NCBI lineage: Eukaryota > Metazoa > Chordata > Crocodylia > Alligatoridae > Alligator > Alligator mississippiensis. Next base: position 184,794,918 of record NC_081825.1, on the reverse strand, counting down.
AAATATGATTGCAAATGAATTCAAAAGAGAGCAACTGAATGCCAAATATTAATTATGATACTGCCCTGGATGTGATGTAGATCCACAACATTGCACTGTATGATTTGGCCTAACAGAGCATTGTTATTATACTACTCCTTTTAGTTAAAAACTACTGTCCTAAAAGAACTACATGCAGAATTTATTTTAGCTGGTTTAATATAAAGCAGTGTTACATAATTCACTGACTCAGGAATGAAAATACTACCAAAAAAATAAAGACCTGAGGGCTAGGGAAAGACATTACACATAAATTGGTTCAAGTGATCAGAAACTGGTTTAAACCTGTAACATATCAGATGTTCAGTGTGCATAAACCAGTTTGAAAATGGCTAAGACTGGTTTGAGATAAACCTGGTTGAATGTAGTATCAAACTTAGCTGATTTGGCTCAAACCAGTTTATGCAATGTCTGTCCCAGACACCTTCCTGGCTTAAGTTAAGTCAGCATCCTCCAGCAGCCCAGATGCTTTGCAATTCTGGGCAGGGCTCTGCTCTCTGCTTCAGCCCACCAGGGCTGGCCCCGCCCCTCTGCTCCCTGGCTGCAGCTCCGGCAAGACTGCAGGTATAGCGGGGTCTGCCTGGCTTCCTCCTGCTCCCCCCATCCCCCTCACCACTTCCAGCTCAAGCAGGAATTCCTCCCTACCTCCCCAACCTTACACAGACACCTCTCACCATTAGCTAGCAGACCGCATGCTGAATAGAGTCCGTGCTGTGGGAGACAGGACAAAGGCAGACAGGACACTGTTGGCTTAGGGCTCTTTGGAGCTAATCAACAGGTAGCTGGTAATGTCCCTCCATCCTTTCCTGGGGAAAAGTAGTTTAAAAAGAGCTTGAACTAACGATACAGCCTTTGGCTTTGCTGATCAGCTGATAAATACTGTGTAACTCCCTGCTGTGTAAGTAAATGCTGTGCAACTCCCTGCTGGCTCCCTAGCTAGTCAGAGCATCCTGCCAGGCTTGGTCACACCCCCCCATAGCTCAGCTCTGTGGAAGGGAAGGGAGAGCTGCTCTAGTGCCCCCTGGATTCTAGCCTGAGCCACTGCAAGCATGCGCCTGCATTTCTGGAATGAAAAGGGAATGTCTATCCACCTCCAAATCAGTTCAAGCTTTGCAGGTTAGACTAACCCGCAAAGACTGAATCAATGCCGGCTCAGGCTTTTTGAATGTCTGTCCCTAGCCTAAGAGAAGGAACTTGAGTGCCAGGGTGGGGATGGGAGAAAAGGTTTGTCTGACAAATCATGTGAGATGCAGGTTAACTGACTGGAATAGAGCCCAGGGATTTTTCCAAGTCTGAATGCTCTCTGAACAAGGTGGATTGCACAAAGAGTTCCATAAGCCACAAGGCTAAACAAAGCCAGTGTAAATAATATTTGGATCTTATTGGTAAGTGAGGAAAACTTTGACTGAGGCACAGGACAGCAGAAATAGTTTAGGTTGACCAAGCATGGGGAAGAACCTCCACCACTTAAAGCTAAAAGTGAGAACAAACTACAGCTCAAGGTATGAAAACATTTGGTTAAAGTTTGATTATGCATTTGACTAGAAGTAGCAAGAATCAGGATTGTCAGGCGAAGGCCTACTCCCAGGCAATTACCAAACTATTTTACAGGTTTGGAACATAGCTCTTCCAAGAGTTAAGTACTTGGCCCCATCTAGCAAGACACTTCAACAAGTGCTTCCCATTTAGCATGTGAATAGTCCCATTGGATTCTATGGAGTTGCTTATGTGTTTCATTTTTCGCATAATTATAGTTTCATAGTAGTTAGGGTCAGAAAGGACCTAAATAGATCATCTAGTCTGACCTCCTGCCACTGGCTGGAGCACATGCTGGTATCACATGACCCCAGACAGGTCTTCATCCAACCTCTTTTTTAATTTACCCAAGGTAGGAACGAGGACCACTTCCCTAGGAAGTTGGTTCCAGATCCTAGCCACCCTAAGTGTAACTGCTTTGCTGAAGACAACCTTCCACAGAAGCAAGTAGCTTTGCACATTACAGGACTGATTGTTCAAAGTGGCCCTATTCTGCTTTCAACAGATGTCAGCAACAATTCCAGGGAAACTGGTAACTTTGGCATGACTAAAATAAATGACAAAACTGCCTTTCAATCCAAGAGACTGAAACATCATTCTATGGGTGCAAAACTATCGTAAAGTTTTTTCTCAGAGAAGCAGGCCCAAGGAATGCAAGATAATGGAAGATGAAGTGGTTTCAAGCTGCAAGTGAACTTGTGATGTTCACCTAATCGCTACTTCCAGCAAGAGTGGAGATGATGAACAGCAAGCAGATACAAGACCACAATGGAAGCCCACTCTTCCCAGAAGTATTTATTATCTACTTATGACAAGGTTACCTTGTCTTTTTTGTTTGTAAGAAAAAACCCTTTTCCTAATAAGAATTCTTGAATATCTGATGCATTCTAAGATGCATTCTAACAAAAACACCCAAACGTATGTTTAATTTTAAGCACATTCTTAAGTCCAACTGATCTGAAAAGCAGTTTAAACATGTACTTAAGTGCTTTGCTAGACTTGGATCCAAATCTGTCTTTGTAAAAGCCCCTGTTCCAATTAGTGGGTCTTTCTAAAGAATTTATACAGAGCTGGATCAGGCACAAAGTGACATGAGACTTGAGGAAAAGCTGGGGAGACCCAAGTGACATTCTCTTTGATGAATAAATGCCAAAAGCCAACTGCTTAGTAACAACAGTTCCTTATCCCCTAAAGCAAAATGACAGCACTAATAACATGCAATATCAAGTTATTAATCATCCAGTCCCGAGCCAGCCAATTAGTCTGGTGCAATGTAATTAAAACAAAAAACAACGCTAGCTCAGAAGTGAAATTCACTGCATTTGAGACTAGCAAAGCCAATGAAAAAAGTTCATTAGAACTAGACAAAATTCATACACAGATTGGCCCAAACTCTGGGTAATTAGCCTGCAACAGCTTGGCATTACCCAAGGAGAGTATGGATAATTGGGTTCAGCGTCCCTGCAGATCTGCTCTGTTTCTTGTGACAATAAACCATTTGTGCTTCACAGCAGCTTCTAGTTTTCCAAACCAACCCCATCTTACAAGGGCTACTGACCCAATAATTTGCTTGTCAAAACTTGTTAGTTGAGGCAGGACAAAAGCAACAAGGCATGTTGTTAATCCAAGAGATTAATTTGTTTTAATGACTTTCAGGGATCCAAACCATTCTCTCTGAGATCAAAAACAGCTCTGGGACACTTCACCCTGAGCCAGAGAGCACATGGTAGAAAAGGAGAGGCAGGACAAAGTTTATTATGTGGTTTAATTCGAATGTGGCTAAAGTCAAGAAAAATCAAGTATAAAAGGCATACTGCCCGCTCACAGGATGAAACATAAAGGATGTCTCTGGTTAACTATAAATGGAACAAACAGATTAGCAGAAGAAAAAGAAGGAACAGAAAGAGGTAGCTAGCTGCATTAGTCTGAAGCCAGGCAGGGGCAGGACAGGGTCAGCATCTAGGGCTAGGGACAGAAATTACACATAAACAGGTATAAGTAATCAGAAACCAGTTTAAATCTGTAACACAACAGAAGTTCAGTACACATAAACTGTTTTCAAAACAGACAAAACCAGTTTACAATAAGTCTGGATGGATGTAGTATCAGACTTAACTGATTTAGGTTAAATTGGTTTACTGAACTTCCATCCCAGATCGCCTCCAGATTCAAGTTAAATACAGTCCCCCAGCGTCCCAGGATGCTTTGCACCTCTCCCGCACCCCCCTCCCCCCTCCCACCTCCAGCCCAGCAGGGAGGTGTGCTCTAATGCCCCCTGATGCCCCCTGACATCTAATGCCCCCTAATGCCCCCTGACATCTGGCTTGGGCCACTGCAGGCATGTGGCTGCATTTCCAGAATCAAAAGTGAATGTCTGTTCACTTGTTTATTGGTTCAATCTACACAGTTTAGATTAACCTGTAAAGATTGAATCTATACAGCCTTGGACTTTTTGACTGTCTGTATTTAGCTTTAGAGACTACCTGGTTCAGAAATGTATTAGCTGTTGCCTATGAAGACCAATGCCTCTGAACCCATTAGTCTCTAAAGTACCACCCTGCCCATAAGTGAGAAATTAGAAACCTGACCCAGCAAAACACTGACCAGGGGTCTTTGAACATGTAGCCCTGGGACCAGACCAGCTGCAGGTTAAAATTATAGAAATGCTTAAGTTCCCTGTTGGATGGGGCAATACTGAAAGCATGTATTTATCCAATAGAGCTGTGCAACATTCTTACAAAGAAGCTGAAAATATCTACAAAACATGCGTTGCTTACATCCTACTATATAATTGAAAAACACCCCATTTCACAAAATACACTAAACATTGTTATTCTGTTTTTCCTTTTGAAAATAAGCCATTTTCAGATCCACTTCCTAGCCAAATAATATGAAATTGTGGTTTAACATTGACAAGGTTTTCTGTGAATATAGGCCTACTTTTAAACAAAGGCAGATTTGCAGGAGGCTCTCTCCCATTTGTTCAATATACCATTTCATGAAATTTAATGAGGCAACAAAACATTATGGGCATGAAGTTAGCCAGGATAAAACTGTAACTATTTAAAATGGGAAAAAAAAACATTTCAAATATAGTAATGCAAAGATGTGTCAATGTCCATGGATAATTATGACAGTCATAATGATGCCTGTAAATTAGTGCCAAATGATTCACTGTAACTACACAATAACTTGAGTTTTCTATTAAGCAGCTTTGCATTTAAGTAGTTTGCTATTAGCTTAAACCTGATCTGACATCTACTTGCATACTGCAGACTAGTGTTTACAAAGTCCGGTTTTTGAAATATGGGTAAAAAATTGTGCATTGACATATGCACATCAGCTGCTTGCAGACGTTAAAAAAACCCAAAAAACCAAAAAAAATGTACTCTACCAGGAGAAGAGAAGAGAAGAGAAGAGAAGAGAAGAGAAGAGAAGAGAAGAGAAGAGAAGAGAAATGTACTCTACTTTGGCCCAGCTCTACAGCATCTGTATAGATTGGGTGCTTCAGTGAGGCTTTTTGGCACTATTAGCTAAAGCCAATTCAATCAGCTATTAGATAAAAGTACCAAAAAAGCCCCACTAAAGCATTCAATCTGTACAGACATTGGTCAAGCCCAGTCCAACTAACATGCTGCCTCTTGTGGGCATGTGCTGGACTTGGCACAGAAGCTCATGGAGTTTAAGGTAAAGTGCCATTTTGTTTTTGTTTTTTATGAATGTCTGCAAGCAGCCCTAATGACTAAATTGTCATTTGTGTGCCTACAAGGTTCAGGGTATGGACACAGCATGTTTACTAAGGAGTATGTTGATTGTATTACATAGTAAAAGAGGAATACACACACACATACACAAGACATACCCTTACTAGGGACATTGTGACAGGGGGAAGATCACATGGCCAGTTGCAGTGCAGCTCTGTCTCACCTGTCACGACTTTCTGATCAGTAATACAAGATGAAATAAATGGGAGGCTGCCCATTTAATGCCCCAATGCCATAGGGTCTACACACAGCTCTGACTTCCCCTTACTGAGTCGGAGACTACTGCACAGTAGTGTCATGTGGCAGAAACCGTGATGTGATGCTACTGCACAGTAGTCTCAGGCTACTGTGCAGTCAGTGTCACAAAAAAGCCATCTGTCGGCACTACTGTGCAGTAATGCAAGTTACTGTGCACTCAGCATCTTGTGTAGATACAGCAACTGTTTCTTTATACAAGGTCTCTAGAGCAAACAGGAGCAAAAAGGAAAGTCTAATTGCCCTTGGTTCAGTGTATCAGGCTCTGAATATGCACAAGGAGCAATCCAGAGAACTAAAGCAGTGCTATTTTTATATAGCTGCTCTTCAGAATATAACCAACTTCCAAGAAGCTACACGAGCTAGAGGCACAGACCTGTTATAAAATCTATTTTGCCATCTTCTCTCTCATTACCTTTGGTGGCCGGGACAGGAAAACGGATCTGAATTTGAATTACCCTAGTGTTTCAGCTAACTGAGCTGCAGTACAGTGGATCTTTAGCATGCAGAATTTGATCCTATTCCATCGTGATCCCTGGTGAAACCTCCCATTCACCAACATATTGTGTGCCTGTAGGTATGAGAATTTGACATTATTTGAGAAAAGGCACCGGAAAAAAAAATCAGACCAACTACATAAAGATTTCTGAATCCTCACCATGATCAAATATCAGCAGCCATGACATTAAATATCTTTTCTTCTCTGAATACACACGGGGAAACAAGCAAAAGCTAATTTTAAACATAAATCTCAGGGAAAAAAACCTCATCATGCAGAAGGTAAGGAATCCTAGAAATTAAATTCAGGGGAGGGGTGGGGGGCGGGCTCTTCAAGAGAGATCAAATAGAGACAGGCTCAAGGGTTTTTTGTTTGCTTGTTTTGCTTGCAGTTGTAATTAAAGTCTTCCTTTTTTTATTCACATCACTCTCTGAATCCTCTTCCCATACCAAACAGTGAAACACTTGGTACCTAAAGTTTGTTTGAGTATTAGCAGGGCACGTCACCAGCTTTTCTGTCTCCCATTTCTTAACCAGAATCATGGTGACAGATGGCACATGTATGTCTTATGTTACCTGTCAGAAACTGGTATTATTAGGCATCTGTATAGGCATATCTCTCTTAAGCCAGTACCTTAAGCCTCAAGTCCCTGTCAAACTGAGAGTTTACCAAAAGTATGAAAAATCATGCACATGTAATTAGTCCTGCATTTGAATCCATAAAAACAGTCTTCGCCCTTTCTCAATTAAATAGTCCAGTTTTAGAGCTAAAGAAAAATTTTGTATGTTGAACCCAAATCGCCAGCAAACTCTGAAAGATAAACATGGAAGGGCCAGGGATGAAATCTACTTTAAAACATTTCCAAAGAGAGTTAGCTTTGGGCGCAGAGGGGCAAGAAAAACAAAATGCTCATTGTATTTAGGATCTTAGGAGATGACATACACCTGGCGTTCTAAAGATGTCCCAGAAAAATCATAGAATCATAGAAAATTAGGGTTGGAAAGGACTTCAGGAGGTCACCTAATCCAATCCCCAATTAGATCATCCCAGCTAAAGCTTTGTCTATCTGGGTCTTAAAAACCTCCAAGGATGGAGATTCCACCACCTCTCTGGGTAACCTGTTCCAGTGCTTCACTACCTTCCTCATGGGAAAGTTTTTCCTAATATTTAACCTAAACTTCCCTTGCTGCAACTTGAGACCATTGCTCCTTGTTCTGTCATCTGTCACCACTGAGAACAGTCTAACTCCATCCTCTTTGGAACCGCCTTCAGGTAGTTAAAGGCTGCTATCAAATCCCCCCTCAGTCTTCTCTTCTCTGAACTAAATAAGCCCAGTTCCCTCAGTCTCTTCTCAGAAGTCATGTGCCCCAGACATCTAACCATTTTTATTGCCCTCTGCTGAAATCTCTCCAATTTGTCCACATCCTTTCTGTGGTGGGGGCCCAAAACTGGACACACTACTCCGAATGTGGCCTCACCAACGCTAAATAGAGGGGAATAATCCTTGAGCTGCTGGCAACACTCCTACCAATGCAGCCCAGTATGCTGTTAGCTTTCTTGGCAACAAGGGCATACCACTGGCTCATATTCACCTTATTGACCACTGTAACTCCCAAGTCCTTTTCTGCAGAGCTGCTACAGAGCTGGTGCATGGGATTGTTTTGTCCTAAGTGCAGGACTTTGTACTTGTCCTTATTGAACCTCTTAAGAATTTGTTTTGATCCAATCCTCCAATATCTCTAGGTCCCTCTGAATCCTAGCCCTACCCTCCAGCATATCTACTACTCCCCCCAGCTTGGTATCATCTGCAAACTTGCTGAGGATGCACTCTATGCCATCATCCAGGTCATTGATAAAGATATTGAACAAAACTGGCCCCAGAACCAACCCTTGGGGCACTCCACTTGATACTGTCTGCCGACTAGACATTGAGCCATTGATTACTACACTCTGAGCCCGATGATCCAGCCAGGTTTCTATCTACCTTACAGTCTATTCATCAAACCCATAATTCCTTAGTTTGCCTGTGAGAATGTTGTAGAAGACCATATCAAAAGCCTTGCTAAAGTCAAGTTATATCACATCTACTGGTCTCCCTACATCCAAAGAAACAGACACCTCATCATAGAAGGCAATCAGTTTGGTCAGGCATCACTTGTCCTTGGTGAAACCATGCTGACTGTTCCTAATCACCTTCTCTTCCTCCGAGTGCTTAAAAATGGATTCCTTGAGGATATGCTCCATGATTTTTCCAGCAACTGAGGTGAGGCTGGCCAGTCTTTAGTTTCCTGGATCCTCCTTTTTTTCTTTCTTAAAGATGGGCACTATATTTGCAATTACATCCACAGATGCATCACAAGCAGGTCCAAGGAGGTGATCCTCCCCCTCTATGCGACACTGATCAGGCCCCAGTTGGAGTACTGAATCCAGTTCTGGGTGTCGCACTTCAGGAAGGATGTGGACAGCATTGAGAGGGTCCAGAGGAGGACCACTCGCATGATCAGGGGGCAGCAGGGCAGGCCCTACGAGGAGAGGCTAAGGGACCTGAACCTGTTCAGCCTCCACAAGAGGAGGCTGAGTGGGGATCTGGTGGCCATCTATAAATTGGCCAAGGGAGACCAAGAGGCAATGGGAGAGTCCCTGTTCCCCCAAGCACTACCAGGAATAACACGGAACAACGACCATAAGCTGACTGAGAGCAGATTCAGGCTGGATATCAGGAGGCACTACTTCACAGTTAGGGTGGCTAGGATCTGGAACCAACTTCCAAGGGAAGTGGTACTAGCTCCTACCCAGGGGGTCTTTAAGAGGAGGCTAGATAGACACCTAGCCAGGGGCGTCTGACCCCAGCATCCTTTCCTGCCCATGGCAGGGGGTCGGACTAGATGATCTGCTCAGGTCCCTTCCGACCCTACCAACTATGAAACTCCCTCAGCACTCTTGGGTGCATTCCATCTGGCCCCATGGACTTTTATATGTCCAGCTTTTCTAAATAGTTCCTAACCTATTCTTTCAGCACTGTTGGCTGCTCACCTCCTCCTCAAGCTGTGCTGTCCAGGTTCAATAGTCTGGGAGCTGACCTTGCCTAGGAAGAGTGAGGTGAAAAAGGCATTGAGTACTTCAACCTTTTTCTGCATCCTCTGTCACTAAGTTGCCTCCCTCATTCAGTAAGGGACCCACATTTTCCCTGATCTTCCTCTTGCTGTTAATATACTTGTAGAAACCCTTCTTGTAACCCTTCATGTCCCTTGCTAACTGCAACTCCAATTGCACTTTGGCCTTCCCGACTTCATCCCTGCATGCCAAGGCAATATTCTTATACTCCTCCCTAGTTGCTTGTCCATGTTTCCATTTCTCATAAGCTTCCTTTTTATGATTTAGCTTACTGAAGAGTTCCCTGCTAAGCCAAGCTGGTCCTCTGCCATACTTGCTGGTCTTCCTACACATCAAGATGGTTTGTTCCTGCACTCTCAGTAAGGCTTCTTTAAAGTACAGCCAGCTTTCCTGGACTCCTCTCCCCCTCAGACTGGCCTCCCAGGGGATCCTGCCCATGAGTTCCCTAAGCAAGTCAAAGTCTGCTTTTCTGAAGTTCAGGGTCCTTAGTCTGCTACTCTCCTTCCTTCCTTTCCTCAGGATCCTGAACTCAATCATCATGTGGTCGCTGCTGCCCAAGTTGTCATCTCCTATTACATTCCCCTCCAATTCTTCCCTCTTTGTGAGTAGTAGGTCAAAAAGAGCATAGCCCCTAGTTGGCTGCCCCGGAACTTGCTGCAGGAAGTTGTCCCCAGTACTCTCCAAAAGCTTCTTTGATTGCCTACACCCTGCTGTATTGCCCTCCCAATACATGTCAGGATGACTGAAGTCCCCCATGAGAACCAGGGCCTGTGATCAGGAAACTTGTGCTAGCTGTTTGAAAAAATCCTCATCCATCTCATCCTCCTGGTCTGGTGGTCTAAAGCAGACACTCACCATGATGTCACCCTTTGTGCTCTCCCCTCTGACCCTAACCCAGAGACTTTCAACAGGTCTGTGTCCAGTTTCACACTGGAGCTCTAAGCAATCATACAGTTCTTTTTCATAAGGAGCAATTCCTCCTCCTTTTCTCCCTTGCCTGTCATTCCTGAACAGTTTCCTGAACACATCCATGACAGTTCTCCAGGCATGCAAGTATCCCACCAAGTCTTTGTTATTTCAATTATGTCATAGTTCCTTGACTATGCAAGGACTTCCTATTCTTCCTTCTTGTTTCCCAGGCTCCATGCATTCATGTACAGACACCTGAGGTAACTAGCTGATTGCCCTACTTTGTCAGGAAGAATGAGAAGGTCTCCCCTGTTGCCCCCTCCTGTTTGTGCTTCCTCCAGGTCCCCCGCTTCCCCACTTACCTCAGGGCTTTGGTCTCCATTTCCAAGTGAACCTAGTTTAAAGCCCTCCTCACTAGGTTAGCAAGGCCGTCTGTGAAGATGCTCTTCCCTGTCTTTGTCAGATGGATCCTATCTCTTCCTAGCAATCCTTCTTGAAACATAATCCTGTGGTCAAAGAAACCAAAGCCCTACTGGCAACACCACCTGCACAGCCATGCATTGATCTGCAGAATGTGCCTGCTTCTGCCCAGGCCCTTTCCCTTGACTGGAAGGATCGAGAAGACTATCACAGAAGCCCCCGTCCCCTTCACCCTCACACCGAAAGCCCTGTAGTCACTTTTTATCCATGCAGGGTCTCCCCTGGTAGTATCGTTGGTGCCCACATGGATAAGAAGCGTGGGGTAGTAGTCAGAGGGCTGGATGAGTCTCAGTAACATGAGTCTCATTCCAAGACATCTCGGATCCAGACTCCAGGCAAGCAGCAGACCTCCTGAGACAAGAGGTCAGGCCAGCAGATGGATGCCTGTGTCATCCGCAGGAGGGAGTCTCCAACCACCCCCAGGTAAGTTTTAAAGCTATGAGTATTTAGAACTTCTACAGTGATTTCAACCATACTATTCAAGACACTTCACAACTAACTCAAAGTCAAAAGTGAGATATTAAGCTTAAATGCAGTTTTTCCTGGGTGAAATTCTCAGACTTGTGATGTACAGTTCAGACTGACTCGTCTAATGGTCTCTTCCTTAAATTCTATTAATATATGATTAACAAGGTAATCTTCACAAGACCCTCAACAAGACTTGTTCATCTATGAGGTAACTAAGGCATAGAGAATTAAACTGACTTGCCTAAATTGACACAGGACTTCCTGGAAGGATTAAGAATAGGATGTCTCTCACCTCCATTAGCCTAAAAACACGCTTCCATTCTTCCTAGCATTAATTTATTTTTGGGGGAGGGAAAGAAAAATGTTGACTATAAACATCTTTCAAGCCTATTCTCTCACCCTCATCAAATGATATGACAGAGAAAGATAAGTCACAGCAACAAGTTACTTAAGGTAATAATATTCTGACATTTCCCAATGCCTCCTAGCCAGCTTGTTACTTTTTGTTTTTTAACAGAAAATGATGAGAGGGAGAAAAGTCAATCCATTCTCATTTAGGCTTTCAGATATCTTGGAGCAAATTTCCCTGCCAGTATCACTTTTTATTCCTGTGCATTTACAGAACAGGAACAGAACATAATTTGATTACGTTATATTGTTCTTTTCATATCCAAGGTAACCTAAAGTATGCCTTCCCTAAGCAATCAGCTTGATGATGGCAGTGCAGTTACTTGCTGGAGACAAGCACAGCAGTGGCTTGCATTGAACGAGGCCTTGAGGTTACCTGATTCTTTCAAAGCTCATTTCTGGATCCACTGCTATCAATGAACACTCTATTGATGATTTCATTTTGAACCTGGGTTTTGCCCCTAAATTTAAAAAAAAAAATGCAATTTGCTGCCACTGTAATCAACAGCAAAACTTTCAGTGATTTGATAGACAAATAGAGCCCAAAACAGCCCCCATAGAAAGGCAAGAAAGAAGCTGGTTTCATTAATCATTAAAACAAGCTCCTCCTTGTGTCAGACTCTCAATGCGCTAGCCCTGAGAGATGCTGGGGCTTTTATAATAGTAGGGAATGAGAACATATAACACTTGGACCAGTTTAAATGTGATTTAAACCTAAAGCAACAGATGTACAAGCCTGTTGAAGCAGTTTAAAACTGCCTAGAATGTTTTAAAAATGTACCTGGAAAATCAGCTATTATTCTGAACCAGTTCACTGTGTACTGGTTCACTGTTGCATGTGCACACCAAGTGTTCCATGGCACAGGTCTGGTGGGTTCTCCAGGCATCCCATACTGCATTGCTCTTTACCACCTGCCCCAAGTATTTCAACTGCTTGCTCTGGTACATAGGCAGAACTCTACTGCACCCCTTTTTTCCCTGTTTGTTGAAACTTTTTAATCAACAAACTCCTTGCAATGCTATCTTTCTAACAGCCAGCTGTGTCTTCACTCTCTACTTCACTGCAGCCCCTCATCATGTTCTCCCAGCCTCTGGGAACCCAAAAGCATGGGTCCAAGCACTCCCCCATCTCACCCCCAACAAGACATGCCATCATACTGCAGAATTCAGTCAAATGTAAGCTATTGAAGTTTACTGAACTCAAGTTTAGGAAGAATGGAAAGCATACAAAAATGCTCCCAGCCACAGGTCACCTACCCCCTGGGACTTTCAAAGCATGCGTGAAAGCATTCCTCCCCTGACCTGCCGACTTCAAGGCATGTTAAGCTGGGTGCTCACTCCCACATCCTGGTGATGGAGCCACAGCACTTTACGTAACTATGAACCAGGTCTCAACCTGTGGCATTTGGGAATAGTTCAACTGTTACATGTGTCTGCTGTATCCATAGATATTAAATGTATGATCTTCCTACTGCAAGTTCAAAAAAATAATGCCTGGGGCAGTTAACACGAGGATATGTCATAGGTACAAAAAAAACCTTGGTTTCATACAAGGCAACACTATACAGCAGAAAATTCACTATTTAAAATGTAGGTAACTTTGTTTTTTTTTAATAAGCATTTTTATACAGCATTCATTTTTAACACAGTAGCCTGGATCATCAGCTGGTAGACACTGACATAGTTCTATGGATATCAACCATGGAACTACACTGCTCCTGGGAGCCAAGGGAGCTCCTGGGACTTGGCTCCCAGGGACCTGAACCTGTTCAGCCTGAACCTGGGAGCCAAGGGACCTGAACCTGTTCAGCCTCCATAAGAGAAGGCTGAGGGGGATCTAGTGGCCGTTTACAAACTGGTCAGCGGGGACCAGCAGGCATTGGGGGAGTCCCTGTTCCCCCCAACACTACCAGGAGTGACAAGAAATAACGGTCACAAGCTGGCAGAGGGTAGATTTAGGCTAGACATCAGGAAGCACTACTTCACAGTCAGGGCAGCTAGGATCTGGAACAAACTTCAAGAGAAGTGGTACTGGCTCCTACCCTGGGGGTCTTTAAAAGGAGGCTGGATGAACACCTTGCCAGGGTCGTTTTAACCCAGTACTCTTTCCTGCCATGGCAGGGGTCGGACTTGATGATCTGCTCAGGTCGCTTCTGACCCTACCAACTATGAAGCTATGAAGTCAGTTTCTTCAGAGGTATCCTTTATCCATCACTGCTTTGTGCCACGTAATCATACCCCCTCCATTTACTATATGTATCAAGCCCCAAAATGTAAATTTCTTACGCCATCCTTATTTCCTTCTTAGGACACAGTGTCTAAAGCAGAATGCAGGATTTTGCTCTTTGTACATGAGAGAAGGAAAATTAGATGGAATATTATAAACATAAAAGCATCTCCACAGAGGGCATAACGACAAAATGGCAAATCCTATTACTTCTCTTTGCACTCATTGTAAATAACACTAACAAGGAAACATGAAAGGCAAGTTTATCACTGAAGCAAAGCTGGAACACATCATCTATTTTTATTAAAGAGGATTTTTATTTTTTTAGCTTGCAGTACAAAGACACCTCCTTAGATACTTTCCAGTGCATTAAAATTTGTCAGTGCTCCAGATCAATGCAAGTACTAACATGCTGCATCTAGTCTGTCAACAAGAATCTCTTATGGGGGCTTTACACTCCTAGCCAAGGACAGTACCAAAAAAAACCCCCACAATAAAGAAAGTCATTTTAAACTGTCAAATCTAAACAAAGTGGTTGAAGAACATGCCAGAGTGGAAGAAAGGACTGGATTTTAAAGACCAGTTAGTGAATCTTACACAATTATTACTACCGCCTGTTAAAAAAAAAGGCAAAACTATGGTCCAAAGTCAAATTCAGGACTTTGTTTGAAAGCAGAGCCAGTTTTTCTCAGTAGGAAGCAATACAAAATTTCAGACATCCTTCATCTCTATGTAGCCACATGTCCTAATGCTTTAATCCCTTTACTGTACTTTCAAAATGCATATTTGAAAGACTGAATCAAATGGCCCTGTGTGCTGAATTCAATGTGCAAAGCCAGTCTATAGCCCAATCTGGACCATGAACTGGCCCTGCACCACTCATCTGCCTTGCAAGGTCTGATGAGTTTAACACCCTTTATTTAGATCAGGGGTGTTAAACTCACCTGGGACCTGGACCGGATTAAGATTGTTAGGCTCCTCATGGGACAGATGCACACAAGGAAGGGAGCAGTTGCTGTGGGCACCATAGTGGTGGCAACCATGGCAGTGGGTCCAGAGGCAGTGAAGGGTCTGGTAGCAGCAGGTCTGGAGATGGCAAGGAGGCCATGGACAAGATTCCTGCAGTAGTGGGAGTCTGCAGGCATAATGAGGGTTCAGGGTTTGATGCAGCAGCAAGCCAGGCTTGCTGATAACAGCCATGGCCAGTAGGGACAAATGTCCCTGCATTCTGTTGCAGGTCATGCTCCGCAACTGTTAGTAGACCGGTGGGCCAAAAGAGAGGCTCTGTGAGCTGAATCCAGCCCATGAGCTGTATAGTTGATACCCCTGTTCAAAATGACTCCCCAGCTATCACAGGATGGCTCATCCATGGATGCTTTCTTTCCTAATGGTCCAGTCTAAAGTTATGTGCTGTGTCTCACGCAACAGGACTTCTACCACTTAAAAATGGAAACCTTTCCTGATGGGCAATGGGTCTTTCCTTGATGTCATTCATTTACTTGTAAAAAAAAAAAAAATCCTCCTCCTCTTTTGTAACTGGGCTCTTGAGATATTTGCAGTCTGTTTTCACACCTGCAGGTGTGCACGTTTGATTGCTTCCTCCTGTTTTGTGTACATGACTTGAATCCACTCAAATTCAGTTTCCAAATGTGATGCATCAGTATGGTCAGATTTGAGTTATATGTGCAAGACACTGCCATTTTCCTGACATCCAGTATAAGACAAAGGTCCAACTCACGCTGGCACTTCTACTACTAGATCAGCTGCTAACATACATAATCTGATGTGGACCAGTCTCGCTCCAGTGCAACAGCTTTCCAAATGCTTTCCTACCATCAAATACCAGTGTGAATTATATAAAGAAAGAAGAAGCTTAGCTATATTAAGCTTGAACTTTGTTTTACTTCTGACTCCTACATCTAACCTCTTTAGGTTCCTCCTTCATTTTTCTCTGTCTCTACTGGAATTTACAATACCTCACAATTTAGGGCTTGTTTATTCAGGGGCAGTCAAGAAAATTAATCCAAATTAACAAAAGGCACAAATTTTAAGTGGACCAGTAAAACTGCATTAAACCCTTGTATAGTCACCACTTATTTAGTATTATAGAAGCCTAAATTCAGTTTCTCTCACTTCACTTCCGAAGTGAATTAAACTATATCAAATCAATGCCATTTAAATTCTGAATAAGTGTGCGTCCTCTATGTGGACACTCTTAATAAATGCACTTCTTAGTTAATTCAGAATCATTTTCATGAACTGTATTGACAAGCTCCAAGTATCAAATGAAAATTTAAATTAATATTATATTTACTGCCTCTTTCTTGTAATTAACTAACAAAGGTATGAGACAAGACAATGCCTTAAGACCAATCTTTGTGGCATCCTAAGTCCTGGCACCTATAAACATGCAACAAGGCTGCTCTGACATGCTGTAATTACATCATATCATTGCAGACTCGATTAACTGAGTCTGCTGGAGCACAGTAATTACTGCGCTCCAGCAGACATCAGTGTCTTATGTATTAGCATCCTCGCACTGAAAAATGCCCCACTCCCAGAGCGTGTGTATAAATACCCTCAGTGTCCCATGACAGCCGTGAACTGGCAACCAATCAATGATGTTTTTGGAATGGTTCAATTGTTACATGTGTCTACATCCTAAGTCAAGACACCCTTCATTTTAGATTCAAGGCACCCTGCTGAAGGCATCCCTTGGAAACTGCCAGCTCTAGGTTTTCACTTGTTTTCAGTAGTTTTTATTACAGGAAAATAATAGAACAATTCTTCTGTTGCAAAGAACTCAGAAAGACCACAACAGGGCAGAATGCTTTGACAGCTATGAAGTTTGAAATACCTGGGTTTATCTTGTGAATGATGTTTGCCCACCTAACAGAGCTGACCCTGTCAAACCACAGAGCCCTTGAAAGGATCTCAAGGCACCCTGTTTGAGAATCACTGCCAGAAGTCTTTGGTAAAAAATATTATTGAAGGCAATGGAAATTTATTATTTCAACTGGTTCTGTGGCCAGTTCTCAGTCCAAGTGACCACATTCACATGCAAACGAATTACAATTAATTTTGCAGATAAGCCTGCCTGAGGTGCTGTACCAAGCATTTAGCTGCAAGACAGATACAGCATGTTACAATCCCAATGTCTTGTTTTTGATACCACCTAAAAGACCTGAAGTACTTGTATAGTCCATTAAAGTCAATTGAGCTAAGACTATTTGCTATAGCTGAGAAAGTCCTGTTTATTTTTGTTAAACCAGGTAATTTTTTGTTACAGTGCATTACTAGTGTAACTGGCTGATGACATCACCTCTCACTACATGCTAAGTAATAGAGGTAATGCAAAAAGAGGAATTGTATTAACTCTTCCCTGTGAACCACGTACATAGTTTCTTGGAACAACTTTCCAGGAACACAACAAAGGCACAGAAACTTCAGCAAATACATCAGACCTTGACTGCAGTTCATCAAGGCCACTGGAAATCACTATGCACCAGCAAATAACTCTTTATTTTTACAAGCCCAGAAGAAATTCAGCTTTGTGGTATGGAAATGAAATCCATGGGAGAAAAAAAGTTTTAATTAAAAGGAAAAGGACAGCTGCCAGTGAGAGGTGGAAGTAGGGCACACTGTTAGATGAACAGAGGGAGTCTTGGCTCATTGTGCTCTATTTATATCCGAGTGGTTTTTAATAACGTTTCATCCGGCAGGCAGCAATGACCTTGAGTGTGTCAACTAAACAGGGGAAGGATGCCAAGAAGGAAACAAATCTTCGTGCTGTCCACAGATTGATTCAAAGAATCACCTTGAACAGCTAAATGTCCCTTTCCTATATTTCACCAAGCTCTTTATTCCAGTGGTGTTGCTAAAAGCCCCTTCTTCCAGTTATTTCCTACGGGCCAGAAAGGGGAAAATGGAAGTTGGAACCGGTCACATTTACAGCTCTGTCACCAAGTCTCTAAGGCCTCGCTGTCCTTCAGTTTACTCATCCATAAGATTTACTTCACAAGGATCTTGTGGGCCTTAGTTAATATTTATGAAGAGTTCTGAAGCCCTTGTCTGATGGGAATTTGATGCAAGCTTGAAATCTATAAGGGGCCAAACCCTCTAGCCCTCACAATACATCATTTGCTTAACTATATCCATGAGAGTGGTGACAATGACTTCTTCAGGACCATTCATTCACTTTAGGTTAAAACGCTTTACTGGATGGGACCAGAGCACTCAGTAGCAGGCAGGACAGAGTCTGAAGTGGAAATTAATGTTATATCTCAGTCCATGATTTTAGAGACGTAGCTTCCTTGACGCTGCAAGCAAAAATGTCTAAACACAGCATAACATTGTCTCTTTCTTTTCCTCCCAGAAACTGGCTCCAGGCACCAAGGGCCATTGCAGAACAACCATGGTAGCTTGCCCTTCCCCATATAAAGTGAAACAGAAGGTATGGGAGGGTGGCACCTTGGAGACTAAGTGATTCAGAGAGGCATGAGTTTTCACAAGCAACAACCTACTTCATCAGAGACAGCTTAACACCTCCGTTGTATAAGGTGAGGGAAACCTTAAGCCACCTTCATAGCAATCCATGCATAAAATGAGTCATTTTCCATAGTGATATTAATAGTTATTGCAGTGGTGGACATGTCACAGAAACATCCCCATACGTTTGGTCAAGAATTCAACATCCAATTTAACATGACATGCTACAAAGTAGGAAAGACCACACCACAGCAGCCACTGTCTAATATGTGTTTTGCAGTATCATTGAGGCATTAAAGAAGGGTTTTTTTTTCCAATGATGCAGCCTTTCTACTGATAAGCCCCACTACTACTTCTGCTTCCAAAACCAAAGGCTGAACCTACTTAATTTTATACCTGTGGAGACCCCCGTAAACACAGAATGCCTACACTTTACCAAGGGGAGCAGCACCTTCTTTGGCAGCTACTCAAAATTTTTTTGTCTTCTTTTAATCTTTCCTTTGTTTATTTCAGATATCAGAGGGAAGACGGTCATCTAAAATCCTTGCATTTGAGTGTGTCAAAAGCATTCTCCTTTCGAACTTCTATCATCTTAGTGGACAAGGGTAAAATGTGCCCCTGGGGAAAGGGCATCTTGATTTTCTCCTTAGGTAAAAGCTAGCACAGCAAAATAGTCTGTTAGCAACAAAAATTCCTAATAAACTAAAGTCTAGAGTCAATCTGTTCCCAGGATGGTGAGTGAGGACATTGAAGAGCCTGTCTGCCATCCTCAATCAGGCAATTTAAAGCCAACAGGCGTGCAACAGTTAGCCATTTGGAAGCATGAACCCATGATAAAAGCAAACTCCAAAGGAATTACTTAGCTGGCCAAGAAAGAGCTACAGGCTTGATGGAATACAGACAGTATAAACCCATCCTTACTCAAACTCTCCCCACATGCAGTTTGGAATTAATTTTTACTGTGTAAAGGGATAATATTGTTCTGCCTTCATATCTAATCAAAACCAAATTAGACTACGGAAAGAAGTATTTAGGTTTAGCGAAACCTATTTCTGAAGGTAACTCTCATCAAGGGCAACTTCTCCCCTAAGATAGTAAGTCCACTATAATAGGAAGGTTATGTTCACAGGGACTGGATACTAGTGATGAGAGACTAAAGGTGAAATCCTGGCCTCACAAATATTAATGGGCAAACTCCCAAGCCTTGAGTTTGTCCTCACAGGTTTCAATAATTAGGATGCAGTCTGCAATGGTAGGGATGAAGACCCATATCTCAAGTGGTACATAAGAATTTAACTTCCGTAGCTGTCAGGGGAAGTTAGGCACTGAAAGAGGAAACAAGCACCCATACACCCTGGACGATGTGTGTCTGTTATTTACAGGTGACAACTGCAGTGCTTTGCACAGGAAAGGACTTGCTGGTTTGGGTCAGGTTTCTACCTGACAAGGGTCCACATCGCAAAACCCATTACAGCAACCCTGATGGAAGTTTCAGCAAAAGTACTAGGGGCTAAAAGATTATAAACTTGGTACTGGGTACAGCTTCTTCAAGAAGTACATCCCAGTGGATAAAGCATGGGACAGGGTACCGGGGGGGGGAATGCAATCTATTCCAGTCTCTGCCACTGATATACTAGGTGACTTGGAGCAACTCCTTTCACCCTGATTTGCCCTGGATCTCCCCATCTGTAAACCACAGGCAACAAAGTTTTTTATAAGAAGCTTTATGGCCAATGGACAGAGAGCACCACAAAAGCCCTGAGCCCTTACTTAACTATTGAAAGAATAGTGACAGTCACCCTTTTAACAGCAGTTTTAGATCCACCCAAATGACATGGGATTTGTAAGGAGGTTATTTAATTCTCACCCTGCCAGAGCATGCGTGCTAATTCTCTGAGGGATTCAATTCATTTTTAAAATGCATCATTCAACATTTCTTTTCTTTACGGATAAAAAACACCAGACAAACAAGGAACCTCAGGATCCCAGCATCTCTAACCAACTTTACAGAAAAAGGCTGAGATGTGTGTGCTCACACATGCATATGAGGAGGGTGGGAAATACTGATAGAGGGCTGAAAACCGGGACGTCAAATTTATATCTGTCCCACCAGGCTCATGGACGTTGGAGGATGTGGCTAGCCACAGAATATGGACCCCTTGCGATCTGATATATATGGCCATTGGTAGCAAGGGGATGAGCAATGGCTGCAATACTGGAGCCCCATCTCTGCCCCTGGAGAGCTGCAAGACTCTTTCTGGGGCCATCACTGGACGTGCTGCAGTGGCCGCTGGTCCCCAAGATCAGGCCTAGGTGTTGCCCTCTGGTCCAGATCTGGCCAGAGGCCTGGGGTGAGTTTGACACCCCTGGTTTAAAAACTACTCCTTAGCAGTATCTTTTTTTAAGTATTTTTAATGGGGAGAGATGGAGAGGAGGGTGCTGGCATTTGGTAGAAGACTGTATTGGCTCTACTGTTCCTTAAGGCTTGCATAAATCAAAACACTTATACTGGTGGCAGACTGCTGCTGTGATGCAATACTTTCAATACACTCTGGCTCTCCTTGGCTGGCTGTGAGCAGTAACTCTGATGCATGGAAAATAAACAGCAAGAGAAAAAGAGAATTTCATGGCTCCTGCTAGGACCCAGAACACCCCAGTGAGCAGACAAGCTTTTTAAAGTTTAAATTAATCTAAATAGCTTTATTATTATAGGTCACTTACCCTGTGAACTCTGTGCGTAGCCACCATGCAAGAACTTCAGATAACACAGACACATAGAAATTAGCCAGATGCTCAGCAGTGTCATTTAGCACAGGTAGATCCATTTTAATTAAAGCAGAATTTACACCAGTTGAGGATCTGGTATATTATGTCATTGTTCACTGGTGTCATTTCATGAGGGACATCACTTGGTTTAGGCTAAGTAAGTTTGCTGGTTCTAACGTTACTCAATGATCAAATTGCCCTCCACACTTCGGTAGCTAGACAGATGGAGACAGAGTGGTTAGCTTCTCCTAGACATTGCTCATCCACTCTCAGAGACAGCATTCAAGGCCAATTCAAGGCTGTGGGTGACCCTTTGAAAATAGGTTTTATTCTTAAGGATAAGACGGAATTGTGATCCAGCAACAAACTTGAAGTTGGCAAGGGTGAAGAGAGATGTTCACCTGACCCTCTCAAGGTCAGCTGTCTGCCAGCAGCTTTCTTCCCCTCAGTGTACTTGCAAGTCATGCAGGTAGCTCCTGAATGATGTAGAACTAAATGCAAGCTGGCATTTTAGTCTTGAAAAGGGCGAGGTGTCTCCTTGCTGCAATAACTCTACAGCATGCTCCCTTGCTCCTCACTCTCTACACCCAACCCTGCTCTTCCAAGCTGGTTCAAAAAGTTTACACTGAACAAATCAGGCAATTCACAGCCAATTCCTCCTCAAAGATCTATAAAACTCTGGGGAACTGGAGTGCATTTATAAGCCCAGAGGACGCAGAATGCTTTGAAGAACTGTGATTTGGTAGGATGGCTCATTTAAAACCTGTCAGTCTTCAAAGCCAACTGGCACAAGCACCATGATTCAGAATTTGGGGGATGGAAAGGAAGGGGGTACCTTGGAGCTTAATCTCCCATTCATTGCAAGAATATAAATGCCATATTTTGTCGCATACAGCACATAGCCTTTCCCCCAAAATTAACCCCCCAAAATTGGGGTACATGTAAGCAGGGAAACTGATTTGTTCCCTGAGAGAGAAGCACCCTCCTATGATTCCTGTTTAACAATGCAGCAGCAGTGGCATTTAGATTTAGGCAGCTAAAAGAGTCAATTGACTTAAGGGCTTATTGTTCTTCACTTCACAGGTGTTTATAATCTTTCCTTTTTAATAGTTTTAATGTCTCACTAATCAAGTTAAGCTTTCATAGGGAAATCTGCTGTCTGCTTGATGTTCCTGGTCTGTCCCCTCCTATTTCAAAGTCTAAGCAGAAAGGGAGGGTGAGTCAGCTGAAGATTAAGCCCTGTCCCATACCTCTTGAAAAATCTTCTCTTCATTCTGCCTTTCAAAAACAGGTTGCTTATTATATTCCATCACATACTATATGCAACAAAATACAGCACATTTTTCCCCATAAGTGTTCCAGCAGTAAAGCAGTCACCTCTTTTACAAGGTTGACTTTGTCTGGCTTAGAGCAAGGTTCACATGAAGAGTTTTGAATAGAAAATATAAACAGAGAAAAAGGGCCCCTCTACTTCTCTTTCCTTGAAATTATGATGAACAGACAAATCACACACAGGAATATCTTTCAGTTCAGGATGCAAAATTTTTATTCTCTTATGTGCTCTTCTCTGCTGCTCTGCCCTGGTTTTCTTTTGCATCAAGCTTCATATAGTCATTTATACTGGTACAAAGGCAGTACAAAGACTCCATTTTGGGATGTAGTTTTGCCAAGGTAAATTGGGTCCTGATTTTCTCTAAACCCATGAGATTTCCATAAGCTGAATAGACAACAGAGATTTGTAGTGAAAGGGGGAGAGGCATTCGTGTTTGAAACAAGCAGGAGAATTCTGCTTTAGTAGAAAAGTTTAGCATAACTCTGTCCTGAGATGCATCTACTGCTGGACCACTCAACAAAGAAATCTCCAGCATTCGGGCTGGAAAGAACTGATGAGGCTGTAGTCAAGGCCAATTCTAATGCTAGCAACATACAAAAAAAATCACTTTTGCCTTGGAGACAATGTGGCTTCATTACAGATCCCCTGCGGTCCCTAAGGCTTTCCTGAACTTTAGAAAATGTTCCTTTTTCTGAAGAGCAGAATCTGAATGGCTGTCAGAGGTTCCAGCTGTGTGGGTCTCTGGTATAATAATTGCACAAGTTGGGACTTATTAGCCAACTGTACAAGAGTGCAATCAAAAATAAAAAGGCTAAAAGTGACAACTCTTATGCAGCGTGTCATACTAGAAAGCTATATGCTATATACCTTGAATAGCCAAAAGTATCTGGGGTCAGATTCTCCATTGCTGCAAACCAGTACAGATCTGGCAGAAGGCAGGGCAGGGTGGCACCTGACAGACTAATTGAGAAAGGCATAAGGTTTTATTAGCAACAGCCTACTTTATCAGATGCTATTGACTTTAATGAAGTTAGACTAGCTCCAACCTGGCCTTCCATCTATAGGTTCATATTTCATAACATGTTGCAGAGGAGAATAGGGATGGGACATAAGAAGCCTGATTCCAAGAACCACTGAAATCCAAAGAAGCCTTATCCAATTACTTCAATGTGATTTGGATGCGGCCCTGGTTACCTGACATGATAGGGTTTCTGGTTAATGTCTATTTAACGCTGCCTGTCTGCAAGTATGATAAGACCTTCAACATTTCAGCAGTGGGTTCAGCTGCTTTAATCATCTAAGTAGTTTAACCACGCTTTCCAGATTATTGAAAAACTTTTGATGGATGCTTTTCTCTTCTACAGAAAATTAATCGGCTCTGTAAACTAAAGTGCACAGGTAGATAGACCTTTTCCCTACCAACTTCTAGTGTCAGTCAGCACTCCTTGCCTATAGCTTCTTATTTGAATTTTACATATAAAATGTGTCCCTTTCTTTCTTTTTTAATCCAACTGAAACCTGAGCACTGTCCTACTTACCCAGAACCGAGACACCAGAATATTAATGAGAGGGAAAGATTACACATAAACCATGCAGCATGGACCTGCTGCCCACTGCAGCTTTGATGATTACCTATTTAGTCAGTTGGAATAAGGGCTCATGGATTTACCATTACTAAATTAAAGAGGCATAGCTAGGTAGTTCTGTGCCCAGGACAGAAGTATTATGCAGGACAGCGACTCTAGCAGGACTGCTGGCAGTGGCACAGTGGCCAGGAGAACAGTGGTAGAGGCTGCTATTTGTGCCCACTCCAAAATCAGCAGCTGGGGCAGGTGCCCCAGTCACCCCCCTTTAGCTACACTACTGCTAAATTATTAGAATGAGGAGCATGAAAAAAATTATGGCCTGTCAGCAGCAGCATTCCCTCAGTTCAAGGATGATCTCTACCATGGCTCACTGATGGGTCTTGAGATGACCTTGAGATAAGTCCAATCCTTGAGCCACAGATCCACCTTGCAGAAGTTTCAGGTCTTTCCACAGGGGACAGTAGGCTACAGGCTGGGATTGCTCGCCTCTTCCTTCTACTGCTTTCTCTTCGCTGATCTGAGGACAAGATACTTTATTGCCAAACAGGTTGCTGCTTGGTTTTTGTTACAATGCCATTGGAATCAGCCCGCAGTCATCTCCTCCCAACTCCTGATGTCAGCATCCATTTTCTTCAGGTCTGTCTTCAATGTGTCCTTGTAGTATTTCCTCTGGTCACTGAGAGAGCTCAAGCCATTATTAAGTTGGGAAGGTACAGCTAGGCTGTTACTAAGCTGGGTAGTTAGCATCTCTGGAAATCAAGACCAAACTGTGAGGCACAGAAAATTAGAGGGGGAGGGGGGCTTTGAAAATGCCTCCACAGATGAATACTTTTTTGCATGTAGGCAGCAGAGAGCCACAGGAAGAAAAAACACTATAATTTTCCCAGCAGAAAATAAAATTCACCACCTATCAGTCTCTTACTTGGTTGTAATTACTAAGCATTACAGTAATCCCAATGCTTTGCTTATTATGCTAATTTTAATTGTTGCACTGTTGCTTTGCACACTCTCCCATCTAGTTGTCATATCCCCCTGTTTTCTTGTCTGTAACCTCTGAGTTAAGTTGGCAGGTCTATTCGTTACATGTGTACTCAGCTCCCAGCAACTTAGGTATGCTGATACGGGACTGAGGCTTCTAGATGTTACCAAGATATAACAATGTAAAATAATCCAATAATAATTAATACACAATAATGGCAAGAAAGAGACTTCAGTTAATTTTGCCATTAAATTGGCTGATACTTTCTAAAAAACAAACAAATAAGGATACCCTGCTTTTTTGGTTTTATAATATCAGCCTCCTAAGAATAAGACTGAAACCTTAAACCGGCAAAAATATAGTACCTGGTGCCAGTGATAAAATTCAGGTATTCCCAGCAGCCACTGTCCCTCTAGTGTTTCAACTCTCTCTCTGATTCTCCCCTCACTATGAACAGCTCAGCTCACTGTTCAGGAAATGGGATTGTAACATCTAAGCTGATGCTGCAGGCTAAGAAAGCAGACTGGAGAGAAAGCAACAAAGCAAAGCAAGATACAGGTATGTCCACAGATGAGGAAAGTGCTTGAAGTCCCCCAACTGAAGTAATGAACATTGCCATGTTACTGGCTTTCAAATGATACCATCCATCTCCAAATGGATGAAAAAAAATGGATCCTACTCAGGGAAAGTCCTTCCTTTAGACAAATTTTGCTAATTATAATTTTGTTTGTGTATGTAAATATACTGAACTATGGCTATCAGGTTTTTCTCTAGCAGTGGCACAGGTATGCTTCATTTCTCCCCTACCATCCCCTCCTCTCAGTGGGGTATATATAATTAAAAGCTAGGAAGAGTACATGGTATTTTGGCATTCATTAAGTTAGACAGATGTTAGCACCAATCTGAATTCCCAGGTACAACCCTTCACACATTAAAGATAATCCTGCCCCTTCTGTCCATCTTGTACCAACAACCTGCCTGAGAGGCCAGTGGGACTGAGCATCCCACCCCAGTATCTTCAGGAAGCAAGAGGTGTCACTGACTTCTTTCCAGAGACCATCTGCCAAAGTTGCCTGAAATACTTATCACACAATATGAGTATGTCCCGTCAAAGATCACTTTGTCTTCCATAGTCAAGAGGTAAGTCAACCCAGAAAGCTCATTCAAATGTTTAGTCAATTCCCCAAGGCAAGCTGCATGACTTGCTGTCATGCCCACTTCCTGGATTTAACAAAATGAGGTAAGTATTACTCTAAAACTGTGCATATACTGATGATGCAGAGGCAACCTGCATCCACTTATTCACCCAAAGGCTACCTCCACAGCCTCTTTCAAGTTCATTTTTTTCCTTACTGAAGCAGGCCTATGCATTTTACTTGACCATGTTACAATGGGATATAGCAAGAAGGCAAAGTCTATAGAAAGCATGAATGGGCCTGTGGCTTAGGGTGTTAGACGTGGCCTTGGGAGCCTCATGTTCAGTGCCCTGCTTTTCTAAAGAGTTGTTGCCTTGTGCAGGTTGTTTAATCTGTCTGTACTTCCATTCCCCACCAGTAAAACCAAGATAGTGGAACTGTGTTGTGAGAATAAAAATGTTAATGAATAGAGATATAATGAGAATGGGTCCATAGGCATCCCTTTGATAAGATACAGACTCTTTTTATGAGAATATGAGACTTCTATGGCCTTTATATGCCTTGGGGATGGTGTTCTCTGTTTTTAAACAGTGTTCCTGGAAGGTCTACCATATCACTACATCAATTAACCTGGTGTCATTCAGCATAAGAAGATGGAATCGATCGGCAAAGCACCAGACAGGAAAGGCTTTCGATGTAGCTGCTTTTGAAAGGATCTGAGCATGGGACTCTTTTCTTTAACCCTTGAAATGGTTATCCCATTAACCACAGGATATTAATGGGTCAGAATAGTAAAAAATAGCTGCATATCTGGAGTACTAAAACTGACACATAAAGGGCCCAAAAGGTCAAGTATCTGTAACTCCCAAAGAAGCAAATGGGAATAGCAGGTGTTTGGGGCTGTGAACAATCAAGCTTAAGTTATATTTAATTGAGCACCCAACATCAGAAGCCCCTTTGGAAAACCTTGGCCTCCATTTTTATCTTCCCTCTTTTCAGAAGTTTAATAGCGTTTATTGGCATCAGTGAAGAACAGGTTGCTTTGTTGAACTAGCACTAATGATTGCAAGAGACTGGAGACCTGCCAGTGGAATGTTATCCTCCTTCTGGGGACGGGTTTTTTTAAAGTATCTCCCTGAGGCAGAGTGTGGACGAAGGGATTATCAAGTGTAAGGTATGGTTTGGAGTCTGCATAAGTCATGCATTTATATAAGTACAGGAGATGGGCATGTGTTCATAAAAATACAGAGGTAAGAGTATTAAGGCAATAGAGTATGTTAACATTGGTAAAGGAGAGAAATTGTAGAGAACATATGATATATACCCAGTATCCTAAATCAGCAAAGAACGTAAGTGCTGAAAGATGAGCACATGCCTAAATGCTTTGCTGGTCTTGTAACTTTGTAAGTAAGGGTAAAGAAATAAAGAGCAGTTTGATTTTATATTTATTTAACTTGCTAGCCTCATGGGCTTCCCTGCTTTTTAACTTCCATAGTTTGTCGATATATGTAGGTGGATGGATTCATATGAAGGTGGGTGTGTTAGTGAGTGAGAATACAAGCATACATTTACAAGCGTGCATCTGACTGTACGATTTTCTCTGACATTTTATTCCTGCACTATAATAAAATGGAGTCCCCATTGACTAACTTCATTTATCCCACGCCAAATCTCTTGCACTTAAGCAGCATCTCCAAATGACAATAATAATCTTCTAAAGTAATACTCTGGTGATTCTGGCAGAATCTCAGCATCACACTTCATTAAGGTCTGTGTTTTCCATGTTTAGTTCAACAATACTGCCAATTTCTTCTGCTTTTATCACGAGTCTCAAGATCATTGGGATGCTTCTCAAAGTCCCAGCTCCCAGAATCCTGTGACTACATGAGACTTTCCCTCCCTTTCCCTCTCCCTCTCCCTCCCTTTCTCATTTTGAGTAGTTATTGGTTGTAGAATGAAGCTTGAAAATGTAGCTAATGTGTACCCTCAAGGCTCAGGCACCATAACTCAGCCAAAAAGAAACTAATTATTGGTAACTCTGTCTTTCAAACCCAAACCCATAATTTGGGATGGCCCCAACTCATGACTTTTTCAGCTCCTAAACACTGCCAGTACTTCTGCTCCATTAGAAGTGACAGTATAGCCATGGGACTGGGATTTGCCTTAAGATGATAAAAACTTTTCATTTGAATTTTCTGGACTAAAATACCCTTACATCATCATGAAAATTTCAAAAGAAACCCAAATATTTAGGGCCCAAAACTCCCAAATACTTTTAAATTTTTAGTGACTGTTACCACCTCCTTCCCCCCCCCCCGCAAAAAAAGGGTTCTGCTAACACCCAGAAATAGTCTGTTTTTTATCAGAATCACAAAAAATTTCAGCAGAAGCATGAAGAAAATTCTGGTTTTGCTGATTTTTTTCCAGGGGAGAAGGTTGTTCCCTGACCAGCTCTAGAAAACTCCCTTGTATAGCATTGGTTCAGTGGAATAGAAGAGAAAAAAGCAAGGGGGAAAGGAGGAATCTCATCTGTGGAAGCCCAATCCTTGTGATTGTATCCACTTTTGCATTTCACTGCTAAAAGCTAATGCAAACCTAAATCAATTCCCTTTCTTCCGATGTTTCTTTAAATCAGAAGCACTGAGTCAACTTCACTCCTGTTCTGAAACCTAACGGGTCTGTTGGGCATGTCTGCAGACTCTCTGAAAAAGTGCTGAGAAATCCTAACAAACGAGCATGGCATTAAACCCAGCTTGCCTCTGGTGTGGTAGCTGCCAACCTCTGCACTGGAAAGGTGGGCAAGATGTTAATTGAGCTGCCAAACCAATATGTTTTTTGCCAATCCGTTGTAGAACTGAGAAGCTTGTGATCCAGTAGGCCAACAAAGCAGAAGTAACCAGATAGGTAAAAATAAAATAAGCAGCCCCTCTCTATGTTCACCTCACACTGCTTTGCCCTAACATCCCAACACCAGATACTCTCAACGGGCACCTGTACACATGCATCGAGGCTGTTCAAATGCACTGTAATTACAGCATGTTGGAGCAGCCTCAATTAACCACGCTCAATTAATTACCATGCTGCAGCAGACTCCAGCAACACGTGTATCAGCCTCTCCGCACTGAAAAATGGTGGTGGGGATGCTTTAACTAAAACTCGTTTTGCAAGTTTTAGTTAAAGCACCCCCACCACCATTTTTCAATGCCAGGACAGTGATACATGTGACGCTCCGAGTGCTTTAATTAGAGAGGTTAGAGAGGCTCTTGGAACCACTCTAATTAAAGCACTCCCTTCTCTTCCCTGCCCCCCCCTCCACCTCCTGGAGCACATGTATAAACACCCAATTAGTCTAGAGTTTCCTCTGCTTGAAAACGAGATTTATGACTTCATAACCTTTCCTTTCCCAGTCTCCATTAAGTCTCCAGGACAAGTAGCTCCTAAAGCAGCATTGTGCTGAATTAGAGCAAGTGCTTGTCATTAAAATCTCAGGCAGCTATGGCCTTAAACATGCTGTTGGCCCTAAACTAGTTTGCTGTTCACACAGAACAAAGCATCCTGGCCCTCACAGAAAGCTAAGGTGGATCCAAATCAGAAGCACAGATCGCGCTCCCCTAAGATGTACGAGTGGGCTAAGAAGCTACATCAGCATGTTATAAATGTGCCTTCCGTCTACAGCAATCTGAACCAAAACCCTCATTTGAAATAGTCTCCAGCATGGTGGGAATGAAGAAAAAGCACAAGGGGGATCTTGCTTCTCTCGCTTCTCCCAAGCACTGACATAAGGGTAAGGCCTACTTGTCCTGACCACAGGAGCAGGAAGATTGCAGAGCCATAGCAAACACTGCAAACAAGTTACACAAGGACAATACAGTGCTTTGGGCTTTGGTTGCAGCACCTGCACTGCCAATCTCCATCTTTGCGTCCCCAAAGCACCACTGAGCAAACAGTAAAGGGAGTATATAAAAGTCATGCTGTGTAACCTTACAACTGGAAAAAATAAACATGCCACAATCCTCCTGCCTCACACAGCACCTTAAGCAATAAAGACTCCATGATCCCACATTGAGGACTCAGCTGATGATTTAACTTAGAAGACATGCAATGCATAAAAGAATCCAGGTCATTCTTCCACAGTTTTATGGGCTCTGCCGGGAGAAGCAGTGTAAAGACCTGTATTTGTTAAAATAAACAGATGAACTGAAAGCACACTTGGCGTGGGTTCTGGAATAAGGTTGGAGTTGTTTCTCTTACCAAAAGGAGTAATTTCTTTTACCAAAAACTCCCTCTAAAATGTATATTCCAGGGCTTTAAAACCCATGGAAATATAGCAAGTAACTCATTGGGGACAGCAGCATGGTGAAGTGAGTGCACCAACATCTAAATGTTTGCACAGTACAGAAGTCAATAAACATAAAAGCCAATGAAACCCTGTGACAATGGGAGACTGTGAGGGGTAGAAAAACACTGAAAGCTTGCTCTATAATTACAGTACAGCAGATGCAGCCTAACAAGGACCGGAGGATTCATCATGAACCTGGGGTGCATCTCAAGCTTCCTGTGGCAGCAGCATTCCTGCATTCCCTGGGCAGCAACACAACAGACTGCTCTCACTGTTATCCCGCAGAGGCATGATTGCACTTTTGCATTCAATCTAACATGGCCTAGAAATTTTTTTAGACTGTTTCTGCCAGCAACATGGCAGCCTCCAAGCTAAAATATTTTTGTCATTCTTGGTTGTTTTACATATATATTTTTTTGTTTTGGCAGCACCTGTGTGTTGCTGAGGTGAGCACTTGCGTCTGGAAAGTTACAGGCTGATTGCACTGATGGGACTCGCTCGGGGCTTTGGGAAGCATTTGCCTTCTCCCCATAGTGCTGGGGATGTGCCTTGACCCAGAATTGCTGCAACTCCTGCTATTCCATGCTTGGGAGTTCTGAGCAGAGCTCACCATTTGTGATCAGCCGAGGAATTCAGGTCCTTAGAAAGGTAAAAGCCCAGTACTATCTGCACACAAATGCCTAATGTTTAACAAGAAGAACTTGCCTTTGCTTTCTGTTGAGTATACATTGTATAAAATCTAGCTCTTAATTACAGGCAGTCCTCGACTTACAACGTTTCACACTTACAATGTTTATAAATTGACACCCTATTTCAACTTTATGATGTCAGTTTCAACTTTACAACGCTTGATCCGATGCGATATCACGCCAGCAAACAAGTTTGTTGTGTCGCCCATCTCCCTGGAGAACATCTGTCCAAACTTCCTTGAATACTTTCTGTAAGAACGCAGACAAGACTCCAGAAAAACCTGCAGCCAAGACTCCTGAGAAGACTCCAGCCAAGAACCCTTCAAAAAAATCGACCAAAATCACCTCAAAGAAGTCCTTCCAAATCAGTATGATTGCTATTTACAATATAAATACATTAATGTAGCTACTTTACTCATCCATAATTGATTGAGTACAAAATTCTGGGTTACTTTTGGTGAAAATAAGGTATTGGGCTTTGGTTCAGGAACCAATCCTCCATTCATAATATTGTTTCCTATGGGAAAAATAGGTTCCAAGTTATGTTCAGACTCAAGACGCTATTTTCAGGACCCAATTTTGCTTTTGTTGTCATTTTGAACATACATTCTGGGCAGAGACTCTCTCTTTGGACAGCACCTAGCACAGTGGGTCCCCAAATCACTGTCAAAATATGTCACTTTTACTATAATAACAATAAATAGCTATAAACCAGTTTACATAAGTTTTTAACCTTCACAGCCTCTTTACACACAATGCAGCACTGGGATACTATACTCCCACTAATCAAATCAAAACACAAAAGGCTCAGGTATCTGCTAAAAGTTTTTTATTACCCTGTCCTCCTTGAAAAGTGAAGTCTTAGCAGCAGCAAAGACCTACCACCTTGAGGAAACCTTCAGTCAAAGCACCTTTTTCCCCAGCACTGCTGTTTCTGAGCAGCCTTGAATACAGACACTAGACATCTGGATTGTCATTTTGGACAGTGGTGCTCAAACTTCCAGACCTACAGGCTAGATGTGTGGCATGGGGCTGGTCTATGGGCAGGATCTGTGGGCCTAATGTAGTGTGGGGTCTGTGAATGTAATCCAGTGTCCCGGCTCAGCCCTGCCGGATATGGATGCAGAATGACCCTGCACAGTGGCATGATTCAGCACACAAAGCTGTATCACCTGGTCCACAGGGCTCCACAGGGACCTGGAAATTTGGTGGCGGGGTAGCAGAGGAAGTATTAGTTCCCACAGCTAGGTCTACAAGCTGTGGCAATTAATACTGCCACTGCTTAGCCCACTGCCAAATTTTTGGACCCCTGGGGAGCCTCACAGGCCAGATAACACAACCCTGCAAGCCAAATCTGGCCCATGGGCTGGAGGATGAGCACTACTGGTTTAGGCTGCTCAATACTAGACTCAATATTCAACTACGAGAGACTAATGGTTAGCATGGAAAGGGATCCCAGGAAATTCTCAAATGACAACAACAACCCAAACCCTCCTCTTTCATGTTTGTCTTTGTATGTGAAAAGAAAACATTTCTGCTGTAAATATTTTGAAGACAGTAAAAATATCTCAAAAAATATTTCTACTGAAGTGTGATGTGGCATCAGAGAGCACACAAATACCTCAACCTGCAAGAGCTCTTTTGTGCAAAGTCTTCAATCTGATCACTTAAGTATGTATAGAAAAAAAATGTAATCTGACAGAAATGCCGGCAGCCTGACAGAATAAGCACTCCTCTGCCTACAGGTAGTAAACCATCAGGTAATATCGATTCAAGCTCTGATTTTTCTCTCTAAATGAGTATTATTTCCTCAGTGAACTGTAATGACTCCTCTTTGAAACCATTCAGCTCTATCATATAAAACTGTTTTTAGGTGAGATTGTTCATATGCTCATATGGAGAACAAGATGATGCCACTCATGTCACACTGTTATTTAGCATAAACTATTCTATTTTTCTGCCCAGATTAGGGTCCATATTCTGATACCTGTCCTCATGTCAAGTAATAGCTTGCTTCCTGATCTATCCTACTAGAAAGGTGTTGCTCAAGGTGGATAAAGATTCGAGATCTGGATTCGAGATCTGACCTTTTACAATCTTAGGATCAAGATCTGAAAGGTTTCAGGTTTGCATGTCTGACTTGAGACACCACATGCAGGTTGAATTACAAGAAGGTGGGAGCTCCACAAGTTCTGAAAACGAGGCCTCTATAAAAGGGCTCAATTTATGCATGTAAAAAATGGAAGCACCCAAAATCATTAGTCACTTTTGAAAGTCTTGGCCATGAATGCACCAAGCCTTACATGAGACTGAATGACAGATACACAGCAGATTAAAGATTTTTCATACTCTTGTTATAACTAATTTAGATAGGAACATGAGGTATCAGATCAGACAAATCCCTTAGCTCTGTCTCTGACACTAATCCAGATGCTTGAAGAAGGTACCAAAAAACACAGAGTGGACAATTATAAAAAGACATGCTTCAGACAAGAAACTTCTTCCCAACCTCCATGATTATTTTAAGATGTGAAACAGGAAATTTTTTAGCTTTATCCGTAACTTTGTAAGAGTTCTTTTGCCTGCAACTGTGGAACTTGAAGAGATCTGGAAATAAAAGCTTCAAAAATACCCATGCCGAACTTCTGAAAGTGACTTTGAAACTGAGAAGCCCTCAGTTCCTTAGGGTCTTTTGAAATTAGGATGCAAGCTCCTAAGTTACACGGGCACCTTCAAAACTGTGACCTTTGACCTTGTTGATATTTTACAGCAATGAGTTGCATGGGTTGATCACAAGCATGTAGTAGGCACTTCCTTTTACTGGGTACAAATGTGATACTTCAGTTTTACTGAATGTGCCTTGCCTTTGTGTTATGAGAAACAGTAAACAGGAGACCCTAATAACCCTCTCCTTCCACTATGTGCCCCTCTTATTAATCGCCTCTACAATCGAAGCAGTCTCCATATGCCATGTTTACTTTTCCCCAACATCTTCTTGTGACTCTACTAATCTGCATCACTCATCTCAGAATAGACCTCCCCACTGCTAAGACCAATGGTTCAGTACCCCAGTGCACAACTACCAGAGAGAAATTTGAAGGAGAGTAAACAAACCCTATCTAATCTTTCCAGACAATTGCACAGAAGTCAAAGCAGTGGCAATCCTTCTTCCCTCTATGCCTGATGGTACTGCTTATCCTTATTGCTATTCTAGCTTTCACAATTAAAATATTACTAGAAGCTTTAACTCCATAACTTCATGCAGCAGTGATTGTCACAGACTGACAACGTGCTGCATTGAACAGTATCTCCTTTCATTGATTCTACATTTCCTGCCCTTTAATTTTCTAGAATGCCTTTTACTCTGGAGTGATGGAATGAGGTAACACACAGGGTCTAATCAGCATGTCTTTGCAAAGTCTTCAAGTGGTGTGAATGCAAATGTTAGGCAAGGTTTACTGGGAAGCAGGAAGGCAGCTGCAAAAATGGGATTTATTTAAAATTACTAAATATATGTATGGGGGAGAGAGAGAGAGACGCACTGCAACAATGGCAATTTAAAAAGCAGAAGCTTGTTAAGCCGGATTTAATAGTAGCCTAGTTCATTATGCCTTAGAGAGTGACAAGGAAAATAAAGCTGAAGGAGCTAATGATGCCAGAAATCTATATTATGCATTTCGTCATTCCTAATCTTTTAAAAGTAAAGAAAACCCCTCAAAAGAAAAATGTGTAATCAGCTGTTGTTGGTCCCTTGATTTCAAAGCAAATTGCCAGCAAACAAGTCCACTTAAGAGGAGTTTTTTCATTCCATTTTATGCAGTGGTATAATTAACTTCCATCAGCAAGTCCCTGAAAGAGACACAATTTGTTGTTTCTAAGCAGCAGGATGAGGGCTTCCTTTATGTGAAAAGGCTCCTGCCCATCTACAAGCAGTATTCACTCCACAGGCTTCTTTTAGCAGAGGCTACCAATCAACAGCCTCCCCTGCCTAGGCCTACCACTCCTGTCTTTCCTGTTGATCACACTCATACCCTTTAACCCTGTCCTTTAGGATCCACTGGATGCCTGGTGTTCCAAAAAGAAATTCCACAGAAAACTAAAGCTGATCAAACTTGTCCATTACAGCCCCATCTTGGCGGGGGGAGGGGAGTGTAAGTAAGAATGAAGTTACACCCCGCCACACTCCCCTGTACCCCACCACACACATACACCCGCCGCTATACACACACACACACCAAACCACACCCCTCCCACTCAATATACAAGACTAAAAATGTATTTTTGAGTTATTATGCAATTACCTCTATATATAGTACACAAACACAAATCATGACAAAAATATTTTTTGTAATAAAATTATAGTATGTTATAGTAGGTGTTCGACTTTTAGTGTATGATTTGGTTTTTTTCTCGTTCTAAGGTGGCAACCCCTTTCCTCCCGAAAGGAGTATTTCTGGGGACCAAGGGGTGGGACTTCCAGTGGCAAAGGTCAGGGGTTAGGGGTGGGACTTCCATTCTCAAGATAGTGACCAGGGGCAGGGCAACTATTAAGGGGTGGGGCTATCCATGCTGCCCTTGACAGCTAACCAAAACGCGTTAACCGGCCCTCCAGACACAATAATTGCCTGCCCCTGCCTTAAGGCATGACTGCTCACAGCACGTTCGAAGTTGAACAGCATTTAACCTTTCACAGATTTAGTATGGTCTAAGTGTAATGTGCAACTTCACCCTAAGCATGTATTGCAATTAGGTGTTTAAAACTTATGCACAGTGCATATTAACCTGATTTTACCTTATTTTAAGCAGTCACAACAGCCCCTGGGAATTTGATGGAAACCTTGGAAAATTTTGGTTTAGATCTACCTACAGCCAAAGACTGTTAGCAGTAATTCTAAGACAACTCTTCCATAGCTATTTCTTCAGTCATCCTTTCTTGTTAAGGGAACTCTTGGTCATATTTAGGATCTCTGAACTAGTCCTCAGGTAGCAGAGAAAACATTCACTTAGCTTATCTACAACAGCCTTCTACTGTACCTGTCGGCAGTGGAGCATTTCTAGCAGAGCTAAAATTGTGTTAATGTTCATCAGGTGTCCTTCTCTTATGTCCCAAAACACATCTAGAAAACAGGATGGAGCAGTGCCTTAGAGAAAACTTGTTCAGAGAGAGATAAGCTATCTCAGGCAACAGCCTACTTTGTCATGCTATGGTGCTACTGCCTACAAAAGCTTCCGATTAAATATCCACAAGGCCCATTAAAATTTATAAGACTTATTTTACAGTTGGTATTACCCTACATGAGTACGGGTATAGAAATTTGCCCCTAGAGTGCTAATACTCTTCTAATAAGCATGCAATTCTCTATTCTGAAAATCATTATCATACACATTTTTCACTGGAGAGTTTCTTCACAGTTACTCTTAGAAACCACTCCACATAGCTGTTCCATGTGTCTTTAAAGCATATATGCTTACTTCCCTGACACAAGCAAATCCTTATTTATTAGCACCACACAGCTAAGTACAGCTATCAAAGAGTAAAGTGGATTTTCCACTGCCTCACATATCACCAACAGATTATCAGCTGAGTTGACTGCAGCATCCTTATTACTATTATTGTTTGAATAGAACCATCTAAGTAAAACTGCAACAACAGGGGAGTCATCAAAATGTGTGTACACAAAATGATCCTATTACTCTTGCACCCCTCCTCCCCATTCTTTATTACAAAGGGTAAGAACAAATGTACATTTGTAGAGGCTTCACAAGGGGAGGAGAAGGAGCTGCTGCTCAGGAGCAGACAGCAACTGTTATGCCATCACTATTATATCTGCATGAGCCTGTAGCCATACAAGTGAGATAAATAGCCCTAGCTGACCCTGGACAAAGCAGGGTTAAAGTTGGAGAATTTTGCTTCATTTGTTCCCTATAGAATCATTTAGCGGTAGCAGCTCCAGTGTAACAGCTTGTGTTGATATCCTTTGGTAGCAGTACAGTTGTTATACCTGTTGATACCCTTAACACTTACAGAATCATAGAGAAGTCAGGCGGGAAGGGACCTTCTTAGGTCATATAGTCCAGACCCCTGCCTGAGGCAGGATCATCCCTATCCAAACCATTTTATACAAAACCATTGTCTAATCACTTGGCAAAACTATACAGTCAACCCTGACACAGCTCAAGACATAACACCCTGATCTGCCACAGGTAAAGCAGGGGGATGACAGAGGCCAACGTTCTGCTGCTGTAAAGGTTGTTAATGCATGCTCAAGAGATCCCAAGAAGGGCCATCCCCCACTACACTGCTCCCCCCACTACAGAGGAAGGCAAAAACCCCCACAGCCCATACCAATCAGACCATGGAGTAAAATTTGCCCGCAGACATGATGACTAGTCTGATCCTGAGCAGAAAGGGGCAGGACCTGCTAACCAGGAACCTCTGGATTTAAGTCCCAGCAGTAGAAATGGCACACCCCAACACATAATCTGCATCCTTGGCTGCAGCCAACACCCTGTGTCTTTGAGGAAGGCTTAAAACAACCCCTGACATGTATTGAGGGGGGGGCGAAGGGAGAGGGGGAGAATTCCCTCCCAGCCCAATGCAGCAACCAGAAACACCCAGACACCTGGGAAATAGCCATAGCAGAATATAATGTAACTTGTCTCCAAGTCTCCAAGGCAGGGGTTAGATCTTTATGTAGATGCTTCTACATTCAGGAAGGGTTTGACTGGCATAAAAGGAGACTAAATTCAGCCAGGGAAGGAGTCCCCAAGCACAGACACTATGGAAGAACACAGCTGTAGGGTTTATCTTGAGGACTCTCTTGTGAGCTTTAGTATTAGAGAGCTTATGCAGGGGGTCAGACTCGATGATCTATTGAGGTTCCTTCCGACCCTAACATCTATGAATCTATGAATCTATTAAGAGGTGCCAGGGGGATAGATTCTGAATTGTTCAGTAAGACTGCTTTACCTCTGATACATGTCCCTTGGGCATGACCACACATGAGACGACACCATAAGCCCCACTGAACTGAAACTCCTGTGCTGCATGTCCAAGCAACAAAGCAGAGATCTTGGGGCTTCCAAGCACAAAGCACCACACACAGCAATGGTGATAAAAAGAATGCTTCCAAGCATAATGCACTGAAGAAGAATACGGCCAGACTGTCAACTGCAAGGTGGTTTTTACCAAACCAGATGTTGGAAAAACTTAGTACTGAGCAAATGTGATGGGAAGTGATTTAGACACTAAATAGAAATACATGAAAAAGTCAGGGAAAAAAAAGAGAAACAAGCTAAAAGCAAACCACTGAAAACAACTTGCATCCTAGCTCTTTACTAGATCTGAAATAAACTGACACTTCCATCCCAAGCATTTCATTTTAAATTTTTCAGTGGCAATACACATTGGGTCAGCCACGTAGATAACCGTAAATGCTATTTCCCTATTTGATATGTTGTACCTATGTGAAGCAAACCAAAGGTCAGATTCTCAGTGAGTGTAAACTGGCACAGCCTCATTACACAAGCTGATGATCTGACATTAAGGGTCAGAGTCTATTCTACCTATTAGGCATATAAGTAGATTCAGGTGCCTGTAGGGTGCCTGTAAACGTGCTGAGAGGCTGCTCTGATGCACTGTAATTACAGCACATCAGAGCAGACTCGGCAGAGTCTGCTGGAGCATGCTAATTAGCATGCTCCAACCAGCCTCCTCATCTTGGAATGAGGAGCACCCCTTGGAATAACCAGAAACAATGGTCACAAGATGGTAGAGAGTAGATTTAGGTTGGACATCAAAAAGAACTTCTTCATGGTTACAGTTGCCAGAATCTGGAATGTGCTTCCAAGGGAGATGGTGCTCTCTCCCCTACCTTGAGGGTCTTCAAAAGGAGACTAGACAAGCACCTGGCTTGTCACATGACCCCAGCACTTTTTCCTGCCACTGGCAGGGGGTCAGACCTGATGATCCTTTGAGGTCCCTTCCAACCCTAGCATCTATGAATGGCCCACAGTTGCAGGGAGGCAGTTAGAAAAGCCAAAGCAACTACAGAGCTGAGGCTGGCAACACAAACTAAAGATACCAAAATGTCTTTTTTTAGATATGTAGGGAGTAAAAGGATGGTGCAGGGCAGCATAGGACCCCTACTGAACAAGAAGGAGCAATTAGTGACAGACAGGGGGGACAAGGCTGAGCTATTCAATGAGTTTTTTGCCTCAGTGTTCCTGAACAGGGGTCAAGATAAGTCTCCTAATGGGTTCTTAGATGGGCATCAGAGGGACACCAGCCCACCAAATGTCGACACTGACTTGATACAGAGTCACTTGGATGGACTGGGTGTATTCAAGTCAGCAGGCCCGGATGAGCTGCATCCAAGAGTACTAAAGGAATTGGCCGGTGTCATAGCAGAGCCATTGCCATGGCTGTTTGAGCGCTCGTGGCGCTCGGGTCAGGACCCGGAGGATTGTAAAAAAGCCAATGTGGTCCCTATTTTCAAGAAGTGGAGGAAGGAGGATCCAAGTAATTACAGGCCAGCCAGTCTGACCTCCATCCTTGGAAAGGTCTTTGAAAAGATTATGAAGGATCATGTTTGTGGGAGTCCAGTGGGAAAAATAATGCAGCATAGATGTTTACATGGTCCGGTGGGTGGCAAATTGGCTTATTGGCAGCACCCAGAGAGTGGTAGTAGATGGGTCGGTATCAACCTGGAAGGATGTGGGGGGTGGGGTTCTGCAGGATTCAGTCTTGGACCTCTACTCTTCAATATCTTCATCAGTGACTTGGATGTGGGTGTGAAGTGTACTCTGTCCAAGTTTGTGGGTGATACTAAATTGTGGGGTGAAATGCACACTCCAGAGGGTAGGGGATGATTGCAGGCAGGCCTGGACAGGTTAGAAAAGTGGACAGTACACAATAGGACGCAGTACAACAAGGACAAGTGCAGAGTACTGCACCTAGTGCACAAAAATATGCAGCACGCTTACTGGCTGGGAAGTGACCGTCTCAGCAGCACATAAGCGGAAAGGGATCTCGGAGTCATAGTGGACTTCAAGATGAACATGAGTCGTCAATGTGACGAAATAATCAGCAAAGCTAACCGCACTTTATCATGAATCAGCAGATGCAGGCCAAATAGAACCAAGGAGGTGATACTTCCCCTCTATGCAGCATTGGTCAGACCGAGTGTTGGAGTACTGAGTCCAGTTCTGGGCACCGTACTTCAAGAAGGATATTGATAGACTTGAGAGGGTGCAGAGGAGGGCCACTCGTATGGTTAGGGGCTTACAGGACAAGCTCTATGAGGAGAGACTGAGGGACCTGGACCTCTTCAGCCTCCACAAGAGAAGACTGAGAGGTGATCTTGTGGCTGCCTATCAATTCATTAGCGGTGTGCAGCAAGGAACTGGAGATGCTCTGTTCACTAGGGCGCCTCCTGGGGTAACAAGGAACAATAGACACAAACTGACAGAGAGCAGATTTAGGCTAGATATCAGGAAAAACTCCTTCACAGTACGGGTGGCCAAAATTTGGAATGGGCTTCCAGCACCCCCAGACTTCATGATGGCGGCAGGGGTGCTTTAACTAAAGCTCATTTGATAAGTTCTAGTTAAAGCAACCCCACTGCCGTTTTGAAGTACAAGGATGCTGATACACAAGATGCTGTGAGCACTTTAATTAGAGCAACTCTCAGAGCCGCTCTAGTTAAAGTGTCCCCCCCCCCCCCCAACCCCTAGGACATGTAACGTGTGCTTTTATTCCACTCTGCTTAAGTCCCTGAAAAACTGCTAATACAAAAGATAGGTGGGTCCTCCTCTTCCTCACTGCTTTTTTATGATATAGTCTTAAGGATCAGATGATGATGTGTTGCAAAAGTAGATGCAATATGGTTTTTAGTGACCTGAATAGGGTGGAACAGAATTGCCCTTAGACAAAGCCCACACAGAGACCCCAGAAGTGGAATAGAATCTAGTCCTAAATGTATCCATGCTGGGAGAAAGGAGGGAGGAGCTCAAATTTTTCAAAATCATTCAACACTGACCTTGCCCTTACCAATGAATTTAATGGCAACATGGTTGAGCCCAACACAGCGCTTCTGCAAATCCCACCCCAAATATTCCTTAAATGCTTGGTCTTCTATCACCCAACAGCAGGGTGTGAATTAAGGGGAAGCTCAGGGATACGGAGCTCCTCCATA
This sequence comes from Alligator mississippiensis, assembly GCF_030867095.1. Classification (NCBI taxonomy): domain Eukaryota; kingdom Metazoa; phylum Chordata; order Crocodylia; family Alligatoridae; genus Alligator; species Alligator mississippiensis. Next base: position 184,753,707 of record NC_081825.1, on the reverse strand, counting down.
AGAGACAATAGCCCCCTGTAAGATTTTAAAATCATAACCCAGGGGGGTCTCCAATCAGATTGTTTCTTCACTTAGGTGAGGGGAGGGCAAAATATGGCCCACAGGCTGAATCCATCCTGCCAGGCCACTCTATCTAGTCTTCAGGGCCCCTAAAAAATTTAGAAAATTAATATTTATCTACCCCTGGCTGCCTGTCAAGAATGACAGGAGGCAGCGACAGTAAGACCCAGGGGGAGCCAGCAACAGGACCAAGCCATGGCAGCAAGGCCCACCAGGCTCCTGCCCAATGGAAGCCTGTACCTAGCAGAGGCTTCTGGCCTGGAACACTGATGCTGTTCCTGCCTCCATCCACTGGAGAGGGAAACTCAGATAAGAAGCGGGGGGGAGGCAGGGGAGGACTGTGAGCTATCACCCCAGTCCTCAGGGTCTGGTCAGCTGCTGCGGTCCCAGCACTGCAGCCAGGAACCATGTGGTGCCAGAGTGGCGAGCAAGGGTATGGAGAGGAGTGGTGGTAGCCACAGGCAGGGAAGCAATGAAAGCAGCAGCAGGTGGGGGGGGGGAAGGGCAGCGAGTGGGCACATGGAGCATAACAACAGGTGAGCAGCAGCTCAGGGCCCACACCAGTGTGCCAGGAGCAGAGCCAGCTGAGGCCCAGAGTGGGGTGGCAGAAGCATGGGGCCCAGACCGGCAGGGGCTCTGGAGCCAAGTCAGCTCCTCCCTCTCTCTGCTGGCACAGCCCAACCCAGCTCCATAGAGCACCTGCTGACCTGTGCCCCATGCTCCCACCACCTTGCTCTGGACCCCACCGGCGCTGGCTCTGGTGCATGGGCCTGGACCTGCACTCCCACCCAGGTGTTGCTGTGCTCCATGTGCCCGCTTGTTCCCACTCCCCCCTGCCTGCCACAGCCATTTGCCTGCCACTGCTGCTGCTCCACTCCACTCCCCACCACCCACTGCTCCAGCACTATATTTTCCTGGCTGCAGCACTAGGCCACAGGAGTCAGCAGGAGCCTCTTTGATTCTTGGCTGGCTCCATGAGGTGCCAGCCAGGCCAGTTCAGCTCCTGCTGCATCCTGCAGTGTTGGCCATGCAGCTGGGATGTGGTGCTGGAGCAGCGAGTGGCAGGGAGGAATGGGGAAGTGGCAGAAGGGCAGCAGTGGCAGATGGAGGGGGAAATAGCTACGAGCAGAAGCACAGGGCTACATTGGTGCCCCAGGGCCAGGAGCAGCAGGAGAGCAAAACCCAGGCTAGCAGGAGCGCTGGCAGGGGCTCTGCCTGCCATGGGGGGGGGGGCAGGGGAAGAGGGACGCTGTGGGGAAAACCCTCCCACTCCACACATGCCACAATGCTCCCAGACACCCTCCCCTCCACACACTCATAGCTCCCCACAACCCCCATATCCACACACATCCACATGCTCCCCACCCCACATACACCCACACACCCCACACTATCCATCACCCCACAAACCCCCCACACACCCACACCCTCCCCCACACACCTACAGCTCCTCACAAACCTATGCTCACTTCCCATACCCCCCACCCCCCCACAATATACAAAAGTAAGACTTCATTTTAAGCTATTATACAATCATTTCTATGTACACTACACAAAAACATGTAAATTAGGACCAAAAAATTGAAATCAAATTAATGAATGTTGTAATAGATGTTTGACTTTTAGAATATAATTTGTTATTTTTCTGGTTCCAAGATGGCAAACCCTTGCTGAAAGGAGTACTTCAGGGAGGAGCGGGGGCAAACGGAGGAACATCCGGTGGCAATGGTTAGGGCCTAGGGGGTGGGACTTCTGGTCCCAAGATAGTGACAAGGGGGCAGGACACCTGTCAAGGGGTGGAGCTACCCTTGCGCCCTTCAACAGGTTGCCAAAACTTGGTAAGCAGCCCTCCACCCAAAATAATTGCCCGCCCCTGACTTAGGTGGACTTCTTAATCAATGAACTGGGTTTTTTTGCAGGCCCCCACCCCCCTCAACAAAAGTCAAAGTGTAATTCGAACCCTGCTCAACACTGGGTGTAGCCATTCATGTCACTACAAAATGAACATCAACCATTGCCATGTGGAGTTGGTAGCATTTTACATCTACTTTGTGTAAATGACCCCTCCAGTGCAGAGTAATAGTGAATCAGGAGCTAATGCCTGTATCTGCTCTCTCTGAAACCAAAGTAAACCTCTCATTGATTTCATCAATGCAGGATTAGGCTCTACAACATTTCCTTCGGTATCCATTTTACCCAAATACTTCAGTACTGCACTGACTTGCTAGATAGAGTTTCAGCCAGTGATTTGACACAAAAATAAAAAAGGGGAGAAGGATTCCTTTACTTGAGAAACCAGTGTAACAAATACAGGTCTTTGGTGCAGGGTTTGCAGCATGACATCAGCAAGAGGGAAAGCAAGGACGTTTACTCCCAGAAACTTCTCTCATGGGAGCTACTGTTGCGTCACAGTCCAGGTGCATAGCAGATATGGCAAGCTATTCCAAGCCTAGTTTAGGTAGTTAAAGAACCTAGCAGAGCACATGACCAGTAAATAATTCTGAAGGTAATGTCAGGATTAGAGAACTAAATAGTCCTACTATCACAAAGAGCTGTCAAAGGAAAAGAGAGGAAATGAGAGGAACCACTGCACTGTTTGGTCCCTTCCTCCCAAGCTTTTTACTTAGAGTTCTGGATTCAGAAGAAAGGTCTGATCCAAAGCTACTGAAATGAATTAGTGTCTTTCCAACCTACAATGGGGTTATTAATAATCATATCTGTGACAGCAATGCCTTGGGACTAACCAAACCCAGGCCTCATGGTGCTGGGGACTGGACAAATGCAAGAGTAGCAGATGGTCTCTATTTTGAAGAACATTATTGCTATCACCTTTCTTGAAATGGGTGTCATGATAATCACTTAGAAAAGAATAGAAAGGTCATTTATTGCCATGATATTTCCTGTTTCCCCTATGCAAAAAGGGGTGTGGCCAAGGAGAAGGGAGTGTTGCTAGAGGGAGTATGGCTATGCTCTAAACCAGTGGTCACCAACCAGTGGATCTTGATCCACCAGTAGATCTCGGAGCCTCTTGGAATCAATCCGAGGCTGGGGTGGAGGGCTGAGTGCCCACATGCATGCACGTGTGAGCCCCAGCCCAGCAGGTCAGTCTGTGGGGAAGGGAAGGGGGCTAGATTGAGGCCCCCGCAGTGAGGGACAGTGCCACAGAGACAGGAACAGGGGTAAGTTGAGTGGGGCCCCAGCTGGATGGGACTTACCCGCTGCAGAGGTGTACCCCCAAATAATTTTTCTGCCTCAATCTACCCCCCTTTTCCCTCCCCACATACTTACCTGCTGAGCAATAAGGTGGGGAGCGGGTGCCAGCAGCGCATGGCAGATCTTGGGATGCTAAAGGTGATCTACTTAAAAAGGTTGGAGACCACTGCTCTAGTCCTTCAGGAGAACCCCTGTCAGCCGAGTGTACCCTCTTTAGAGGAGCTTTGAGAACTATTAGGAGTCAGGACAACAGACAGGCTGACTAACAGTCAGCTGGCCCTGACTACCTGAATGAGCCTGACTATATCTAGCTGGCCTAATTAGCTGCATGGGTATGGCTATCTGTATAAGCAGCAGCCCATTCAGTGCTCAAGGGGCTATTCAATAACAGAGATGCCTCTCTGGGCAGTTATTCTGTACCTAGCCATGTCCCAATTGGGATCTTTTTTTCCTGACTGATAATTCCTTGCTCTTGACTCCAGTCCAGTTTCCAAACCACTGGCTCCTGGTTCCTAGCTCCCAGCTTGTGACTCCAGTCTGGATCCTGGCTTCTAGCTCCTGACTCCCTGATTTGTGACTCTAGTTCAAAACCTTGCTTCCCAACTTTGCCTTCTCCTGAATCCCTGACTAGTAACTCTAGTGTCAAGCCCTGATGGCCCATGACTAAGTCATACCCCTGGCAAGAATGAAAGAATGATCTAACAAGGAATACATGCTCCTCAGCACTTCTTATCATCTGAGCCAAACACAACACAGCCAAACCTGAGGGCCCCATGCATCTCAACTTAAAACCGCCTTAAACACTTTATGTAACCTGATATCCCAGCCCAAACTATTTCCAGTCACTAAACCCATATTGCATAGGGTTACCATATGTCCAGGTTTTCCCAGACATATCCTCTTTTTGGGTCATAGATTCATAGAAGTAGGGTCGGAAGGGACCTTGTAGGTCATCAAGTCTGACCCCTGCCCTGGGCAGGAGAGAAAACCGGGTTCAAATGACCCCAGCCAGGTAGACGCCAAGCCTCCTCTTAACAACCCCCAGGGTAGGAGCCATCACCACTGCCCTTGGAAGTTGATTCCAGATCCTAGCCGCCCTGACTGTGAAGTAGCGCCTCCTGATGTCTAGTCTAAACCTACTCTCTAACAATTTGTGGTCGTTATTCCTTGTTACCCCAGGGGGCGCTAGGCGGAACAAGGTTTCTCCCAAACCCTGCTGGTCCCCCCGGTGAGTTTATAGATAGCCACCAGGTCCCCCCTCAGCCTTGTCTTGCGAAGGCTGAACAGGTTAAGGTCCCGTAGCCCCTCTGATCTCTGTCCAGGCAGTTTTTCGAAAAAGGAACAAATGTCCAGGATTTTGCTCTGCTCAGCCTCAATGTTTTTTCCCAGCATTTCCCAGCTTGTCCTAGCAAGGAGCTGATTGGAGCTGGGGGAAGCCAGGGGAGGGTGATTAGAGATAGGGGATGCCACATGCATGTGCACACACACACACACACACACATGTGGCTAACATGCAGCCAGGCAGGGTGATAGGAACAGCCCTAGCAGCTGGATGCAGGTAAGTCTATGGAAGCGGAGGTTGGAGGGCCAGAGCTTGGGGACTGTCCAGGGGGGCTGTGTGGGGCATGTGAGTCTGTATGCACGTGTGTGTGTATGTGAATGTGAGTTTGTGTGTGTGTTGCAGGGGTGTGTGGAGGAGATGGGGTGTGAGATGGGGCAAGTGCCTGCCAGTGCTGAGGGAAGCTGTCCAGGAGCTGGGGCTGCAGCAGGGCAAGGGGTCATAGGGGAAGAGGCACCTACCCCTCCATTAGGGGAAGGGGTGCAGGGGGCCTTTCAGGAGCAGCAGGGAACTGTGTGGCTGGGCTGGTGGTACTGGGCCTGTTGCCCTTGCTCCCAGGGGCAGAGGCAGGGGCAAGGGCAGGGCAGCAAGGAGACACTGGAGTGTTGCGGGGAGCAAGGGGCTGCAGGTTGGAAGTGAAGGGAACTGGCAGGGCTGGGGGGGCTGTGGCTTGAGAGCGGGGGACACCAGGAGGGGTAGGGGATTGTGGGTTGGGAGTGTGGGGCACTGGCAATGCCAGGGGGCTGCAAGTCAGGAGCGAAGGGCACCAGCAGGGATGTGGGGCTGTGGTTTGGGAGTGAGAGGCACCAGCATGGCTCAGGGGGGCAGGATATTGTGGGTCAGGAGTGAGGGGCCCCGACAGGGGTCTGCAGGTTGGGAGTGAAGGGCAGCAGCAGGGCTGAGCGGGGCTGTGGCCTAAGAGTGAGGGGCAATGGCATGGGCAAGGGCAGGGCACCTGCATATCGCTCCCCCCCCACAATTATATATCCCCCAGTTGGTGTCCTCTTTTTTAAAACTGGAAATATGATAACCCTAATATTGCAATCATACCATATGTTCATGCACCAGCTTATTGCAAGGTGGTTGGAAATATTTATGTCTACTATCACAGCCAGCAAGACAAAATGAAAATCTAAGATAGATCTGATGAAATTTCTATGAAAATTTTCTGTTCATCAGGAGACCTTCTGGTAGTTAAAATATGCACTGCTGTGAATTAAAGTAGCCCTGGGGCATTCTTACTTCCAGATGAATTACTGGCTCACAGCAAGGCAACCACTTGCAAGATCTCACAGGAAATTATGCTGTGTCTGAAAAAAGTATGGAATTACAGTGCATCACTGTAGAACAATGCCCTAGTCAGATCTAATCAAACTCCTAGAAAAAAATATAGAGTACCAGAAAAGGTATAGGAGATAAGATTGATCCCAAAGTCAAGGTGGAGTCTAGAAGACAAGTGAAAGATAATAAAATCAATCCACATTGCAAAGAAAGAAAGAAAGAAACAATAGTTTGTAGGAGATAAAGAAATTCCACATTATCTTATCTGGAGTGGAGTATTCACATGGGTGTTTATTTCTCTACAACAGAATAGGTGAAAAGGTGAAGGAAAAAAGAAGTTGTAGGGACACACACACACAAAATCACACTGTAGTACAAAATACAATTAATTTTATAGAACATCCTCATTGTGGAGTATTACAAAACATTTAGCTGTAAGAAAGTCAATCATTACTTAAGGGGACAATAACGTTTTTAGGCATGATGAGCAGAAAGGAAATGGCTCGGAGATGAGAAGGAAGAAAACACTAGAAATAATGGGAAAGAGACACAAAGCCACAAGGGAAGGGGAACAAAAAGAAGTAGAGATTGGAGTAGTAGGAGGTACAGATGGGGATCATTTCAAAGGGAAGCACATTTGAGTACATCTTTCCATGGAGAACAGAAAGCTAGAAATAAAGGGCTCTCCCCTATTACAATAATAAATGTTCAAGCAGTCAGAAATAATGAAATAACTAGAGTATCAATAGAAATAACCCAATTGGAGCTGAAGGTTGCTTCTCAGACTACAGCTTAACAGTACTGAACTATTATTTCAATAGATATCACAGATTTGTAAAGGCCACAATATATTAACATTTAGATCTTTAATGTTTTGAATACCACAGTTAAAAATAAAGGACTGTACTTCCTCAGGTTCAAACTCAATACCTTCCTGGACTGGAGTCCGGAGAGAGGAGTCAGCAGTCAAGAAACAGGAAGTCCAGATCCTTGCTTCCCTACTCCTGGCTTCTAACTGGAGCATGGCTAGGTACAGAGTAGCTATCGAGGGAAGGATTTGTGCTGAGTAAGGATCTGTGTTGAGTAGTAGGGCTGTGCGAGTTTCAGGTGCTAATTCGATTCAGAGGAGATTCGTCTCGATTCGGCGGACAAATCTCCGAATCCAAATCAAATCAGGAAACCAATTAAAAGGTCCGAATCAATTCTAAGCTCTACGAATCAATTTGGAAAAGATTCAGAGAGCTTTGGTAATTTGGGCAGTCCCGGCTGGCTGCAGCAGGGAGCTGGACCCAAACCCCATAAGTAGGGGGCAGGGGAGGGGGCGCTGGAGGAGGAGACCATGGGGGGACCCCTGCCAGGCCCCATCCCCTGCCTGCTTCCACAGCCACCCTGTATGCCTCCCGACTCATGACTGTTCTCCCAGTCACATCAATGGGTGCCCCACCCGCCCCCACTCACCAGCTGCTGCTAGGTGGGGGGGGCAATCCCCACTGCCCCACCCTGCATGGGGGGCTCTGCCATGAGCCCCCCAGCCCCCATCCACTCCCCCCCTCCATGGCTGCCCTGCCCACACCAGCTCCCAGCTCTTTAAAAAAAAAAAAAAGCCCCCACTCATCAGCTGCTGCAGTAACCTTAGGGCTTCTGGGGGCTCATGGGAGAACCCCCCCACACAGCATGGGGCAGTGGGGGGCAGCGGGGATCGTCCCCTGCCTGGCAGCAGCCGGTGAATCAAGGTGCCTTTTTTTTTTTTTTTTTTTAATTTTAAGAGCCAGGAGCTGGACCAAGCAAGGCAGCTATGGTGGGGTGGGGGCTGAGAGAGCAGGCAGGGGTCAGGGGGCTTGTGGCAGAGCCCCCCACTTGGCATGGGGCAGCAGGGATCGCCCCCCCATCTGGCAGCAGCCAGTGAGTGCCAGGCTTTTTTTTTCTAAGTGCTGGGAGCTGGGGCTGGATGGGGCAGCCATTGACAGGGCTGGGAGAACAGGCAGGGGATGGGGCCGATTCAGAGATTCAGCCAATTTGGCTGCGGCCGAAACTCCAAATCAGATTCGGCTGAATTGATTCAGGACAGTGATTCGAATCACCAAATCAATTTACTGTCCCCCAAATCAGCCAAATCCGAATCCTAAGCAAATACTAGCCACTTCACACACGCCTATTAAGTAGCCTCTCGAACATTGAAAGGGCTGTTGCTTATACAGACAACCACACCCTGGAGATAAATGGGTCAACAGGTTAAGAGCTGGCAGCTATCCTGCTAGAGCAGCCAAAAAGTAACTTCAACAATGACCTCAGGTAGCCCTTACACTGACACAAGTACAGATACCAACTTGCAACTTAAGACCCCCAAATAAAATATGGCATCATCTATATACTGGTAAAATACTCAAGCCAACATTGTCCTCTTATATTTGCTTTACTCTCCTCCCCTTCCACCTACTAAGATTAAACTGCATATAACATCTGTCAAGTCAGTTCTTTTCTAGGTGCACATGTCCATTTCATGCCCACTATAAATTCCCTCCACATCAAAGACCGCTCTCCCTGCAGGGAAATCCCACCCTTTTCCTTTGTATTTGCTGCTGCCTTCATCTGAAGAAGGGTGCACACATCAGCAATCAATTTCTGTAGGCAGCTTTTCTGTCATCAGCAGTAAGAGATTGCTTATTAGATAGAGAGGGAAAAACTCTAGCCTGTGGGCCATATTATTTATCATGGCAATGAAGAGCTTTCCAGTTATATATGAGGTTTGGTGCTTGAAAGGATGAATACTGGGATAATGCCAGGCCTGAGCCCTAACAAATCAAGAAGTCCAGCATTCCACATGCAGCGAGGCTAGGTTAAATAAAAGTCTGTTCCCATCCCAATTTCCAGCAGCTGAATTCCCAAGAGAAATGCCATTTACATTTGTTTTTTAACCTGCAAATATTTTTTTTCATGAGAAGGGGTGGAGAAGGTAGGATAGAGAAGGGGTTGGTTAATTATCTCTTCCCCCATAGGATGAGGTCAGTGTTACCCTATATGTGAGCCAGAGCTCAGAAGATGAATCTTAGCAGAGGATATGCAGGATGGTATTGATTCTGTAGTGTTGCTGCAGGAGCGCAGGGTCTACAGTGAAGTTTAATGAATTAATGAGGCACAGAACTGTGGCTTTCCAGATAACTGGGCAGCTTGTACATCTGTGTACATTCAAAGCTGCAGAAATAGCAGTTTTGCTATTCCCACCTGTGAACAGCTCTGTATGGGTGTGGAATGGGGAAACAGAAACTCCTAAGTGTATTACAGCTTGATGATATGCAAAGATTAGCTATGCTATTAAAAGGGAAAAAGAAATGAACAACACACAAAAGGGAAAAAGAAACGAACAAATTGCAAACTCTCTGCCAAAGGTTTGAGAACTTGTTTGGAGGTTTGCTATCCTAAGTCTGGCAGCTCAGCTTCATCTAAACAGCAGTGTCCTAGGGAGAGAGGCCACAGGAGAAACACTGAAGTATGTAGGCTGTAACTGGGTTCATGTCACACATCCTATTTTTCCCCTTGTTTCTGCATTTCCTTTTCTTTCTAGTAACACTGCCTATTAACCCAGGGAGCCAGTCCAAAACTAAAGGAAGAATTAGAATGGAAAATGAAACTATGCATATTGGTTAAATAAATTCCACTCTGAATCCAGTTTAGGGATGATATATGTATGGCCACATAAATAATATCATTTTACTCTGCTCCCCTTACTGCTTCTTACACCTGTCTCCTGACTATAAACTGGTATAGCTTCATACTGACAGAGGAGGAGGTTTTTGTTAAAATACTGTCCTACCTGTTTTAGTTTATCGCTCCTCCCCGGTCCTTCACATTTAAGTTTCACTAGTACACATGCCCAGTAAGTATAAGCAGAACTAAAGCAGTGTAAGGGGGACACATTATCTTCCCATTTACATTGATGGAAATATGGAGTGGCTCTAATAACCCCAAAAGAGTTACCCTGGATTTACACTGATGTACCTAAGAAAAGGATTAGGGCTTAGGAATTAGATTCCACACTGTGAGGGTGCATCTACATATGTCATTAAGGTAACATGATAAACTCTGGGGCAGTTCACACCAGTCAGCTCTCCCAGATGCAGTGTCTGTATGAGCCCCAGACCACAGCAGTTTGAGCAGGGTGAAACAGCCCCTGGCTGACAGGGGACTCAGGGAGGTCAGCCCCAGGCTCTGGGTGGCAGTGGAGGACAGCGGAGGGGCTGACTGGAGCACGAGGGTGCTAAAGTGCACCCTTGTGCTCCAGCCAGCCCCTGTCACTATCTACACGTGTATTTCAGTGCATGTGATTACTCTGCCATAGGATAGTACCGTCCCCACCAGTACTATCTTACAGCATAGTTAATTAATTTACTGCGCCCTAATACTGGCGCACATGTAGACAGTGACACTTTTCTGAGGAACTAATTAGTCAGCTCTGCAGTAAAGCACATGTGTAGAGATGTGTGTATGTGCAGGAGGCTAAGTGAAGAGATCTGCTGGTTTGCCAAGGGAAGCAGTACGATTCTAGGAGTTCACAAATTCACCCTCTTCTCTTACTGCTAGAGAATCTGCCAAGGTACAAAGGAAATGTGAACCTGTCAGTTGCTTCCTATCTCTCTGGTCCTCTACTCACACCCACAAAAAGTATATAAAACAAAGCTGTCATATTTCTGCAAGGTGTCATTTTGGACAGATCTCTTCCTTTCACTAGTGCTGTGTGCAAGGGCCTCAGCAAACACAGGCAGAGAGCTCCACTGATTTTACTGGTGCAATGCGGATTAACATAGCTCAGGGATGGACTTACTGTCAGCATCCGGATTTTTGTGATGCTGCTTTAATAGCAATAATCAGAGATTGCTGACAATTCTTTCCTACTCCGGGAAGTAGCTTTCTCTTAAGCCAAAAGCACCACCAAATTATTTGGCAACTAAACAGTATAAACTGCTTCCAAAAGAATTAAAATGAAAAAAAAATTAAACCACCCTGATTTTAAAATTGTTTTGATGCCTGAAGATGTGCTTAAACATCCCAGTAGGCACACACCTGCACTGACAGACACCTAAATACTCAGCCCCCAGCCCTTAGGGGAATCCTGCAGAAAGCTGCTCTAACTCTTCCTTCTTATTCTTCTTTTAAAAGCAGAGGATTATTTTTTTTATCTCATCTGCAGTTAGGATCTGACATTCAGGTGTCCAACAGTGGTATTACTCATTGACATACTCTTCTCTCCCTCAGCCTCTAACCTGAGGATTTGTTATGTAAAAAGATTGGAGCTCAGAGAATAGTTGACAAAACATAGTTCTTAAGGCAGCCTGAATGTGAGTCTGAAATGCTACTATAATCTTTTTCCCTTGCTACACCAGAAAATAGAGAAAGGACAGTAAATGCAAGGATGCTGGGGAAAAGCATATCTGATTGGCAATAGCAGCACAACACAGGAACACACAGGCACAGGACCGAGGCATTTATATTGCAGTCCTGCTGGGCAGGGGAGCATGGGGTCAATCAACTTACTCCAATACAGTGTATATTCACTTTCAGAAGTGTCTTCCTGAAGGTTTCTGTCCAAAGGTAAAGCAGTATTTGAGGACAGATTGTTATAGGACAACAGTGGTGCTAAATTAGTAGCATGTGAATGTAAAGTAACAAGAATGAGTTGTGTTTGGCTGAGAATTCTTTTGGAGAGTCATAACCACAGCCATGGTGAGCATTTTGGGTTTGGGGGGAGGCAAAGAAATGAGAACTAGAGGGAAACACTGTTACGCTTTGGTTCCATGGAAAAAGGAGCCCTCACCACTCTCAGTGCTGAACTTAAGACCTTTCTTCATTGATTAGTAGTTTATTCCATAAGAAAATACACTAAAATCAATAGGACTGCCTAACAGGTGGACTGCAACCCAGTGGGTGCGTCTACATGTGCACTTTAATGCGCAATATCCTATTTTACTGCACATTAAAGCATCGCATAAAAAATTGTGCTATTATGCTATTGCACTTTTAGCAATTTAAAAATGTGCTTTTGGTACTGTGCATTAGGGCAGCTTAATGCACATTTATTTAGTACCTCACATTGGCAGTACTAAATTTAATGTGCATTAGGAAAAGTGCATTAATGCACGTGTAGACATGCCATGCCCAGTATGAGTAAGTGTATGGGCCTGTGGCTGAAAGACAAGTCAATGTCATCATAATTTCTGATTCTGGATGAGTCAGAACTCATAATGCCAATGCTGTCTGGACTAAATTTTGGCCAGAGATATAAACAAAGGACACCACAATGGAAAGAAAACCAGTACCATGGTGACAAAAGCCAACGATGCTCACATCATGCTTCATCAAGGATCTGCAGCTGTGCTAGGGGGTTATGTATGTTAAATAAATACATGAGTTGGGCTTGAACTCTTCAGGTAGCTCTAAAAAATGTCTCTACTGCCAGCAGTATGGTAACTTAAAAATGTAAATCCTGCTAAATATAGTGGGATAGTCATTACCACTGTTAGGAGACCTTGACAGATACATTTTTTGTGATAGACTTGATAAGAAAAATGAATTATCTTCAGTGGATGCAAACTTTTCTTAAAGAATAAAAAACTGAAAGCATGGTGGGGAAAGGAGGAGGAGGCAAAAAAGGAAAGATAAACTAACGAAGGAGCAGCAACGTGAAAGAGAAGAAAAAATTAGAAGAAAATAGCATTGGTTCATTCTGAATTCTCATCCTGGCTCCTATATGTGTTTTAAAGAACTGCAGCTGCTGAGAAAACCAAAGTGCATAGACAAGGGAATAGGTGGGTGATTGGTAAAACAGTCAAATTAATGTTAGGACAGGCAGGAAAAACTAAAGAATTCAAAGAGACAGAAAGAGCAGAGCTCTGCACTGTACTTCATTGCGTCCCACAGGTGAACTCTGAATGCATGAGTGTCATCGGTAATGATTTCTGCCTCTCAGCTGGTGACTGCACTTGTCCAGACCAGGGGCAAAAGTCAGATAAATTCTCCCAGAATGGCTGATGTGTGAGAGAAATCCCACAAAGAAGTCTACAGCAGATGTACTTTCCACTTATTTTCCACACCCTTTTCCTGATTAGTCTAAATGGAAAAACATGTAGGTATTATCTGAAAACCTATCTAGCTGGCAGTTTTGCTACCTTTTCCCTGGATGTTCAATAAAAGCAATCTTTCTAACAACTAGCTGTGTGTCCTTACTCCCTATTTGATTGCACCCCTTCCCAGGCCCTGGGAACAAAAATGCATGGGGCCAGGCAAGCAATCCTGCAGACAATGGTTGATAGCAGGCTATTGAAGTTTATTGAACTCCTGTTTAAGAAAAAAGGGAAAGCAGAAAAGTGACAATGCACCCCACCCACAAGTCACCTACCCCCCCCCCCCGATACCCACAAAGCATGGCTACAGGCACTGCCCTCCACAAGGCATGCTGGGCTAGCTGCTCACTCTCACCCCTTGGTGTCAGAGCTATAGCACTTTTTATGCAACTGTGAACCGGTTCTTAATCAGTGGCATTTGGGAATGGTTCAGATGTTACATGTGTCTGCACCCTGAACCAGTTCCCAACCAATGACATTTTGACACAAAGCAATACACAGCTCAGTAGCACGAAGCAAGAATGAAGAATACCATATCCATCTGAAACAGCAGGGGAAATCGTAAGCAGGCTGACTAATTACTGTGACTTGAAATGTAACCAAGTTACCAGGGTTGACACTGTTCTGTTACTAAAAGCGTCATCAAATTTTTGGTGACTCCAAATGCTCTGAAACTTTGTTCCCAGTCTCATCTGCAAGAGTTCACCTCCAGCAGCACAGCCGTCCCTAATGCAGTGGTTCGCAACCTTTTTAGGCTCAAGGCACCCATCACTGGATTCAAAGCACACCTCCATAACTTTTGTGAATTGACAAAAACTAACTTACTGGTATTTAATTACAATGATTACTTCTTTGCAGTGGGGCTGGCTAGTGAGGGCAAGGAAATGGGCAGGCAGGGACAAGCCCGAGTTAGTGCTTCTCTGCTCATCTCCTCACACCTGGCTTATCTTTTCACACCACATGGCACCCTTCAAAGGATCCCATGGCACTCCAAAGTACCTCAGCACTCTGGCTGAGAATCACTGCCTTAATGCCAGGCTAAGCCAGTGGTTCAGCATCATCTTAGAAGGAAGAACAGTACCTCCCACTTTATCACCTTTACCAGCATCCAGATGTTCCTGAAAGTTCTCCTCACCTAGCCCAAACCCTGTTGAACCTGGGACTAGGGTGGCCATCATAGAGGACAGTCCGGTTGTCCTCTGTCCTCTATTGATATGAAACTGGACGTCTTTATGTCCTCTATTTTTCTCTTGAAGAAAAAAATAGAGGACATAAAGGTGTTGGGTTTTGTATCAATAGAGGACAGAGGACAGAGTAACAGAAAACCAGAATGTCCTCTATGACAGCCACCCTACCTAGGACACATGATAAGACTGTAAGACAAGGTAGGAGCTGGAGGAGGACACAGTAGTACCGTGCTAACTGAGGTTGTGTAAGCATTTTCCTCATCTGTGTTTCTCTCTAAAGAATTTCAGGAGAGAAAAACTTGCAAATCCTACTGAGCAGACACCAAGTAGCTTGCACCGTGGGTTATTTTAATGGGCACATCACTTTAAATAGAGGCTCTGCCATCTGTTCCGCCCTCTAATTACAAAAGGTAAAATGAACATAACTCACTACTGAATCATAAAAAGTGTGCAATAGGTGATTTAAATGCACAGAGAAAGCTCTTTATTTAATGGAGCAAGCATCTGGTAGTTTTTTCTTGGGTCATCTTGCAGATATTAAGCTGAGGAAAAGGAGAGGATAGCTTTTTCCTGGATCTCGTAAAACACATTCCTGGTAAACAAGGATTAATCCTGTGTGTCTTCCATGCAAACTGAGTTTTTACAGTAGTGCACGTGAAATGCTATCTGTTTTATGCACAAGCATAAACATTGAAAGAATAAGCATGCAGCACTGAGCCCCACAAATGAAGTCAAATTCTTACTATGACGCTTCATCTGGGATTTATACATTTATGGCATATTTTAATAGAGTAGGTGGCATGCAGCTGTACCTTGCTGGGAATATGTAAGTAAGAAATGTCTGAAAGAGGACTAAACTTTCTTATGAAGAGGTGTTGCTGCTGTGGAGAAAGCAACAAGAATGCAACACCCAAGGGGGACCCTTAATTATTCAGCCTGTCAAGGTTACAGATGGCTCTACTGCTAATGGGATTTATTTGCCCTGTAAAATTTCAAACATTCCTCCTAATATTCCTGTGCACTCTGGAGCCCAAGTTTCTCACATGCATGACAGGCTGAGGTACAATGATGACTGCCACTGGCAAAATGAAAGAGGCTCTAGAGTTGCACTTTGGGACTGCAGAAGCATCAGACAGAAGGCATCTGGCTATAATGAGAATGTGGGTTGCTGTTACAGGGACTCGTCGCCTTCTTGTGACTTGGAGCTTTGCAGAGATTCACACCTCTGTGCTTTATTAGCAATTCATTTCCTTACCAAATATGAAACTTCACTGAACATACTTAATAGGATATATGCTGAGGTGGGTAAACATGGGCAATACTTGTTTAAGGGAGGGACTTGGAGATGTATGTAGCTGGGTGATAACACAGTGTACAAGTGGCTTCGCTAGATTTTAAGTAACTTGTGTAGAAGCCGCTTTTAATTACTTCCTAGCACCAAACACATCATCAGTGCTTGGATTAAAAAATGCTACAACAATATTTTTACTTTTACAGATTAGGGCAAAGAAAATTGCTTCTGATGACAATAGGGTCAGGTATGCATTTTAAAAAATGACTCTTAGACCAGTAAATGTAGAGACAAGATACCTCTGGTAAAGACGACACCAGGTGACACAGATAGTGGTGCTGATCCAGATAGAACATCTGCTGTAGCTAGTTGTGAAGCCTGGAAAAGTAGGATTGTCCTCCCTGAGAGGAGTAAAAAAATCTTTCTAAATTTAAATCCCAAGTCTGCAGAGTTCACTACAAAACAGGTCTCAAATCTTCAGTCTAGAGGTCAGGCACCTTATGATTAATAAAATCAAACAGCATGTGTGCCTGCTACCTTCTTACCTCAGATACCAGCTTCTGGGCCTGATAAAAAACAGGTGGCCAGTTAGGGGTTGATGAAATATCTACTAACACAGGGGATAGCTTCTAGTGGCCAGGTAGAAGCAGATCAAAACATGTGGACAGAGATGATGCTTTTTATTGATAAAGCATCATCTCTGACAAAGCCATCTGGGTCCTGCTCAACATTAGCAAACACCTTCTAAATCTCAAAAAAACAGTAATTAAAATCTAACTGTGTAGCCAGTAGCCAAGACAGAGCACTAACAATATCTGAACTGGAAGAACGACCAGCATCTTTTGCTGAGGTATCTGGTACTATCTATTCCTAGGCACTGGGCATTACACTAGACAAGCCATTTGTTTGATCCAGGATGCTATTTCTTGTGTTGGAAATCAGGGGATGGTAGGGGGACTGGCTCTGCACCGCAGTGTTCACTCCTGGGGGGGAATGTGGGGCACGTACCCTCCAGATTTGTATGTGGGGAGGGGGCAGGTATGAGCTTAGGCTCCCCACCATGCTGCCCTCCCCCCAGGCCCTCTGCGGCCCAGCAGGCAGGACGCAGCACGCAGGGCAGAGTGGGACAGGGAAGCTCAGCACCACGACTGAGTGGTGCGCTGGAGTAGGGGCACCAGCAGCATTGGGGGATGTAGATCAGGAGTGAGGGACAAGGGCATGGGCAGGGAATTGGCATATCAGGGCTGCTCAGTGCCACAAAGCAGGAGGTGTGGGGGACAGCCTCAGCTGCACCCACATCCTGGTGAGCAAAGGGGGCAAGAGGAGCTCTGATTTTTCATAATAAAAACCCCCAAATCAAATACCAAAATTATAGGTATTTAGAATTTATTTTATTATAGTGATTGAGGGACCAGCGTCCAATATTTTTTTTAATTAGAGAATTTGTGCTTTTTAAAAAAGGAAACCAGGATCCCTGCTGATACCCATAGATTTTGATTAAAAAGTGGCATTGGCTTTCTTATCCTGACTCACTAACTCCAAATGTATCCCTTTGGCAAGGAAGTAGTGGCCTCCTACTCACAATCCCTCCCCAGTGATGAGCCTTCTCCTTTTACCATTGCTGGGGACAAAGCAGCCCCAGCAACCCCAGACAGTGATAGCTTCTCCCATACCAGAGGCCAGATGTGCAGGTTCCAAGGAGCTGAAGTGATCCAGTTATGTATCACAGCTCAATTGATGTTCTTGTCTGGACAGTCCCTCATAGAAACTTCAGAGCCATAAGGCAGCCAAGGAGAAAATTAAGGGAATCTGTATTTTAATCCCCTGGCAGTGACGAACAGTAATCCACCACAAGCAATCGATTCTTCTCTTCCTGCAGTTAGTGTGCCTACCAGGGGCTGTGGGTGTTATAATTACAGTCACTACCAACTCTCTTCGGTTGCAGAAGCACCAGACAGCCTGTTGTCTGCCAGGTCAAGAGCTGCTGAGGGGTCAAGGTTGACCATCCATTAGAGATACTAGTACTAGATACAGCAAGGCTGCTTCCTCTGATCTTTCACCAGCTTCAGCAGACTAGGAACATCAATTCAATGGCAGATTATTTTGCAAACAGCTACCCTTGGAAACACTGCATTTGAAGTGGGCAGCGGGGAATGAGTTTGCTAAACGAATGCTAGTCTGACCTTCCCCACGCAAATATAAAGCTACTTTCAAATTTTATGAAATTGGTCATAATACATGAGCAAACAGCCCTAACAGCTTGTTCAGCTCTGTCTGACAGAAGGAAAATCAGCTCTCCTGGTGATATGGTCATTTTGTCAAGCTCACAGAGCATCTTATTAGAGAGAACAGCCAAAAATCCAGATTCAAGGATTATTAAGCACAAAACATTGCTCCATATAAACAATGGTCAGGTCACTGCATACACCCTCCAAACAACGAAGGGTAGCTACAAAGTTCAAAGCAGCACAAAGACACCATACCTAATTAACAAAGTTTCCAAAGAAGGCAAACAACTGTGTGCTGTTAGAAAACAGGACTTCCCAAAATGAGCAGCCACCAGTCAAGAGGCAGGTGCAGCTGAGTAAGATCAACCAGACATAGACACCTGGAGACAACTCATTAAAATGTTTTCTTGGAGCTAAATCTCTCTGAGGATATGCCTGTCCATTGCTCACGTGACCCCTTACTCTGAAAGCCTTATCAAAATGCAGAGAAGGTAAACGCAGGGCAAATAAAAAGAATGGAAAAAAGAAACTCCACCAAAATGCTACATTCACTAACAGACAGCATTTAAAGGTTGGGATTCCAGGGACATAACAAGAAGTGAAAACAGTGCTGTCTTTTTTGGGCAAAAGGGCTTACTCTTACCAAAATAGTAAGAACTTCCATGTGACAAAATAAGCCACAGAAAAGGGGATGGGCCATACAAGGAGGTATAAGTGCAAATACAGCTGTGGGCAGGATTTATCTTATCTTCATGGATAAAGTATTGAACCATGTGAAGAAATGGATGAGACCATATCCTCTCCCAATACCCTGGTGGAACTAAACTGGAACAGTGTTTGTCTCACAGGAGGGCTCCAGGTGCCGTGCTCTTCTCACCATGGCTTTCACACAGTAGAACTCCTGGCCCATTCCTTTCTGTATTAGAGGTACCAGACTTGCCCAGGCCAGCCCTGACACCGAAGGCCAGAGTTAACTATCTGGACAGCATCAGTAACTTTTAAACAAAATATTCAGAAAGGGTTAAAAGCACTGCCAGAAAGCAGAGAAAAAGTATTCAAGAAAGATCCTGCAATGTCTATGTTGCATCATTGCACTTCATCTTCTGAAGGTGTTAAACTTGAATCTTCATTGTCTCATCTTATTTAGGAACAGAGTTTGAAAACAGCAACTCATTTCATTTCTGACGATAAACCTGGCTGATCAGTGCAATTCCCTGTAGAAGTAGGCATCTGTCTGTCTCGTGAGACCATAGAATTACACCGAAACATCAGCTCACTGAACATAATCCTTGCTTGAAGGATAAAGCTGAAGTCCATTTCAGCCTCGCTGGTTCAACCCGAAGGAAAAGTAAGCGCCAGTACGTTTGGAACCAGCTTGGCTGCAGGAGCTGTCCGAGCAAAGGAGATCACCCATTTGTCCATTTCCTGGGGCTGTGGCTCCTAAGTCGGCTGCTGATCAGAGTTAAAGAGCTCAGTCTACCCTATCATGAAGTAGACTTCAGTTCCAAACTTTTTACATATACACACACACGTTATAACATAGCAAATTAATTCCTTGTATGCTAGATTTAAAAGAAAAATGAATCATAAGTCTTTCGCAAGACTGTCAGAAAGGGAAAACAAATGTGGAAGATTCTGTGGATGCCTCATGCCTGGGTCCTTGTTTAAAAAAAAAAGTCAGGCATCTATTTTTAGAAGCAACGAGTGATTTTCAGTGCCTGATAGTATGATTTTCAGAGGGTAGGTACTCAACATTTTCTGAAATTCTGGTCCTATTATGATGTCTGTACTTGGGCCCTAAAAATTGTGGCACCAAAAAAATCTCCAGTCAATTTAAAAAACTATTATGTTGATCTCAGAGTGGTTTCTCTATATTAGAAAGATGTAGCTAAAATTATTCCAGATATGCAAAGACATGGCTGAAAACGTAAGCGGGCATTCTTATAGCAAATATCTCTCTCCCTGTTCTTATAAAGAAAACTCGGCACATAAGAAGGTGTTGTAGCACTTCCAGGGCCAGCAGACAAACAAACTGAATGCAATTTACAGAAAGATTATTGCAGCACTATACAAAGTCATGCCATGGATTGTCATTGCTGAGGCTTCACTTACCCGGATGACTACAGACAAATCTAGAGTTAGGTTATTGAAACCATCTCAACCTCCTGCCTTCCACCTAATTTATACACTGCATATTGCATGATTTAATTTATAATTTATAACACTGTATATAGCATGATTACTTTTTTTCTGCTCCAACTCTACATTTGCTAAGAGAATAATTTGGCTCAGAGACTAAGGCACAGACACTAACCCCTGCATCCATCTCACCAGCCCCTTTCAGAGCACAATGGCTTTTCAGAGTGCCTGTGGACAAAGCCAGATACCACATATTGGAAGACACTGTAACTGTTTCAAGAATATACAGGGGGAAATACTTGTATAGTTCAGGGTGGGATTTTCCAAGGAGCCTAAATGAAAGGAGTTAGATGCCCAACTCCCACTGAAATTCAAGGAGGGGAGGGTGGATACCAAAGATGTTTTGGTTCCCTTGATACCTCCAGCTTTAAGGACTTTAAAAAACCTAAGTACTTACATCAGCACAGGTGGCTTGGTCACCATCGGCCTGATATATTTTAAGTGGTAACTAGAGATTGAAGATCCATATTCCTATTACCAAACATCCTGGCTATCTAACCTACTCCATTGTTCCCCGAATATAGAAATGTGCATTGTTTATCCTAGGGACCCAAGACACAGCTTCTTCCAAATTCATTCACCCACCAGCTAACATGTATCTGGAAGGATTTTGCCTTCTAAAGTACTTATTAAGTACTTAATAGCCTGGAATGGCATAAATTAGATAAATATATATGTAAAGAATTATTGTTTATTAAAAGGCTATAACAGCTGTTTAATAGCACATCTTATAGCTAGGATGAGTTTACAAAATGCACACTTAAATATGTTATTAAAATGCATTAGTATTCCTTTGCAGTAGCTACTTTGAAGGGTAGAATCTTGTTAATTACAGACACCCAAAAACAAAAACCCCATGGTAATGCCCTGATCAGCAGAATCAAGAGAAAAGGCTATTTTTAAAAAGGCCTGTAAGATTTAACTGAAGAAAGAGATGTGGAAAATAAAAATGTTATACATTACATTTAATCTTTATTTCTTCACACACCCACCACCACTTTTTCCCTCCTCTTAGTAATTTTCATATCAGAAGATGAGATTGCAGAATCTGACATTATTTCACATGCAATTAAATGCCACCTCATCTACGGATATGGGTTAAATGTAGGCCCATTACATGGTACTCTTGTTAACACTGTCCTAATTAAGAAGTGATCATTCACTCTCATTAGCAGAATACTAGCTTAGAATGTGGCTGAATTATATACAAAAAGTTAAAATTTTCCAATGCACCCAGGCTGTTAAGTCCCATTTTGTAAAACAACTGTGAAATTGGAGTTTGGGGCATCAAACAAGGTCATTCACCAGTAATTTCAGCTACTACCCCTGCCCTATGGCCTCTCTGTCAATTATTGCTTCTTTTACAATCACAGCTTTCTTTTATTTAATAGTTTTCTCTGCTGTTGCTGTATAAAAGAGTCATGTAAGCATCAAAGGAAAATAACAGACTACAACACAGTACAAAATAGCAAAACTGTCTGTACACACACTGCTGACAAATGCCTTAGGTAAAAAAAAAGACAGAGAAAAAACATATTTTCCCCCAATTTTTTACTAACAGTAAAATTCAGTGTTGATTATAACCACAGATACTAAAAAAAGTTTTAGACAGGAGAACAACTTCTAGGCTGACAGCCTGAAGTCCCTTTAAGCTGCATTTTGCATAGTTCTATCTCATTGTAGCAAAACTAATTTCTAAGAAACCCCTACTTTTAACACTCCCAAAAGCCAAAGCCTAAGTTTTCATTATTATAATGCAGCAAATTGACTAACACTATCACACTGAACATCATCTTTTGACAAACTTTCCTCCTGGTCCCATGGGAGCTCGTTATAATGAGGCAGTACTGTATTTGGGCTACTTCCCAATAAAGCTACCATCCAAATTAAGTGTATGATCTCACTCTCATTGAAGCCAATGATGAATCCCCATGTTGACTTGAACAGGAGCAGGATCAAGTTAGAATGGATGATATATCTCAGTCATTTGCAATCCCTTTAAAAACTGAACCCATTTATATCATGTCAGAAGTCAACCTCACACCATAGTCTGTGACAGAGAACATGAAGCTTGCTTATAAGTGCATGCACACACAAATCCCCTTAAATTAAAAGGTCACAGCATGACTCCATTGCTTCCACTAGTGGGCACTCACATACAGAAATAATCTCATGGATTTCCATTAATTTATTCCACCAGATTATTCATTCCAGTAACTACTGTCCCTATTATTATGCAGGGCTCACACAAAATGGCCTTAAATCCTTCTACTTCATGCTTGCATTGCTTAGAAGAAAGCTAAATAAATAAAATGGCATAAAAAGATACTTTCTCTCAGACATACATGCACCTTGTGTGACAAAAACAGTGAGTTTGACCTCTGAAGTAGGAGCTCTTAGTACAGTAAATTTTCAGCAAGACTCTTGTTGCAGCCTGAGCTAGGACCAGATATACAGGCCTATACAATGCATTCTGCTGTATGAAGTGTAACTATACGTATACAACTCTGCCAATACAATCTCAACCAGGACCTTGCCCTAAAGAATTTGAGATAAAATAGGTGCATGAAAAAGAGGGCTTGTTTAATGCTACTGTTTGGATGCTCAAGTGGGTTTCTGAGCACAAATGAGTTTACTTCTGAGTTTGGTTTTTTTTCACTGGATAGTTAAAGGATTTCAGATTTTTAGTCATTGGATTTCAGATTTTTCCAGAGCTCCCCAACAATATTAGAGATGTTCTATTTATCAAAAAAAAGTTTTCAAATAGAGTTCTGCAAAAGATAAACAGTCTGATTGACGAATTATCTCTCCAACTGATATCTTGGGGAAAAAAGTCAACAGAGTTTTCTATTTTATGATCCAGGGATCTTGGAAGATTTAATGATTTTCATTAAGTTACTCTTTGTACAGCGTGTCTTTCAACTTGTGCCTCTTACCTAGCTATATTTATCTGGCAGAATAAATGAACCTGTTTTTCAAGTCCCTAAATATTCATGCAATATGATGTATGTATTTTTCCCCTGGGATAAAATAATCCTGTTCAATATATTCACTTACTGTTCTTATGTAATCTTATAACTTCCAAACTTGGCACATTTCTAAGCCCTACAGCTGTCACTTGTTATTTAGAATTCTAATTGAAACAGAACCTTGGTAGCCAAAATTGAACACCCACTCACAAAAACCAAGTTCTCTCTCATACACAAGTGATAAAACCATTTCGATAAAACAACCAACTGACCCTGTGGTTTGCATAAGACACAAAAACAGCCAAGTTGAACCCCACTTCTTTTTAAAATCTGATTTTTTTTCTTTTTTTAAGGCTTCTGCTATTCTTGGCTCTGGAGACAACCAAAAGCAGAAAAATAAGAAAGCCTGCCCTGGCTCAGTTTCCACAGAAATTTGGCAGATTCAAGAGGTTCCAACAAGTTCTAAAACGAGACTCCAAGCCTCTGAAAACCTTTCAAATGTTGCCCATTATTTCAAATTATTACATATTACAGCTTTACCCCAGTATACCTGCGGGCACATAGTAATATACCTCCACATGCAAGTACACCAACCTAGTACATTTTCAAATTACCCAGTGCCCACTGACACACACATTTATATCCCTTCCAATACATTCTGGGGTTGGGTGCAAAAGCAGCCTTCCAAAGGACTTTCACTAGGCTTTGGATCAGGTACTCAAATGGCAACAAGCTCTTGAAAATACTCTGTGCTACCATCCATGAGGCCAAATGTGCTGTTTGCACAGAAGGAGCAGGTTGGGTGAGTTTGCACCCAAATGGAGTCTTACACTGGTGATGGATGTCACTGAATTATATGAAAATAGAGCAAGCACCCAGGGTCTTCTCTCTATAGGTGGGGGCAAACTACCATTTGCTTATCAATGGCATCCAGAAGCTTCAGTTTGGACCTACACAGCTTCACTGAGCTATGTACCATTTACTTTCAACACTTGAGAAGACTAAAATGCTCTATCAGCCTGCCCAGGCCATGGATGTAACCTCACTCCCCAAATTACCATCAAGGGAAAGACCTTGGAGGTAGGTAAGCACTTCCCATACCTTGGTAGCCACCTCTTTCAGAGAGTGAATATTAACGATGAGATCCAGCATAGGATCTGCTGTACAAGTGCCTCCTTTGCAAAATTGCTTCAGTGTGTCTTTGTTCATAGTGATATCTAGAAAGACACCAAGATCCAGGTCTACAATGCAGTCATCATCCCCACACTCTACAGATGTGCAATGTGTGTGACCTACTGTCATCATCTCAAGAGTCAAGAGAGGTACCACCAACGATGGCTCCAGAAAGTCCTTCACATCAACTAGGAAGACTGCCACACAAACACAAGCATCCTTGTTGAAGCCAATGTTCCCAGCATTGAGTCAGTCATTGTGTGCAGATGCCCAACTCTCAGCTCTCAAAACAAGTGATCTACTCCTAGCTTAGCAATGGACTGAGATCTCCTGGTAGCCAGAAGAACTACCATAAATACATATTGAAGGCATAACTAAAGAAAATGGCTGTTGACATCAGGAATTGGGAGAAACTGGCTGCCAATCAGCTCCAATGGCACCACAGGCTCAGGCTCAGTAAATGGGCGGACAAGAAACTGATGGTGTTTAACACGGAAAAATGCAAGGTTCTCCACCTTGGGAGGAAAAACCTGCAGCACGTCTATAGGCTCAGCAGTGCTACGCTGACTAGCACTACAGATGAGAGCGACTTCAGAGTCAGGATTGACGACAAGATGAACGTGAGCCTGCAATGGGATGCCACAGCCAGTAAAGTGAGCAAAATGCTGGCTTGCATCCATAGATGTTTTTCAAGGAAATCCCGGGACGTCATTCTTCCGTTGTACTCAACCTTGGTGAGGCCACAGCTGGAGTACTGCGTCCAGTTTTGGGCTCCACAATTCAAAAAGGATGTGGAGAACCTTGAGAGAGTCCAGAGAAGAGCCACATGCATGATCAGAGGTCAGGAAAACAGACCTTATGATGAGAGGCTGAGAGCCATGGGACTTCTCAGCCTGGAAAAGTTCAGGCTCAGAGGCAACCTGACAGCCACCTATAAGTTTATCAGGGGTGTTCACCAGGACCTAGGGAAACATTTGTTCACCAGAGCACCCCGAGGGATTACATGGTTGAATGGTTATAAACTCCTGCAAGACTGTTTCAGGCTGGACATAAGGAAGAACTTCTTTACTGTCCGAGCCCCCAAGGTCTGGAATAGCCGGCCGCCAGAGGTGGTTCAAGCACCTACTTTGAATGCCTTCAAGAGAAACCTGGACATTTTTCTTGCTGGGATCCTATGACCCCAGCTGACTTCATGCCCCTGGGGCAAGGGGCTGGACTCAATGATTTTCTGAGGTCCCTTCCAGCCCTAATGTCTATGAAATCTATGAAATCTATGAACTTCAACCAAGCAGCAAGCAGCCTGTTTCAAGGCAAAGCATCTTGCTGTTGAAGCAGAGAAGAAAGAGCAAAGGAAGGAAAAGAAGAAGAATCCCAGCATGCAGCCTACTCTCTCCTGCAGAAAGACCTGCAACTTCTCTGGATAGATCTATGGCTCAAGGACTGGACTCTTAAGTCATCTCAAGACCCATTAGTGAGTTGTGGTAGAGAACATCCTTGATTCAAGGAATTGCCAGTGATGACTGTATATGCAACAGTAACAGGGAGCCCTGGCTCTGTTACTGGAGAGCAGGGTGGCCCCTTTAAGGGGAGTTTTTATAGCACGAGCAGCCAACAGAGCAGGGGTTAAAGGAGAGCCCTGGAAACAAAGATAGAAGTGCCCCATCTGATGGGTGACTCAAACTCTGTGAACCCCAGAGTGCCATGGCACCATAGTTGAGAATCGCTGGTATAGAGAGAAAGGGCACAACAACTGGTGACAAGAAAGGGATCTTAATCCAGGAATATAGTGGAATGGAGTGTTACTACAGAGATCTCAGGAAAAGTACAACTGCAATTACAGCATGCAGTATTGGGACTGAGAATAACCACCTATGGACAAAAACAGGGTTAAAAATAGTTTGCAGTTTGAGAAAACTGGATTTCCTAGGTTGCTCAGTTAAGGACTTTGTCACCTGTGCCAAGTGGCTAGAACAGTATATAATAGCTATTGATATCAGTGATATCACCATGGGGCAT
Organism: Alligator mississippiensis; assembly: GCF_030867095.1. NCBI lineage: Eukaryota > Metazoa > Chordata > Crocodylia > Alligatoridae > Alligator > Alligator mississippiensis. The sequence continues at coordinate 184,727,636 of NC_081825.1, read as the reverse complement.
GGTGTAGGGGAGGAATGGAGCCACACACTTAGCCCTTAAGATGGCGTGACCCCAAACACCCATAGATCATTGGTGTATCCTATGCTGCTCCCATGCTTTAATAACCATTTACATCAAGGCATGGTGGGGAAAAGAAGGATGGACTGCCCCAGAAACAGGGTCTAAGGAATTTGCTCAGCCTCCAGGGGCTTCGTGGCCACCCCTGAAGATGGCACCCTGTTACAGCAACACAGGCAGAAGTAGTGTGGAACACATGATCTAAGCAGACAGATAGTGAGGAAAAGGGATACACGCACACAAGGTTAGGTACAATGTAATTTGAGGATGTTTGGGATCAATTAAAGGAACCAATCCCATGCATCAGGGAGTGTTACATTAGAGACAGCAAGGAAGTGTGAGGGCGAACTGGTCTGGAGGTAGCTGAGGCTGGCACCACTACTGAAAAGGAGGGGTGGCATGCTAAAAGGTTTGAGTCAGAGCATGGAAAACATAGCTGCTTACTGAAATGCATCTGGCCTCTGCGGGACGTTAGATCAAGGCTCCTTCCATTGTGCTGTCTTTCCAAATTGGTTTTATTGTCTACTCTTCCTTTCTTGCCTTGACTACTTCAGTAATCCCCTGCAAACCATGACAGCTCTGCCCCTTGATTGCACTGATACTTACTGACAAGGGCAGTAGCTTCCAGGAGCCTGGTCAGCAAGCTTAGCTCAGCAGGCTCTCTGTCCTATTTGGAGTTAGGATGGAACAGTACTCTCTTCCCAAACCATTTGTCAAATCAATGAAATGAATCAAGCCTCTTGAGCGGGAAAGGCAAATTCAGCTCCAGGCTCAGAACAAAGTGCTCTGATCTCAGCTGTGTCAGCCAAAGGACCCTGGAGTCTCCACTGTGTCTAAGCAGACCTTTTTCTGTTCTCCCTGCTTTGCCTAGAGAGGATGAAAAAAAGGGAGGCCTAGGATGGTGCTCCTATGGGGCACAAGAAGGCAAGTATATTTTACAGCTGGTTTAATTTCATTAGTTGGGCACATCTACAAATAGGAAATTTCATTTGTCTCTGCTCTTCTTGCATTGCTGCTACAGTCAGCTTCTTAGAAGCAATATCCGGCCTCCTAACGTCAATGCTGTAAGAATGCCTTATTTCCAAAAGGCACAAACTCCTTTTGAAGGGCTGGTGATTTCTGCAGCATATGGAAATTTGGTAATATCCCTTTAAACAGTTACGGCTCCTCTCACGGGCGTCGTATTGCAGATGACTTCAGGACCCCACCAGAGCAACACCGCATAGATAATAAGTCTTAAATACTAGAATGTAGTTAATATAAGTTATTATCTGGAATTGAACTGTGGCGTGGTTGAGCGTTCTCCCCATAGTATATATTGCAGTGTTTCTCAGCCTTTTTAGACACAGATTACCGCTCAACGGGCTTAAGGAACCACAAGATAGACTTGAGGCACCCTTTGGAAAATGCCAGTTCTTCATTTTCACTCATTCTTTGACTACAGAAAAATAACAGAGCAATTCTTCTGTTGCAAAGAGCTCAGAAAGATGACAATAGTGATCTGAATGATTTTGACATGGTAGATTCCTATGTGCAATCTTCTGAGTTTATTTTATTAATCATTTTTCCACACTTAACAATGCTAAAGTTGCATAGCGCCCTGTGGTACTCCTGGAGAACCCCAGAGTGCCATGGCACCATAGTTGAGAATCGCTGGTATAGAGAGAAAGGGCACAACAACTGGTGACAAGAAAGGAATCTTAGTCCAGAAATATAGTGGAGTGTTACTACAGAGATCTCAGGAAAAGTACAACTGCAATTACAGCATGCAGTACTGGGACTGAGAATAACCACCTATGGACAGAAACAGGGTTAAAAATAGTTTGCAGTTTGAGAAAACTGGATTTCCTAGGTTGCTCAGTTAAGGACTTTGTCACCTGTGCCAAGTGGCTAGAACAGTATATAATAGCTATTGATATCAGTGATCAGGGTGATGGTGTTACCAGGTGTAATGAGGACTACCACCTATGGTGTGCACTGTAACTAATAGTTCCTATTAAACCAGTAGACAAAGTGCTTGCTGACAGTGTGGAAATTCTGCATAGTCACCTATCCCCAAAGCTACTTTTGATTGAAAAGAGATCCCGCTTTTACAGATGTAATCAAAGAGAAAATAAACAAATCCTAAACATGCGGCTGGATTAAGGAAATTAACAGAGCATTGCCAGTTTGGCGAAAGTTTAAAAGATGCACTAAAGGAGCTGATTAGCTTGTGGAATATAAACTGAAGCAATCCAAAAAACAATTATTGACTGTAGCTGATTTAACCTTAAACTGTGTACTGGAAATTATTGTACCAATGGAGACTGCAACTAAAGATGGTAAACAGTTGTCAGAGCACCATGATGAGCAGTTTGTCCAAAAGTGACAGTTTGTTGTGCGATCGGCCCTCTGAAAGCGCTCTGTAGTCATGCCCTGACAGAAGTACACAGCTGAAGAGTGCTTTAAAAATGCCGGATCGCGCGACAATCTGAACCCTCATTCAATGAGGGTTCAGATGAAAGTGATATGAAGCAGAGGGCATTCATTAACATCTGTCAGAGTGTGCCAGGAGCAGGGCTGGGCTGAAGCAGCTCATCCCTACCCCCAGTGCTATCTTCAGAATGGGAGGGGGAAAAAGGAAGGGGAGGGATTTTCGTCTGGGGTTTGCCCGTTTTGCGCAAGGTGTAGGGTGTGTGGATTGGAGCCCCCCACTCCCGCCTCCATCCGAGGTGGTGGTCTCCAATCCACCCACCTCGAGGTGGGGGTAGGGTCCCATTCACCCACCCCATTCTCCAGTGTAGGCTGGGCAAACCCCAGGCCAAGCTCCCTCCACTCTGGGGAAAGTGCCATGATTTACAGTGGGGATCTGCATATCTGTCAGCACCCATGATGTCTGCAATAAATACTAGCAACTGTTTGGATTAATTTACAAGCGAAAAAATGAGACTTAAAGGGAAGTTTGATACAGATCTACTATTTCTGTAATGTCATATTGGGATTTACAGAGTACTTATAAAATCATAGAAAAAATAGGGTTGGAAATGACCTCAGGTTATATAGTCCAGCTCTTTGCTCAAGGAAGGATCATCCATGTCTACACCATTCCAGTCTAATGTTTGTCTAACCTGCTGTTAATAACTTCTAATGTCAAATATCCCATTACCTCACTAGCATACCATATCAAGTAGTTAGCCATACTCATAGACTATTCAATCAAAATCTCATTACTTCTTAACCTGTTCCATAAAGACCCAGAGAACAAGTGATTGCTAAATTCTTTATCACGGCCCTTTTGGTATGCAAAGACTGTTACCAGATCCCCCATCAGACTTCTTTCTTCCAGATTAAATAATCACAATTATTTCAACTGTCATGTTTTCAAGACCTCTAAGCATTTTTTGTTGATCTCCTATGAACTCCTTCCAATTTATCTGTTTTTTTCTTGCAAGCGTATTATTTAAAACTGGACACAATACATTAGGTGAGGCATCACCAGGGCCAAATATAATAGAAAATGTACTTCCTGTGATCTGTATGTGATTCTTCTATTAATACATCCCAGAAATCTAATAGTGTTTCTGCAACAATATTACACTGTTGACTTACATTCATCTTGTGGTCCACTATAATCCGCAAATCCTCTTCTGTAGTATTGCAGTCTAGCCAGTCATTTCCCATTTTATAGTTATGCATTTGTAGTTTCATGCTGTAGACCATATTTCTTTATCTTACTGATGAGAATGTTGTGGGAGACAGTTAAAAGGTGAAGTGTCAGAAAACTTCAGCACTTCTGAAAACAAACTAGGGAAATCCGCACTCCCTCAGGTAATATTACAGGAAAGATGACATATAACTCTATCAGCTTCTGCTAAATTGCTATGTTATGAAACAAGAGGTCACGTACTTTTGGGGAGAGAATGGCTGAAACAGATTTTAAGCTGGACCTGCAAAGCATAAGGTGCCTGAAAGCTTCAAAATAAAGTAATGTTTCCAGACAAAAGCAAAAATTAGTGAACTTTTGGACCTGGCAGCTGGTATCTTTTAGGATCATATCAGAAACACAGGAAACATATAAAAGAGAAAATTATGCTTGAAGAGGACAATTAATTATTAATTACTAAATTCTGCAAAGCTTACCAAGCTTTGGGATACAGCCAAAGGTAAAAAAAAAAATGTATAGGACTCTGAAATTATAGCCAATGTTAACTGGAGTAAATGGACCCCCTACCAATCACTACTGATTAAATCAAATGGGGCAGTCTGTATTTGTGGTGATTTCAGAGCTACTAGCAACTCAGGATCACAAAGGAGGAACCTAGAATAGAGGATCTGCTTGCCTTAGTACAGGGTGTAAGCATTTCTCCAAGTTTGATGGAGTTTAAGCCTATCTACAAATGGAAATTAAGGATAGTGACAAGAAGTGCTTTGTAAAAGAATGGCCAGCTCCTCCAGTGCCTGTGGCAGAAGTGGGGGAGGAAGGAGATAATGCTAGTCAGTGGAGAGAGAGGAAGGGTTCAGGAGAGAGGCTCTTCTAACTGCAGTGGCTGCTGTTTCAGCAGCGCAGGCTTGGGCTGCTGGTGCTAGGAGGACAGACAGAGGTGCAGGCTCCCCAGCGGCTGCTCCTGGTGCCCTGTTCACTCCCTGCCATCCCCCAGGACAGGCCTGTGCCTCCCATAACAAGGCCTTCCAGGGGGCATCATTCCACCCCTCTCTTCCTCAATTTTTACACTATACTGGGCATGGAGCTGTGCTTGCTCTGCTCCTACAGCCAGCAGGGCTGCCCCTGCTGTGGTAAAGACTTCTGGGGGAATGGAGCCATACTAACTGACACCCTGTCTAAGTCAGTACTGCCCCAATCGCCCCACCCTCTGAGCTGTGCTACTGGTGCTTCACAATTAGTGCACACACAAAGGCTTGTTTCAATACAAAGGCCTAGCATTTGCAATAGCATTTGCATCTCCCATTTGGCAACAAGAACAGGGTATCACAGGGCACTCCTGGCACCTGCTGTTACTTGAATAGTATTTTGGCCATGAGAGTTAGTGATGAGGAACACTTGAATAGACTCACACAGATAACCAAATATGGTCTTAGAGCAAATTGGAAAATTTGATTTTTTCCAGGGTTCAACTGTCCTATGACTACATCATTAACAAAATGCTTTGCATTAAATACCTGAAAAAAAGTGAAGCCATCCCCACCACAATATATGCCACAATTATCCTCCTTTTGGGGACTGGTCACTTATTGCCATAAGCACCTACCTAACACAGCAACAGATTTACAGCTCCTGAATGAGTTTCACACAGCATTCAGAAATGGTGCTGGCCTACACAGTGCAATGACCCTTTTGATGAAGCCTGGAAACTCGTATCATCTGCACGGATCATTGCACACAACAATGCCTATAAAAGTTAACTCATGATACTTCCCCATACAGAATGGGGGCAGTAATTTCACGTGTAATAGAATATCAAGGTGAAAGGTCTGTTGGCTTTGCTACCAGATATCTTACCTCGACAGAATATAGCTATGTCCAAAAAGACAGAGAAGTTCTGAGTTGTTGTCTGGGGAGTTAAAAAGTTTCACCACTACCTCTGTGGGAAGCAATTTAGTTTGATAAGAGATTGTCAAGCTCTAGTTTCAAATTTTAACTCAAAGAAAGGGGCATCAGCAATGGCTGCAGCTGAGTTACAGAGAGGAGCAATATTCTTGGATACATACTACTATGATAATGAACTCAAACGTACCAATCAAATGTAGGTTTATTAAGTCTACTGCCAAAAGAGGCAGATGAGGACACTAAAGTGGAACCAGAGACTGTCAATATGTTCTATGTAGTAAAATCTGAACCCTTGCAACTGCCAAAGGCCACGGCACACTGCAAATCTAAAAAGAAACCTGTGCTGGCTGAAGGATATGGCATTACAATGTATGGATGGATTCATGCACACAAACAACTGTTTCCAGGTTTCTTTACTGGAGAAGAACAGCTAAAAGTCTATCAAGGTTGCTTAACGTGTAGCATAAGGATCATTATTCCATGAAGCTCAGTCCTGCATATTCTACTAACTATATGAATGTCATTTGGGAACTGAAAAATGAAAGCTCTGGCCAGGAACTGTGCAGAGTCACCAGTGACTTGTACACTTGTAACAGAAACAGCGACACCATGGCAAAGTTGTCAATGACGCAGCACATGCCTAAACATGCTCTACCGAATCATTGAGAGTGGCAGTAAATCTCTAGGACAGTGGTTTTCAACCTTTTTTCATCTGCAGACCTTTAAAATGGAAGTGCAAATCTCTGTGGAAATTTTGAATGGAGATATGGACCCCGTTGAACTGTAAGTGTGGGTAGTCATAAAGTTTTGATTGGTCAAAGTCATCTTTCACAGACCCCTTTGACATAGTCTGCAGACCCCAAGGGGCCCACAGGTTGAAAACCACTGGTCTAGGAACTCTGCTTGGCTACTTATGGGGCATCTGGTTTTGAGAGCAGTAGATACTTGTTCTAAATGACCCATGGTATTCTGTGTGAACCCAACTAGTTCAGCACACAGCTTGTGGGTGTGTTTAGACTCTGGTTTTCAAGCACTGGAATTCCTGAACAGATTGTAAGTGACAACAGAACTCAATTCACATCTGAAGAGTTACAGTTGTTTGTTAAACAAAATTATATCAAACATGTCATATCAGCTCCTGCCACAAATGGATTAGTAGAAAGATTTATTCAGGCATTCAAAGAAGCAATTTGCACTACAACCCCAGACCAATGTAGCTTACAACACAAGATTGCAATTTTTCTGTCTACCTATAGGAATGCATTCTATGCCGCTATGAATCAGATGCCAGAGACACTGCTTATGGAGTATAATTTAAAGTCTTGCCCAGATTTCTTAAATCCCAACCTGCAGAAGGGCATTAGAAAGAAACTGGCAAATGGCTAGAGAGAGCCATGCCTGACAGTGCAGTTTCATGTAGGATGGAAAAGAAGTCTTACTAAATGATTCCCAAATTAGAGCATGGAAACCTGAAGTGATTACATCACAGACCAGTGCTCCATTTTATTAGACAGAGGCAGCAGCACCCAAGGCTAGAGAAAAAGTTGCCCTCCTTCCCCCGCTACAGAAAGGATGTAGAGAAATTGGGGAGAGTCCAGCAGAGGGCAACCAAAATGGTGAGGGGGCTGGGGGACATGACTTAGGAGGAAAGACTGAGGGAACGGCTTATTTAGTCTGGAGAAGAGGAAACCGAGAGGGGATTTAATAGCAGCCTTCAACTCCTGAAACAGGGTTCAAAAGAAGATGGAGCTAGACTGTTGTCAGTGGTGGCAGATGACAGAACAAGGAGCAATGGTCTCAAGTTGAACCAGGGGAAGTTTAGGTTACATAGTAGGAAGAATTTTCTCACTAGGAGGGCAGTAAAACACTGGAACAGGTTACCCAGAGAGGTGGTGCAATCTCCTTCCTTGGAGGTTTTTAAGACCCGGCTATACCTTGCTTTGACTGGGACAATCTTGTTGGTTCTGCCTTGAGCAGGGGGTTGGATGAGATGACCACCTGAGGTCCCTTCCAACCCTCATTTTTTATGATTCCTTGCAAACACATAAGCAAGCTTCTGAGCATGAGAGCAACAATAAGTTCTAACACGGAGGTCTACTGAAAATACTGAGCCTACAATACAGCCTAGACAGTGACTTCCAATAGTGATAGTGAGCCCTTCTCCCTGATTCTGCTATAAATGACCTCAGTGCTACAAAGCAGGAAGACATTGGTGATTTGGAAATATCAGAAACTGCAGGTACTGTTCCAGATACTGCAGTGATGCTTATAAGCTGTTGCCCAGAATGAAGATGTAAACCATCCCTCAGACTTAATGAGCACGATACGGTGAATTATTTATAGTTATAATAGTAATCTATTTGTAATTTTCTGTAGACCCTTTCAAACTAAAGTAGGATAATTGAATAATCTACAGATAGAAGCTATGCCCCTTTAAGTAGTCTGGGATCCCTCTAGTGCAGTGTTTCTCAACCCGTGGGTCACAACCCAAAAGTAGGACGCAAGAATATATCTGAAAGGGCATGGAACAAACCTTAAAAATCTATCAAGAAACTTTAAAAGAGAAAAACATGGGAAACTGTGGCTTTTCCCTTGCAGGCTGGCACAAATCCAGCCTTTAAGGGGCTGCTTGGGGCCTCCCCTGCCCCACACACTGGGATGCTGGGGCATGGGGGCAGCGGGTTGGGAGTGAAGGGCGCTGAGTCAGGACTGGCCAATGTTAACAAATGGGTCCCAGTACAAAAAAGGTTGAGGACCACTGCTCTAGTGGACTTCCTACTCTTCTTAAAAAGTGGAGCAGAAACTTCCTACTGCAGAAACCATCAGCAGCTCACCCAGAATAACCGTGCACACACACAGTCAGGTCTTGGATACTTGCATGTAGTTAATAAACACGGTTATCTGGAATCCAACTGCTCCTGTGAACTTTCCTCATATTCTTAATGTTGTGCAGACTGTGAGGACACAATAATTGTTAATTAAACAAATGAGTTCAATCAACAAGTTATTGGGCTTCATAACAGAGCAGGAAAAAATAATTCCCTCCACTGCAGGAGTCACTGAATGAAATTCTACGGCCCGTTTGACACAGAAGCCCAGACTAGATTATCATTGTATTTCCTTCTGCTCACAAAAATCAATGTAGTTGGAACAATACTACTTTAGACTAATAAAATAGCTTTTTGCCTTGGAAAAAAAAAAAGGTTTTGTGGAGTGTTTGTTAAGAAGCAAAGGCCAGTGTCAGAAAGTGGTGAAAAATTGAGTGTCAAGTTTTTCACTTTTAGCAAAACAATAAAAATGGGATGTTTGGGGCTTGGTTGGGGCTGCCAAGAAAGTAAATTGTTTTGTGCTACAGCTGTGCCTGAAGGCCTCTTCAACACTGTCTTTTCATTGCAAACGGATCATATGTCCACTTCAAAAATCTCCTGCAGCTCAGGAGTCAGAAAAGAAATCAGACCTCTGCCTCTCACCCCTCCTCCGTATATACAAATCTTTGCAGTTTTTCTGGTGCCATTACCTCATTTTGCTTCAGCCATCAGCTAGTATCATTCTGTAGAGTTTTAACTGTCAGCCAGAAACTCGGAAAGGCATCTGTGCTGATGGCTCAGTTTGTAGTGCCACCTACTGCTGTTGCATAATAATTTAAACATACAAGCACCTAACAAAAACAACACACCCTCTTTCATTTTATGTAGCCAGTATTCAAAGCCAAAGCCACCAAGTCGCAACACGGGAGGTGACAGTACTTCTCTACTTGACACTGGGTAGGCCTCATCTGGAGGCCTACCGGGTAACGTAGGGCCTCTGCAGGACACACTAGGAAATCTGGTGGTCTCACCAGATGACAAAGATGACCTCTTTAACAATTTCTTTGCCTTCATTTTTTGAGCAGGTACCAGAGCATCCCCCCTACCGGTATCACCGACAGACCCAGGGGAGGCGCTGCCAGGCCCAGGGTCAGTGAGGACCTAGTCAGGGAACTTCTGGAGGGACTAGACATGTTCAAATCAGCATGTTCTGATGTTCTCCACCCCAGAGTGCTGAGGGAACTGGCAGAGGTCATTGCGGGACCCCTGGCACAGCTTTACAAGCACTCGTGGTGCACTGGCAAGGTGCCGAAGAACTGGAAAAGGGTCAGTGCGGTCCCTATTTTCAAAAAATGGAGGAAGGAAGACCCAGGAAACTACAGGCCCATTAGTCTTACCTTGGTCCTGGGGAAGCTTCTTGAGAAAATTATCCAGGAACACATCTGGGAGGGACCAGCAGGGCAGATTATGCTTAGGGGCAATCAACAAGGGCTCATTAGAGGCAGGTCCTGTCAAACCAACCTGGTGGCCTTCTATGACCAGGTCACAAAGCCTTGGATGCAGGTGTCACAGTGGACAAAGTCTTTCTGGACTTTAGGAAGGCCTTCGACACCATCTCTCACCCCATTCTCATTAAGAAATTAAGCAACTGTGGTGTCGATACCTACACTGTCAAATGGATCGCAAATTGGCTGGAGGGCCGAACCCAGAGAGCGGAGGTGGATGGGTCTTATTCAACCTGGAGGGATGTGGGCAGTGGGGTTCCCCAGGGCTCGGTCCTCGGGCCCGCACTGTTCAACATCTTCATCAGTGACTTGGATGATGGGGTGAAAAGCACCTTGTTCAAATTCACAGATGACACCAAGATGTGGGGAGAACTGGGCACGCTGGAGGACAGGGACAGGCTGCAACTAGATCTGGACAGGTTACAGGGGTGGGAGGATGAGAATAAGATGGGTTTCAATACGGACAAGTGCAAGGTACTGCACCTGGAGAGGAAGAACCAGCAGCATACCTACAGGCTGGGGAACTCCTTTCTTGTCAGTGCAGAGACAGAAAAGGATCTTGGAGTCATTATTGATTCCAAGATGAACATGGGCCGACAGTGTGGGGACAGTCAGGAAGGCCAACCGCACCTTGTCATGCATCCACAGAGGAGGTGATCCTCCCCCTCTACGTGACGCTGATCAGGCCACAGTTGGAGTACTACGTGCAGTTCTGGGCGCTGCACTTCAGGAGGGATGTGCACAGCATTCAGAGGGTCCAGAGGAGGGCCACCCGCATGATCCGGGGACAGCAGGGCAGGCCCTACGAGGAGAGACTACGGGACCTGAACCTGTTCAGCCTTTGCAAGAGAAGGGGGGGAGATCTGATGACTGTCTACAAATTGGTCAAGGGAGACCAGCAGGCAATGGGGAGTCCCTGTTCCCCCGAGCGCTACTGGGAGTAACAAGGAATAACGGCCATAAGGTGACTGAGAGTCAATTCAGGCTAGATATCAGGAGGCACTACTTCACAGTCAGGGCAGCTAGGATCTGGAAACAACTTCCAAGGGAAGTGGTGCTCGCTCCTACCCTGGGGGTCTTCAAAAGGAGGCTAGATAGACACCTTGCTGGGGTCGTTTGACCCCAGGATTCTTTCCTGTCCATGGCAGGGGGTCGGACTTGATCTGCTCAGGTCCCTTCTGACCCTACCAGCTATGATACTATGAAACTATGGAGTAGTGTGGGAAATTCTGGGCTCCACATTTTAAAAAGGTTATGGAAAAGTTAGAGATGGTCCAGAGGTGGGCAACAAAGATGATCAAGGGCTTGGAAGGCAAGTCATACGAAGAGACGCTAAAAGAACTGGGTGTGTTCAGCTTGTGGAAAAAAAAATTAAGAGGAGACATGACAGCAGTCTTCAAATTCTTGAAGGGATGCCATAAAGAAGAGGGAGAGCACCTTTTCTTTCTTGCTGCAAAGAGGAGGATGTGGACCTGTGGCTTGAAGTTGCAGCACAGTTTAGACTGGCTATCCAGAACTTCTTCACTGTTAGAATAGCGAGGCAGTGGAATAGACTGTCTAGAGAAGTTGTCTACCGGGGGACTATGGGGAATTTTGGGGTGGCTATAGCCCCCCAAAATCCTCCCAGTGCCACCAATGCCACCCACCCTGTGCAGCTGAGCCCACCCCAAGTCCAGCCCTGGCCCAGTCCCCCCTCCCCTGGGGGTGCACACAGTGATGGAGAGCTGCCCCCCCCCCGCCCCGTACCTTCCTGTATCCCCTGAATGAGCCATCCATGGCCCCATCCCACTCCTGCCCCGGGGTCACATTCACTGCCCTGATTGAGCAACACCTGCCCCTGCCTCAGCCCCTGCCCCACTCTCACTCACTGTGGGGGCCTCCATCTGCGCCCCTTCCCCACTTTCTCCCCCCATTAGCCTTACCTGCAGAGAGCTGGCTGCCTGGCTATGCTCCTGACCGTGTGCACAGCAGCACCTTTAATTTTGCAGGTTTCTCTGCCCCCAGCAGCAGGAGGCTTGGCCACAGCTAGAGTGTGGCTCCAGCCAGCCAGGTTCCAGTTTCAGTCAGCGTGTGCTGCTGCCACATGCGCTACCCTGGTTTTTTTGGGTACGGGTTTCTCATTGTTTAAAAACACCCCCGTGCTACAGATTAGCAGCGTAGGGAATGCCTGAATAAGCAGTGCATGCAGTATGTAGCACCACAGACAGGGCTGCGGCACCACACACTGCATGTTCCTGATTGTCTGGATGTGCCCTATTAATTTATAACTCCTAAAGTCACACTTCCAAGTTTCAGATATGCAAAAACCTCCAAGGGCTCAAAGTGGCCTTGGCAGAAGACCAGACCAGAGTTTTACATTCACAGAAAAGAATCCTTCTTCAACATCAAGCAAATCAAGACAGCATAAACATATCACCAATTGCACCCCACACAACCTGCTCCAGTTTATTTCTTCAAATTCAGGGCTGCTCAGAAGGCATAAAGATAGCATTGGTGTTTTTTAGGTTTTGTCTATGCTAGAAAGTTTTTGCTAGTAGTTATAGCAAATCCCCTTAATTGAAAGACAGTTTGTACTGGCAAAAGATTTCTTTTGCCAGCATAATTTATCAGTTCTCTGAATGAAACTCCTACTGGAAAAGGATAATTTTGCCATGGATGCTATACATACAGAACAGCTTTTTGATGGTATAAAAGTATTGTAACAAATCATACTCCCACCTGACTTCATTATCCCAGAAAGAGATTCTAGTATAGACCTAGTCTTACACTTGTAAACAGTAACACACAAGTCCTTAACATTTTTATATAAACATTTAATTTTTTAAGAAGTAGAGTGTGATCTTTCATAATTGTATTCCCATTTTTAAAAAACTACTGTTAACAGACACAGTGGTGTAAGCACAAAACTGGGAGCCAGGGACTCCTGAGTTCGAATCCCAGCTTGGATACAAACTCAGAAAAAGATTGCAAAGGTTTCGGACACATTTAAAAAAACGTTGGCCTGCATTTGTGATAAGTTTAGTAACATAACTGAATGCCTTACCTGGGTGTTACAAGGTTCCTGAGTACTTAAAAAGCACATAGCAGAGTGTAAACATTAAGCAGCTGAAGGTATTGGATGACTTTTTTTTTTAAGCATGTACTGGTAATTTCCATTTTTTAGTTACTGTTAGGGAGGTCAAGGGTAACTCTTTAATCCAGAGGTGTGGCTGCATCTTGTGTAAAAATATTTTTAAATTAGCTAGCTCAGATTCTGATAGCAGGGAACCTGTGGCAGAACAAGCTTTATTCCCTGCCAGAACCCTGAATACACAGGGTTGCTACAGTCCCTGCCTCCACATGTAGCTGTTCAGGGGCTGGTTCTCAACTAGCTAGATTGAGGACCAAAAGCAGTGGTTACACTGTTCTCTGTCCTCAATCTAGCTAGTTCAAAACCAGCCCCTGGACAGCTACACATTGTAATAATCATCTCAAGCACCTCCTAAGTCTTAGATAGCTTCTAAATCTTTGTGACATGTGGGCTCCTAAGTCCCTGCATCTGTTGTGAAAAATAGGATTTAGGGCATTGCTTTAAAAAAGCATTACCTTTTGTCCACGGTATGATAACTAGTACGTAGGAATGAGTTAGTCTATAAGGTACCACCCTGACCTGCCTTCTGTAACTTGAGGCTAACATAGCTAACTACCTCTCTAATACCTAGGAGTGTGTAACACCCCCCTCCCCTTCTAAGTATCCCCCCCATGTTATTTTTTTCTTGGCCTCAAAGCCCAAGGGAACCAAATCCTATTGATGTCAGAGGAAAGACTCATTTATTTCAACAGAAGCACTTCGTGCATGTGAATTTAGTATTAATGAAAGCCAAGAGCTAACTACACTGACTGTGAGCGCCAAATGAGAAGCAACAAAGTGTGAGTTTGCTGCAATGCTGTTTGTATTACTGTAATGCCTAGAGGCCTCAGCAATGTTGGAGTTCTGTAAGGGTTGGTACAGGAAGGATATACAGAGAAAAGAGTGACCCTGCCTGGAAAAGTCTACAATCAGCAAGCAACATGGAACAAAGTGAGAGCTGCAGGAGAAGAGAGAGCAAGGTGCAAATAACACGAATTAGCACAGATTATCAGTATGTGCAACCAATGTGCATGATAAATGCACTATCAGTAGCGATATTGTTGAAACATGGTAGCACTTGGCACTACAGCAGAGGTAAGTCTTAAAGAGGGATAGACAGGGCAAAGTTACAGGGAGGGGAGTCTGATGGAGACATTTCCCCATGAGAGATGAGATAAAAATAAAAATTAATGTATGCTCATGAAAAAAGTGGCAGATCAAGGCCAGAGAGTAGACAAGAGTTGATATTGCAAGAAAATAACAGAAAAGATAGATAGGCTGGGTGTGTCTGAATCAGGAAGGCTCTTGCAGGTAAGGACAAGAAGAAGCTGGTATCTGAAGTGGAGAAAGCAGTGAGCCAGATGTTTTTAGCAGCAATATTTTGAATAGACTTGAAAGGAGGCAAGGTCACTGTGCAGAATCATAGTTCAGATGCAACAGTACTTGGAGAGTGGGTAAAAAGGAAAGGTCAGATTGCCTGAAACATTAATAGGCACTTTTACACAATTAATTGAATCTGCTGGAGCATTCTAATCAGAACGCTCCAGCATGCTGCAACATCTCATGTATTCAGTGTCCCCATATTTCAAATGGTGGCTGGGGCACCTTAACTAAAGCTTGTTAAATGAGCTTTAGTTAAAGCGCCCCACCGCCATTTTGAAATGCAGGATGCTGATTACACGAGACACTGTGGGCATTTTAATTACAACAGCATTCAAGAGCGGCTCTAATTAAAACTTCCTGCCCCCCCAACCTTGGAGCACATGTATAGGTGCCACTGTACTGAAGAAATGCCTAAAGTTAAATCACAGCTCTTCAGTGCTAACATACCAGCCCCCTGGCCCCCTACCCTTTCTATTTCAAGTACACTGTGTCTCCAGAGAAAGCCTCGGCCAATTGTTTTGAATTATGTTGAAGCGTATGATCTAGTTGTACAAGTACATTTCAAAGTAGTATTTTTTCTTTATTGAGGAGAGATTTCTAGATGCATTATAGTATGACAGTCCAATTACAGATTGCAAGTCAATTACATTTATTTCTGTAGCATCTTGTGATGGCTTACCATTTTCAGGAGAAACAATTACAGGACAGTGCTAAGAAATATAATCTGCCAGCTGAAACCCCCATGAGCATTCCTCATTTGATAGCTTTACTATACAACTCTACATTTTCATTTTTTGCAGACCAAACAGTGCTTATATTATCAGCTTAGCTCAATTCAGGAGTGTCTTATGCAGCCATTGTGTCCTACACAAATTTCCTTTCTGTTCCAGAAGTTATGTTCAATAAAAAGAAAGTAATCACAGTTCAATGCTATTATTAACTAATTACTAATTTTAAGGGCCATCTGAAAATAGGACCTATTGTGCAAGGCACTGCATGAATACAGAATAGCAGGCAATCCTTGCCCTAAAGAGCTAATAATCCAAAGAGACACATGGCAGGGGAAAGAGACATGACACACAAATGAAATGAATTACATCGCATTAGTTGCTCTCAAATGGATCACAAGCTCTACTGATGGTGAGTCATGCAAGAGAAGCAAGGATAGGCAAACCTTTAAACTCTTCAAGTTAAAATGCCAGGGAGAAGGTATTAGAAATGATGCAATACTGGGGTATGACTATTTTGAATTTATCATCTTCCACTGGCCCAAACAAGGAACACTCAGTTATGACTGTACTAAGTGTTTTAGGAATGTAATTTTCTTCATGACCAAAACGCACCATATTCTATGGGTTCATTCCATCAGCTGTTCGGCATATAGAGAAGGCACCTGACAAAAATTAGTCTGAGATGCATTTTTCTTTTCTATTAAAAGCTTGGTTTGTTTCTAATTATTTTTTATCCTAAAGTCTCCCTTTTGGGTAGGTGATAAATATATAGGCAGTCCTCAGACTTACGACACAATTGGTTCCTGAAAACTGCGTCTTAAGTCGAAACGTTGTAACCTGGAACCAATTTTCTCATAAGAAACAATGTTATAAATGGAAGATTGGCTCCTGAACCAAGGCCCGATACCCTATTTTCACCCAAAATACCCCCGAATGTTGTGCTCAATCAGTTATAGATGAGTAATGTAGCTACATTAATGTATTTATACTGTAAATAGCAATCATATTGATTTGGAAGGACTTCCTTGAGGTGACTTTGCTGGACTTTTTCAAAGGCTCTTGGTTGGACTTTTTGAAGGGTTCTTGGCTGCAGTCTTCTCAGGAGTCTTGGCTGCAGGTTTTTCTGGAGTCTTGTCTGCTTTCTTAAAGAAACGTCCAAGGAAGTTTGAACAGATGTTCTCCAGGGAGATGGGTGATGCAGCAAACTTGTTCACTGGTGTGGCATTGCATCAGATCAAGCGTTGTAAACCTAAAACTGATGTCATAAAGTTGAACCAGGATGTCAATTTATAAACGTTGTAGGTGTGAAACGTTGTAACTCGAAATGTTGTCAGTCGAGAACTGCCTGTACATCCAAGTCCCTTCCAAGAGAGAAGGCATGGTCCTAACTGATAACAGGGTCCTGGATACACAACACTTCCAAATGAGCACTTGCACAAAGCAGGATACTGAAGCCAGTGGGCCTTCTTAGATAAGGGTTTGTGAAAGTGAGGAGGGGGTTCCACAGTTCAGCCCTTAGTTTCCTACCCGCTCCTGTTACCTCCATCCTCACTTCAGAAATGCAGGCAGAAGAAACTAGTATGCACCACGTTTTGCTTCTTTAGCCACTCAAGGGCAGAGGTAGCACCATTTTTCCTCTTTTAGTACTACAGGAAAGAGAATAGAGGCACCAAACAGGACTGGATTAACCCTTTAGTTGGCCCTAGGCAAACAAACACATGGGCCCCTACTCAATACTGTGTGTGTGTGTGTGAGTGTGTGTGTGTGTGTGTGTGTATGTGTGTCCACTCAATAATTATAGTATGTAAAATAAGCACAACTGGGTGCTTTCTTCACTTGGGGACCTAGACATGTGTCTATTCTGCCTATGCATTAATCTGGCCCTGGCACCAGGTCTAAACTGAAGTTGCTGAGGGAAGGGGGAACTTTTTGACCAGTTCAGTGACCTACTGAAGTGTTGTCTCTACTGATTAAATGTTTGATCCCTTGAACAACTAGGATGACAATCCTCAGCCATTTACACTCAATGAGATTTCTTGCCAGATGTATTCAGACCAATCTAGTAAACTGATGCATATGAAGGGGGATGAAACTGCTTCAACAAAATCATCAGGTTCCTCCTACCATCCCTGCCCCCCACAAATATTCACTTTTATAGGAACAAACATGTGGTCAGACAGAAGCTCTTCTTCAATAGTTAATTGGTTCCGCAGGTTTGGCTGGGGTGATAAGAAGGTGAGAGATGTCCCTCTACCCCCACCCAGTGGTCATAATGAGGGGAGGTCAGCATGCAAGGACTGAATCATTCATGAAGCAGCTGCCCAATGACACGTTAAGATTAGCCTGTGCCTCATGCCTGCTGTTTGGAGTACATTGCAGAGTCAGTGCACTGGGAGTCTTTTCCTCTTTTAGAATTTGCATGCCAAAGGCTGGATTTTTTGGCTTTAGGATACAGCCTTTAATGAGAGGTGATGTACCACTGTGTCTCTAAGAGCAGCACATGGAGGAACTATCTCTCAGAGAACAATGATTCCCACTCCCTTCCCCTCAATTATTTCCAGAGAGTTGCAGTTCAGTACTGGCAATGCCTCTGGTGCACCAACTCACCAGGCTGACTAATGCATTTCTGAAGACAGAACCAAGCCTTCACCTGTTCTCTGCCTCTTCCTGCCCATTCCCTAACTTCCAGTATGTATGCATGTGTGTGGGAAAAAAAGGGAGAGTTCCAAGCATGTACTGCACTTTACTTATGGATGCCCAGGGCCAAACTCCAGATACCCTGCACAGAGGACTGAGGGAAAGATCTTAAAACTTAATGCAGAAGCACAGCCAGTGTCACATACTGGCCTTAAATCCTGTTTACTGATGACCTGGGGTATCATCCCCTAAGCACGAGGTGCTGATGTCAAGTATTTTTTGTACTTATGATATAAATTATGATCTCATCTATTCAAAGGAAAAATGTTTATAAGTAATAACCCAGCAAAGAGAGATAGGTGGTACCATCCTAAAACTTTTAACCAATATTTATTTCCTTTCTTAAAACATGGTTTTCTTTCTTTTTTGTAGAGAACATCTTCCTGCCTCCCACACCATGCTAATGCCCAATGTCTGTACACCAAACCTTAGAACCTGTATTTCAGATTGTTGCAGCTGAGCCTGTAAAAGAGCTGCCTTGGAAGCCAAGGTGCAGCAGTGTCACACTTCAGAGCTGTCAAGAATTTTATACAGGCTGAAAGATGAAACAACAGGAGAGTTTATGCAACATTGGCTCTAAGACCAGCACGGAAGAAAGTAGCCTTCTTGGTTACTCATCCTACATCTGACATACGAAGCAGATGGCACCTGGCAAATCAAAAAGCCATGAGTGACAATTTTTCCCCCTTTTCAACCAGTGATTTCATCAACACAAAAGAATATGTTCACAGATCCCTTCCAAGGCTTGACGTGCTAACATTAAAAACCATTTTAATATGTTTTAATATTGAGAAGACAACATTTGTATAGAGATGAGCAATGAGAATTAACCCAACCACGGGCAGATCTAGGATTTTGAAAGGGAGGAGGGTGCTGTTAGTGGGTGCATCATCACATGTAACACAATATATACTTTTCTCCTGTTAAAAAGAAATGAGAAGTTTAACTAATGAGATTGAAACAAAAACAAATATAACTTTACTGAAAGGTGCATTAATTTGCTATATCATCTCATAAGAAAACAAACGAGGCAAACATAATCAAAAGTTGTTTCATTAGCTCTGCAGCCATTAGCAATAAATATACATCTCTTTTTCAAATTCATAAAACAAAACCTAGCCTTCTTAAACATATTGGAAGTGGATGCAATGCTTCACTGAAAGTTATTTCCACACCTGAGTTAATGTTCACTTGAGTTAACACTTCTAGCCAGACTTAAAAAAAAGTCTACAGGACTGTGAAATAGGAGGTCCACTACCAGGACCCAGTAGCAGACAGCATAATGGCAGAAAGAAAAATAGCTTAATTAGTGGAACATCAAGATCATTAAAAATGAGTGAGGATCATTAACAACTGTGGAATAAAGAGTTTAGAAGGAATTAGGTAGATTACAATGAGCCATGAAGTCAATTGATTTCCTCACTGCTGCCTAAATAGAAATGCTGCTGCCATGGCTAGGCAGTTTTTAAACTTCGGGTGCAGCAGAAATCAAAGTGGGGTGCAACTGCACCACTGCACTCCCGCCCTTGGGATCTGCCACTGGACTGAACTGCTCTACTTTGCCTCTTGTGCCCTCTTCAGTTTTCAGTATCTGTTCCTTAGGGTATCACCGCTCAGGAGATTGTTTCCTTTTTCATATTTTCTGTTGGTTATTTCATTATCTGATGTGTCAAACAAATGTCCTTTAAAAAAAAAAAACCTGTAAGAGTTAATAACTAATTTCCTGCTTCTTCCAGCACACGGTTCTGTGAGAAAGAAAGAGATAAAGGAAACACAAGTATGATCTACCTTGTTTCCTTTTTCTGTATTTTAGAAAGGTGGTTCTTGAATTAACAGTCAAAGAACGTGGGAGCATATAGATAAATCTGGGAAAATATAGAAGGTAAAACAAAGAGTTGCTCTTTACCTTTGTGTAACACTCATGCTGCCTTTGGGACCTTAATCCTACTTTGGTAAAGTGCCACCCCCACCAACAAAAGTAGGCTCAGCAGAGCCTGAAGTTCTCTGCACAAAAATAAAGTTGTTAATTTCAGCGACTGTTTCAAGGAAACTGTGCGTGTAAAGACAATGGAAGGTAGAAAGAATCTGGTTGTGTTCCCTGGGTATTTCTCAAGGAGAATATCTGCTTAGTGATCAGGTGAGGAGATCTCCAGAGTTAGAGGGATTCAGCATAAGAAAATCAAAGGCTGTATAACTGAACAATCCTAGGCACGCCTTATACATCAGGCAAAGGAAGTCTTTTAGGGAGCTGATGAGCCAACATAGCAATACAATGAATATTGCATATGGTGACTCTCCGGGAAATGACATCTCTGTGACAAGTCCCGTTAGACATACAGTGCTGCCTTCTAACAATTATGGGCCACATTCTGATATTCATACTTGAGTTGAGGAGCACGCTACTCCAAGAGTGAATAATGAATTCAAACAGGACTCTTTAGGGAGCAGGGAGCTACTCAAGGAATAGAAAGTGATGAGAATCTTGCCCTAAGCCAGTGACTTATGGCATGCATTACCAGGGGATAGATCTGCATTTGGTCAGATACCTCAGCCACTGACGGCTGCAAAAACTCTTTGTGTTTGACCCAGCTGCAAGACAATGGAGGATATTTTTGCTCTAATTTCACAAGCTGCATGACAGCTTGTAAAAATTTTACAATACAAGTACAACACCTAAAGCAATAAAGCCTGCCAGAAATGTTTAAAATCAAGGCCTTTGGGATTGTGTCACTTATAAATTTACCATACTTGTAGCCAAGATTTTTCCTCAGAAATGCAGCAGTGACCCACCCACAGGAGCTAGTCCTCGGTGGAGTATGCTGATGTCCCCCCTTTTTAGATGAGGGAGAGCTATCCATGCACAGAAATGGGCTGAAGAAGCCCACAAATATACATGAAGCTGTTCAATAGGGGAGGCAGAGCAAAAGAGAACTACATTTTGTGAAAAGAAAATCCAAACATTTGTTCATAACCAGGCACAAAGCAAAAAGAGGCTGTGGGAGCAGGGGCTCTCTCACATTTAATGTAATGATTGCTCATTATGGGGGGGACGGACAACTTCTGTTGTTTGTATTTAGAAGGCATAGGCTAGAAAAAAACTGTTTCTCCTTTTGCTTTCTTTTGTCATCTGGAAAGGTTGGGCAGGGTACAGAGTTAGAACAGGATAAGAGGACAGCAAAATACTTTGGCAGGTATTCAGTCAAAGAAGAACCCTGCTTCTCCTGAGCACTCTATAAACTCTTTTCCTTTCATTTCTCAGCCAATATTACAAGCCAGGTGACTGGCAGCAACTTTTTAAAAGCAAAAACAAAACCCCAAAGTATGATCCAAGCATTAGAAATAAGTCCTTTGTATTTTTCTTTAATGTGGATCCACTTAAGCCAGTACCTTCGAATAACTTCTTTGGATTTACTCTCTGCCATGTGAGAAGGTGAAGATCCACGTCCGTTCCAGCTACACACCGTGCAAACCTCATTTGGACACGATCATCATCAATCATTCCTGCTGTGCACGAAGCATGTCAAAGGGAAACAAAGTAGAGACCGTGCTGCAGCACTTGACACCACCCGTTCCCTGTGCCTGCACTGTTATGATGCATATTTTCTTTCATTTTAACCAGCCCTTTCCCCCCAAATGCTTGGGACAAGCGTTCATGGTTTCAGTGGAAGAAAATCTCCCCCTCCAACCCTCACCCCTGCTACTGAAAAACTGTTACAGCTTTGCCACTGTGAAACACTCTGAGGAAATAGCCTGGCATCTTCCCATTGTAAATGCATGCACATTGCACGCAGCAATACATTTTTAAACATATGCATAAGCTTCGGTTCAGGCTGAATGGAATAAAAGGAAGCAGCATAGGGAGAACAGTCTTTGTGGCACCGCCAAACATAGTTTTTAAAAGGGCTATTTATGCCAGAACTCCATCGGATTTCTCTAGCACACCATTCAGATTGCCGACTGCTCCATAATCTTGGTCAGAGGCGGCTGATTGTCTAAGAGGAAGCAAAAGGCTTAAAAGAGCAAGAACCAGCATCCCTTTCTTTTTCAGGAAGCTTTGGAATAAGCTGGGATAAACATCAGGCGACTTATGGGACCCCAGCAGCATGTGAAAATCAGAGCTGGAAGACAAGCTGCAGTCCCATGGAGACACTTTCTATCAGCTTATCTGGGGCTTTAAAAGGCCCCCCTCCCTGTTTTTTTATATCCCTTCTTTGAACCAGGACACTCAGTGGATGCATATTAGTTTATTACATCCTGACCCCTTGGCATTGGGGTGTTACTCATACCAGTGGAACTTACCTACATGTAGTGCTTTCTGATGCACAAGACACTGCAGCATGCATGGCTTTAGCAGCTGTACTCTAGTGCTTAATACAAGGGGGAAAAATACTCTTTCAGTTTAGTGCACACATCCTTTTCTTTCACCTCTGGCAAGGCATGATAGCATAGAGAATCTGTAGTAAGCAAGCAAGGAATTTCAGCTACAATACACTCCCCCCTACCCCATGTCCTTTCTTGTACCAATATAGAGCTGCCAGGACACTCCCTTCTGCCTTAGCACACTGATGGTCCACATTGGGGGCAACACAAATGAAGTAACTGAAGACAGGCCCCTATTAAGAGAGCCTCCCACACTGGGAACTGCAGTGGGCTACCTTCAACAAGAACTCCCTTTCTCTACCATCTTACCAATCAAGTTATTTCATTTTAACATGGATCACAGCATTCAGGACCCTCACTGCAGAGAAATACCCACCTGCCTGCTTTTGCCAACTGCTTAATCTATTAAAATGACATAGAGATGCATGCAGATACGTCCTGTCCTGTGTGCCGTGGTGGCCCATGAGTACCTCCTATTCGGGTGAATTCAGGCCATGAAATAACCACCTCAAATAATTCAAACTAGGTGAGACAGGCACTGGATTTCAGTTTAGATATACAACTCTGAGAGGAAATACTTACACAGGGAGCCAGCAATGATGGGGAAGAAAAATTATCTGCAGATTCCTCATAACCAACTGAATAGTGTAAGATACTTAGCACATTGTCCTAAGTCTAGCAGAGCACTTCAGCACTTGCTTATTTTTAAGCACACAATAGTCCTACTGATTCCAATGAGACCATTCACATACTCAAAGTTAGGTGTAGATTGAACTAGTGAAGAATCAAGGCCATGCAGTGAACATACAACTTCCAGGTACCAAAGAACATCTATACAAGTGACCTTGCATACAGTGTATTTTGCCCTATATCAGGGTCTTACTGTTTGGGTTGTAGAACCACGCATATTATCTTGGCTCCATCTAAGCATAGCCAAAGGAGGACTGGCCTAGACCTCACTTACATGCGATTTTCAGCTGTTAGGAAGCGTAAAAGAAACAATAACCTTATAAAGCACCACAAACAACTTTACAAACCACCACAAACTTAATAAACACAAATGCAAACATCTTGTGGTTTGTAGCATGTACTCACCCAGAAGAGAAGGTTGAAGACAAACATTAGGTACTTGATGCACTGGAGACAGTTGTGAGCCATGCTGCACCTCTTCAGTTCTAGGAGAAAAATAAATGAGAGATCCAGGTAAAAGACAACGTACTTGTTTCCCTTGGGGGACGTGTACTTAGCCTTGGTGGCCTTAGGGCCTGGGTTGGTGTGGAATCCAAAAAATGAGTTGCTGGCAGCTCCAAACTGGCCACCGTACATGCTGCTGTAGCGACGGAAGGCGCCATTTGGAAAACTGTAATCCTTGCTGTCCAAAGAAGGGCTCCTGTGATAGGTCGATTCATCGGTGCTAGACCTGCGCATGGTGACTTCCGAGCGGTCCGTGGTTAGTAGTGATGCAGTAGTTGCTGAGTGTTGGCGGCGGGGGCGATAGGCTTATTAATTATTTTCCTCTTTCCTTATCCCCCTATTGCTTTGCAACAGCTGTTCTTTGGCCTGCCATTCTGTCAAGGAGTTAAGCGTGCAAGTTGGTGAACTGAAGTCTGCTTAGCCAGGAGTAAGGGAACAGCGTGCTTCCGCGTGAGAGAGATTTCTGAACAAGAAAACATTCCCTCCGGTGTCACACTTTCCCCCCCGGCCCGGCCCGCTACCAAAAACGAAAAAGAGAGAGAGAGACACTGTACCCAAAGCAACAAAATTTAGAAAAAAGTTGGATCTTGCATTTATCACAAATGCCATATAAAACCTTGGCTCCACATGCCACCCACTTGCATAGGGGACGCTGCACAGCTTTGTGGGCGAGAACAGAAATTATCCAAAAGGTGAACAGATCCCATGCCCCGTTGCTCTTAGCCACATTGCTCTGCCCTGAGATGCTCCGCTCACTTTAATGATCCCTGTTTCCTCTCACACAGACAGAGCCTATGGTAAGTGAGCCACGGAGCTTCATTCACAGTGCTGCTGACACTCCTCTGAGACTCCAGTCCAATCATGCTCTCTGCTAGTATACAGTCACAGCTCTGTGGTCCATCCCTGCATCTGAAGCGAGAGGCAGAGAGAATGAGCTTTCTTACTGTATCTCATGAATGCAGGCTCAGCACTCTCGCTGGCTCCTGCCCTCCCCCAGCCAATCAAAATTATCCTCAGACAATATTACTCTCTCACCCCCACCTTCTTTAAAATAAAACCTCCCCTTGGTTTCTTCTTAGCAAATCCAGCATGAGCTGCTTTTAACCAATCAGCGTGCAGGTGGAGGGACCACAGCATGTATTTTAGATTTCACCAGGTCCGTTCCCTTGGATAATTCTATTCTCCACCAGTCCAATATACACTGGAACATGGGGTGAGTTTTAATCATCCCAGCTGCTAGCAGCTCCTGAGATTTAGTTTTTAGCAAGGAGCAACTGAATTCAGATGTAGTCTGAAATGCAATCGGTCTTAAAAGGACTGAGTATGTCTATATGACAGACTGAAATATTCACACTCGTACAGGGAGTGTTGATCACATAGGACAATCAGAATTTTGACCAAAAAAATCATGCATCCTTTGCACATGTGTTTTGTAGGAAAGTCTGTCAAAAAGGCTAGCTCAACCTGTGTACTAAGTCTATCAAGGAGGGGGGCACTCTCCTGTTATATTGTTACACTACTCAGTGTAAAGTTCTGTCAGTTCATTTGCCTCTCTGCCAACATACCTGTCTCTGTCTTTGTCCTGTAGCCTGCTAGACTGACATGTGGGGGTATCACATTCTCAAACTGGCTGCTACCACACTGACATTTCAACCACCTTTTCACCAAGCAGTCTACAATCTCTCATGCAGTCAAACAGGGGTGGCCAAACTGTGTCAGGGATGCCGAAGTGGTATGGGCAGCCTCTGTGTGGCACTTGTCAAACCAGGGAGGGGGCAAACAGCGCAGTGTCAGACAAGACAGGGAGCACAAAACAGAGCAGCAGATTGGTCAGGGAGCAGAAAGCAGAACAGATGATCTGGCAGAAGGAGGGGATCAGAGTTATACTCAGAGAAAATGTGGGGTTAATTTGTGACATGCCTGCCACAAAATATCTAGTTGGGGATGGTCCTGCTTTGAGCAGGGAGGTGGACTAGATGACCTCCTAAGGTCCCTTCCATCCCTCATTTCCTATGATTTTTTTTTAGCCCCCATTGCAGTAGAACTTCTTCAGAAAGGGAGCCTGGGACTATGGTTACATGCATAGGCTGAGCCTCAGAAGAGCTAGGCTCAATTCCCTTCTCTGCTGTATGTTTCTTATATGACCTTGGACAAGTCTTTAGTCTTCCCCCTGTGCCTCACACCCCCATTTGTAAAATAGGAACATTATTATCTCCTTTCTCCCCTCCTTTAAATGTCATGTTAATTTGGATTGTAGGGTTGGGAGGCAGCAACTGTCACTGACTGTTTCCCTGGGGCAGGGTGAAGAGGTAGCTACTAGCTAGCTGGTGTTTTTAAATGGCTTGCTCAGGTAAAGAAACAATCAAGTTGAAACCAGGTCTCTCATAAGAGCCATCACAGCGGCACCAACACAAATCAACACAGACACAGACATCAATTAATTAGAGAGCAAATTAGAGAAAGTGAGATGTGGTGGTTTCACATGGTTCATTCTCGCAAACCATCCTCTCACTCAGTTCATTTATAAACTGCTATGCTAGAGTCTAATGGTTCTCATTCATCTTCTCTCCAGGATAAGAATTCACCAGACACAGGCTGTTAGCATCTTTTTTTTATGGAAAAAATTTTGTGTCCGAAGTCAAATCAGCCAAATCAATTCCAAATCTGTGTGAATCATTCAAGAACCATATGAGACCCTGCTACCAGCAAGTATCCTCCACCCCCGCCTGGAGCTTCAGATACTTCCAAATCCTTTGGCAGGTGTTCTATGTGCAAGCCCAAACCTAGAGGCTTGGGGTTCAGATGCCCTGAGTTTTACATGCCCTCAGCCGTATGCCTGAAGCAAACTAGGGAGGAGTCTCCTTTTTTCTTTTTTTTTAAAGGAAAATTTTTCATCTTCCAAGCCAAATCAATTCCAAATCCGTGAGTCATTCAAGAACCATATGTGGCCCTGCTACCAGCAGACATCCTCCACCCCTGCCTGGGGCTTCAGATGCTTCTAAATCCTTTGGCAAGTATCCTATATGCAGGTCCAATCCTAGAGACTTGGGGTTCAGATGCCCCTGAGTTTCAATTTGCCCTCAGCCATATGGCCACAGAAGGAGTCTTCCATTTCCATAAAGCGGGTGTAAAGCCAAGACCTTCCCACTGGAAGAGAAAGTGGGAGGTCAACTATACATTACCTTGGACAAGGTCCTACCCCCACCAAGAAAGTGGTTTTCCCCTGCAAGTAGGAAAACTGCCTTAATGGTCATGATGTTCCCCCTGGTCATGATGAAATATCTTCCCCACAGTGGGTTAGTGCAGCCTGTCTCCCCCCCCCCCCCCCTTTTTTTTTTTTTTGCAGCCTATCTCCCATTAGGAAGAAAAACTATGCACTCCCAGATTCTAAGTGTGGCTCTGATCCCACTTGCCTCTGAGCCTTGGGTGAGCTACAACTCACCCATCCCTCAGTTTCCTCATTCTGTTTAAAGAGGCATTTTTCACAAGGTGGGCTCTTACAATCCACACCTGCTATCTGCTCCCTCCCTTTTCTCTGATGTACAAACCCAGTCCCAAAAATAAAGTCCTTGTCTTCCAGGGTACAAGCACTGTCCCAAACAAACAGAATTCCTGGGCTTCTGATTCACCCTTTACTTTTCCTGTGACTGTCACTTCCCCGCTCTGATTCCTCCCTGTGCCTGGGAAATAGAGGCATATGAGTTCCCACCTAATCTATCATAGACTCCCTGAACAGCCTTGCCTTAAAGCATCTTTTTGGCTAAAAGCAGATGTCAGCTTTATCTCCAGTATGATTGTCTGGGGCTTTCACTCCATCAAAATGGGTGTAGGACAGTCACTTACATGCTTGAAAGGCAATTAACTCCACTTAGACCAGATAGTCCAGAAGGGGGGCAGAGAGACAGTTTTCTTTGTACTTCACAGGTACTTAAAAGTAGAACAATGGGCTCTTCCCTCTGTAGGATTCTAGAGTAGAAGGTTTTGTCCCTGGAGAAATTTGGTGGTTTTAGCCTTTATGTCTAGTAAAATGAGGGTAACAACACTACCAGTTAGGGGTACTGTGAGATTAAACTCATTGATGCCTTCAAAATACTCAATATGAAATATAAATTTTCATTTCTACCTAGGAGAACTTTTACAATCTTTGCAATCTCCTATGCCTGGTGAAGGGTGCCTGTGCCCAAAAGCTTGCAGATAAAGCCATTTTTTTTGCAAATATCTAGTTGGTCTAATAAAAGGTATCACCTTTGTCACTAGTTTTGATTCAAAACACTCAGATACTGCAGGCTATATCTCTGCAGAGAAAGAACTGGTGAAATGAAATAATAGAGTAGTATTACTAAATGGATAACCAGCAGGACATTTCTCGGGTGCCAACATAATTCCTTTGTATCTTCAGGATGTATAATCTGTGTGGGTGGTGAATCATGTTTGTAAAACACCCTTTGTGAGCATATAAAAATGCCCATGCCCATGAGCATACATTAATTGGTGGACAATGTTGCACATAGACAATGTTGAAATAGTGTCAGTTGACCACTTGGTATTAACTGTGGTGCTCTACAGTGTTGCTGAAGTAAAACAGAGGCCAATTCAGCATTTCCATTGTAAATCCTGTTCCTGAGGGTCCTACAACTAATCCATATTTGCCGGCATCCAGATGAAGGAAGAGGCAGAAGCACCAGATCTGATGCTCTCTTAAGGTAGCAAATCATCAATTCCCACTGAAAATAAGCAGTGAATTCTCAGTTTTCTTTTGCCTTACTTCCTCTTTTTCATTTCAACCACCTGCACTGAAGATCATAAGGAACCAGAAGTAACCTGACAGTTGAGAGGATGGAAGTGCAAAATTATTTAAACTTGCTAGAAACTCAGTCCTCAATGCAAAGGGTAGATTTATTTATAAAGTGAAGCAGAAGAAAGGAATGCCTTAAAGTGGCTCCAGAATGAATAATAAACAACAATGTGTAGTGTCTACCTTTCAGACAACAGGATATCTATACTGGGAGAGGGAAGAAGAGAGGCAGAGGCCTTTCAACACCTCACCTGTGGTATATATCTTGTAGTAATGCCAATTCCCTAATGGGCATCTTTTAGCAAGGAGCTTCATAGTAAATCTCTCTTTCATATCTATGAAGAGCTAATTTGTGATATATAATAATTTGAGCTGCTGGTAAGATTCACCCTCAAAATCCACCTCTTTTAAAATCATCAATCATTAATGCTCTAAATTAAAAACTGTTTCATAAGAAAGGGGGAAGGGGAGGAAGTTTTTGGCATGCTTAAACGCCAAGCCCTTGAAACAGTGTTGTACCACAGGGCTAAATACTGACTTGGAAAATGTATATATGCACATTAGAGTAAGAACCTCTCTGGCATCTCTATAAGGGTTACCTGGGTTGTATGCCCCAGTGTATACAAGTAAGCAAAACTATTTACCCACTTTCTGCCTTCCTAGAGAAGGAGGGAGAGAAGGGTTCAAAAAGTGGGTAGAACCAGATCATCAGACAGTGCAACTGAACCAGTACTAGACAGGCCAACAATACATGAATGCTCCCCAGGAGTATAGAAAGAACAGAGAAGAAATGGTATCTGCAAGTCACAGCGCTCCCAGAGGCTTCTGGAAAGATATCACAGCTGGTATGCACCCATTTGCTAACAGTTGAGCCTATATTCACAAATGAGGCCCCATTTATCTTTATTGCCCATCATCCATTTTCCACATTCCCAACCACACCTGTACACTCCTAGCCTGTGGCCAGTTCCCTTGGATTCCCATAAGTAAAAAAGCAAGCACCATGCGCTCTCACTAAGAGAAGCTTCATTTGTGTAGATATTAGTTCCACGCTCAATTTATGTTGTAACAGCCCTATTCAGGAGTGTGAATGCAAGTATCATGTCATGATACAGTACATATGCTGAACAAAATCTGACCTATGGAACAGAAGAGATTGCGAAGTAATAAAGCCGAGCTAAGCCTTGACACCAGATCGAGACTGTAACAGGTTTTGATATTAAAGGCAGATTTCTAACAAGTCCATTATCCCTTTATATCCTCTCTCAGAGCAATCCCATCCATTCACAGGGCTTTAGCAATCATCTCCATGATGATGGCTCACAAATCTACCTCTTCACTCCTGACCCGCCTCCTTCCATCCAACACTAGCTTGGCCTGTCTCTGACATTTTTGCCTTACCATTTCATCTTCAGCTTCCCTTAGCAAGAAAAAAAACAAACTCCTTATACTCTTCCCCCAGTGTTGTTCAACTCCCCCTACCTCCAAACTTTTTCCTACCATTCCCCCTTGCCACTTCAGCCTGTAGTCTGGGGTTAATTTTGGCCTCTCCCTCTCTACTATTCCACTCGTCCAGGATGTGTTCAGATTCTACTAAGTCAACCTCCGCAACAGCTCCAAGGTCTGCTCTCCTTCCCACGCAACCCCACTACTGTATCCAAATCTGTCCACGCCTGACTTGATATCAAGTGGAATCAGTGGGCTTCAGTTCAAAGTGCCTTGTATTAGGCCCGCATTATGTCTACCTTGATTATTGCTTCCTCCTCCACCATGATCTCTCATGACCCCTACCATCAACCCCTTCTTTGCAGACAAAAGTCACCTGCTTAACTCATCCTTTTCCTCCATCAGTTTGATCTTTGAGTAATTTCCCTGGTGCCAGACTGCACTTCTCATCACCATCTTCAAAGCTCTTTGTAAGGATCTTTCCATACCTAATCAAGAGGTTCCATTTTGCATTACCTGCCACCTGCTTTGCAAATGTCCCTACCCTCAACAGCCTGATTGTGAGCTTCTCACAAACTTTTCCACACTGCCTCTTATACATGATATATTCCAAAATTCCTTTTTTCATCTATAAGGTGCCTTCCATGCTCTTTCTTGCCAAAATGTTTTTATGTTGTGGTACTGATTGCAAGATAGTCACAGGGAAGAAAAAATATATAATAAAGGAGACACAGCACAATAAATAGTCTATATTTATGTGTCACACACTTCTTCCAACATGGGAATGTGCAACACTGCACTCTGCTGGCTGTAATATGACACCTGCTAAAGAGTACACACGTGTGTGCTCTTAAGAGTATGCTTGTGTGAGAATTCACCCTGTCTTACAGCGGCTGGCTGCAAACTACAGAAAGTATATGACCTCATACTATTACAGGAGTGTAACTGTTTCTAGAGTTAACATGACTGTTCCATACGGGAGGATTACAATAAATCAACAATTATAGGTTCATTAATATATACCAAATCCTTTAACATTTTAATTAAATACATGTACAGAGACTTCTACATAAAAGCATTAAATTGATTGTGGCAGACAAGGTTCTTTGGGTAAATCTGATATCTTTTATTAGACCAATTCAATAAAAGATATCAGATTTACCCGAAGAACCTTGTTTGTCTGTGTCCTTAGACCAACATGGCTACAACCTATACCCCTTAAACTGATTGTACTACTTATCCCTTTCCTCAGCTACCTAACTAGTAAGCACTCTTTTTACCCTTTCTCCACAACACTTGCAACTGAAGAACACAAAAATGCCTAGATAAACAGAAATGTTATCTCATTTGATTCGTGTGATAAAACAAAGGATTGGGCCCAGGGGTTCATTTTCATTAGCAATTAATGATACAGTCAAGAATCTTTGACATGATTTTTGCACCAAAGTATATATTCTGATCTGGTAACATTTCACACTCATTTTGCATGGGTGTAAATGAGTATAGCAAGACAGCATCAGGCCTATGATTTAGCTTGATGGTGTCATGCTGGAATTGTGAAACAGGCGTTTCTTTGTTCAAAAAAGCAGACAGCTGTCTTTAAACATGAGCATGGAACAATTCTGGAGCGCTGACAGAAAGCTAAATGGTTATTAACTGCATGCCTTTGCAGAGCAGCACTCCTACCCACAAGATGAGCAGACGATCTGATGAGTCACTGTCACTGTCTGCTACCTTGACCATCAACAAGCCAGCCTCCAGTAGTCCTTCCCACCCCACTGCCCATGCTGTTCTTCTTGGTTTCAAGACACTCCACACCAAATGGAGATGGGGGTTGGAAAAGTCCCAATGGTAGAAAATGTAAGCTGAACCTGATGAGGTAAAATCCTAAGAATTTGGTGAAAGACTGAGATCAAGCGATTTGCCTTCTTGCCCCTGAATCCTGAGTCCTCCCTGTAACTCCTCCCCCTAAGGAAGGAATGGGAATGAAGTAGCAGAAGTCAGCGGTGGTTATCAGGTCCAGAGCTCCATACAAAAGTAGCCTGAGTCTGGTTATGGTATTCATATACACACATATAATACCTGATTACAAGTGAGATACAGCCAAAAAGCCCAAGATGAGGTGGGCATGCAAACACAACTACCTCTTCATTTTGTTCTGGGCTGTCACCATAGGCTTCCTCTGCTTAAGGAGCATTGTTTTGGATTATCACCATTGAGGTGACATCTTAAATGAGGATTATTTTAAAAGCATTTTACCACTGAAAAAACACCAAAAACGCTTAAAACCAGTGTAGTACTTCAATGAAAAACTGGATTCAAAGTTAAATGAGAAGGTCTTAGGGATTTGCCTTAAATTGGTTTAGTCCAATTGAACACAGTCCTTCCCATTTTATTTTCAAGGGTCTTTGTTTTGGCATTAGCAATTTCAGCAACTTTAAAGACTACACTCAGTTGGGACTGAGCACCAGGATATAGGAACTCAAATGATACTATGACAGAGGGAGATAAGGAGGGAAGGGCAGCCAATAAACAGTAGGGATTTGCCCAATTTACTGAATTCATAGGCCTTTTGCTGTCCACAGCCTTATCCATTTTTTATTTAAAGAGTTAATATTCCATTGAGACACAATTCCAGACATATTTTCTTTAATCCCTTTCCTTTTTTTTTTTTTTTCCTGATAAGGAAATTTGCATGAAAAAGGATCTTTGCTGCTTAATAGCTCATCTTATTCTGCTTACATGTCACCTAAAGTCATGATCTTTGGTTCATAGCATAGTTAGTTGCTATGGAAATAACAGAATCAGAGAGAGGAGAGATATCAGGGCATGATTTATAGTGACCTTTACTTACATGTGTGCAAAAGTTGTACATTCAGAAACCTTCCTGTTTTCTGTGTACAGCCACCTACAAGCAGAGGAACCTATCAGGCACATTCACTTGTGATAGAATTTACCTCCATAAGACCCAACAGAGCCTATGGGATTTGCTCCCAGATACCCTAGCAGCAGCACACCTAAACGGCAGTACAATGAAAATATATACATAGGTGTGTATATGTGCAAATCCTCTGAAATCAGTGAAATAAGTCTCCTTGACAGAGGACTTTGGTTTAGGCCCAGAATTCTGCGTGTACAACTAGAGAACTCCTTTTCCATACTGGGCCCTTTCAGTTCTTGTTACCCACTTTTCTGCTAATGGGGGATATTTAATCTATGTTTTGTACTGCTTCATTCTTTCTCATATTAATTGAGCCAAGCAAAGGGACTCCCACAATTTACCTAGAAATCAGTGTTTTATTTTTTGAGTCCTGAGCAGAGACAATTATTGCTTCAGATGAGGAATAAACAGGCCCACTGAGCAAATGAACTCTTTAGAAGCGGAAGTCCTGTTCTTCTGCCACTGCCTTCAGTAACAGAAAACAAAGAAACAGAAATGAAGAACTTGCTCAGTGCTGTGTATAAGCCGAGTTGTTGCCCAAAGAGTATCGTTATCAGTCATTTCTATGCACTGCCAGCAGCTCTTTGCAGGGTCAGTGCAATTTATTTGCAAGATCTCTTAAAATTAGCTTGCATCCTCCAACCTGTGATATCTGCTGAGGTTAAAAATTATACACTTAGAACATGCACATAGGGTATACATGCAAAGGGGAAAAGCCAGGCCTGCCCTCTAAGGCCAAGGCTGCAGGTAGTTTAGGACCACAGCTGCACTGGGAGCAAAAAGTTGCAAACTTCAACCCCGGACCAAAACTGGCAGGATCAGAAACTCAGGTTTCCACCCTGTTTAAAACTGCCAGGCCTAATTCCTACTACTAGGAATACTAGTCTCTTCCCCGGTATTAATCTCTTAAAACCAAAAAAAAAAAAAAAAAAAGGGGGGGGGGGGAGGGGGAGAGGGAGGAGGAGAAAATGGGGAGAGAAGAGTTCCCAGACACTGGGCCAGTTCTCTCTCACTTTCTCCTCTACCCGAGTTTCCCTTTTTGCTATCTGCAAATTCCTTCTCCTTGAAGGAGACTTCAGCAGCCCCTAGCAGCTTCTCCCCCTCCCCAAACCAGCCTACCTCACATTATATCCCCCTGCATGACATCACCCTAGCCTTGTCCAGGGAGGGGGTGCCACAGTCCAATCCTTCTCCCAACCAATCTACCTGGAGGATTTTCTGCTTCCTCTGGCCAGTCAATCCAGAGGATTTTACACTTTTTGCCCAAATCTAGGTACCCACTTGTCATGTGTTTGAGCACATGGCCAGAACATCAAGGGCCATCCTGCCTACATAAAAACAAAATATACAACAACCCCAAGTGTGTGGAGGTGTTACAAGAACAAATATGCCTACAGAGGTTGTGGAATCTCCATCATTGGAAGAGTTTAAGAGCAGGTTAGACAAACACTTGTCTAGGATGGTTTAGATGAGGCTCACCCTGGCTGCACCAGATGGCTTCCTGAGCTCCTGTGATTCTATAACACATTTATAATATCAGGTTTCTGATTTTTGTTGGAAATCTCTATATTGCAGCTTCAAAATGATCACTTCAAAATGGACCTTTGCTTTATTTTTCATGTCTTTACAAACTGGAGCCAAGATT
Source organism: Alligator mississippiensis (assembly GCF_030867095.1). Lineage (NCBI taxonomy): Eukaryota > Metazoa > Chordata > Crocodylia > Alligatoridae > Alligator > Alligator mississippiensis. The sequence continues at coordinate 184,693,401 of NC_081825.1, read as the reverse complement.
CTCAAAAATAAAAGCCTACAGGTAAGTTTCTACATCTGTGTTTAGGATAAGTTGCAGAAGTTATGAGTCCTTGGCAGTTCTCACTGATTTCAGCAGGAGCAACCAAGTGTTCAGCACTTCTGAAAACCATGTCACTTAGGCCCTAATTCAGTATAGGCACTTAATTTGTAATTCATTGGGACTTACGTACTTAAAGCCAAGCACATAATGAAATCCTTTACTGGCTCAGAGCCATATTTAGGGGTTGATGGTTGAGATTATTTGAAGAGCTCAACTGGCACCTAATTCCCTTAGGTCCCTTTGAAAATCCCAGCCAATACAGACAAAAATGCCTGTTTTTGAAAAAGACCAAACACAAATATCAGTAGGGCGGGGGGACGGACAGACGGACAGATGGACAGGGGGGCAGGCAGCAGTTTTGTTCAAGTCTGTTTTGGGGTTTTAAAAAAATATTTAAAAGATGATAATTTCAAAGGCCAGGCAAAAGAACATTACTTTTTATAATAAATTAAGCCACAGAGTCTCTGCAGTGTGTATGCAAAATATAATCCTTATAAAGCAAGCTTCACCAGAGAGCACTTAAAATTAAAACTGAAATATGAAACAGACAGCAGCAAATTAAATGGCTTAAAGAGAGTATTTCATAGGGAATTATAAAGAAAAACATGAGGTGACTCTGAAATAATCAGATGAAAAGGGAATGCACCTGTTCAAGAAAAATGTGCCTGGCCAGATTTACGCTTCATCAGCAGCCATTATCCTTTCTTCTTGATGTTATAAGAAACCATGGGGGCTTATATCATCCTATAAACCAACAGTAAACAGCAATGCTTCTTTTTCTTTGACATCTCTGTAGCGTACTAAAGCTAAATGAGGGCGGGAGGGAGGGGGACAATTCTGCTACTTGTGAGATCTTTTGTGCAAGGTTGGGCATAAACCTTTGTCTTCTCACTTGCCACTGCGAAATACAAGAACAATGAGATCTCAGATCTATTGTGAGGAGTAGGATCAAGAGAAACTTTGTCATAAAATGTTGCAGGTCATTACACACAGTAAGTGCCTTAAAAGCAAACATTAACATTCATAAGAGACTTTTTTTTTAGCTGTGGTAAAGGTATTTAATAGGAACCAAGTTCTCTGCTAGAATAAATGGGCCCAGCTCCATTGAAATCAAAGAATCTGCATACAAGTGTTTATGCTAGCACAGAATCTTAAACAAACCTAATTCCACATTCACCAAAACATTTAAGCATGTGCTTAAATGTGACCTTACATTCAATAGACATCAATGAGATTAAATCAGGTAGGTTAATACTTTGATGAAGAAGGATAGACTATTTAACAAATAGTCACAAAAAAGTACCCATTTATAGATTTTAAAGGTGGTCCTCTGCTTTGTGTATTTGCAGAAATTCTGGATTTGGATAGAAACCACACAATGTATTTAATTTAAACCTCTACAATCTCACAATCACATTCCAACCCTCATGCCATTGTATGTAGATATTTTTAACCCTTTCTTCCTCAGATCATTCAGTCAAATGAGATGCTTAGGGTTATTCCCATAAGAATGACATACTGGGAAATATTCTATTCCATCTATTAGGCATGGAAATGCACTTGGGTGTCTAAGGGTGGAAATATGTTGTCTTTTGTTGCCCTTGTGCTGCCATAAATTTTTTAATGGCCAAGCCAGCAGATGTTCATACCCTTTGTCACACCATAAATAGTGGCCTACAAAAGAGGTATTAATTTGTGCTGGTATTTAGCAGAGAATATCTGTTTAATTTATGGTGCAAACGTATGGGCAGTCTGGAGCTGCCCATGATCTCCAGCTGCCCTGGGCAGGTGCTCCAGGGGCTGGAGAGGCCTGATCCTGTGCACCCCAGAAATTCCCAGGCAGGATCAGGCCCCTCAAGTCCTGGAAACAGCTGTCCAGCTCTCTCCACTACTGAGATGCATCCACTGGGATCTAGGGCTTCCCTGCTTCCTGAAAGGTGCCCTGGAGATACCAGGGGTGCATCTAGGTATGTGGGAAAAGCTAAGCAAGCGTTCCCTGGAACTGAGGGTCCCAATCCTATGTGGGAAATCCCAGGGAGTGTAGGAACAGGTCCCTCAAGCCCTGGGAGAACATGTTATCTGTTGCCCTGGCGTAGAGCATCAACGGGAAGGAAAACAGGCATCTTGTGTTTCATTGAACATACCTTGGTACAGCTGATCATGTGGTGATATCTATTTCTACTCTAAATGAGACTCTAATTAAGCCTGCATGAGTCCCTGGAAAGAAGTTAATGCAGAAGGTGTGTGGGTCCTCTGCCTTGTTGCTGCTTTTATGCAAGTTGATCTTAAGGGTCAGATTACAGTGTGTTACAAAAATCAATTTTTGGATATTTGAACAGGGCAGGAATAGAATTGCATTTAGTCACCTAAGACCACTTAGATGCCTAACAGGTGGACTGGAATCTGGCCCATTGTATTTACTTTTCATTTTCATGGTTGGCAGGAAATGGAGACTGAAGAACGCAGTGACCATCCTTTACTTCTTTAATGTTTAACATTTGTCCTTTCCTTTTAATATCAATTATTTATGAAGCCTCCCAATATTCCCACAGAAAGATATACACCCAAGACAGTGTTGTAGTGCTCTAAAACTTACATGGTCAGATCTACCTCTGGTGCAAGATGGCATAACTGATTCCATGATTCCTCATGATTTTGACCCAAAGATTTCATAGATTACATAGACATTAGGGCTGGAAGGGACCTCACAAGATCATCGGGTCCAGCCCCCTGCCCAAGGGGCAGGAAGTCAGCTGGGATTAAATGATCCCAGCAAGATAGCATCCAAGTGTGTCTTGAAAGTGTCCTAAGATTTTTAAAGATCTTTAAAGAACTTTTAAGATCTTCAAAGAACCTAAGTCTAAGATTTTTCTGCATTTGCTTGTGCTTGGAAGTTGGTTTTTCCTAGAGCCTAAGGTTTTAAAACAAAGGGTACTGACAGACATGACGGTCTGTCACACAATTGGCCACTGAAAGCACTCTACAACCATGCACCGACAGAAGTGCACCGCTGCAGAGCGCTTTAAAAATGCCCAATCACATGACATTCTGAACCCTCATTATATGAGGGTTCAGATGAAGATGCTCCAAAAAGCGGAGCACCTCCATTAACACCTATCAGTGAAGTTGGGAACAGGGCTCGGCTGACACAGCCCAGCCCTGCTCCCTGCACTGTCTTCAGAACAGGAGGAGGGGGAAAGGGAGCAGAGGGAGCTTGTTCTGGGGGTTGCCAAGCCAGCGTTGGAGGGTGGGGCAGGTGGACTGGAGCTCCCTCTTCTCCCTTCTCCCCTCCCATCCTGAAGGCAGCACTGGGGCTAGAAGGGGAGAGGGGTGAGGCTGGGGAAGAGTGGCTGCAAAGACAGACCAGACAACAACTGCGCACTAGAATGAACGCACACCAGAAATCCATCAAAGACAGAAACACCCAATTACCGGTGGGGGCACATTTCTCACAGGAGGGCCACTCTCTCTCCAATCTCTCAGTCCTGATCCTCAAGGGAAATTTACACAACACATCCCAGAGACGAGCCTATGAGCTCCATTTCATCAACCTGCTGGATACTAGAGATCAGGGACTAAACATAGACATTGGATTTTTGATACATTACAATTGGCCTGGCAACTGACTCCCCAGCCCAGCCCAGCCCCTGGCTTGTTTACTTTTCATTCCATCCAGGAAGAGCACACACCAACTGCTGCAGCGTCCTTAGCCTGATGAAGGGTTTTTGAACCCAAAAGCTTGCTTAATAACTATTCTCCAACCATTTGGGTTGGTCTAATAAAAGATATCAAATTCACCCAAGGAACCTTGTCTGCCTATATCCGTAGACCAACACGGCTACAACCTAAACCCCTGCAAAGACACAGGCACTCAAAACTGCAGCTTGATCTCTCAATCCCCGGGACCCAACAGCGAACATCGAACAGCTGAACCAACAGCAAACAGCTTCCTGCAAAGCACCATGATTTACATCCAGGGAGCTGCACTTCTGTCTGCGCACCATACAGCTAGATCAGGGGTGGGTAAAATGTGGCCTGGGGGCCAGATGCAGCCCGCCAGGCCATTCTATCCGGCCCGCAGGGCCCCTGAAAAATTTAGATAATTAATATTTATCTGCCCTGGACTGCCTGTCATGCGGCCCTCGATGGCTTGCCAAAACTCAGTAAGCAGCCCTCTGCCCAAAATAATTACCCACCCCTGGGCTAGATGCACTCAGCCAGTTGGACCACTAGTTGAAGGAACATTCTCCCCTTTCCTTGTGGGACAAAACTGCCACCCTGTGACATCACATCAATTTATACTGTGCTGTTAGGACTGCAAAAATTCACCCTTGTGGGAACTTCTTAAGATGGCAAAGCTTATTCTAGGCCACTTACTTTCTTATGTCCTGGCATAAATGTATCAGGGGTGTGGGTAAGTGGAAAGAAGTTATTTACATCATAGTAAACAGTACTGTGAGTTAGAAGTTGCTCAGAGTAGTTTCATGGTAATGCTTACTATAATCTGGACTGCCCTGGAAGCAGCTGTGCAGTCAACAAACAGCTGTTTGTCAGTCCCAGCCCCCACCAGAGTCTTGAAGCAGCTCTAATGTGGTGCCATGGCTGGGAATGCCGACACCACACTGGAGCTGGTGAGAACCACTCATACTATGTCTGTGGAGCAGTCCCAAAATAGCTGAACACATGTTACTTAATACCAATACCATGTGAGATACTTTTCTTGTGAAAAGTACTAACTTTGCTACAATATGATGGCACTTAGCATGTTTTACTGCTTGAATGCATGGATGCTGGCATTTTAAATGCAGTTAACATGTCCTAAGTGTAACATGTGACAAGGGCAGAAGAAAGGCCAGAATACACAGTGTTCCAGCTGATCCTCTGTCAAACATGGCTCATAACTGCAATTCCTGTCAACATTAAGTATAGCAGCCTGCCAGCTGCTCTAGTGTATGCCAGGGGGCCTTTCACCTTCTGACTGGCCCCAGGATTAAGAAAATGGAAAGATGGTTGTAGAGCTACCTCTGTCCCACAACTCCTCAGCTCAAGCACTTTGGAGGAATTAATCTGAAGTTAATGAAGGTGGGGGCATAAAATTCTGAATGATCTAAAAAGAGTATCTAAAATGTCCATCTGGTTTATGAACTATAGGCACCAAGATAGTGATTTCTATTACAGATGAACAACACACCTTTTTAATTATCTTATTACTGTGCCCCCTTGCATTTTCATTTGGGTGAGACAGGATCTCTCATTCTGAAGGGAAAAAGACCTCTGTGGGAATGCTTAATATGTATAGCCATTTGCAGACATTTGAAAGCTATGCTAAATTGCTACACAGGTCTACTAATAATATTACTACTACTATTTCTCTAAAATGGTGTATAATTGCAAACCTATTAATCTTTAATTAGAATGCCTTATAGCCTTTTATGAGTGTTGTCCCAACATGTGCTTGGAGAAAGACACGCTTATTTTAAATTACTATTTGTTAATGTCAACCCACTTTATCTTGGGCAACTGTAAATTACTATAAAACTACAGCTGTCTCCAATCCATGGAAGGAGATCTGTTATGTTGAAAGCTGAAAGCATTTTTAGGAGACACAGTACTAAAGATAGTACCAGTAGGATGGGAATTCCTTGGCCAAACTCCATCTGGAAACAGCATACATTCATCTTTGTTTGCCTCCTTCTCATTTGGAAACAAGCAAGGCAAAACATCAGCATACAAGACTTCCTCCCTACTTCCACTTCTCACAGAAGCCAGTTACAGTGATGCCAGGAATGTACCTTTTCTGTTTTCTCAAGAATCTAGGACCAAGATAGAGTAGGAGGGAGCAAAAAAAGCCAAGCAAATGTTTTATTTGTGATAGTTGCAGAAAGCAAACAGCATGCTGTGCTATCCAACCGATGAAAAAAGGACTGAAGTTAGTAGAAGGCTTTCAATTTACCTTCGTGTTCAAGTCTACCCTCAGTTGCATGTGTGCCATCCACTTAGCTCAGTTACATTAGAAGAACCTCCATGGTTTTTTATGACATCAGTGATACTCATTTGGGTACCACCGTGAGTGGCATGGGATAAACATAGACTGGGATTCAACTGCTGGAGTGTAAAATTAGATTAATAACAGCCACAAGACCCTAATGGTTCCTCTGGAGTTAAATGGTTATGAATGGAAGCTGCATTCTTTGTCTCACTGGGCCTGCCCATGATCTACTCCCAAAATTTCCACTTAAGCACAGACTAAATGCAAGCCACCCACCACAAAAGTTTTCCTCTGAGTATGACAGAGAGACAAAGGGAATGAGTCTCGGGGCTCCACTGCCTTCTGTGGTATGAGGCTTGTGTATAAGACTAGTGAAGATCAGACAGACCTGACAGATGTGACAGGTTTTTAAACCAGACAGTTAAAAGGGGAGAAGGGGTTGAAATCCTTACTGTTTTCTGTGAGTACCCTTTGCTGGCTTGCCAACAGTGTGGAACTGACAACAGTCCCAGAGGAGCCCTATAGGCTCCCCTCCCCTTTCTGCCAGATGTAAGAGAATGTGCTATCATGACTTCTTGCCCTGCAAGACAGCCACAAGAAACAAACCCTTTAAAAAAATCACCTAAACTAGGGAGTCAAACACCCTTCCCCATACAGCCAGATCCAGACCACAGAGCACTTTGCAGGCTGGATCCAGATGATCCAGATGGAGACACAGCCAGGGCCAGGGAGGTCAATGCAGTCATTGCTCACCCTGTGCCACTAACACACCTTGTGAATGGGGCTCCATGCCCTGGATTTTGGCAGAAAGCCCCTTCCCCACATATTCTGCTCCTCTATCAGCTCTGTGACCTATATCACACTGGAATTTTGACACCCCTGACCTAAACAATAAAAAAACTTCATAGGATAAAGTTTGCTCTGATATAGCGATACTCCTTTGGATCAACATACCTAGGGCCCAAATTCTGCCATCCATGCATTCCCAAGGAAAACAGCTCTAAGGATTTTTACCTCCACAACTCCAATACAATTATCAGTGCTAGGAGTCCTGGCATGATCTTTCCCTGGCCTCAGCTGCTCCTCCATGTCGAACACTGTTAAAAAGGGAATGCTGCCAACTTCAGCCATGTGAGTGGGTGTGGATATACACATGCAAGCACACACACCCCTCCATACCCACGCTTGGACACGCATTTACACACATGCCTCTAGGCTAGGGTTACCATACATCCGGGTTTTCCCAGACATGTCCTCTTTTTTGGCCCCTTGTCCTCCGCCCGGGCAGGTTTTTTAAAATGAAAGAAAATGTCCGGGTTTTTGCTTTCCCTCTGCTTTTGCTTGGGGCTGGGGGCAGCGGGGAAGCTGATTCGCTATCAGGGGATCACATGCTCTTTGCTCGGGCCCCAGCAGCTACTGGAAGGTGTGTGTGTGTGTGTGTGTGTGTGTGTGTGTGTGTGTGTGTGAGCAAGCTGCTTGGCCAGCAGGGCTGGGAGGGAGCAATGGCTGGGGGTCAGAATTGTGGGGCACCAACAGTGCTGGGAGGCAAGGAGATGTGGGTCAAGAGTGAGGAGCACCAGCCAGCAGGTGTGTGGGAAAGGGGCTGTGGGTTGGGAGAGAGGGCACTAGCAGGGCTGGGAGGATAGGGGCTGTGGCTCAGGAGTGAGGGGCACCGGAGGGGAGCAGGGAGCTGCGGGTCGGGAGCGAGGAGCACCAGCCAGCAGGTATGAGGGAAAGGAGCTGCGGGTTCGAAGTGAGGGGCACCAGCAGGGCAGAGGGGGATATCATTTCCACCCCCACAATCATATACCCCCCCCCACCATAGGTGCCCATTTTTGGAAATTGGAAATATGGTAACCCTACAACCCACACTTGGATGCACACACCACCCCCCCAACACACTTACACCCACACCTCCTCCGCACTCCTCCACACACACACCCCCACCCACCCAGCTGGATGAGCAGAAGGACCCAGCTCTTACCCTTGAGCAGTCAGACTGCCAGCTGGGGTTTGCCAGGGGGCATCCCTCCCAGGCTGTTGCCCCCCCAACCCCATGCCCTGCTCCTGCCTCCTCCAGTGGGGAAAAGTATGACAGGGGCTAGGTCCCCAGCTAGGTTTCCCACCCCCTTGTCAGCCAGCTTTTAATACCACTGCTTCAGCTAGGAAGCAGAGAGGTGGGACCAACCCTGCTGTCTGGAGCAGACAGCCCACCCCAGGGCTGCAAAGCATGCTGGGATGCTGGGGGACTGTGATTTAACTTGAACCAGGAAGGGGTCTGGGACAAAAGTTTCATAAACTGGTTTGATCTCAGTCACTTAAGTCTGATAATACATTCAACCAGTTTTGCCTTAAACCAGTTTCAGCCATTTTGAAACTGGTTTATGTGCACTGAACTTCTCCTCTGTTACAGGTTCAAACCAGTTTATGATCACTTAAACTGATTTATGTGCAACTTCTGTCCCTAGCCCAGAGGACCATCTTGCAGCAGGGTGATATAGACCCAAGGGATTCCTCCACTGAATCTATACAGGCCAATATCCCTTGTCCCAGCTCTGTCTGAACCTTCCAAAAATTAAGTGATGTGATAAGTGCTAATAGCTAAGAAAACTGTCTAGGAGCTTGGGTTTTAAAAGATCACCAGAAAGAGATATTAGATGCCCAGTGATAGCAACAACAATGAAAAAAAATCAGTAGAGAAAGGAGAGGTTTAAATATGCCCAAATTCCACCTCCTTCCCCTTCTGTCCCAGTCCACATTGATCCCTGGTATAAGCAACTGCAACTCTATGGAAATCAGTGGAAGCACTAGCTTGCACTGGGGCTGAACTTGGCTCTCAAACAGTTCTGCAGGGGGTTAAAACCTCATTTTCTATCTGGTTTTTTTTTGCCTGCAGCAGATCTGTACAGGCTAGGGTACATAAGTAAACATTCATAATACCACAGACTTTGGGGACATCTTTCACATGAAGCATATCACTCTGCAATCACCATGCTCCCCAACCCACCCTGCCATAGGCTCACTTCCAAATCTCCCATTACTTGTAGCTTTAGAGGAAACTTTGTTGACTCCTCTCAAAAACAGCTGTGATAGTTTGTTCAATGTCCATTAGCAGCAATAGCCAGAGGTGCTGCTATTTCCCTGCTGCAACTAATAGACTTTTGGCAAATAACTTTAGCAGTAACCACAGAGTACACAGAAATCCCTCTTTGGCTGAGCAGAGCAGAAATGCTAGTAGAAATCAATACTTTAGTCTCATAAACCTGGCATCTTTGTTGAAGAAAACAACTCCCACATTCTCTCAAAAAACTTTTCTTCCATGCAAAGGAAGCAGATACCAAGTGACAAGAAAGACGGGATGAAAATCCCCAAATGGACTTAAACATACAGAATGTAAAAAGTGAACCTTGTCATTACACTTGTTTTGTGGGGGGCACAGAAGAAGAGAGGAAGTTTTGATGTGCAAAATAAAAGAGAAAAATAAAGATGAATTGATTCTACAATTTAAGCCATGGGCAGATGTGCTGTTTGAAACACATGAAAGGGCCTTTGAAGCCCTCCAAATAATGAGGGTGTGGATGTTAAATGGCAAAAGAAGCACTTAAAAATGTCTGAAGAACCTCAAGACTGACCTTTAAAAAAAAAGAGGAACATCACTGAAGCACTTCATTTGAAAGCCCTCCCTGAATGATACAAATGTTCCAGGGGGCTTCTGGCATCTCAGAGCGCTCTCCTCCCCACCCCACTCCAAAGGACAAGGAAAGAGGCAGTGGGGCAGACAATGAGCCTTCTCCTGTGCACTCTACCCTTGGGAACTTCCAGAGACTAGAGGCCAAAAGGCATGTAAGGATTTTTGCTCGCTGGCCCCTGACTGCAGAGCAAAGAAGCATATTGCCATGTTGCTGAAGCACACCAAATTTGAAGCACTCCAGGATTTGGAGTGCTTCAAATGCACGCCTGTCCATACCCTAAGTGGACCTTTAATTCAGACAATAAATGTATCTTCTGTTGGGGCTTGAAAATCACGTGTGGGCAATGTTGAGCTTTTTTAATATGTACTGTTACTAAAAATTATTTGGAAAGGCTTCCAACTGCAGAAGTGGGAGTTAGATGCCCAACTTGCATTGGTCTCAGTGGGAGCTGAGTGCCAATTTGACCTTTGCATCTCTGACAACTCCCTCTATTTGATTAATGGTCAATTCTGGACAAATTTCAGTCCCACAGGGAGTGGTGTTTCAAATCTCGGTTTCCAATTTGTTCTTCTTACCTCAGAGGATCATTGACGTTACATAGTTATCTTTTCCCTATTCTCAAATTGGCCAGCTCTCTAACCCATCAGGAGGTTTCAAAATGACCATGTGAATATTTTCAGCACAAATACTTTTGTAAATACATATAGGCATTCTCATGAACAGAATTTCACTGACACATTTGTAAAAAGGAATAAAATGTATTTGTGAGTCTGCGCAAGGCAGAGTGTTGACTTTCACTGGAGATATAGACCAAAATAAATGGTCATCTCTTGACACTACCATCATGGGGACCAAGTACCAATCTGAAGGGATGGTAGACTTCAGAGGAGTGGCGCTCACTTCAATCTGATCTGCATTTAGTTCCAAAGGTTGATTCAACATCAAGCATTGAAACTGCTCAGAAGCACACATTTCCCAGATCTGATTCTGGCTTATAGGCCAGGTCCTGAGCAGATGCATAACAACTCCTCCATGGGCATCCAAGGACCTTCGCAGTTTTATACATGATGAGGATCTAGTTAGTGGCCTTTCAATTTGCTCAGGCTTTAGCAATGCAGGTAACAACAATCCTGCAAACACATATTTCCCTGTGTACACTTTTTCATTCCTGCTACTACTTTGAGAAGCATCTGCAGCAGCATTTCTTTATGGTAGTTTGGGATTCATTTAGACTTTTCTCTTCCTTTGGATTCCCTGATTCAATTTAGCTGCGTGTGCCAAGGCTTGACTTGCACAATTTGCACTGCTATAGAAGAGACAGGTGAGGCATCATTCCTGTGTGCTGCCACCTTTCTGGCTAAGGATTCAGACTTCAGCCAGCCTCACAGCAGCAACATTTCATTCCGCTTTAACAGATCCAAAGGAACATCAGATGGCTCCCTGTGAGACTCCTGACTCATTCCTCTTCCTGTGCTGCAACTCTGACCAAGTTTGGCCCTCTCCTTCCTCAGGGCAAGCAACCAATGGAGACAGAGGTCACCTCACTTACCTCCTGCCTGCCAATCCATACAGTGCAAGCCAGCTGCATTACAGAAGATACGTTTTATATTTTCTGTTTCTTTCTAGGCAGCAATGGGAAGCAGGACACCACTGCTAAACACATTTTTTATTGTATCCTCTCTCTCACTACCAAACACTCCACTTATTCTATGTCAGGATTTTCAGCTGTTCATACTTTTTTGGGGGGCTGGGGGGGAGGTTGTAGGGGGAAGGGATAATACCTTCTGGAGCAAAAGCCTCCATAAGAGAGACCCAGATGGGATGAGCACTGGAATGTGGTACCGGGTTGCGGCCAGAGGAAGGCAGATAAGAGGGAGAGAATGAAGGGAACATGGTGGCTTCATGAAGCAAAGACAGAGGAACTCATGGCTGTGAAAAAGCTGCAGCGTTCACTGGAGAAGAATCTATTTCAGAATGCAACCAATAATCTGTTTTTCAATATATGTGTGGGCCTGATCCTCCATCCACTGATACCTATCAGAATTTTACCACAAAATTTTTCACAACCTTAAGCGACTTTTGAGATATATGTAAAAAAGCCCATGCCTTAGGATTTCCCTTTACAAATACAATCACAAATAATCTTAGGTAATGTATTGCCTGTAGCAAGACCATCCTAATTTAGTTCTGCTTCTCTTTCTTAATGGTGTGCCATCGTCTACGAGAGTGGTGCTCAACCTTCTTGGTTGTTGGGATAGATGGGCAGTGCCTGATCCTTTGGCAGGCCAGATCCAGCAGAGCCCCATCTGGCTGCCCAGAGGAAGAAGGGGGGCAATCTGGCCCTGACCCAGCTACGTGGTAGAAAGGGGCTTGGGCTGGCCCCAACCTGGCTTTGTGGGGGGAAGGACCACAACCTGCCCCAATCCAGCCCCATGGGGAAAGGGGGCATGGCACAGCCCTAATCCAGCCCCCCAGTACAGGGGGTGTATCCTGCCCCCAACCTGGCTGGATGAAGGGAAGGGGACATGGCCCAGCCCCTCAGAGAGAAAGGGGACAGCCAAGCCTCCTGGAGGGAAGGGGGAGCAGCTTGGCTCCAATCTGGCCATGTTGTGGGGAGGGTCATGGCCCACTTATGACCTGCCCTACAGGGCTTGAAATTTTGGCAGAGTGTTGGAGCAGCAGTCCTGCCACTGATCCCCTACTGCCAAATCTCCCAACCCATACAGAGCCCTGTAGGCTGGATTCCAAGGCTCTGCAGGCTGCATTGACCCATGGGCCAGAGGTTAAGCACTCCTGGTCTATAACAACATGCCTTGTAGTTATGCAACAAGGTTGATTGTATAGTTTTAAGAACAGGATAAACAAGCACTTGTATGGGGAGGTTTGGATAGGAAAGATCCTTCTTGGAGTGGGGGATTAGACTAAATGATCTCCAGAGGTCCCTTCTACCCCTACTTTTCTATGATCTGCAGCATTGCTATACCAAGAGTTCAACCATCATGAGTCAGTTTTCCTGTCCCTCCCCCCTTCCCCAAAAAATCACCACCAGACTGGCTTCAAGATGTTTTTTTTTCTTGACAATACATTTTGGATACTTTTCCATATGCCTTTTTGTTTTTCATCCTTTCTCTGAAACTTACTTTAAAAGAAATGGGAATTCAGACTTCGAGAAACCCAAAATATTACAAGCTTCACACTCACGTCCCAAGAGTTGGCACAAGCAATATGCCTTCCTAGAGAGGAGTGCCTTCATACTTGGGCCAGATAACATAGAAAGCGACACCATTAATTTGAATCATAATCAAAACCCTGTGAAGAAGGAAACTCTGCAAGCCTAAAGCTAATAGTGGAGTCTCTGTCACCTCTCACATTTGAAATCCCTCGCTATAAATGGACAGCAGGCCAGATCATCAATGAGAATTCTCTTGTGCACTCTATCCTGGGGAATATCCAGAAACCAGAGGCTGAGGTTAAAATCATAGGGTTGGATGAAACCTCAAGGATCATCTGGCCCAACCCCCTGTGTGAATGCAACAATGCTGTCTCTCTCTTTGCATTTGTATAATATGCACAGTCTTTTGTAGTTTGTGCACTACTATAATATCATTAATAATAGTAAGGACCATTAGGAACCTGGAATTTTAGTGTAGGCGCAGAACCAAATGTCCTGAGTCACAAACATCATGCAGGCAAATTGCCAGTGGAAAACAGCATTCTGAAGCTATGGTTTTTAATAGTACCAACAGGTGCCAGGAAAGGGCTTTCCTGAGCCAAAGGTCAGCTTCACTGTTAATTGCCATTATAATGAGTAACAGCCTTAATCACAGCGCTTGGTGATTTCACCAGGAGAGCAATTTCATGTTGCGTGTAACCCCAACATTAATTACTTTGTACTTGTCCAGTACACTGACTGGAGCAGCAGAAAAAACTGGATGAAAGTTCATCCCTACTTGAATGACATGACCTACAACATACCCCTTGACCCAATCCTTTTGGGACAAATCAGCTAATGGAAACAAAGGCCTTCTACAGTGCTGGTAGTCCTGGCACTGCTCTAAATCATCTTAGCCGTGCAGTGGGAAGAATGATCCCACTTCTGAATAAAGATGGCATAGGATGGGACTGTCCAACTGGTGGCCTACAGCTGCATGTGGCTCACAACGTATTAAATCACAGCCTGCAGGCTCCCACCTGGATGCCACCACTGCTCCTACTGCTGTGGCACCAGGGTCTTCAGGCTCTCCCTCCCCTCCTCTATATTCTGTGGGGCAGTGCAGTGAGAGGTGGCCCCAGGAGCCCACAACCCGTGTAGTACAGAAGGAAGACAGGGGGGAATATGTTGGGGGGGGGCAACTTGCTGCAAACACAAAGGGAGAAGTCCTGAGGGCCAGCCAGACAGTCCATGCACTTGCTCATGAGCATCGCCCTCAGCTACTGAAAAGTTGGGCAGCCCTGGTATAGAAAAATAAAATGAAGAGGAAGAGGAACTGGCTGGAGAAAGAGAAAGCATCTGGCCTCTGCCCAGGGGACAGAAGAAAATACCTTGCTCCTCATCCTTCTTTTACACTCTCCTCCCTCCTCCCCCCACAGCCTTCTCCCATCACCATCCCTCTTCTCACTCTCACCTACTTCCTCCTACAAAATGTGAAAGCAAGTCACCACATGGAGAGATCTCTGAGCAGCCTTTCTATACACATTAAAACGGGGGAATATGCAGGCATGCCGATGCTATTTGAAATCTTGATGGAAAAAGGGCTTCCCTGTGTATGCCTCATGAAGATTTATACCACACTCACAGAGATGTAACCAGCATTTCCAGTGCCCTTGGCAGGAGCAGGAGAGGTGCTGAGCTGCTGATGCCATAACATGGGCTTCTTGCACATTGCTGGCTGGTGCTGCCAGTCTAGCACCCACTCTAAATCAGTGCCCAGGGCTGGTGCCCCACTTGTCCACCCCTAGTTATGCTACTGAGCAACCCCACCCACCCAAATTCCACTACCTGGATATCTGTAACTAAGCTTAGGACTGCAAGATCTGCAAAGTATTTAATCTGAGGCTAGCACACTCTGAGTGCATGCACCAACAAAGTACACGTGCTATAGTACCAACCACCATTTGCTAACAAGCCTGCACTTTCAAAAAGCCACAGAAAGGTTCTGTCACAGGAGTCCACTGAAATAGAAGCAGATCCCTGGCAGATTGTGTTAGTAGGTATTGTGGCAGACAGAATATACATGAAAGATACGTCACTAAAATGTACCCTTCAGCTCATCTTTTTCTTCTTTGCTTCTGACACTTATATTATAAATCAATATGTACTTGGCTCCAAAAACATTTTGTTCTATCTACTATATCAACCCTCATTAATAAATCATAGTTGACAGCATAAATCTTATCTGACCACAAATCTGATTTACATGGGGGAGGTAAAATAGGAACTACTCTCCAAATGGAGCTGAATAGTCTGTGCAACTGAAGCAGCAAGTGGTAAACCAGTCTTACTCAAGTCCAATACCATTAGACTTTACTGAGTCATTCTGAGACATATTCACCATCTTTCATGCACTTTGAGATCCTCAGTGGGAAAACAATATAAAGGGCTGACTGAAAATCCAGTGAAATTGGATGAAAGCTATCCACTGGCTTCAACAGCAGGTGGAAAGACACCCATTGACTGTGGCTTGGACCCCAGAATTGCAACTACCGTATGGATGCTCTTATGATTTACTGCAGGGGTATTAAACTCATTTAGCCCCATAGGACAGACTAGAATCACAGGACTTTTTTGTGGGCCAGATGACCTGTAACTGGTGGTGGTGGTGGCAGCACTAACCCCTGCAGCTGCTGAAGCCACTGAATCAGCACAGTTCTGGAAGCCAGGGTGTGAAGGTGGCCACAAGCAGCTGCAGCAACAAGCCCCATAGGCCAAATCTGGCCCTTGAAGGTAGGTCATCCAGTCCACAAGTTGGATGACCCACCTCTGTGGGCTGGATCTAGCTGGCAGGCTATATGTTTGACACCCCTTTTCTATTTCATTTGAGCATTTACCCAGTAACCAACACTACCTTTTTCAATAGCTCTCCCAGAAATTTTTGAGAATTAAGGATCTACTTTCTACTATAACCTTTAGTACATAGCCTATATGTGGATATTTTTACAATATCCAAGCATTCCTATAATGAGAATTTTGTCTGCTGAACATTTGTGCACTCAGCTAATATTTCTTCTAACACCAGCGCAAACTTGAATCTGTGAGGGTACAGGTAATACACAGTACCCTGAAATATCCTATTAAAAACAATACTGATTCGCTCAGAAGCAACTGAGTTGAGTCTCATATGAGTGACATATCGTGGGCCAAAAGGTCCAGGTGACCCTACTGGACATTTATCCTATTTTACAAGTCAACACATATTATGGCCCAACTATCAAGTTCTGCTCAGGAGAGGCTCTGGTATGGAATATGTTCAGGATCAAGAAGACCACTGATGAAGTTATAAAGGAGTACAGGACAGGAGCAGAGTGTAGAGGGACTGCAGGGCTGGGCTACAGTTCCCTGCTATAGCTATGCTTGAAGCCATGATGGGAATAGTAGGAAAGGGCTGTAGTACACAGAGCACAGTAGAGATCAGAGGTTATGTCCACTGGAAAAAACTGTGTGGGTGGTTGTGATGGGGGAAGATTGAGGCACACACTTTAAAGGGCACCGATCCTGCCTTTTAGACTACCAAGGGTCATCGCTGATCAATGTCAACAAGCACTGACAGAATGAAAGGAGCAGGTAGGGATTTCTTACCTATTTCTCCTCTGCCTATTACTCAAATTGCTACGACAAACTTCCCTCCAATTCCATTCTGACTGATCTATACATTCACTTGCCCAGTTCTTCTACCATGCATAAACCTTTGGAAAGGAAGATTTTATTAATGATACTCTGCACTTCAGTTCAGCACCTGGATTTTGGCTGTTAATGTCAGTTTTTAATTAGGTTTTTTTTGTCTGTAGACTTGCATCAGAATATTACAAAGCTAGCAATCTGATTGGCTGACATTAGTTTTGCACAGTAATTATATATAAAGCTCCAACTGCTACAAAGACAAATGAATAGCTAAGTCAGGTTTTTTTAAAAGCCCATTGCTGGCACCTATTGGTCTACTTATGAATTCTGTCCTGGTGCTAACTCTCCATAAGGAAATTGGCACAGAAAGATGCATCATTTTGAGGACAATCAGTTTTGATACTCTTTCTAACACCTATTGTTTCCACCCTGGCTTATCCTCACTGCCTTTGTTATTTTAAGCAATAATTGCAAAAGTCCAGACCCTACCAGGTCCCTACACAAGCAGGTGAATTACAGACAGAGATAGTATGCATGTATGTATGGTTCACTGGGGAGGGAGCCAGATAAAGTCTTAACCTTTGTGAATCCCTTAGGATCAATACCAAAATTATATTTTTTTGGCCTCTTGCTTTCCATGCAGGTGCTTTGTCTGCCTTCTTACCAGCAACAGGAAGGCAAGTTAGTCACCACCCTGTGGTGAGACCCAGCAATGGCTTGCAGCTACTGCTGAGCTTTACTGAAAAAAGAAAGATGTGCTGTAGAAACCTGCTACAGTGATGGGCTATTGCATAATGTCACTGAACATGGACCTGCAGCACAGTCATTAAAACATTGCTGTAATAGCCCGAAGTGCAGCCTGGCACCATAACTATGGCTTACAAACTACTTATCTTCAGCAACTGCCTCTCCACACTCATACCATTGCACCACAAAATGATATCAGATGATGCACATGAACTGAAGCTCCACTGGTATAAATGAGGTGAGTCTGCTGTCAGAGTATTTTCTGCGAGGAGCCCTCTGTTCATATGCATGGTCCAAAGCAGCTCAGGACATGCTGAAAAGACATTCTACCCCCCTTCCTTCTGGACCCCCTTTGGCCTTCTCCCCCACCTCAGGCATTTGGGCTGAGTTTATAGGGTTACCATATATACAGGTTTTCCCAGATATGTCCTCTTTTTTGGCCCCCTGTGCTGCGCCAGTGGGTTTTTAAAATAAGAGCAAATGTTCCCGTTTTCTGCTCTCCCAGGCTGGCTGGCTGCCTGGTGCTGGGAGCAGCAGGCAATGTGATTGGCTGTTGGGGGGGGTCACATGCTCTCCCAAAGTGATTGGCTGTCAGGGATCACATGCTCCCCACCGGGGCTCTGGGAAGCTCCTAGATGAGAGAGAGAGAGAGAGAGAGAGCGAGCGAGCGAGCGAGCCTGCGCATACACAATGCGGGAGCTGCTTGGGCAGCAGGGCTGGCAGGGCCAGGGGTCTGCGGGTCCAGAGTGCAGGACACTGGCAGGGCTGAGGGGCAGGGGCTGCAGGTTGGGAATGAGGGACACTGACAAGGCTGGGGGGCAGGGCCGAGCAGGGGACTTCAGGTCGGGACTGAGGGGCACCCGCAGGGCTGGGGCAGGGTCTGGAGTGAGGGACAGCAGCAGGGCTGAGGGGTGGGGGACAAGATGTGGCTTGTCAGTGAGGGACAACAGAATGGGCAGGGGCAGGGCACCAGCATGTCACTGCCCCCCCACCCCCACCCCACCGACAATCAAATTCCCCCTACCCCCTGCCTGTGACAGGTGTCCTCTTTTTTGGACCTGGAAATACAGTAACCCTAGTACAGACAGTCAAAAAGCCCAAGGCTGAATCATTTCAGTCTTTGCAGGTTAGTCTAAGCTGCAGAAATTAAACTGAGAAACAAGTGAACAGACATTCACTTCTGATTCAGGCAATGCAGCCATATGCCTGCAGTGGCTCAGGCCAGAAGCTGGGATGAGGAGCACAGAGCATGCCTCCCAGCCTGCCAGCCACTGCCAAAGAGGAGGGACTGAAGCTCCAAGGCTTTTCCCCCCTCCCTGCTCACTGGGAGGGGGCATGGCCACACCCCCTCAAACAGGGACTGGGTAAGTGGGGGCAACAGCCTGAGAGGGACTGCAAACCCCAGCTGGGGTCTGGGGCCAGGAAGGGGGTCTGACCCCTCTCCACCCTTCCTTGACTCAGTGCACTGGCCCCGGGGCTGTCAGCTGTGTTCATGTGCTCTGGTAGACTTGACGCTGTTGAGGGGCTGCGGCCTTTGCAATGTGCCTGTCCCTTTAAAGCAGGGGAAGGCTACTATCTGATAACCCCAGGTAACCAGTCTGCACTTTACCAACTATATTATAGCACCAGGTCAACATTCTCCCTTTCCCCCATATCACCTACCTGTCTCACACCTATTGTCTCTCATTCCCTCTGGTCCTCGCTGCCACGCATTTGCATTTTCACAGATCTGTGTTTTGCATATTGGTTTCTATTCTACCCAGAAGAGCACACAAACACCAACAAACTCCCCCAATGCCCTAAAGCTTGCAAAGAACCATTTTTCCAATTTAGTTGTTCTCATAAAAGACATCACATCTACCCAAAGAACCAAAGCTGCCTCTCACACTCTGCCTCTGTGGGTGGACAAGGCACTGGGATCCGATTGCTTGATGCCAGTTCAAGTAAGAGTGGAGACAGAAAGCTGAAACACAACAGGAAAAAGGGAACCTGCTGGAAAAGAGGTGAATGAGGGCAGAGAAAAGAATAAGTAACACTGGAGAAGGGAATGGCTTTGAAGGGGAGAATATCTGAAGGGAAAACCTTTGGGCTGGATGGAACAAAAGATACAGTGAACTATTTTCTCTGAATGTGAGTAATGAATCTAACTTGCTACTGTAGCTAGCAGGAGAGTTCAGGGTTTGCAGCTTGAGTGGAGAGCTGGGTTTCTCACCCCTACCCCCACATCTGCCAGCCCTCACTACTCCAGATAGGGAGCAGAGGGACACGTCTCACCCTGCTCTGCTCTAGCAGACAACACAGCCCAACCCAGGGCTGCAAAGCATGCTGAGATGCTGGGGGACTGTGATTTAACTTGAACCAGGAAGGGGTCTGGGGCAGAAGTTTCATAAACCAGTCTGACCTAAATCAATCAAGTCTGATACCACGTTCAACTAGGTTTATCGTAAACCAGCTTCCGCCATTTTGAAACTGGTTTATATACACTGAACTTCTGTTCTGTTACAGGTTTAAACCAATTTCTGATCACTTAAACTGGTTTATGTGTAACTTCTATCCCTAGTCTTAGCATTCAAGATAAGGCTTGGTGGAAACACATAGATTGGAGGAAGATAATAGTTTTCAAGCTGCCTTACTTCAGGGTATCTCCCAAAGGGAGAATGCAAAAGAAGCCTGACCTGCTAAAAAGATAGAGCCTCCTTCATGTGTGTGCGTGTGCGCTGAACTGTTATTGTGGCCCTGATGCTCCAGGAAATATACAAGAGGCAAGGACTGTTTCCCCATTGATATCTTTTATTGGACCAATTTTATAGTTGGGAGTGTACCAGGATTAGCCCCTGAAGGAGGCCCTGATGCCCCACAGTGACCAACCTAATTCTGCTTCCACTCCAGCTTCTCTGTATACTCCCTATAATCATCAGCCATTAGCATCACTCTTGGAAAGCAGTTGCTTTCTAACAAAAAAAATGGGGAAGCAAAGAAGAAATTGATGCCTAAATAGAAGAAGAGCAAGGCACTTATGAACCATTTCCCTTTTAGTAAGTGAGGTACTGGTGAAGCAAGAGAATATCATCTTCTAAGAAACCCTCTAATACAAATCAACAAGATCTTCCTCAGCTGCAATGCTATTACACTGTCAAACTTTTCTCAAACCGCTAAAGCTTCTCCTGGGTTTCCTCACAATAGATTCCTGGAATAACGAGTGAAACACTACATTCAATGCATAGATCTGGAAGAGTGGCACCCTGGGGTGTCTTGATCTTTCAAGGATGATGCAGGATGATATGCAATGCTAGCATTGTTAGGCATGGGAACATGAGATAAACCCTGGGATTTCAAATAAGAATCCATAGTGTTAAAAACATTCTGATCTGTTGTGATCTTTCTGAGCTCTTTGCAACAGAAGAACTGGTCTTATATTTTTCCATAATCAAAAAAGAGTGAAAATTAAGCGCTGGCATTTGCTGAGGATGTCACATGTCTAATGTGGGTTCCCACGAGTCTAAAAAAGTTGAGAACCAGTGATCTAGAGCTATTCCAAAAAATAAGACCCTAAACCAAACCCTTTTTTTTAAAGTTCACTTAAAGTGTGGTTCTGAAAAATTACTCTAAAAGCAGCATCAAGGGGTTCTGTGCTTCTTGTTGTTAGAAGAATTCCAACTAGAATGTAACCAGTTTGCAAGAATAAACTCCTGCAAATTGACAGTGGTTTTCTAAGTGCCAAGCTGTGTTGCTTCTTTCCTATAACCTCACTGCTGGTTATAAAAGATTCCACAGGCCAAATTATAGTTACACCTGCAAAACCTTCCACGGTTTTGTTCAGAAATAACAGAACAGAATTTAATATAAATTCCCTGAATGAACCATGAGTTGAAACAGAAGTAAGAAACAGTAAAATTTAGGATGAAATTCTACACTGTGCCACCCACATGTTGCTGACAACTTTAAGGTGGCCCAAGGTGGCTGCCCAAACACTGAGGTCCACCCCCCTCCTAAAAAAACAAACTAATTCACTGTAAAGATTTATGTGACAAACTTTGAGTACTTCTCTGAATCAACCCTCTAAATACCTCTTGGAGATCGCCCTTTGAAGTACATACCTTATTTGCTATAAGAAAAATATGAGACTGCACACTGGATCGTTGGCCTGTGGTGGTCTGGTCTCATATAGCACTTTTCATCCATATACCTCAAACACCTTTACAAAAGAAGGCCAATAACATTATCCCCCTTTTACAGATGAAGAAACTGAGGCACAGTGAGGTCCCTGACAGCAGTTGGGAAACCAATAATAGAGATGGGAACTAAATCCATGTTTTCTGTGTCCCCATCCAGTGGCCTGGAAGCAGGCCATGCTCAGTTTAATCAATCATCACACGACAAAGCAGATGGAGGCAGACAGAAACATCCTTGGGGCTCTTCAGAACTGCCATTTCAACCAAGCTTCACTGTGCTGTCTCCCACTTGATTGTGGACATTTTTCATCACTGCTGCTCATCAAGTCTTTTTGGTTTTTGGTTTTTTTGCAAAAACATTTATATATATATATATAAATATATATATATAGGCCAATCAGCCTAACTTCCATCCTAGGGAAAATCCTAGAAAACTTCATCAAGGAGTCTATCTGCGATAAACTTGCAGAAGGTAAGATTCTGAATGACAGCCAGCATGGCTTCATTGCAGACAGGTCTTGCTTTACCAACCTCATCTTCTTCTATGGCCAGGTAACTCACCACCTGGACATGAGAGAACAGGTTATATATATATATATATATCTGCACCTCCAACACTCTGCCAAGTGGCCCCTGTGGTTCACTTGGGAGCTCAAAGCACACTAAAAACCCATTACACAGTTCACGCCGCATATCCAAGCACCCATCACCATACTTGTACCCCCACCTGCTGCCCTCCTTAGAGGGACTACCACGTGTTTGATAGCAAAAGGCTCCCTAGTAGCCAGAGCAATAAACACACTTTCCCCCCTCCCTTTATAACCCAAATTAACATGCTACTGCCTGGGCCTGGCTGCTGTATGACCAATGGGGTCCCATGCACTAAAGAAAGTGTTATCAGTGCAGCACAGCCCCTCTTCTCCTTCTGTGTTCTTCGGGGGAAGGGGCCTGATGTAGTCATTCATAGATTCATAGATTGTAAGGCCAGAAGGGACCTCAGAAGATCATCGGGTCCAGCCCTATGCACCAAGCAGGAAAGATAACTGAGGGTCGGGTGACCCTGGCAAGGTGACCGTCCAGTCTCCTCTTGAAGAATTCCAGGGTAAGCAATTGCACCACCTCTGGAAGGAGCTTATTCCCCAGTCTGGACACCCTGACTGTGAAGAAGTTTTTCCTAATATTGAACCTCAATTGATCTTCCAGGAGTTTGTGGCCATTACTCCTGGCTTTCCCCTTGGGTGCCCTGGTGAACAGTTGTTCACCAAGCCCTTGATGTACATCCCGAGTGTACATCTATAAGCTGCTATCAAGTCCCCTCTCAGCCTTCTTTTCTTCAGGCTGAAGAGTCTCAAATCCCTCAGCCCTTCCTCGTATGGCTTGCCTTTTAAGACTCTGATCATACGGGTGGCTCTTCTTTGGACTCTCTCAAACTTGTCCATGTCCTTATTAAAGTGTGGTGCCCAGAACTGGACGCAGTACTCCAGCTGTGGTCTCACCAGCGCTGAGTACAGCGGAAGAATCACCTCCTTGGTTTTGCTCGAGATGCACTGATTGATGCACGTGAGAATAATATTTGCTCTACTGGCTACAGCATCGCACTGCTGGCTCATATTCATACTGTGGTCTGTTATTACCCCCAGGTCCCTTTCATTCATGGTCCTAGTCACTTTGGTGCTGCCAAGTCTGTAGGTGTATTGGGAGCTGCTCATCCTGAGGTGGAGCACTTTACATTTCTCAACATTGAATTTCATCAGGTTTCGATCCACCCAACTTGCTGGCCTGTCTAGGTCTGTTTGTATCTAGCCTATCTTCAAGCATGACCACGCTCCCTCATAACTTGGTGTTGTCTGCAAACTTGGCCAGTGAGCTCTTCACCCCCACATCCAAATCATTAATAAAGATGTTGAAAAGTACTGGAACAAGCACCAACCCCTGTGGGACACCGCTGCCCACTTATCACCAGGATGACACAGATCCGTTCACTATGACTTTCTGGGTCCTATCCTGCAGCCAGTTTCTCACCCACCTGACTGTCTCAGAGTTAAGCCCACAATCCTCCAATGTTCTCACGAGGACATCATGGGGTACTAGATCAAAGACCTTTTGGGAGTGTAGGTATACAAAGTCAACCTGTTCTCTCATGTCCAGGTGGTGAGTTACCTGGCCATAGAAGAAGATGAGGTTGGTAAAGCAAGACCTGTCTGCAATGAAGCCATGCTGGCTGTCATTCAGAATCTTACCTTCTGTAAGTTTATCGCACATAGACTCCTTGATGAAGTTTTCTAGAACTTTCCCTAGGATGGAAGTTAGGCTGATTGGCCTATAGTTACCTGGGTTCTCCCTCCTGCCCATCTTGTGGATGGGAACAACATTAGCCCTCTTCCAGTCCTCAGGGACTTCTCCAGAGCGCCACAAGTTGTGGAAGAGTTTCACCAGGGGTTCCGCAATGACTTCAGACAGGTCCTTCAGCACTCTCGGATGAAAATCATCTGGTCTCGCTGACTTGTATATGTCTAATTTTTTTAAATGGTCATATACCAATTCTATGGCAATAGTAGGACAGTGATTATTCCTACCGTGCTCATCTTGTACTCTACCTGGCATGGTTTTCCCCTTGGTCCGGTGAAAGACCAAGGTGAAGTAGTCCTTCAGGAGTTCAGCTTTCTCCTGAGTGCTGGTAACCAGCTCTCCTGAATTGTTGAGCAATGGCCCCATACTCCCATTTGTTTTCCTTCAGTTCCTTGTGTACCTAAAGGACTTCTTGTTGTCCTTGATTCTCATTGCTAATCTAAGTTCAGTCGCCACTTTAGCCTTTCTTATCTGTTCCCTGCAAGTGTGGGGAATGTCATCTCTATAGTGGTTGTTGGGTCTTTCTTCCTGCCCAGCCCTTTACACCACATGCCCAGAAAAGAAAAAAAAATGTAATATCTGTGTATGAAGATCTGATCTTAAGCATACAGGAGCCTGAACACTCCTAAGCCAGTCTACTCTGCCCCTTCATCAGTAGGGTTTGAGGGAAAAGAACTTACAGTTCAGTCCAGCTGTCCAGCAGCATGGAGTGGTGCCCTGCAAACTTAAAGAGCACGCTGAGTGTGTATCAGGTGACAGGGTGATATGGTCTCTAGCTCCAATGCAATCTAAAATGTACACTCAGGGGCTTCCAGCCTGCATGAGGAAGTGATTTACTACACTATTTCTCACACAGGGGCATGTGCAGCCTAGGGGTATGCTGTAAACTGCTAAAGGATATGTGAAAGGAAGGAATGGAGAAGTAAGAGGTGGAAATGGGGAAAAAGATGTGGAGAGGAAAGATGAAAAGAGCAACTTAAAATATCTCTTAGGTTGTTGAAGAAGACACAGCAACAGTGTCATGACATAAAGTGTTATAGATTCATAGATGTTAGGGTCAGAAGGGACCTCAATAGATCATCGAGTCTGACCCCCTGCATAGGCAGGAAAGAGTGCTGGGTCTAGATGACCCCAGCTAGATGCATATCCAACCTCCTCTTGAAGACCCCCAGGGTAGGGGAGAGCACCACCTCCCTTGAGAGCCCGTTCCAGACCTTGGCCACTCGAACTGTGAAGAAGTTCTTCCTAATGTCCAGTCTAAATCTGCTCTCTGCTAGCTTGTGGCCATTATTTCTTGTAACCCGTGGGGGCGCCTTGGTAAATAAAACCTCACCAATTCCCTTCTGTGCCCCCGTGATTAATTTATAGGCAGCCACAAGGTCGCCTCTCAACCTTCTCTTGTGGAGGCTGAAAAGGTCCAGGTTCTCTAGTCTCTCCTCATAGGGCTTGGCCTGCAAGCCCTTAAGCATACGAGTGGCCCTTCTCTGGACCCTCTCCAGGTTATCCGCATCCCTCTTGAAGTGTGGTGCCCAGAATTGCACGCAGTACTCCAACTGCAGTCTGACCAGCGCCCGATAGAGGGGAAGTATCACCTCAGATAGGATCTGATGTATGATCCGCACAATCATGCCTCTTCCCATGCCACATGGAAGGCGTGATTATGGGATCCAGCATCAGATCCAGTCTCACCTTACTGCCAGTGCAGGGGAATCTGGGATTATGATCCCAGGCTCCTCCTGAACCAGCAGGTAACAAGCTCCCACAGCTGTAAGCCCCATAGCTGACGAGGCTTGCAGTGGGGGCAGCATTCCATGAGTTCCCTTGGCTGCAAGCCTTGTCAGCTGCAGGGCTCGCAGCTGGGAGCCTCATCAGCTGATGAGCCTCCCAGCCACAGAGAAGCACCTGGCCACGCAATTCCACATTTTGTGGAATAACTCTGTGGTTTATTCCTTTTTTTGTCATACCATTAATTGATGGAACATGGGGCTGGGTCACAATTTAAGATGTGATTAACCAGTTAATCATGCCTTAAGTGTAACATAGATGGGGCCTTAGAGTATTTTAGACAAAGGGTGAAACTGACTCTGTTAAGGTCAATGATAAAATCCCCACTGACTCTGGTGGGAGCAGGATTTCATCCTGAGAATACAGATTTTAGAGACCCAATCTTTATTGCGAGCTGAAAGTATAAGCTTGTGGATATATGGGTCACACTAGCACTCAACAAGATACTACACAGGCATAGGGAGCCAAGCTAGAACACCATGACAGAGGATAAGGGATGACAATGCATTCTGAACTGCAAACAGGATGTCAAATAGAATTTTTATAGCTAACCTAGCAAATAAAGCTCTCCAAAATTTACTATAAAACCAGCTGCCACACTAATCTTTATTCTTTCATGAAAACACCATAATCATTATAG
The DNA here is from genome assembly GCF_030867095.1 of Alligator mississippiensis. Taxonomy (NCBI): domain Eukaryota; kingdom Metazoa; phylum Chordata; order Crocodylia; family Alligatoridae; genus Alligator; species Alligator mississippiensis. The sequence goes on along the minus strand of NC_081825.1, from coordinate 184,667,129 downwards.
ATCTATGGTTAGGACATTTAGAACCTTATGTGTCTAACAAGACTTCAGTAACTGGTGGCATGTGAAATACTAAAGACAGGAACAACTGCTTTTAGCATGATATCTGGACAATCAGAAATTGGTTAAATGCCTCCTGTGAAAAGGGTAACAGCACACAGAAGATGCTGAAAATGGGGCAATTATAGTTACACAAATTTAAAACAGTTCACTTTGTCATTGAAGAAAAAATATTGCAAGAATGAAGTTATCCAAGAAATGTCTTCACCTATCTCTATTACCACATTGTAGAGGTAAAATTAAGATTGAATTTGTATTATCTGCAGATTTCCATGCTTTTGAATGTTTGTGGGATTTCTGCAAGTGGACGACAACCTCAAAATGTCATTTTATCCAAAAGTCTGCATTTCCTATCATTACAGCATCTAAATGAAGTAGATTAATGAAACACGTTTACAGTAGTCTTTATTTTGTTTTGTGCATTTACTAGCAATATGCACATAAAAAGTTTCATCAATTGGATAGCTTTACTTGTAAAGCTCAAAAAAGAAGCAGAACCTTTAAAAAGACATTAAATTGTATTCCTGAATTTGGAGACTGCTCTCTTATGTTTTTATTATCCATAACAGAGAATTATAGGAGTACCCAGCAGTACAATAAACTCAAAAGGGGCATGTGACACAACATGAACTGCTGTAGTTTGGAGGTGGGGAGGGTGAAAAGTGTGGATAATAAGGTTCATTCAACCTGCAGATTTCTCTATAACCCCAATACCTGCCGTTTCTGAGTGCCACCTCCATGGTATATCAGGATCTTCTCAAGTTCATGAGACAAAGCAGATGCTTTCCTCTGATTAAGATCTACTCCCCCATCAAAGCATGGTCCATTTACATAAGCAGCTTTCAAGATACTAGCAGGAGCTACTCACAAGAAGTCCTCTCTGCTTTGATGAGAGAAGAAAATAATAGACACTCCACAAGGACACTGTTATTGTTACAGGCAAGATGACTTTGACTGGAGAACTTAACTTTTAAGTGACATAGGAGTTGATGCAGGTAGGCAGAAAGGTGACTATTAAGAAGATTGTGCCATTCACAGCATTTGCATCCACTGCGTCATTGCTGATTAAAGAATTAACAATCTGAACTAGGGGAAAATGTAGACTCTTCAAAACAAATACTAGTAGCTTACTGTAAAGAAGTCCAGGCCAGGGCTTCATCCCACATTCAAATTATTGAACACAGTTTGAGCCAACAAGGGAAGAGCATAGGGATGTTTTGGAGTTTTAGCATTTGAAGAGAAGGAGAATTTACTAGGGAGAGGAGGTGCACCAGTCAACTGTACTCTCTTCCCACAGTAGGGATTTTTTTATTTAACACATGACTTCTTTGAAGTCAAGAAGCCAAACAAAGGACTAGGAGGACACTGGGTGTTTGTGTACATGACTGCATACTCTGTTTAATTTAATACATCTTAGAATCACCCTCTATCTAAAAATCACCATAACATGTGCAGCCAGCCCTGCAGCTCCAGGGTCATCACCATGAAGAGAACTCTTGGATGGTTTGTGGCATCTAGGAAGGGCCACAGCTATCTTCTCTTTCAGTGTTACTACAGGAAGATAAATAGCTGGGAAGATGATGTGTTCACATTCCTGTGAAGGACAGCAGCTGCTTGATATAACATCAATGGGAAGAGAAATGCTGTAAAAGTCTAATGGCTAAAGTCAAAAGGGTGAAATGAAAACAGGAAAGCAGACCATTACTACATAAGGGTGTGATTTAAATGAAGCCTTCAAAAGCCTATATGTAATTAAGAGTATTTTCTATCAGAGCTTGGCCCTCAAGCACTCTGATGAAATAAGCCCAATTGGGCAATTTGTCAGGAAGTCCTATCTTTACATGTCAAAGCCAGGAAGCAAGCTGGTGTGATTTGGGGTCAGTACTGCTTGTCAGACTGCATCAGGTCACTGGGCCAGTAAACTGGGTATCCTACAGGGTATGGCAATAACCTGGGCCTTCAGAGAAATCTGGAAGGAAAACACAAAGCTGATTTTGCCAATAGTACCTGCAGGTGAGACAAATCTTGTGCGTTGAGGTACCTGCAGATTGCCACTTTCTGAAGCGTCCATAACTACCTTCCATGATGGATTCTGCCTTTTATTAGTGTCTCTCTGTATTTGCACTGAACCCTACATCTTGGTTCCAAGGTAGTTGGTGCTATGGGGATGCCTGTTTCGAAATAATTGTTGTCTGAGGAACAAGAAACATCGACCTATAGAGCTTAGGTGCTGCAGACAATGAACAACAATGAAAGTCAAACTGTGACATTCCCTTACCCAATTTAATGGTATTGCAGCCTTCTGAATATTAATTCCCCTACTCACCCTGCCTCTCCTCCAAGTCCCTGCTACTTAATGAAAAGGTCAGGCTTTGTAATCACTTAATTTCAATGCATTGTTGTTGAAAGATGTCAGAATGACAGCCCTGGATTTGATTAGCATTTTCATCACATTCTCCAACACTGCAGTCAGTACCAGGGAGGCAGCTTCACCAGTTGAAGCAGCAGTGGAAGAACTATTATAAACTATCCTTTAACTACCCTGTCCACCTAACACAGCTCAGAGCAGTACTGTAAAGGTGCGAGTTCAGACGTAACACAGCTAGTTTCTGTGTTTACGAAGAAAAAAGAGACAGTGCAGACAGGTACGGGGTAAACTTCCTGCCCACTAAAACATCTAATAACTTGCTACAAGCCTGCTTAATGAGAAGCAAGTTAAAGCCTGGCTTATTCAGTCCTTGGTTTGTTTGCTGCAAGTGCCCAAAAGGGGGCCCAGAATATTAGGTCTTGTGATGTGAAGTCAAGTTCACTGGACACTGGTCTGAAACTCCTAACCTTATTTCATATGTGCCTCTGAAAAGCTATTAGATGTAACAACTTTCAGCCATTGCTGATCTGTATTGGATCCAAACCAGCTGAAATGAAAGGCTCCATATCTCATTATCAACTGACTGAGCCCATCCATTTCCACAGACAGAGACTTTCTTTTGAGATGCACAAACAGATTAAGGTCATTGTCAAAACGATAGGTCTATGTCACCCTTGAATAGCTTGATGGAGACAGCAAATCAACAGTAGCTTCAAGGGATAACAGATAGCAAGTTACTTGAGGGAAAACAAACCATTACTGACAAAGGTGAGAACACCCAATTTCTCCAGCCTGAGGACTCCAGTGCTCTGGGGTTTCTCTGACTGGAATTAATCAAATCAACACTATACAACATACATAAATGTCCACTTTTATAAGATAAAATAGCATTCTGCAGACTCTGCTCAATCCGGCTTCGAGTGGTCAGTATTTTTCTTATGCATTAATAAGAGCCAAATATCATCAGCAATCCCTCACAGTTGAGGATGGTTGTCTTTCACTATTGCTTTAACTGTGGGTCCAAAGATGACTGATGAGTCTGATCCAGGACTGACAGTGTTGCAACTCAGGCACACATTTCCACGTGAGGCGGGTGGCTATGGATTGTGATGTTGTTTCTGCTGCTCCCATTTTTCCATCTCCTGTTGTTGCCATATGGTCTCAAAGTACTGAGATCTCAACGGTCCTGATGTTTGCTTGTGAGAGGATGCTAATGTTGGTGCATCTGTCTTCCCACCTGTGGATGTGCTGGCTAGCAGTACAGCTCTGCCACCAGGAGCCAATATAGCCAATGCTTCAGGAGAGGATTCTGGTTCATTTGCTACATTTGTTTTTGAGCCTAAACAGCAAAGTCACTGGCTAAAAGGGATCCTGTTCCCAAGGGGAATTTTATTATGTATCACTGTGTATTGGGTATATGAGGGTAATGCCTACTAGATGGAGGGTGGAGTGAAAACTCATGATCCCAGTGGCCATGTCACACAACCGTGGACATTTGATTCCCCAGGGACAACTAGCAGTAGTACACCTTGTGCTGCTGCTAGCTGACCCTGGAGAATGCCTGTGCCATGCGCCCTCTGTGCGTGGCAGGTTACCCCAGGTGCAGTAGAGGAGGCTGGGCCCAGCAGCCTTACCTGGGGTCCTGAGGGCCTCCTGGTGCTGCAGCAGTGGTGATCCTGCTGCTTGGAGCTTCGCCGGCAGCTGGAGTGCAGCTCCGGCTGGCCATGCTCCGGTTTTGAGCAGCATGCACTGCCCCTGCAAGCGCCACTCCATTTTTTTTTTTTTGTGAGAGATTTTTTGATCCCTGAATGTCCAGGGTTCAAAAAAAAAACAACAAACCCCATGCTGCTTCCTTGCAATGTGAAAACTAGCTGAATGTGCAGTATGTGGCACCCCAGACATGTCTGCAGTGCCACATATCGCACAGCTGCGCTCATCTGGATGCGACCAGTGTGTCTGAGGATCCTGCTGCTAACAGCACCAGAAAATCTCAATTACCCAGTATGAAACAGTTACAAAAAGAATAACTATTAGGCTGTCAATGCATGGAGAGCTGTATGGGCAAAAGATGCTTTGATACAGAAATACTGTATGAGTAACGTCATGTATCCCTATATACATGGTAGGCATATTTTAAAAAGTGACTGATTGTGTTGCCTTTTTAAATTCAGCAGCCATGAGGGTAAAGGGCACTGGGAGTTTTCTACCCTGCTTTGGATTCTCTGGGAGGATGCAATTGGCAGCTGCAATGGTATAACCATCTCTTTCTGGAGACCCGCTCCTGCCTGTCACCTGGTGTAGCCATTACAAACATTTTAGACCTGTGGAAGTAAGTTTAACCAGGCCTCTTACTTGGCTAGGAAGAGAGACAAAGAGAGAAAGAGAAGAGAAGAAGATGCTGGTGCTATGTGTTTCAAAATGTTCTAAGATAAGGAAAAAACCTTCATGCCTTGTTTTGTCTGTGTGCAGATGTTAACCTTCTCCTTTCCGCCAAACTAGAAGCTGATAACTGTTCCCAAAACATAGTGGGGGTTTTTTAAATAAGTAGACTGCTTACGTGTGACAAACAAATGATCAACATCTTTCTGTTTCTCTCAAGGTTGCTTTGTCTGAACCCTGCATCTTTTTTCGCTGTCTAAAGTATAAATATGCTTGTAAACTTGTAGAGGTCAGAGTTCCTTTAAGAGCTCTCCCTGTGATCACTTGTATAGTTTTAAATAAACCTAGATGACTCTGACAATTCTAATACAACCACAACGCGAAGTTTGATTTCTTCCACAGACCCATCATGCTATGTCCTTCATTTGCTCTTTTCTACTCTGAGCACACCCCTGGTAAATCAACTGCTAGACCTGGACATCTACAAACAAGCATTGTAAGTGGTGGATGAGGAGTCTATGACATGAACTCACTGAATGCTACTGAGGCCAGTTACTGTGATGGAACAAGTGTACGTGTCATGTTCCAGCAGTCAGTACTGATATGCCAGATGAGGATTTTCAGACCTCAGGCTGAGGGGTGAAAGAAAGATCTCTGCTTCAGGAACTTAAACTTGGCTAAACAGCATCTTAAAGTGGAATGCCAGTGAAAATGTGTATCTTGGATTTTCAACCAAACCACTGGAAAAAGAGAGAAACATGCTTCTTTATATACTGACTGTACTGTAAACCCCTGATGTGCTGCTATCATGGTTATTCTACATCTTTTCATGCTGGTTGTACTGAGTAATCTGCCCAGCAAGATAATAATCAGTTCATTAATCAGGTAATATATTTTAACTGCATTGTAAGTATGAGTTAGCCTTTGTACCACATGCTGCATTTGCCAGGTTGGACGGAGGGCGAGTATGTACTGAACCCTTTTTTTTTTTTCATAAAAGGAATACTACATAAACATTAGGCATTTGGTATTTGCCATAGGAAGACAAGGAACAATCAGTGCCTTACACATGGTGATCAAAAGGAAGGCGCAGGCACTGAGCTGGCCCTGCTCAGCTGGATAGGTTCAGAAATCCCTCTTTAAAAGGCTTGGGGTTATATTTGGGATTAAAACTAAAGGGCCTGGGCTCTACATATCTAAGGGACTGCCTCCTCCTTTGCACTCCATCATGATATCTCTGGCCAGCTGATAGTAATGACCTGCAAATACCCTCTGTGCCAAGTTTGTTGAAAATAGGTGGGAGATGGTTCCTCAGCTCCAGAACTCCTTCCTGCCTTGAAGCCATCAGAGCCCAAGCCTGAACATCTTCTGAGAGCAGTGTAAAACCTTTTTCTTGGGATAGGCTTTTAGCTAGTTGGGTTAGGTTTTGGGGTATTGCTGGGGCATCGTTTGGGGAGCTATTTCATGACCTACTATGTTATTGTTATGTTTTATCTGTTTTAATAATTTATGTTGTTTTTATTGTAAGCCACCCTGAGCCTTTTTTTTTTTTTTTTTTTTTTAGGGAGGGCTGCATATAAATCAAATTATTAAATTAATAAAGCCTGCAGAAATCTGCTCCTAAGACTGCTGAAGTCTAACAGCACCTGCAGGGCACAGTAATTGCTTTCCTGGATGCCAAAAGACCTGACAGATACAGGTCAGAAGAAATACACAAATCCATCCTGGGTAATTTAAGTCCAGATTCTTGGGGAATTAAACATACTGGTACCAGCAGCTGCTCACAGGCCTAGCCAGGATCACTAGCAAGCTCAGGAAGGTGAGAGGTCCAAGTAGATGGGACACAGGTGGTAGAAGGCGCTTCCCCCTCTTGAACGTGGGGCCACACCTATGAGGTGTGCCAATTCACAACTATCATATACATCATCTCTTTTGCCCACCACATGAGATGGGGAAGAAAAGCAAAGAGCACCCCAAAATGGGGGTCTTCAAGAGGAGGTTAGATAGGCATCTGGCTGGGGTCATCTGAACCTAGCACTCTTTCATGCCTATGCAGGGGGTCAGACTTGATGACCTATTGAGGTCCCTTCTGACCCTAACATCTATGAATCTCATAGCAAGCCACAGCAATGGGAGCACAAGCAGTTTTCCAACACTTGGGGACCAAGGGGGAGGAAGAACTCAATCAGTTGGGATGCTCTGCTGCACGTGAGAACAGAAGCAAGAAGCCTGTTTTGTAGATGAGGTGCAAGGAGCAGGCCTGGGGAGCTTGTCTTCTTTTCCCTTGTGAACCAGTACAGCAGGGATGGAAAGAGTTCCAGCTTAAATATCTCCCAGAAAAATAAATAAAATCACCCACAAACCTGGTACCAAATTAGCTGAGCACATGGCTCTGTGAATTTTGCCTGAGCATTTCCAGTTTAATGACAGCCTGAATTGCTGCTCAATGAACCAGGGTTATCTCCCCCATGCATTACCAGTCTGGCAATCAGAAGGGAACCTGGCAAGTAGAGCTAAGAACAAGGACAAAGTAATCTGCTCTTGGAGGCTTGCTGCCAAGAGACAGAGCTGCCTGCCTGCTAGCAGTGGCAGTGCTCCCGCCAGGGACTCGGAGCAAGAGTTCCACTTTCCTGCCAGCAACCATGTGTCATCAGCAGGGCAGCCCATCTGCTACTTTCACCACCTGATGGAAGCAAAGGGACACATTGGAAGGGACCAGCAGGAGTTAAGGAAATAGCCTCTTGGCTCATCTATGCCATCAATGCACTCTTTGTCCTTGCTCTTGCACTGCAAGGCCATGACAAGGTATGATGATGACCCTTTAGTGCCTAAAGCCACAGTGCCACATTGTACAAGAGAACTGTGCTTTAAGTTCCTAGGGGAAACAGAAACTCTCAGCCCTGCTGGCTGAGATATTCCAGTACAGGCTATCAGGGATCATCATGTTTGACATGACCCTTGGAGTAGGCTTTGCCAAATGTCACTAATTCATCCTCAGCAGTGAATTACTGGCCTTGCCCCCAGGCTCTGGAAAGCTAACAGTATCACAGCTTGGACACTGTGTTCTCGGCTCACTGCTAATGGTGTCATAGAATTTCACCTAGAGCCGTAGCCCTTTCCGCCAGCCATATGCAGGGGGGTTGTTCAGCTCCAGCTTACTGAATTTCTGGCAGTATTATCTTTTGGCTACAGCAGACTGAATAGGAGGGACCTGGGAGCCAATACTCAGAAAGTGCTTTGGCATAAAAAGACTAAAGAACTGGGGCTGTCATGGCCTGAACTGCATAGGTTGTAAAGATACAAGTTATCTAACTGTTTGCTCCCCAATATCAGCTTCAAAGGCCTGGCATTTTTTTCCACAACAACATTATGATGAATCTTTGAAGTACAGTGCTTTCCTCACAAACAACACACCATGAGTAATGTTCCAACTTTCCTTTTAACTCAGCAGAAACTTGTCCCTTGCTGGATGTCTGCCACTGGGGCAACAGCTCAATTTCCACTGGGTTTGGGGAGGCCCACTCTTGGGTGCAGCGTTAAGGAGCAGGGCTCACTGGACTGCAGGCTCTTTGGGATCAACAAAGCCCAGCCAGCCCTGTCTCCTTCTGCACCACAGATCTTTTAGCAACATCTGCTTCCTCCTGCTGTCAGGTCCCAACCGCGCCTAAGGGATAGTGTTAACTTAACTCGGCTGTTGCCTTGTACTAGAGAGTAGAAAGCCGAGTCCCCTCCCTTTTCTTTTAAATAAAATGTTGTTTCCAGAGCCAAATCAGTTCCAAATTAAGTTCCAAATTTCAACCAAACAGAGCTCAACTGTTCAAGTCTGTGTGGCACTACTACTGGCAAGTATCCTACCTCCCAGACTCATCAGTCTGGGACTTCAGATATGCAGAGGAGATACCATCTTCTCAGCCTTGAATGACTCAAGTGTAGTTAGAGAGCGAAGGCCTGTCCTTTGCATTGCAGGTAGGCTGATCCCTGTGAGAGTCTACAAATGCCTCCAAATGTGAGAGTCTTGGCTACACAATTTATGGAGATGGGGGATTGCTTCTGGGCTTTCCCCTAGCTTGCTCCTTCAGCCTTTTGGCTAGGGGCAAGCAAGACTAATAGGCATCTGAACTCCAAGGCCTCCAGGCTTGGGGCTTCCATGTAGGGTGTCCTGGTTTGTGAAGAAGATGGGAGGACAGAAGAGCTCCTGTTTGCAATTCAGAGCTATGGGCAGCTGCTTTTGTAGCATGGTCCAGTGCCAGAGTGGGAGGTGGCACGTATGCACATCAGCAGCTAAGATCAAAGGAAATGGCACTGAGCCTGTCGTTTTCAGGCACCCAGGGCAAAGCCAGCCCTTTGCAGTTGCTGGCAGCTGCCCTCTTCTCACTGAGAGGTGGGAAAGGGTCCTGTTTTGTTTAGCTATGGCAGAAGGAAAAAGTAGCATCTGAGCTTCTGGGTGTGTTGAAGAAAAATGAGAGTGGGCTCCCATTTGCAAAGAGGAAGGGATGGACAGAGGGGAAAGGAAAATTAGGACTGGGGTCAGTGCATCATGCTGAGGGCAAGCAAACATATTGCAAGACATGCTGGCTGCCTATACCTCAACAGTGCAGGCTAATCTACACCTCCCACTTTCTGCTCCTGCTACTCTCCTGGAATCCCATCTCCAGACCCCTCACCAGCTTCCCCTCAGCTCCACACTTACAGAATCACAGATGCTAGTGACATGGGAGACTTCTCTGTTAATGCAGCTCCCTGGTCTTCACAGCTGAGCACACCAACTGCCTCCTCCCATCCGTTCCATTACCAACTCTCCTGACCCCATGCTCCTTTTCTTCATTCCCCCATTCAGCATCTAAACCAGGGGCGGGCAAGTATTTTTGCTGGAGGGCTGCCTAACGAGGTTTGGTGAGCTGTCAAGGGTCACAAGGGTAGCCCTGCCCCTTGACAGGTGTTCTGACCCTGGTCACCATCTTCAGGCTGGAAGTCCTGCCCCTAACCCCTGACTTTTGCCACCAGTAGTCCCTCCCCTTACCCCCAGAAGTATTCCTTTTGGGAAGGGAGTTTGCCATCTCGGGACCAGAAAACAAACCAAATCACAGTAAAAGCTCTGTTATCTGGTATCCCCCGGGAATGGGGGATGCCAGATTACAAAATCTGCCAGTTAATTGAGTGGCTCAGGCCACCGCTTCTCCCGCCGCGTCTGGGGTGTCCCGCGCCCCTCCCACACCATCGCCGCCCTTCCACCGGCCCTGCAGGACAGGGAGGCGGGCTCCGAACAGCCCTGCGCAGCCTGTTATGCCCCCAGGCTGTGGGGGCTCAGCAGCGCGGCTGCTTTGCCCTTGGCCATGGGGCTTGGAGAAACTGGAAGTGCCATGATGGGCACTTCCAGTTTCACTTTATCTTACAAGCTGGCATGTGGTTAATTGAGCATCCCGGCTTCATAGTATCATAGTAGCTAGGGTCAGGAGGGACCTGAACAGATAATCTAGCCTGACCCCTTGCCACAGGCAGGAATGAATGCTGGGTTCACAAGACCCCAGACAGGTGATCGTCCAACCTCCTCTTGAATTTGCCCAAGGTAGGGGCGAGGACAACTTCCCTGGGAAGTTGGTTCCAGATTTTGGCCACCCTAACTGTAAAATACTGCCTTCTGATCTCTAACCTAACCCTGTTCTCCATCAGCTTATTACTATTGCTCCTTGTCACCCCAGGTGGTGCTGGGGAGAAAAGGGCTCTACCTATTTGCTGTTGATCTCCCCTGGTGAGTTTGTAGGCAGCCACCAGGTCCCCCCTCAGCCTCCTCTTGCTGAGGCTGAGCAGGTTCAGGTCCCTCAGTCTCTCCTCATAGGGCCTGTCCTGCTGCCCTCTCACGAAGCAAGTGGCCCTCCTCTGAACCCTCTCCAGGCTGGCCACATCCCTTTTGAAGTGCAGTGCCCAGTACTGGACACAGTACTCCAACTGCAGCCTGACCAAAGTCGCATAGAGGGGGAGTATCACCTCTCTGGACCGGCTTGAGATGCATCTTTGGATGCATGACAAGGTATGGCAGGCCTTGCTGGCTGCGGTCTGGCATTGGCAGCTCATGTTCATCTTGGAGTCAATAATGACTCCAAGATCCCTTTCCGCCTCTGTGCTTTCAAGAAAGGAACTCCCCAGCCTGTATGTATGCTGTGGATTCCTTCTCCCAAGGTGCAGCACCCTGCATTTGTCTATGTTGAACCCCATCCTATTCTCATCTCCCCACTTTTGTAGTCTGTCTAAATCTAGTTGCAGCCTCTCTCTCCCTTCAAGTGTGTCTACCTCACCCCACATCTTAGTGTCATCAGCAAACTTGGCCAGCGTGCTTTCCACCCCCTCATCCATGTCACTGATGAAGATGTTAAATGGTGCGGGCCCAAGGACCGAGCCCTGGGGTACCCCACTGCTCACATCTGGCCAGGTTGAGTACAACCTGTCCACCACTACTCTCTGGGCCCGCCCCATCAGCCAATTTTTTGCCCATCCAACTGTGTAGGCATCAATGCCACAGTCGCCTAATTTACTGATGAGGATGGGGTAAGAGACAGTGTCAAAGTTCTTCTTAAAGTCTAGAAAGACTACGTCCACAGCGACACCGTCATCCAAGGATTTAGTTACTTGGTCATAAAAGGCAACCAGGTTGGTCAGGCAGGACCTGCCTTTGGTGAACCCATGCTGATTGTCCCTGAGCATGATCTCCCCTGCAGGCCCCCCACAGATGTGCTCCTTGATGATTCTCTCCAAGATCTTCCCGAGCACCGAGGTGAGGCTTACAGGCTTATAGTTACTTGGGTCCTCCTTCCTCCCTTTCTTGAAAACTGGGACCGCATTAGCCAGTTTCCAATCCCCCGGCACCTGGCCAGATGATCACGAATGCTCATACAGCTGGGCCAAGGGCTCCGCGATGAGCCCTGCCAGCTCCCTCAACACCCTTGGGTGGAGGGCATCTGAACCTGCAGATTTAAAAATGTCTAGCCCTTCCAGAAGATCGAACTACATCTGCACTGACTGAAGGCTTGATAGAGCTATCCCCAGGATTGTCCCTACCTCTGGTAGGTGGGATGTCCCGGTCCCTGTTCAAGAAAACAGAGGCAAATAAACTGTTAAAAATATCAGCTTTCTTGTCTGGCGTAGCCACAAGATTACCCTTTGCATCTTGCAGGGGCCCTACATTGCCTGATGCCCTCTTCTTGCTCCCAATGTACTTGAAAAAGGACTTTTTGTTGTCCTTAATCCTGGATGCTAGCCTGAGTTCCATCTCTGCCTTGGCCTTCCTAATAGCCCTCCTATATTCACGGGCCGAGGAGGAGTACTCCTCCTTGGTGATAGTTCCTCCCTTCCACTGGTTGTATGCCCCCCTTTTAGTCCTCAGGCATTGCTGAATGCCCTTGCAGAGCCAAGGGGGTTTCTGAGCACTCTTACCCCTCTTGCTTCTCTCAGGGACTGTTATCCTTTGGGCCTGGAGGATCGCCCCCTTAAGGTACGACCATCCCTCGTGGACTCCCATCTCCTCTACCTTCTGGGTCCTCACTACCTCCCCCACTAGTCTCTTAAGCTCATTGAAGTTGGCCCTTCTGAAGTCAAGGGCTTTAGCCTTAGTGTAAGCCCTTGACACCCTGCGTTGGATAGTGAAATCCAGCAGGTGATGATCGCTATATGCCCAGGTTGTCAAGGACCTGCAGCCCCCTCACCAGGTTATCCCCCGTGGCCAGGACCAGGTTCAGCAAGGCATTACCCCTAGTGGGGCTGTGCACTTCCTGGATAAGGTGAAGGTCCTGTAATACAGCCAGGAACCTATGCGAGCGGTCAGACCTGGCTGTCTGCTTCTCCCAGCAAATGTCTGGGTAGTTTAGGTCACCCATAACAATAACATCCCTTAACCTAACCGCCTCCATAAGCTGACTGGAGAAGTCCTGGTCCAGCTCTTCCTCCTGGTTGGGTGGTCTGTAGTAGACACCCCACTGTAAGGTCCCTTTCGCCACACCCACCTTGTAGTTTGACCCATAGTGCCTCTGCCCGACCCTCCTCTAACCTGAAGCTAAGTAAGAGGCTTGTAAGATGCTGGTTAACAGAACTTTTACTGTATATACTAAAAATCAAATATTGACAATAATTTATATTAATTTTATTTTTAAAAGATGTTTTGTCCTGATTTGTGTGTGTATGTCTGTGTGTGCACTATATATAGAGGTGATTGCATAATAGCTCAAAATGAGGTCTTACTCTTGTAGATTGTAGGGGAGTGTGGAGGGGTGGTGGTGTATGGAGGGGTGGATATGGGGCTTGTGGGGGGCTGTGTGTGTGGATTTGTGTATATGTGGGGTGTGTCTGGATGTGCATGGGTGGTTATGGGGGGGTGTTGGGAAGTGTGGGTGTGTGTGTGGGTGGGTAGGGGTTTGTGGGGTATGTGGAGGGGAAGGGTGACGGGGTGGGTGTGAGGTATGCTTTGGGAGGTGTGGGTGTGGGTGTGGTGGGGTGTGTTTGCATAACAGCGAGCAGGGCTCTCTCCAGAGGAATGAGTGTGTGTGTGTGTGTGTGTGTGTGTGTGTGTGTGTGTGTGTGTGTGTGTGTGTGTGTGAGGGGGAGATGCGTGTGGGGGTGTGGGCCTTGTGGGGGAGGGTGTAGATGGGTGTAGTGTTTGTGGGGTTTGTGACTGTGTGTGGGTGAGGGTGGGGTTGTGGGACTTGCAGGGGAGGGTATGTGGGTATGGTGGGGTGTGCATGGGACCCCTATGTGCACCCCCCTGAGCCAGTGAGCACCCGCCCCCACCATGAAATAGCCCAGAGCCCACACACCCTGCGGTGCCTCCCCACCACCGCCAGTAGCACACAACCCCAGTGTGCCCAGTGCCTGCTCAAAATTCACCCCCGCCAGAGAGGATCAGTCAGAACCCATGTACAGCACGGTGACAGGTACACGATCTGGGAAAACGTAAACGTGGCCCGCACACCTGTTCCTGGGGGGCAACTGCCCGCCTACTTGCCTGCCATGCCTTGTTTTTAATTAATTAATTGGTGTTAATTAGCAGGAGGCTGCCCTTGTACTGCCCCGCTGCCAAGGGGCGCTATCTGCGGCTCCATTTCCTCCCCTACACCACAGTCCACACCTTGCCGATGGAATAGATGTTCCTAATTATGCTCTTTTTGTCTTCTCTGAGCCTCCTCAGTTACACCACCCCCTCTCTGGGGCTCCCCCAATAATGCCCCCTCCTCTGGGGCTTCTCGGCAACTGCCCCCTCTCTGGGGCTCCCCGGTAGTGGAGCCCCCTCTCCAGGGCTCACCACACCTGCACTGGGGCTTCTCAGTAACTGCCCCCTTCTCTGGGCTTTTGCCCCCTCTCAGGGCGCTCCTCAATACTGCTGCCCCCTCTCTGGGTCTTCTCTGTCAAGCCGCCCACTCTGGGCTCAACATGCCCGCACTGGGCTTCTCAATAAGGCTGCCCCCTCTCTGGGGCTCACCAGGCCTTCACTGGGGCCTCTCAGTAAATGCCCCTTCTCTGGGGATTCTCAACTGCCCTTCTCTAGGGCTGCGGTCTATGCACACCGAACACTGCCCCCTCCCTGGCACTGGGGTCCTCACACTCCTCTGTGAGTTCCCTATGAGGCCTCCTCCAACCCCTAATAGCCTCTCCCAAACCACCAGTCACAAACAACAACATAAACACAAGCCCTTCGGCTATAACAAAAAACAGAAGCCAACCAGCCCAAACAACATTCGGTCCTACCAGTGACCCTTTAACTCTCAGATGCAGGCCCTGCATCAGATTTCCCCTCTCTCCCAGGGCAGAGAGCTCCTTCCTTTTTGGCAGCTGGCAGGGAACTGCCTCTAGCCCCTGCCCTTAGGGTTTATAAGGGAGCCAGGCCCTGCCCTGTCTGGTCAGCTGACCTTCCCTGGTTGCCCCGGCAACCCACAGCTGGGCTCCTTATTTCCTGCTAGGGCTTCCTCCCTAGCAGTTTTCCCCCTCTTTGGGAGCAGGGCACCTCAGTGCTCTGTGACAAGCGCCAACCTGGCCCGCTCCGAGCCGCATCTGCTCTGCACCACCCTCCCGTGGCGTGTCCTGCTGCCCCCTGAGCACACAGCCAGGCTGGGGCGGCTCCACACGGGCTCCAGGAAGCTGAAGCAGGGAACTGCCAGTAGCAGGAGAAGAAGGAGCTATTTCCTTCCCCCCTGCACTGAACAACAGCTTTTGTGCCATGCCACCACTGCTGAGCCTGGCTGGGCGAGCCCAGAGCAGGCATGGGGCGTGCAAGGTCAGGGCTGCATGCATGGGTCCCCGCTGGTACCGCAGGGCTGGGGCCAGTGACAGCGGGACAGCTAGAAGAAGCCGCCTGCCACCTGGGCTGCCTAGAAAGGCAGTTCCACTGCGGAGCCATCCAAGCCCTGCTGTGTGCCCAGGGGGCAGCAGGACATGCCATGGCTGGACTGTGCCTGGGGCAGGGGACTGAGAGACCTGCTGCGGACTGCATCCGGCCTACAGGCCATATTTTGCCCTCCCCTGATCTAAACTCTTCCCTTCCTCTGTGCACACCTGGAAGCCCCCTTGAGCCCTCACTCTGTCTTTCCTGTTTTGCTTCTGTTGGGAAGTTTGAGGATTTGTCTTTTCACCTCTATCCATTTCTAATGTTCATTCTGAGAGAAGGCAGAATGAACACTCACAAGTCTATAAATTTTAAAACCTCCAGAAATGTTTTCATGGCTTTTTTTTTCTTTTTAAAAAAATCAAAGAAAAGAGTTTTCTTTTGACCTGTTTGGATGTTTGCACCCCCAACATTGCAATGCTGCAGTAAAGAATGAGTCAGAAAGTGAAAATGGCTATGGACTATACACTATTCAAAGGCCCTTTCCGTCAGAAGAAAGAGGCTTTGGTGTGATTGAGAACAGGACCAAGCTCTTTATCTAAAAGTCATGAGAAAATTTAGATTTTGAAAGTGTCTTAGTACTGAATCAATGTGTTGGGTTACTAGTAGCAAAATAATGGAATTAGGTTTTTTTTTAATGTATGATTTGAACCTGACAGTGTCTTTTTAATATTAAATACAAAACTCTCTTTGTATTCTACATTCAAAAATCAATACAAATAACATTATCTTGGGAAAATAATATAAAATACAACAAATCTACTTCCACCTGAGAGGAAACAAAGTCAAGAAATTGTGCCATCAAGCCTAGTAGGTTAAAACATTTCTAAATAAAAAGGATCATTATATTTATTTTTTAAAATATCCCGGTGCTGTAGCTTTGTGTATTACCCAGTTCTTGCCATCTCTCATTCTGAACCCACAGCACAACTTCCTTTCCATCCACTCAAAAATGATGACATCTCTTTCAAAGGCAATACTCTTCCCAACTACACAGAAACTATTGCTTAATCTTAGTTGTGCAAAAGATTATTCTAAGGTTGGAAATTATAGTAAATTTAAGCAGCAATTCCAAGTTGCTGTGAAGAGATGGGCACTTTGACAGCTGCCTTTTTTCCCTCCCCTTTAGAAATATCCTCCATCCTATCAGTCCACCAGGGCTTTTTGGATTCTTAGCTAAATCTTCAGATCAAATAGCGGTCTCAAATCAAGTTTTAATCAGGCATTCAAATCACTGCAGGTAGGCTCATTCAGTAGCCTCAGGGACTCAGTACCGCTGCGGCAAGAACCACTGATGCATTAGACTCGGAGATGCAATGCTGAAGGTGGAGCTCTGATACAATGAAACTGCCAGGGGCCCTGACACATGAGACTGCTAACTCAATAGTCAAGATAAGCTTCTGTTAATGCCTCTAGTGCATCACAAAAGACACCAAACTTTGGGGGCACAAAAGATTGCATAGGCTATTTCCCAGAAGCCCAAGGCTCCTACTAAATTTACATAAACAAGTCATCCTCACCTGCCTGTCTGATATCAAGATCACTTTTCTACATGCCAGGAGGGGAACTTTGCATAGGCAGTGGAGCCTTGCACTCAGACTGTTCACCCTTCTACACACCATGGCTCTACAGGTAACACCTGAGCAGTTAACTGGTCTCCTGAGGCTAGTCAATGATTAGAAAATCCACAGAAGGGCAAGAGGTAGTTACTACATTACATAGGCTATAAGCCTGCTCCTGTAATGAAACCCTGACAGCTACCACAGCAATACTGAAGAGTTTAATTTTCTGAAAAGTTAAGTCTTTCTGTTAAGCCTCATGGAATGGAGTGGTTGCAACTTGGTAAAGATATAAAATAAATGGATAGGATGTGGAAAACTTTCATTTCAAAAAACAAAGTATTTCAGGTTTTACAAAAGAGTCCTCCCTTGTTCCTACTGGCTCAGATAGTCTCCTCCACATTCAGAGCCAAGGAATGTAACAATGGTTTGTTTACTTGATTTATTTTTTACTTTTGGTCATAGATGATACGGTGATATGAGCCAAAATTTCTAAGAAGCAGAATTTCCAAAATCCTCAGCACTGAATTTAATGGGAGTTTTAGTACTGATTTCAATGAGAGAAGAGTTAGGACAATGACAAAAACCATACGAAAATCCCAACTGTGAGTTCCACATACTCAGTCATTCCAATAGCCACTGAATGTAGCAGAACATTACTTTTTCATTTCGAGTTTTTTTGGATTTTTTTTACAACTAAACCTTCCCTCTCAAGTGAGTACCTAAGAGCCTCACTGGCACACAACATGACCATTGTGTCAGCCTGTCCATTGTAATATCAACAATAAACTTCCTACACTTCATCCTAGATTCAAGTCGGAATCATTCTGCAGATGGATGGAGGTCCACCTTTCCTCCACAGCACTCTACTAAAGCATTTTGCGCACACACTCTTTCCATGCCCAGTCTTTCTGATAGGAAGAAAAGATTTACCATTTACCCCAATCACCCCAGCAATTCATCCAGATATATATATATAGCAAGGAGTAGCAAAAAAGTCACACTGTCTGTACTAATGCTCACTATGTCACTTTATTGTCCAGATTCAAACACTTTCATTTAAAAGGAAGAGCTACATGAAAACCACTTCCACAGCCAATGCTTTCATGCTGTCATTTCCATTTTAAAGGGGCAGAACAGCCTGTTTCAGGTTGTGTCCAAATGTTCCCTCTTCTCTCCTTTGTTTAGGATGAAAGGGAAGTCATGGCCAGGCAGTTAATAAGTGGCTTAAAGGTACCCTGAACAAAAGATGTGAGGCTTGGAATTCAAACATCTCAGTTTCTGGTGCGTAGAGGAAAACAGCCCTATAATTCATACATATGTACAAAAAAAATAAAACCAGACATATTGAAATTCATATCTGTAATAGGCTGTCTGCAAGATATAAGGCATTCTTCCAGCCTTCCCCTATGCTAACAAACATCAAGCACCAGAACTCTATCCAGTGTGTGTCGGAATGATACATTTCCTCCTCCTACTTTCCTTTTCTTGACAAGATTAGTTTCCCTGAGATGAAGGGAAATTGAAGAATGTGGCATTGATGCATACAGCCCTGGGTCTATGATAAGCACAGACTGAATGCCCGCCTTGCTGAATCCTGCCAAACATCTGCTGGGCTCATGTGAACTAGATTGTGGGGCTTGGCTGTTGGTTTATGCATTCTTTTTTAAAAAATTACTAGAGAAATTAACTTAAATCTCCAAACTCTGTTTCACTTGTTGCCCTCTGAATGTGTTGATTGCCATTCCACTATTTCCAGTCATCAATTTCAATTAGTGAGAATGAGGGATTTAACTGATGTGTCCAAATCCTTTACATAACTGGTGGTTTTAGCTTCTGCGTTCCTCTCAGGGCCAAGCCTTTGACAAGAGCTGTGAGAATAAGAGGAAGAGTGAATTATACAGCTGGTCTGCATAGTTGTTGTGTGTCTGGGAGAAGAGCTTACCACTCCCTTTCTGGCTTCTGTAGGACCTGAACTGACTTTTTTTGAGCTCTGATCCTGCAATGTGTATATTGTTTTAGTTGGAAGGTAAAGACAGCTGTATTAAGAAACAGATTTGGAGTCCATGTTTTTCTACTGAACTGAAAAAAAGAACCGGATCTTCTAAAGCAAGGTTGTTTGCAGATGAACTCTGAATGCTCCTACTCTTAGTTTTTTTATGTTTTTCCTACATCTTGAGCTACAGACCTTATAACTAGGTGAGTCTTATCTGTCACTTTCACAGAGAGAAATATATTGCTGGGAGGGAGAACAGGCAAATGTTTTCTGTGATGCCTTAAAAGCATTCCAATTACTTGAAAAACAAAGGGCAATCTATTTTTTCCACCTCCTTTACTTTGTCAAACTTCCCCTTGCGCACTTCAGAGAGTTCTGTTATTGAACTAACACCTTAATAAAACTTTAAATAAGCTGTAACCCACCAAACATCTCAAGATATGTTTAATTTCAAAACTGATGGTTTAATTCATCTTCTGCAGAGATACACAGACACCCACTAAAGCAGGCTGCTGTAAATCAAGCCTTTCTGCACCAACTCAAACAAGACGTGCTTTCACAGATGGTTAAAAGCACACATGGATAGGTCATAAATGATGCTTATCAACTAAAGCTGAGTTCACATAGCTCTAGTTAATGCTTGAAGTAAACAAATTGTCATTCTCTATTGGCAAAGTTTTGTTCTCTTTGAATAAATCAGATGCTGCTATAGCTCTAGTCTTTCTATTGCTCAGTTCCCCTCTCTCCCATCAGCTGGTCTCATTCAACACCACCCAGCAGCTGCTGATTTTCTTCACTTCAATCAGTTCTCTCCTCTTTCGATTCTGCCATCTCTCTGGCTTTGTACTGCTCTGCCTCCAATGTAATTGAATCCCACGCTAGCCATACCAGTCACGTTCTCGCCCTCTTTGACTCTGTCCTTCTGGTTCTCTCTCCAAATGAGATTGCACCAGTTTCTTCCAATGTTCACCTTCCCTTCCCCTTTGTTACTAAAGCTCTCACTTCCCTCTCCCCAGGGGTGGATTCAGGGGTGTGCAGCCACCACCACTCCTCCTGACTAACCCAGAAGCTGGGAGAGCACTAGAGCTGTTCCTGTCCCACTCGAGCTGCAGGCTGTAGCTGCATGGGTTGCTGGGTTTGGTTGGGGACACTGGCAGCAGTGGGTGAGTTTCCTCTTTCTATACCTGCTTCCTGCCACCCACAAAGAAGTTCCTCACTGGCTGGGAGCAGGCACTGGAAGAAAGAACCCACTGCCATCCCTGCTGTCCCTGGGTCTCACATGCACTTGGAGCCCCATAGCCACTCCAGCTATGGGATGCAGGGAGCTGCTGAATAGGTAACTGGTTTCGGTGGGGACCGAGGAAGCAGCACACAGAGGCAGTGCCATACCCACCTTTAGCAAATCCTGGATCCACCCGTTACTCTCCCCACTTATAAACAAATAAATTTTTCATGAGCTTTCCTCCTCCAAATCCTTCAATTGCCCTGCTAACTCTATGCCATTGCCTCATCTTCATCACACTTACTCTGATCCCTGAACCTCTGACTCTTCTCTCCTCCCCCCAGTTTCTGTTGTGATCTTGCAGAGCTCAGTCCTTGGCCTGTTTCTCTTTTCCTTGTGCACCTTACCTCTTTGTAACATCATCCACAAACAACTTAGATATTATTTCTGTGCTGATGACTCAAAGACCTACTGCCCTCCCTATTCCAGAACTGCTTGCTTTTGTCCAGTTTTAGCCTCCCCCTCTCTCTCTCTTGCATCTAATTATAGCTCTATCACTGCCATTCCAACCTCAACATGACTAAAAAAGGGTTCTTGATCTTTTCCCACTCATTGTCCTCTTTCTCAATCACAGTAGACACCATCACACTCCTGCCTGTCACTCAGGCCCATGCTCATAGTATCACCTTCAACTCACCCTCCTTTTAGGACATGTAGGCTCTGTCCAAATAGATTTAATAGATTTCATAGACATTAGGGCTAGAGGGGACCTCGGAAGATCATCGAGTCCAGCCCCCTGCCCAAAGGGCAGGAAGTCAGCTGGGGTCATAGGATCCCAGCAAGATAAGCATCCAATTTACTCATGAAGGTGTTCAATGTAGGTGCTTGAACCACCTCCGATGGCAGGCTATTCCAGACCTCGGGGGCTTGGACAGTAAAGAAATTCTTCCTTATGTCCAGCCTGAAACAGTCTTTCAGGAGTTTATAACTGTTTGACCTTGTCATCCCTTGGGGCGCTCTGGTGAACAAACGTTCCTCCAGATACTGATGGTCACCCCTGATAAACTTATAGGTGGCCATCAGATCACCCCTGAGCCTGCGCCTTTCCAGGCTAAAGAGCCTCATAGATCTCAGCCTGTCATCGTCAGTCATTTTCCTGACCTCTGATCATGTGCATGGCTCTCCTCTGGACTCTCTCAAGCTTCTCCATATCCTTTTTGTATTCTGGGGCCCAAAACTGGATGCAGTACTCCAGTTACAGCCTCACCAAGGCCGAGTTCAACGGGAAAATGATGTCCCGGGATTTACTTGAGAAGCATCTATGGATGCAAGCCAGTGTTTTGGTCGCTTTACTAGCTGCAGCATCACATTGCAGGCTCATGTTCATCCTGTGGTTAATGATGACCCCCAAGTCTCTTTCTTCCATAGTACTAGCCAGAATAGGACTGCCAAGCCTATAAGGATGCTGCAGGTTTTTCCTCCCAAGGTGGAGAACCTTGCATTTTTTGGTGTTAAACACCATCAGGTTCTCGTCGGCCCATTTGCTGAGCCTGTCCAGGTTAGCCTGGATCGCCCTCCTGTCTTCAGGTGTGGATACTTTGCCCCAAAGTTTGGTGTCATCAGCAAACTTGGCCAGTCCACTTCTGACTCCAGTGTCCACATCATTAATGAAGATGTTGAACAATATGGGTCCAAGGACAGAGCCTTGGGGAACCCCACTGGTCACAGGGCACCATGATGATTGACTTGCGTCAACCACCACCCTCTGGGTCTGACCACGGAGCCAATTTCCCAGCCAGCGGATCGAGGTGGACCCAAGGCCACGATTCGCCAAGAGGTGATCACGGGATACCAGATCGAAGGCTTTTTTGAAGTCAAGATATATGACTGTCCAAGTGATAGGTCACCTGGTCATAAAGTGAAATGAGATTGGTCGAGCAAGACCTACCTGCAAAAACCCATGCTGGCTATCCCTCAGGATGTTGGCATTGACTAGTCCATTAAGGATGGCCTCTTTAATAAATTTTTCTAAGCTGTTCCCCAGGATAGAAGTCAGGCTGATGTGCCTATAGTTTACCGGATCCACTTTCCTCCCTTTCTTGAAGATAGGCACCACATTGGCCTTCTTCCAGTCTTCGGGCACTACACCAGAGCACCAGGAGTTCTCAAAGATCTGTGCCAGAGGCTGGGCTATGATGCTCACCAGCTCCTTGAGTACCCTGGGGTGTAGATTGTCAGGGCTGGCTGACTTGAAGGTATCCAGCCTCTCAAGGTGTTCCTTTATGAGGTCAGCATTGATGGAGGGTAAGGGAGCTCCCTCACCAAGACCTCCCTGTCCTGTAGCGGGCATGGGCGTCCCATGGGACTGATGAAAGACCGATGCAAAGTACCCATTTAATAGGCTGGTTTTATCCTCGGCGTCAGTTGTCCCATCTGGTTCAGCAGGGGTCCAATGTTGCCCTTGCTTTTCCTCCGGCTCCACACATATCTGAAAAGGACTTTTTATTGTCCCTGATGCTCAAAGCTAGTTGGAGTTCAGCTGCAGCCTTGGCTTTCCTGGTTTGTTCCCTGCAGGACCAGACCAGTGCAGAATATTCCTCCTTGGAGGTAAATCCCATCCTCCATCCCTTGTAGGCCTTACTTTTTAGCCTCAGGAGGTCTGCTAGATCCCTGGAAAGCCAGGGGGGCTGCTGTGCCCTCTTGCTGCCTTTCCTCCAAGATGGAACAGAATTTCAGGCACAAACTTCCTTCTTCAGGCATATAGAGAGTCTGCTGGTCACCTATTGTCTTCCACCCCTCTGATCCTCTCTGCCAGGCATTTGCATTTTTGCAGACCTGCATTTTGCATTTTGGCTTCTATTCTACCCATGACATCGCACAATTCACCAGCAGACTCTCTGTATGCCTGAAGAAGAATGTTTGTGCCCGAAAGCTTACAAATAACAATTTTTCCAACTATTTAGTTGGTTTAAAAAAAGATATCACATCTACCCAAGAACCTTGTCTTGCTTTGACCATTTCACTCTTTCCCTTTCCACCGACTCCCTTTTCTCCATTGAATCAAATAGAAGATACTTGTCATCACTTTCAAAGTTCTTCATAGCATATTTTTATTCTACCTCTATCACCTCTCACTTAATAGCCAGAGGACTGTTCCCACATAACAAGTCCCTTTATATTTTCTTCCATGCTACCTCTCATACTTGGAAAGAGCACCCTTACTTATCCACAAAGCTCTTTGTTCTACTTCAAACTCCTCTTTAAAATTCCCCTCTACCATACTACCTACAAAAGAACTTGACCGTGGTTATTATTATGTTGATTAGTATAGTTTCAACAATTATTTGTTCTTTCCATCTGTCAGTAACCATCTATTATGTGTATTCCTCTATTGTTCCATCTTATACTTTAATTAGAAGTTCTCTGGGACAGGATCAGCTTTTTGCTTTGTACAGCACCTAACACAAAGCTTTTCTGGACCATGCTCCTAGATAACTGATAGACAGCAGCAGGCAAGCTGGTTAATTTAAACACCTTACCTTTTATCTGGATTAAATATCAAGAGCATTGTGCTTTGCCATTGTTTACACTGTACTTTGGTAGATGTTTTGTTTAAAAAATAGAGAGAGAAAAACATGCTGTGCAGATGAACTTGGATGAAATAAGCATCTTACTACATCCAAGTAAGATCTTTCTGCTGTTCACATTACACAATTTTACCTTTCAGTTTATATGCTACTTGACTGAACCGCCTTCTTTCCTTTCACCGTTTTAAATTTATGCCAGCTCCATATCAGAACAGAGCTACCCTACTCTGGTCTGCACTGCTAAGGTAACAATCATATTGTAAATGGTTATTGAACACACTTTTCTTTCATTTCTTTTACCTTGCTGTTAACAGTCTTCAGCTAGGGATGTCTATGTGGATACTGTATAACCTTGAGTTGTCACTGATTTTAAAGCTTCTCTCTTTGTTTAGTCCTAGAAACACCATTTCCCATGATGGTACAAAGAGGACTTAAGAGTCAGTTTACATAGCTTTGTTGGGATACCATGGCTTATTGCCCTATCTACTTTACCAATTCATATTTTGACTGTTTTCTTCAGTTTAAGGGATCTTCTAGCCAAAGCTGTCCTGTTATTTGTGTCCATTTTACTTCAGTTGGTAGGTTTTCTATAGTGCAGTTGGTACTATTTCCTTAAGTAGTTACTGAATTGTCTTAATGAGGCTTAAACAGCCACCTAGCTCAACTGAATGAAAACATACTTTAATGTTTGTGTGCTTTAAGTCAACAATGGGCAACATTTTCCGGCAGTGAACCAAAATGACCTACCTTGTGCCCAAAGCAGCTACACTGGAACCCACTACTCCCTGCTGATAACACTGCAGTGTGGGCAAAGCCCCCCACCCCACCATGAATACTGCTGAAGGCTCACAGCTCTGTGGGCTGAGTCCAATGGCTCTGTGAGATGTAGGTTGCTGGCCCCTTTTTAAACAATTGAATAGCATCTTCCCTATGTAATAAACTTTGGTTCAGCTAGACGTAATCAGAGTAATCTATAAAGGCTACAAGACAAGGGCTCTACCTGTTTAAGTTTTTTTAAGTCCAGAGCAGACAACAGCCACCTGTGACCTCCTGACCTAGTATATTCCACATAGTCTGACTGCCAACAGCTCAGTCCACCCAATTTATTAAAATATTACTTTCTAAGTATCAATGCACTGCATTTCTTGGACGATCAGCATTTCAGACCTACTACATAGTGTTTCTCATTTATTTTACCTTTCCTTTTATGTGGTATAACTAATTTGCCCAATCTCTACTGACTCGTTAATTTTAATGCTTTCCATTTGTTATCTTAACTACTTAAAAATCCTATTTGTCCAAGTCGTTTTTTTTTATTATTATTATATTGGTGGTGTCTTCTCAAGCATAAGAAAAGGCATCTTTGTGACTGAATAAACACAACAATTATCAATAATACCATCTTTTGATGTTGGTTCCCTGAACTAGCTGTAGGAGAAACAGTTAGTTAATAATTCCATCTAATTAATCGCTGTTCCTCTTAGTTACTTGCTTTGATAATTTTGGTTGTTTTCTTTTTTCTTCCCTCCCTAACATATTACCATATCCTGGACAAAAGAAGGCACACTTTGCTTACCACATTGATAGCAACAAAGCAACAGTTGTTTGTATTATAATAGTGACTTTCTGGCACTGGTGCATATATTCCCCATACAAATACACCAGGAATTTGAATAACTGAATCTGCCATCTTGCTTTCGCTGGGATGCAATTTAGCATAATCTAATTTACCATGGATCTTGGTCTCCAAATGTGAGACTGTCATTTGGAAAAATATATGCCTTGGATCACTTAGAGCAAGAGTGTCAAACTCACCTGGGCCACAGGTCAGATCCAAACTACAGGACTCCTTGTGGGCCAGATCCAGACCAGGGCACACAGCTGGTTACTGTGGTGACAGCAGTGGAGGGTCCAGCAATAGCAGTAGTAAGGGGTCTTGAAGGAATGGGCCTGGGGTTCAGCAACAAGTCCAGAGTCTACTACCAACAGTGGGAAGGGTCCAACAATGGTAATTAGTCCAGAAGTGGTGACAGTGCTCGCTGCTGATGTTAGTGGCCAACAGGGCCACTGGAATTACACAGCTGGACATGCCCCCCTCACCTCCCAAAACTTTCGGTGGCCCACTGATAACCCAGTGGGCTAAATAGAGAAACTCCACAGGCCAGATATGTTTGATATCCCTGGCTTAGAATGCTTACCCATTAAGAGGAGCC
The DNA here is from genome assembly GCF_030867095.1 of Alligator mississippiensis. Classification (NCBI taxonomy): domain Eukaryota; kingdom Metazoa; phylum Chordata; order Crocodylia; family Alligatoridae; genus Alligator; species Alligator mississippiensis. The sequence continues at coordinate 184,641,385 of NC_081825.1, read as the reverse complement.
AATGACACTGTGTGTAAAAACCAAAGTCTTAGCTGGATGTACTGGCATGGTTGCCTGATATAGTTCAAGAACCAGGCGCACTGTATTTTTTTAAAGCTGATGATGCTTGCTAAGGAAAGAACATACAATAAAATCTCTCAAACATACAATCTCTGCTGACAGTGTGGCTAAGTTGACAGCCTCTCAATTGGAATAGTCCCTATTCACTCCTCTCCCCTATCCCTTCCTTCTTTTTATTTTAAAACAGTTACCAGATGGCCCTCTTCCACTGTGAACTTGTGTTCCTGTCTCTTTCTGATACAAGGTGTCCTGCACTGACTCCCTATAGTGAGCTGAAGTGGAGACACTTTTTTGTCTTTTTGTGTTTATTCCTCAACATGTGAAGTTGAAGGGTCCATCTTTCCAGCTTAACTGTCAGTGTGATCTGCTCTCCCCTGTTCTGGTGTGCTTTTTCAGCACCCTTCCCACAGCAATGAGGGGACAGAAAGTACCTTTGGTGCATCTCAGAAATCACACCAACATAGATCAGCTGTCTGGCAGAGGCACCTGCTGCTAAGGATACAGATGTACAAGGTGAACTAAAAAGCATCGCTCTATGAAGTGCCACAGGCACACTTTTCCTCTCACTTGCTTTGCATTATATACTTTCAGAGCAGCTTAAAAAACAAAAAAGATCAAAATGTCCTTGTAGAATATTACAGTATTCAAACAGGGAGAATGGGGAAGAATGTATTTACATTTGAATTTTAAAAGCCAGTTCCCATAATTAATTTTGAATGGAAATGTAGTATACTTTAAACAGATGATAAATCAAAAAGAACAAGAAAACCAAGCCACCACATTTGTTCCGACAGATCTTTCACAGCAGTAAAATCTTTCATTTGAACGGATCTGATTATTGAGCATCCCAATTTGAGAGGAACCTGCCTCAAATTTTCACAAAATGATGTCAACTTTCAATTTTCCTTGCAACCAAAAACTGAAATATGATTGATTCACCACAGCACCATTATTATCCACCGTCTCACAACAAAAGCTCCTCTCTTCCAACTTAAAATTCCATTAACTCACCTGCCAACAGGGAAAACTATCTATGATGAGAAAAGAAATATTTGGCTGCTTTTTAATATTCACTTCTGGGCATTTCACCTCGGAACAAGGTCCTCTACTTGCCAGCCTTGTATTTAAACATATCATGGTGTGTCTCACATGATGGATTTAGCTCATGATCCATAACCACGTAGAGAGTTGCTACTTCCCAATGTAATGCTGGCTGGAACCAACCTAAGAAACACACACACCAATGTTCCCCCTAAGGTTTAGCGATCTGTGACCAATCCTGGCTGGGTGGGAATGTGCGGGTATCTCAGTGTGCGCACCTGTCCCCATTCCTGCAGCAGCCTGTGGCTGGGCTGGGGCGGGTGGTGAGCGGACGGATGCCAAGCCAGTGGCAGCAGGAGGAGTGGTGGCACCGCCTTGCTACAGCACTGGGTGTCCCCCCCCCCCCAGGCCAGTGCCCAGGGGTCATGGCCCCCCAACCCCACACCGCCGTTGGTAAGCCACTGTGTGCACAGCATTAAAAAATTATTGTGTGGCATTTTTTATTGTGCACAGCTGTGCACATGCACAGCTTAGAGGGAACACCGACTCGCGCACACATTTTGAGACGATGGGAAGGTAACTCATGTCTCGGTTTGATTCTGATTATTTGCTCACTTTTATTACTCTAGCCTACCTACCAACAGTTTCCACCATATTTCCAAGCTAACAAGCAGCAAAACACCATGAACCCAGTTAAGACAGACCCAGAAACAAACCCAAAGTGAACTCCCATGGGACCATGGCTGGCAAAAAGCTACTCTTAAGAGGTGTCTACATGTGCTTACTTAATGCACATTTGCCTAATGTACAGTAAGGCAATTTAGGCACGCTTCCACACATGCGTGTACTAAGGTGCATTAAAGCAGTGTGCAAAGCAACTTGGGACTCAAGTTAGTCCCAAGTCAGTCGACATACACAGCATTAATGTGTCTTAATGCATCTGCACATGCGTTAAGGTGCTTTAGCTATTCGTGCATAAATTAGATACCTGCATTTGCAGGTATTAAATTTAGGTGCAAATAGCCTAAAATCACCATTTTTAAGGCACGTTAAGGGTGTGCACTTGTAGACCTGCACTTTTAATGCGCCTTAAAAATGGTTAATGCACTTTAAATCGGCACGTGTAGACATGCCCTTAACATATTAGAGTCAGATATGTAGAAGGTTCCTGTGAACAAATGTACGTGGAATACAAGCCTAGCACAGAGAAGGTAGGCATGAACATATGTACCTAAGGTATCAGACAGGTGCACAACTGTATCAAGGGGACTAGAAAGTAAGAAGATAATGCACTTAAATTACCTAGCTGTTTTGCTTGTCTGCTATGCTAGTGGATAATAGATTTTCATGGCTTTCTCCGTGGTACTAAAACAACAGAGGACATTTACAAACACCTGGCACTATAGCAAACTTAAACACAGATATTTTATTTTAGATGGCATGTGAGTTAAACATCTCATAAAGAAAAAGAGCTTTCACATACAACATGTTCAAGACTAAAACTTAAGTAGCATCTTAGGGCATGGGGTAAGTTGGCACAGGTTAGCTTTCACTTACCGTGGGATAAGTGGATACACACAGGCAGGTCCAGTGATGCAAAACTCTGACCTTGTTTACCTCAGTGTAAGTTGCTTTTGACCTTTGCAGCCTTTGTAATGAATGAATAGCACTTTCTCTGAGAACATCAACCTTCCTGTTTAATGAGTTTAATATTTTCTACAGAACAGGCAAAATCAAGCATGGACCACACATATAAATCATATATGGCGACATCACAGAATTTTAGTCTTTAAAGAAGGTCCTTGAGTGGGCATCATTACAGGAGCACTTTCAAGGAATGGTATTTGGAAAAATCTGAAGCCCAGCAAAAAAGAATATGCCCAAATGCCACAGGCACATATATGCGATCAAAATTATATTCTGATTCATAGATTCATAGATTCATAGATGTTAGGGTCGGAAGAGACCTCAATAGATCATCGAGTCCGACCCCCTGCATAAGCAGGAAAGAGTGCTGGGTCTAGATGACCCCAGCTAGATGCCTATCTAACCTCCTCTTGAAGACCCCCAGGGTAGGGGAGAGCACCACCTCCCTTGGGAGCCCGTTCCAGACCTTGGCCACTCGAACTGTGAAGAAGTTCTACCTAATGTCCAATCTAAATCTGCTCTCTGCTAGCTTGTGGCCATTATTTCTTGTAACCCCTGGGGGTGCCTTGGTGAATAAATACCCACCAATACTCACCTGATGGGAATGGCATAGTAACCAAACCGCCAGGCACCTTTAAGATGAGTAGCGACAGGTCTCACACAGACTGAATTCTCACACAAGAATAGCGTTTAAAAATTGCTGTCTCTTTTCAACAAAAATTCTGTGTGGCTAAGCACAATTTTAATTGTGCTTAACCTGTGCTTCGACAGTCAGGCAATTCAGGCACCAGAATCCAAGATCTTTATATACAGTACCTTGTGGGGACTGTACGAGCAATACAGGTCCCTCCCAAAGTATCAGTGGTGCTGGGGTCAGATTCATCTCAGCTAGCTGCAACTCCTTCTCCCTCTGGCTGAAGAGTTCTCTTGATTGGTCTCACACAGATTGATCATTGAGCCCTGATACATGGATTTCAGGCTTCAGCCATGGAATGCAGTCACAGAAAACCCAGGCCTATTTTTATCCTTGACCAGCCACAGGATTTTTGTTCTATAAAGATTTCGAAAGATAAAGCCTTTCCCTAAGAGCGTGCACACACACACACCCTAACTCTAGACCTATGGCTTCCTGGCATTTACTGTGGCTTTTATGCTGCACAGTTGCTATTGACAGGAAAAAGCAGTTCACACCCCAGCATTATTGTCAGCGCTCAGAAGTCAAACATTTGATCCCATTTGTCAAAATTAGAAATTCCTCAGCAATGCTTCACTTCAGGAGATAAGATTAACTTGCAGTAGGGACTGCCTTATACTGTTTGTCTTGTACATCACCAAGCACATGGTCTGCATTTTCCAAATATGTACTAACAACTATGTCTGACTGTCAGATTCTAGTCTCAGATGAAAGCACTCCATGTCTTAGCTCTGTTCTTAAGGAAAACCCAGCCATGAGGCCCATATGAATCCAATAAAAATGAGGCGAGAACCACGAATTCACCAGTCTTTTTATGTGGAAAGTTACTGACTATAGTGGACTGTCCCAAATGATCAGTATCTACCCCCCTTCAGACCTGGATTTTACAAGGGCATAAAGATTTCCCTGACCATTTCTAAGAGTATACATTGGTAGCTAGTATAACCTGCATGACTGTAAATAGATACTAAAAATAAAAATAAAATACCTTGGCTGTAGAGGGAAATACAGAAGAAAGGAAAGCTAATACCTAACTTATGGCAAACTTTACTATAATCAAACCAGTGCACAAGTACTTCAGCAAAAGATAGTGTATGAACAGGCAAGTGCACAACTGGACACACACGCATAGTGGGCCAAACTCACCACCAGGAGCCCAATAACTCAAAGGACAGGATTTGCTCCTGTATAGTTTTAGGCAATGGTAAACATCTGTAGGCATTTTATGAGGAATGTACAGTTAAAATGTGTAAGATGAAATGCAAGCCTGTGAGATGTTTATCAGTAAAGATCAATTATTATTAAATTAACACTAGTATTTTCTACTATGGAAACATCTGGAGACCCCAGTAAGAGGTCAGACCTCAACTGTATTACGTACAGGTTAGAAAAAAACCCTTCTTATTGCTTTTAATAGGATGAAAGATGGGGATGGATACAACCAACAGAAAGCGGAAAGCACAAGTTAATAGAGGGGCAATTGTGATTAGCGTTAATAAGCAGCTGTCACAAACCACCAGCTTTCTCCGTCAATTTTAAGTGCCACAACCCTAATGGGTCCCTTCAACAAGCAGCTGCAATGTGACCCACACTGCCCTGTTGTAAAGATATGGAAAGCTATCCCACAGCATTATAATGCAGCCTTAACTCAACACAGGGAAATGGAAACTTTGCAAGACAATCCAGTTATGAAAATGTAAAAGAATAATGCTTTGTCTCAAAAGGATGCCCCTCTTGGCTCTTCAGCAGGTTATCTCAAGCACCAGATCAAATGAGTCTGCAGCTAAGAAAGACGTGTCCATTGTACACAGGTCTACCGCAGGAATGCTATACGCCAGCACTGTGTGTTTCCAGAATGTTTTTAAGGAAGTACAGAGCGGGCATACGAGAGAGCAGGACAGGCGGCACCTCAGGGAATGAACGCACCGCAATCAAGCTTTGTTGCTGAGAACATGAGCCATACCTTAAGTATGCCCTGGACCTGACTTCAAGGACCTGGAGCTCGGAAAAACATGCTGTATAAATAAAGAAACAATATGAGATAGCTCTGTCCTGAAGCCTGAGCTGTTTTAACCTAGTGCTGTGGAAAATAAAGTGGAAGAAATGCTGTTACTGTAAATTTGTGTTTCCATGAGGGATGATTCCCAGTGAGCCCACTGGTGCTATTTCTGCAATGAATGAGCTGACTCTCCAGAACTCACTCTAAATTGCAATGAACCCCCAGAAACCCAATGAGCTGCAGAATTCCAGAGGTGTATACATTTGGCTGACAAAAAGACTTTACATGCCTAGCTTTACAATAACCTCCACCTCTCTATACTTTGTGTTAGAATTATTAGGCTTCTTAGTATTCAGCTACTACATAGGTTTTCTTGATGTCATAAACAGCATCTCTAATTATTGGCTTTTTACAACTAATATGAAGTTTTTTAAAAGACCATAAAACAAAACCAATTTCTATCCTGCAGCATCTTTGGGGTTCTAAAATGTTAACACAGGGTGCAGACAAAGGTGACATTTTTTGAGCAACTAGGCCCTTGAAAGTGCTCTGCAGCCATGCTATACCACAGCGCACAGCTACAGAGCACTTTTTAAATAGCCAATCATGTGAAAAATTAACCCTGGTTAAATCAGGTATTACATTAAGCCACTCAAAAGAAGAGTGCCTTAGGGAACTTGTGTTTCCTCCAGGGTTAATTTTTCATGTGGGAGCTGGGCTGGGCTGGGCTGTCCCCCTCTCCCCAGGGGTGGCAGGAGGAAAGAGGGAACTCCCAGCTGCTGAATGGCCAGAGCTGCGGGGAAGATGATGGAGAATGGGGTCCCCTCATCTCATGCCCCCCCCCCCAGCTACCCTGGCTGGGGTACTGGGGGGAGCCAGGTCGGGCCCCTGAGGCAAGGGGCTCCATTCCATGCCCTCCCAGATCTGGGCTGCTGAATGGCCAGAGTTGGGGGGCAGAGGGGTGTGGAACAGAGCCCCCTCACCTCATGGGCCTGCCCAGGCCCCCCCAATACTCCAGTTGGGGTAGCGCAAGGCAAGGGGGCCCCATTTCCCACCCCTTTGCCCTCAGATCTGACCACTCAACAACCCAGAGCTCTGTGCTGGCTGCTCCCAGCTGCTGAATGGCCAAACCTGAGGGGGTGGGGGTTGGGAAATGGAGCTCCCTCGCCTTGAAGGCCTAACCTGGCTCCCCCCAATACCCCAGCCAGGGTAGCTGGGGGGCCATGAGGCGAAAGGAACCTGTTTCCTGCCTCCCCCCCTCACCTCTGGCCATTCAGCAGCTGGGAACGCCCTGCCCTGCCCTGCCCTGCCCTCCTGTCTTGCTGACAGCCCTAGAGCTGGGGGGGGGGGGGGGGAGAAGGGTGGTTTGGCAGCCTCCTAGGAGGCTGCTGGAGTGCCCCCACCTGTTGGCCTGGGCCTGTGTAGGCTGGCTCCAGCTCCTCACCCTCTCGCCACAACAGGTGAATGTCTGTTGGGTCGCAGGTGGATGGGAACACTAACTCATGGTGCTTTATGTACAGCAACATAAGTTAGAGCAGAACCCTAGCATCTGTAGCCCTAACATCTGTCTGCACCCATAGAGCTCATGCCATCTGGTGGTATCTTACCCTAACAAGAATAGCGAGTTCAATAACATTCAGATGTTTGAAAACTTGGGAGTGGGGGGCGGAGAGGAAGAGTTAAGGTACATATGCACGCAACTTAATTCTGCCCCTTCCCACCCCACTGCAGCTGGCTAGAAACAATGAGTTTTATGCAAGCTCTTCACAGCTGCATTTATTGTGCTAGGTCTAGCTGTAATAAGTCATGGAGTTATTAGCTGGGGAAGACAGACAGTGCTCTTTATATAATGTGATGTGATCTGGAAAGGCCAATGTATGACTGTGATCAAAATAACAGTGTCTATATACCTTGAGAGGCTCACTATATCTTGTTTTGGTGATGTGTTGTGTTGTTATGTCAGTAGCAGGGTAAAGAGATCTTCTTGACAGAGAATGACAGCAGTTAGGTGGAGATGAGTGTGGTTTGTGGTTTCATGAAGGGCAAATGGAAATATAATGTTAGATGGCCTTATGTACATAAGGGTGAAGGGCCTGTGAGATGGGTTGGACAGACTTCTGTACACTGTGTTATAGTGCAGGGGTGCTCAAGAAACATTGTCATCCAGCTCATGGGGCTTTCCATAAGTCCGGAAACTCGGCAGTGGAACAGCAGTGGCAGCAATTGCCACTCCCCTGCTACCAAATTTCCTGACTAGTGGGGAACCCTGCAGGACATGTTTCATGGCCCTGTGTGCTACATTGGGCACACAGAGCCTGGCAGAGACAATGCAAGCCAAATCCCAGCATGCGTTGGACCAGGTGGAGGCAGTCTGACCTGATCCTGGTACACACTGGGCCTGGTGGAGGCAGTGCAGAGCCCAATCCTGATGAGACAGCATGTGGGCTGATCCTGGCACCTGGGCCTAATCCAGCCCATGAAACAAAAAGGTAGAGCACCACTGTTATAGTGGAATGGGGATTGCGGTTATACTTTGAAAAGTTTGAAGTATGTAGTGTGATAAGGGCCAGTAAAAGGAATCACAGGCATGGCCTAGACCCCATAATCAAAACAGTTTAATTAAAACAAGAGTTACAGTGACTTGAAGCATGTGAGGGACAACCGGTGGGTCCTTCTCTTCCACCTCTCTCTTTCAGTGACTCTCACAACTTATTCCCTATCTTGCTACCCTTTTCTGATCACTCTCCCCTTCTCATCCCATTTAGCCAGTAATATTTCAGAAGGCTTTAACATGTAAAACATTGTTCCTTGTTGGATGGTGCCTGCTGCTGCCTTGTACATGCAACTCAAGCAGCAGCTTGCTTACTGTATGGTTGCGTGCTTCCTTGATTATGTAGCCTGAGCTGTATACTGAGCCATGTGTCATGCCACATTATATGACCCATCCAGTTGGTCTCTCTTCTCCTGTTTTTTTTCTCCAGTCATGGTCTTGATCTACTTAGTCATCCCCCTAAGCTTACCCTTTTCCACACCTCTATTAGCTCCTCCACCATCTCCATCATACAGAAGGGTGGCATGTGCATTAAGTTTGTATGCATTTGTAAAAGATTTAAATCTAAGTTACCTTTACCCTTCTTGACCCCACACTAGCACAGCAGAGGGGGTTGGAAGAGTTGCTTGTACCACACTAAGGGAGCATGGTCTTCCTAGATACCAGCACATACACAGAAGGCAGGGAGTAGAACTTAGGCTTTCCAGAAGAGCAAGGCCTTCAGAGATCCTGGATATGATAGTTGTGGAGATGGTTCCTGCCTATCTATAGAGCTTAACTTTTTTTTGAATACTATGTTCAATATCATATAGCCCAACAGCACTTCCCCTAATGAGCAGAGGTTGCTGTGCACTAACTGGGGTAACCACTAAGTAACTCAAACCAGACTCTTTGAGCCTGTCTACACTACATTGGTGTTGGGTCCCTAGGAGGAGGAACCTGCCCACACAACCCCTATGCCCATGTCCGCTGAAAAGTCCAGAGCCAGAAATCAGAATATAAGAATTGCCATTTACTAGGTCAGACCATAGGTCCATCTTGCTCAGTATCCTGTGTCACAGTGGCAGGCAGTGGATGTTGAAAGAGAAAGTTCACAGGGTATGACCAGGGTTTTTTCTACTTTTCTTCTCTCACTTGCAGTTTCCAGCATTTAAGGTCTAGAAAGTTCAGATTCAGAAGCTGCGCCCCTAACTTTCATGTTCAATAGCTACTGATGTATCTTTCCTCCAAGAATTTGCCCCATCCCTTTCTGAATCTGGCCCAAATGTCAGCTTCCACAACATCTTGTGGTAATGAATTCCACACTTGAATTACATACTGTGTGGGGGGAAAAACTACCTTTCTTTTGTTTGTTTTAAACATACTACCTACTAGTTTCATTTTATGACCCCCTAGGCCTTGTATTGTGAGAGGTACTAAATAATAAACAAACTTTCTCTTCCCCATTCAGTATTTTGTAAAGCCTTATCATGTCCTGCCAAAGCGTCTCTTTTATAAACTGAATAGAACTAGCCACTTTAGTCTCTCCTCGTATGAAAGCCCCTCCATACCATTAATCATCCTTGTTGCCTTTCTCTGTGCCTTCTTCTAGTTCTTCAGCCAGTAGGGCTGCCCCACACTCAACACCATGGCCACTCTTGTGCTCTTGGTATGCAGCAGGCCAGAGAGCAGGTGGGAGAGCAGCCTCACAGTTTCTGGTGATGAGGCACGTAGATGGACTGATCTGGGTGGGCTAGGTGTTTTCAGACACTCCTCCTTAATGTCACTGAAATAGTACAGACAAGCCCTCTGGATCCCAATCGAAGCCATGGTTCAATTCCTCGGCTATACACGAAAATATACAACACAGCAATGATAGGATCTGTTGCCTTTAAGAAACAGTCAGGGGAGAGTTATGGAGGGGGAAAAACTGAATCTCAGGACCCTCTGGCTCAAATGAGCCCACATGTAGCTAACCGACTCTTCCCTTCTACACTCTCCACAGCATATTTCAAGGCAATCAGAGTCCACACATGGATTTAAGAGTGCTTAGAAAGGCAATCTTCAAACAGAAAAGGGGTTCTTCAGAAAGATGTGAAATGACCTGTTAACTTCAGTGTGAAGTTCTCAGTGGAATGAAGACTCCCCATGGAGAGGAATCGTTCTGAGTTACACACTGCTCCACTCATCACCATGGGTGTTCTCGTCCTCCCAGCTCCCACCGCCTTCAGGACCCAGTGTCTGAGAGCCTCTTATGTGCATCACATGCCCACTTTCCACCTCTCACCCAACTTTCAGCACAGTGGGCGCAGGCTCCCAGCACACTTTATTCTTCGGTCAGCACTCAGAAGCAGAGGATAGCTCACAGGGTGGGAACAGAGACTGCAGATCAGTCCATGATGGGGAGATAAATCCCTCACACACCAGCTTTCATGAAGGAGAACAATAATAGGGATTATATCCTCCCACAGAAAAGGGAACCCTTAAATCTTAATGGATACAGGTAAGGAGAATGTGGGACTGACAGGTCCCCCTTCTTCCTAATCCTGCCAATTTACCTGTCTGCACACCACACACCGCCTCTGCCTTCTCAAACTGCTCCTAATTCCTATCCTTCCCTTTGACCTGCCCCCTTGTCCTCTTCCTACTCCTTGTGGGTTTTCTGCTATGCTCAGATTACAGTCTCCCCAAATAAAATAAATACATAAAAGCTTTTAGAGGCAGATTCTCCTCTCCTTCCCATCTAGATTTTTGTCACGGGTTCAAATTAATGCTAACTGAACAGAGAATAGCATCATGGCGGCTGCATATCTCCTTGAGCTATGCAACCCAAGGTGAAAACTGGACATGCTTCTGGCTACTCCCCATGTGCATGTAGCATGTGATCTATCTGCATTAGAGTCACACATATACTGTGAGGCAAGCTCTTGCTCGACTATTCCTTCAGTGTTGTTTCTTGAAAGATGCCAAGGGGTGAATGGCAAGCTGCTAGAGAGCATTTTGGGCACAAACTGGGCCATGACCCCAGGTCTGGGGAGAGAGGGACAAACCACGCTAGAAAAAAAACTTAAGATCTATCAATCTCAAGAAAAGCTGTTGGGGGAAAGCAGGCGGTGAGGGGAAGGGGCCTGTATCTAAGCAACACCTTGCTTCAGTGGAACCAAATCTGGAACAGCAACCCCAACCTGCACCACTAGGCAGACCTAATTAGAGAGCAAAGGTGGATTTTAGAGAATGAAGAATTGGCCTATAAATAGAAATGGGCTCTCAACCTTAACTATTGCAGAGCTGGCACTTCACTCTAATGTGGCAAAGAAAAAGCAATTGGCTAGTCTGATTTAATCTCTTGGTCTAATTCAGTCCTCTGAAAGTGAACCAATGAATTTCAATGGGCTGTGTATCAGACCCCGGTGTAACCCCATTTAAACTGATGAAGTACTATTGAGACATTACTGGATTAAGCAGTGATGAATGAATCCCTATATTAATATCTCCCCTCTGGAGATATTTAGAGATACCCAGGTACAGTTAGCATTTTAGTTTTACCATGAGAAAATTCTGAGACATCACATAGCATGGCTAAATTAGTGGCTAAATTTTGTATACTTCCAGCAATACATAAAGGATACCTGCCCGCCTCACCTCCTTTCTCCCCAGCCCCCCACCAAGAAATGCAGAAATACTTTAGTGGAAACCCTGTTCCTCTTTCCTCCTGCCCCACCCTCTGAATAGCTCAATGCAATGATAATATGTCTAATCCATGACCTCTGCAGCACCCATTGACCAGGAACCATAATTTTTGTTGTAGTGACATCTTAAAATTGGTTGAAATTCAAACCTCCAAAATCCCATTGAGTTCCCACATGGACAAAGTGTTCTTTGCAAGCAGCTCCCACTGCAGGATTGAGACTTAACTTCTCACTTAAGATTGCTTGTGTGCAAAGCTATGAATCCAAAAAATAAACAGCAGCAAAGCAGGGAAAGTGTTAAGAGATAGCAGCAAAGAATGTATTATGATGGCTAAGCACTAAACCAACAAGGTACTCAAGAGCAATTTGCCCTAGAGAACATTTGTCCATCATATTCCCTGCAGTAGGAGGGTAGGGTGAAACCAATGGTGGTTTTAGCTTTCCTGTGGCTTTCACAGACAAGCTGTTCCCAAAGTTTATCAGTTTCTAAATGAAAAGTAAAAGTACTATGTTACATATTACAAGTTAAAAGCAAATCTTTTCCCCTTGCAGATTTTATACCTTACTAAAAATGAAGTAGTGCTTAGGTGTATTAGTGAAATACAGTTATTATTCCAGCTCATTTCACCAAGAACTTATCTGGAATCCAAGCACTAGAGAGCAAAGATTTAGAAGCAAGGTTTACAAAAAGCCCTCAGATGTGCAACTCCCCACACACAACATCTTCCCTAAGCTTTTAAGTCTCCAAATAAAGAGGGACAAATCACCAAACATAATTCAGTAAGACGATTTCTGAAGAAGACTGTAATATAGTAGGGTAAATGCCTAAGGGGAAATAAGTAACTTGGGGGCCTAACTCCAGACACCTGAAAGGGATCTATTTTTTTCAGGAAATTGTGTCCTTTTAGGGCCTCTCAAGTTGGGTACCAAAAAACGGAGGCATTCAATATCACTAGAAACTTTTGAAAAATGTTGTCTGTATAATGATTTATGAGGGGAGACATATGATGAAACAGTGCATCTTCCTTATAAAATATTCTGTAATAACCATTATTCATTCAGGGCAGGAGTGCTCAGCTCCTGGCCTATCGGCAAGATCTGGCCCCCAGAGCTGTGTCATCTAGCCTGCAGGGCTCCCCACAGACAGGGCAGGAGACAAGCATGGGCGAACTAGGTAGCCACCTGGGGCCTGGACAGAAAGGGGGCCTAAAAATGGTGCAAATAATGATTATCATCATCATCATCTCTGGTGAAGGGTGGCCCAATACTAAATGTTCGCCTGGGGCCACCAAGAGTCTAGGTACAGTGCTGCCCACAGATCTGTGGGGAGTCCTACAGGGGATGGTCCTGTGTGTTAGATGAAATGCACAGGGTGGTGGCAAGACCCAATCCTTGCAAGGCAGGGGAAGCATGGGACCCACAGGGCTGAGCAGGGGCAGCGTGATCTCCCCAGAGTCCGATCCCAACCGGATGGGGGCAGCATGGGACCTGGCCAGAACTGAGCTCTGGAAGCCCCACACTGTCCCCACCCAAACATAACTGGGCTCTGGCTGAGCAGAGGCAGAACAGGGCCTTGGGGCCTGGGCCTGGTATGCAGCCTAATCCAGCCTGAAAACCAGCCCTGCTGCCATTCACCTGTCCATTGAGGCCAAAACTGTGAACATCACTGATTTAGGGACAAATAGGAAGCCACATACTGAGAATTTCAGATGGATTTACTAATTTTCTGTGTGCAATGCAAACTTCAGCCATTACAACATAATGTAAATATTAGAGGTGCACCAATAAATCAGTCCATATTGGATCATCACCAATAAAAGCAAAATTGACATTATCAGCAATTGGCTTTTTTTGGGCGATATGGCTGATAATGTCACTGATAAATGCCCTGTGCATGCATGCAGCCACAGTATGCATGCAGCCAGGAGTGCAGCTAAACAGCTTGGAGTGCAGCGTCTGGCCAGTAAGCCTGTGGCGGGGGGGGGAAGAAGTGTGGGGAGGCAGGTCGAGGCCTCCATGGCGAGGGAGGGAATGGGGCAGGCGGCTCATCCAGGAGGCGCAGAGGCAGAAGGAGGGGGTGCTCCCACCTCTTTGTGCACCCCCGGGGAAGGTAGGGGGCATGTGGCCCCCAGATTAGTGCATGGGGCAAGGGCAGGCTGTTCACTGTGGGCTCAGGGCTGGGGGTGGTGCCAACCTCTTCCCAGTGTGGGGGTTCGGTCAGAGCTGCACTCAGGGTGGGCGAGGGCAGGGCAGGTTGAAGCAGCACTGAGAGGGGGGGGTCATAGGGGAACTACAGCAAATTTTGTGGTGGGTGTAGCCCCTCCTGTAGCCACCTCTCCCAGCGGTACTGCTGCCCACCCCAAGCACAGCCCCAGCCCAGCCCCCCCCAGGAAGAGGCCAGTGCAGCACCTGGCCCCGAGCCTGCATTGGACAGCCCACCCTTGCCCCGCACATAAATCCAGGGGGCACATCCTCCCCATGCCTCCCCCAGAGATGCACACAAAGGCGGGAGCCACATCCACATGCCTCCTAGATGAGCCCATGGCTCTGTTCCGCACCCCACCCCACCCTGGCTGGGCAGTGCCTGGCCTTGCCCCTGCCCTGCTCCCTCCCTCACCGCAGGGTCCTCGATCTGCACCCCCACGCCTCTTCCCTCCCCCTCCCCCATGCTCCTTCTCCCCCACAGACTTACCAGCTGGATGTTGCTCTCTAAGCTGCGGGACTGCATATTGGCTATCAGATCGGTATCAGCAGATAAGCCTGGTTAATAATCCATTGTTATCGACCAAAAAAAAATCTTTATTGGTGTACGCCTACTAAATACCACAACACTGAGAGTTGTTCAGTTGGGTTTTTTTACTCTTTAAGATGCACTGCAAAACTGTGGTTCTGCCTATAAGGGAGAAATGAAGGAAGATCTGACAGCTGCCCTAATTCCCACCTCTTGCTGGCAGTGCCCAGAGGAGATGGCATAAGAATCTCCCATAGGAACGTACACTTACAACAGAATCCAACACAGGTGGTTTATTCCATGCTCAGTCCCCAAGTTAATTGTTTTGTTATTTCTTTGCTTTCCATCAGCATGCAAATGTAAAACATGAGTAAGAACACATGAACAGGTACTTATTTCTCATTTTCCTATATGGATGGTGTACTCAAGACCCAATGCCAATCTAAAAATTATGCATAATAGAATAAGAAACACACACACAAGGGACCAAATATGCAATCAGGCCCTTGGACTGCCTAAGCGCCATAGGCATTTGTGCCTGCAAAGGTGTAATTACTGAATCCAGTCCAAAAAAGACTGAATACCCTCAGCTCTCAAATGACTTCTAAAAGATTTTGTCTATCTGGAGTTAGCCCCGATTCAACCAGGAATAGGTGTACTTCAACTGAAGGTCACTTGCAGCATAGGCAAAGAAAGGGGGAAATTGAACTCCCATTGAGCAAGCTTCATTTCTTAAAAGGATGAAAGTTGAAAATTGTTTCTCTTTTAACCAGCATTTCATTTTATATTGATGCCATCAAACTGGGTGCTGGCCACTGCCACTAAATGCCAAATACAGATGAAATACTCAATACCTCTCAGAATATTCTTAAATCCTTGCAAGATCAGAGTCATTTGGAATTTAAATTTCTCTATTTTGAAGGTGCAAGCAGATGCTTAATCATTAATAATTGCTTCTGCAATATCATAGGCAAAACATTCTTTGCGCACTAAAACATTTATCCTTAATGAAAATCTAAGGATTGTGTCTGCAGATGCAGTATATGAACCCATATACTTGACAAAGTTTTCTATTACATGTAGAACAAAAGCACCAAAATCCTAGCCTTAATGTAATGTTAGATCTGGGGAATCAGCCTCAAAAGAATCCCAAAAGTTTAGGTTTCACACTCAAACATAACTCTACTCCCAGTGGGTTTGCCTTCAATTTTGACCTCCTCCTATCACTGAGTATTGTTCATCAGATAATGTGACATGCAGTGAAAACTGGGATTTCTTCACACATTCTTTCAGATATGCTCTTCCTCAACCTAACTCACCTCTCCCCTCATTGTTCTCTCTCCTCATCCATTCTGATTGTCACAGTCCTGCATCCAAGGTTCATTTTTTTTGTGCTCTGTGATGCACTCACACCACATTCAGTGAGAAAAATTTACTGGACACAAAGAATTACCAGGGCAGGAAGAGGCAATAGCATTTGTAGATTCCACCCAGAGGTTACCATTTATCTGCAGGTAAAGGTAGGATCTCCAGAAAAGATTCAATGAGGCCTGAAGGCATGTGACCAGAACAGGAATGATGACAGAATGGGAGGACTGTGTCCTCAAGTAATACAGGAGCACGGGTGGTTGTCCAACATGCCTCAGGCCAATTTCTGGATGTATCTGGCCTCCTAATTTATTCAGTCATGATGCCTAAGCCATGCCCATTGCAATGTAACTCAAGAAGAAGTATAGCATCCTATGCCCAGGGTTTCTTTGTTCCTCTCTAGGTTCTGGCACCAGAAATACACAACAAATCAGCTGTGCCACTTACTACTTACTGACTTATTGTATAGGTCAAGCTCCCCTAAGAAGCCAAAATATCAAGAATCCTACCTTGGCCTTTGCCCTGAGAATCCCTTGGTAAACATTAGTGATCACTAAACCTCAGACAGACTTTGCTGTTAGCATGAAAAGGAAATTCAAATTTATCTCTATTCATGGTTTTGAAATGGCAGTAACTTGCACAGCAACATAAATAAATCATATCATGGCAGCTATTGAAAGATATAATCTCTGCGTTCCTAGAGTAATGTAAAAATTCCCAGTCAGATCCCTTAGTAAACAAACTAGTAGAAACAGGATGATCATACATTACATCTACTAGACTTAAATGCAGATGTTCAGTATTTTAAAGCTGCTAAATGGAATTGCACAAAACAGCATTCAACAACAGCAAAATAATTTCCCCTTACTTTCTCTGATTTTTTAATTATATTTTGAACATTGTGTAAAAGAAGAGCCTCTTTGGTTATACAAATGAATAGCAGCATGTGTCTCCTTTATCACAAAATTTACCTCAGAAACCATTGCCCTCGATAAGACATTTTTCAACACCTCCAGGGACGACAGAGAAAGAAACAGAAACTGTTTTCTATGTGTATGAGAATCAGTCCCCAGTTAGATGTAATTGCGTAAACTGGCTTAAGGCTGAAAGTTCTTTTTGCATATTTGCATGTAATTGCCTGCTCCCCTCTCATCTTCCAAGCATTCATTGTCTGCAACATAATCATTTGAGGAACAGATTTTAAACAATGGGCTGTATCCCTGTAACCCACTTAGACATGTTTGAAAATCCAATGGTCAGTGTTTAGTGAAATTGGGCACTGACAGACATGATGGTTTTTCATGCAATTGGCCACCAAAAGCACTCTACAGCTATGCACTGAGAAAAATGTTCAATTGTGCGACTATCTGAACCTTCATTACATGAGGATTCAGATGAAGGTGCTCCAAAGTACAGTGTGTTCATAAACGTCCGTCAGTACAAGGCGAGAGCAGAACTAGGCTGCCATAGCCCAGCTGTGCTCCTGGCCTTGTCTTCAAAATGGGAGGGGGAGAAGGGAATGAGTTCAGTTTGGGGGTGCCCAGCCAACACTGGAGGGTGGGGTTGGATGGACTGGAGCCCCCCAAGGTAGGGGCTCCAACCTTTCCCCCAACTCCAGAGCAGGCTGGGGAAAGCCCCAAATGGATCTCCCTCCTCTGCCTTCCCCCCGCTCCCATCCAAACACAGCATGAGAACTTGGAGAGGGGGCCAGGGATAGGAAACAGATGCTGCAGACCTGTAGCCTCTCTCTCCGAATCAGCTTGAAATGAAGCTCAATCACCCACCCCCCAATCCAAGAGCAAACATTTGTTGGTTCGGGAGGGCCAGTTTAACTCATGGCGCTTTCTATAAAGTGCCATGAGTTAGACCAGGAAGCTGCATGTCTGTCAGTGCCTATAAATACACTCTTAATTGCTTTGACTGGATACAGTCTGGTCTCCTCTGGAAAGGGATATTTTCCAGGGAAATTTAGAATGTATCAAGTTTTTACAAAGCTTTAGTAAGTTTAGATCTGGATTCAGCAAGGCACATAAGCATATACTTAACTAAGCACATGAATAGCTCTATTTTAAGCACATGCTAAAAAACTTTGCTAGAAAAGGGCCAGAGACGGGAGCCCCTCTGTTCAAGTCTTACATAAGGAGCAATTTGTCCTCCCAAATTAAATATGAATATCCAAAATTATGAAGGAGGATATTGCATCTTATCAAAATGATTGCCAAAAAAGAGTCTCCTCTAGATCAAGTGATAGAAAGATTATTTGGGCCTTGTACTGTAGGGGCACCCAGAACTCTTAGTAACTCAGTAGCTCAGTTCTGGATGAAGCTCAGACACAGGAGACCCTGGTTTCCCTGTAGTTCTTCATTTCATTAAAATTAGTTTCTTTCCTCAGATTACAATTCTGGCCAGAGCTTGGTAGCATAAAAGGAAAACAAAAATTTCCTAGACCAGCAAACAAATATCCATACTCATCTGTCCATTCACATCTGAAGTACATGAAAGATTGGAAGTGGAAGTATGGCAAGGAATTGAAGCTCCTTTATTTGTCAGAAATGAGAGGGAAAAAAGGGTGTCCACAATTATTGAAAGTTTGAGGCATCAGTACTAAAGCCTCTGCTAGATAGCCACAATGCAAATTGAGATCATGATTGCATTGTGATGAACCTGCCTTCCAACTGTGTGTACCCTGGGTCATCAAGCCTCATCATTTTACCTTGAGAAAGAAAAAAAAAGTGTTGTGTGTTCTCAAAATTGATATTCTTTCATCATTATCACAGAGGTTGGTATATATTTCAAATTTCCTTAGAATGACTTAAAATCTCTTAAAAAGGGCACACTACAGCATTTGGCCTTTCTTTATAGTTCAGTGCTAACTTATATGCTCCAGATTCCTTGTAGATACCTGATATTATAAGGCCAATGATTAACGTAAATGATACAGGGTAGGTTCATAAGATCAGGTCCATGGCAGGCATAAATTCATTTCTATGGAGCTCAACCTGTTTGAACCTGCTGAGGATTTGGCTCATTTATTTTCAATCAGTAATTCCTGCAGCAAAACCATGTTTCTTGGGACAGCTAGGTACCAGGCCAAAACATAGGAAATTATCACAGGAATAATGTAAAGAAAGTTGCCAAAGAGCTTCCTGCACACAGAATAAGTGAAAACATTTTATCTTATGCTCTGTCACTTTTAAAGCTTCCTAAAGTTTATATTAAACTGTTCCAACATTCAGCTCCCTTACACTAAATAAACCCAGTGCATTGTAAAATATTAGAGTTACAGTCGCTCATTAGCATTATATACTGGACAGCTCCATTTTCATTCCATTTCAAGCAAATGCGAAAAGTTTTTTACTCCCCATTTGACATCTATTTTTGTAGAGGCCAACGTCATTATTATTATTACAGCATCTGTAGTTCTGGCTGCATTTTAATCAGAGGTGATCTCTTATTTAATTATGGAAGAGAACAAAGGTATAACAGGTCACCCCTATATAAGCACAGCGCAAACTTAAGACACTCTAAAGCTGTCATTTGTTTCATAGCTTCTACTTCTAAAGAAGTTTCTACCTGGAAAACTGATTAGCTGGGGAAATGGCTAGCTCAAAAAGTTCTAACTACAAAGAACTTTGAAAAGATGTTGCAGTCGTGTTACTATAAAATCTACAGCTGCCATTCAAAGATCTTCTCCCTTACCCTGGAGCAAAAGCTACAATAATTTTGTAACTATACTGGTAACCAAACAGTGGCACTGAGAGAGCTAAGACTGAGAAGAGCT
Organism: Alligator mississippiensis; assembly: GCF_030867095.1. Classification (NCBI taxonomy): domain Eukaryota; kingdom Metazoa; phylum Chordata; order Crocodylia; family Alligatoridae; genus Alligator; species Alligator mississippiensis. The sequence continues at coordinate 184,621,845 of NC_081825.1, read as the reverse complement.
TTGAGCTTTTTCACACCAAACTGGTAGAAGAAATTAGTGTCAGAGCTGATGTTCTGGTCTCTTCTCTTGTGACCAACGCTGGTGTAGTTTCAGCTATAAGTAGTATACAAGAGGATACCAAGTAATAAATAAAAGAAAATATCACAAAGAGAAGTAGAAAAATTATCTAGAACAACAGGCAGTATAGACAATGTTTTTCTGGGCCAGACATTGCTTATTAATATAACAATATTTAAAAAAGAGATAAGCAATCTCGCTGTAGCTTTAACTTGCCTCTGTATGTCACACAGCTTCCTTTCCCATGCTTTTCCTATAATGTTATGTACAGTCAAACCTGATAATATCACTCCTCTTCCTATCACACTCCACTTAGTACCACAGGTTTCACCATCAACGATTGGCTTCCATATGTAAAAATACACAGAAAACCCTCCATTTATTGTCACTCTAGACATTGTCACAAACCACTCAACATCAGCTTAAGTCATCTCTGCTGGAAAATGTACCTCTTAATATCAGAATCATCAACGGCTATTCCAAGATTGAATTGGTTAGCAGACCATTATCAGCAAAGTTATTTGCCTTTTTGAAGAAACTGATGTAGAAAGACAAAACATTTAACAAAAAGGCCCAGAAAATGGGTGAAGTTCAGGTGAAGCAGCACTGGGTAGGGAAGGGGCGTTAAAAGGGCTTCAGCACTCTTAGCTTTTTGTGCAGCAATATAGGCTCTCTTCCCTTCAACTGATCAGTCTACAATTTTTTACCACAGCATTATATTTATGGTTTTTACATCATTTCCTCTGCCACATATTAAACAGATGGCCCAGTCGGACGCTGCACAAGCTCACAGAAATATACAAAGGCACAGAGCAGAAATTTTAGCTCTTCCAAATTCATAGCTATGCCACCACCCTCCACAAAGTGATTGGAACTCAAGTGGGTGTGAGTTGTGCAGATACCTGGGCACAATACACACTCAGAATAAAAGCTGTCTTTTAGCACTTGAGGGCATCTTGTGAAATTGCTCCTTAATCTCATGCCTCCACCTGATGCACAACCCCTGCTGTTGTCAGCTCTGCTTACTATCACAAGCTTCTTTCAGTCCAGTGCACACGGTATTATCAAGGTTTGACAAAAGCACAGCAATGACACTACACATACTGCTTCTCTGCATACTGCTTTAGCTCTACTCATTACCAGTCCATTACCTCCAGTACTGCAGAGCCTAACTGTGAGGCCTTTTACTGAGGTTATGGATTTATGTAGATCTTGCACAATATACCATTGTATTTGGATGTACAGTCCAATTTTCCTATTATGAATGTCAGCCCTAAATAATGGCAATGGTTATCCACTGTGTTCCCATAACTATGACATCATCTACAGACTGCAATTAAGGGAACAGCCATGCCTACCTCACTGATTGCTTTCCTGTAACCATGGATTCCTGATTAAGATAAACATGCTGTGGAAACAAAGTATATTCCACATTATTTACAGGTGCCTAGTACATGGGAGATGTGTATTTTCAGATCTTATCTTACATTTTCAAATTGGCCTTACAAGACAGATTTTACATTACACTGGTTTATCACAATATATGAGATGCTGGTGCAGTGCTTTATGTCAGATGAGTACCAATGAAAAGCAGTCCAAAAATAAAACGGGATTTGAAAAGAATATATCATCAATGAAAAGAGAAGACACTCACCTGGACTTATGTTGCTTGTATGTATCTTTCAATGTGCCTTGGGAAAACCTGGTTGGGAAGGAGAGGGGAATATTATCCAAATTTTGGCATTACAAAATGAAAATGCTATAAGAGAACAAAAATAATATATATTTCAGACATGAAAAGAATGCCTAGAAAGTGATCTCAAATTCCACAGGCACAATAAATACCATTCCTAAAAAGGAATTTAGCCCACAGAAGGTCAAACGTGAGGATAATTATTGTTATTCAGAGAAGAGGTCCCATGGAGATAAATCACAATTTACCATATTATGATGTATTATATTAAAAGGGCCTTATAGTTCAGCCTCCATTTAAAGCAGGGGTGGGAAACTATTTGGACCCAAGGGTCACTTAGGGAGTTTGGTGAGCTGTCATGGGCTGGGTCTGCACTATCCCAGACCCCAACAGCTCACCAAAACTCTCTAAGTGGCTCTGCTCAGCGCTCAGATGGGATGGGGCTGCAGGAGAGCGGGAACCAGTGTCTGGGAGCAGGGCGTGCAAACAAGGCCAGGATCACGGTGTCGGGTCTCGAGGTGCTGACAGTGTGGGGCCAGGGCCTGGAGCAGAGCCATGATCTGCTCCCCACACATCCCTGTGACAGCCAGGGCAGGGATGTGCGGGGAGCAGGACACGGTTCTGAGCCAGGCCCTGGCCTTGCACTGTCACCTCCCCGTGATCCTTGGGTCCCCATGGAGATGGGCCGGGACCCATGCACGCAAGGCATGCAATCAGAATGGGGCCGGGAGCAGGCAGGGAGCTGCATCCAGGAGCGGGATAAGTGGATGGGACCAGGATCTTGCGGTGGTGACAGCGTGGGCCTGGGTCCTGGGGCAGAGCCACAATCTGCTCCCGCATGCCCCTGCCCACAGAACCAGAGCCCATTGCAGGGACATACAGGGAATGGATCACAGCTCTTCCCTGAGCCCTGGCCCCACACTGTCACTACCCCAAGATCCCACCCTGTGATCCCAGGCCAGCCCACTCATCCCACTCCTGGATACTGCTCCTCGTTCTCCCACCGCCTCATCCCATCTACCCAGCTGAACACCCTACCTGTGTGGATCCTTGGTGGTGGGTGCCAGGTGGACAGGCAGGGGTGTCCAAGCAGCAGAGCCAGTCCAGCACCGGTGGTAGATGGAAGAATCTGCCACTGCCGGGCTGCCAAGAAACAAGTCTAGCAGCCCTGCTGTGCACCAGGGGGTGGCAGAACCAGCTGCAAAAACACCCTGGCACAAGCTGCCCCCCAAGCCTGGGCCAGGCAGGGCCAAGAGACCCATCATGAGCCAGACAAAATTCCTTGACAAGCTGGATCTGGCCCACGGGCCATATTTTGCCCACCCCTGATTGAAAGGGTAACCCCGTTTATGTTCTTCCCTGCATACTGTAGCTGCCATGCTGGATTGCAACAACACTCTTAAGAAAGCCACCAAAAAGCCATCCCTTTTTGAACAGTTCCTTCCTGGTGCATGAAATGGAGGCTGGGATACAGACAGAGCTACTGACTCAAAACATTTTGCTGCCATCAGTCCTTCTGCCATGACTGAATCCTAGAAAATCCCAGTATAAGAAGCAGGAAAAAGTAATACAGACTGCTTTTAAGACACATACTCTAATGAAGGCAGGGGGATTGCCTTGTGACCAAAATTAGAAGTCTAAGCAGGAAGGGGGTCCTAGTCCCTTTGAAAGACAGTAACCAAACCCTAAAACACACTCAGGAAGGATGAGGGGGTCTGTGGAAGTGAACTACCTTCATGGATTTTGCTTTTAGATCTCTCAGTATCTTGTGCTGCTGATTTAAGTAAATATGTTTAAGTACCTTTGCATGGTCCTTGGAAGGTATATATAAAAGTTTCCTCAGCCAGTGAACACTGAGGGAGAACACAACTGAACAAATGGAAGAGCTTAGGAAGGATGTGGAACTGCTTCTAAGGTCAATGTCACTGGACTACAATGTCTGTACTCCTCAAATGGGCCAGATACAGGGTCTATGCTTGCCGACTGTGCCTGAGACCCAGATGAAGATCCAACAGTTGGATCCTTTTGCAACAGACTGGTAGCCATTTAGAGAGTAAGATTGCACTAGTTTGTGAAGAATAATGTTGTCTTTTGTCCAAATGGAGCCTAAGTGTCTTGTTTTGGTGACTGGAGGGAAAGGCAGGGGTGGGGTGTTACATCAGCTCTGATATAGACCCTGCTGTATTGCAGGATCTCCTGGACCCAGATTGATTGAAACACCAGGAAAAGGACTCTGGAGATGACAGCTTGGTTAAGGGGAAGATAGATCACTAGTAAAACAAGAACAAAAATGCAGAAACAGGGCCATCATAGATAATGTTCATCAATAAAGCTTACAACCCCCACATCTACCATCATGTCTTTGGTTCATCAAAAGATCTGTCTGGCCACTGGCTCAGATAGAGTACTGCTGTCCAATTCACAACAGTGTAGAGCAACAAAAAGACCAAAGTATTTCATCATTCCAGTCACAATGCTCTGATTAAGAATCTATAAAATTCCTCCCTGAAACTGTTTCCAAGATGGTAAGTCAGAAATACCAGCTGATGATCGCATCTGGCAAAGGAGTGTCTTTATCAACTACCCCTGCTCTCCTGATGCCTGATGAAACCTCAAGCCCATCATAACCCTGGCCACCTGCAAAAACAAAGCCTTTATTGGTGGCTACTGCTGCAATGCTTTATGTTCCGTATTTCTACTCTGGCCTTGGGCAGGTGTGTAGAAACCCAAGCCATGAGCTTTCAAAGCAATGGGCAAAGTAATCTCTGATAAAACACACTTTCACTTGTGTTAGTTGCCTCTCTTTCTCTCATCAGCCCTTGTGTTCATTTCATCTGCCTCTTGGATGTTATTTTCAAGCTGTCAGGGCCTGTTGTCTGCTTTATGTTTGTACAGCTCCTAGCACAATGGGGCTGGACATGTTTAAGTTCTCTACATGCTACTGCAATGTTTTTGGGCACTGCAGCAGCTTGGTATTCCCCTACAGAGAAACTAGTGACAGTACCCAGGGTACTTTTCTTACAAAGACTGGGATCTTCAAAGCTACCTGGTTCGTTCATATACCCAATTCCAAACGATTTCTCAATCACCGAGGAGACTTTGGAATTTCATCGAAAATACTGTTTATTTAAAAAAAAAGGAGGTCAAAGTGGCATGCTGGCAATACCACTCTCCAGCCCTTCACTTAAGAAAATACCAGTAACAGCTCTTTTGTTTAACAAATATTTCATAAGACCCTGCACTCTTTAAACCAAGAAGCTGCTCTAGCACACTGTTACTTTCTTCTGCTCAGGTTCCTGGGAGACCGGTGGATCCACAACTTGAGCATTGCAATAACACCTCCGCCCAATAATCATCATTATTAATGCAGGGAGAGAATCCAGCAAAGAGTCTACCATTAAGAATTCTTGCTGCTCACAATTTCTGGACCATCATGGCTACAGCGTCACTCTTACACTATATGCAATACACAATATGCAAAACAATGCTAAAGCAACAGTAACAGAAGGGGGAAAGGTGTTGGTTTGGGGAGGAGGGTTGGGGAGGGGTGTTGCCAAACCCAGTAGTAAAGAGTAGGAGAAATGACTGTTTCATGAGATAGCCTCAAATTATAGAGCAACTATAATGTGGAATAAAGAAGTGCTGTCACAGAGGCTTCCCCAATACAACTAAAACATATATTGGCACTGCAAGATTGATAAATCTGCACCTTCTACCTTTTTAATCCTCAATACGTTCATTTTCACACTACGATGGAGCTTCTCCTACCATATACCCCTATGCCCACACAACTGCCAGCAAGTTAGACTTGAAACCCACCTCTTCATTCTGGCTAGTGTAAAAATAACTGAATTGATTAAATATTGAATAGACATTACCTGCACTTTATTGTTTGTTTTTGCCATTCTGTTTTTATTGTTTTATTACCCTCTAAAATGCCTGAACATAAATGACATACTTATTTGTTTTGGCCTTTCTTATTCAGCAAATATTAGGTTTTCTAATATAGCCAGTGCTTTAAGTCATCTGTTTTTATACAGGTCCCATCTGAATGTAGGATATTGTTCTGTTCTTAATATCCATAGCAGGTGCTAAAACCATAGATGCAAAAATATAATTATACTCTGATATTATAACCCATTGAATTCAAACTGTTGGAGCAGGGGGAGGGTTGTATTTATACTAAATGGCAGTGTCCCCTTAAAGAATATTAGGGAATGTAATTTACTGGAGATGAGGGAGTTGATATGCTACCCTTTGCCCTCTAGAAGCCTGGATTCAAATCCATATCCCTGGTCACAAAGGAAAATTAGCTTAGTCCCAATGAACATTATTATGCCTCAAAAGAAACATTAGCTATACAGACTCTGCACAGTTGGGAACCTTGGCTTGGGACTGTAATGAAAAGGTCAGGATAGACTAATAGTAGCGCTGTGCGAAGCTTTGGTAGCCAATTCGATTCAGAGAAGATTTGGCCCAAGCTAGCGGCCAAATCTCTGAATCCGAATCAAATCAGGAGGCCCATTAATCTCTCCAAATTTGATTCAGAGAGATTTGGAGAGATTTGGAAATCTGGCCACAAACTGTACAGGCAGGCACTAGGCAGTGCTGGTGACAGCAGCTGGGAGAGCCGCCAGACGAGCCCCAGCTTGAGCTGGCAGCCCCAGAAGAAGCCGCGGCTCGTCCAGCTGCTCCCCCAGCTACCCCCCTGCTAGGGCAAGGCAGGCAGTGCTGACAGCTGCAGAAGAAGCCACAGGGTCTGGGGGAAATGATCAGAGAGCTGGGGGAGTGATTGGGAGCTGGGGGATCATACCGGGACCTGGGGGGAAGCCCCTGTTCATTCCCCCAGTCCCTAATCATTCCCCCCAGCTCCCAGTTTGATTTCCCAGATCCTGGTTCAATCCCCCAGCTCCCCAATCATTCCCCCAGGTCCCGTGGCTTCTCCCAGGGCTGCCAGCACTGCCTGCCTCACCCTGGCAGGGGGGCAGCCAGGAGAGCAGCCAGACGAGCTGGGGGAATGATTGGGGAGCCCCACAATGAGCATGGACGTCTGGTATGTGGCGTCGCAGACCCATCTATGGTGCCACACACTGGACATGCAGGCGTTTCCTGCGCTGCTACTTTGCAGCAAGGGAGCCGTGGCGGAAGGGAGGGGGAGGTTGACTCTGGGAGATCCCAGGGTAAAAAAAAATCCATGCCAAAAAAAAGTGGGATCACGCATGTGGTGGCAGCGCACACCACCCAAAACCACAGCCTGGCCAGCTGGAGCTACACTCCAGCTGCTGGCCACACTTCCTGATGCAGGAGTGGCATGGCTGCAGCTCCCTGAGGCCCCCCAGGATGCCAAGCAAGGTTGCTGGGGCAGCATAATTGCCGGCCCCAGCCTCCCCTACTCCACCCAGGGTAACCTGCCACATGCCAAAGCATGCAAGGCATGGGCACCTCCCCAGGCAACACAATTTCTTACTCATCTGGACATGCCCATGAGGTGCTAATCTACCATGCCTTCTGACTGACTTCAGACTAAAATGGCTAAGTACCTCTCTCTGCTCATTGGGACTTAAATACCAGGGGCTATATCACGGTAGGACTGAGGAAACCTGGACTGTATGAAAGGAACTAGAGACAGGGATCAAGAGATTTGGTCCAATTTCTCAGTTGTCACCTACTTCCTTGGACAGGTTATTTAGCGTCCTTGTCTTGGCCAGGATTTGGCAGGGATTAAATAACATACATTAACAACCTACTGTAGAGTGTCTTTATCAAGTGATAAAATGGTCCAGGCTATTAACAGAGTCTTGGTAACACCTTCAAAATCCTAGTCTAAGAAAGGCCTTGGTTATCTTGGTTCCCCATCTCTGAAATAGGGATAACAAGGCTTCCCTGTGTCAAAAGGATGAAGAACATCTCCATTGACTGCCTTTCTTGCATGCATACCGGCCTCTGGCTTCTCTACTATTCATTCCATCCAGCAAGAGCACACACCAACTGCAGATACTTCCTCAGCCTGACAAAGGGTTTTTAAACCCAAAAGCTTGCTAATAAATTTGTTTCCAACTATTTAAGTTGGTCTAAACAAAAGATATCAGATTCACCCAAAGAACCTTGTCTGCCTTGATGTCCTTAGACCAACACAGACAGCTACAACTTACACCCCTAAAAGGGTAAAGATATATTCATTTGTATATTCATGATACACAGTCTCCCAGTTAGTCTCTAAGGTGCCACCCCTGCTCTGCCTTCTGCTTGACTTCAGGCTAACATAGCTAACTACCTCTCCCTACTCATGATAACGAAATACAGTAGTGTTGGGTGCCACATAAGTATGTAGAGATCAGTAGATGCATTGTGAACGGGAAAAATGCACAGAGCCTGGGACACTACTGTTATCACTAATCCTAGATATCAGTCCTTTATTTCTATAACCATTGCATCACAATGGCAAGACAAAAAAACAGGGAGAAATAAAGGACTGAATGAACTAATTCCTCATACATAATTAACTAGGCAAGATAACACATTCCACAGCAAATCCTGCTACAACCAGCAATTTTCCAAAACATGTACCACAGGTTGGTAGACCAAGGGCTGGAAAAGCCTTCCTTTCAGACAGGATGATTCAGATTTCTGGCATTCCTGAAAGTGCAAATCTCCCTTGACAGTCATAAATTCATCTTAAAGAGTGAAGGCAATTAAAGAAATCTATTCTATCACATTGCCGAATTTTATTTTACTTGATAATACACTGACATATCCTTCTTCGGCGATCCCTCACAATCGAGGACGATTGTCTTCCATGATTACCTTATCTGTGGGTCTGAAGATGATTTATGAGGCTTATCTGTGTGCAGGCCGGGAGCGATCCGGGCCCTTTTGTGCACGCGGGCCGTGGCCAGCAGCCCGGGCACGCGGGGTCAGAGAAAACCGGGGGCGAGCTAGAATTAGTCACGGACGCGTAGTGGTTGATTTAAAGATTGTTTACTTACACCAAAGGTGGTCGTGGTGTAGGCTGGACAGTTTTCCAGGCACAGCTCCGCTTAAATCCTTGTTAGAGGATTACGACAAGTTTGCTCTCTCCCACGGAGTTGTTGAAGCTCCGTGGGTTCGTCTCTTTCTCGTGCAGGAAGGGATACGTCTAGGAATCTATCGGCGATGGGGAGAGGCTAGAGGCTGGTTAGGCCTCTGTTGCCTTTTAAGAAATACGTTGGGTCCATAAGGATCCGCAGCGCTTAGAGATTTTCACACAAGGTGAAGGTTTTTCTTTCTTTCTCTCGCTCCGATTTCTCTCCAACTTGGGCGGAAACCACCCAAGCTCTTTATACAGCTAGCAAGCCAATTGCTAGCCGCCACGTATGCATAATTTAACGTGAACCAATAACGTGGCTCGAATTTGAATACAAATGGTGGGAACTCTTTGCACTGAGCATTTCTTAGATGCAAAAAGAAATGCACCATGCAAAGAAAGCTACAAATTGGCGGGAAATTCTCCGTTGCACCAGGGTTCTCTTCTGCAGCAGAAAACTCCACCGTGCAAAGAAGCTGCAATTTAGCGGGAAAATAATTTAGCAGTGCCGAAGCGCACACAAAACAAAAATCACAACTTTGGGTTGTGACAATCTGGAATCAACAGACTCTGCTGCAACTAGGGCACGTGTTTCCATGCAGAGTGGGTGGCTCCAGATTCTCAGTTCAGTCTGAGACGCACTGTTTTGCTGCTCCTGCTTGTATCACCTGTTTTTGTCATAAGATTTCAAAGTACTGAGATTCTTGCAGCAGCCTCTTTCTCCATTTGGGGTGGTCCTGATAGTCTCCTACGAGTTGATGTTGCATTTTTTCAAGTTGACTTTGAGGACACCCTTGAAGCGTTTTCTTTGCCCTCCTCTTGAGCATACATCTTGACTGAGCTAGGGGAAGAAATCTTGCTTTGAAAGTCTGGAGTCAGACATCTGGATGACATGGCCAGCCCAGAGAAGTTGATGTCGGATGATCATCGCCTCGATGCTCATGGTGTTTGCTTGAGAGGACACTAATGTCAGTGTGTCTATTAGGGGTGTGCAAAGTGGGCCCTATTCAATTCAGATTTGGATTCGGCCTGAATCAGGGGCAGTGATTCGATTTTTTGACTTGGATCACTGTCCCCGATTCAATTCGGCCAAATCCGAATCTGAAGATTCAATGCTGATTCAGAGAATCAGCGAGTTGGACATAGACACAGCTTTAAATATTTTTGTTACATACCTCAAGATGCCAGCACGGCTTGTGAATGCTGTGATGCTGGGGCGTGTAGAGTGTCCCACGGTGGGGGGCAGGCTCAGCTCCATGTGCTCAGAGGCGATCCTGAAAGCAGACTGGAAATACTTCTGGCCCACTTCCAGGTCTGTTGAGGAGTGCCGGGGGGGAGGGCGGCGCGTGCCCCCTGGCTCACCGATCGGCCATGGGGAGACCCTGGGTACCCCCCCCGACCCAGGAGGCACCAGTTGCTGAGCTGGGGAGAGGGGCCCCCCACGTGCTCCCCAGGGGACCCAGAAGTGGACCAGAAGTAGTTCTGGTCCACTTCTGGGTCTGCTGCTGAGCACTCTGAGGAGCCCCTTGCATTTCTGTGGGACGCTCCACACACCCCCAGCATCGCAGCACTCATGAGCTGCCTGTTGCTTAGAGGTATGTAGAAAAAACATTTAAAGCTGTGTCTATGTCTGAATCGCTGAATCTTTCTGAATCTCTCCAACTCGATTCAGAGAAATTAAAGGGTCCTCTGATTCAATTCGTATTTGGGGATTTGGCCACAGAATTGGACCGAATCTCCACCGAATTGAATCAAGGACTGAAGCTTCACACAGCCCTAGTGTCTGTCTCCTCATAGTATTCAAAGGATCTTCTGCAGACAGTGTTGATGGTACTTCTTCAATGACTTGTGTCTCCTGTATACTGTCCACATCTCAGCTCCATACAGTAAGGTGGGGATCACAATTGCTTGATAAACTATGAACTTGGTTTTAGATGTGATGTTGCAATCTTCAAACACCCATTTCCTCAGGCGTCTGGAAAGCTGCATTTGCACATTTGAGGCAATGTTGGGTTTCTTCATTGATGTTAGCCTTCTGCAAGAGATGGCTTCTGAGGTACAGGAAATACTCAACGTTCTCCAGAGTCTCACCATGAATCTAAATTACCGGAGCTGGCAATTGCTCATTGTGGCAGAGCACAGGGTGCTCCTGCCACTTTAAGGGCCTGGAGCTGGCAGCCTCCAGGTGCCTGATTAGGGCAGCCATTTTGAGGCCTATATAAACCAGGCAGTTTGGCTGCAGGAGGTGAGGCAGCAATATCACCTGGCCTTAGGGCTGCTGTGTATGACCTGGAGGTAAAGGGGAGCTGCAAGGGGTTGGCAGGAGGCTCCTGGTCCTGGGCATGACCTGAAACTGCACCCTGCCGGGAGTGGGTGGTCTGGTGGGGCTCTCAGTGGCATGGGAGCCCCCAGGAAATGCCAGGCCAGTTATCACCCCGGTGAAAGGTGAGTTGGGGTGCCTTAACCCCTAGCTCCCACCACCACCGGGTGGGTGACCCCTGAGTTGGATGAGGGCCGAGAGGGTCAGGGTTATGAGGGCCGAGAGGGCCTGTGTTGGTGAGGGGCCCAGAGAGGGCGGACCCCGAGAGTGGGAGTGATGTGGGCGAGGTGCCGCAGTTCCTCCTAGGAGGAAGGGAGTAGTGGCACGGTGAGGCCTGGTGTTAGTGAGTGGCTAGAGAGACCCAGCCCGAAGGGGAGAGTCCCCTCGACTGGCCCATGCTGGGGCCAGGACCAGTGAGGGTCAAAAGGGCTGGGGGCCCACCGCGAGGGGTGCCCAAGAGCCGGGGGCCTGGGGTTCTGACTGGCCTTGAGGTGGGCCAGGGCTAGGTAGCCGAAGGTTCCGGGGGAACCACACCCGAGAGGGGAACAAGGCTTCGGGGGGGTGAGGTAGCCCAGATGACGGCGGAGTGGCCGCCTGAGTAGGGAAGACCATAGTGGGGTCGCGTAGAAGATTCTGGGGCCCAGTGTGGGGCTGGTGAGATGTTGAACACCACGATGCCATCTGCAAGGCTTGGGCTGCGGTATTAGGGGAGGTCGGAGCCGCAGAGCGCCCCTGGGCATTGGGACAGTCGAAGGGCAGCCTCCTGCTTAATTAACATCCTAATTGAACTCATTATCATCAAAGGCATGGTGGGCAAGATGAGCGGGTGGCTGCCCAGAGACAGGTGGGCGGGCCATGAAGAGCTCGGTCCTGAGTAGGCCTGCTGTCACGGTGACAGGCGGGCGGGCCACTGAGGTCGGCCCCAGGAGGCCCCCTGTCACACTCATTAAGAGCTTGTTGACGGAGGACCTTAGTCTTCTGAATGTTAAGCATCAGTCCCATTTTCTTGTATGACTCAGTAAAGACACTGACAATTGCCTGAAGGTCTGGATATATATATGTGCGTGCACACACACACACACACACACACGAAAAGCACTTTCTGACATTTGAAGACATCCTAACTTGTCTTTGCCTCTCAGCCCAGGCTGTCAGGAGAAATGTGGGAGTGCTGCAAAGTTTGAGATAACAACTTTTAATTAAGAAACTAAGTAGAAGTTTAATGAAAGAGAATGTTCACAACTACTGGCACTCAGGGGAACAAGCCTCAAAATAAAAACTACTCATAGCTCTATTTACCTGGTCAGTCAGAGTTCCCCTATGTCATCATTATGACTATTATTGCTATTATGACTACTATTACTACAATTATCATTATTAATGCCCTTCCTGTTTGAACAAAAGTTTCTCCTATTTAAGAGAGAGAGAGAACAATTAAGACAATAGATCTGGGTTCAATGACTGGCTCTGATATGCTTCCCAAGTGAGCCAGGGCAAGTCAATTTGAGGACAATGTTACTTCCTTTCTCACACACCTTGGGTGTGATTGCAGCAAAACACAGATTAAGCCAAAACTTTTTCTAGTATCACAAGCAGGTGACTCATGGCAGCAACAGAACTCTATGTGGGCTAAATTGCCCTTCATGTTGCTGTGGCTAGGGGGCTTCCAGTTTGTCAGGTAGTGTATTTAAAAGTTAAGTCAGATACCTGCACACTACACTGCAGTCTGTGATGTACACTTATCCCTTGTTCGGCTATCTGCACTGTATGCTTTTTCAGATCAGAGGCAGTCCTTTGGGCCCCTGACAGATGTTATTTCCATCAAGCAACAGGAAATAGTACTTGATGGAAACTGTCACTCCACGTGACAGTCCTGGTTCCTGTCCACAGGATAAGCTAACCAGACCAGAGCAGAAAAAAAGCACCCTGCAAACTTGCTCTGACAGCTCTCACCAGCAAGTGGAGCTGAAGAGCTGCTGGCAGGAGCTGTCATGCCCCATTCCCACATCCTGCATTCAGCTGTACTGCTAATGAAAGGTGAGCTCTGAGCTTACCAGCTCAGCTCCCCCTGGGTGAAGGAATTGCTCTCTCACCCCTTACACAGAGCAGGGAAGGTCCATGCAAAGAGTGAAACTCAAACCCCCCTTCAGGACACCTTAGGCAATGATTTTCTATACATATTTTTCCTTTCTCTTCATCTTGTATGTGCTTTTCCTCTCTTCCCAACACATTCTTATTGTGTGCAAGTAAAGCATGTCATGTTGAGTGTTCGTTTTCACTGGCTCTCACAAGGAAGAGGTCCTTGAATGTATGTCATGATACAGTTTATTGCTCCATTAGCAAATTAATCATACTAAGTATAATGTCTGCCAGGGCCTTAATAGAAGAATGTAGTAAACAGATGTTGTTCTAATAAAAGATATCAGATTTACCCAAAGAACCTTGTCTGCTCTAGATGAATGTAGAGCACTTAGCATAATGGAGCCCAAGTTCTTCGCTGGGGTCTTGTGGCACTACTGTACTACAAATAATTCAATATTAATACTCAGTACCCAAAGACTTTACCCCTTTTACTCTGCAAGGGTCCTCCCAAATTTGCATCTCTGATAGCACATACAGTTGCTCAAATTCATCATTTTGATCTAATTGCACATTCTGTATTAGGACCTTATTACAGAATCTGCTGTGGCTCGGTGGGCTGAGGAGAGGATTGCCATTTGTTTAAAACCCAATCATCTACAGTGCCATAGCAAAGGGAGGGTGAGTGGGGCAACCACCCCAGGTGCTAGAGTGAAGGGGTGCCAACAGGCTCTGCCCAGCTGGGGTGGGGCTCAGGATGGAGCCACGAGAGGCTCATTTTGGGGGGTGCGGGGACAGGGGTAAGGCAACTCCCACCACTGCGTACACTCCTGGACAAGCACAGGGGCAGGTACCCCTGGATTTGTGCACAGGGTGAGGACATGTTGCCACTGTGGGCTTTGCCCCAGGCGCCAAACTTTGTTGCTACAGCACTGATCATCTATATTCTAATTTCCCTAAACCTGCCTGAATAAGTTACTCTGCCACTGAAGTATTCTCCCTTTACTCCATCAATTTTAAGTTCCTTCTGACAAAGATTGCCAAACACCTATAGAAAAGCAGTAAGGTGGCATCTTCTGATTCGCAACAGGTTTCTTAACTCAAAGGTGGAAACATCCTAAAATAGTTGCAAAGAACCCTGAAGAAGGATAAGCAGCTAAGCAGTGTAGCTAGGCAGGCAAATGTAGAAGTGGGAAGAGGAAAGATGGAATCTACCGCTAATGTTCCAATTCCACTGGGCCGTGAACTTGTAATTACAGAGCCAGTCTTCAGTCACTGCAAACATAGCAATAACATTTGGAGATGAAGCAAAAAATAAAATAGAGTAAAAGTTTTGTTATCTGGCATTGCTGGCTTGTAAGATAAAGTGAAACCAGATGTGCCCACTGTGGCACTTCTGGTTTCTCCGAGGCCCCATGGCTCGGGGCAAAGCAGGCTGTGCTGCCGAGCCACCACGACCTGGGGGCACAACAGGCTGTGTGAGGCCCACCTCCCTGTCCCACAGGGCCTGCGGGAGGGGCAGCAATGCAGAGGAACAGCCCAGACATGGCAGGAGAAGCGGCGGCCAGGGCCACTCAATTAACGGGCATATTTTGTTATCTGGCATCCCCCATTCTCAGGGGATGCTGGATAACAGAGCTTTTACTGTAATTTGTTTTTCAGGAAAAATCCCCTTAGTGGTTTGTTGTTTTTTTGGGGGGGTTTTGGGTTTTTTGGGGAGGGGTTGGTTTGTTTGTGTTTTTTTGTTTGTTTGTTTTTTTTTGTTTTTTTTTTTTTACAGGTCTTCCATGAAGAAGGCACTTCTCAAGATTTACAGGTTGCAGCTACATTAATATTCCCAAGAGATGTGCTGTTACAAACAACAGTGCTGTGCAAATCTATACTTAAAAACACCACCCATTATTCTTAAATATTATAATTATTATTTTACCACAGTAAGCACCAGTTGCTCCTATCAGGGCCCAATTGTATTAGGTGCGGTCCATGCACACACTGTTATATGTGGATAGGATTATTATTGCCATATATCAATGGTCTCCAAACTTTTAAAGTAGGAGATCACCTTTGGCATTTAAAAGCAACCAAGATCTATCGTGCGCCGCTGCCATCCTCCTCCCCACCCCCCAGGGGGTAAGTCTGTGGGGAGGGAAGGTAGAGGGCAGATCAAGGCAGAGGGAGAAAAAATTATTTGGGGGCGCACCTCCCCAGCAAGTAAGCCCCACCTAGTCAGGGCCCCATTCAACTTACCCCTGCTCCTACCTCTGCAGCACTGTCCCTCACCACGGTGGGCTTGATCTAGCCTCCACCCCTTCCCATCCTCATGGGCTGACCTGCTGGGCCAGAGTATGTGCATGCATCCACGCGGGCACTCAGCCTCCCACCCCAGCCTCGGATCGACTCCAAGAGGCTCTGAGATCTACTGCAAGAGGCTCCAAGATCTACTGCTGGATCAAGATCCACTGGTTGGTGACCACTGCCATATATTATTGTATATCAGTGACATCAGTCAGGGACCGGAATCATATTCTGTTCGGTAACGTGTACACACACTCATATGTAATGAAGGATAGACCCTGATGCTAAAAATTTAAAGTTGGAAGGTGGGCACTATGTTGTTGTTTACAAGCAGTTCATTGGTTATTTTGCTCCCCTCCCTACCCAACATTAAGAAAAATCATGAGTTAGGATCCCTAGAATCATAAAAAGAAATTCTGGGTTTGTTTAATTAGCCATAATAAAAGGCTTTGACTGTTGTTTTTTGGTTTGGGAGTGTGTGGGGGGGGGTTGTAGGTATAATATGAGTATCTCATGCAATCTGCTATATCCACGACCTGGGAATATAAATGAAATATTCAACACTGTAAGATTTGCAATGAAATCATAAAAACTGGCACCGCTGCAGAAAGAGTACATGCAGGACAACTGACATGCATTTAAGAAGCAGTCTACACTCTCATAGACAACTGCTGGAGATGTACATCCTCTTGACTTGTTAAGGTATCCATCATGGATGGATACAACTAAAACACATAAATTGGCATTGTCTGCATACTCACAACCTCATGAACTTTGCAGCTCTCATATATTTAGCATCCCCACTCAAAATAGCAGTGGGGGCACTTTAACTAAAGCTTGTTGAACGAGCATTAGTTAAAGCGCCTCTCCCACCATTGTGAAGCACAGGACACTGACTACATGTGACACTGTGGGCACTTTAATTCCAGTAGCTTAAAACTCCCTGCCCCACCATCCCACCTCCAGAGCATGTTTAGATATCCTGAATTTGTTCCTTCTCACCTTCATACCCTTAGAGAGTCTGCTTTGAAAAAACCCCTCCAATTTATTAGTAAAATAGCTCATAGCAAAGTTCATGTATTCAGTGTCCTGTGCTTCACAATGGTGGTGGGGGCACTTTAACTAAAGCTTGTTCAACAAGCTTTAGTTAAAGTGCCCCCACCACCATTTTGAGTGGGGATGCTAAATGTCTGTGATGCCAAGGCTGCTGGAGCATGTTAATTAGCATGCTCTAATAGATTAAATTAATCACATTTGCTCTAACACGCTGTTATTACAGTGCATCAGGGCAGACATCCCACACGTCTACAGGCACCCCCAGACATGCTTGCATAACATGAATTAGAGATAATTCACTGTGAGACCAAGAGCAGAAGGTTCCAAGGGGAAAACAACAAGAAGAACAAAATAAATAGAAAGCAACTTTCATATAGATAGGGCTTAATGACTGGTGTTTGGGGAGATTAGAAAACCCTGATCCTCCCAGAACAGTTTCCTATGAATTGGAAGGCTGCAAAAGACCCAAGCAGAATGCAAATTGGTGGATTTGCATATGAGACTATAGCTACCACCATTTAGCCTTTTTAACTTATATTTTATTATCCATTATACAGCTGTTTCCCACAGAGATATGCACAAAGGCATAAGAGTAAATCATTTTCTTTGTTTCTCTCCCTCCTTTCTTAACTAAATAGCTGTTATATAAACTATCATTTTGATTCATGTCTTAACATTACACAAGGGGAAACGTACTGCCTGTATGTCCCCAATAGCTATTCAGGATTTAGGTCCTGGAGAGGAAGAGTTCACAACCTACCTAAAGCAAAGTTATAGGGACAAGGCATTATGAGGACCTGTGGTCTTAAAGGTGCCATGCATGACTGCCAGGGACCTTTGTCGATATAATGGGATTGTCTCACTGTGACCACTAGGGGGCACACAGACCTATTGCAACAGTAACCTAATAAGGTACTCAAAACATCATGAAGCCAAAAGAAGAGGCTGGGTTTTAATGAACAAAGAAAATACTGTTCAAGACTAGGGTTTTACCACATTTATTCAAATTCAAGACAACTTTGAATTTAAATAACCCCCTCCCCTCCCAATAATTACATTCTATACATGGAAAATTTATAAAGTTGTTATAATTTTCTATGAACAGAATCTAATTATTGGAGGATTGCCTTAAATTCATCCCTACCACTGCAGTGGGGAAAGCAGTGGTGGGGGAAGCAGTAAGGGGGCAAATGGTAGAGGCTAATGGGAAGGCATCTGGTTAGAAAGACAGTGGAAGGGCAAGCAGTGAGGAGGCAGGCAGGGCACAGGGTGGGGGGCAGGAAGCTTGACCCCTGCTGCCTGTTTCCCCCCACCCCATCACCTCTACTCACACCCCATAGCCTCTGCCCCATGTCTGCCACCCCCTCTCCTCCACTCCACTTCTGGGTCCAACCGTCTCAGGCCCCTGAACACCTTCCCACCTTCTTTGTCCAACACAGTCTGTCTCCCACCCCCACCTGTCCCCTCATCCCCCCAGCTGCTTACCCTTGCTCCGGTGCCAAAAGACTCTGCATTCCATACTGGGGCCAAGCCCCAGGCCGAAGCAGGGACAGGGGTTTGCTGCTGCCGAAGCAAGAGTAAGCAGCTGGGGGCATTGAAAGGGGAGGGGGAAAGGGGAATGGGGGGCAGAGGCTGTCACGGGGAAGATAGGAGAAGGGGACAGGGGTCTTGAGGTTGTGGGGGGAGGGCAAAAGTGACATGGGGGAGAAGAGGAATGAGCAGGAGATGCAGGAGGGGAGTCAGGGGACCAAGGCTGCAGTGGGGAGAGGGAGGGGGTGTAGAGGCCATGGGGGAGCAGGCTGCAGTTGCAGTATCTGCCTTGACCCCTAGCCACAGCAGCTGCATGCCTCACAAAATCACTTTGTACCTGATTCCAAGACAAAGGGCTTTTCCACTAGGCCAAACAGGGGCAAAAAACCCTCATCTTGGAATCAAGTAAATACGGTAAATCTGTCTCTAGGAACTACTGGTACACAGTCCTCAGTTCAGGAGGCCCTGCAGTTTAGGATGCCATTAGTATTGCTCCATAGAACTATGTAGCATTATGTTACAGTCACGTTTCTGTTCTTCCCAATGCTCACTAACACATGAAAGCCCTGCAGAATATAGAATACTCTGAAATAAGCTATATTAGGCAAAGTTTCCATAAACTGAGAACCAGTGATCTAATCCAGACAGGCACGTTCATTATACAGAAACCATACGGAGTCTTCAGGATAGCTGATGTTTTACGCTATGGACTCTGCAGATGAGGGAGATAAAACCGGAAGGGATCCAGATGGTGGTGTGAGGGATGTGAAGCCTATTCCTCTCTCTCAGTGGACAGAAAATTCACAACGCATCTCCTCTGTTAGCCCTGGTTTGCCTCATTATAAATTAGTTCTCATCCAGAGAGAAGTGAGCAAGGGAAAACACCCATGGAGGAAAAGGATGGATTTGTTTTACAATGCCTTTTTGTTCCACACTGGCAATATGGAAATGAAAGATAAGGCTTCTATTACCCAGAGGCTATGGGGTACATTGTACTCTGAGCACAGTGCTCACACGAGCAGACACATGGCTATCTCCCATTAATGCTAATGGGAGTTGAACATGCACAACAAGAGCAGAACTGAGCCACTGCATTTTCACACCAGGACGCAGAGGAGGGAGGCACTCACTGTTTAATTCTCCCTGCTTCACCTTCGGAGACAGTCCATTATGGCATTCACTTGGAGAAAATGAAATGGAACAGAAAACACAGGTGCCAATTAGCTGAAACTACTTGCATTATAACATCATTCAACAAGTCCCCATCTGTATCAGTATTAATTCATGCCTCAGCTGGCATGTACAAATAAGGCAAGCTGAATAAATTAGGAGGTGGTGAGATCAATGACTAAATAACTGTGAAATCAAAAATGGGATGACCAAAAAAAGAAAAACTAATACAATTTGCAACAAAGATACAGTAACAGAGAGATTGTGTGAAACTAACTGAGAAGGCTCAAGAGCACATGTCCTCTGAGATGCAGGGCCAGCATGCTTTCCTAAGGCAGGAATGCATGCCTCAGCTACCAGAGAGGAATGGAATGACTCCCAGATGGGTTAGCTCTTGGTGGCATTTACAGCAGCTCAGAAAGCCCTATCTGATATGTGATGGATGACATCTATGCTCTAACCCCTCTTCCACCCCAAGGCTCAAGGGTACATTTCTACCATCCATTCCAACTACCAGTATGAGCATTTTCTCAAAATAGAGCATGCAAAGGATTGAGGTTCATAGGGCCAGATCCTCGTTGGATATAATCTGAAGTCCCAGGAGCTACATTTATCTTACCTCAGAGTTTGGCTTGTAGCATCAAACATTTTTTTATTCAATCTTCTGTCCTGGCATCTTTACATACTAGTCAGAGGTGTGTTGCAGGTTCATTTTTTTAAAGACTACATCATCACATTTTAAAATGGTAAAACATAGAATACACTATAAGACTTTATTATCATTACTGGTGCATTTAGTCACTTTAAGTTATATTTAATGCTGTAGCTTTTCACCAAAGTTGTATGCCTCTACTATAAATCAAACAGAGGATTGAAAGAGACGTCTTGGGAAACTAGGTTCATACATGCATCCCTTTCATAAGCCAGTACTGCACATGTCTCCCATACATGTAGATGTGCACAGTTTGTGCACTAATCTTACACTTGAAGCTTATTCTCTTTTCACTCCAGCTTTCTTATTTGTACAACTTGCTGTAAAACTCAGACTGTTAGGGAATAAAGCACCTCTAAGACAGTAAATGACAGGCTTTTTAGCTGATAAACAGCTGCTCAGAGTGTGCTGGGAGCTATGCAAAGTAAAGAAAGGACACGGCCTCACCCCAAGGACCAAGTCTTAGCAGCCAGATGGCAATCACATCAGAACACAGTAGGAGACAGAGGCTGGCGGTAACTCCAAACTTCTGGGTTTTGTTTAAAATGGAATGGTGAATAGCACGGAATTACCAGGGATTATGATATATAAGCATCTCAAACTGAATGAACTTTCAGGAAAGGTTTTTATCTACAGCAGTTTTCCACACTGGAACAGGAGGTTCATTTTACCTCCCTTTCCACCAAGAACCTTGTCATTTCTTCCAAGAGAAAAAGCAATAAAAAACAATGTGGCCTTTGCCCTCCTCTCAGCTTGTCTTCCCTTCATCTCCTACACCTCTCTCCTTCCCCTCCCTGTCACAGATACAGATTTCTTGTCTGCTTTCCTCCTTTCATCCCACTACTTGTTCCAGTGACTTTATCCCATTCCGTTCCCAGACATCCCTCACACCTACTCTCTTCCCCTCCCTTACTCTTCCTCTGAATCTCTCACACTCCTCTGGTTTTTCCCCCTCATATTACACTTTTTTTAAAAATCTCTGTTATTCTGAAAGAACTCCCCATCTTGGTCTCCACTTGCCTCTCAGACAACCACCCTATCTCTCTTCCATGTGTCATCTCTTAACTCTCTGGATGCTTTGTCTACAATTGGTTAGCTGGGGTTTCATAGTTGGTAGGGTTGGAAGGGACCTGAGCAGATTATCAAGTCCAACCCCCTGCCATGGGCAGGAAAGGATGCTGGGGTCAATGACCCCAGCTAGGTGACTGTCTAGACTCTTTTTGAAGACCCCCAAGGTCGGGGCAAGCACCACTTCTCTTGGAAGTTTGTTCCAGCTCCTAGCCTCCCTGACTGTGAAGTAATGCCCCCTGATATCTAGCCTGAATCTACTCTCAGTCAACTTATGGCCGTTGTTCCTTGTTACCCTCTCCAACTTCTTCTCCTCCAACTTCATCCTACCTAGACCCTTCTCTAATTTAGTTTCTGCCCTTTGCACTCTGATGAAACTGCTTTTGCCATGGCATACAATGATCTCTTAGCCAATCACAGACTGGTTCACTACCCTTATCATCCTTGATTTGTCATCCTCTTTCAATACTATTAGCCAGGCAGAGTCAGCTTCTGTGACATGCTCAACTCCTGGATCACCCTCTTGTCTCTCTAATTGCTCTTTCCATATGTTTTTTATGCATACTCTTTGTTGCTCCTGCAGGGTTTCTGAGGGGGAACCCCACAGGGCTCTGCCCTTAATTTTCTTTTTTTCTCTCTTATCTACAAACACAAATTCAACTACCTTCTCTACACTTAAGACTCACAAATTGACCTGACTACTCCAGACCTCTTGCCCTCTGTCTAAACTAAAATATTGGCCTAGCTGCCTATATCTGTTCATAGTTGGCTCTCTCAGGCTCAACATGGCCAAAGAGAGATAGCTCTTAATTTTCTACTGGAAGATCTACCCTCCATGGACATCATCATCCTGCCTGCCATTCAGGTCCTTGATTTGGGTACCATCTTCATTTCTTACTACTCCCTAGTCTTCATTTATAGACTGTGCCACAGTCTTGTAGTTAGTTTATGCATAAGCGTCTCTAAGGCAGAGCCCTTCCAACCAGACATGCAGCTAAAACATTCGCTGAGCTCTTATCAACTCCCATCTCAATTCTCTACGGATGAAACCTTGCCCTGCAGGTAGCCATGCAGATTGCAGCTGTGTTCTCCTAACCCATTGCTCCGACTACACTGTTTCTCTCCTTGTTGCACTGGCTTCAACTTCTCTATTACTGCAGACATAAGCTGCCACCCCTTATTTTGCCCTTCATAGCCTAACCCCAACATTACCCATCTTCTCTCATTCAGTCTCAGATCAGACAGCACCCACCTCTGATTGGCTACCAGCCTTCATCATTCACTTGGCAGCTTTTCAAGCAAGGCCTTTCCTGTTTCCTACCTGCTACCTCTCATGCTTGGGAGAATGTCCTTGTAAAAGTCCTCCAAGCTACCTCAATATCATCTTGCATACCATTCCTTAAATCTCCTCTTCTCTGTAACATGTAGAAAAGACCTTGACAACAATTAGCCTGCTAATGTACAGTGACTGCAGCCCATCATGATGACCCATACTGTTTCCTTGGGTGCTCTTATCAGCCTGTTGATTCCTGTATTGTTTGTATAAATGTATTGGGAGCAGAGATCATCTTTTGGTTCAGTCTTTGAACAGCACCTAGAACAGAAGGGTCCTAAGTCTATGACTAGGACTTCCAGGGACTAGTTATACAGTGAAGAAATGAAAGAGGAAAACAGGAGAAAAACAAAACTAAGCAGCAGGCCTGGCACCACTGGAACAGCAAAAGGAAGAAGCTGGGTGGGGATGGGGGAGTGACAAGAGAAAAGAGCAGATATAGGACTTTAAGCAATATTTTATAGGTTTTCTTCCTATTTGTAAAACAGGTTAAATTCAGGGCGATTAATGTCATCAGAATTTTACCTATGGTAATTTCTGAAGTGAGAGGAACTATCCACCAAACATAAACTGAGTACATGCCTCAGGCAAGGTCTGTACTCCCAATGACCTGCCAGGACAGCTATACCAGTAGCATTTTACTAGTGCAGCTATACCAGGAAGATTTCTACTGTAGATACAGCTTATACCAGCTTTTCCC